>NC_080788.1:75296167-76580667 GCF_028018385.1 Neofelis nebulosa | reverse complement strand
TCTCATGGCAGTTATCCTACACAATTGAGAATTATGGACCACACAGATCAGGTCAATGGAAAGTTCTAATTGTGCTCAGCTATCTTCCTCACACACCTTTCTTTATAATGCAGGCACTCCAGATGCGGCTGTAGTCACCATCTCCTAACTGCTAGGTAACTCGGGCCTCTCTTTTCACTCCTCAAATGGTTAAAGAGTGAGTCTTCCCAGAATGTCTTTTGTCTCTAAAACTAAGTTGTTTAAGAGCTTTCCTAAGTAAAAGCCCATAGTGCATTATGTACTGTGTATTTCAGGCAAATAAAATGTTTAAATCCACAGACTGAAAATGATCTTCACACATAAAATGAAATCTGATCAGTTTACAGCCCGACATGAACAGAACTCCCAAATTAGGCACTTCCAAATTCAGCACAGCAAACACTGCCAGCCGCCAAAGGAATTGGAGAAATCAAAGCCCTTCTAAATCTTCCTTCCATGACATATAAAAGATTCAGCAGAGTAGAGGTCAGAGAATATGAGGGGAAAAAATGTATAAAAGAAAAGAAAGATAGCTGATTTTTTTTTTCCGGTATGAAGGGATAGAACCTAATTATTCTTTTATGCAGAAAATCCCTTTGGCTGTACACATGAATAAGAACACTCAAGGCAGCAACATTTTTCTTATAATTAGAAGAAATTATGATGTCTCTCTTGAAAGGCAAAATTTTCCTTATCATGAAAAACAGTGTTCTTTATCATCCTTACTTTTTATTAGAACCTTCAAAATGAGGTTTTCTTGAGCCTCTTGAAATAAATCCATTCCACTTTGAACTGCTGGAACTAACTATTAAAATGTGGCCTGATTCATCCTGAGAAATGGCCACATGCCCACTTGCCTGGGATAATAATGACTGCTAGATAAATTAGAAAGAACACCTAATTCCTTTATCCTGCAACCTGAACTGTCCGAGATGGAAAAATGTATTGATCACCCTTTTTAATAGGCTGGCATGTCTCATTTTCACATGGATTTAGTTTTTTTCAACAAGTATTTATTAAGAGACTCTGTGAACAAGGCATTGGGGCAAGGGGCTAAATTTGCTGTGGCTGCTATGGAAATGAAGCTAAACAAAACACCACGCATAAAAGATGATGCCCATCAAAGAAATGAAGAGAAATTTTTCTAGATGGAATTTGAAAGCACTGGGAAGTAACAGAGCTTTTTAATTGCATGTCAACTCTTCATGGTGCATAGACGATGCAACTCTGAGTTGTTATTGGCGACTGGCAACTGATGAAATATTGACATCAGGGATGCAAAAATCATGGTGCGGGAGCTGCTCAGCTCACCTGTCCTTGCTGAGTTCAGAGACAAGAGTCTCCTTCTGGGACACTTTCCACAGAATGTGGCTTAGGGGTTCACCTTTCAGTGCTTGGGGCTCACTCGACCACGTACCCCCTTGATGTGTGCGAGTCTCTCCAGGGTCACTTTAGCTCTCTCGTCCTTCTGTTACTGTTTCCCTTATTCTCTCCTACTGTTTTGTGATTTCTTTCCACTGCTGTTTCTCCCGAGCCCAAGGCATCTTTAGAAGGTTTGGAAAGAAGGGGCGAATAAGTTAAAAACCCTCTCCATAGATGTGGCTCTAACAGTTTCCATAAAAGACCATGTTTATTCCCTGTATCTTAATATTTACACTGAATTGTCATTGTCTGGAATTATCAGCTTGCCTTCTTCTATCGATAGGCAGTTACTGGAAGGAAGAGGCTACATTCTGTGTATTTCTGGACCTTAACCATCTAATCACCACTGTGGGTGCTTGGCAAGTAATTTATAAATGAAGAACTGATATATACTTTGCTTCACTTTAATCCTCTACATAGACTATATACACTTTATTTAAACTCAGACCTTTTAGCACCTTGGCCATGTACAAGGCTCTGTGCTATATGCTCCAGAAGAAACTAAGACGAGCCAAATAAAGTATCTGTCTTCAGAAAGGTCCAACAGGAAAAATAAAATGAATGTGAAGTAAACCATACTAAAGGCAAAAGTTTATCTTTGGGGAGTATCTGTAACACAGAGTTAGAACACGTCCATCAATAGGAACAAAAATACCATGATCCACTCTTCACTTCCCTGCCTGTGTAATTATAGACAAATATGTAAAAGACAACATTGACAATTATAAAGAATAAGCGCCTCCCATGACTGTACCACAGGCCCACGCACACGAGCTGTAAGTGTGTAACGAGAATTTTTTTTAGAGCACGAAGAAAGGGAAGGAGCACATTTGGCTGAGGGGGCAGGAATGGCTTTCTTAGAGATTATTTAAAATGGGCCTACAAGGGTGGTGGAAAGTCGTCAAGAAAAGAGAGGAGCATAATAGTACATGTGGAAAAGAACAATTAGCACCACGGAAGCTGAGAAAGGGATGTGGGGGAAAGACTCAGTGCTTTGAACTGTTAGTTCAGCCAAAAGCTTGGGTTGGAAGATGAACAGGACTCTACTCAAGTTAGAGTCTCGGAGGCTGAGCCACAACTCAACCTCAAGAAACAAATACTTCCACCTAGATTTCTAAGGAAGTACATATACAACACCAGCAGGACTGGTTGAAGAGACCATCTGGGTCTCTTTACAAGGAAAGAGTTTGAGTCCATCATCTCATGTCTCCTGCATTCCTCATTAATGGGGAAATTAGGTTGTAGACTAAATGCTCGATAATTATTCATTGACAGAAAATTGAGCCTTGTAAGATACTCTAGACTTTAGCTGAGAACTAAAAATAACAAGTACATAGCTTTTTCTGATATTTGCACATTAGTCCACAGAAACAGAGCTTTTTAACTCCTAGCAACCATAGCAGGTGGGAGCCTGATCCAAGTGTATGAAAATGGTTTGGGGAAAGATTAATGTTTTTTCCCCAAATTGCTTTTGGTGTAAAGATATCTAGAGATGGGCTACCGTATAAGTAAGAGAACGGGCATACTTTAAGAATACATAGTATATTATCTCCGCGATTAATTACACGTACTCTTATTTATGTATGTGTTCATTCAAAACACGTATATTGATTGCCAAATATGAGGCTCTAAATACGGTTGAGGTGATTGTGAAGATAACTGAGGTAGGATTTCTGCTCATAAGGTTCACAGTTTAGGACACAAAAGGAAAAAGAACAGTGGAGAATGTTTTGTCACTAAGGAGATCTCAGTTCCTTCCCCAAATGCTGCTAGCCACTAATAGCACTGAGACTAGGTAATCACTTATTTTTAACAATCATTGGGTCTGACAGATCAAATGTTCTTTTGGATGAATTATATACTTAACCATTTAGTATTTTATTAAAACATTTATTGGCTTTGTGATCAGAAAAACAGCAGCAGTATTTAAAGATTATAATGTAATCATTGGCTCGAAGGGCTAAAAATAAATAATTTAGTTAAAAATACCCAAAGAAATATTTTAATAAGACAGCCATTGGAAATATGTGGAGAGACAAATAATTTAAAAATCCAATGCCTTGTCTGTCAAGAAATATTATGATTGAACACAATGTATTGTTGTTAATAGGAATAACTGTGAAAAAAAAAGGCTCATTTATGCGATATTTATTTTATAGCAATTTGAAATAAATGCAGGCTATAATTTCAGATCTAGGTCAGAAGACTTAAAGAAGATCACTCTGGTTGACTGTATCCTCATGACTGCCAATAACACAGATTGCTTTTAGGATCACTCAATAACCATTTCATATGGTCTCTTCCCACTTATAATGGTTTGAGTTCTTTATGTAGCCATACAAATAAGCTACCTATGTGCCTCATTTCTTTAATATCGTGTTTCAAAATGCCTGCCAGATCTGATGCAGAAGAAATGCTACTGACCCACAGGGTAAGCTCTTCCCATTCTGATTTTAGTGCACGTGAGAAGAGGGTTTGAGCACGAGACTGTTTCTCGTGATCCTTTCACATCCACAGCAAAAGGTCTTTCGAGTTCGCCTTTTTGGACAAATGGCTGGATTGTAAGGAGTTAACATAGTTTAAGACTTGAAAGAGAAAAATGTTCCCAGCAAAAAAAAAGGCTTACAGCAAAATAATGAGTGCCAAGGTTGAAGCTGCTCTTTCTTTGCTTTAGTGCTAAAGCTGCATTATTCACAACTGCCAATCAGCTAATCTGAAAAGAATTTGTTCTTTACTGCATTTCTCCTTTATTGCTCCCACCCCACTGGTCTGGTGTACATTGCCTCCAGCTAGGAGGGTTTAGAAATAGCTCCTAAACAGACAACAAATGCGAGTCTGTGAATCGAAGGGCAGTGGACACTGTGGAGTGAAAGGGCTTTTGCTCACCCCCATTTCCTTTTCACATTTAGCCTTTGCTACTGCAGTCCTGAAAAGCTCAGGCTACCGCGAAAGGAGAAATTGTCTGTCAATTTCTGAACATTCAACACGGAGCTTTTACTGAAGATTCAGGGTGAGGGACTGGTTGCAGCTCCCTGAGATATTGGTGGTAGGGAAAAAAGAAAAAAGAAAAAAAAAACCTTTTTAAGTCCACAGGAAATGAATTTTAACAAATTCTATGGCTACTGCCTAACCTGCACACCATTACGTGTGAAGTGAGGGAATTAGACATCGTGATTTACAGTTGAAAACAAGGGCAGTACAAATGAAGGTGAGATCCGTGTTCTGCAGTGACCCCCACATATGCCCCATGTGCGCATGGAGGCGTGAATGAGCAACGTTAGTAGACATATAAAAACAGATATATGTATGTATAAATCATTGGAGATGGATCTTTTAACCAAGCAAAGATAGTATCTTGGCCAATTTGATTAATGCCCCAGGGTACTTTTTCCCCTTTGGTGTATATTCATGAAGCACCAGTTAAGAATGTTGGAATTCGTGCAGGTCTACTGGGGAGTAATTATCACTCAGTGCATTAGCAGTGAAAAATCAGAGATCGTTGCCAGCTTTCCTCACTTCCAAAGCAAAGCCAAACATTCTCCCAGATTGAGTTAAATGGTTTTTTGTTAATTTCTTGCACTAACTCACCAAGTATCGGTACAAGAATGACACGGGCTTCTGTTGCAGATATTTCCATACTGACAAAAACAGGGCTATGAGAGGCTCTTCACGCTGAGCCAGGAATTGCCGCGTGCTCCACACAGGTGCACACCCAGGGGGACGTCTAGCTGGCAGGCCCCCGGGGGGGACTGGGTCTGAGCCGGTTTGCTTTTGCTGCTGCTGTTGGTCCCTGAGCTGAAGTACATGGAACCAGTCAGATTATTAGGCAGGCTGAGGTGTGGAGGGCCAGTACCCTTAACTCAGATGCATGGGCTAGGTCTATTCCCAATCTCACATCAATCCGAGTAGAAGCTCATCTTCATTGCCAGCCCCAGGATCGCTGTCAGCCCCTGGTGACAGACCCCGCACCCCATCTCTCAGCACAGCCCTCTGTGTTGCCAGCTCAAGGCTGCTTTTACTCCTGCCCTGCCACATTTACTTAGGCCTCCCCATTCCCTTACCTCAAGCCCATTGATCCGCTTCCTGTCACTCCACCAATCCCTTTTCACTCCTTAGCATCTCAACCTCCTAGAGAGCAGTGGGAGCCTGAGGCCATCAGGCAGTCAGAGGCATTGCAGACCTTGGGTACAAAGTGTCAGATACAACTCTGCTTCAAGTCAGCCAAGCCCCTCTGTAGCTCCTAGGAATGGGGCAAGAGTCAACGGGTGTGGCATCCAGTTGTCCTAACAAGGAGATATAAACGAATCGTTTAACAGACCCATGGCTCCTGAAGCAGTGAAGCCATTCTATTTTTTGGTCGGAGACCGTTCATTTGTCGAGACATGCTACGGAGACTCTAATGAATGCCTCGTTTTATCCTTCTGGAAGAATTTGCTTCCGTTGCCACCATGACTCTGTGCATATATAATGCCATTTAAATGTGGTTTTGTTACAAATGAACTGCATCCGTGTGACTTAAGCGCACACGCGTATGTGTGTGTCTATAAATACAATACCTAGAGAGGTAGAGAGTGAGAAGGGAAGGGGCGGGGAGGTGAGGAAAGCTTGAGAGCGCAAGCGCAGGCGCTGTACTAAAAGGGCAGGGGAAAAAAAAATCCAAAGGACTCACTGCAATGCAGTTTTACATACAGGCCTGTAGGAGCAACCGGAATGTTATTAGACCATAAAAGCACATCAGGCTGATTTATGGTTTCTGATCAAGGTTTCTGTGAAAATTACTCTGCATCACCGGCTCAAGGTGACTGCTACCATTAATGTGTGGAAAATAAATGAGATGGGGAGGCTGATAGCACAGGAAGGAAGGGAAGCGCTGAGGCAGTTTATACAGCACAGGCTCCCCATTTTGTTTTACAGTGCAGAGAAGCCTGTCATCAAAATGATTGCTGTGGGGCAGGAGAGGCAATTCTTGGTAATTAGATCTTATGGCATGTAGCTGATGCTTTCGTATAGCGAATAGATCAGGACGGTGGGAGGAATGCCTGCTCTCTGCGTGCCGCCTTTTCGGTGTTCCGTTCATATCCAGATACCAGAGTTTAAATTTAGGAGGAAAAACATTGCCGTTACTGTTTTCCCGACTCTATTTGTTTCTACTCCTGTTCGTTGCCACTCTCCTGCGTTCCTGACTCTTGTCTGTTTCTCATCTCCCCCGAATAAAGAATTTTCCGAATTTGAGACTTCCAAAAGAAGTGAGGGCTGGAAACGCTTCATATCGTATCTGATTGCCACAAAAGAGTTCCGCTGGCTTTGCATTCCTGCCCTGTTTATAATTTCTCACCAAAGCGTTTCACAGATGGAATGCTCCGCTGCTGGTTTCAATGTAAACAAATACCGTATATCCCAAGATTTTCATGTGAGATAGTTGCTGCAAAATGTCTAAAGGCTGCTTGCTTGGGGGAAAAAAAATGTCCTTCTCCTCTCCTTTTCTAAATTGCTCTTTTAGTCATTACAAACTCTGGTTGCGCATTTGCTTACATTGGGCATCTCTGTATTGACTTAGAGTTGGGAATTAGAATCTATTCCAGGACTTTGACTCTATATGCAAGTAGAGAACCCTGCATTTTGGAATGCTTGAGATGAAAGTGAATAGATTAAAGATTTCAAAATCTGCTTTACTGCATCCCTTTCCTCAGCTCTTAAAACTTGCCCTCTGGTGCTTCTGTGTAGCATTCCACATCTGGAACGAGTTGGTATCTGTTCTCACAGCTGGCTTGTGCTGCGGCGATGGCCATTAAGAGACACAGCTTCAAGGAAACCCACAGGTCCAGAGAACACTCAGCCAACCTAGCCAGGAAAGAATGGAGACCTGTATTTCTCTTACTCTATAGTTTAAGTAATTTTTCAATGATACTTTCCACTCTAAATGCCCAGCTTTAGATCACAGCAAGGCTAGATTGACACTTTCATCCCTGCACATGCGACACACACACACACACACACACACACACACACACGGGAATATTAATTGGGACAGATATTCAATACTGGTACTTCTTAGGCACGTTGTCAAGGATTCCGTTTCCAAAGCTCGAACACAGTGGCCACCCTACTCCCAAAACACAAACTATAAAAAGGTTTAAATGTGGCAAGGGATTCTAGTATCCAGAGAGCACTTCAAATCCTTCCAAAGCTTCCACCTCACATCATGCCATTTGATCATCACGAGAGTGCCAAGAGATCACTAAGATTTTCATTATGAGTTTGTTACAGACGGAGATACAAACTTGGAGACGCGAGGTGTTTTGCCTGAGATCGTTTCATTCACGGTGCTGGATCCAGTCTTCATTTTCTTTACATTTATCTAGACTACCATTGTGTTTTTTGTTTTGTTCCCTTTTTGTTTTTTAAATCACTGTCTTGGGAGAAAACAGACTGCTGTTCTAATAGTGACTCTGATGTGGAGGGAAGACACTAGGCGAGACTCCCACGTTGGTTTCTTTGGTTTTCTTTATATGGACTAGAAAGTTTCTATAGCACCTTCTAGAACTTTTTTGTTCTGTGTTCAAAACCTTGCTCTTCATGAGCCACATTATTTAGGGATGAAACACCAGTCACGATCAACACCCTTGAGAGAGAGAAAGGAACTCCCTTGCCAGTTACTATATCTTTCATCTCAAATCTCAACACGTACATACACACATATATGTGCCCTCTGCCACAAACACCACATTCTTTTCAAAAGAGAAAACTTGAAGAGAGAATCTGGAAATTCTTAGGAGTATATGGGCATCATAAGACACCTGATTGATTTTAAGATGAACATTTAGGCCTTAAAATAGTTACTGAACTCCATATAGAGGTAAAGGCACAACTACAGGTTCTAGAGGGACATCTGCCAGAGTACAGCGTCATCTGAGATGTTGTCAGATGGCTGTTGCTTGATGGCCTGGTATAAGCTGAATGGATCTAATATATCTCCCTTCATATGGGGTCATCCCCCCATCATGGAGCTTCATTTAATTTGGCAGATGCTACCTTCTACAGCAAAAGATTCTACAATTTGCTAATTTCTTCAGCTTCGAAAGAATTGCTTAGTTGATCTTTGGAAAGGTCCATTTGTAAACTCAATTATAATAGTAGGATATTAGGAATTCAGCCATCTATGAGGGTATGAAAATGTTAGGGAGAAAAAGGCACTTCCTTCCTTTAAAAGAAATAATGCTTTGCTTGAGAGTTGGAGAGTTGATTGAGCACAGATCTTCCTCTTTCCAAAAAAATCTATTTCCCAAACCTGTCCCCTTCATGACCTTAATGTAATGTATTGGATTTCTGTAACTTGCAAAACTTGGTCAGTGTTTCAGTAACTATACTAGGCGTGATAGAGAATTTTGAGTTCCAGATGTGGTAAAATCTCTCCCTCACTTCTATCTTCCCCAACCAAACCCTCAATATCTCCTACTTCTTCTTGCCCTCTCTTCCTCCTAGAAGGTGAAGTACTTAAGGCTCACAAAGAAACCAGGGCGCATGGGTGGCTCAGTTGATTGAGCGTCTGATCCTTGATTTCCGCTCAGGTCATGATGCCAGGCTTATGGGAAGGAGCCTTGTGTCGGGCTCTATGCCGAGCATGGAGGCTGCATAAGATATTCTCTCTCTCTCTCTCTCTCTCTCTCTCTCTCTCTCTCTCCCCCCCCCAAACAAATAAGCACACACATATACAAAAAACAGAAACATTGAGAAAAAAGACTTTCAGTTGCACCAAAAATACTTCGAAAGTCCTAGGGTAGGATCACACTGACTCACACTCACAGCCAGGTGGAGGGACAAATGCAATGCCACACTGGTGTCATATCCCAGTGACTAGCAATTCTGAAGTCAGCCAATTATGCTCAGGATGCTGTGTGGATTAGAATTATTACTATTTTTTTGGCGAAAAATAATGAACACTGAATATCTGACTTCCTACAAAAGACAGTAAAACCTTGTGCATGGCTAAGAGAACCCTACACATGTCCCATGGGCACATGTGTGTGTGTTTTCGAGCATCTAGCAAGCATCAGAGGGAGACTAGCTATGGATGGGGACCACCTTTCCTTCTAACAAGACTTCAGCCGTCTACTCTCATTTGCCCCAAGACAATCAGCAGAGTAGCTAAACTGCTCAAATCTTCATTCTTCTTCATGCACAGAGCAGGCATCATCTCCCTTCATAGAAACACCCTACCTTTTCTTTCAGATAATTGGCTAGAAATAAAATGCCACATTTTCTCTCCTCAAAGGAAATGTATCATGGTACACGTGTTAAAATTTAGGGCACTTGATGAAATCAATTTCCCTCTCAGTCCTTAAAGCCCAAAGCCCCAAGCCCAGTCATTTCCTCGGAGAATCAGTGCTTACACAATGGCCTTGTGTTTTGTTATTTTTTGCTGTAAAATACCTAGCAATTTTTTTAAGTACTGTAATTTTGAAAATTTCCATTTGTTCCAGAAGACATCATCTAGTGGCCAGACAAAAGAAGCAAGCAGAATGACAAAGCCCTTCAATAAGCTGATCAGAATCTTTCCAAACTTTACACGATAAACACAGTTTACCTCAAGGAAGATTTCATTTGCCATGTGTCCCTTACTCAGTTTAGTAAACCTTTACAGAAAACTTTCGCAGCTACGCATCTCTTTTGTGTATAAGAGAACCAGCCTGATAAAGTAGAAAGACAGCTCACTTCTATTAGCCATTTTAGGACAACCAATTGTCACTTGTTATGAATGTGCAAGGCTGTTTTGATACAGAAATGAAACTTTAATTTCCTTCCTGTGTTGCAGAAGTCTAAGTTTGAAATTAAGCATTCCTTGCCTTCAAAGAGAAGCAAGTCTATTTTTTGGTTAATTAACTTTTGTTACAAAGGCTCAACAAGATGTGTTGCAAAAGAACCTGGAGAATAGCCAGGCATTATGGAGAAGGCAAAAGAGAAAGGATCTGGGTACTTAATACATATCTTAGACAAAAGCATAGACCAAAGGACCTTTTCTGTCAACCTAGAAAAAAATTCTTCCTCGCCTTACCAGAGAGAAAGGAAGAGTGGCAGGGGTATACCTAGGAAAATAGGCATCCTTTGTCAATGCCTATTTCACAGACATGACAACATGACCCATAGGGAGCATTGCATCTTCCTGACATACACTATTTGACCATCCAGAAGCTGTCTGGAAACTAGCTCCACACAGCAGATTATACAACCATCAATGCACCAAGTGTCAAGATGGTATCCTTTCTATTATTTCTGAAGAGGATTTTCCTTTACTTCCAAACAACCACTTGCCTAGAGATGGCCTAGCTGGAGTGATGCTTATTTAGTTCTCAAATATGCTGCGTCCCCATTAGACTTACCCTGTACAAACCTCACCATTCTCACACCACAAAGATCCTGACCACCTGATGGCTCAGCCTGGGCATCATGACTTAAAGGCAGCAGTGAATATAAATAGATAGAAACCCGCTAACACTAAGGTAGTACTTTCACTTCTAAAGGAAATGAAATTCTTAGAATTCACAGGTAGTACAGCCCAGTTGTCAAGATAGAAGAACCAGCTGGGGCTTGAGAACCAAGAATATTCACTTGCCTTGAGATTCTGAAGTGCATATCTCCATTGAAAACCCACTGACATGAGGCTGAACCATAAAAAAAGTCAAATTGTCAAACGTTCAGCCACTTTGGGCCTATTAAAATAGAAATTTTGTGTCATCTAACATAATGACAGAATATTCAGGGACTTGGGAAGCCAGTCATGATGGCTACACCATTTCTGTGTAAGAAGAACTAAAGTGTATTATTCTGTTGGAGGAGGGAGGGGACATAAAAGGAATTCACAATGAAACTTCATGTGCTTAGCAAACATGCTGCTTTTACTTAGATCCCTGTCCTCCTGTTCTCACCTCACCGTCCTTGCCACTGATATTGATCCTAACTACTCTAGCTCTTTCTATCACATACATACATACATACATATGTGTGTGATTTTTTTAAAAGACTTTGTCTTCAAGCTCTTTATTTT
The DNA here is from genome assembly GCF_028018385.1 of Neofelis nebulosa. Taxonomy (NCBI): domain Eukaryota; kingdom Metazoa; phylum Chordata; class Mammalia; order Carnivora; family Felidae; genus Neofelis; species Neofelis nebulosa. Next base: position 76,569,185 of record NC_080788.1, on the reverse strand, counting down.
CTTTCTCTATTTTTTCTTGAATCACAATGGCTTTAACTATCATACCAAGATCTAAGATTCCCAAATCAACATCTATGCCTCCTATCTTCCTAAACATATGGACCCACATTCCTTCAGGTACTTTATAAATGATTTTATCTTTAAACTCAGAATATCCCATTTGAAACTCTCTAGTTTCTTACTTTATTTGAGCAGAGAGAAGTTCACTCAAAGCCCCATTACACAGCTCTCAAACGTATTTTTTCTGAGCTAGGTATTGCTGATTGAACGGAGCTGTGACCTGATTGCTCACATCACTCCTCTTAGTCACCCACATGTGGAACTTCAAGTCACTTGTGATTTCTCCCTACCACCCTCTGCACCTGGTTACCAAGTCCTAAATCACCCTCCATCCACAAATCTCTTATGTCTTTTTATTAATTCAGCAATAGTAAGTGCTTTCTATGTGCCACTCTCATTGCTAGCTATTTTCTATCTTTTCCTTCCCCTGGATGCTGCTGCAGTTCAGGCCCTTATTGGCCTCGATTTCTGTATTGTTTTCCCAATTGTTTATATCAAATCATCCGTACACTGCTACCAAATTAATATTTCTTATCATTTTTACTTAGGAATCTGACCCAAAGATGATTATTTACCCAATAAGATGGGGGAGGGGGTAGGAATAAAAATAAGAACTAGCATAAGGCTGGTCACCAAAGCAAGACAGGACACCACAGTTACTGGGAAAATCACAATGTCCATAGTATTCCAAGGGAATGTCAAGTTCAGCCAGGATTCAGGCATAGACAGCACAAGAGTTTCCAAGAGGAACAGCCAGGTTTTCAATCTGATGTATCAGAAGTAAAAATGAGAATGATAGGTAACTCCAGAGGCCATGGAGGGGTAGCCAATACTAAGCTCCCCCGGATTTTGGGGTGAAGATGCTGAGTCTGTTGAAATATTTCATGCTTTTTACTTAGTCTAGTGTGAGAACTTGGGCAGGATTGTGTTTTGAGGAAGGAAGTTAAGTAGATCCAGCCTTGTGGAACTAGGGAATAATGCAGAGGCTGATAACCCTCCTATTTTGTTGTTGTTGTTCAAAAACACTTGCTGACTCTTTATTGTCTTTAATTGTCAATGAAATCTTCACCATGTCCCTCAACCTACCTTCCTGGCCCTGCTTTCAACAACTCCCCTACATACACCTTGTAATCCATCCAACCATAAAAATGCCTACACTTTTCCACTCCATGCCTGACCGGTTCCCTCTCCCTGATCTGCTCTTATTTCCTAATTAGTGCTATTCAGAATACAATCCGCTAGTCAATTTCTGGCTGAGATCCTACCCCCTTCCTAAAGTGTCCCTAAATCAGAAAGATAGGTGGAGCTGCTTCTCCTTCAGACTTTCCACTTCTCATGTTGCATGCCATGTTGAAACCAAATTCTAAGGATATAACTACATACTTCTATATAATATTCAGAAAAAATACATTGATGTTATTTTGTGCTCGATATCCTACAGTGGACACTTTTTACTCGTCTAGTCCATTCTATGAAATTATAAGCAATTTTCTAGACAGAGGCCATACATCAACTAATCCTTTATGGAATCTATTGTAATGCCTCCTACAAAATAGGCTTCAATCAAGATTAATTTTTTTTTTTTTTTTTTTTATTTATTTTTGGGACAGAGAGAGACAGAGCATGAACGGGGGAGGGGCAGAGAGAGAGGGAGACACAGAATTGGAAACAGGCTCCAGGCTCCGAGCCATCAGCCCAGAGCCTGACGCGGGGCTCGAACTCACGGACCGCGAGATCGTGACCTGGCTGAAGTCGGACGCTCAACCGACTGCGCCACCCAGGCGCCCCAATCAAGATTAATTTATTAAATTGTCTAATTGCAGTTCACCCTTAATGACATGAGTTTGAACTACATAGGTCTGCTTATACATGGATTTTTTTTTTCAATAAATATATTGGGAAAAGTTTTGGAGAGTTTCAATAATTTGAAAAAATTCGAATGTTGCCTAGAACTATAAAAAAAAAATTAGGAAAAGTATGTCATGAATGTACACATGTATACAGATACTAACTTATCATTTCCTATCACAAATAGATACAAATTTATTTTGGAAAGCTAAAATTTATCAAATCTTATACACCTACAGACTGTACATGGTGCCATTTGCAGTTGAAAGAAATGTAAACAATGTAAACATGCAGTATTAAATCCTAACTGCATAAATTGTACAAACTGTATTACTATAATAATTTTGTAGCCATCCTCTGTTGCTCTTGAGGTGAGCTCAAGTGTTGCAAATATCAGCTTAAAATGCCACGTGACACTAATCATGTCCGCATGAACAGTTCATATCTCCAGTAAATTGCATAGCACAGTAAAAAGTTCTCTCTTGTGGTTCTTGTTATTTCCATCCTGTTTAATGCAATGCAATAAACCTTGAATAATACCATGGGACCCACAGGAAGTACCACTGGTAATGTTGGAAGTACTCCCAAGAAGCAGAGGAAAGTCAAGACATTGCAAGAAAAAGTTGACCAGCTTGATATGTACCATAAATTGAGGTCTACAACCATGATTGCCTACCATTTCAAGACAAATCAAGCCATCGCAAGGATCATTTTTGAAAAAAGAAATTCATGAAGTCATCATTGCAGCTATGCCAGCAAGCACAGAAACATTGCACGTTTTGCAAAATGCCTTTTTATCATATTGAAAATAGAGCTTTTATGGGCACAAGATTGCTATAAGAAAGGCATATCTAGGGGCGCCTGGATGGCTCAGTCAGTTAAGAGTCCAACTACTGCTCAGGTCATGATCTCACAGTTGGTGAGTTCGAGCCCCGCATCGGGCTCTGTACTGCCAGCTCAGAGCCTGGAGCCTGGTTCAGATTCTGTGTCTCCCTCTCTCTCTGCCCCTCCCCAGCTCACACTCTGTCTCTCTGTCTCAAAAATAAACAAACATTAAATTTTTTTTTAAATATATATATTAAAAAAAGGCACACCTATGGATTCACATGACTCAAGAAAAAGCAAAGTCGTTAAATGAGAAAGCAGAAGGAAAGTGAAGAATCTAAAGCTGGAGAGTTTAATGTCAGTAAAGGATGGTCTGATAATTTTAGAGAAAGGTTTAGCTTAATACTCATCAAGATAGCAGGAGAGGTATCTTCTGCCAACAATAGGCAGCAGATGAGTTCCCAGACACCATTAAGAAAGTCATTGCGGAGGCCTGGGCAGGTTTTTAATGCAGATGAAAGTGCCCTATTCTGTTAAACAAACAAAAATGCTACAAAGTGCATTTATTAGGAAGAGAAGTGAACACCAGGATTTAAGGCAGGAAGGCATAGTCTAACTCTGTTTTGCGTAAATGCACTGAGGTTTATGATCAGAACTGCCATTATCTATAAAGCTGCCAACTCTTAAGCCTTGAAGGAAAAAGATAAACACCAGCTGTTAGGTGTTTTTGGTTGGACAACAAGAGGTCTAGAGAACAAGAACCCTTTCTTTGGACTTGTTCAATCAATCCTTTGTCCCTAAAATCTAGAAAGTGCCTTTCCAGTAAGAGACTGCCTTTGAAAAAGAGTTCTTTTGATACTGGACAGTGTCTCTGGCCATCCAGAAACCCATGAGTTCAACACTGAAAGTGTTGAAGTGGTCTACCTGCCCCTAAAACACTAAATTTCTGATTCAGCCTCCAGATCAGGGAGTCATAAGAACCTTTAAGGCTCATTACACATGGCACTCTATGCAAAGGATTGTTAAAGCTATGGAAGAGAACCCCAGTGGAGAGAACATCATGAAATTCTGGGAGGATTATATCATTGAAGATGCCATTATTGTTACAGGAAGAGCTGTGAAGGCCATCAAACCTGCAACAATTAATTCCTGCTGGAGGAAACCGTGCCCAGATGTTGTATATGATTTCATAGGACTTACAACAGAGCCAGTCAAGGAAATCATGAAAGAGATTGTGGATACGGAGCATTAAAAAAAAAAAAAAAAGGTGAGAGGTGAAGGGTATCAAAGATACAGATGTTGGAGAAACTCAAGAGCTCAGAGACACCACACCAGAAGAATTAACAGAAGACAACCTTCTGGAGATGAGTACTTTTCAACCAGCGCCAGATGATGAGGATGAAGGCATAGAAGAAGCGGTGCCAGAAAACAAGTAGACATTAAACAATCTGGAAGAGAGGTTCTGATTATCTAAGACTCCTTTTGACCCCTTTTACAACATGAGCCCTCCTATGATACAGACACTGAAACTAAAACAAACAGTGGAAAAAAGATTGGTACCTGCGGGTTCGGCTCATCACGTCAAAATCACTGATTGTGGGTTCGGCTTTTGGTTTGATCCAGCAAAGCCGAGGATGGAAGAACGGATTATTCAAGACTCCACAAGTCAGGAGAAGTGAGAGGGAGGCTAAGGGAAGTCTCCCCGAGCTGCTCTCAAGCATACATTATAGGGGAAAGGTTGCACAATATGTCAGGGGCTAAGCGCCAGTAAGGACGTATAGAAAGCACAAAAAAAGAGCAGATGCCAAAAGCAGGGTGGAGAAAAAGATGAGATATTCCATAGATAACACGGTCTAAGGAATTCACGAGCACAGGCAGGACCCAACTCCTATATTCACATTCATTAGATACTGGGGGTCCACTGTTTTCAGCAGGGCCAGAAAGCAGTGTAATGCATTCTCCACAATCTCCTTAACCAGGACATAGCTATTTGACTCCCCACAGTATCATACAGGAACATTTTTAGAGAAATGAAAAAGCAAAAAAGTCAGAAATGGTGAGGGATTTATATAAAGTGACACTGAGTGTGCCAGCCTCTCCTGCCTCCCCTTCCACCTCTGCCACCGCTGAGACGAGAGCAACCACTCCTTTTCCTCCCCCATCTATTCAACATGAAGACAAGGATAAAGACCTTTATGATGATCCACATCCGTTTAATGAATAGTAGGTAATCATCATGCTGTACAGTTAATAAACATCTGTTGTGTATGTGTGTGAGGGCCTTCAGGTGAATAATAGCTTTACAGCAAGTACTCTGAGATGTTTTTTTGTCATTATCATCATTGCCTAAGTAGTCATCATGTATAGCACCTGTAGGGAAGTGGCTATCCTATCTTGACATAGGTGTAAGGTAATATTTAATATAAAATTAATCATGTGTAGGGGTGCCTGGGTGGCTCAGTCAGTTAAGCATCCGACTTCGGCTCAGGTCATGATTTCACAGCTTGTGAGTTCGAGCTCCGCATGGGGCTCTGCGCTGACAGCTCAGAGCCTGGAGCCTCCTTCGCGTTCTGTGTCTCCCTCTCCCTCTGCCCCTCCCCTGCTCATGCTCTGTCTCTCAAAAATAAAGAAATGTTAAAAAAATTGTTTTTTAATTAATCATGTTTGTCTTATTATCTTTAATAACTTTGCTTTCAAAGAATTATATTACCATACGGTATGTCCCTTTTGGATAATCGGAGAAACTAAATGTCAGCCTATCATCACAGGTAAATGGTTTTTTAAAAGTATAACAGTGTTTCTAATACTGTATTGTGAATATGACTATAGTACTGTATGGCACAAAATTTTATAAGGATTCATTCATTAGTGTAACCCAGGCACCTGCAAAGCAGTCATATCAATTATACTAGACTACCATAAAGCGATCGTGTTGCTACGTCATTATTAAAGCGTGAATCGCTATACCTGTAACTAAGAATTTTCTTCACATTACCTTTTCATTTTTGATGTATAGCATTAGTGATACATATAACATTTACAGTGTTTTATGTCATATAAAATAATATTGATGTAGGAACTGACAGATTATTCCTCTTGTAAACAGATGATATAAACTTATTGATAAACACAGTAGAGTATATAAATGTATTTTCTCTTTATGGTTTCTTAGCATTCTATTATCTCTATCTTGCTTTATTGGAATAAAACAGTGTATAATACGTTTAATGTATAAAATACGTGTTAATTGACTGTATGTTATCAGTAAGGCTTTTGGTCAATAGTGGGTTATTAGTGGTTAAGTTTTGGGGGGGGTTAAAAGTTATACACAGAGTTTTGACTCTGAGACAGGTCAGTGCCCCTAACCCCAGGGCTGTTCAAGGGCCAACTGTATATATTAAATCGCATAGCTCAAGTATTGAGCTTTCTCTAGATGATGAGCGTAAATGTATCACCATTAATGTTCACAAATACCAGTACCCCCACCTCTTGAAGGAGGGATATTCCTTTTACAGAGAACCATTACACCAGCATTCCTGAAAATCTCCAACAGTGCCAACGTGTCCATGATTCTTGACAGTCCCTGAATGCAACGGCTTCCCTGTAAGGATCGTGCAACTCAGACACCACAGTCCTACTAAGGAGCCATTCAAGGCTTGAATCCTACTCATAACTTTGTCACCGCCACTATCATAACTGGAGATGCGAAATCCTCATCGCTGGTTTTTGAAGTGAGAAGGAGAAACCTTTTTCGGTATTATGCTTAACTGATAGTGGAGGTGGGGGTGAGTCCTTCAATCAGGCCACAGAACTACAAAGCTTTATAGCAGCTATCAACAACTTTTGCTCACTATCATGAGCAAAACCTCATGAGTGAAACCATGAGGTCAGCTCAGGCTCTGTTAATTCCATAGATACATCATTCACGTCTAGCCATCTGGTCTTGCTACTGCCTTTAGGTACCTGATAGCCTTACACTTCCGCACCATTGTTGCTGTCACCACTGCTCCCTCCATAGCTGTTACCCATTAGTGTCACCACAACAGTGACTGGAGCCGGTGAGTCAATGACACCACCAGCAGTCCCTGGTTCCATCTGACATGAAATAGTGCTACTTGACCAAGCTGCCTACTGTACCACTGTAATGCAGCCCTTCACTCATTGACCTGGGCAAAGACGGCATGGGGAGAAAGCTTATAATTGTTCTCTTATATTCTCTTAGAAGGTGTCCCAGCAAAGTTGTCTGAGTTCCATTCAGCTCTTTCATGTTGTACTTGCACATAGCTACATTCTCGCACATTTTCTCTGCACCCCTTCCTTACCCTATCTGTGGCTGAGTTGGGGTGAGTTCTGATATCAGCCACCCAGCTAAACTAAAATCAATACTGCCTTTCTCCCTTTGGCCTACTCTGTCTGGCTCACTGTTTCAGTCTTCTTTTATCATTAAATTTCTCTCAGGGGCCCTATTTCCTTTCCTGAAAAGGCCTCCATTAGAGTTACAGCAGTCTATTTGATATGTGAGTATACCCTGGAACCTCATTGGTGTCCAGATCTAAGTCTTTTATTTTGTCCCATGAGAGCTCCCATCCCAATATAAATTAGTGAAGGCAAGTGATATGGGATATAGGCAGTGGCATTTGAGCCCTTTATCCTGACCATCCAAGACATGTGTAATCACTCCCTGCAAGAAACTATTTTAAAAGTCTTCTGAATTCCCTGGAGAAGATCAAGGAACTTTAAAATTGACCATTACTATGCTTGGCTATTCAGCAGAATTCTGGTTGGAGCATGGGTAGAAGTTAATTAACTGAGGCTAGGCAAAAAAACAGCCAAAGATATTAGAGGAAATAATGCAGGGTACTTTTTCAAGGAAGCAAAAACAACAAAACAACATCACCACCAACAACAAAAAAAATCCATAATGAAGAGACTATGCAATCAAAAGAAATGGACACAGAAGTAATATATATGTTAGAATTAACAGAGGACATTTAAATGGTTATTATAGCTGTATTTAATGTTAAAAAGGTTAAGTCAAAATATGAAAAGCTAAGTAGAAATGTGAAAAAGATTCAAAAAAACTTCTATAGGTGAAAACTCTAATATCAGAGATAAAAATTACATTGAACGGGATTATATAAGATTAAATATGAAAAAGGGAAGAGTGAAAGATTAATGACCTTGAACACATACCAACCGAACTTACCCAATTAAACCAAGATAGCAAATTCAAAATGAACAGTGAGCTGTGGGAGGAGTTCAAGTGCCCTAATATACATGCAATTAAAATTCCCCCAAAAAGGAAGAAATATTAGAAGAAATAATAGCCGATATTCCCCAATTTTGAGGGAAACTGTAAACCCACAGATCCAAGAAGCTCAATGAATCTCAAGGACAAGAAACACAGAGAAAACTATACCAAGATATATCATAGTCAAATAGGTCAAGACCAGTACTTAGTAACCAACTTTAATTCCAACAGAAGGGAAAAGACACATTATATGAAGAGAAATCTAGAAATAATTACATTACTTTTCTAACTGAAAACAATACAAATAAAGAGAAAATGGAGTAGTATCTTTAGAGAACTAAAATTAAGAAATCACCATCATAATTGATAATCCTATACCCAGCAAACATATCTTCAAGCTAAAAGTGAAAAAAGTTTTTCAGAAATACCAAAACTGAGAAAATGTATCACCAGCAGACTCAGATTATAAGAAATCTGAAAGGCGTGAAGCTAATATAACATTGTATGTCAACTATACCTCAATTAAAAAAACAAAAGACAAAAAACATCAGGAAGAAGTAAAATGATACCAGAGGGACATGGGGATCTACACAAAGTAAAGAAGAGACTGGAAATAATAGGACAGGAGTAAATATATAAGATTTCCTTCTATTTACATATTGTTAAAAGATAATCAACTAGTTAAACCAAAAAAATAATGCAGTGTGGTATGAGTCATATGTAAAACCAAACAAAACAAAACATAGTAGCATAGAGGCTTGAGGAAAGTAACAGAATTCTACTCGTGTAAGGATCTTACACTGTATGTAAAGTTGCATAACACCACTTGAAGATAATCTATGTAAGTTAAACTTGTATGCTATAGGGGCACCTGGGTGGCTCTGTCGGTTAAGTATTAAACTTCGTTTCAGGTCATGATCTTGCGGTCAGCGGGTTTGAGTCCCGAGTCAGGCTCTGTGCTGAGAGCTCAGATTCAGATTCTGTGTCTCCCTCTCTCTCTGCCCCTCCCCCATTCATGTTCTGTCTCTCTCTCAAAAATAAAGTAACATTAAAAAAAATTTTTACATAAAATTGTATGCTCTAAATTCTAAAACAACCACTAGAATAACAAAGCCAAAAAAAAGTAACAAAACAACTATTACAGGTAATCTGAAAAAAGGAGGTAAGGTAAATTTTTAAATACTGAATTATTAAGACTATACTTACAGGGATCATTTCTATAGTTTGTTAAATACTGAATTATTCCAAAATAAAACAAGAAAAGAAAAATAAGAACAAATAGAATAAATATAAAACAACAAAATGGTAGATTTGTACCTAGCCTTATCAATAATCTTATTAAATATACTCTGAACACCCTAAACAAAAGGCAGACAATGTCAGATTTTTTTGTATCGAAGTACAATTGACATACCATATCTTATTAGTTTCAGAGGTACATCAAAGTAATTGGATATTTTTATATATTATAAAATGATCCCTATGATAAATCTAGTTACCATTTGCTACCATACAAAGTCATTACAGCATGATTGACTATATTCATAATGCTGTACATCAGATCTCCATGACTCATTTTTTTTATAATTAAAAGTTTGTATCTCCTTATCCTCTTTACCTATTTTATCTCCTCCCTGACTTGTGCCTATTCTGTGAACCAACAGGTTTTTTTTTTTTTCTGTATCTATGAGTCTGTTCCTCTTTACTTTAACTTATTTTTTTATATACCACATATGAGTGAAATTATATGATATTTATCTTTCTCTTTGGGCCCTCTTTTTTGTTTTTTCTTGATGTGTCTGACTAGAGGTTTACTAATTTTGTTTACCTTTTCAAAGAATGAAGTTTTAGGCTCACTGATCTTTTCCATTGCTCTTTTAGTCTCTATTTTATTTATTTACATTCTCGTCTATATTGTTTCCTTCCTTTTATTAACTTTCAGCGGTTTTTTTCCTATTTTTCTAGTTCCTTCAAGTATAAAATTAGATTGTTTCTTTTGGATTTTTCTTGTTTCTTGAGGTTGGCCAATATCACTATGAACTTCCCTCCCAGAACTGCTTTTGCTATATTCCATAGATTTTGGAAAGTGTGTTTCCATTCTCATTTGTTTCAGGTATTTTATTTACTCTTTGATTTCTTTCTGACCCATTGGTTGTTTGGTAGCATGTTGTCCAGTCTCCACATACCTATATTTTGTCCAATTACTATAACAGATTTCTAATTGAAACTAGACCACATACCATTGTGGTCAGAAAAGATATGCTTGACATGATTTCAATCTTCTTAAGTTTATTGACTTAGGTTAAATATATAGATGAACTTTTCTGTTGCCTAACCTATGGTCTATCCTGGAAAATGTTCCAAGCACACTTGAAAAGAATGTATATTCAGTTTTTGGATGAAATGATCTATATCTAAGTGAATCTGGCCTAATGCGTGGTCCACTGTTCTTAGTTTTCTGTCCAGATGATCTATTAATGTAAGTGGGGTATTAAAATCCTCTGCTATTATTGTATGATTGTCAATCTCTCCCCTTATGTTGGTTAATATTTATGTTATATATGTAGGTGCTTTATGTTGGGTGCATAAATACTTACAAATGTTATATCCTCTTTTTGGATAGACCTGTTCACCATTATATAATGTCCTACTTTTTCTTTTGCTACTGTCTTTGTTTTAAAGTCTCTTTCTTCTGATACGACTATTGCTGGTCCAGCTTTCTTTTCATTTCCACTTGCATTTCATATTTTTTCCCATTCTTTCACTTTTACTCCACATGTGTCTTTGGGTCTGAAATTAGTCTCTTGTAGGCATCACATAGATAGGTATGATTTTCAGCCATTCTGTCACTTTGTCTTTCGATTAGAGCCTTTATACCATTTACATTTAAAATAATTACTGAAAGGCATGCACTTAACTGCCATTTTGTGGCTTTCTGGTTGTTTTTGTACTTCTTCTCTGTTCCTTTCTTCTCTTTGTCTCTTCCCTTGTAGTTTAATGATTTTTTTTTAAATTGAAGTATATTTGACAATGTTACATTAGTTTCAGGTGTTCAACATGGTTATTCAGAAACTCTGTTATGCTCACCACACTGAAGGAACCATCAGTCACCATATAGTGCTAGTACAATACCGTTGACAATATTCCCTATACTGATTTATTTCATAAATAAATTCATGATTTATTCCTTTCATAACTGGAAGCCTGTATCTTCTACTCTCCTTCAACCATTTTGCCTATTCTCCTACTTCCCTCCCCTCTGGCAGCCACTTCTCTGTATCTATGAGTCTGTTTCTGTTTTGTTTTTTATATTTTTTATATTTGTAAACTTTTTTATATTGTTTACTTTTTTATATTTATATTTACTTTTTTATATTTATATACTATAAAAATATATATTTTATATTATATATAATAAAAATATATTTATATTTTTTTATATTGTATATGTTATACAATATATATTGTATACTTTTTTATATTTGTTTACTTTTTTATATTCCACATATAAGTGAAATCATATGCCATTTGTCTTTGTCCAACTTACCTCACTTGATCTAATATCCTCTAGGTACATCCATGTTGTTCAAAGGGCAAGATCTCACCCTTTTTTGTGGTTGAGTAATATTCCATTGTGAGTGTGATATACGTATCTATGCATATATACATATATCACACAGTATATATATGCATAGATACATATATCACACACACAATGGAATATTGATATATATCAATATATGTGTGTGTGTGTATATATATATATGTATATATACATATACATATATACAAAATATATATACATATATTTATATATATATGTATATGTATACAATATATATATACATATATTTATATATGTATATATGTATATATATATATATATACATATATATATATATACACACACACACACATATATTGATATATATCAATATTCCATTCCACTTCTTTATCCATTCATCTATCAATGGTTACTTGGGTTGCTTTCATATCTTGCTTATGGTAAATAATGCTGCAGTAAACATGGTGCCTGTATCTGTCCCTTAATGTTTTCATTTTCTTTGGGTAAATACTCAGCAGTGAAATTACTGGATTGTGTGGTGTTTGTATTTTTAATTTTTTAAGGAACCTCCATATTGGTTTCAAGAATGTACTGATTTATATGCCCCCCAACAGTGCACAAGTGTTCCTTTTTCTCCAAATCCTTGCCAACACTTGTTATTTCTTGTTTTTGTTTTTTTGTTTTTGGTTCTAGACATTCTGATTGGTGTTATGTAATACTTTGCGGTTTTAATTTGCATTTTCCTGATGATTAGTGATGTTGAGCATCTCCTTTCATGTGTTTGTTGTATGTCTTCTTTGGAAAAATGTCTGTCTTCTGCCCAATTTTTAATTGGATTATTTGGGGGTTTTTTGATGTTGAGTAGTGTAAATTCTTTATATATTTTGGGTATTAACTCATTTACCCAATGGGATATATTTTTGTAGATAACTTCTCCCATTCTTTTGATTGCCTTTTCACTTTGTTCATGGTTTCCTTTGCTGTGCAAAACTTCTCATTTGGTGTAGTCCCAGTAGTTTATATGGACTTTTGTTCCCCTTGCCTGAGGAGACATATCTGGAAAAACATTGCTATAGCATATGTCAAAGAAATTACTATGTTTTCTTCTAGGAGTTTTATGGTTTCGTGTCTCACGTGTAAGTTTTTAAACAATTATGAGTTTATTTTTGTGTATGGTATGAGAAAGTGGTCCAATTTCATTCTTTTGCATATAACTATCCAGTTTTCCCAGCACCATTTATTGAAGAGACAGTCTTTCCCTTATTGTATATTCTTGCCTACATGTTTTAGATTGACCATATAAGTGTGGGTTTCCTTCTGGGCTCTATATTCAGTTCCACTGACCTATGTCTCTATATTTGTACCAGAACCATACTCTTTGATTACTATAGCTTTGTAGTATATCTTAAAATCTGAGATTGTGATACCTCCAGCTTTGTTCTTCTTTCTCAAGAGTGCTTTGGTTATTAGGGGATTTTTGTGTTTCCACAGAAACTTTAGGATTATTTGTTCTGGTTCTGTGAAAAATTTTATTGATGTTTTGATAGGGATTGCAGTGAATCTATGAGATTGCTTTGGGTAATGAGGACATTTTAACAATAGTAATTCTAATCCATGAGCATAGACTATCTTTCCAACTGTTTTGTCTTCAGTTTGTTTCACCAACGTTTTAAAAGTTTTCAGAGTACAGGTCTTTCCCCTCCTTGGTTAAGTTTATTCCTGGGTAGTTTATTCTTATTTTGTAATTGGTATGATTGAAAATGAAATTGTAGCCTGAGTTCTCTTTCTGCTACTTTGTTATTAGTGTATAGAAATGCAACTATTTCTGTGTATTTTCTCTGCTGAACTTTACTAAATTCACTAAATTCATTCATTCTAAAAGTTTTTGGTGGACTCTTTAGGATTTTCTATATGGTAAATGATCCTGTTCATGTATTGTTGAATGTGGTTGCTAAAATTTTGTTCAGGAGTTTTGCATCTCTGTATATAGTTTTCTTTTCTTTTTTATTTATTTATTTTTTTTGTAGTATTCTTTGTGATTTGGTATTGGAGTAATGCTGGCCTCAGTTATTTAGAAGGTTTCCTTCCAATTCTATTATTTTGGAGTGCTTTGAGGAAAACAGGTATCAACTCTAAATTTTGGTAGAATTCACCTCTGGATCCATCTGGTCTTGCACTTTTGTTTGTTGGGAGTTGCTTTTTTTTTTATTACAAATTCAATTTTGTTACTAGTAATTCTTCTCAGATTTTCTATTTCTTTTTGATGTTTTGGAAGACTATTGCATATGTTCCACTTGTTCTATATTGTCCAATTTCTGGCACATAATTTTTCATAGTATTCTCTTATAATTCTTTATATGTCTGTGGTATCAGTTGTTACTGCTCTTTCATTTATGACTTTATTTATTTGTGTCCTGTCTTTTTTTCTCTTGATGAGTCTAACTAAAGGTTTATCAATTTTGTTTATGTTTTCAAAGATCCAACTCTTGGTTTCCTTAATTTTTGTTGTTGTTGTTGTTGTTGTTGTTTTTTAAGTCTCTGTTTGTTTCTGCTCTGATCTTTATTATGTCCTTTCTTCCACTGCCTCTGGGCTTTGTTTATTCTTCTTTTTCTGGTTACTTGAAGTGCAAGGTTAGATTTTTTTCTGAGGTTTTTCTTATTTCTTGAGGTAGGCCTGTGTTGCTGTAATAAATTTCCCACCTAGAACTGCTTTTGCTGCATCACAAAGATTTTGGACCATTTTGTGTTTTCAGTTTAATTTGCCTCCATGTATTTTTTTTTTATTTCTTCTTTGATTTCTTCAATGACCAATTGGCTGTTTAATAGCATGTTATTTACCTGCCACATGTTTGTGTTTTTTCCAGTTTCTTTTTTCCTTGTGATTTCTAGTTTCATCTCATGTGGTTAGAAAAAAATGCACGATGTTATTTCAATATTCTTCAGTTAAGTGAGACATGTTTTGTGGCCTAACATGATGTATCCCAGAAAATGTTCCACATACATTGCAGAAGAATAAGTATTTTGGTTTTGGATGGAATATTCCACTTCTGTTTAGATCTGTGAAGTTCATAAGCTCTAATGTATCATTCAAAGACACTGTTTCCTTCTAATTTTCTGCCTGGATGATCTATTCACTGATATAAATGAGGTATTAGAGTCCCCTACTATTACTATATTACTATCAATTTTTCCCTTAGTCTATTAATAGACTTACTTACAATTAATAGATACTTATTAATCGATACCATTGTTATATCCTTATGTTGGACCGACTCATCATTATGTAATATCCTTTTCTTCTTATTACAGCCTTTGTTTTAAGATCTATTTTGTCTGACATAAGTACTGATACCCTAGAGTTTTGTTTGTTTGGTTTTGGTTCTGTTTTTTGTTGTTGTTTTTTCTCTTTGCATGGTATATCTTTTTCATCCTTTCACTTTCAGTCTGTATTTGTCTTTAGGTCTGAAATGAGTCTATTGTGTGCATCATATAGATGAGTCTTGCTATTTTTTTATTTATTTTTTTAAATCCATTCTACCACCTATGTCTTTTGATTGGAACTCTTACACCATAAGTATCGATACATATGTACTTACTGCCATTTTATTGTTTTCTGGTGGTTTTTGTAGTTCTTCTGTCTACCTTTTTTTTTGCTCTCTTTTCTTGCGACTGAGGACTTTCTGTAGTGTTATGCTTGGCTATCATTCTCATTTTTTTGTGAATAATTAGATTTTGGGCTTATGGTTACCATGAGGTTCATATGTAGGATCGTAATTATATAACAGTCTGTATTGATAGTCATTTAAGTTTGAACACTTTCTAAAAGAACTTTTGTACTCCCTCCTCCACATTTTGTGTATATGTTGTCATTTTTTACATTTTTATTCATAAATTTCTTCCAATTATGGCTTTTTTTTTTTCCATTTAAAGAAGTCCCTTTAACATTTCTTCTAATGGTAGTTTAGTGGTGATAAACTCCTTTAACTTTTCTTTGCCTGGAAAACTCTTTACCTCTCCTTCTCTTCTCAATGATAACCTTGCTGGGTAGGGTATTCCTAGTTGTAGGTTTTTGTTTTTTGTTTTCAGGTCTTTGAATGTATGACACTATTTCCTTCTGACCTGTAGTTTCTGCTGAGAAATCATCTGATAGACCTAAGGGTTTTCACTGTAACTTTTTGCTTCCTTCTTGCTGCTTTAGATTTTTTTTTCTTTATCTTTTACCTTTGACATTTTAATTATTGTGTGTCTTATGGACTTCCTTGTGTTCAGCTTGTTTGGATCTCTCTGTGCTTCCTGAACCTGGATGTCTATTTCTGTCCCCAGGTTAGAGAAGTTTTAAGCTATTATTTCTTAAAATAAGTTTTCTACCCCCTTCTCTCTCTCTTTTCCTTCTGAGAATCCTATAATGCAAATGTGTCCACAAGATCCCTTAGCCTATCCTCACATTTTAAAATTATTTTTGTTGTTGTTGTTGTTCAGCTTGGTTGCTTTCCATTACCCTATCTCCCATCTCACTGATCTCTTCTTCTACATCTGCTAATCCACTATTGATTCCCTCTAGTGTATTTTTCATTTCTATTCTTGTATTTTTCAACTCTGGTTGTTTTCTATATTTTCTCTCTTTATCAGAGTTTTCACTGAGTTCTTCCACTCCTTTCTCAAGTTTGGTAAGTATCTTTATGATTATTAAATTCTTTATCAGGCATATTGTTTATCTCTGTTTCATTTACTTCTTTCTCTGGGGTTTTGTCTTGTTCTTTCATTTGTATCATATTCCTCTATCTCTCCATTTTGTTTCACTTACTGTGTTTGTTTCCATGAATTAAGCAGAACAGCTACTTACAAACTTGAAGGAGTGCTCTTGTGTATGGTCATTCCCTGTGTAGACTCTGTGTCTGGTGACTTTGGCTGGCTGGCTGTGTCTGGCATGGGCAGGGGGTCCTGTGATACTCTGTGTTGGGGCTTCCCTAGTGGAATGACCAAAAATGAAGTGAGTGTGGGCGGGGGCAGTCCCAAGTGCCCCTGAGCAGAGGGTACCCTGGCAGGATAGCTGAAGCTAAAGGGGTTCAAGCCAGGGAATTCTGGGGTTCTGCATGCAGAGAGTACCCTGGTGGGATGGCTGCAGATGATGTGGAGTGTGGACCAGCAAGTCTTGGGGTGCTCTGCATAGCGGGTACCCCGGCAATATAGCTGTAGCTAAAGTGGGCATAGGCCAGAATAGTCCTAATACTCTTTATGAAGAAGGTGCTCTGGGAGGACAGCTGAGGCTGAAGTGTGTGGAAACCATGGTGTCCCAGGGGGACCCTGAAGGGGCAAGTAGATATGAGGCAGGGTGCCCTACCTAACTGGCTTGAACTGAAGTAGCATTAGCCAGGTGGGCCCAGAATGCTCTGTACTGGGGGTGCCTAGCAAGCTGCCTGGAGCTAAAGCAGCATACGCCTGGAGTGTCCTGGGGTGTTTTGCACCTCTGTCACCTTGGTATGATGGTAAGAACATTGACCAGGGGTATCTCAGTGTGTGCCATGGTAGGGCCACCTTGGTGGGATCTCTAGGACTAGTATAGGCTAGGGCCCCAGGGCTCACTGAGTTGGTAGGTCAGCTATGGCACCAGGACTTCTCTTCCATCCATGGTGGTGAAGGTGGTGAAGGAATATAAACCCTGGTGCTCACCAGCCCCTCAGACCCAGTGAGAATTCCAGCAGCTCTCTTGCCGTTTGGCAGGGTTCTAGGGCTAGTTCCTTCATATTCTAGTCACATTTTTAAACTGCAGCTTTTTCCCCCTGTGCCCCAGGATGTCCAGAGCTGATGTGGGCTAGGGGACCAGTGCTCACTAAGGCTGTAGGCCAGCCATGGTGCCTGCAACCCTGCTCCTGTCTATGCTATCAGGGTGGAGTGGGAACAAAAATTGTGGTGCTTGGCAGCCTCTCAGATCTGAAAAGTATTCCAGAAGTTCTCCCATTACTTGGCAGAGTTCTAGGGTTGGATCTTTTATATCTTAGTTTTTCTTTTAAACCGTAGCTTTTTTTTTTTCTCCCTGTGCCCAAGGACAGATGAACCTGCTCAGGGTCCCTCAATACTGTCTCTTCCATTGCACTTTGCAGCATTGAGGTGGGGGTTTCCTTTGTCATTGTGTCTCCAACTCTCTTGCCATTTCTCTATGTGATCTATTTTCTGTTGTGCAGAAGCTGTTCAATCAGCCCTCAGTTCTTCAGGAAGAAGTGCTCTGTAAATACGTATAGATTTGGTGTGTCTGTGGAGGTGAGTTCAGGGTCTTCCTACATTGCTATCTTAGACTGGAACTTCTCTAATGTGTTTTGGTTCTTTTTACATTTTTTGTGTATTTTTGTTTGTTTGTTTTAGGATTTTGGTTTTAGGATTGCCATGAGGTTCATATATATCAACTTACATATGTATCGGTCCATTTGAAGCTGATAGTGACTTAGGTTCAAAAGCATTCTAAAAACACTGCATTTTATCCCCAGACATGTTCTTTGTGTTTAGTGACTTATTTTACAGTTTTAAATTTTGTGTAACCCTTAACACAAAACCCTTGTAGTTATAGCTGATTTTACAATTTTTGTCTTTTAATGTTCTTACTAGCTTTATAAGTGACTGGCCTACTGCCTTTACCATATGTTTACCTTTACCAGTGATATTTTTTCTTTGATATATTTTCTAATTTCTAGTTATGGCCTTTTCTTTCCCACTTAAAGACAACCCTTTAGCACTTCTTATAAGGCCAGTTTAGCAGTAATAAATTCCTTTAGTTTTTTTCTTGTCTGAGAAACTATTTCTCCTTCAATTCTGAATAATAAACTTGCTGGGTAGATTATTCTTGGTTGTAAGTTTTCCTCTTTCAGCGTTTTAAATATATCCTGCCACTCCCTTCTGGCCTGCAAAGTTTCTGCTGAAAAATCAGTTCATAATCTTACAAGGGTTCCCTTGTGTGTGTGACTGTTTCTCTTGGTACCTTTAAGATTCTATATCTATCTTTCCCATGTTAATTATAATATATATTGGTGAGGGTCTCTTGGGTTTTATCATGTTTGGGACACTGGACTTCCTAGACCTGTTTTTCTTTCCCAGGTAAAGAAAGTTTTCGGCCATTACATCTTCAAATAAGTTTTCTTACCTTTCTCTCTCCTTTCAGGAACCTTACAATACAAATGTTAGTATGCTCGATTTTGTGTTGGAAGTTTCCTAAAGTGTCCTAATTGTTTAAATTCCTTTTTCTTTCTGCTGCTCTAATTGGGTGCTTTCCACCACCCTGTATTCTAGATCACTGATCCATCCTTCTGTATCATATAATCTGCCCTTGATTCCCTTTAGCATATTTTTCAGTTATTCTCCAGCTCTGATTCGTTCTCTCATATACATATTTTATTTTTTTTTTAATTTTTTTTTCTCAACGTTTTTTATTTATTTTTGGGACAGAGAGAGACAGAGCATGAACGGGGGAGGGGCAGAGAGAGGGAGACACAGAATCGGAAACAGGCTCCAGGCTCCGAGCCATCAGCCCAAAGCCTGACGCGGGGCTCGAACTCACGGACCGCGAGATCGTGACCTGGCTGAAGTCGGACGCTTAACCGACTGCGCCACCCAGGCGCCCCTCATGTACATATTTTAAATTTTTGTTGAAGTTCGGTGTTTCTCCAATCTTCTGAGTTCAGTGAGCATCTCCTTGTCTGTGACTTTGAACTCTTTATCAAGTGAATTACTTATCTCCGTTTCATTAGGGTTTTTTTTTTTTTTCTGAAGTTTTATCTTGTCTTTCAGAACATATTTTTCTCCTCGTTTTGTTTGACTTTGTGTTTGTTTCTATGAATCAGGCAGAATCTCCTGTCCTTAAAGGCTGGCCTTCTGTAGGAACATCCCCTCTGTAGACTGTGTGTGCCTGGCAGCTTTGTTGGGATGGCTGCAGCAGGAGGGACTGCAGGCTGGGGATCCACGGGGCTCAGTTCCAGGGCACCCTAATGGGACAGATGAAACTAGAGCAGGTGTGACCTGGGCAGTGGGGAGATGGAGGGTGGGAGGTTGCCGGTATACCCATCAGGGTGTTCCAGCACATTCAGTGTCAGGGCCACTTTGGTGGGATGGTTGGTGCTGGAGCAGTTGTGGACCTAAGACCCAGGACAGGCTGCCAGAGCTTTGGGAACAACAGCCGGAGGTCGTGTGGGATATGGACCTGGGACTCACTGGCACAGCCCTCGTAGGCCTGCTAGAGCTCCTGAACCATAGTACTATCACTATTATCAAGGAGGAAAAGGAATGCAAAAAAAAAAAAAAAAAAAAATGGAGCTTGCCAGCACCTGCGATTCCGGATAAACTTGCAGCAGTTTCCTGCCAGTTGGGTGGATGCCCCAGCGCTAGCAAATGGATTTCCTTCACTTACATTCAAATTGCCCATTTCTTTTTTAATTGAATATAGTTGACATACAATGTTAGTTTCAAGTGTATACTGTGTTGATTCAACAATTCTAAATATTACTCAGTGTTCACAAAAGTGTAGTTACCCTCTGTCACCATACCAAGTTATTATATTATTGACTATAATTCCCTATGCTATGCCTTTTATTTTTGTGACTGCTTTATTTTAAAACCGGAAGTTTATACCTCTTCATCTCTTTTATCTACTTTGCCCATTTCCCCACCACCTCCTATCTGACAACTGCCAGTTGGTTCTAATTAAGAATGTGTTTCAAGTTAAATCATATGGTATTTGTCTTTCTCTGTCTCACTTATCTCACTTAGCATAA
Organism: Neofelis nebulosa; assembly: GCF_028018385.1. Classification (NCBI taxonomy): domain Eukaryota; kingdom Metazoa; phylum Chordata; class Mammalia; order Carnivora; family Felidae; genus Neofelis; species Neofelis nebulosa. Next base: position 76,548,880 of record NC_080788.1, on the reverse strand, counting down.
CACCCTCTAGGTCCATTCCTCTTGTCACAAATGGCAAGATTTCATTCTTTTTTTATGGTTGAGTAATAGACGAGTGTGTGTATATATGTGTATCTTCTTTGATTTCTCTATCAATCAACAGAGTGTGTCCATATCTTTGCCATTGTAAATGTTGCAATAAACATAAGGATGCATTTAAAATTGGCATTTTCATTTTCTTTGGGAAATACCCAATAATGGAATTATCACATCACAAGGCCTTTAATTTTTTGAGAAGTCTCTATACTGTTTTCTACAGTACTTGTATCTACTTACATTCCCCCAACAGTGCACTAAGGGTTTCCTTTACTCCACATCCTTGCTAACACTTGTTATTTTTTTTTTTTATTCTAGACATTCTGGTTGATACTTGGTGCATGTCATTGTGATTTTTATTTGTATGTCCCTGATGATTGTGATGTTGGGCATTTTTTCACTTATCTGTTGGCCGTCTGTATGTATTCTTTGGAAAAATGTCCATTCAGCTTCTATGCCCATTTTTAACCAGGTTATTTTTTTGGTATGTTTTTGCCTTTTAGGTATATAAGTTCTTTATTTATTTTGGACATTAACCGCTTATTGGGTATATCATTTGCAAATATCTACTCTTTCAGTTGGTTCCCTTTTTGTTTTGTTGATGGTTTCCTTTGCTGTGCAAAAGCTTTTTGTTTCGATGTAGTCCCAGTAGTTTATTTTTGCTTTTGTTTCCCATGCCTGAGGAGACATAATCATAAATATGTTATTAAGGACAATGTCCAAAAGTTTACTGTTATGTTTTCTTTTATGAATTTTATGGTTTCATGTGTCACATTTAGGTATTTTATTTTGTGTTTATTTTTGTATATGGTGTAAGAAAGTGATCCAGTTTATCCAACATCATTTATTGAAAGACTCTTTTCCTCATTGTATATTCTTGCCTCTTTTGTCATAGATTCATTGGCCATATAGGTGAAGATTTACTTTTGGGCTATCTTGTTGCATTAATCTGTGTGTCTATTGTTGTGCCAGTATGTACTGTTTTGATTGCTACAGCTTTGTAGTATATCTTGAAATCTGGGATTGTGATGCCTCCAGCTTTGTTCTTTCCAAGATTGGTTTGACTATTGGTGGTCTTTTGTGGTTCTGTACAAATCTTTGGACTATTGGTTATAGTTCTGTGGAAAATGTGAGGTTTTGATAGGGATTGCTTTTAATCTGTAGATTCCTTTAGATAATATGGACATTTTAGTAATTCTTCCATGAGTCTGGTATATCTTTCCATTCATGTGATTTTTAATTTCTTTAATCAATGTCTTAAAATTTTTAGAATGTAAGTCTTTTACCTTCTTAAATGCTTTCCTAGGTTTTTAAATTCTTTTGGTCACAATTGTAAATAGGATTTTCTTAATTTCTCTTTCCACTACTTCATTATTAGTGTGTAGAAACACAGCAGATTTTTGTATATCAATTTTTGTATCCTACAATTTTACTGAATTTATTTATTCTAATAGTTTATTGGTAGAGTCTGTAGAGTTTTTTATTTATGCTATCATGACATCTGCAAAGAATGACAGGTTTACTTCTTTTTACCAATTCAGATGCCTTTTATTGCTGGTCTGATAGCTGTGGCTAGGACTTCTAGTACTATGTTGAAAAAAGTGGCAAGAATGGACATTCTGTCTTATTCCTGGTCTTAGGGTAAAAGCTGTTAGTTTCTCACCATATGGTATGATGTTAGCTGTGGATTTTTCATATTGGCCTTTATTGTGTTGAGGTATGTTTCCTGTAAACCTACTTTGTTGAGAGTTTTTGTCATGAACAGATGAAGAATTTTGTCAAATGCCTTTCCTGCATCTATTGAGATGATCATATGGTTTTTAATCCTTCCTCTTGTTAATATGCTATATCACATTGATTTGCAAATATTAAACCATGCTTGTATCACTGGATAAATCCCACCTAATTGTGGTAATTTTTAAATGTATTTTTGAATTTGGTTTTCTAATATTTTGTTGAGGATTTTTGCATCTATGTTCATCAATGATATCAACCTGTAGTTTTCTTTTGTAGTGTCTGTGTGATTTTGGTGTCGGGGTATCGCTGGTCTTATAAAATAAATTGGAAGTCTTCTTTCCTCTTCTATTTTTTTGGAATAATTTGAGGAGAAGTTGCTAACTCTTCTCTAAATGTTTGGTAGAATTCACCTGTGAAGCTATCTAGCTCTGAACTTTAGTTTATTCAGAGTTTTTTGATTACTGATTCAATTTCATTACTAGTCCTCAGCTGCTCTAATTTTCTGTTTCTCCCTGATTCATTTTTAGAAGAGTGTATGTTTCTAGCAATTTATCCATTTTTTCTAGATTATCCAGTGTGTTGGCACATAATTATTCATAATATTCTCATAATTCTTTGTATTTCTGTGGTGTCAGTTATTATTTCTTTTCCTTTATTTCTGATTTTATTTGAATCCTGTCTCTTTTTTCTTGAAGAGTCTGGCTAAAAGTTTATTGATTTTGTTTATCTTTTTTACGACCAGATTTAGTTTTTATTGATCTTTTCCACTGTTCTTTTAGTCTCTATTTCATTTTTTCTGTTCTAATCTTTACTGTTTCTTTCTAACTTTGGGCTCTGCTTCTTCTTCTTTTCTAGTTCCGTAAGCTGTAAAGTTAGATTGTTTATTTGGGATTTTTCTTATTTTTTGAGGTTGACCTGTATCACTATAAACTTGTCTCTCAGAACTGTTTTTGTTGCATTCCTCAGGTTTTGATGTGGGTTTCCACTTCCGTTTGTCTCAAGGTAACTTTTGATTTCCTCTTTGATTTTTTCATTGATCCATTGGTTGTGTAGTAACATGTTGTTTAGCCTCCATCTACTTGTGTTTTGTTCAGTTCTTGTAACTGATTTCCAGTTTGATAGCATTGTGGTCAGAAAAGATTCTTGATATGATTTCAGTCTTCTTAAATTCATTGAGACTTGTTTTGTGGCCTAACTCTCCTATCCTGAAGAGTGTTCCATGTACACTTGAAAAGAGCGTGTATTGCACTATTCTACATATCTGTTAAGTCGATCTGGTCTAATGTGCCATTCAAAGCCACTGTTTGCTTATTGATTTTCTGTCTTGGTGATCAGTCTATTGGTGTAAGTGAGATGTTAAAGTCCCCTACTATTACTGTATTACTGTCAATTTTTCCCTTTTAGTCTGTTAACATTTGCTTTATGAACTTAGGTTCTATGTTGATATTTGCAACTGTTACATTCTTTTGTTGGATTGGATCCCTTTTTCAGTAGATAATGTTTTTCTCTGTCTCTTTCTACGGTCTTTGTTTTAAAGTCTTTTTTGCCTGAAATAAGAATTGCTACGCCAGCTTTTTATTTTTTCTTCTATTTACATAGAATATATTTTTCCATCCTTTTATTTTCAGACTGTGTATGTATTCAGATCTGAAGAGAGTTTCTTGTAGGTTACATAAATGGGTCTTTTCTTCTTCTTCCATTCAGTCACCCTATATCATTTTATTGGAGCATTTAGTCCACTTATGTTTAAAGTAACTGTTGATAGGTATGTAAATCACTGCCATTTTGTTACTTGTTTTACAGTTTTTGTAATTCTTCTTTGTTCCTTCATCTCTTTCTCTCTTCCCTTGTGGTCTGATGGCTTTCTTTAATGTAATGCTTGGATTCCTTTGTCTTTATTTTTTGTGTATCTGTTATAGGTTTCAATTAGTGGTTACCAGAGGGTTTAGATATAACCACCTATGTCTATAGCAGTTTATTCAATTCATGGTTAAGTCTGACCACATTCACAAAGCAGTGCATTTTATTCCCATGTCCGCATTTTATGTATACATATTTTATATATTGTGTATCCCTTGACTAATTTTTACAGATATAACTGATTTTACTATTTTTATGTTTAGCTTCCATACATTTATAATTGCTCTACTTTAATATATGTTTTTCTTTGCCATTAATTTTTTTTTGTTTCATAATTTCCTATTTTTACTGATGGTGGATTTTTTTTTTCCATTTAAATCCGTTTAACATTTCTTGTAAGACCGTTTTAGTAATGACGAGTTTTAATTTTTGCTTGTCTGGGAAACTCTTTATCTCTCCTCTATTCTGAATAGAATGCTTGGTAGAATTTTGATTGTAGGTTTTTTCCTGTCAGAAGTATGAATGTATCATGCCACTCCCTTCTGCCCTGTAAAGTTTCTGCTGAAAAAATATCTGATAGCATTATGAGTTTTCCTTTATGTCACCGTAGTCTTTCACTGCTTCAAAAATTCTTTACCATTACTTTTTGTCATTTTCATTATTGTGTGTCCAGGTATAGCTGTCCTTGGATTCATTTTGTCAGGGGCTTTCTGTGTATCCATCCTGGACCTGATGTGTTCTCTTCCCAAGCTTAGGAAAGTTTTCTGCCCCTGCTTTTTCTGGGATCCCTATAATGCAGATGTTATGCTTAATACCACAGGGTCACTGAAGCTATTTTTTTATTGTTATTATTATTACTGTTCAGTTTGGTTGCTTTTTACTACCCTGCCTTGCAGATTGCTGATCCGTTTTTCTGTATCCTATAATCTGCTATTGATTCCCTCTAGTGCGTTTTTTTTTTAATTTTAGTTATTGAATTCTTTAGCTCTAACTGGCTCCTTTTTATGTTTTGTATCTCTGTTGAAATTCATACGGAGTTCATCCATTTTTTTCTCTCAGTGTGGTTGAGTATCTTTATGAACTAAATAATTTTGAATTCCTTATGAGGCATACTGTTTGCTTCCATTTCATTTAGCCCTGTTAGTGTGATTTTTGTCTTGTTCTTTCATGTGGGATGTATTATGTAGGCCAGCTACATCTCCTGGTCTTGAAAGAAAAGACCTTGTGGTGCCCTATAGTGAAATCTCCCTAGTCACTACAACCAGGCACACCAGAAGTGTCCCTTGTGAACCTTCCTGTTGTGGTAAAGCCCCTGTTGCATTGAGCCCAGCTGGCTGCAATGACCCGTTTCTTTTCTTGGGTACACTGGGCAGAGTTTGCTCCCCACGCTGTTGAGAGGCCTGTAACAGCCACAAGCTCTTTGGTGGGCTATCTCAGTCTGTCTGTAGTTAGCCTTTCTGTCACTATGGCAAGTGGACCCAAGGGCAGAGCTTGCTCCCTGCATAAGCCAGCTAAGAGGCCAGGCTCTATGAACTGTGGGCATACTGATGTATGGACTTATCTTCCCCTTTCCCCAGGGCAGGAGTCATTTTGGAGTGGCAGTGGTCCAAGCCGAGGCTGATTGCAAGGTGTTATGGGGCAGGAGCCACTTTGGATGGATGCCTGGGCCACAGAGAACGCCAGGGTGGGTCCTGTGGTGCTAGCAAGGTAGGTGGAGAGTATTCCCATTGGCTCCCACAAGTATCTGGCTCTCTAGGCTGGGGAAGGGGAAGAGAAATGGCTCCACCTTGCATTTTTGTTCCCAGAGGAATCTCTTGGGGATCCTTGCCACTCCAACACATGTTCTAAGATTATTCAATGAATCTCAAACTCCTCTTCCTGTGCTGTGTCTCAGGCTGAGTTATTTAGTTGCTGGATTCTCACGTGCAGGAGCTCATTTTCATATCGCCCTCCAGCTCTCCTAGAGTTTAACTGTGCTGGTTTTCAAAGCCAAATGTTATAGAAACTGGTCCTTCCAACTGGTCCTTCCAGTGCAGGCCCCCAGTGTCTGATAGGAGTCTGATTTTCTCACTCTACTGAGCTTGTAATGTCCCTTCTATTTGAGGTTAGTCCTACCCAGGGTTATGGTTCCCAACTCTGTCTCTGTCCCTCTTAACCCGTTTTGAGGTGGCCTTCTATCTACAGTTGGCTATGGAAGGTCTGTTCTGCCAGTCTTGAGGTCATTTCAGAGTTAGTCTCACAAATGTAGCTCTTATCTTGATACTTCTATGAGAGGACCCGAGCTCAGGATTCTCCTATTCCACCATCTTCTCAAAACTTTCACAGTCCAGTTGTCCTTTAAACCATTGTTGTTGTTTTTACTGTGCCTTAGGGTGGGCAAATCTGTGCACAGACTCCTTGATGATAGTCTTCCCTTCTGTATGTCACTGTGTCTAGCATAGGTGTTTTGTAGTTACTATGGCTTCATCTCTTCTCTATGTGATTCTGCTATCATTTGTTGTGCAGAAGCCGTTTAATCAGCCTTCAGTTCCTCCTCAGGAAAAATTACTTTATATTGCTGTCCACAGGAGGAGGTGAGTTTAGGAATCTTTTTATGCTGCTTTCTTGGACTGCTCTGCAGAGACTGTCAGATTTGACTTAAAAAAAAAAAAAAGAAAGAAAGACCCAACTTAATATTTCATAGGCATTTTTTTAGGTTGTATAAAGAGACAAATATAAAAAATAAATGAATATAAAAAAATGTGGCATACTAATGATGGGAGTGTCAATTCACCAAGCATAACAATCCGAAATGTGTATTTAGCCAATAACATAGTTGAAAATACAAGCAAACTCCTATTTATATAAAGAGGTTCTTTTGTTTTTAAGAATTGGCTCACACAAGTGTGGGAGCTGGTGGTAAAAACTGTAGGCAGATTAGCAAGCTTTAAATGCAGGCAGAAATTGATGTTGCAGTCTTGATTGAAATGGCTCACAATAGAATTTTCTAGGATGGCAAAATATTTTATATGTTGATTATAGTCAGATTACATGGGTGAAAATATTAAAGAGCATTAATCTATTCACTTTAAAAAGTATATTTTCTTATATGTAAATTATATACTCTAGCAAAATTAGAGTGTATTTAAAAAAATACTCATTGTAACAATTTTAAATTGTTTTAAATTGTAAACAATTTTAAGTTAAATAGACATGTATAACTAAGTGTAACACTCCACCCCATCCAAAATCTACTTCCCTAGAGTAAAACTAAGCTAAAAGACTTCTTTCTGTTAAATTCCTCCACCCAACATTTTTGTTGCTTACCAGCCTTCTCCGTAGCAATTTTGAGTCTCCTGGAGCCTAAATAGCAGTGTTTTTCACTATTCTGTACCAAACCTTTCTCTTGTATAGCTCTATATATTCCTCTTGCTTGATCTTGCATTTATTACCTCCAACCTGATCGTTTCCATCTCTGCTATCCTTGACACACACAGTCCCTGAATGCTAAAGAGTCTCTCTTCCTGAAGGTCCCACAGGAATTCTCCCAATCTGCTCCTTGCCTGTGTTCACTTCCTTGTTGCATGACACTATTATTCACGTGACCCATTTGCCAGAAACTAGGAAGTCCATCAAGAATATGATGGGCAAAGAACAATCTTACACTACATGCTTTACCGTCTCCTTCTGGTAGCTGTTTCTTTGACCCAAGAGAAAATGAGCTAGTTGATTTTTACCTACAGTGAGGCTGCATGCCACCCACACAGTCTGTGAAAGAGAGGAAAAGAAAGAAAACTATCATATCCTTGAATGGTCATCATGGACTTCCACTCACTCCCAGTCCAAGACAGTTTCCCTTGAGCCCCATCATCTTTTACGAACCTGTTAAAATAAATTCCCAATTGCCTTCCAGGCTCTAGTGTCCAAATAGTTAATTCAGACACCTCTCCCCACCTTGCCACTAATATTCTTTCTAGAAGGGAAAAGGACCAATGATTAGGACTGTATGTGAAGCCATCCATCTAGGATTGTTGATAGATGCTCATGCCTTGTTTTTACCTTCTATTATTCTTTAAACTTGATATGCTGATTTACCCTCCAGATTTTGCTTCATTCGCTACTTCAGCCTATATACCACACTCCACATTCCTTCACACCAAGAAAAATTTCCATTTCTGAAGTCTCAAAACACTATCTTGTCAACAGAAAATTTCTAACAAATCTCCCCTCTCCAACCCTAGTATAACTCATCTATGTCCTCTGTACCCTAACCAGTTATTATTTTATGCTACTGTATATATAAGATGTTTTTACTTTAAATGTCTTGTGCTTTATATGTCTCTATTCAGGGCCCACACAGGCTATCTCAAATTTGGCATGTTAGACCAGATCATTCTTTGTTGTAGGAAGCTCTCCTATGCAATGTTGGATATTGAGTAGTATCCCTGGCTTCCACCACTATGTCGTACTTTCCTCCACTAAAGTCATGACAATCAAAAAGATTTCCAGCCATTGCCAAGGCCCCCTGGAGTGGGGGGGGGGCGGGGAATCACACTGGCTGAGAACTACTGGCCTAACACATATCTGGGCATATAAAAGCATATGAAATAAGAATATATATTGGTTTTTAGGGGTGACAAACAATGACAAGAGAGGGTAGAACTTAACATATCATCCCATAATTTGTCTTGAGAATAAAGGGGTGAAGTGGGGCAAAGTAGAGGACACAATTTTGGAGGCTGTGGGGGAAAAAGTGACTCTGTGAAATCAAAGCACACATCGTGAATGTGTGTTTTCTTCTGTTCTTTTTACAAAAGAAATCTAAGTGAGTACACATAGAGCCAGATTTTGAACTCTGGCCTTTATCCTTAAGAAGAAGATTATTGTAGGGGCGCCTGGGTGGCTCAGTTGGTTAAGCGACCGACTTCAGCTCAGGTCACGATCTCACAGTCCGTGAGTTCGAGCCCCGCATGGGGCTCTGTGCTGACAGCTCAGAGCCTGGAGCCTGTTTCAGATTCTGTGTCTCCCTCTCTCTGACCCTCCCCCGTTCATGCTCTGTCTCTCTCTGTCTCAAAAATAAATAAACGTTAAAAAAAATTTTTTTTAAAAAGAAGAAGATTATTGTAGATCCCCCCCCCCTTATATAAACATGATTGGAGCTGACCAGTCTGAAAGTATGTACAAAATGAGGCCAGGAAGGTGCTCCCATATCCTCACATAAAATACAGATAGACACAAGGGTCACCTTCATGAATCAGTGATAAATATTTCCCCCAAATTGATTACTGCCCTCCTGGAGACAGGAGAAGGAATAAAGAACATTTCATCTCAATGGAATAGAAATGAAATGGAAATTCCCATTTTACAGTTCTGGATTTGGTCATCAAGATTTAGAAGACACAGGCAGAAACAACTTCAGAAGGGTTGGTTTTAAATTAAGTTCTTTTAGGACAGGTCAAATATATTTTTGTACTGAACTAAAGAACATGTGAGAGTCATACTAGGAATGCAGAATCATAAATAGCAAAGCTAATGCCAACACAGCAGCAGTACAAAAGATCAGCAAAGAGACATGACTGAATGTTAAAATAGGTTCTGAACAGACATGGTGAATGTAAGAATTTTTTGTTTTATGTTTTTAAAGCCACTGTAACAAATGATGGTAATAGTAACTTTGGCAGGCTGCTAAAAAAGCTAGGCATCTCAAAAAAAATTATTTTCTCTTCTGTAGCAAAAATAAAATAAAAGTGGGATATTTATTTTCCCTTTTAACACAGCAGGGATCACTTTTAGCAAATAAGCTTAACAATGCTCCCATGTGGGAACCACTGTTCTGTTAAGAACTGACCATTGTCATTATCCACACAATGCAGTATATACCCAAACTGTGCCTTACATCAGTCTTCCCACCTCTGCCTTCAAAGTGCTGTTTCTTTTCCCCATAAAATCTTAGAAGAGGTTAGTAAACAGAAAGGAAGGTCCTCTGCTATTTTCTCACCTCATACTATGCTGACCCCCAATATCAGAAACAGAGTAAATAAACCCAAAATGTAGGATAAAGATCAGACTACAGGTATGGAAGAACTTACCACTCACGCAAGTATATTTATTCATCACCTCCATTGTGTCAAGAATTTATATCAGATTCTGTGGGGAAAAAAAAATTCAAATAAACATTTGAGGGTGGGGGATGGGTTGAGGATTGTTAAAAAGAACAATAGACCCATGGAGCAAATTTATGTTTACAAAGCAGGCTGCTTAGGGGTGCCTGGCTGGCTCGGTGGGTTAAGCGTCGACTTCCGCTCAGGTCATGATCTCACAGTCCGTGAGTTCGAGCCCCGCATGGGGCTCTGTGCTGACAGCTCAGAGCCTGGAGCCTGTTTCAGATTCTGTGTCTCCCTCTCTCTCTCTGCCCCTCCCCTGTTCATGCTTGGTCTCTCTCTGTCTCAAAAATAAATAAATAAACGTTAAAAAAAATTTAAACAAAGCAGGCTGCTCAGATCAGAGAGCAGAGGCAAAGGGAGTCCCAGAGTCTTCAAGGGGACTCAATCAATGAAGTCTTTCAAGAAGAATGTTTAATTGTTAAAGGGTGCATGACAGACACTTAAAAGCAGAACCAACCCTTTCCAATCTTAGAGAAAATTAGATTTAATAGCACTTGAAACCAGAGGGGGGAACTAAAGGGCATTAAAATATGGCCGCACTTAACAGCCTTGGGAAAATGACTCAATCTCTCTGAGCCTCATTTTTCTCATTCATAAAATGCTACAGAACTAATGCCTTCTTCACAGGTTGGCTGTGAAGTTTGAATGAGATAATGCATCTTGTATGTGCATAAGCAATGTAATTGTCATTATTATTATTGCAACGATCTCCAGAACCATCAACTTATATTGGGTGGGAGAAAACGTACCAAAATGATCAACAGCGATGGTCTGTGGATATTGGGGTTAGAGGTGAAATGGTTTTCTTCTACTTTTCTGCATTTTCTACACTTTCTATAATAAGCATATATTATTATTAATCAGTAAAACATCAGCATTTAAAACAGATTTTAAATTTAAATTTATTGAATGAATTATTTGGCAGTATAATAAATGTTAATCCAACTCACATAATCAAGTGGCTTTGGAACATACAAATCCTTGATTATACTGAATACTTAAGTTGTGCCAAACATCGTGCTTAAGTCACATACAGATTTGGGAAGACATGCTCTCGGTCTGCAGGGAGATTATTAGTTTTATGAATAAATGTGCCCTTTCCTCTCTCTACAAAAGCAGTCCAAATGAATTACTGCTGTGTACATAGACCTGCATGAAAAGGTATCAGAGTCCAGCTGTTGAAGGTTCAGGATAGGAAATTAGATGATATGATATCAAATTCTGATTAATATTCAACAAACAGTAATTGACTGCCTATTACATGCTGGGCATTTTCTAACCATGAGGAAAACAGCAGTGAACAAACAAGTGTATAGCCTAAGATAACTTTTTTTAACCTTTTCCTTTTTTTTTTTTTTTTTTACTCACCAGAGTAAATGACATACCATATTATGTCCAGTATAAAACAAGTACACAGAACTACTCTGTACTGAATCTTTCCCATCAGTGTTCAGACTTAATGGTTAAAGCTCTCATTTTCTAAATAATAAAAATAAAGTTTTTGTTTCCCTAGCGCCAGCCAGGTACCAACTCATTGTTCTCCTGGTTTATTGGCTCCTCTACAGACACGCAGTGTCTCCAATTCCTTCCCCTCTCCTCTTTTGAACCCACTCCAAAAATGCATTGATCCAGAATTTTTTTTGTCAACAGGGTCTCAGCTAGCAAATACTGTGTCTGTGCGAATTAGAAAATGGTACCCCTCTCGATGGATGAATTACAGATAGCTGTACCCTCCATGGGATGGAGCACAATGCAGGTAGTATTTTGCGACCACTCACCCAATTGGTTGGGCACCTTCGAACAATGCATGACCAGCACATCCACTGTGGTCTTGCTTTTCGTGATGGCCCATGGGTTCCATGTGGTTAAAGCCACGAATTTTTAGTCCTTATTTTACCTGCATTACCCACAACATATGCCAGAGGTAATTACTCCCTTCTCTTTGAAGCACTTTCTTCACAACACACTCCCTTTTTAATCCATTTCTCCTTGTTGGTTCCTTCCTCCCACTCCTGCTTTATTGAGATATAATTCAAATGGAACATTGTATAAGTTTAAGGTATAGAATGTGATGATTTCATACATGTATATACTGTAAAATTATTACCTCAATAAGATGAACACCTCACTTAATCATCATTTTGTGTATGGGGTGAGTACATTTTAAATCTACTCTCCCAGCAATCTCTCCTAACAGTCTTGTTAACTATAATCACTGTGCCATATATTAGACTCCCCAGAACTTATAACTAGAAGTTTGTACTCTTTGATGAACATCTTCCCATTTCTTCCAGCCCCTGACAACCACCATTCTTCTATCTCTGTGAGTAAAATACTTTGCGTTCTGACATGTGGAATCTAAAGCAAAAAAAAAGAAAAAAAAAATCAAACTCATAGAAACAGAGTAGAAAAGTCATTGCTAGGGACTGGAAGGTAGAGGACAAGGGAGAGATTGGTAAAAGTTTACAAACCTTCAGCTATAAAATGAGCAAGGTCTAAGAATTTCATGTCAAACATGGTGAGTGTAGTTGATAGTACTGCATTTTTAATAGTACTTGTCTTTTTCTGACTTGTTTCATTGAGCATAACGCCTCAAGTTCCATCTACGTTATTGCAAATGGCAGGATTTCCTTCTTCATAGCCAAATAGCTTTCCACTGTGTGTATCACATATCTTTATATACATATCACATTTTCTTTATCCATTCCTTTGTCAATGGACACTTGCACTACGGTTGCCTTTCCTCCATGGGTTTACCAACACTCATTATTTCTTGTCTTTCTACCCATTCTAACAGATATAAAGTGGTATGGTGATTTTGGTTTGCATTTTTCCTCATAATTATTGTTGAGCACCTTCCCACGTACCTGCTGGTCCTTTGTCTTTGGGGCTTTTGCCATTGATACCTTTGGATGTCAACTCCTTATCAGATAGACACTTGATGAAAAATTTCTTCCATTCTGTAGGTTACCATTTAATTTTGCTTTCTTTGCTTGTGCTTTGGTGTCCTATCAAAAAAAATAATAATAATGTGACTGAGACCACTGTGAAGGAGCTTTTTCTTTTCTTTTTTTAATTTGTATTTATTTTAGAGAGCTCTCTCTAGAGACAGAGTGCAAGTAGGGGAAGAGCAGAGATAGAGTGAGACACAGAATTTGAAGCAGGCCCCAGGCTCTGAGATGTCAGCACAGTGCCTGACTTGGGGCTCAAACTCATAAATCATGAGATCATGACCCTATCTGAAGTCCTACACTTAACTGACTGAGCTCCCATCGAGAAGCTTTTTCTATATGGTTTTCAGGAATGTTTTAATTTCTACTTTTCTGTGAATTTTCCATTTTCTTCCTGTTACTGATTTCTAGTTTTATATAATAGTGGTCAGAAAAGATACTTGCTAGGATTTCAACCTTTTTAAATTTGCTAAGACTTGTTTTATGGCCTAGCATATGATCTATCCTGGAGAATATTCCATGTGCACTTAAGAAAAATATGTATTCTGCTGTTGAATGGAATGTTCTTTATACAGGTTAGGTCTATTTGGTCTAAAGTATATTCCAAGTCCAGTGTTTCCTTATTGATTTTCTGTCTGGATGACATATCCATTCTTGAAAGTAAGGTATAAATTTCCTTGTTATTGTATAATCGTCAATTTCTCCCTTCACTATTTTGTATTTTCTTAATACATTTAGGTGCTCTGATGTTGGGTGTGCATATATTTTTACAATTTTTATATTCTCTTGTAAATTAACCCCTTTAGCATTATATACTGAACTTCTTCATCTCTTGTTACTTTTTTTTTTTTTTTTGATTTAAGGTCTAGTGGGTCTAATAGAAATACATACACTCCTCTCTTTTGTTTTCCATTTGCATATGATATCTTTTCCCATCTCTTTACTTTGAGCCTATGTGGGTCTCTTGTAGTCATTATATTTGGGTCTTGTTTTTATCTACTCAGCCACTCTACGCCTTTTGATTGTAGAATTTCATTTATTTTTATTTAAAGTATTAGTGATAGGTAAAGATTTAATTGTTTTTTGGCTTTTTCTTGTAATTCTCTTGTTCCTTTCTTCCTCTTTTGCTGTCTCCCTTTATGAATTGATGATTTTATGTATGGTTTAACTCCCTTCTCTTCATTTTTTTGTGTATCTACTATAGGATATTATCTTAAATAAGCCTCGTGGTAACCATAAAGTATCTTATAATAGTCTATTTTACACTGATTAAAAAAAACTACTCTACTTTCCATATTGTGTATTCATGAGCAAATTGTTATAGCTAGTTATTTTTAATACTTTTAACCTCTATACTAAAGATTAAGTTATATTAGTTAAGTGGTTAATACATCATCATATTACAGTATTAGAGTATTCTGAATTTGACTATACAGTTACCAGTGTGTTGTATATTTTCATGTTACTAATTAGCATTCTTTTATTACAGCTTGAAGAACTCCTTTCAGCATTTCTTAAAAGGCCCCTCCCATGAATTCCAACTCCTGTTCCCAGCTGCCTCTGAGGCATTTGAGGTAACAGGCCAAAGACTGAGTTACCACCCTCTTCCTTATTCATCATGGTGTTTCCAACATTTTAATTTTTCACACCAAAACCTCAGAGTTACAGAATTCCTTCTTTCTCTTGTGCCCATACATATCTCTATAAGCAGAGTCATCAGCACAATCTTCAAATATTGAAGAAAATCAACATTATCTCACTACTTCTACTGCTCCTACTTTATCAAAACCACCACCATCATTCATTATTTCAATTGCTCCCTAACTATTGAATCTACTTCTGTTCTGCTCCCTTTTCAACCTACTTTCCACCTAAGTCAGAGTGAGCTTGATAAAACTTAATTCAGATTCTATCACCTGTCTAAAACCTTCTAATGGGCTGTCATCTAGATCAGAGAAAAAGCCCAGGCATTGCAATATCAAACCAGGCTCACAAACCCCATCCCCAGTGCCTGGCTTGCATTGCTTCTCTGACCTCGTCCCCAATACTCCCTGCTCCCTAACACATGATGTTCATTCCCCTTCTGTCACATTTGCTGATTTATTCTTCCTTGAGCACATCAAGCACACATTTACCTACTGGAGGGATTCTCTACCTGCAAGTCCTGTCTCCTCAAATGTTTTTTTTTCCCCCTCCAAAAGCTTCCTTGTTTACTCTCCACTGTCTTCAGATGTTACTTTCTCAGTTGTGTCCATGGTTACCATTTTTAAACTGCAACCCTCCACTTTCCTTTCCAGGATTATTACCCAATGATCTATATTTTACGTATTTTTTAAATTGTCTCCCCCCAAATAACATAAAATTCACAGAGGTAAAAAATCTTTCTCTGTATTAAAAACTCTGTTTCTGGAACCTAAACCAGAGCATGACGCTTAGTAGATGCCCAATAAATACCTTATATATGGTAATTATTAACAGAGGCGCAGCCTTTTACTTCACTGTTTCCAAATGACAGCACTATAGAGAATTCAGAAAGGGGGCAAGTGACTCCAAGGATTCTGGCAGTGATGGACTAGTGTCATGGTAGAATACAAGTGCTGAACAAGTAAAGGCTATAGCACTTCACATTTTTGAAATCTACAAAATGCAGATTTACTTTATCATTAAACACACAAAACAAATTTAGGTGACTGTAGAAAAGATTCCTTAAGGGACAGATTCAGTGAGATTAAAACTATACTGTAATATGCTTCTGGAGACACGTTGAGGTTCGTTGTCACCAATATATTTTTTTATCTTTTCCTTCCTTCTTAAACACTTGCATTTATGTGTGGTCTTTTGACCAGTTCTGGCTAATGAAATGTGAACTTCACATCAACGTGCCACGCCACATGCTTAGTTTTCTTTGTCTGGTGTTTTGTTCACTGTGAATCTTGACTATGTGGGTTGATGTCTTTTATCTATTTTAGAAACCTCTCAGAAATACTGCTTCTATCCCATGCTGTGTCTCATCCTTTTTCTGATACTCTGTTTACAAACATATTAAACCACATGTCAATATCCCTGTATTAGGTCCCATATGCTTTGTTATTTTTTTAGTTCTTTTCTCTCTGTGCTTCCATTTGTGTTATTGACCCACCTTTGAGTTCCATACATTATTTTGTCTTGTTCAAGCTGATGCTAAAATTCATTTAAAATCTTAGATATTTTAGTTATACAATCTGTACTTTTTTGTCAATATTTTCTATTTCTTTAAAATGTATGGTAGTTATTTTGTAGTTTTTGTCAATCAAGTATTTGACATATCAAGTAGATATGTGTATCTACTTCTACCGACATTTTCCTAAATTATGGGACACATTTTCTTGCCTCTTCACGGGTCTTTTCATTGTTTTTTATTATGTACTAGACCTCCCATGTAAAATAACCAGTCTAAAAGCTATCTAGGTTGTTTTTTTTTTTTCCAGAAAAGGGTTTACCCTTTCCTGTTTTGAGGAGATGAGTTGAGAGGCTAATTTTAACTATCCTATTAGAATTGAGCTTAGACAAACCAAGGTTTATAGAAAGATCTTGAACTCATCCCCTCCCACAGACACACCAAATCTTTCTCTCTCTGAAGAATTCCACCACAAAAAAAAAAAAAAAACAAAAAAAAAACTACGTTTGGTGCCCCACATAGGACACCCCAGCCCCTGGGACTATAAATAGAGAGGTAAATCTTCAGAGTATCTGGCTTAGAAAACAAATGGGGCTGAGGTCTAGGGGTTCAAAGTGCTATAGGAAACAGATTCACCTCTTGGGGGCCTCACATACAATGTTGCTCACCCTGAGATGTGGTGAAAAAAATAGCAATTTGAAAAGTCTTGTGGCAACCCACAAGCAGAAGGGATATCATAGAAAGTCCTCCTGAACCATGTTGGGAACCCCTGAACTGGGGTGTCTGTACCAGGAAAATGAGCCCCAATAACACCTGGCTTTGAAGATCAGCACCATTTTTTGGATGAAGGAAGACCATGAACTCACCTCCTTCATAGACACCCCAAACCTACACGTATTTATACACCCATTGCTCCTGAAGAAAAACTGAAGGATGAATGAACTGCTTCTGCGTAACACAAGAGAAATACCCCCATAGAGAATGGCAAAAGAGACGAGACACGGCGACAAAAAGGAACCTCCCACCGCCAATGCTTCAAACTGCAGTGAGAAGAGATGGAACTGAAGAACCATAAGCAGATTCATCTGCCTTGGGGCAGAGGAAAAAGCCACAGTCTAAGAAACTAACTATAAAATATCCAGCCTTAGAACAACCACATGACAGGGGAGTTGCTTGAACTCTCCCCAGGTCAAAAGGGTTGGTGAGCATATGGTTTTTGGTACCCTCCACCTTGATAGCGCAGACAAGGGCAGTGTTCCAGGTGCTTTCTCTCACCTGGAGTGGGGGGATGGAAGGAAGCTGTTGTTTAAAAGAGCGACTATAATATAAATTAACTAGCCTTAGAACCCTGCCACAAGGCAGGGGAACTGCTGAAACTCTCTCTGGGATGGAGGGGCTGGAGACTGCCATGTGCCTCCTCCACCTTGATGGTATAAATAAGAGCAGGGTCCAGAGCCCTAGCCAGCCTACGGCTTCTGTAAACCTAGTGCCCTTAGCACAGCACCCTGGAAACACTCACTATAGCTCCAGCCATCACACCAAGGTGATACAGACACAAAGTACCCCAGAAAACTCCATTCTCACACCACTTCAGCTTCAGATGGCTTGGTAGGGCACCCCCAGTGCAGACTGCTCTAGAATACGCCCAGGGTACCCCTATGCTGAGCACCCTGGGATGTCCCAGCTCATAACCACTTCAGCTTCAGCTGTTCCGCCAGGATACCCTCCTTGCAGAAAGCCCCAGGTCCTGCCAACTTGCACCCACTTCAGCTTCAGCCTTCCTGCAAGAGCACAGTTAGTGTAGAGAGCTCTGGGACTGCCCCGGCCATCCCACCAAGGCAGCCACAGCAAGGAGTGCCCTGGGACCCTGGCCATACTAGACACAGATCCAGACAACACGAACAGTGACAAAGCTATAATAACCAAAACAGTATGGTACTTGTACAAAAACAGATACACAGATTAATGGAACAGGATAGAGAGCCCAGAAATGAAAACCACACCTATATGGTCAAGTAATCTGGGACAAAAGAGGCAAAGAATATACAATGGGGAAAAGACCGATTCTCCAATAAAATAAAACTCAACCACTTTCTTATACCATACACAAAAATAAACTGAAAAGAAATTAAAGACCTAAATGTGGAACTTGAAACTATAACGCTCCTAAAAGAAAACGTAGACAGTAATCTCTTGGACACCATCTTTAGTAACATTTTTAGGGATCGGTCTCCTCAGGCAAGGAAAACAAAAGCAAAAATAAATTATTAGAACAAAACAAAAGCTTTTTCATAGAAAAAGAACCCATCAACCAAACAAAAAAGCAACCTCCTGAATTGGAGAAGACATTTGCAAATGATATACCCAATAAGGGATTAATAGCCAAAGTACACAAAAAACTTACCCAACAACACTAATAAAGAAAAAAAGGGGGGGGGGGGAATAGGACCTGAATAAACATTTTCCCAAAGAAGATCTACAGGTGGCCAAGACATGTGAAAAAATGCACAACGTAACTAATCAGCAGGGAAATGAAAATCAAAACCACAATGAGGTATCACCTCAGACATGTCAGAATAGCTTAAAATATAAGTGTTGGAAAAATGTGGAAAAAAAATAATGTTTTTGCACTGTTAGTGGGCATGTAAATTGGGGCAGCCACGGCGGAAAACAGTATAGAGGTTACTCCAAAACTTAAAAATGTAAATGTCATACAATCCGGTAATTCCACTACTGGTTATTTACCCAAATAAAAACACTAATTTTAAAAGATATATGCACCCCTTTGTTTATTGCAGCATTATTTGCAATAGCCAAGATATGGAAGCAATCTAAGTATCTATTAATAGATGAATGGATAAAGAGGTTGGGAGGTATACACACACCTGTGTGTGTGTGGAATATTGGCCATAACAAATGAAATCTTGCCACTTACGATAACATCAATGGACCTAGAGGGTATTATGTTAAGTGAACTAAATCAGACAATGATAGATATACAATGATAGATATAGGATTTTACTTTTATGTGGAATCTGAGAAAAGAATCAACAAAACAGAAACATATCCATAAATACAAAATAACTTGTAGTCACCAGAGAGGAGAGGGTGGATGGGCAAAATAGGTGGAGAGTGGGAGATAAAGTCACAGGTATGAAATGTACAATATTGGGAATATAGTCAATGGAGTTGTAAGTGTTGTATAGTGACAGATGGTTAGCAACACTTGTGGTAAGCATAGCATGATGTGTAGAGCTGTTGAATCACTATGTTGTACACTTGAAACTAATGTAACTATGTGCCAACTATGCTTCAATTAAAAAAAAAAAAAAGAAAAGAAAACATCAGCAGGGTTTAACTCCAGGGGTGCCTGAGTGCTAGAGGAAATTGAGGTTCTGCTCTTAAAGGTCCTGCATACGATCTCATTCTCTCAGAACCAGCGCAGAGGCAGCAGTTTGAAAGACACCTCGGCCATAGGTTAAGATTTACTGAATAATTGTAGGGCAGATGCCAAAGGGTCAAATTCGTAGGAAATTTATCAGGGAACAGGCACTGGTGGAAGCCATCTTTCTTTCTGTCCTTCAGCCTAGCTGGCCAGTGTACCAGTTCTTCCCATCTACACTGCTAACACTATTTACCTCACCCTGGCATTCCCCTGCAGACCAACCCCATCCAACCTGCTTTCCCAGGCAGCTGCCCCCACCAAAGCAGCTCTCACCTTTCCATACTTGGTAGCAGCCTCAGATGGGACCAGAATCTCCAAAAGGAGTTTCTGCTGGAGGAGGGAAGCTCTGGCCACTATCATGCCTGCAGGAGTCACAACTGTGCCTCAGAGACAGCTACCCTGGGTGCTAATGCCCACGGCGACTGTAGTCAGGCCTCTCAGCCATATGGTGGGGGACGACCCTGTCCCCAGTATACCCACAGCAGTTGTAGCCAAGTCATAATAAGAGGGCACAGGTAGCCCACACAGAAGACAGCCCTGGAACCCCTGATTTTCATAACCATAAGGGATGGCACTTTGGGGCCCCACAGGCCTTCTACCTAAAACCACTATCTTCAAGAGCATATGTCACAGCTGACATACCTAATATAGAAACACAGAGTCCGACAAATGATGGAGACTGAAGAATAGGTCTGAAACAAAAGAATAAGACAAACACCTAAGAAAAAGAACAAATCAGAGATAACTAATCTACCTGATAAAGACTTCAACGCAATGATTATAAAGAGCTTCACTAAACATGAAAGAAAGGTGGATGAACTCGGTAAGAACTTCAAAAAAGAGAGAAAAAATAAAAATAACTAATCAGAGCTGAAGAATATAATAACTGATTTGGAAAACACATACTTTTGATGGAATGCACAGTAGCTTTGAGGATGCAGAAAAACAGATCAGCAATTTGGAAGACAAAATACTAGAAATCACCCAATTAGAACAGCAAAAGAACTTTTAAAAGAAGATGGGTTAAGGGAACTCTGGGACATCAAACATATTAACATTCACATTATAGGGGTACCAGAAGAAGAGTGAGAGAAAGGAGCATATTTGAAACACTGAAAACATAATAGAAGGAATAATTCTGAAATTTCCCTAATCTGGAGAAGGAAATAGGCATAAAGGTCCAGAACACAGAGAGATCTATACCACGACACAAAATAATTAAACTGTCAAAAATTAACAATAAATAAGAAAATCTTAAAAGCAAAAGAAAGCAACCTGTTTCATATTAGGGAACACCATAAGACTATTAGCAAAATTTTCAGTGGAAACTTTGGCCAGATGGAGGTGACAGGATATATTTAAGCTGCTGAAAGGAAAAAGCCTATAATCAAGATTATTCTCCTTGGAGGTTATCATTCAGAATTGCAGGAGAGATAAAGAGTTAGACAAGCAAAAACTTAAGAGCTCATCACCACTAAACTGGCTTTACAAGAAATGTTAAAAAGATTATTTTAAGCAGAAAAGAAAAGGACATAAGTAGAGGAAATTTATGGGAAAAAAAAAAACGTTCACTGGTAAAAGCAAATATATAGTAAAGGTAGTACTTCAATCCCTTCTAGAGCCAGTATGAAGGTTAAAAGACAAAAGTAGCAAAATTAACTATATCTACAACAATTAGTTAAGGGATACAGAATAAAAAGATAAAATATGACATCCAATACATATATACTGGTGAGGAGGAACAAAGATGTAGAGCTCTGAAAATGTGTTCAAACGGGCAGCTGGGTGGCTCAGTCCGTTAAGCATCTGACTTCTGCTCAGGTCATGATCTCGCGGTTCGTGGGTTCGTAGGCTCTGTGCTGAGGGTTCAGAGCCTCGAACTTGTTTTGGATTCTATGTCTCCCTCTCTCTCTGCCCCTCTCCCCTCCCTTTCCCCTCCCTCCTCCACCCGTCTCTTTCTCAAAAGTAAACATTTAAAAATTTAAAAAATAAAATGTGTTCAAACATAAGTGACTGTCACCTTAAAATAGACTGCTATACACATAGGGTGTTATATGTAAACTTTGTGGTACCACAAACCGAAAACCTATAACGGATACACTACAATAAAGAGAAAAAGTATCCAAGCGTTACACTCAAGAAAGTAAATCGCAAGGGAAGAAAACAAGAAAAAAAGAGGAAAACTACGAAAACAACTAGAGAACAATGAACAAACTGGCAGTAAGCACATACCTATCAATAATTCTTTTAAATTTAAATGGGCCAAATACTCCAAAAGACATAATAGGAGGGAGGAAATAAGATGGTAAAGTAGTAGGGGGACCCTGGGCTTGCCTCATCTCTCAAATCATTTTTTAACATTTGTTTGTTTGTTTGTTTGTTTGAAAGAGAGAGAGAGAGAGTGCATGAGCAGGGGAGGGGTAGAGGGAGAGAGAGAAAATCCCAAGCAGGCTCCATGCTCATTGTGGAGCCTGGCCTGGGTCTCAATCTCAGGACCATGAGGTCATGACCTGAGCCAAAATCAAGAGTCAGGTGCTTACCTGACAGAGCCACCCAGATGCCCCAACATCAAATTATTTTGAACACCTAGGAAATCAATGTGAGGATTGGGAGAACAGTCTGCATAGTTACAGAAAACCTGGCACATACAAGGTACAGAGATGTGAATTGGGAGAGAGAAAAGCCGTGTTGCCTTGGAGGATAGAGAGCACCTTTTGTGGAGAGAAGAAGAGAGGGGGGAAAGAGAGCATCGGGTCGAGTTCATGAAAGAAAAGCACTCCCCCCAAATGATTGGCTGGGCCATCAGGAGGAACTATGACAAGTTTTTGAAAACAGTGGAACTCAAATTCTGAGGTTAGAGGACTCTGCACCATTTGGCCGAATCGATCCTGATGAGCAGCAGTGCTCCTAGGGAGTGGGAGGATGAGGGCAGAGGCGCAGGAGTGGACGATGGACAACATGGTGTGGGGATCCCCTGAGTCACACTGGGAGAGAATCTCCCCCTTCCTGGAGTGCACTCGGAAGAGCGTATATTGCCTCTCCAAGCACAAAAGACCCAGCTGGTGCCTTTAAACAGGAGACAGAGGTGTGCCCAGAGGGCATATAACCTGATGGCAGCTGTTTGCTCTGTTTCACCATAAGCCCCAGGCACCCGCGTAGCTTTTCTGGGACAGAATGGAGCCACGCACAGTGCTGCGAGGCTCTCCTCTAGAGGAGGGGAACAGATCCACACCTTACCGGGCCCTTTAAGATTTGGAGTTTTGAATCCCAGTCATGTGCCACAGATAAAACACAGGAGAGCTGTGCCACAGGGCTTGTTGACAGCCTGGGCATACACAGGTTGAGGGCAGGGATCTGATGGAAGCCTGGTGTACAGGAGGGGAGACTGTTTGCTCATCTGGGAGGGTGTCCTCAACAGTGGCTGGCGTGCACTCCCTGCCCTGGGGAGGAGACAGCGGGGTGATACCATCTCCCGCTGCCCACCAGCATGGTTTGACTTCAATGCCCCCAGTGGAGACTGAAGCTGCTTACACCAAACCCTGCCCCTTTGCACCCTGCAGGGAATCTTTACTAGGGCAGGTGTGTGAGCTAGGGAAGCAGGCCTCTCCCGCAGAGGACTAACACAGGCACCCTGCATGCACCAAGTGTACTAATCATAGAGTGCTCCTAAGTGTCAGCTTCAGTTCTGGAAGAAACAGGACCAGATTTCTTTAAAATTCTTTTTTCTCTCTTTTCCTTTCTTTTTTATTTTCTTTTCTCTCTCTCTCCCTCCTTCCTCTCTTGTAGAATCAGGCTTATATTTTTTGGTTCATTTCTTTGTTCTTTCATTTTCTCATATTTTGGATAAGGCTGGTTTTTTTTTTTTTCTTTCTTTTTCTTTGGAATTACGCTTACAGATTTTTGTCTATTTTGGGTTTTTTCCTTTTCATTTTCTCTCTTTTTGGATCAGGATTAAAAAAAAAAAAAACAGACTTCTTTTAACAATCAAATCAAAGCATACTTACTTAAAGATCCAAACACTCCCCACTGCAACCAAGGAGAAATTCTGCAGATGATTGACCTGGGGGAAAGAGCAGCCAACCACAACAGCAGAGTGCATCCAACATAAACCTGAAATATTACCAGAAGCGCCAGGCCCTGGACAGTGTATGACATCTTCTTAACATAGCATTATTCTCAGGGACAGGAAATATAACACACTTTTATAACATGCAAAAGACAGAAATCTAGACAAACTGACAAGATGGAAAAATTTTCCCCTACAGAAAGATCAAAAAGAAATCACAGCCAGGGATTTGCTCAAAACAGATATAAGTAATATATCTGAGTAAGAATTTAAAAGAACAGTCATAAGAATACTAGCTGAGATTTAAAAAAGCATAGAGGACACCAAAGAAACCCTTGCCAAAGAAATAAGAGACCTAAAAACTAGTCAGGCTGAAATGAAAATTCTATAGCTCAGATGCAAAACTGACCACATGTAATCACAACAATGATAGAAGAAGAACAGGAATGAAAAGGTGATATAAAAGATAAAATTTTGGAAAATAAGAGGAGGAAAGAAGGCAAAAAAAACTATTATATTATGAACATAGACTTAGAGAAATCAGCAATTCCATAAAGCAAAATAATATTCCTATCATAGGAGTCCCACAAGAAGAGGAGCAGGAAAAAGGGGCAGAAGCTGAGAACTTCCTAATCTTGGAAAGGAAACAGACATTCAAATCCATGGGGCACAGAGAACTCCCCTAAAAATCAACAAAAACTGGTCAACATCAGGATATATCTTAGTGAAACTTGGAAAATACAGATAGAGAATTATGAAAGCAGCTAGGGACAAAAGATCCTTAACCTACAAGGGTAGATACATGAGATTAGCAGCATATCTGCCCACAGAAATTGGGCAGGTCAGAAGGAGTGAAATAATATATTCAATATGCTGAATGGGAAAAGTATGCAGCCAAGAATACTTTATCAAGCAAGGCTATCATTCAGAATACAAGGATAGATAGTTTCCAAGAGAAGTAAAAATTAAAGGAGTTTGTGAGCACTAAGCCAGTTTTGCAAGAATGATTAAAGGGAAGGGCGCCTGGGTGTCTCAGTCAGCTAAATGTCCGATTCTTGGTTTCTTTGGTCATGATCTCCTGGTTTCATAAGTTCAAGTCCTATGTTAGGCTCTGCACTGGCAGTACAATCCTGCTTGGGATTCTCTCTCTCTCTCCCTCTCCCCTCCCCCCGTGCCACTCCTCCACTTGTGCTATCTCTGTCTTTTCAAAATAAGTAAATAAATAAATAATCTTTAAAAAACAAAGAATTATTAACAGGGATGGTTTGAGTGGGAGAGACCAAAAGCAACGAAGACTGGAAAGGAACAGAGGCAATCTACAGGAACAGTGACTTTATAAGTAATACAATGGCACTAAATTTACATCTATCAATAATTACTCTGAATATAAATGGACTAAATGCCCCAACAAAAATACATAGGTTATCATAATGGATAAAAACAACAAAACAAAACAAAACAAAACACAAGACCCATCAATATGCTATTTACAAGAGACTCATTTTAGACCCAAACACACCTCCTAATTGAAAGTGAGGGGATGTAAAACCATTTATCATGCTATTGGACATCAAAAGAAAGCTAGAATAGATACTTATATCAGACAAACTAGATTTTAAATCAGAGACTACAATAAAAGATGAAGAAGTGCACTATATCGTAATAAAGGAGTCTATGCAATAAGATCTAGCAATTGTAAATATTTATGCCCCAGACTTGGAGGAAACCAAATATATAAATCAATTGCTAACAACTCGAAGGAACTTACTGATATTAATATAATAATAGTAGGGGACTTTAACACCCTACTTACAACAACTGACAGATCATGTAAGCATAAGATCAACAAGGAAACAATGGCTTTGAATGACACACTGGGCCAGGTGGACTTAACAGATATATTCAGAGCATTTCATCATAAAGCAGGAGAATACACATTCTTTTTGAATGCACATGCAGCATTCTTCAAAATAATTCACGTACTGGGTTACAAATCAGGCCTCTACCAGTATAAGAAGATTGAAATCATACCATGCATATTTTCAGACCACAATGCTATGAAACTTGAAGTCAACCACAAGAAAAAAATTGGAAGAATCACAAATACATGGGGGTTAAAGAATATACTACTGAAGAATGTATGGGTTAACCAGGAAATTAAAAAAGAAACACATGGAAATGAAAACATGACAACCCAAAACCTCTGGGATACAGCAAAGGTGGCCATAAGAGGGAAGCATATAGCAATACAAGTCCTCTTCAAGAACCTAGAAAAGTCTCAGGTCATCTGGTGGTTCACTTAGTTAAGCATCCAACTCTTGATGTCAGCTCAGGTCATGATCTTGCATTTTGTGAGACTGACCCCTGTGTTGGGCTCTGTACTGCCAGTGCAAAGATCATCTGGTTGGGATCCAATCTCTCTCTCTCTCTCTCTCTCTCTCTCTCTCTCTCTCTCTCTCAAAATAAATAAAGTTAAAAAAAATCAATAAAAGTCTCAAATACAGAACTTAAATTTTTACGTAAAGGAGGTGGGAAAAGAATAGCAGATAAAGCCCAAAACCAGAAGAAGGAAAATAATAAGGATTAAAGGAGAAATTAATTATAAGGAAACCAACACACACACACACACACACACACACACACACACACACACACACAGTAGAACTGACTGATGAAACTAGGAGTTGGTTCTCTGAGAGAATTAACAAAATTGATAATTCCCTAGCAGACTAATCAAACAGAAAAGAGAAAGAATCCAAATAAATAAAATTACACATGAAAACAGGGAGCTCACAACCAACACAGTAGAAATACAACCAATTATAAGAGGATATTATGAGCAGTTACATGCCAGCATTTTGGGCAACCTGGATGAAATGGATGAATTCCTAGAAACATAGAAGCTACCAAAGCTGAAACAGGAAGAAATAGAAATTTTGAACAAACACATAACCAGCAAAGAAATTGAAAGAATAATAAAAAAATCTCCCCAAAACAAGAGTCCAGGGACGGATGGCTTCCAAGGGAAATTCTACCCAACATTTAAAGAAGAATTAACACCTCTTCTTCTAAAACTGTTCCAAAAAACAGAAATGGAAGGGAAATTTTTCAAATTCATTCTATGAGGGCAACATTATCTTGATTCCAAAAACAGACAAAGACCTCACTAAAAAGGAGAATTACAGACCCAATATCCCTGATGAATATGGATGCAAAAATTGTCAACAAGATACCATCAAATCGAATCCAATAGTACATTAAAAAAGAGTTATTCATCATGATCAAGTGGGATTTACAACACGATACACCACCACATTAATAAAAGAATAAGAACCATATGATCCTCTCAATAGACTCAGAAAAAATTTTTTGACAAAATACAGCATCCTTTCTTGATAAAAAGCCTCAATAAAGAAGAGATAGAAGGAACACATCTCAACATCATAAAGGCCATATATGAAAGACCCACAGCTGATATCATCCTCAATGGGTAAAAACTGACAGCTTTTGAGGAACACAACAAAGATGTCCACTATCACCACATTGCTCAACATAGTACTGGAAGTCCTAGCCTTAGTAATCAGACAACAAAAAGAAATAAGAGGCATCCAAATTGACAAGGAAGAAGTCAAATTTTCACTCTACACAGATGACATGATACTCTGTGGAAAACCCAAAAGAGACCACCAAAAAAATTGCTAGAAATGATACATGAATTCAGTAAAGTTGCAAGATATAAAATCAATGTACTCAAATGATTGCATTTCTATAAACCATTAATGAAGCAGTACAAAAAGAAATCAAGGAATCAATCCCATTCACAATTGTGCCAAAAAACATACGATACTAGAAATAAACCTAACCAAAGAGGTAAAAGATTTGTACTATGAAAATAATAAAACACTTATGAAAGAAACTGAAGAAGAGAAAGCAATGGAAAAACATTCCATGCTAATGGATTGGAAGAAAAAATACTGTTAAAATGTCAATACTACCCAAAGCAATCTACACATTCAATGCAAACCCTGTCAACATAATGCCAGAATTTTTCACAGAACTAGAACAAACTATTCTAAAATGTGTATGGAACCAGAAAAGACCCTGAATAGCCAAAGTAATGTAGAAAAAGAAAAGCAAAGTGGGAGGCATCACAATTCTGGACTTCAAGCTGTATTACACAAAGCTGTAATCATCAACACAGAATGGTACTGGCACAAAAACAGACACATAGATCAATGGAACAGAACAGAGAAACCAGAAGTGGACCCACAACTATATGGTCAATTAATCTTTGACAAAGGAGGAAAAAATATCCAATGGAAAAAAGATAGTCTCTTCAACAAATGGTGTTGGGAAAACTGAACAGTGACATGAAGAATGAAACTGGGCCATTTTATTACACCATACACAAAAATAAATTCAAAATGGATGGAAAACCTAAATATGAGACAGGAAACCATCAACATCCTAGAGGGGGCAACAGACAGCAATCTCCTTGATTTTGGCCATAGCAACTTCTTACTTGACATGTCTCTGGAGGTAAGAAAAACAGAAGTAAAAATGAACTATTGGCACCTCATCAAAATAAAAACCTTCTGCACAGAAAAAAAAAAAACAATCAACAAAATTAAAAGGCAACCTATGGAATGGGAGATTTTTGCAAATGGCATATTGGATAGAAGGCTAGTATCCCAAATCTGTAAAGAATTTACCAAACTCAACCAAAAACCAAATGATCCAGTGAAGAAATAGGTAGAAGACATGAACAGACATTTCTCCAAAGGCATACAAATGACAAGCAGACACATGAAAAAATGTTGAACATCACTCATCATCAGGGAAACACAAACCAAAACTACAATGAGATACTACTTCAAACCTGTCAGAATGGCCAAAATTAATAACTCAGGAAACAACAAATGTTGGTGAGGATGTGGAGAAAGGTGAACCCTGTTACACTTTTTGGTGAGAATGTAAACTGGTGCAGCCACTCTGGAAAACAGTACAGAGTTTCCTCAAAAAGTTAAAAATATAACTAGCCTATGAATACTACTAGGTGTTAATCCAAAGGATACAAAAATACTGATTCGAAGGAACACGTGCACCCCAATGTTTATAGCAGCACTATCAACAATAGCCAAACTATGGAATGAGCCCAAAAGTCCATTGACTGATGAATGGAAAAATAAGATGTGGTGTTTATATACAATGGAATGTTCTTAGCCATCAAAAAGAATGAAATCTTGCCATTTGCAATGACATGGATGGAACCAGAGTGTATTACGCTCAGGAAAATAAATGAGTCATAGAAAGTGAAATACCATACGGTTCCAGTCAAATGTGGAATTTAAGAAACAAAACAGATGAAGGGAAGGGAAGGAAAAATAAAATAAGATAAAAACAAAGAGGAGGCAAACCATAAGAGACTCTTAACTACAGCAACATACAGAGGGTTCCTGGAGGGGAGATGTGTAGAGGGATGGGCTAAATGGGTGATGGGCATTAAGGAGGGCACTTGTGATGCACACTGGGTGTTGTATATAAGTGATAAATCACTAAATTCTAATCCTGAAACTAAGACTATACTATATCTTAACTAACTTGAATTTCAATAAAATATTGGAAGAAAAATACATAGTGTGAATGAATGGGTAAAAAAAAAAAAAAAAGACCCATCTGTATGCTGCACACCTAAGAGACTCACTTCACACCTAAACATACATACAGACTAAAGTGAAGGGATGGAAAAAGATATTTTAGGCAAATGGAAAAGAGAAGTAAGCTGGAGTAGCAATATTCATATCAGACAAAATACATTTTAAAACAAAGACTATCACAAGAGACAAAGAAAGGCATTACATAATGATAAAGGTTCAATCCAACATTAGAATATATCATTTGTAAGTATTTATACACCCACCATAGCACTTAATATACAAAGGAAATATTAACAGATATTAAGGAAGAAATTTACAATAATATCAGAGGTCTTTAACACCCCACTTGTGTCAATGGATATATCATCCAGACATAAAACCAATAAGGAAACACATTATTGGTGTTAAATAACACATGACACCAGGTTTACTTAATGGATATACAAAACATTCCATCTTAAAACAATAGAATACACATTCTTTTCAAGTATACATATAACTTTCTCCAGATCACATTAGAACCACAAAAAAGTCACTAAATTTATGTAGATTGAAATTATATCAAGTATGTTTTTCTACTACAATGGTATGAAACTAGAAATAAATTACAAGAACCTGGAAACAACCAAACACATGGAGGCTAAGCAGCATGCTACTAACAACAAATAAGTCAATGAAGAAATAAAACAGGAAATCAAAAAATACCTTGAGGCAAATGAAAGGGTAACACAATGTTCCAAATTCTTTGGGACACAGCAAAAGAAGTTCTAGGAGGGAAGTTTATAGCAATACAGGTCTACATTGGAAAACATGAAAAACCCAAACGATCTTATCTTATACCTAAAAGAATAAGAAAAAGAAAGCCTAAAGTTAGGAAATAATAATCAGAGTGGAAATAAAACGGGGAATGAAAAAACATAGAAGAGATAAATGAAACCAAAATCTTGTTTAAAAAGACAAAATTAATAAACCTTTATGCAGAATAGTCAAGAAAAAAGACAGAGTACTCAAATAAAAAAAGAAGTGAAAGAGAAGTTATAGCTGACACCATAGAAATACAAAGGATTATGAGAGACTACAATTTACACCAAAAAATTGAACATAGAAGAAATGAGTAAATTCCTACAAATATACAACCTTCCAAGACTGAATTATAAATAGAAAATATGAGCAAACCTATTACTGGTAACGAAATTAATCAGTAATAAAAAAAGTACAGGGGCACCTGGGTGGCTCAGTTGGTTAAGCAACTGACTTCAGCTCAGGTCATGATCTCACAATTCATGGCTTCAAGCCCCACATCGGGCTCTGTGCTGACAGCTCAGAGCCTGGAGCCTACTTCAGATTCTGTATCTTCCTCTCTCTCTCTGCTCTTCCCCATGCTTGCAGCCTGTCTGTGTCTCTCAAAAATAAATAAACATTTAAAAATTTATTAAAAAAATACTGCTAACAAAGGTCCAAGGCCAATGGCTTCACAGGAAAATTCTACCAAACATTTAAAGAAGAGCTAGTACCTATCCTTATCAAACTATTACAAAAAAATACAAGAGGAGGAAACACTTCCAAATTCATCCTACCATGTCAGCATTACCCTGACACTAATAGTAAACAATGAAACTACAATAAAACAGAATTAAAAGCCAATTTCTCTGATGAACACTGATGGAAAAATCATCAAAGGAAAAAATAACTAGCAAACCTAATTCAACAACACATTAAAGGATCATTCATCACAATCATGGGATTTTTCCAGGGATGCAAGGATGATTCAACATCTGTAAATCAATCATCGTGATACATCACATTTATAAAATGAAGAATAAAAATCATATGACCATCTCAATAGATACAGAGAAAGCATGTTACAATATTCAACAGTCATTCATGATAAAAACTCTTAACAAAGGGGGTTGAAAGGGAACAAACATCAACATAATAAAGGCTATATATGAAAAATCTACACTATTAGCATACTCAGTGGTGAAAGATGAAAGCTTTTCCTCTAAGATCAGGAAAAAGTCAAGGTTGGCCACTCTCATCACTTTTATTCAACATAGTACAGAAGTCCTAGCCACAGCAATCACACAAGACCATATAAGAAAAAGGAATCAAGATTGGCAAGAAAGAAATAAAACTGTCACTAAAAACTCTACCAAAGACCTGTTAGAATTAGTAAATTCAGTAAAGTTGTAGGATAAAAAATTAATATACAGAAATATGTTGCATGTCCATACACTAATGACAAAACAGCAGAAAGAGAAATTAAGAAAGAATCTCATTTACAATTGCAACAAAAATAATAAAATACCTAGGAATAAATTAAGCCAAAGAGGTGAAAGTTATGTACTCTGCAAGGTATCAGACATTGACAAATGAATTCATGATGACAGAAATAAATGGAAAGAAACACCATGCTCACGGATTAGAAGAATTAATGTCGTTAAAATGCTGACACTTCTCAAAACAATCTATGAATTCAAAGGAACCTCTATCATAATAACATAGCATAATGTACAGAATTGTAATAATCCTAAATTTGTATGGAACATAAAAGACCCCTATAACCAAGGCACTCTTGAGAAAGAGGAACAAAGATGGATGTATCACACTCCCAGATTTCAAACTCTATTACAAAGCTATAGTAATCAAAACAGTATGGTTCTAGTAGAAAATACACATAGATCAATAGAAGAGGATAGGGAATCCAGAAATAAACCCACACTTACATGTGAATTGATCTATGACAAAGATGGCAAGACTATACAATGGGAAAAAAATTCTTTAATAAATGGTGTTAGGTGTCTCAGAGGCAAGGGAAACAAAAGCAAAAATGAACTACTGGGACCTCATCAAAATAAAAAGCTTCTGCAAAGGAAAGGAAACAATCAGCAAAACTAAAAGGAAACTGACAGAATGGGAGAAGATGTTTGCAAATTACATATCAGATAAAGTGTTAGTATCCAAAATCTATAAAGAATTTATCAAACTCAACACCCAAAAAACAAATAATCCAGTGAAGAGATGGGAAAAAGACATGACTAGACACTTCTCCAAAGAAGATATCCAGATGGCCAACTGACACATGAAAAAATGCTCAGTCACTCATCATCAGGAAAATACAAATCAAAACCACAATGAGATACCACCTCACACCAGTCAGATCGGCTAATATTAACAACTCAGGCAACAACAGATATTGGTGAGGATGTGGAGAAAGAGGATCTCTTTTGCACTGTTGGTGGGAATGCAAGTTGATGAAGCCACTCTGGAAAATAGTATGGTGGTTCCTCAAAAAATTAAAAATAGAACTACCCTACGACCCAGCAATTGCACCACTAGATATTTACCCAAGGGATACAGGTGTGCTGTTTCGAAGGGGCACATGCACCCCAATGTTTATAGCAGCGCTATCAACAATAGCCAAAGTATGGAAGGAGCCCAAATGCCCATCGATGGATGAATGGATAAAGAAGATGTGGTGTGTATACACAAATACACACACAGAAAATGAAGTATTACTCAGCAATCAAAAAGAATGAAATCTTGCCTTTGGCAACTACGTGGATGGAACTAGAGGGTATTATGTTAAGCGAAATTAGAGAAAGACAAATATCATATGATTCCACTCATATGAGGAATTTAGGATACTAAACAGAAGAACATAAGGAAAGGGAAGCAAAAATGATATAAAAACAGGTAGGGGGACAAAACATAAGAGACTCCTAAATATAGAGAAGAAACAGAGGGTTGCTGGAGGGGCTGAGGGAAGGCGGATGGGCTAAATGGGTAAGGGGCATTAAAGAATCTACTCCTAAAATCATTGTTGCACTATATGCTAAGTAACTTGGATGTAAATTAAACAGTCAATTAATTAAAAAAATAAATGGTGTTAGGAATACTGGACAGCTACATATTAGAAAATGATACTCAATCACATTCTCACATCCTATACAAAAACAAACTCAAAATTGATTAAACCTAAATGTGAGACCTGAAATCATAAAACTCCTAAATGAAAACATAGGCAATAAACTGTTGGATATTGGTCTTAACAATATCTTTTTGAGCTGTCTCCTCAGGCAAGGGCAATGAAAGCCAAAATATTTAATGGGGATTATATCAAACTAAAACGTTTTTGCACAGTGAAGGAAACCATTCATGGAACAAAAAAGCAACCTACTGAATGAGAGAAGGTATTTGAAAATGGTATATCCAATAAAGAGTTAGTATCCAAAATACATAAAGAACTCATACAGCTCAATGTATGCACACACCCACACGTGCACACACAAAATCTAATTGATAAATAGGCAGAGGACCTAAATAGACCTTTTTCCAAAAAACACAAAGAGCCAACATACTCATGAAAAAAAAAAATTGTTCAACATCACTAATCATCATGGGAATGCAAATCAAAACCATAATGAAATATCACCTCACATGAATCAGAATAACTAAGATAACTAATCAAAAGGACAAGAAATAATAGATGCTGGCAAGGATGTAGAGAAAAGGGAACCCTTGTCCACTCTTCTTGGGAATGTAAATTGGTGCAGCCAATATGTAAAATGATATCGAAGTTCCTCAAAAAATTAAAAATAAAAATACCATACTCCAGCAACTCCACTGCTGGGTATTCACCTGAAAGAAAACAAAACATTACTTTGAAAAGATACATACACACCTACATTCACTGCAGCATTATTTGCACTAGCCAAGCTATGGAAGCAACCAAGTGTTCATTCATAGATAAAGAAGATAGTGTGTGTGTGTGTGTGTGTGTGTGTGTGTGTACACACACATGAATGTTTCTCAGCCATGAAATCATTCCATTTACAACAACATAGACATACCCAGAGGGTATTATGCTAAGTGCAATAAGTCAGAGAAAGATAAATGCTCTATGATTTCACTCATATGTAGAATCTGAAAACAAAACCAAAACAAACAAAAGAGAAAAAGGCTCATAAATTCAGAGAACAGACTAGTGGTTGCCAGGAGGGCTGGAGCTGCAGGGATGGGTGACTTAGGAGAAAGGGATCAAGAGGTACAAATTTCCAGTTATAAAATAAGTGAGATATGGGGCTGTGAAGTACAGTATAGGGAATATAGTTAAAAATATTTTAAAATATTGTATGATGATAGGTATCAACTACTCTTCTCACAGTAATCATTTTGTAATGTATATAAATGTCAAATCATTATGTGGTACCCTTGAAATTAATATAATATTGTATGTCAATGACATTTCAATTAAAAATGAAATAAAAAACTGGGGTTTGCTTTAATTAAAGTCATTCTACCTCTATTTTCAAGTGTCTCCACGAAAAGTTTTGTCATCTCTATATTGTTGCAGACCCCTCCCTCTAGTGGGACTTTCTTTTAAAGTACCATGAATTTGTGGGACATTTTACTCTCTCTAATCCAGCACTCCAATGTCCCAATTACCCAATCGCTCAAATATCCTGTAGAGAAAACATGCTAGGAGTTTGGGATCCCCCTAGATTTTAATCTTTCCCATCAGCTTGCAACCATCAAAA
Source organism: Neofelis nebulosa (assembly GCF_028018385.1). NCBI lineage: Eukaryota > Metazoa > Chordata > Mammalia > Carnivora > Felidae > Neofelis > Neofelis nebulosa. Next base: position 76,514,270 of record NC_080788.1, on the reverse strand, counting down.
GCTCTGCTGGTTTCTGTTTTCCCTAGTTGAATGCTTCTCCCATATGGCAAGCACATCCTCAGCCCATCTCCAGATGTGGTAAATATCCCATGTAAGAAAATATCTGGTGAGCTAAATTTACCAAAGAAAGTTCATGTATCTGTAGAATTTTAGTTCACTTTTTTTTCTTCTAAATTTCTCCTATGTCTGTGAAAATATAAATTCTATCAGTACTCTCATAAAGTATAGAGTACTGATAAAGTATTTTTATGGTTTTTCTTTTATTAGTTGTCATAACAGGAATTAGAGCTTGCCACTACCTGTTACATCACAACCAGCAGTGAAATCAAATTCTGTATTTAAGTTTTAATTACTTAAACCTAGCACTTTATCACAAAGCTTTACATTTATTGCTCACACTTTAAAATATGTTATTCAAAACTTCAAAAATCATTTCCAGTTTTGTCCCACCTAATACTTGCTTACCACATCATCTATATCTCTGATCAATAAATTAACTAGGAATAAGTTACTCTGACCAGGATAACTATAAATCTTTCTAGTGAAATATTAGAAAACTTTGCTTGAACTAATAACTTCACCAATTAACATTCCTTAAGCACTTATTCAAGTAGATGTTAGATGATGCTTTTAAAATTTTTTTAATGTTTATTCATTTTTGAAAGACAGAGAAAGAGAGAATGAGCAGAGGAGGGGCAAAGAGAGATAAAGACATAGAATACAAAGCAGGCTCCAGACTCTGAGCTGTCAGCACCCAGCCTGACACACAGCTCAAACCCATGAACTGTGAGATAGTGACCTGAGCCAAAGTCGGATGCTTAACTGACTGAGCCACCCAGGAGCCCGTAGATCATTCTTCATTAATGCTCTGGCCATTTCTTCACCAAGAAAAGAAATTGTCAGTGGAAGCTCAAGAAAGGAAGATACCCTAAAGTAACTGTCTTAATTTTTCTTGCTTAATTTTTCTAGAAGTCTTGTTTATTTATTTTCTAGAAGTCTCACTTAATTTTTCTAGAATACCTAAAGTAGTAACATTCAGTTGTTTTGAAGTTGATAATATAAGTTAAATTTATAACTGTTTATAGCTGTTATAGTAGCTTAGAAGTAGTAATACATCATTCAGAATATTTATAAGCATTGCAAACTGAATAGAGTTCTATTTAAATTTAAAAGCATAAGTCACTGAAGAAAATAAAAGTTGCAAATATGAATAATAACAAAAATTCTAAAAAATAACAAAATAGAGATGCTCTGGAAGCAGTATTTTGTTGCAGCAAATTATATGCTGATTTTTTTTCATTTTTATTTATTTTATTTCAGAATAAACACTTTGGGCTTTTTGGGGGTTTTTGTTTTGTGTTTTGCTATTTTACCCTATATATGCAGAGATTTCAACAATGATTTTATATTAGAATCACTAGGGTGCTTTTGTTTTTATGTCCATGTGGGGCCTCAGCATTAGTATTTTTTAAAGCACTAATATCAGTCTTCTGTAAAAGGAGCCTAGGCAATGTAACTTTTAAAAATAGTCTAAGTTTTACAATAAAATCAAGAAGATGATATAGAGACTTCTGATATATCTACAGCCTCCCCACATGCATATGCTTCCCTATTATCAAGATCACTCACTAGAACATAGTTTTGGTGATAAGAGGGGCACCACAGGACCTCTTCTACATAAGGCCACTACTTTCAAGACTAGGATACACAGCTGACCTACCTAGTACATAGACACAAACACAGAGAGTTAGACAAAACCAGGAGACAGAGGAATACATCCCAAATGAAAGAACAAAACAAATTTTCAGAAAAAAGAGCTAAATAATACAGATATAAGCAACATGCCTGATAAAGAATTCAAAATAGTGGTCTTAAAAATACTCACTGGACTTAAAATAGTAGATGAACAAGTGATATCTTCAAAGAAAGAGATGGAAAATATAAAAAATAATCAGAGCAGAAAAATAGGACAAATGAAATGAAATATACGCTAGAGGGAAATTAAAAGATACAAAAGAATGGATCTGCAAACAAGAAGGGTAGAAAACAACAAGAGGAAAGCAAACAGTTACATATAAGGGAAACTCCATTAGTCTAGTAGCTCATTTTTCAGCAGAAACCTTGAAGGCCAGAAGCGACTGACCTGATGTATTCGATGTGTTGAAGGGGAAAATAATCTACAACCCAGAATATTCTATATGACAAGATTATCATTCAGAATAAAAGGAGAGATGAAGATTTTGCCAGACAATAAAAGTTAAAGGAGTTCATCACCACTAAGCAAGTCTTACAAAATGTTAAATGATATGCTTTAAGTGGGGGGAAAAAAGCCATAACAAGAAGGAAATTATAAAAAGGAAAATATTCATTGGTAAAGGCAATCATAGAATGAAGGTAGTAGGTTTATCATATAAAGCCAGAATAGAAGTTAAACACAAAAGTAGTAAAATCAATTATATCTACAAAAATTAGTCAAGGGGTATACAAAATAAAAATATGTAACATATGACTACATATATATAATGTGGAATGTGGAGTAAAAATTTAGCCATTTTAGAATGTTTTCAAACTTTAGGGACCATCAAATTAGTATATATTGTTATACACATACGATGTTATATATAAACCCAATGACAACCACAAATCAAAAAGTATCATAAATATACACAAAGCAAATAAGAAAAAAAATCAGTGTAACACTAACAAAAGCCATCAAACACAAGGAAAGAGAGCAAGAGAAGGACTGTGTGCCAGTTTAAAGACAGGGTAACTGAATGGATAGACCTATCCACATGCTGCCTACAGGAGACTCATTTCAGACCTACAAAAACATACAGATTAGAAGTGAAGAGATGGAATAAGATATTCCATGCAAATAAAGCTGGGGGGAAAAAGCTAAGATAGCAATACTTAGATCACACAAAATTAACTTTAAAACAACGGCAGTAACAAAAGACACAAAAGGGCATTACAGAATGATAAATGGATCAATTCAACCAGAGGATATAACAATTGTAAATACCTATGCATTCACCATAGAAGCACCTAAATATTGAAAGCAAATATTAACAGATATTAAGGAAGAAGTTGACTATAACACAATAATATTAGGACTTTAACACCTCACTTACACCAATGGATAGAACATACAGACAGAAAATCTGTAAGTAAACAGTGGCTTTAAACAACACATTAGACCAAATGGACTTAACAGATTGTATGTATGTATGTATGTATGTATGTATGTATACATACATACATACCCAGGGAGAGAGAGAGAACATTCCATCCAAAACCAGAAGAATACACAGTCTTTTCAAGTGCACATGGAACATTCTCCAGGACAGATCACATGTTAGGCCACAAAACAAGTGTCAATAAACTCAAAAATATTGAAACTGTATCTACAATCTTTTCCAACCACAATGGCATAAAATTAGAATTACAAGAAAAGAAAAAAACTGGAAAACAACACAAACACGTGGAGGCTAAAAAATCTACTACTGAGCACCCAATGAGTCAATGAATAAGTCAAAGAGGAAATAAAAAAATACATGGAGATGAATGAAAATGGAAACACAATGGCCCAAAATTTGGGGGAAGAAGAAAAAGCAGTGTGAAGAGGGAAGTTTAGTGATGTAGGCCTCTATCAAGAAACAAGAAAAATCCCAAATAAACAGTTTAACCTTATACCTAAAGAGACTAGAAAAAAAAAAGAAAGAAAGAAAGAAAGAAAGAAAGAAAGAAAGAAAGAAAGCCCAAAGTTAGTAGAAGAAATAAAATAATAAAGATTAGAGCAGATATAGAGACTAAAAAATAGAAAATAAAAATGAAACCAAAAACTGATTTTTTAATAAAGTTGATAAATCTTTAGCTAGACTCATCAAGATAAAAAGAGGACTGTACAAAATCATAGATTAAAGAGGGAAAATAACAACTGCCACCACAGAAATACAAAGGGATTATAAGTAAGCACTGTGAAAAATTATGTGCCAATAAATTGGACAATCTAGAGCCAATAGATAAGTTTCTAGAAACAAAATATACAAAACTGAATCAGGAAGAAATAGAAAATCTGAATAGACTAATTATTAGTAGTGAAATTGAATTGGTAATCAAAACACTCCCAAGAAACAAAAGTCCAGAACCAGAGGGCTTCGCAAGTGAGTTCTATCAAACATTTTGAAAAAGAGTTAATGCCTATTCTCCTCAAACTATTCCAAATAATAGAAGAGGAACATAAAGTTTCCAAATTCATTCTACAAGGCATTAACCTGATCCCAAAGTTAGACAAAAGCACTTCAAAAAAAGAGAGAGAAAGAAAGAAAATTAAAGGCCAATATCCCCAGTAAGCATCAATGCAAAAATCCTCAATATTTTTGAGTTTATTGACACTTGTTTTGTGGCCTAACATGTGATCTGTCCTGGAGAATGTTCCATGTGCACTTCAAAATATAACAAACTGAATTCAACAATACATTAAAAGAATTACTTACCAGGGGTGCCTGGGTGGCTCAGTCAGTTAAGCATTTGACTCCTGATTTTGGCTAAGGTCATGATCTCACAGTTTATGAGTTCAAGCCCTACATCAGGCTCTGTGTTGACAGCACAGAACCTGCTTGGAATTTTCTCTGTCTCTCTCTCCCCACCCCTCCCCTAACTCATGCACCCTCTCTCAAAAATAAATAATAAACATTTCAAAACAAGAGTTAATTACCATGAGCAAGTTGAATTTATTCCAGGGATCCAAGCATGGTTCACTATTTGCAAAATAATCAAGGGGCGCCTGGGTGGCTCTGTCGGTTGAGCATCCGGCTTCGGCTCAGGTCATGATCTCTCACGGTCTGTGGGTTCCAGCCCCGCGTCGGGCTCTGTGCTGACAGCTCGGAGCCTGGAGCCTGTTTCAGATTCTATGTCTCCCTCTTCCTCTGACCCCCCCCTGTTCATGCTCTCTCTCTCTCTCTCTCTCTCTCTCTCTCTCAAAAATAAATAAATATTAAAAAAAAATTTTTTTAAAAATAATCAATGTGATAGGTCACTTTAACTAGAAAAATGGTGAAAACGCTATGATTATCTCAACAGATGCAGAAAAAGCATTTGAAATTAATGCAACCCTAATAATAAAAACTCTAAAAAAATGGATCTGTAGGAAACATATTGCAACATAGTAAAGGTTATATGTGATACAGTCACTACCACATCATTCTCAATGGTGAAAACTTAAAAGGTTTTCCTCTAAGATCAGAACAAGACAAGGATGTCCACTCTCACCACTTTTCTACAACATATTACTGGAAGTTCTAGGTGCAGCAATCACTCAAGAAAAAGAAATAAAAAGCATATAAATTGGTACTCAAGAAGTAGACCTGTCACTCTTTGCAGATGACATCATACTATATACAGAAAATCTGCAACACTTCACCAAAAACCTTTTAGAATAAATGAATTCAGTAAAGTTTTAAGATGCAAAATTAATATACAGAGGTATGTTGCATTTCCATATGCTAATAATGAAGTAGCAGAAAAAGAAATTAAGAAAGCAATCCCATTTATAACTGCAGCAAAAAAAAGTACTAGAAATGAATTTAACCAAGATGTGAAAGACCTATAGTCTGACAACTGTAAGTGATTGATAAAAGAAATTGAAGATGATACAAACAAATGAAATGATACACCATGCTCATGAATTGGAAAAATTAATCCTGTTAAAATATCCATTCTATCCAAAGCAACCTACAGATCCAATATAATCCTTATAAAAATACCAATAGCATTTTTCACAGAACTCGATAAAATAATCTTAAAGTTTCTACGCAAACACAAAGCTCCCAAACAATCAAAGCAATCCTGAGAAACAACAGCTGGATGTGTCACACTCTCAGATTTCAAGATATACTACAAAGCTAAAGTAATCAAAATAGTATGGTACTGGAACAAAAATAGACACAGATCAATGAAACAGGATAGAAAGCCAGGAAATAAATCCACACGCTTATGTGTCAATGAATCTACAAGAGGAGGCAAGAATGTACAATGGGGAAAAGACAGTCTCTTCAATAAATAGCATTGGGAAACAGGGCAGTTAACATACATAAGAATGAAACTGGACCACTTTCTTACACCACATACAAAAATGAACTTAAAATAGTCTAAAGACTTAAAAGTAAAACCTGAAACCATAAAATTCCTAAAAAGAAACATACACAAACAGTAATTTCTTGGGCATTGGCATTAGCAACATGTGTGTGGATATGTCTTCTCAGGCAAGGGAAACAAAAGCAAAAATACACCAACCAAAAGGGCTACATCAAAATAAAAATCTTTTGCACAAGAAAGGAAACCAACAGCCATACAAAAAGGAAACCTACTGAATATGAGAAGATATTTGAAAATCATATATCCAATAAGGATTTAATATCCAAAATATGTTTAAAATTATACAGCTGAACACCAGGGGAAAATAATCAAATTATAACTTGGCAGAAGACCTGGATAGATATTTTTCCAAGGGAGACATAATGGATGACCAACAGATATAGGAAAAGATGCTAAAAATCTCTAATCATCAGGAAAATGCAAATCAAAACCACAATGAGTTACCATATCTGCAGAATGGCTAGTGTCAAAAAGGCAAGAAATAACAAGTGTTTCTGAGGATGTGGAAAAAAGGAACTTTTATGCAATGTTAATGGGAATTTAAATTTGTGCAGCCACCGTGGAAAATAGTATAGGGGTGCCTCTAAAAATTAAAAATTGAAGTACCATATAATCCACTAATTCTACTCCTGAGCATGTACCTAAAGAAACAAAAACACTTATTTATACAGATATATATATATATATACCTTATGTTTATTGCAGCATTGTGTCCAATAGCCAAGACAGAGAGGCAACCTAAATGTCCACTGGTAGATGAATGGATGCAATGGAATATTACTCAGCCATAAAAGGAATGAAATCTTACTATTTTTGACAAAAGGGATTGACATAGAGGATATTATAGTAAGTGCAATAAATCAGATGAAGACAGACAAGAACCGCATGATTTCATCTATATGTGGAATCTGAAAAAATAAACAGAAACAGACTATATAATATAACTTCTATAACAAACTATTATATAATATTATATAACATAACTGATGGTTGCCAGAGAGAAAGGAATTAGCGGGAGGGACAAAATACATAAAGGTGATTGAGAGGTATAAACTTCCAGTTATAAAATAAATAAGGAAGAGAGGTGAAAAGTACAACGTAGAGATTATAGTCAATAAAATTATAATAATGTTGTATGTTAACAGCTGGTGACTATACTTCTTGGTGTGCACTGAGTATAGAATTGTCAAACCTCTGTGTTGTACACATGAAACTAATATAACACTATGTCAACCACGCTTCCGTAATAAAAATAAAAGTAATAAAAATACTTATCTCAAAGAGTTATTTATTTTTTTTTAAATTTTTTTTTCAACGTTTTTTTTTTTTATTTATTTTTGGGACAGAGAGAGACAGAGCATGAACGGGGGAGGGGCAGAGAGAGAGGGAGACACAGAATCGGAAACAGGCTCCAGGCTCCGAGCCATCAGCCCAGAGCCTGACGCGGGGCTCGAACTCACGGACCGTGAGATCGTGACCTGGCTGAAGTCGGACGCTTAACCGACTGCGCCACCCAGGCGCCCCTCAAAGAGTTATTTAAAAAAAAAGAATGTTATCTCACATTTTAAACTTTAGAAATGAGAGACTTTAATCAACTAGAAATTGAAAAGTCTGTGTTACAAATTGATGAATAAGTGATAAATATTGTAATGATTAAAACAGTTTCTCAAAAAGAAATAGTCCTCACAGAATGGTACATTTTTTAACAGGGACATACCTGTATTAACATACCATAATCATCCAAAGTCCTTAATTAATCTTAGATTCACACATTCTATGGGTTTGGACAAATGTATAATGACATATGTCCATCATTATATCTATATAGAGTATCCATATATCCATAAAGAGTATTTTCATTGTCCTAAAAAAATCCTCTGTGGTCTGCCTATTCATCTCTCCCTCATCTCATCCCTGGCAACCACTGATCTTTGTGTCTCCCTAGTTTTGCCTTTTCCAAAATATCAAAAAGTTGAAATCATGCAGTTTGCAGCCTTCTCAGACTGGCTTCTTTTACATACCAAAAATACATGTAAGGTTCTCCCAAAAAGTCTTTTCATGGCTTTATATAATTATTTATAAAGCTGTTAGAAACATCTGTTTACAGTTTGTGTGTGTGTGTGAACATAAGTGTTCAACTCTTTTGAGTAAATGCCAGGGAAAGCAATTGCTAGATCATATGGTAACAGTACGTTTACTTTTGTAAGAAATTGCCAAACTCTTCCAAAGTATCTGTGCCATTCTGCATTCCCATCAGCAATGTTGGAGAACTTCTTTTGTTTCTTATCCTTGTCAGCATTTGGTATTATCAGTGTTCTAGAAATTGGCCATTTTTGGGGCGCCTGGGTGGCGCAGTCGGTTAGGCGTCCGACTTCAGCCAGGTCACGATCTCGCGGTCCGTGAGTTCGAGCCCCGCGTCAGGCTCTGGGCTGATGGCTCGGAGCCTGGAGCCTGTTTCTGATTCTGTGTCTCCCTCTCTCTCTGCCCCTCCCCCGTTCATGCTCTGTTTCTCTCTGTCCCAAAAATAAATAAAAAATGTTGAAAAAAAAATTTAAAAAAAAAAAAAAAAAAAAAAAAGAAATTGGCCATTTTTGTTGATATGTAGTGGTCTCTCATTTTAATTTGCATTTCCCAGATGACATACGATGAGGAGCATCTTTTCATACACTTATTTGCCATCTGCACATATTCTTTGGTGAACTCTCTCAGACTTTGGACCACTTTGAGTTGGGTTGTTTATTTTCTTATTGTTGAATTTTATGAGTTCTTTGTATACTTTTTAAACAGTCTTTTATCAGATGCATCTTTTACAAATATTTTCTCCCAGATAATGGCTTGTTGTCTAATTCTCTTCATACTATTTTTAACAGAAAAGATTTTAATTTTAATGAAGTCTAGCTTATCAATTATTTCTTTCATAAATCATGTCTACACCAGTGTTTTTTAAAATTACAGATGTTTTCGGGGCGCCTGGGTGGCTTGGTCGGTTGAGCGTCCGACTTCAGCTCAGGTCATGATCTCACTGTCCGTGAATTCGAGCCCCGCGTCGAGCTCTGTGCTGACAGCTCAGAGCCTGGAACCTGTTTCAGATTCTGTGTCTCCCTCTCTCTCTGCCCCTCCCTTGTTCATGCTCTGTCTCTGTCTCAAAAAAAAATAAATGTTAAAAAAAATTTTAAAAAAATAAAATTACAGATGTTTTACACTAGTGGATATTGAAATCATTTATTAAATCACAGTAAGAATCTAAAAAGAAAAACATTAGATAAATAATTTCTTGTAAAAATGGTAAGCACTGTTTTGGGAAACTTGCTTTTATTATATATAGATATAGATATATACATATACACACATCCCTACCAAAGAAAGGTGTGATGAGGTATAGAAAATATAGTGTTTACTATAGGTTGCAGGTGAAATATTTGAAAACATATCTCAGCATTCACAGGCAAAACATAGATATTTATTCACAGCAAGGCATAATATGGGGCCTGGCACTGAATCCCCCACCAAGGTGGTAGACAGGTGCTGGTCAGCAGACAAAACTTATAGCATCTAAGTGGGCAAGTTTGGCATTTTCTAGTATATTTTTTGAGTACCATGCATATACATCCATCCATGACCACTGGAACTGCTGTACTGTCCACTAATTGGGCTCTGAAAGAATCCTACTTCCCACAGCAGGTTAATTAGCTATGGTCCCCATTAGTATACTATTTTGGTTTCCTTTTAGACTCTGACTTTCTATCTAAATGTCACGTATTTTATATGACCCCTTGGATCCCACAGCCTGCATTTCTATTGCTTATTCATAGTTGGCTTTATCTGTTCTTGACCCATTCTGGGATTATTAATTATAACATGGCCATTTCCTCAGCTTTGACCCAAGTCTCTTAAGAATTCAATATCCATCAATGTCTTCCCATTGACTCATATGTACTATAGCCAGGAAAAATTTTACCCTCACCAACTGTTGACAATTGCTGCTCTACAGAGTTGCTCTCTCACACTGAGATACTAAGCACGATTTTCTAGGATTGTGGTCAACTTCATTCATAGTTTGGGTAAGTAGAATGGAGGTTCGATATGAAATAGCACAATTTTCCTGATAAATTAATGTGTGTTAGAAACTAATTCATCACCTAGAGGAGACTAGAAAAGGCAAAGCAAAGCAGGTAAAGTGAGTGTGTGCTGGGTAGTGAGAGAAGAGGTAGAAAAGTTTGGCTTCTGGAACCTAATCAGAAAGGTACCAGAACAGAATTTTACTACTCTGAGTTGAACCACACTGCCATGTATGGTACAGGCGGTTAAGTTAGTGGTCCCTGGGTTCAGGAGTTCTGACGCGGGGTTTTCTCATATGAATGGCTGCCTATAGGAATATTTTGTGACTCAGAGGAAGTCTGAAAATTATAGATCAACTTAACAAGAGCGTACAAGTCATCACTTGAATTAGAACTACAGATCAGACAAATATGAAGCATGGCTCCATATCAAAGATTAATTAACACTACATTAGAACTCCCTACCACTTCCTGTCTCTGCCTAAATTATACCAGTTCACGCCAACAACAGACACTGATGTAGATCATCGATTATTCAATTAAAAGACTCAATTATGTTAGAATTGAGGTGGGCAGAGTGGTGAGAGTGGGAAGCATGGACCAACTGGAACAAGTCAGGGACCAGTGACAGAGAGAAGACACATCTGAAATGAGTTACCAAGAGGCTGGATAGGTGGAATAAAGTTTAGTGTTGGCTCAAAGCTGAGAGGCAAAGAAGACAGGAAGGAGGGTCTGTGCTCAGACTCTAGTTGTTCTAGGACCAGAAATGCTTATGAACAACATGCTGGGTCCAATATCACCTTGTTTTAATATCTTGAGCAGACCACTTATCATCTTATCAGGCCACTAATCATATAATGAATGCAAAGGAAGGTGGGAACTGAACTGATTAATAAGTCAAAGATCAATAAAGATAAGAGCAATCCTGGGCAAACTAGAGGCTGATAAGAGAGTAGAAAAAGCAGATGCTGACATCTTATACTATTCCACTATTAGAACTGTGGACTCCCTGGGAGCACCTAAACTACTGTTAGAAATATTCAGATCCAGATTAGATAACTGGGGAAGATGGCAGCATAGGAGGACGCTGGGCTCACCTCGTCCTGCCGGTCACTTAGATACCACCCACATCAGCCTAAATAACCCAGAAAACCATGAGAAGACTAGCAGAATGGACTCTCTGGAGCCAAGCATAGACAAGAGGCCCATGGAAGAGGGTAGGAAGGGCCCAGAGGTGGTGTGTGCTACAGGGACTGGTGGGAGGGAGCTGGGGCAGTGGAGGGGCAGCCCGCCTGGCAAGGCAGAGCCCCTCAAGTCTGGCCTGCAAAAGCGGAGGAGCCGGACTCCATGACTTCTGACAGCCAGTGGGACTTAACATCTGGAATGTGAAAAGTCAACAGCTCTGCTCTCAGATGGTGGGGAGGGCAAGAAGACACCGGGAGGGAGAGTTATTGAGCCCCAGAAGACAGAGCTCAGCTCAGCGGGGGAACAAAGGCCCTGCTGGCAAGTGCCATCCCCTCTCCCATCCCTCTAGCCGACATACCAAAGGGAGCCAGTTCCCATCACCAAACTTGCTTGCACTGCGCAAATGCCTGACGCTGTGCTTCTATGGATCCACCCCTCCAACGGGCCTGCCTCCCTGTGCTGCAGGGCCCCTCCTGCAGGGGACCACCAATGGCAAAGTGAGCTAAGCCCACCCCTCCCACCCCTGTGCACCTTTCGGATCCACCCCTGCTAATACGCCCTTGACCAGATCCCATCGAAGCAGCACCACAAGTCTGGCAGTGGGCAAGCAGCCCAGACAGGGGCCACACCACTCTACAGTGAGTCCTGCCCCTGGGAGAGGGGAAGATAAGGTACACACCAGTCTGACTGTGGCCCCAGTGGTGGGCTGGAGACACACATCGGGTCTGACTGCAGACCGGCCCACCAACACAAGTTACTGCAGACAGCACAGGGGAAGTGCCCTGCAGTTTGGAGCTACCACAGGGACAACTCAAAATGACAAAACAGAAGAATTCTCCTCAAAAGAAACTCCAGGAAGTAGCGACAGCAAACAAATTGATCAAAAATTATTTAAGCAATATAACGGAACAAGAATTTAGAATAATAGTCATAAAATTAATTGCTGGGCTTGAAAAAAGCATAGAGGACAGCAGAGAATCTATTGCTACAGAGATCAAAGACTAAAAAATAGTCATGAGGAACTAAAGAATGCTACAAATGAGGTGCAAAATAGAATGGAGGTGTCCATAGCATGGATTGAAGAGGAAGAAGACAGAAGAGGTGAATTAGAAGATAAAACTATGGAAAAACAGGAAGCTGTGAAAAAGATTAAAAAATCCAGGAGTATGAGGGGAGAAATAGAGAACTAAGTGATGCAAACAAATGGAACATTATCTGTATCATAGGAATACCAGAAGAAGAAGAGAGAAAGGGGCTGAAGGTGTACTTGAACAAATCATAGCATAGAACTTCCCTGATCTGGGGAAGGAAACAGGCATTGAATCTAAGAGGCACAGAGAACTCCCTTCAGACATAATTTGAATCGGTCTTCTGCATGACATAGCATAGTGAAACTGGCAAAATACAAGGATAAAGAGAGGATTCTGAAAGCAGCTAGGGACAAACGGACCTTAACCTACAAGGGTAGACACATAAGGGTAGTAGCAGACCTATCTACTGAAACTTGGCAGACCAGAAAAGAATGGCAGAAGTCTTCAATGTGATGAACAGAAAAAATATGCACCCGAGAATCCTTTATCAAGCAAGTCTGTCATTCAGAATAGAAGGAAAGATAAAGGTTTTCCCAAACAAACAAACAAAAACTGAAGGAATTCATCACCAAACCAGCCCTACAAGAAATCCTAAGGGTGATTCTATGAGTGAAATGTTGCAAGGACCACAAAGTACCAGAGACATCACTACAAGCATGAAACCTACAGACATCACAATGACTCTAAACCCCTATCTGTCAATAATAACACTGCATGTAAATGGACTAAATGCTCCAACCAAAAGATATAGGGTATCAGAATGGATAAGAAAACAAGACCATCTATTTTCTATCTACAAGAGACGCATTTTAGACTGCAGGACACCTTCAGATTGAAAGTGAGGGGATGGAGAACTATCATGCTACTGGAAATCAAAAGAAAGCTGGAGTAGCCATACTTATATCAGACAAACTAGACTTTCATTTAAAGGCTGTAACAAGAGATGAAGAAGGGCGTTATATAATAATTACAGTGTCTATCCATCAGGAAGTACTAACAATTATAAATGTCTATGCACCAAATATGGGAGCCCACAAACATAAGCAACCTTATTGATAAGAATGTGGTAATTTCAGGGGACTTTAATACCCCACTTATAGCAATGGATAGATCACCTTGACACAGAATCAATAAAGAAACAATGGCCCTGAATGATACATTGCATCAGATGGACTTGACATATATATTTAGAACTCTGCATCCCAAAGCAACAGAATATACTTTCTTCGCCAGGGCACATGGAACATTCTACAAGATAGAACACATACTGGGTCACAAAACAGCCCTCAATAAGTATAAAAGAATTGAGATCATACCATGCACACTTTTAGGCCACAATGCTATGAAACTTGAAATCAACCAAAGGAAAAGTCTGGAAAACATCCAAAAGCATGGAAGTTGAAGAATACCCTACTGAAGAATGAACAGGCCAACCAGGCAATTAAAGAAGAAATTAATAATAATACATGGAAACAAATGAAAATCAAAATACAACAATCCAAATGCTTTGGGATGCAGTGAAGGCAGTCCTGAGAGAAAGATACATTGCAATCCAAGCAAGTCTAAAGAAATAAGAAAAATCCCAAATACAAAACCTAACAGCACACCTAAAGGAAATAGAAGCAGAACAGCAAAAAGACACCCCAAACCCAGCAGAAGAGAAATAATAAAGATCAGAGCAAAAATAAACAATATAGAATCTAAAAAACAGTAGAGCATTTCAATGAAACCAAGAGTTGGTTTCTTGAAAAAATAAATAAAATTGATAAACCGCTAGCCAGGCTTCTCAAAAAGAAAAGGGAGATGACCCAAATAGATAAAATCATGAATAAAAGTGGAATTACAATTCCATCCCTCATGAATACAAGAAATTGTCAGGGAATACTTTGAAAAACTATATGCCACAAAATGGATAACCTGAAAGAAATGGACAAAGTCCTAAGCACGCACATGCTTCCAAAACTCAAACAGGAATAAATAGAAAACTTCAACTGACCCATAACCAGCAAAGAAATTGAATCAGTTATCAAAACTCTCCCAACAAAGAAGAGTCCAGGACCAGATGGCTTCCCTGGGGAATTCTACCAGACATTTAAAGCAGAGATAATACCTATCCTTCTCAAGCTGTTCCAAAAAATAGAAAGGGAAGGAAAACTTCCAGACCCATTCTATGAAGTCAGCATTACTTTGATTCCCAAACCACACAGAGACTCAGAAAAAAAAAAAAGAGAGAGAATTATAGGCCAATATCCCTGATGAATATGGATGCAAAAATTCTCAACAAGATACTGGCACATTGAATTCAACAGCATATAAAAAGAATTATTCACCATGGTCAAGTGAGATTCATTCCTGGGCTGCAGGGCTGGCTCAATATTCACAAATCAATCAATGTGATACATCATATTAATAAAAGAAAAGAACCATATGATCCTGTCAATAGATGCAGAAAAAGCATTTGACAAAATTCAGCATTGTTTCTTAATAAAAAACCCTCGAGAAAGTCGGGATAGAAGGAACATACTTAAACATCATAAAAGCCATTTACGGAAAGCCCACAGCTAATATCCTCAATGGGGAAAAACTGAGAGCTTTTTCCCTGAGATCAGGAACACGACAGGGATGCCCACTCTCACCGTTGTTGTTTAACATAGTGTTGGAAGTTCTAGCATCAACAATCAGACAACAAAAGGAAATCAAAGGCATCAAAATTGGCAAAGATGAAGTCAAACTTTCACTTTTTGCAGATGACATGATATTCTACGTGGAAAACCCAACAGATTCCACCAAAAGTCTGCTGGAACTGATGCATGAATTCAGCAAAGTCGCAGGACACAAAATTAATGTACAGAAGTCGGTTGCATTTTTATACACCAATAGGGAAGCAACAGAAAGAGAAATAAAGAAACTGATCCCGTTCACAATTGCACCAAGAATCATAAAATACCTAGGAATAAACCAAACCAAAGATGTAAAAGATCTGTATGCTGAAAACTATAGAAAGCTTATGAAGGAAATTGAAGAAGATACAAAGAAATGAAAAAACATTCCGTGTTCATGGATTGGAAGAATAAATATTGTTAAAGTGTCAATACTACCCAAACCTATCTACACAATCAATGCAATCCCAGTCAAAATTTCACCAGCATTCTTCTCAAAGCCAGGGCGAGCAATCCTAAAATTTGTACGGAACCACAAAAGACCCTGAATAGCCAAAGTAATAGTGAAGAAGAAAACCAAAGCGGGAGGCATCACAATCCCAGACATTAGCCTCTACTACAAAGCTGTCATCATCAAGACAGCATGGTATTGGCACAAAAACAGACACATAGACCAATGGAATAGAATAGAGACTCCAGAATTGGACCCACAAATGTATGGCCAACTAATCTTTGACAAAGCAGGAAAGAGTATCCAACGGAAAAAAGACAGTCTCTTTTACAAATGGTGCTGGGAGAACTGGACAGCAACATGCACACAAGAATGAAACTAGACCACTTTCTTACCCCATTCACAAAAAGAAACTCAAAATGGATGAAGGGCCTGGATGTGAGACAGGAATCCATCAAAACCCTAGAGGAGAAAGCAGGAATAAACCTCTCTGACCTCAGCCGCAGCAATTTCTTACTGGACACCTCTACAAAGGCAAGGGAATTAAAAGCAAAAATGAACTATTGGGACCTCATGAAGATAAAAAGCTTCTGCACTGCAAAGGAAACAATCAACAAAACTAAAAGGCAACCGACGGAATGGGAAAAGATATTTGCAAATCACATATCGGACAAAGGGCTAGTATCCAAAATCTATAAAGAGCTCATCAAACTCCACACCCGAAAAACAAATAACCCAGTGAAGAAATGGGCAGAAAACATGAATAGACACTTCTCTAAAGAAGACATCCAGATGGCCAACAGGCACATGAAAAGATGCTCAACGTCACTCCTCATCACGGAACTACGAATCAAAACCACACTGAGTTATCACCTCATGCCACTCAGAGTGGCTAAAATGAACAAATCAGGAGACTATAGATGCCAGAGAGGATGTGGAGAAACGGGAACCCTCTTGCACTGTTGGTGGGAGTGCGAACTGGTATAGCCGCTCTGGAAAACAGTGTGGAGGTTCCTCAAAAAATTTAAAATAGATCTACCCTATGACCCAGCAATAGCACTGCTAGGAATTTACCCAAGGGATACAGGAGTGCTGATGCATAGGGGCACTTGTACCCCAATGTTTATAGCAGCACTTTCAACAATAGCCAAATTATGGAAAGAGCCTAAATGTCCATCAACTGACAAATGGATAAAGAAATTATGGTTTATATACACAATGGAATACTACTTGACAATGAGAAAGACTGAAATACGTTTTGTAGCAACGTGGATGGAAATGGAGAGTGTTATGCTAAGTGAAATAAGTCAGGCAGAGAAAGACAGATACCATATGTTTTCATTCATATGTGGATCCTGAGAAACTTGACAGAAGATCATGAGGGAGGGGAAGGGGGAAAAAAGTTACAGCGAGGGAGGGAGGCAACCATAAGTAATTCTTAAATACTGAGAACAAACTTATGGTTGTGGGGGTTGGGGGAGAGGGGAAAGTGGGTGATGGGCATTGAGGAGGGCACCTGTTGGGATGAGCACTGGGTATTGTATGGAAACCAATTTGACAGTAAATTTCATATTAAAAAAAAGAAACATTCAGATCCATATATATTTCGGCATTTTCAAGTGTGAGATAATATGCTTGCATATATTTGTGTTAGCTATTCTTTTTAAATGTCTGTGGGTACTATAAGATTAATCAAGTATAAATTAATTTAAAAGATATATTGTCATATTGAATTCATAGGAGTTTATTGCCATTAGCTATTCTCTCAGTACTTGCAAATACTGAAATATACCCACTAGCAGATATCAGAAATGTTTGATGTTAGAAAATATTCTCCATAGCCACATAGCTGAAAACTAACACTTTAAAACAAAAAAAACCAGAGGCACTATCACCCCAAAGCGAAAAAACTAGAATTGGGGGCCGGGGGGAGGGGCTTGAAGGCAGTGTGGTAAAGCGGAGAGAACTCAGGCCCTGCCATCAGATGCCTTCTGCACCATCTCCCGGCTCTGGGATCTTAGGCAAATTTTGTCTCTTTCTATGGCTGTTTCATCAGTGTTAAAAACAGAGTATTAGCCAAATGAAGAGTGTTGTTGCAAGGATTAATGGCAATATATGCAAAGAATCTGGCACATAACAGATACTCACTAAATTGTATTCATTTATAGTTACTTCAAAAGAGATGGTAATTAATTCTAAGAAACAAATGAGATTCAAAACAAAGGAAATGAAAAAATGCTAAAAATTTGATCAGAGGATTGTAAATACAGAGTCAAAGTATATAGAAATATAACTTTACTCCCGGATCTGCCACAGAGGAGGTGAACATATATTACATTTAACCTGTTGATTCCAGATGCTTCTTCAGTAGAATAAAGTAGATGGACTCAGTTTTAGGTCCTATGATTTTCCTTAAGTTACTTTTAGGGAGAATAAGAAGGTCAATCACAGATACTAGCATTGCTTGAACCACTGAGTGACTGCTGCACACTTTTTGCAGCTGTGTGATCTCTGCTTCTCCCCCACCACCCTCCCACCCAGAGCCTCAAAGAACCCACAAGGAGAGACCAAGCCTGTAGCAAGTCTGGTTGCAACCACATAAAGCTCCCAGAGTTCTCTCCGATTTGCTCATGTGGATTCAGAATGAATCTCCCAGCCATTACTGGTGATTAGTTCCCCGTGTTACAAAAAAATCCATGATTCCTAAGTACTGTGTTTCCTAAATATTATGTTGTACCCTAAATACAATTAAATAATTGCCTCACAATCACAACCCCCCTTGATTCCCACCGTGTCTGTTTGCTTACTTCCCCTCTGTGTCCTCTTTCTTTCCACACCCACTTCTTGTTACTTCACAGTACCTGTAATTCCTGCTTACTAATAGCTGTAAAAATAATGCTGTACGATTGTACCACAACAATATTGTAAACGCATTCTATAATTTGTGTAAACTCCTACCCGTTGACTTTTATCAGGTTCCCAGTTTTTCTTTCTATGAATAATACCCAGCCCAAAATATCAATTTATATGTGTTTATGTATTAATGCTTTTATTTCTATTGGATAGAGTCTCATTGTATAGTATATGTACTTAAAAGATAGGTTTTTAATTTAAAATTGTTTTTAATGTTTATTTATTTTTGAGAGACAGAGACTGAGCATGAGGGGGGTAGGAGCCAAGAGAGGGAGACACAGAATCCGAAGCAGGCTGCAGGCTCTGGTCAGCACGGAGCCCGACGTGGGGCTCGAACCCCCAAGCTGTGACATCATGACATGAGCCGAAGTCAGACGCTTAACCAACTGAGCCGCCCAGGAACCCCTCTCTTTTTTATTTTTAATGTTTATTTTGGGGGGGGGGAGAGAGAGAGAGAGACTGACCACGATCAGTGGAGAGACAGAGAGAGAGGGAGAGAGAGAATCCCAAGCAGGCTCTGTGCTTTCAGTGCAGAGCCTGACGTGGGGCTCAAACCCACAAATGGTGAGGATCATGACCTGAGCTGAAATCAAGAGTCAGACACTCAACTGTCTGAGCCACCCAGGTGCCCCAGGTTTTTAATTTTAGTAACTGCTGCCCAATTGATTTCCACAAGAGCCTACAACAATGTATATTTCCACCATTAATGTCTGAAAATGTTTTTTTTTTCCAATGGTCTCTACCAGCAGGTGTTATATTCTTTTTGTAATTTTTGCCAGTATGATGAGTGTGAAGGAAGTTTTTCAATATTACTTTACTGTGATTTTTCTAAAATTTTTGTATGGGCAGGGGGAATGGCTCAGCTTATTTTCATAGATGTATTTGTGATTTCAATTTGCTTTTTTCTAAAATGCCTGTTTAGAACTTGTGTTTATTTTCCTAGTGGATATTTCTTTGATTATAGTTTAAGAATTTTTTCTATGTGATATTCATCATAAACTATGTATACTGCCATATACTTTGAAAATATGTTCCTAAATGTTTACCTACTGATTTTGCTTTCAAAATTTTATAGAGTCAAATATAGCTATATTTTCTCTTAAAGATACAGCATACTTTTCATTTTATAGGTTCTAGCCCAAGTTCCCTAAATTTCTTGAAATATTATAATCTTTATTCTTTAACATTTAAATTATAATGTTGCTAAAAATGCTTTGAATGTAGTGTGAAATACAAAATCAAAGGCATTTCTTTTTAGATGGTTAACCATTTGGGCCAGAATCATTTATACATCGAAACAATATATTCCTACCAAGCTGATTGTCCAGCTTTGTAATATATTACAATCATGCCAATATACAAATATATTTGCCTGATTACTGGAAGGCTAAGGTAATCGTCTACTGTTTTTACTATAGAGATTGGAGGCAGCTGGTTGTTTCCAGTTCTCAACTCTCTCTTGCTGTGTAACCATACAGTGCACAGGAATGAGTAGCACATTTCCCACACCTCACTGATATTGGGCCTGGCCATGTGACTTGTTTCGGTTAATACAAGTTGGACAGAAGTGACAGTGTGCTAGTTTCAAGTCAAGACCTTTGTCCTTCTATGAATCATCATAGGAAGAACATATCCCACATGCTCTAAGAAGAATGTGAAGACATATGGAACAGACCTGAAACCAACTTGAAACCTGAATTCAAGTTTAGCCAATATGAAGCATAAAGTAAAGACATCCCAGTCAACCCACAAATATTTGAGAATAAATTCTTGTTGTTGTAGTTTGTTATGTATCATCATGGCAACAAAATACAAGTGGTACAGTATGACTATACTATCACTTAATAGGTAACAAGGGAATCTGTACCGATTCATTTTTATGTATGTTTAGCTATATTCAGATATATATTCTTTCATAAAAACTTTTATATAAACTTTCATATTAAACTTTATCACATATAATCCAAAGGTTAAAAAAAAGAAAACCCATAAATTTAAGTTGCTATTTGTAATTATATTGCATACCTTTTCATTTTATTCAGATCCTTTTTTTTTTTCATGTTCTGTAATGTAACTTCATAGTTTTCTTGGAGTCCTTTATCACATAGTTTGCCTCTATGAGAAATGGATTATTTCCAACACAATGACTCTAAACCCATATATTTCAATAATAACACTGAATGTAAATGGACTAAATGCTCCAATCAAAAGACATAGAGTGTCAGAATGGATAAAGAAACAAGACCCATCTATTTGCTGTCTACAAGAGACTCATTTTAGACCTGAGGACACCTTCAGATTGAAAGTGAGGGGATGGAGAACTATCGTGCTACTGGAAATCAAAACAAAGCTGAATACCCATACTTATATCAGACAAAGTAGACTTTCAATTAAAGGCTGTAACAAGAGATGAAGAAGGGCGTTATATAATAATTACAGTGTCTATCCATCAGGAAGTACTAACAATTATAAATGTCTATGCGCCAAATATGGGAGCCCACAAACATATAAAACAATTAGTTACAAACATAAGCAACCTTATTGATAAGAATGTGGTAATAGCAGGGGACTTCAATATTCTAATTACAACAATGGATAGATCATCTAGACACAGAATCAATAAAGAAACAATGGGCCTGAATGATACATTGCATCAGATGGACTTGACAGATATATTTAGAACTCTGTACCCAAGGCAACAGAATATACTTCCTTCTCGAGTGCACATGGAACGTTCTCCAAGACAGACCATATACTGGGTGACAAAACAATCCTTAATAAGTATAAAAGAAATGAGATCATACCATGCACATTTTCAGACCACAATGGTATGAAACTTGAAATCAACCACAGGAAAAAGTCTGGGAGACCTCCAAAAGCATGGAGGTTAAAGAACATCTTACTAAAGAATGAACAGGTCAACCAGGCAATTAGAGAAGAAATTTAAATATATATGGAAATAAAATGAAAATACAACAATCCAAACACTTTGGGATGCAGCAAAGGCAGCCCTGAGAGGAAAATACATTGCAATCCAGGCATATCTCAAGAAACAAGAAAAATCCCAAATACAAAATCTAACAGCACACCTAAAGGAACTAGAAACAAAATACCAAAGACATCCCATCCAGCAGAAGAAGAGACATAATAAAGATCAGAGCAGAAATAAACAATATAGAATCCAAAAACAAAACACAACCAAAAAAAAAAGCAGTAGAGCAGATCAATGAAACCAAGATTGGTTTTTTGAAAAAATAAATAAAATTGATAAACCTCTAGCCAGGCTTCTCAAAAAGAAAAGGGAGATGACCCAAATAGATAAAACCATGAATGAAAATGGAATTATTACAACCAATCCCTCAGAAATACAAGCAATTTATCAGGGAATACTACGAAAAAATTATATGCCAACAAACTGGACAACCTGGAACAAATAGACAAATTCCTAAACACCCACACACTTCTAAAACTCAAACAGGAAGAAATAGAAAATTTAAACAGACCCATAACCAGCGAAGAAATTGAATCAGTTATCAAAAATCTCCCAACAAAGTAGAGTCCAGGACCAGATGGCTTCCCTGGGGAATTCTACCAGACATTTAAAGCAGAGATAATACCTATCCTTCTCAAGCTGTTCCAAAAAATAGAAAGGGAAGGAAAACTTCCAGGCTCATTCTATGAAGTCAGCATTATTTTGATTCCAAACCACATGAGACCCAGCAAAAAAGAGAATTATAGGCCAATATCCCTGATGAATATGGATGTAAAAATTCTCCACAAGATACTAGCAAATCGAATTGAACAGCATATAAAGATAATTACTCACCACGATCAAGTGGGATTCATTCCTGGGCTGCAGGGCTGGCTCAATATTCACAAATCAATCAATGTGATACATCACATTAATACAAGAAAAGAACCATATGATCCTGTCAATAGATGCAGAAAAAGCATTTGACAAAATTCAGCATCCTTTCTTAATAAAAACCCTCGAGAATGTCGGGATAGAAGGAACATACTTAAACATCATAAAAGCCATTTACGGAAAGCCCACAGCTAATATCATCCTCAATGGGGAAAAACTGAGAGCTTTCCCCGAGATCAGGAACACGACAGGGATGCCCACTCTCACCGCTGTTGTTTAACATAGTGTTGGAAGTTCTAGCATCAACAATCAGACAACAAAAGGAAATCAAAGGCATCAAAATTGGCAAAGATGAAGTCAAACTTTCACTTTTTGCAGATGACATGATACTCTACGTGGAAAACCCAACAGATTCCACCAAAAGTCTGCTGGAACTGATGCATGAATTCAGCAAAGTCGCAGGACACAAAATTAATGTACAGAAGTCGGTTGCATTTTTATACACCAATAGGGAAGCAACAGAAAGAGAAATAAAGAAACTGATCCCGTTCACAATTGCACCAAGAATCATAAAATACCTAGGAATAAACCAAACCAAAGATGTAAAAGATCTGTATGCTGAAAACTATAGAAAGCTTATGAAGGAAATTGAAGAAGATACAAAGAAATGAAAAAACATTCCGTGCTCATGGATTGGAAGAATAAATATTGTTAAAGTGTCAATACTACCCAAACCTATCTACACAGTCAATGCATTCCCAGTCAAAATTGCACCAGCATTCTTCTCAAAGCCAGGGCGAGCAATCCTAAAATTTGTACGGAACCACAAAAGACCCTGAATAGCCAAAGTAATAGTGAAGAAGAAAACCAAAGCGGGAGGCATCACAATCCCAGACATTAGCCTCTACTACAAAGCTGTCATCATCAAGACAGCATGGTATTGGCACAAAAACAGACACATAGACCAATGGAATAGAATAGAGACTCCAGAATTGGACCCACAAATGTATGGCCAACTAATCTTTGACAAAGCAGGAAAGAGTATCCAACGGAAAAAAGACAGTCTCTTTTACAAATGGTGCTGGGAGAACTGGACAGCAACATGCACACAAGAATGAAACTAGACCACTTTCTTACCCCATTCACAAAAAGAAACTCAAAATGGATGAAGGGCCTGGATGTGAGACAGGAATCCATCAAAACCCTAGAGGAGAAAGCAGAAATAGACCTCTCTGACCTCAACCGCAGCAATTTCTTACTGGACACCTCTACAAAGGCAAGGGAATTAAAAGCAAAAATGAACTACTGGGACCTCATCAGGATAAAAAGCTTGTGCACTGAAAAGGAAACAGTCAACAAAACTAAAAGGCAACCGACGGAATGGGAAAAGATATTTGCAAATCACATATCGGACAAAGGGCTAGTATCCAAAATCTATAAAGAACTCACCAAAACTCCACACCCGAAAAGCAAATAATCCACTGAAGAAATGGGCAGAAGACATGAATAGACGCTTCTCTAAAGAAGACATCCGATGGCCAACAGGCACATGAAAAGATGCTCAACGTCACTCCTCATCACGGAACTACGAATCAAAACCACACTGAGTTATCACCTCATGCCACTCAGAGTGGCTAAAATGAACAAATCAGGAGACTACAGATGCCAGAGAGGATGTGGAGAAACGGGAACCCTCTTGCACTGTTGGTGGGAGTGCGAACTGGTGTAGCCGCTCTGGAAAACAGTGTAGAGGTTTCTCAAAAAAGTAAATATAGATCTACCCTATGACCCAGCAATAGCACTGCTAGGAATTTACCCAAGGGATACAGGAGTGCTGATGCATAGGGGCACTTGTACCCCAATGTTTATAGCAGCACTTTCAACAATAGCCAAATTATGGAAAGAGCCTAAATGTCCATCAACTGACGAATGGATAAAGAAATTATGGTTTATATACACAATGGAATACTACTTGGCAATGAGAAAGACTGAAATATGGCCTTTTGTAGCAACGTGGATGGAACTGGCGAGGTTATGCTAAGTGAAATAAGTCAGGCAGAGAAAGACAGATACCATATGTTTTCATTCATATGTGGATCCTGAGAAACTTAACAGAAGACCATGGGGTAAGGGAAGGGGGAAAAAAGTTATAGAGGAAGGGAGGCAAATCATAAGAGACTCTTAAATACTAAGAACAAACTGAGGGCTGATGGGGGGGTTGGGGGAGAGGGAAAAGTGGGTGATGGGCATTGAGGAGGGCACCTGTTGGGATGAGCACTGGGTGTTGTATGGAAACCGATTTGACAATAAATTATATTTAATATAAAAATATATTTAAAAAAAGAATTGGATTATTTCCCAATTCTATTTCTATCTTGTTACTGCCTGTGAAGATGAAGCTAATAATTTCTGCCTATTAACCTTATTTCTAGCTACCTAATCAAATTTCCATATTAAACCTACTAGTTTTCTTTACTAGAATATTCGGTTTTTAAGGTATCCAGTCATGTCAGTAGGATAAAACATAATTGTATCTCTTTTTTACAGTAGTTAAATTTAGTAGTTAAATTTCACTTTATTGTCTTACTGTGGTCAATGTAATGCAAAACCTTGGTGAACATTATAGAAGGCAACATAATTCCAACTTGGATGAGGAGCTAAAGATATAAATAGGAATATAAATATATTGTTATATTAGAACTGTATTTAGGATTTAGCAATGATAAACTATGTATCATAATAGACTGCAATAAAAGAAAAAACTTTTAAAACGCAAGATATTTCATGGTTCATCACTAAGTGTCCTACCAGGGGAGTCCTATTACTTACAAAATATCCATGTGAATTAAGCTGTTTTGTTCCTCTAGCCCTAAGATTTTAATCCTGATAATACTTCATTCAAAGCAACCCTGTTATTTGGGGCAGGAGAAAAATCAAGATGGGCCTGGAAAATGTCGCTAGGAAAAAACAGATGCTTTTAAAATGCCTGAGGTAGTGCTGAAGACACAAAGGAACATCTAAAGGGTTTTCCAGTGGCCAGTTGTAACAATAAGCATCAAAAGGAAAATTAAAATTTTAGTTGACTGGAATAGGTTGTGTTTGGAAAAATCCATCCATCTATAATGATACTCAAGAAGAAAAATGGAAATGGAAATGTAAAAATAATTGATGAATTTATATAGTTTTAATGAGAGAATTTGTGCAGGTCTTCTGTTTAATCTAAATATACATTTAATTTTAGACAATATATACACATTTTTTTTTACCAGTCTAAGTACAGTGGACAACAAAAACTGGAAACAGATTGAATATCAGAGAATTTGGCCCCAAAAGGGGGTGGGGACACATATATATAGGCATACTTCAGAGACATTGTGCTTTTGGTTCTAAACCACTGCCATAAAGTGAGTCAAATGATTCTTTTGTTTGTTTCCCAGGGCTTATAAAAGTTATGTGTTTACTGTACTCTATTAAGTGTTCAATAGTATTACCTCTAAAAAAAAAAAAAGTATATACCTTCATTTAAAAAAAAATGCTAGCCATTAACTGAACTTTCAGTGAATTGTAATCTTATTGCTGGTAGAGGGTCTGGCCTCCATGTTGATGGCTGCTGACTGATCAGGGTGGTGGTTGCCGAAGGTTGTGGTGGCTGTGGAAATCTCTTTTACATTTGTGGGGAGAGGGGCAGAGGGAGAAGAAAAGAGAATCTTAAGTGGGTTCCACACCCAGCACTGAGCCCAGTGCGAGGCTGGATCTCACCACCATGAGATCATGACCTGAGATGAAATTAAGAGTTGGATACTTAACTTTATTAAGCTACCCAAAAACTCTGAAAATTTCTTAAAATAGGACAACAATGAAGTTTGCCACATCACTGGGCTTTTCCTTTCACAATTTCTCTGTAGCATGTGATGCTTTTGGACAGCATTTTACACACAGAACATCTTTCAAAATTGGAGTCCATCCTCCCAAACCCTAGTGCTGCTCTATCAACTAAGAATGTTTATGTAATATTCTAAGTCTTTTGTTGTCATTCCAACAATCTTTACACCATCTTCACCAGAAATAGATTCTATCTCAAGAAACCACTTTTTTGTTCATGCGTAAGAATCAACTTTTCATCTGTTGAAGTCCTATCATGTAATTGCAGTAATTCAGTCACATCTTCAGGCTCCACCTCTAATTCTAATTATCTCACTATTTTCACCACTTTGGTTACTTCCTCCACTGAAGTCCTGAACCGTACAAAGTCACCCATGAGTGTTGGAACTAACTTCTTCCAAACTCATGTTACTGCTGATATTTTGGCCTCTTCGCATTAATAATGAACATTCTTAATAGCATCTAGAGTGGTGAATACTTCCCAGGTTTTCAATTTACTTTGCGCAGATCAGAGGAATCATTATCCATATGGCTATAGTCTTAAAAAATGTATTTCTTATCTAATAAAACTTGAAAGTCAAAATTACTCCCTGATCCATGGGCCATGGAATGGATATTGTGTTAGCAGGAATGGAAACAACATTAGTCTTGTTTTACATCTCCACCAGAGCTCTTGGGTGACCGGGCACATTGTCAATTAATGATAATATTTTGATAGGAATCTTTTTTTTCTGAGCAATAGGTCTCAACTCTGAGGTTAAAATGTTTAGTAAACCATATTGTACACAGATGTGCTGTCATCCAGGCTTTGTTGTTCCATCTATAAAACAGAGGCAAAACAGACTTAGCATAATTCTTAAGGGCCCTGAGATTTTTGTGATGGTAAATGAGCATTGGCTTCAATTTAAAATCCCCATCTACATTAGCCTCTAACAAGAGTCAGTCTGTCCCTTGAAACTTTGAAGCCAGGCACTGACTTTTCTTCTCCAGCTATGCAAGTCCTAAATGGTATCTTCTTCCAATAGAAGGCTGTTTTGTCTACATTGAAATTCTGTGGTTTAGTGAAGCCACGTTCTTTAATTATCTTAGTTACATTTTCTGGAGAACTTGCTGTAGCTTGTACATCACCACCTGCTGCTTCACCTTGCACTTTTCTGTGTGGAGACAGCTTCTTTCCTTAATCCTCATGAACCAACCTCTTGTAGCTTCAAACTTTTCTTCTGCAGTTTCCACATTTCTCTCAGCTTTCAAAGAACTGAGGAGAGTTAGGGTCTTGCTCTGGATTAGGCTTGGTTTACAGGAATGTTGTGGCTGATTTGATCTTCTATTCAGATCACCAACACTTTTTCCCTATCAGCAATAAGAGTGTTTGTTTGTTTGAATTATTTATGTGTTCATTGGAGTAGCACTTTAAATTTCCTTTAAGAATTTTTTCCCTTGTATTCACAACTTGGTTAACTGTTCGGTACAAGAGGCCTAGCTTTTGGCTTATCTCAGCTTTTGACATGGCTTCCTCACTAAACTTAATCATTTCTAACTTTTGATTTAAAGTGAGAGATGTTACACTCTCCTTTTACTTGAACACCTAGAGGGCATTGTAGGGTTATTAATTGGCCTAATTTTAATAGTGTTGTGTCTCAGGGAATAGGGAGGACTGAGGAAAGGGAAAAGGAGAATAACAGCTTGTTGAAAAAACAGTCCAAACACACACTTATCAAAAGTTTGCTGTCTTACATAAGCATGGTTTATGGTGTCCCAAAACAATTATAATAATAGCATTAAAAATCACTAGGTCAAAGATCACCATAACAAATATGATAAAAAAAAAAGTTTAAAACATTGAGAGGATTACCAAAATGTGACTCTGAGACATGGAATAAGCACATGCTGATGGAAAAATGGTAACAATAAACTTGCTAAACAGGGCTGTCACAAACCTTCAATTTGAAAAACAATACACACACACACACACACACACACACACACAATATTATCTGCAACATGCAGCAAAGCACAATAAGATGAGACATGCTTGTATGAAGAAAATTTTACATTTCTTCTGAGAAATGAAAAACTAAATGAAACAGCATGCCGTATTTCTTGATAGGAAGACTCAATACCATAAAAGTATCAATTTTCCCCATTTTACTCTATAAATGTATTACAACCCCAATAACAATAAAGGTAGTTTTATTTTTGTTGAGCTTGGCAAATTAATTCTAAAGTTCGTAATGAAATTACCCTTAAAAATGAAGAAGAATTTTGGAAGTATATTTCTAAGACCTTTTAAAACAAACTGTTAAAACAAACAGTAAGTTTAAATATTTAGAAAGTGCCAGAAAAATATGCAAATCATGGGGACTTCATAAATGATAAAGATGGAATTTCAAATTAATGGAGGAAATTATTCATGAGTGGAATTGGAGAACTGGAAAAATATTTGGAAAAATATAAAATTTGATCCCAAATGCACAAATTACATTTAAATAAATGTTAAAATGTAAACATTAAATTTAAAACTTAAAACAAATCATAAAATTGTTATCTTATAAATAGCTTTTCTCAAGTTAAAGAAATTCTTTCTTTGCCTGGTTTTCTGGGCATTTTATTTGTTTGCTTTTTGTTTTTTAATAGATGCTGAATAATTTTCAGAGTTGTTTTTATTTTTGTTTTGCCTGAGATCAACCAAGTTGACTTTTTCACTTTAATATATATTAATATGTGAATGATATTTCTAGGTTTTATCTGAACTATTCTTCATTTCTGGGATAAATGAAACTTGGTTGTGGTTTACTAACATTTTAATACATTTTATTAGTTGGTTTGCACATATTTTCCTTGGAAATATATCTATGATCATGACAATGAGTGGCATTGGTCTCTGATTTTTGTTTTTCATAGTGAGTTTGGCTTAGTTTCAAAGTCAGACCGACATAAGTAACAAAAAATCTCCTTTTTCTATTCTCTAGGAGAGTTTGTATAAAATAAGAATCAATTGTCCACTGTTGGGTAGAAGGCATATATATAACTATCAGGATTTTATTTGTTCTTTATGGGAAAATTTTAACTTTTGGTATGATTTCTTTAATAACATTGGGACTATTCTGGCTTTCTATGTTATCTTGAGTAAATTTTGGAAAATTATATTTTTCTATGTAATTGTCAATTTCATCAAGTTCTGTACTCTTCCATAACTGCTGTGAAACAAAATATCTCCAAACCTAGTGGATTAAAACAACACAATAATTTATTGTGCTCACTAATCTGCAATTTGGGTAGGGTTTAGTTGGATGGCTCGTCCACACGGCATTATCTGGGGAGGCTAACTGAAGCTAAATGGTTTGCTTCCAAGATGGCTCACTCACACGGCTACTAAGCTCTCTGCTGGGGCCTGAGCCGGGGCTCTTGGACTGATGCCTCCCTTATTCTCCATGTGGACATCTCACAGAATTGCTTGGATTTAATAAAGCAAAATGGATTGGTTCCAGGCATGAGTGTTCCAAGAGACAGCAAATGGAAGCTGCCAGTCTCCTACAGTCTGAGTCTGAGAAAAGGAGAACACTATCATTCTCCAATTCAGTTGGTCAAATTATCATAGAGTCTATCCAGAATTAAGGACAACAGACGTAGATCTTTTGATAGGAAGACCAAGAAAATTTTATTCTATCACATTTACTCACATAAAATTATTTTTATAGATTTATTATCCTTTAAGTATCCTGTCCGTAGTAACATTTCACTTTCATTTTTATTAGTGTTTATCTATTCTCCCCACCACCTTTTTTTAAATTCTTTCCAGTTAATTTTTATCTTACACTCTTTTCATGGAATCAAATTTTAGCTTAGTTGATTTTTTATAATTCTGCCATTTTATTACTCTCTTTTTTATTGTTTTATTTCATGTATTTTTCTGAGGTAAATTCTGCCACTATTCTTATTTCTTCTTTTGGATGACTTTTAACACAAGCATTTAATAAGGTGATATATTTTCCCACATGTTCTCTTTTTTTTTTTTTCAAATTTATGCTTTGGGTCTGCAGGAGGCACTGCTCATTCTTTTTTTTTTTTAAATTTTTTTTTTTCAACGTTTTTAATTTATTTTTGGGACAGAGAGAGACAGAGCATGAACGGGGGGAGGGGCAGAGAGAGAGGGAGACACAGAATCGGAAACAGGCTCCAGGCTCCGAGCCATCAGCCCAGAGCCTGACGCGGGGCTCGAACTCACGGACCGCGAGATCGTGACCTGGCTGAAGTCGGACGCTTAACCGACTGCGCCCCCCAGGCGCCCCCCACATGTTCTCTTTAAGTAAATGCAGAAAAGGGATACCATAACAAGCCTGTGTGCTATCTTTTGAAAAACTTCTTACAAATCTGGGCCTTGACTAGTGTAGAAGAACGTGGATTTTGAGAGTGTTCCCACCACTAATTGATGAGTGGCTCACTGTGCCTAAACTGTACAAACAATATGGCTTATTCTGAACATTGGCTTTCATCATTTGGGTACCTGCCAGGCAAGGGGTACCTATGTAACTAGTTCACAATAAAAACCCTGATTACTGGGTCTCTAATGAGATTCTCTGATGGTCAACATTTTATATGTATAGTCAAAATAACGTTAAGTATGTTCTGCATGATTCCACTGTGAACACATCCTTGGAAACTTGCTCTTGATATCTCTTGCCCCAACTTTGCCAATTATACTTGGTACGGTTTGTTATAACAAATCATAGCCATAAGCACAACTACATGCTGAGTCCTGTAACTCTTCCTAATTACTGAAACTGAAGGTCATCTTGGTGGCCCCCAACATGGTAGCATTTTAGCTTCATTCTACATATTTTGATATACAGTTTATTCCTAACCACTCATTACGTTCTATTTCCCACTATGATTTTTTTTCTTGGACCCGTATTTATTTGGAAAAAGATTTTAAATATGGAGTTATAATCTTTTTCAAGTATTTTTATTATCAATTGCTAATCTAGTTGCATTGTGGTCAGAGAGCTGAAAGAAGGTATGATCTTTCTGATATTTTGGAGACTTGCTTCCAGGCCTACTATATATTCAGTTCTCATAAACAATGCACATGTGCTTGAAAAAAAAAAAAAGTATATATTGTCAAATTATTACTTGGGGTCTCCAAAGGCCAATGATGTTATGAATCAAGCCTACAAAATAAAGACCCCATACGAGCTACTGTTTCCCACTTACAATGCCCTGTGCATCTCTTTTTTCCTGCCCGTTTCTGACTTACACTGTTTTATAATAAAACCAGTAATCTAGGAAACGAACAGAGGGATTTTCCCAGATACAAGTGTCCTTTCCTCTTTCACCTCTGTTATCTTCCAAAGCCACATACCACTCTTGTCTCCAGAGCAGTAAAAAGAGTCTGCTCCAACTGTCTTCAAGATATGACAGGGCTCTCCCACAGTAGAATCTAAGCTAGAAATCTTAGGGCAAGGAATTTAAAAAAGAGATTTGCCATGCTCGCTGTCCCTGAAAACCAGGGTAAAACATAAAAGAGTAGGGATGACTCCAAGGTGGCCTTGGGAAACCTCTGGCCCCCACACACTCCAGTTCCAGCCATCCCTCTAGGACGGACTCAGTGTGAAGCACCACAGGGCACCCCAGCCCATGCCTACTTCAATGCCAGCTGTCCCACTGGGTGGCCTCAGTGCAGAGTGCCTTGGGATACGTTGGCCCATGCTCACTTCACCTCCAAACGCCCCACAAATGTGGCCCCAGTACAACATACCCCAGGACCCTGGGACAGCCTATGCACCAGCTCCTACTGTCCCACCATGGCAGCCTTGATGCAATACACCCCAGGAATGGCTGGTGTGCACCTGCTTCAGCCCCATCTATCCTTTGACAGCATGGCCCTATTTGGTGTACTCTTGAGAACTCTCCCACTCCAGTCCCAGACAAAGTTGGCCCAGACACAATGCAACCTAGGATGCTCTGCCCAGGTCTGTGCCCTCTCCACCTGCAGCCAGATACCTGTCAAAGCTGCTAGGCACAAGAAGTCTATGCAGAAAATACTCTTATGCAAGGCTATCCCCATGAAGCCCAGCAGAAGTAATTCACAGCAACACACACAGAAAGGCAAACAAAATGAGGAGACAGAGGAATGTGTTCCAAAAGAAACACAAACTAAAACCCCATTAAGGAAAAAAAAAAAAAAAAAAACTAACAAAACTGAGGTAAGAAATTTGCCTGATGAAAAGTTCAAAGTAATGGTCATAATGATACCTCACGAACTCAAAAGAAGAATGAAGAAACACAGTAACAACTGCCACACAGAGTTGGAACATACATGATAGAACCAGAGCTAAAGAATAAAATACCTGAAATGAAAAATACACTACAGGGAATACAAGCATTAGATGATACACAAGAATGGATCAGCGATAGGGAGCATAGAATAGTGTAAATCACCCAATTAGAACAACAACAAATTTAAAACACAAAAATAGGTTAAAGGACCTCTAGAAATCAAGCATACTAAACTCCCATTATAGGTGCCCTGCCCCAGGAGAAGAGAGAGAGAAAGGACAAAAAAACTTATTTGAGAATATAATGGCTGAAAATTTTCCCAACCAATGGAAGAAAACAGA
The DNA here is from genome assembly GCF_028018385.1 of Neofelis nebulosa. NCBI lineage: Eukaryota > Metazoa > Chordata > Mammalia > Carnivora > Felidae > Neofelis > Neofelis nebulosa. The sequence continues at coordinate 76,481,392 of NC_080788.1, read as the reverse complement.
CATCCAAGTCCAGGAACTGCAGAGAGTCCCAAACAAGATGCTCACCAAGACATATGATAATTAATATGGCAAAAGGCAAAGATATAGAGAGAATCTTAAAGACAACAAGAGAAAAATAAATAGTTACACACAAGAGAACCTCCCTAAGACTATGAGCTGATTTTTCAGTAGAAACTTTTCAGGCCAGAAGGGAGTGGAAGGAAAGTTTATAATTCATAACTGAACAAGAAATAGAGTTTCCCAAACAAGCAAAAACTAAAGTAATTCATTACCACTAAATTGCCCCTACAAGAAATGTTAAAGGATCTTCTTTGAGCAGAAAAGGCCATAACTAGAAATTAGAAAATACATAAAAGAAAAAAATATCACTGGTAAAGGCAATTATATGGTAAAGAGAGTGGATCGACCACTTAAAAAGTTAGTATGAAGGTTAAAAGACAAAATAGTTAGGGGCACCTGGGTGGCTCAGTCGGTTGAGCGTCCAACTTTGGCTCAGGTCATGATCTCGTGGTCTGTGAGCTTGAGTCCCGTGTCGGGCTCTGTGCTGACAGCTCAGAGCCTGGAGCCCGCTTCAGATTCTGTGTCTCCCTCTTTCTCTGCCCCTCCCCTGCTCATGCTCTGTCCCTCTGTCAAAAACAAATAAATATTAAAAATTAAAAAAAAGACAAAATAGTTAAATCAGCTATAACTACAATAAGTAGTTAGGGATATACAAACTAAAAACAAGTATAAAGTACAATGTAAAAAAACATAAAACTTGTGTAGAGGGCTAAAAATGTAGGGCTTTTAGAAACCATTTGAATTTAAGTGACTATCAGTTTAAAATAGGCTGATATATATTTGGTTAATATATATGAACCTTATAGTAACTACAAACCAAAAACCTGTAATAGATACACAAAAAAATGACAGCAAGAAACCTAAACATAATATTTAGCGAAAGTCACCAGAGGGCCAAGTAAATAAATCAGAAATGAAAGAGGAAAAGTTACAACTGACAATATAGAAATATAAAGGATCAAAGAGATCAAAGAGACTATCATAAACAATTATACACTAACAAACCAGAAAACCCAGAAGAAAGCAATAAAGTCCTAGAAAGACACAACATTTTAAGATTGAATCCCGATGAAACAGAAAATGTGAATAGATAGATTAAAAGTAATGAAATTGAATCAATAATTTAAAAACTCCCCAAACCAAAAGTCCAGGACCAGATAGCTTCACATGTGAATTCTACCAAACATTGAAAGATTGAGTATCCACTCTTCTCAAACTATTCCAAAAAATTGAAGAGAAAGGAATACGTCTAAACTCATTCTTTGAGGTCAGCATTACCTTGATATCAAAACCAGAAAAAGACACCACAGAAAAGAAAATTATAGGCCAATATTCCTGAAGAACATAGATACAAAAATCCTCTACAAAATATTAGCAAACCAAATTCAACAATACATTAAAAGGGCCACAGTATGATCAAGCAAGAAAGGTTCAACACCTACAAATCAAAGCACATTAGCAAAACCAAAGATAAAAATTATATGATTATCTCAATAGATGCAGACAAAGTATTTGACACACTTCAACATTTATGATAAAAATTCTCAACAAAGTGAGTACAGAAGGAACGTACCTCAACATAAAGGCCATATATGACAAATCCCCAACTATCGTCATACTCCTGAAAGCCTGAAGCTTTTCCTTTAAGATCAGGAACAAGACACTCTCACCACTTTTATTCAACATAGTATTGGAAATTTTAGCTTAGCAATTCAGCAAGAAAAAAAAAGCATCCAAATTTCAAAGGAAGAGGTAGGGGTGCCTGAGTGGCTCAGTCAGTTAAGCGTCCAGCTCTTGGTTTCAGCTTAGGTCACGATTTTGTGGTTTGTGAGTTTGAGCCCAAGTGTCGAGCTTTGTGCTGACAGTGCAGAGCTTGCTTGGGATTCTCTTTCCCCCTATCTTTCTCTCTGCCCATCCCAACCTTCCTTTCTCTCTCTCTCCCTCCCTCCCTCTCTCTCAAAATAAACTAAAAAAAAAGGGAAGAAGTAAAACTGTCACTATTTTTAGATGGCATGATACCATATATACAAAACACTAAAAACTCCACTAAAAGCCTGTTAGAACTAATAAATGAATTCAGTCAAACTGCAGAATAAAACAACTTACATACATAAAGCAATAGCATTTCTGTACACTAATAATGAGCAATCACAAAGAGAAGAAAACAATCCCATTTACAACTGCACCAAAAAGAATAAAATACCACAAAATAAGTTTAACTGAGGAGATGAGAAGCCTGCACTTTGAAAACTATTAAGAAACTGATGAAAAAAATTGAAGAAGATGCAAAAAGAAAAAAAGAAAGATATTCAGTGCTGGTGGATTTGATGGATTGGAAGAATATTGTTAAAATGTCAATACTATCCAAAGCAACCTAAACATTCAATGGCATTTTTCACAGAATTAGAATAACCCTAAAATTTGTGTGGAACCACGAAAGAGCCTGAAGAGTCAAAGCAATCTTGAGAGGGAAGAACGATGCCAAAGGTATCATGCTCCTTGATTTCAAACTATACTACAAAGCTATAGTAATCAAAAAATTATGGTACTGGCACCAAAACAAACACATAGCACATAGAACAATGTAATAGAATGAAGAGCCCAGAAATAAAGCCATACCTATATGATTAATTAATGTGTGACCAAAAGAGACACAGATATACACTGGGGAAAGGAAAAGTCTCTCTCGCAAATGGTGATGGGATAACTGGACAGCAAAAGAATGGAACTGGACCCCTATATTGTATCATATACAAAAAAATAAATTCAAAATGGATTAAGGACTTGAATTTACGACCTAAAACTATAAAACTCCTAGAAGGCAGTGAGCTCTTTTACACTGGCCTTAGCCTTATGATTTTGAGCCGATTCCCAGGCAAGGGCAACAAAAGCAAAAATAAATAAGACCACATCAAACTAAAAAGCTTTTATACAATAAAGGATATCAATAAAATGAAAAGCAACTTATGAATGGAGAAGATATTTGCAAATCATACACTTGATAAGGGGTTAATCTACAAAAATACATAAGAAACACAAGTTAATCATTATAAAATAGCCCAATTAAAAAATGTGCAGAGGACTTGTATAGACGTTTTCCAAAGAAGACATACAGATGGCCTACAGGTACATGAAAAGATGTTCAGCATTACTAATTATCAGGGAAATGCCTGATAATCACAACCACAGAGATATCACCTTCCATCTTTCAGATTGTCTATTACCAAAGGACAAAAATAAATAAATAAATAAGTGTTACTAAGGATGTGGACTAAAGGGAACCCTCTTACATTGTTGGTGGGAACGTAAATTGGTGCAGCCACTGTGGCAAACAGTATGGAAGTTTCCTGGAAAAAATTAAAAAATAGAGCCACCATATGATCTAGCAATTATACTTCCGAGCACATATCCGAAGAAAATGAAAACATCAGTTTGGAGAGATACATGCATTGCTGTTTGTTGTAGTATTACTTACAATAGTTAAGATATGAAAGCAATCTAAGTGTCCATATATAGATGAAGAAAGATGTGTAGGTACACACACACACACACACACACACACACACGCACAATGGAATATTAGCCATAAAAAAACAAAATCTTGCCATTTCCAACAACCTGAATGGACCTAGAAGGCATTATGCTAAGTGAAATAAGTCAAACAGAGGAAGACAAGTACCATATGATATGTGGAATCTAAAAAATAAGACAGACACACAAACAGAAACAGATTCAGAGATACAGGGAATAAACTTTTGGTTACCGGAGTGGGGGAGCAGTTGGGAAGAAAATGTAAAATAGGTGAAGCAGATTAAGAGGTACAAACTTATAGTTATGAAATAAGTAAGTCATGGGGCACCTGGGTGGCTCAGTCAGTTGGGTGTCCAACTTTGGCTCAGGTCATCTCACGGTCCATGGGTCTGAGCCCCACGGCAGGCTCTGAGCTGTCAGCACAGCTGACGGCTTCTGATTCTGTGTCTCCCTTTCTCTCTGCCCCTCCCCCACTTGCACTCTGTTTCTCACACAAAGAATAAACGATTAAAAATTTTTAAAAAATATATATATATATAAATAAGTCATGCAGATCTGATGCACAGCATAGGGTATATACTTAATATTATCGCAATAATTTCAGCTCCAGATGATAACTAGACTTATCATGAGGCTTATTTTGTAACATTGAAAAAAACATCCAATCGCTATGATGTACACCTAAAATATCATATGTCAATTATACTTGTATTTTTTTAAAGTGGGGGTGAAGAACATAAAGCACACACAAAAAACAAAAACATTAAAGAAGACAAAACCCCATAAGATGCAGTACAGTATGCCAAATGAAAGCCCCTCCTATAGGCTTCATAGGCATCGAGCGTATAGGGCTTGGAGAGCTTGGTTTGGTTCCCACTGGAACTTGTTCACCAAGGTTGTATAGGACACAACACCAGCAGGTGTCAATGCCCTTAGGTAAAGCTTTTTAATTCTGTAGTTGGAGTAATCTCCACTTTTACTGATTTGGGGCTGCCTTATTCATCAGTTAATGAGACAGAAAAGTTATGATCATTTACTATGATGAGAGATTTATCATTTTCTTGTAATTTTGTTAAATTTATATATTTTAAACTCATCCAGTTGCCTACAATTTTAGATTCACTATATCTTCCTGGTAAATGAATGTTTCATCAATATGTAGTGATCCTATTCATCTCTCATACTTTTTTTGGCTTTGTGTCTATTTCATCTGAGACTAATATGGGCATAGCAGCTTTCTTGGAATAGTATTGGTCTGGCATATCTTTACTCCATCTCATCAATTTCAATCCTTCTGTGCTCTTATTTTTTAAGATGATGCTTTATAAACAACACAGAGCTAGATTTTGCAGTCGAGTGCTCTACCCCTGAGCTATACCCCCAACACAGAGCTAGATTTTGTAGAATTTTTATTCAGCCTGAAAATTCTTCTTTTACATAGAAAGTTTGTATATTTACTAGGATGACCTATTTGCTTCGATTAATTTCTGTCCTATTATTTGTCTTATTTTTCCTTATTTTTTTCTCATTTCTTGCATCCTTTTAAATTGAATTTTTTCATTGTTGTTGTTTTCACCTTATTCCTCTACTAGTTTGGAAGTTAAATATTCTACTTCTATTCTTTTGCTATTTCCCTTGACATGTCAATGGGCCAATTTAATTTCTAGATTTAAACAATATATTATCCCTTCCCAAATAATGCAACTGGATTATACATTTATAACAATGACTGCTTTCGTAAATTATGTGCTATTTTTCCTGGTGCTTTAATTCTATCTTTTCTAATTAGCAAAAATTAGTTATTACTATTGCTGGCGTTGTTTGGAATTGTACTCGTGTTTTTTCTAATTAAAAAAAAAAACAAAAAACAAAAAAACCTCGTAAGTAGCACATCTTCTGCCTGTCCAGGTTCTGAACTAATTAAAAGATGAGCAAGCAAATGGGAAAAAAAGTATGCCTGACATTTGAGAATATGGTTTAAATCTGTGCACCAGACAACTTCACGATACTGAGCCACAGACAAGATAAAGTTACCCACAGGCAGTGGTTACTACTGTGCGCCTCTCTCTGTGTACGCGGGAGTGCTTCCCTGTAAACATGGCGGGCGAGCAAAATGGAACATGTGCTTTGTGCAAACAAGTAGGCATCTGATCACCAACATTATAAAGCCAACAAAGAAACCAATCAGTCTACAGCACCAATGCTTTCATGTTAAGTCCTTTAATTGCAAGTTTGTAATTAGTGCAAAAATAGTCTGTTGTGTCCACTTTTTAAGGATTTGAAGCACTTACATGAAATTGGAAGTTTCTAACCTTTAAAATATTTGGGGAAAGCTGATTAGCAGGTTTTTATAATTTATAACGTCTACATTTTGATGTATTCATTGCACAAGTACTGCATACAGTTTTAGATAAATTTTGCTAAATAAATGTCTAAGTATGATGAATGCAGAATTGGATGAAGTGATAAAAGTAGTATGTGACTTTCACATGCAAAGTCCCTGGGACATTTAAAGATCTTGGCAACTATTCTGTTCGTCAAACATACCAAATACTATTGAGTATCTTTGAAAACAATGGGCATCTCTGTCATATGCATAATTTTAATGGAAGGACAGAGTTTTTAAAACGGATTTTGCTGTTTATTCAGTTGTTTGCTAAACTATTATTATATTTCAGTTAACTTATGAAGTTTCCCTTCAAAAGCCAACTTTATGTAGAGTTTATTTGAGGTCTTTCTGCATAATCTTACCACATGCTCTTTTATCTATTCAAATTAGTCTATGATTTTTTTTCCTTTAATGTATTGATATAGTCAATTATCTTGGCAGATTTCCTAAAATTAAACTACCTTTGCATTACTCAAATTATCCTTATTTATTCATATTGCATTTTATATTGATCTACTGACGAACGTTACTTGATCATTTACATAGAGAATTTTTCCTTCTATATTCATAGGTGAAATCTGCCTACAGGGTTTTTGTGACTCTTCACCAGGTTCGGTAGTAAATCTTCTCAGTTCGTAAAATAAATTTGAGGAGTTTCAGATTTAGTTAACATCAGAAATGTCTCATCTTTAGGGGTGCCTGGGTGACTCAGTCAGTTGAGTGTCCAACTTCAGCTCAGGTCATGATCTCGCAGTTTGTGGGTTCGAGCCCTGCATCTGGATCTGTGCTGACAGCTCAGAGTCTGGAGCCTGCTTTGGATCCTGTGTCTCCCTCTCTCTCTCTGCCCCTCCCCTACTCATGCTTTGTCTCTCTCTCTCTCTAAAAAAAAGAAAGAAAGAAAGAATAAACCCAACAACATTAAAAAAAAGTATCTAATCTTTAAAGGATTAGTAGACCTTTAAACCAGCTGTAAACCATTTTGTCTTAGTGTTTGTATTGATGTTTATTTTTAAATCTTAGATCTTTAATTACCATTCCAATCTCTTCTAGGAATATTTCATATTTTCTTTTTTTTAATTTTTTACATTTATTTACTTATTTTTGAGAGACAGAGAAGGAGCACAAGTAGGGGAGGGGCAGAGAGACAGAGGGAGACACAGAATACGAAGTAGGCTCTAGGCTCTGAGCTGTCAGCACAGAGCCCAATGCGGGGCTTGAACTCACAGTGAGATCATGACCTGAGCCAAAGTCGGATGCTTAACAGACTGAGCCACCCAGGCACCCCAATATTTTCTAATTCTTGATTCAACTGGCTATATTTCTTCTGGTTCTTCAAATTGAACACTGTTGAATTACGTATAATATTCCTTTAATTCTTGTCATCTCTGCTACAATCATTTCTTATTGTTCCTAATTTTTTATTTAATTGAAATTTTTCTGATTAAAAAAAATTAACATTTATTCATTTTTTTTGAGATAGAGTGCGAGCAGAGGAGGGACAGAGAGAGAGAGGGAGACTCAGAATCCGAAGCAGGCTTCAGGCTCTGAGCTGTCAGCACAAAACCCTATGTGGGCTCGAACTCACAAACTGGGAGATCACAACCTGAGCTGAAGTCAGATGCTTAACCGACTGAGACACCAGGCACCCTGATTGATGTGTTTTTTTTTTAATGTTTATTTATTTTCAAAGAGAAAGAGCACAAGCAGGGGAGGGACAGAGAGAGAGTGAGACACAGAATTCAAAGCAGGTTTCAGGCTCTGAGTTGTTAGTACAGTGCCTGATGTGGGCTCGAACTCACAAACTGTGAGATCATGACCTGAGCCGAAGTCGATGCTTAACTGACTGAGCCACTAGGCACCCCTTTATAATGTTTGTTTTTGAGAGAGAGAGAGAGAGAGAGACAGAGAATTTGAGTAGGAGAGAGGCAGAGAGAGAGGGACACACAGGATCTGAAGCAGGCTCCAGGCTCTAAGCTGTCAGCACAGTGCGTGACGTGGGCTCAAAACCCCAAACTGCAAGGTCATGACCTGAGCCAAAGTTGGACATTTAACTGACTGAGGCACCCAGGCACCCATAATTTTTTGTTTTTTATTTATTTTTATTTTTTTAATATGAAATTTATTGTCAAATTTGTTTCCATACAACACCCAGTGCTCATCCCAACAGGTGCCCTCCTCAATACCCATCACCATCCTCCCCTCCCTCCCACCCCCTCATCAACCCTCAGTTTGTTCTCAGTTTTTAAGAGTCTCTTACGTTTTGCCTCCCTCCCTAACTTTCTTTTCCCCTTCCCCTCCCCCATGGTCTTCTGTTAAGTTTCTCAGGATCCACATAAGAGTGAAAACATATGGTATCTGTCTTTTTTTTTTTTAAATATCATCTTTTTTTTAAATTTTTTTTAACATTTATTTATTTTTGAGACAGAGCATGAACAGGGGGGGGTCAGAGAAAGAGGGAGACACAGAATCTGAAACAGGCTCCAGGCTCTGAGCTGTCAGCACAGAGCCCAATGCGGGGCTTGAACCCACAGACTGTGAGATCATGACCTGAGCCGAAGTTGGACTGAGCCACCCAGGCGCCCCTATCTGTCTTTCTCTGTATGACTTATTTCACTTAGCATAACACTCTCCAGTTCCATCCACGTTGCTACACAAGGCCATATTTCATTCTTTCGCATGGCCAAGTAGTATTCCATTGTGTATACAAACCACGATTTCATTATCCATTCATCGGTTGATGGACATTTAGGCTCTTTCCATAATTTGGCTATTGTTGAAAGTGCTGCTATAAACATTGGGGTACAAGTGCCCCCATGCATCAGTACTCCTGTATCCCTCGGGTAAATTCCTAACAGTGCTATTGCTGGGTCTAGTTTTTTACTTGTTAATATATGCTTCACTCTTTTTTGTTCAAACTCACAAGGACTTTTTAAAATTCTCTTTAATTTCATTCACTTTTCTTTTGTTATAAAGGCATTGAACACTGTACATTAACCTCTGATCAAGCTTTTGCTATGTCCCTTATGTTTGCTATATTGTGTTTAATCTCATTGCCGTGTAAATGGTTCAGAATTTTAGTTTTGAAATTTCTTTTAACAAAGGCTGGATAAAAGATTTGATTTTTAAATAAATTTTTAGTGATATTTTTATTTTCTTTTTCTAATTTTTATTTTTATTTAATCAAAGATATAGCCTGCCATATGTCTCCTTTTTAATATTGTATAATGTTATTTTATGCCAAATACATTGTAGATTTTTTTTTATATATTCTAAGGGCATATAACAATTATATTATCTTTTTAAAGGATGTTAAGATGTAAGTGTATCTATAAAAAGTTTTGATAACTATATTATTTAATTCTGTTTACTTTTTTCTAATAAGTTTCTATTATCTAAAAGGCTTCAATGAAAATATCCAACTAAAACAGTTTATTTTTATATATGTTTTTGTGTTTCTAATACTTTCCCCTACATATATTTAGATGTTGCTTGGCCATGAAAGATTTATGACTTCATATCTTCCTTATAAATTATAGCTCTAGGGATCACAAAATTTGCTCTTTATCCTGTTTAGTCTTTTTATTCTTAGATTTTACCCTGTTTAATATTCATACTAAGCCCTAGTTTTCTTTTTATTTGCATTTCTTAGTATCTTAGCCTATTCCATTATTTTTCAACTGTCGTTATGATTCTTGTGAACAATATGTAACTGGATTTTGACTTGCAACACAATATTATAGTAGTGATCTTTTTTTAGAGAAACTCCCTTTTTGTATTTTTCCTAGTTATACTGAAATATAACTGAAATAATAATGTGTAAAGTTAAGGTGTACAACATAATTATGCACACACACACACACACACACACATACAAACTGTTAAATAATTGCCAATACTTTTAGTTAACATCTATCACCCCCCATATTTACAGTTTTTTTTTCTTGGGATGAGACTTTTTAAGATATACTCTTACCAACTTTCACATATACAATACAGTATTTTTAACTATCGTCACCACGCTGTACATGACATCATTACATCTCCAGAACTTGTTCATCTTATAACTGGAAGTTTATACTGTTTGACGACCTTCACCCATTTCCCCCATCCCTCGCCCTCACCTTTAGCGACTCCCAATCTGTTCTCCATTTCTAGAAGTTGCATCTTTTAGTAGCTAAAATCAGGGCCCTTACATTTAGCATATCCATTGATAGACTTTATTTCATTCCGTATATCTCACTTTATATTTATTTTGCTATTTTCTTGACCAGCTTTTTTCAAATTATAACTTCTTCCCTTTACAATTTGTGAGGTCTTATTTTTTTTTCTTTTCACTAGAGTTTACCTTATTTCCAAATCCTCATATTCAAATACATTTTCTATTATGAATATACCAACTATTTAACTATTCTTTTCTCACCAAGGTGCCCTGTCCCCCCCTCAACTTTCCAGTTCATGCCAATAAAACAAGACCTTCAGCATATTTTATCACTCACTTCCTCCAATGTCCTAGGTTATGCTAAAATAGTTTATTTGTAGTTCAAGTCTCTTCTCTTACAGTACCTGTGACTGAAATATATCCTATCACTTATTAGGAGAAAGATCCTAGATATCTTTGTTTTGCTACTTCATCATTTTTACATTCTTGAGGACTCCGATTGGAGCCATTTGTTAGAATATTTTCTTGAGTATTTTCATCAGATTGTGTACATAGGTGATATATTCTCTATTCACAACTACTTGTCCTTTATCATAGCCGATGAAGATCTTGGCTGGGTATAGGATTCTCAAGTTATAATCCAATGATCTATTTTCTTAGTATAATTTCACCTTTTGCTTCCTTTCAGTATTAAAGAAATCCAAATCAGTTGAATACTATTTTTTTTCCTTGCAAAGTAACCTAAATCTTCCAAGCTTATAAAACTTTGTCTTTGGAGTTAGGGATTTGACCAAGGTATGTCTATATGTATCAATTTTCTTATTCATCTTGACTGGAATTTAGTGAGCTATTTCAATCTACCTACTGAATTCCTTATTTAGCCCAGGGAAATTTTCTTCTACAATTACTTAATTATTGCATTTTCTCCATCTGTTTCCCCATTTTTTTGTCAATCCTGGGACTCCTATCCTTGGTATATTAATTGTACCTATCTCCTTTTGAGGGGCGCCTGGGTGGCTCAGTCGGTTGGGCGTCCGACTTCAGCTCAGGTCACGATCTCGCGGTCGGCGAGTTCGAGCCCCGCGTCAGGCTCTGGGCTGATGGCTCAGAGCCTGGTGCCTGGAGCCTGCTTCCGATTCTGTGTCTCCCTCTCTCTCTGCCCCTCCCCCGTTCATGCTCTGTCTCTGTCTCAAAAATAAATAAAACGTTAAAAAAAAAATTAAAAAAGAAATATCCTAAGCCACAAGATTTACATTTCTTTAATCTTTTCTCCTGGTTTGTAATCACTTGATTTTTCAGACCAATAATTCAAGTTTCAACAATGACTTTAACTACAATCTTCTGACAATGTTTTTTAAATGGAAAAAAAAAAAATCCAGGAAAGACAAGGTTATATTGTCTTATCGGAGGATTGGTATAGGAATACATAATACAGTGTGATTTAAAACATATGGCAAATGGTATTGCAAAGGATTTTCAGGTAATTCTCAAGATTCAATACAAAAACTCCAATCTTGAGAAACTGGAATACCGAGGCAAATTACTAAGAAATCAGCTTATGTGAGGGGTATATAACGAGAAACCAATAATCAAAGCTGAGGAAAACGATAGTATATTGAAAATGAGGCAGAAAACCTTCATTAATATAGGGGCCAATGTTCAAAATTAGGTTAACGAGGAAGGTCAACTTGTTGCTCTATATAAAGGATTAATTAGTACTCCATAATGACTGCCCTATGAGGACAACAAAATGATGACAAGTACCCAGAGATCTGGGGTAGCAGGAGTGTGAGAATTCAACTGCCCCTGTCTGCTTCTAGAATAAAATTGCTGCCTAAACCCCATAGACTAATGAATTTAAGGTTTGGAAGGGAGATGAGCAAAGGCAGTCCCTTATTTATACCATCAAGCACATTGGTTGTTTCCAAGTGAGGATATGGGTTACCATCCATACAGGAGTGGGGATAACTCTTGCCCAACAATTCCAGTCTTCCCTGCACTTCCTATTTATAGGAAGTACAAGCTGAAATAGAGGGTGCCATCTCTATGTATGTATAGATCAAGATTGGACAGAGAAAGCCAAATGATCACGGGTATAGTTCACAGAACTTTTAATGCTATTCAATGGAATGGGAGCAAATAAACCACCCAAGGTGGGAAGAGAACGCACCTGTCGAGAGCAAGAGTTAAATGGTTTGCGTGAAGAAAAGTTGGTTGGAGAAACATTTGTTAAGTGTCATCAGTATTAGCAGAACGGTCTAGGAAAAGGGAAGGTAAAAAGAGAAATCTGAGAAACAATTTGGAAAAATCATCATTACCTTAGGTATTTAGAAAAATTCTGAAGCCATGAATACCAAGCCAAGAGGCGTGTTTTTGCAGACCATCAGCCATAGAGAAAACAGAAGGTCAATGTACTGACGGAGTAAAGATGGATTTTCTCATCCATCTGACAAGTATATGCTTCATGTGTTGTGATCTGTGGCTGTCTCTGGGGTTTTGATCAGTTATGAATGTTATTTCATTATATGCAAGACCTGTGGAGGGTAAAAATCCTATATAAATGATTGGGATTACCGCAACGTGCACCTCACAGCTGCCTGCAGTTTGTAAATAATTGAACACCATCTTTCTTGCCACGGCCTACCTCCCAGATGAATTTAATACAGGATACAGCAAAACAAACTAAAAAGTTAGATCAATGTAATTCTATCTGGGCTGGTTATCATGTGAAGGCCATCTTGTAGTGAAGAATACTTAATGACACCTGAAACAGTAGTTCCTCGGGTCGACGAGCTCAATAAGGAATCGCTCTGTTATTTCCTTTCAGGAGTGATTAAAATAGCACTTGAGTTCTTGAACATACTGAAGAGCTTGTAAATGAAGCAAACAGATGTCTGGTGAAAAACAAGGCAGGGCACACTCATACAGGGGTCAGTGTCTTTATGGTGAAACCAAATCCCCTCAGCAAACTCATGAAAAGTATTCTTTCAGATGGAAGAATTCTGATTTTGTGAGGGAGCTTTCTTTCCATGTGGCTTGACTGTAACTTCCACCTAATGTAAGTGGATCAGTCTTAAGTATATCACTTATATTATTTGCATCCTCATGAATAGTCAATCAGAGCATATATCTTACCAAGCATTCATTCACTCAAGAATTACTTAATTGAGGCACCTGTGTGGCTCAGTCTGTGAAGCGTCGGACCTCGGCTCAGGCCATGATCTCATGGTTCGTAAGTTTGAGCCCCATATCAGGCTCTGTGCTACAGCTCAGAACCTACTTCCTGCTTCAGATTGTGTCTCCTCTCTTTCCCTCAAAAATAAACATTAATTTTTTTAAAAGCATTAATTAAGCACCTACTCTGTGAAAGTTTTAGCCTCAGTGGATGAAATAAATCTGAGTGAGATCTAGCCTTGAGAAGCACACAAACAAGCCAATATCCACTACTCACTAGAATATTCTATATTGTGATACGGTTCAAAGATCAAGTATTTTAAGTCCATTTTTGTTTCATTTTATTTGGAAGCCAGAGAGAGATTAGAATAGACTACTCTGAGGATGTGATCACTGAACCAAACTTTTTAAGAAAAGATTTATATAAGAATAAGTAATATAGAGAGAAAACCCAGGGATCAAATGAATGGAGAAATGAGTTACAGAATTATAAAACTTGAGGAGACCATGAGGGAATATTTGATTCAGGTGATATGTAAAATATCTTGACCCCAACTAATCTCTCTTCTCTGAATTTTGGGATACTTAGTATTTTCGCTATTTTGCCTTGTTTTTCATATACTTGTATGTCTTAGTGGGCCCTTGAAGACAGGAATAGTGTCTATCTTTCAATTCCCACAGAAAGTGCTTAGTAAGTGGTTGGACAGCAAAACTGTTTATCAGGTAAAAATAAATATATATCGAAGAGAACGGTCTTAGAAATGGGTGTGAGGTACCTCCTATTACTTTTTGGTTTTTGCACATTGTAATAAAAAGATTTGATTTCTGCATCTCTTCATTCTCCTTAGTTTCTTTTATCCGTTTTATTATAGTCCTTAAAAATGCACATCTCATTACTTTCTTCCATTTTCATGTGACATGACATCATTTCCTTCATGCCCCTCATTAGATTATTTAACGTGCACATCTCATTACACCTTTCCCATCTTGCATCTCATTACACCCCTTAAACATGCACATCTCATTACACAGTCCTTACATATCTCATTACACGATTCCATTTTTGTGTCTCATTGTCATTTCATTTCTGTATTTTATTACATTAAAACCTAGTTCCCATTATATCTTACATATTTTGAAAATTTATATACTCTCCCTGCCTTCTTTTATGCATCTAATTATACTGCCTCTCCTTTATGTGACCAGCTCATTACACTTTTCCCTTCACCCATCTCATTTCAGCCCCGAAGGATGCCCATCTTGCAGGACACTTCCTGAGACAGCTCGTTAAACCACCTCACGTATTCACCTCATTACAGCTTTTTAACATATACGTCTTATTACATAGAACTGTTCATGAATCTCATTACAATCTTGGAAGGTACATATCTCACTATTCTCTTTTAGCTTACACATCCTGTCACCACATCACAACTACACATCTCATTAAAATGTCTTTTTATTATTTTACTATACCCCTTTATTATAAATGCCCTATTTGCTATTTCAGTACTTCGTTACATTGTTGTATTTCTATGGTTAATGAAAATGACCATGTCTCTTTCAAAAAAAAGGGGTTTTCTTCAATACTATTTCCTATGTCTTTAAATTATTATGCTATTACGTTGATGCCTCTCAAACGGGTGCCTGGGAACGCTAAAAAAGATGCAGTAAAAATAAATTTAAATAACTCTGGGTTAGTAATAAGTTTATAAGCTTACATGAGTTAATAGAAAATTAACTAATTACATTTAAAACTTGCATTCTTAATTCGGGACTTCTTGGAGATTTTTATATGCTATTGAGAATGATGAATATTCATGGAGCTCTCGCCTGTAGCCTTTCTCCAATGAGTCAGCCACACAGTCTAGCCACAGGCTGTATGTATTAACTGCTCCCAGAACTTGTGTCCTATAGAGTGCAACTTCAAGTCTGCATTAGGGTATTTCATATACATGCATATTTAGATTCCCATCTATATACAGCTTGCTAGTCCCCACTATTTCTTTTAGTTGCAGCCCTGCATTGCTTTCTACAACTATTGACACTTGCACAAGTGATTCCTTGATTAATGCCTCAGCACAGCGTTTCCCAAAATGGTGGGTGGCAAACCCACTTGAAGACCTTGGTCAAAATACAAAGGCCCTGGACCCATCCTATTTCAACAAGCCCAGACTTTTGTATTTTTTATTAGCTCTCCAGGGGATTCTGATACAAAGTCTGGGAACTACTGCCTTTTTGAGTGTTTACTGTGTCATGTTCTATGTGAGAATACATAAAAATGTAAGAAGACCACAGTCCTGATCTAGACTGGTAACATTTCAATGGTGATGGCCGCTTGCTTTCTCCTGAGCCACCGCACCAAAATAGGCAGCTATTTTCTCCCAATGAATTGGCCTGCTTATCTGTGAGCAATACATTGAAGCAAGAGTAGGCCCCCTTATCTGCAGGGGATATATTCCAAGACCCCCAGTAGATGCCTGAAACCGTGGATATTATCAAACCCTACATATACTATGTTCTTTTTTCTCTATGGCCATACCTATAATAAGGTTTAACGTATAAATTAGGCACAGTAAGACATTAACCACAATAATTATAAAATAGAACGATTATACTAATATACAGTGATAAAAGCTATGTGAATGTGATCTTTCTCCGTCTCTCATTCCAAATAACTTATTGTGCTATACTCACGCTTCTCCTTCTTGTGATGGCAGGAGACAATAAAATGCTTACCTGCTGAGATGAAGCGAGGGGAAGGACGCAGGCGCTGTGACGTAGTGTTAGGCTACTACTTACCTTCTGATAATTGGTCAGAAGGAGGATCACCTGCTTCCAGACGGCAGTTGACCACGGGTGACTGAAGCTTTGGAAAGCAAAATTGCAGATAAGGGGCGACTACTGTATTTACTTTTAGGAGCACAAGCCTTGGCATAAGATGGACCTGAATTTGAATCTCCTTTCCATCAATATCTGTTGATCTCGAGTAGAACACATTCTACCCAAGATGCACTCTCTGAGCATCAATTTCCTCAACTGTAAAATGAGGTAATGATACTTTCTCATATCATCATTGCTAAGAATAAATGAGCTTAATGCATAGAAAATTTTTATCCCAATTACTGTTATCAACAAGTCTATTTTGACCGTCATAGGTCACATTGAATTCACTGCCTTTTGAAACTACTACTGTCTATCAGCTAATCCTCAGGTAACAGAAGTAAACGGTTAAAGAAAGACATAACTTACCTACATGATCGTTATGGAAGATCATAACCTAAACTCCTCAAGTTTGCCTGCACACTACGCAGACCTGAGAATACATGATAAATTACCATCCTACCAGATGATAGAAATCCAGAAGTTACACATTCATACATGCAGTAAAATGGTATGGAAGGGACAATACTTCGGAAAAGCTCTCTCTCTCTCCACCCCCAAGGTGACACAGGAAAGCTGAAAAAGAACCCTGGTGGAGTGAATCTCAAACGTGCCTGCTCATTGAAATCAACTGAGGAATGTTGAAAACGACTGCCTGTGTCTCCCCCACGAACACATTCTTAACAAGTTTTTTTTTTTTTGATGTTTATATATTTTGGGGAGAGAGAGACAGAGTGTGAGCAGGGAGAGGCAGAACCCGAAGCAGGCTCTGTGCACAGAGCCCCACGCAGGGCTCATGAGATCATGACCTGAGCCAAAGTCGGACACTTAACCGACTGAGCCACCCAGGTGCCCCTCCCACTAACAGATTCTAAATTAACTGATTTGTGAGGAGGTCTGGACATCCGAACTTTTATAAGCACCTCAGCAATAAAGCTGAAGAACCACTGCCCTTTCAATTCAGAGGACCCTATGGTTCTTTTCGTTTGAAAGAGACAGTTAGCTTAAAATCTATTTTTAGATGATCAGCCTTTCTACATATTCCCAGCCTGGTGGTGTCCTTTGGAAGCAGTCTTTCTCCCTAATTATTCTGGAGCTCTTTTACAAATTCTGGCACCAGCCCCTGTTCTTTCTCAGAAGTTATCTGGTCCTATAATTTGGTATTTTCATGATTTATAGGGAGGAGCAACTTTCTTTCACGGGCCTCTCAGTTCCTACCCGGCACCTAGTATCCTGCAGGCACATACACCTTACTGAGTAATTATTGACCAACAGTCTAAACCCCGCCCTTGATCAGGTTTGTAATTAAGTACACAACTCAGAATTGGCATACTTACTAATTCTACAAGAACCAGAAGCAAAGTAAAATTGGGACTTACTTTCTTTACAGATTCCAAACTCAAATTGAGAAAACGTTTTCCACTACGAGATGTACGTATTTTTGGAAGACATCTCCATTCTCTGAGTTCCAAGCATCATTTTGGAGTAATTCTAAAGGTAAAATGTCACCTCCTATGAGCCTGGAGTTCTCTCTTGTCCAGGAAGACAGACTAACATCTGGGAAAAGACAAAAGCCCCGAATAGGAGTTTTGTCTCTGTATTCATTGAGCTCACAAGATATTCCTATGTGGTGAACGTGAAGAAAACAAGTTACACGTGTGAACGTGGAGAAAACAATCAGACAGTAATCATTAACTTGTGTGTGTAAGAAGCAAAGGGTCTGGGGGGCAAGTGGAGTTTGTGATCTAAGTATAGTAGTATATTGGTGGCAGATGGAATGTCGTTTCCGGCAGGTGATATAACAAGTCACTAGTGATCCCATTATAATATCTCACTAGCTAGCCTCGGGCACGTTCACCCTGTGGTGATGGCTTTCCACCCTAAGCTTTTTTCTAACCCATTTATATAAGTAGAACCTATTTCTCCACAGTGAAGTTGTGTTTTCTCTTAATGTTACGATTATATTATATCTAATTAGGAAAGACGTTGGCAGAATAAAAGCTACAACATTCATTTTGGAGAAATGAAGGAAAATAGAAAAAAATGCTACAACACTTATTTTGGAGAAATGGTAGCAGCATTTTCATTAAAATCATGAACAAGGTAAATACATTTAGTAGTCGATCCTCATTGAACATAGTTGTGGAAATTCTAGCCAATGTAATAAGCTGAAACAAAAATAGTAAGTATGCGTAACAGAAAGGTTTTCAAAATTATTACTATTTGCAAATGATGTAATTTCCATGGTGAAAACCCAAGACATAAAACTTTGTGTCTCATGATTGGACTGCTACAATGTCAATATACAAAAATAGGGGCTCCTGGATGGTTCAGTTGGTTAAGCATCCGACTCTTGTTTTTGGCTCAGGTTCATGATCTCACGGTTTGTGGGTTCGAGCCCCACATCAGGCTCTGCGCTGACAGTACAGAGCCTGCTTGGGATTCTTTCTCTCCCCTCTCTCTCCGCCCCTACCCAATTCGTGCTCACTCTCTCTCAAATAAACTTTAAACAAATTTTTAAATAAAAAAATAATTATACAAAAATAAATATGCTCACTGCCTATCAGCACTATTCAGCCCAAAGAATACAAAAAAGTCAATTTTCTATGACAGTTTAAAATGTAAAGTATTAAATATAATTTTAACAGGAAATGTGAAGCACTTTTGTGTTTGCTGGCTATAAAGCTGCTAAGCCATTGGGTTTCTGTCTTACCTATTTACTCCTCTCAGACCATATGAATTTAATCTTCTCGTCATGGGATTTCCAAAAACTAAATAACCCAAGGGTCTGGCACTTAAACAAGAGGAATCACTGAATGTAATGGAAAGCATAAAGATTACAGAATAAAAGGCATATGATTTGTGTAAGTAAAGATGGGCCCCAGATGTGGAGACTTGATAGACTGTCCGTGTCTCACTTGGAACCATTCCTGGGTGTTCTCTTCCTGCCACTGCTAAATATTGCTATATGTTCCAGTATCCATAACCCAAAACGCAGCCAAGTAAGAGAACTGGTATCCTGATTGCGTGGTGAATTTGAACCCATAATCTCCAATTCTAGTGACTCCATGAATTTGAGTGCGGTGTAGTGAGTGGGGCCATTCATAAGTGCACTTGCTCTCAGCTTCTTTGAAACTTACGCTGGGACTGTACTTCCCAACCCATTTGAAGCTAGGTAAGGGCATGCGACTCTCTTTGACCAATAAAATGTGAGTAGAAGTAATCATGTGTCACCCCTGGATACAAGATCTAAGCGAGTGCACTATGTACCACCTCACCACAGAAATAAATGAAGATACATGTTGAGAAGGAGCTTCCACTAGCCTGAGTCCCTGTGCAACCGTAATGTCCAAAATCCCCAGCCAACCCAGAGTGAGGAAGAAATACTTTTTGTGTGAGTGAAGAAATAGTTTCTAATTATGTTAGGTCCCTGACATTTGGAATTTTTTGTTACCACAGCCTTATGTTACTACGGTCTGACTAGAGAAAGTCCATTTTAGGGTTTTTATAGAGCTAGAAGGAGCCACTGGCCATGAATTCATTAGCGAGTCCAAACACGGAAGGATTACTACCAATTGATGTCAATCAAGAAAAAAGAGGGTGCCCAGCTACTAGTTTGATTTTAAGCAGCATGGAAAAAATCTAACTCTGGACATCGTATTGTCACAATGTCATCAAAATCGAATGGGACGGGAACTATTAAGATGAAAGTATTACTTAGTGATCTGAGCATTGTACAAAAATAACTGACTTTTTTCCCTTATTCTTTGGCTGATATATCACCTCTGTATTTCTTTGGATTGACAGACAGTTTCCTCTTGAAAAACTGCGGCTCATTTGCCCTTCTGGAGTAGCTAGGTGAGAGGTTTGTCACACAGGGAGACGCAAATGGCAAAGAGACACTGGAGAGCAGGAGACAAGGAAAAAGGAGGAGGAAATATAAGGGAAATATAAGGGAAAAGCGAGCATGAATTTTTCTGGAGGAACAAAGAATGATTTCAATTTAATAAAAATGGAAAAATAGGGACAAAACAAGAGGCAAGACCGAATAAATGGGGGCAAGGAAAAGATAAAAGCATAAAAAGATGATTAAGAAGAAAACGAGCTAAATGAGAAAAAAAAATGTTTTTTTAAATTATGGAATGCTTGCATGGTTTTCTAAGTCCCCCAAAGATTTTTTTTCTAATGAGATGAATACAACTGATATAATGCTATTCATAAATAACCAGATCACCTTCTGCAGCACAAATTGCATTTTCAGCTGACTAGTTTATAATAAATAAATATTCACCAAAGTGCACGATTCTTTAGATTGGGTCATTTAGAAACTTCCATTCCATTAAAAGTAAGTTTTATTTCCTTGACAAAGGCCACTAGCTGAAACGTCAATTGCCTGTCCTAAGGGATGGCACCTGTAAGTAAAATAAACATATTTTTAATGGAATAGATGGTCAAAGTGACCTTATCTCAAGATAGCATGCACTTTGGTGAATATTTATTGTTGAATTAAAGAGATCCTGATACAAAAGGACAGTAGTTCCTTTTCATTACCTTTCCTTGTTATATAAAGACAAAAAATTTTTTAAATGCTGAAATTGCTTTCAGAATTTACCAATCATTGACTGAAACACCACACACATAATAAACACCATGAATAATTTGAAATAAATCTGCCGGTTCAGATTATAAATATGAATATGATGCTAAAATTAATCGTACATCCTTCCAACCAAAAATTCTTTTTCCATTTATCACTGATACCTTTATTTGTTCCTCTACAACATTTAATTGGTTTGCAATATATTTTCAAACAGTAACAACTAAAATCTAAGGTTATTACTGATGTGAAACTGAAATGTCAAGCTACATTTTTTTAATTAAGAATAAATTTAGAGATATGCTGTATTTTTAAGTCCTTAAGTTGGCAAACAAGTCTATACTTACATTGGACCTAGGTGGAATGTTTCAACTGATGCCAGATGAAGATAGAGTAGTTCATTCAAGTGAGTGAAAATTTACCAAATCCCCACTGAAAAAAAACTGCCAGACATATTCCAAGATGTTTTTGGATGTGTTGAAGTCGATTTGCAAAATCTAGTACTTTCCAATTGGGAAGGATCCTTTGAAATTGTGTGACTAATGTCCTTTATTTTCAAGATTAATATATTAAGTCCCAGAAAGTTCAAAAGTCTTCACAAGATTCATACCCTGTAATATTTGTAGAACTGGAACTACAGCCTTGATTTTTTGTTGAGGAAAAAAACAAGGTTCTCCCTTCAAGTTCTGTGCCACTCTGTCTGAATCACAACCATTGCCATCAATTTTCCTACTTCATGCCCCACATTACACAAAAAGACTTCCTGTCTAACCTATGTGGAAATTACCTATTGCTACTTTTAAAAATCATACCAAAACTTAATGTCTTAAAAGAACAATATTTAGGGTCCATTGAGCGTCTGACTTTGACTCAGGTCATGATCTCAGAGCTCGTGAGTTCAAGCCCCGCATCAGGCTCTGTGCTGACAGCTCAGAGCCTGGAGCCTGCTTTGGATTCTGTGTCCTTCTCTTGCTCCTTCCCTCCCCTGCTCACCCACTCTCCCTCCCTCCCTCTCTCTGTTTCAAGAATAAACAAAACATCTTTTAAAAAATGTTTTTAGGGGTGCCTGGGTGGCTCAGTTGGTTAAGCATCCGACTTTGGCTCAGGTCATGATCTCGCGGTTTGTGGGTTCAAGCCCCGCGTCGGGCTCTGTGCTGACATCTCAGAGCCTGGAGCCTGCTTCCGATTCTGTGTCTCCCTCTCTCTCTGCCCCCTCCCCCACTCACACTCTGTCTCTCTCTCCTTCAAAAATAAATAAACATTAAAAAAAATTTAAAAAAAATTTTTTTTAAAGAACAATATTATCTCTCAGAAATTTGGGAACAGCTCAGCTGAGGGATTCTGGCTCTGGGTATCGTGTGAGGTTCAATCAAATGTGAGCTGGAGCCAGGTGACCCACCTCCCACAACTACTCTCCTCTCAGGGCTGGCAGGTTGCTGCTGGCTATTGCCCAGAACCTCAGTTCCTCTGTGCAGAGGCATGTTCACAGAGTGGCTGAGAATGAGAAATCAAGAGACCAAAGCCGAAGCTTCATTTCCTCTTGTAGCCTAGCCTCAGAAGAAGTACTGTCTCTTTCATCATATTCTATTTGTCACACAGGATCAATCCTAACATGAGAGGTAAAGATTACACTCAGGCATGAAGACCAAGAGGCAAGGAGGATTGGAAACAAAATTAGGGTCTGTCTGACAACCACTGTCTGCCCAGGTCTTCAGTGACTGATGTCACTCCCACATGCAAAATATATGCATCCAACTGAAAGGGCAACAAAATCCGTAATCTAGTATAGCAAAGAGTTCTTCTCAATCTTAAGACCTGTGAACTAGAGAAGACATCCACCTGGATATGTGTGCATACACACACACACACACACACACACACACACCATCAACGGTGGGGGAGAAATGAGATGACCAGTGTAGATCCGTTCAAAAAAAAAGAAAACGGGAGATACATAGGAATCACTTGTTGTTAAAAAATTGTAAAATGCAGGCAGTCATGTGTTGGCAGTTTCTTGGTTAGGCCTGGGCTATTCTCTAGGAAAGGCCTTTCCTATTCTCTAGGAAAGATCTTCACAGCTCTTGTCTCTGCCCTCTGGGCTCTTTACCCCACTCTCCGTCATATGGCCCTCGTTTTCCCATCACAAATGGCCAGTGTGTTTAGATGAATAATTTTCTCAGCTTGTTTCATGCCTATAGCAGTTCAGAGGTCCAAAGGCCTCTTTTCATTTTGTATTATGTGTCCCTTTTAATTCAAGGAGACAGTGTTTACCAGACTATAACTCTCTTTAAAACCTATGGGCATCCTATGAAGCTATTGGCTTCCTTCCCTTAGACAAAATCCACACCCACACATTAAGTTCGTCTCTACCTTGAGGTTCTTGGAAACCTCCTGTAGCCCAACACCCTTGATACTTATAGGAGCCCTCTAGTTTGATAACAGGATCCATGAAATACATCTGTGAGATTCTTAAAGGAAACCATTTCTGTTTGAGGTACCACTTCATTTGTTTATTTTTTTTTTACTAAGTCCTCAGTGTATTCGAATGCTTTATTTATTTATTTATTTATTCATTTAACATTTTATTTATTTTTAAGAGAGAGAGAGAGAGAGAGAAGAGGGACAGAGAAAGAGGGAGACACAGAATCCAAAACAGGCTTCAGGGTCTGAGCTGTCAGCACCGAACCCAATGCGGGGCTTGAACTCACAAACTGTGAGATCATGACCCGAGCTGAAGTCGGACACTTAACCCACTGAGCCACCCAGGTGCCCCTTGAGGCACCACTTTAAATCTATTTGAGGTTATAATAGAGTTTTTCAGTCTTACCCTCGGTTGCATCTTCAGACAAGGAGTTCTCAAAGTGTGGTCCAAGGACATGTGGCGGGGGTGCCTCAAGACACTCAGAGAGCCCACTAAGTCAAAACTGTTTTCATAGTAATATGACATAATTTTATTTTTCAGTCTTATTGTCTTACTATCTTCTACATGTAGAATTTTCCAGAGGCTGTGATATCTGCCAGCTGCCTTCTCTCAAGTTAAATGTTACAGAAATGTGTAAACATGTAAAACAATGACACTCTTCTATTTTGTTTTGAAAAATGCATTTTTGAATAAAAACATATTTGGTTATCATATAATGTGTGTTATTGTTTCAAATTAGATTTTAATTCTAAAATCACATATCACACACATAAAAAAAGCATCTCAGGGTCCTCAGTCATTGTAACAGGTGTAAAGGGCCCTAAGATTGAAAAGTTGGAGAAATAACCACTTTTGATTGTTTTGTTTACAAAAGAGCCTATCTGTTCAATGTATTGCTTACATTAGCTATTATAAAATCTCTCTGCAAAGAGCACAAACAACAGCAGTAAAAAATAATTAGACAAAAGAGGGGCATCTGGGTGGCTCAGTCAGTTAAGCAGCTGACATTGGCTCAGGTCATGATCTCACTATTCATGAGTTCGAGCCCTGTGACAGGCTCTGTGCTGACAGCTCGGAGCCTGGGGCCTGCCTCAGATTCTGTGTCTCCCATTCTCTCTCTGCCCCTCCCCCACTCACACTGTGTGTTTCTCTCTCTCAAAAATAAGTAAACACTTAAAAAAATAAAAAAAACTAATAATCAGACAAAAGAAACACAACATGTCCTGTGGAAAATCACGTGACAGACTGCCTGACTTAAAGATGAGTAGGACTCTGGAAGGTTCTTTGGTAAGATAATTGTCTCCAACATTCAAAATTATATTTTTTCTATAGAAACAACATGTAGACCATAAAGACCCAGTGATGAGTCTCTTACATTGGACCCAACCGACAACAGGCAGTTCCTATCTGATGATCTTCTCTTCTTTTGGCTGAGGAAGCAAGATCTCACGTGGTTACAACAAATATGGATAGACCTTCATACACAAGCCCAGCCAACTAATCAGGTTAGAAGGAGTCGGTGCAATGCAAACCTATTCATCCTGTCTATGCTGTAGGAAACATTTTACTGGGATAGTTGAACTAGTAGTTCAAACCCTCTTAATATCTGAATCAGAACAATTCACGGTTTAGTCTTCTCAACCTAGCCAAAAGCCAACAAAAAACTTAACCAGACTTTGTTATTAATATGATATCATATGCTGTTTTAAAGTTCTGAAAAGAAGTCTTTCCAAAGAAAGACTTTTTTTTTGTTAGTGCTTAAGGTTTAAAATCAGATATTAAATAAAGTTGATTCTCAATACTGTTAGGTGAAACATTGACTATCTTAGCTTCCAGATCATTTTGTGCATTCAAGAAATGTCTGTCACTTCACTTTAGTCCCATGCTCAATCATTTAGAACAAAACACAACACAACAAAAATCCCAATCCATTCTGCCAGCTCAACAAAAGGCTTTGTGTGGGTGTGTGTTAGAAAGTAATTATGAGGTTTTTATTTCACTAATTATTCTTCAGCCTTTGAAATGTCAGTGTAGGTCAAAGTAGCAGCCAATGTTTTGAACCAGATCTGAATTCAAATAAGGAGGCTACTGCAGGAAGGACAAGGAAAAGAGTCAACAGTAAAGTAATTTGATGTTATGAGCGACGGAGAATGAGACTCGAGGTCACAGGAATTTAAAGTTTCCAACCAGAGCACCTCAAAAACCCCAAAGTGTCATGCAAAATTTATATTATAGATATGACATGATTGAAAATGCTTCCATATCCACACTGCAATGATGTTCTAAAGAGTTATAAGTTGAGACTTATGAGTTTATATTCAAATTTTTAAAAATTACAAAATCATATAGAGCTTTTTTCTTCTAAGTAGCCATTTTGAGAGCTTATAAACTCATGCCAAATATTATATAACTACTTCAAATATTTTCCTTAATTCTCCTTTAATAACTATTTTTAAGCTGGGGCACCTGGGGGGCTCAGTCGGTTGAGCGTCCAACTTCGGCTCAGGTCATGATCTCACAGTTCATGAGTTCAAGCCCCACATCGGGCTCTGTGCTGACAGCTCAGAGCCTGGAGCCTGCTTCAGATTCTGTGTCTCCCTCTCTCTCTGCCCCATCCCCACTCATGCTCTGTCTCTCTCTGTCTTAAAAAATAAATTAAAAAAACATTTAAAAAATTTAAATATTTTTAAGCTGATTTTATGAATTGAGGTTGGATCTCATTATCTTATAACAAAATTTCATTTTCCAAATATTAAATTGTGGCACTTCCTAACTTCAACAGAAACTAAGCACATCCTCTGAGAACATGAGTAAGGCAGGCAAATTATTCCTTATAATAACTAATATGCATGAATATGCTGATTTTTTGCTAATAAATGATCTCAGGAAGGTTAGTAGACTTAAGTGTAGTGCTGATTTCCCTGACCCCAAGTCCTCAGGACCAGCTAAGTTTACACAATGAAAGCAGACCAGATTGGAGTAAAGTGATTCCATTCATTTCAGTCATGCTCATGACTGATACCCAGTGTCATGACCAAATTGATCACACAATGGTCTCCATCAATCTTTGCAACAGTAGAATTGAGCAGATTAGTTGTGCTGTGGCCTGTTCATTTTCCCTTCTATAGATACAGCTCAATCTGAGAGGAAAAAGAAGAGTAAGTTAATTGAGGATAGAGAGTTCACTCTGATGGCTTATGAACATCACCCCACCTTTACTCTTTGTTCCCATATTTTGATGTCTGGTGGGTCTAATGTGTCCTAGCCTCTTGCTTCTTCATGTGTGGTCCCCAGACCTGCAACCTTGGCATTACTTCAAGCCCCTTCCCAGACCTAGTAACAGAGCCTGCTCTTAAGAAGACCTCCTTCCACCACAGTGATTTCTCTACACTTTAAATCTAAGAAGCATTGGTCTGCTTCTAGCTACTTTGAGAGTTAATTGATTTCTCAATATTAAGCAAGCGCATCATTTACAAGAAGATCTGAGATTGTCTATATGGCTGGAGACCAGGAAGGATGGTTAAGGAAAATATACCAAGAGACTAAACGAAGAATTCAGAAAAATCTCTCCAAAACTGACCCACAGCATCACCGTCACTAGAATCTGAACTGCTTCTGGAACAGCAACACTCTCTGCAGCTTACTCTGACTTGCTTAGTTCCTGACACTCAAGCCCAGCACTGTCCAACAGAAATGTAATCTGAGCCACAAAATGAGCCGCAGACGTAATTTTAAGTTTTCTACCAGCCACATTAAAGAGATCAAAATAAGCAGGTAAAATTAATAATATATTTTAGGATGCCTGGGTGGCTCTGGTTTCAGCGCAGGTCATGATCTCACAGTTTGTGAGATCGAGCCCCAGGTCGGGCTCTGCACTGACAGTGTGGAGCCTGCTTAAGATTCTCTCTCTCCCTCTCTCTCTCTCTCTGCCCCTCCCTTCCTCATGCTTTCTCTCTCAGGATAAATAAATAAACTGTTAAAATAATAATAATAATAATACATTTTATTTAACCCACTATATACAAAATACCAATCAACATTTAATCAATATTAATGAGGTAGTTTACATTTTTGTACTAAGCCTTCAAAATTTGGTGTGTATTTAACACTTACAGCACATCTCAGGACTAGACATTTCCAATGCTCAATGGACACATTTAGCAGTGGTTACTATATTGAATAGGATGGTTCTAGCCCCAAAACCACAATTGTAACTTAGTCCGTCCTCCCTACATCGTATGGGTGGTATTTCAGAGCCCATACTTTTTTAATTGCTTGTAATCTGGTGCATGATTTAGAGATTTCTATTATGTCTCAATTTGTTGTGTGTGTGTGTGTGTGTGTGTGAGAGAGAGAGAGAGAGAGAGACAGTGAGAGAGAAAGAGAAGGAGGAAGAGAGAGAGAAGGAGAAAAAGAGAGAAAGAAAGATTTATTTTTGTCCAATTGGAAGCATGCCCAAGTAATGCGCTATGGCTTTTCTAAGATATTAACTCTTCCCAGTGAGTTCTGCTCCTTTCTAGCTTACTAGGTTGTAATCTAGGTTAGTAAATTAGGTTAATAAATACTTTCTCTAAAGATGTTCTCCTTGCTTATCCCCAGACAACTCAGTATAAGGAGAACTCAACTTTTCCAGGCATCCCATTGTAGATTTGATAGCACGGAAGCTGGGCTTGTCCAATTCTCAATCTCTTTATCTGTCAAAAGGGAAAATAATGGAGTTTCCGATGCAAAGATTAGTTGCAGCAATGCACAGACTCTCCAGTGCTGGCACACGCTAGAGGTTCGATAAGTGCTATTTATCATCATTTTTAATCCCCCTTGAACCTCAATAATAGCCAAGGAACTAAAGATAATAAGGTGACCTGGGATTGTAAGAAGAATGATAAACTCTCATGTCAGAGCCACCACCTACCTTCCAACACTAAACCAGTGCCTCCTGTTCTAGGTTTTTGTTTTAACTACTGCTCTTTGGTGGTACTAATTTTTGTGTTAGTCAAAATACTGTAGGTTCAGCAGTGGTTAACAAATAAATAAATCAATAAAAGTGCCATCTCAAGGGTTTAATACAACAAAGGCTCAATTTTCATTCAAGTCACAGCCTGATATGTGTCAGGTGGCTTTCTCGGGTGATGGCCCTCCAGTTGGGGACTCAGAGATCTAGTCTATTTCCATATTGTTTGGCTGACCTCTTAAACACCTTGGCCCCCAAGATTTCTGAAAAAGGGACACACACACCATGGATAACTGAGAAAGGTTTATGAACAGGCCCAGAAATGGCTTGCATTTCTGTCCATAGTCCATTGACCAAAACATAATCAAATAACCACAACCTAACTGTACGTCTTCCTCTATGATCAGAAAGGCACCTATGAAACAGAATTTAGAAAACACACGACACTGTTTTTTACACAGGTTGGTATTTTGCGCATTTGGAGCACAGAATGCAATATTTTAAAAAAAGCAGTCCTCCCAAATGTCAGGGTGCATATGGTGGGTTAGGCATGGGATGGAAGGAAATGATTCAAAGACATACGGAAGGAGAAAAAAATGACAGCCCTGGCTTGTATGTATATAACAGTCAAGATGCGAAATCAAGGAAAAAATGCAAATTTATCTTCATTTAATAATGTCTGATGTTTATTTAGCACAGTACAGTTCTAAAAGTTAGACGGTACTTTTAAATTTCTATAAATTATCGTACTTCATCCACAGAGCCTTGTAACATAGGTGGTACTTTTTCCGTTTTACAGATGAGTATGAGCTGAGTAAGGGCAGGTTCGGTGACTGCCATCCAAGGGGTCTAAAGCCAAGGACAGCCTTCTGCCTGAGTGCCACAGGGCTCTAGAATCCAGTCTCTCATCCAGGCCAAAACCCCTCCCAATGCAGTGGCAGATGTTCCCCAGACTCTGAGTAAACACCAGTGAAACAAGTTCGCTGTGTCATAAGGCTTCTTTTCCACTCTCAGACAGTGCCAGCTACTTAGTTTGACATTGATTATTCTTTATTCTGCTTTGGCGACTATAGAAAAGACTAACCTTTTTTTTTTTTACATCATAATTTAATAGTTGGAGACAATTATACCTGTTCCCCACCCTGAATTCTTTTACAACCTATCTTTTCAAAGTTTCCTCAATGACACTACCAACTTTTATTGCCATATCCTATTCTGGTTTGTTAACATCCCTTTTAAATATAAATTCTTTTAATGTTTATTTATTTTTGGGAGAGAGAGCGCAAGTGGGGAAGAGGCAAAGAGAGAGGGAGACACAGAATCCGAAGCAGGCTCCAAACTCTGAGCTGTCAGCACAGAGCCCCACGTGGGGCTCGAACGCACAAACTGTGAGATCATGACCTGAGCCAAAGTCGGATGCTCAACTGACTGAGCCACCCAGGCGCCCCTAATGTTTATATTTGAGAGAGAGAGAGAGAGAGAGAGAGAGAGAGAGAGAGAGAGAAGCAGAGACAGAGGGAGACACAGTCTGAAACAGGTTCCAGGTTTCAAGCTGTCAGCACAGAGCCTAACACAGGACTCGAACTCACAAACTGCGAGATCATGACCTGAGCTTAACCGACTGAGCCCCCCAGGTGCCCCAAATGTCAACATCCCTTTCAAAGCTTAACACCCACAGTTAAAAGCAGCATTGCATACGTGATCTGAGGTTGCTATCTTTCTTCAGCAAGGGGAATGGGATGCATGGCACACCCTGCCCTTCATGCCTCCTATTCTGAATGACTCTCTCTTACTGCTATACCCTGCTCCTTTGAACCGACCACCTCCCTGAGGGGTTCCATATATTGTGAACTGCCTGATAATTTCAAGTAGAAATCTACAAATGGGTTCCTCTGTGGTAATCTTCAACCCTGAAAAATATCTAAAACACTCAATAGTCACCGATATTTGCTTGAAAACATTTTACCAGATAGTCTTCACTGCACTCTGCCTTGTAAGTTATAGGAAAGCGTGAAAGGTAATAGAAATGCTTATACATTTCACTTTACTTTTTTCATTTTCATTTTATTTTATTTTACACTTACTATGGGCCAGAGTCTGTGAGGTTAGAATGGAAGACAAATCAATCATGGTGCCGAGAGTCTAGTAGGAAAGACAGACATTGCTCAAATACTCATGTAAGTAAATGTAAAGTCACAAATATAGTTCTTTGAAGGAAAAGACCAAGTACTTTGAGAAAGCACAAAACGGACCAGTTCTAAATTGTGGAGTAATCTCTTAAAAGGTAGAGATTTACGATCTGAGTAATGACTAAAAAGTTGAACCTGGATGGTTGGTTCGCAAATCTCATGCTCTATCCATTCATTATACATTCTGCCTTGCTAATGGAAAGTGAAGAGACATCCCGGAAAAAACGGTCACATAATGGGATTTCTAGCACATGTATTTCTAATGATAAATAAGGGACCAAACAATTCATGTTTACCCTTTGAGAAAAAAATCCAACAGAGATTATTTTTAAAAGAAACCTACATGCTGCGGCACCTGGGTGGCTCAGTCAGTTAAGCGTCCAACTTCGGCTCAGGTCATGATCTCACAGTTTGTGGGTTTGAGCCCCACGTCGGGCTCTGTGCTGATAGCTCAGAGCCTGGAGCCTGCTTTGGATTCTGTGTCTCCCTCTCTCTCTGCCTCTCCCCTGCTTGTTCTCTCTCTCTCTCTCTCTCTCTCTCTCTCTCTCTCTCAAAAGTAAACATTAAAAAAATTAAAAAGAAAAGAAAAGAAACCTGCATGCTGAGAAATGAGGGTGGTGCAAAGGGCTGGACAGGAGAGGTAACACAACTTGGAACATTGTTTGGAAAGGCTTCCAACAGTCTGGGTAATTATTAGGACACAGAAAACACCAAAGATGAGATTTGAAGATGCAAGATATGGAAGACATGTGCAATGCCTCAGAGGAAGGAAAGAGAAAGGATATATCCTGACCCTCAGCTCCCAGAAGGAATACACACACCTTAGGATAGGGTTGATCTGCACATGAGAAACTTACTCGCCTTTTTCATTACAAGAAACCAGATGTAATGGACTTGGGAACACCAATGGCAATGTGGAGTCCACCTCACGATATGAGTTCTTCTGTCCTCCCCAGATCAGATCTTTATGTCACATTACTTCTGTCTGAGTAAAGTGAGTTTCTCAAATGCAGCTTTTTCCAGTTAAAGAAATAAGGGGAATGGTTTTCCAATGTGCTTTAATGTTTTCAAGAAAAAATTGGATTTATGCCTTGTAGAAAACACATTGGTTCGCTGCTTCTGAAAGGTCTTCCCTTGACTTAACATAGAGCTTGGAGCATGTTAACATTCTAGAGACTTTAGAATAAACATAAACTGCTCTAATGAAAGTTTATACTTGATCTCTTTCTCAGCTGGCATTTTTTTTTTTTTACAAAGCAAAATAATAAAATTCAAATCTGCTGTTGTTCAACCATTCTGGATTTTCCAAGAGCCGTGTTAATAAGTAAGTACTTTAAATGGAACTGATAACAACATGTAAGTCTCTTAAAGATAGTAGAAACCTCAGAAAGGTGTCTCATATACAGTTTAGCTATGAAATTGGGTTGCTACAAAGCAAGCTATTTCCCACCTTGAAATTCTAGCCATTCTCCACATTATTTTTCAAAGTCTGAGGGCAATTCAATTTTACATGGCATTTTCAATGGGATTTTAAAATGTACTTCTGGAGTAAAAATATTTCTGTATCATAAAATCATTATATAGCATTTTCTTTTCTGTCCTTTAGTATCTGGATTTATTTCTCTTTTTCTCAATTCCTAGATTAGGCAGAATCTCTCGCTTTTCTATCAAGGACATTTCAACAAGATATAGATTTCAGGATTATTTGGTCTATGGTCCTAAAAATGCAAAGAGCTCTGTTTTAATGTATTTGATTTTCTTTAGAGTCAACATTCCTTCTTGCATTTAAATGTGATGATGTAAATCAGAGCTGACACGATGAGCTCTGTCTGCAGCTTTTGCTTGGTCCCAGCATTTATGCACCTCCTGTGCAGATTCCAGCACATTCTACATTGTTTATCCTAATCACTATTACACCAAGTAAATAAACACGGTTATAGTTTACATATAAAGCAGCTTCTGCAGAGAAAAGATACATGATGATTCATGATAACAGGGAAACCACAAAACCCCAGATGTTCAGATAGGGTTTATAATGGAGTTGTGTGTTATGTTCAATTTTATGCAGAAAAATGAACAACCTTTAAACTGCACACAAAACGGTTCACATGACATCATTTTAGAGACCAGCAGTGTCTTTCAAAGTCCAATAGTTTGTCCTCCAGCTCCGGAACGGAACCACTGTTTCTTTCGTTAAACACCGAATGGAGTTGTTAGCTCGCATATTAGGTCTGTGTTGCATGAACAATATGCATCTTTGAATACCTGCCTTACACTCAGCCCCGTGAGATGCTCCCACTCGGGAAGACTTCCGGGAACAGCAGGTTCTCCCTTCCTGGCTCATCTGTACTCTGAAGTGCACGCTTTCTTCACAGCATATGCTCCTGGAGTGGAAAAGCAATGGAATCGGTCTGCCTCTGCCGGCACTGAATTCACCTTTTCATTCCCTTTGCCCTCCCTTCCTCTGACCTCCCGACTCCCCTTTCCTCTTCTTTGCCTCCCTCTCCATCCTTATACCCTGACCCTTTTGCCTCTGTCTTTTATGTAGAAAGTGTAAAATTGAATGTTTATACAAAGATTATGTAATGCATTTCCATTGTGCTTCTGGGAGATGTGCTTTGTCAGGCCAATATTACTATGCAGCTCACAGAACCACAGACATTTTTTTCCCCCCGCTAGGAGAGAATTAGAGATAACCCCGTGAAGTGGTTTCCAAATTATATTTTAGCAGTGGCATCTCAGGTTTAAAGACAATTCTACATGTGATCACAATATACAAAATGGGTGAAGGTAGAGCTTCTCTTTGAAACAAAGAAGTAAGGAGCGCACAGAGGCCCTCCTCCTCATCCCCCTCTTGCCTTCAAGGACCCCCAGTCTCCTCAGGAAACAACTGAAAAGCCTTGATATCATGCTATCTCCTATCTGAGGACCAGAAAGATCAAATACTTTATCCCAGGTAACATACCTTTTGAGTTACAAGGACACAAGCACAACCCAGTTTTCTGTAGCTGGGAATTATAGGTGATTTTGCTCTTATGTTAATAAAATGGGAATTCAGAGCTGATGAAAACACAGAATGACCTCAAGTGAAAAATGGAGTTGTTATGTAACTTTAATAAACATTTATTTAACATTTATACCGTGCTAGGCAACAAACGGGTATTACAAATGTAAAAAGAAAAATTCATTCCTTCAAGATGCTTAGAGCCCAATGGCTGGAAAGATGCATAACACAAAACAACAACAACCTCAGAGTTTCAGAAGAACAATATATAGAAAGAGCCTTGAATCTTCTCTGTGGAGTCATGGAAACTTGACACGCAAGGTAGAGTTTTATTGGGGACATGGAAGACAGGAGCCGGCCAAGAAAAGGACATTTAGGCAAAGGATCCAGCATGTATGAAGGCATGGAGGAAGGAAAGGGGATGGCTTCATCCAGGGACTGTAAGCAGCTTGGTGGAGCATCTAACTTGGGAGGGGAGCGTTGGGCAATGAGGTTGGAAAAGCAGAAAGAACCAAATACCTGTTTACCTTATAAGAAACTGGGGAGAAGAAGATATAAGATTTCTGAGCAGGGAAAAATGATATGCAAGTTAGGAGGATGCAAATCAGGGCTGTGACAGTGAAGGTGACAATGAGATACAGAGTCAAGAGGACTCACAGTGGATGATGAGTGAGAGTAAAAGATAAGATAGGGCCAGATTTCCAGTGTGAGCAGTTGGGTAGATGGTTGTCAGTCTCTGGACAGAGAATATAGAAAGGAGATCACATTTTAGGCTCAGAGAAAATGACAATTATTTTGGTTTTGAACATAATGAGTTAGAGGACAAGATTTGGGGTCCTGATGAAAAAGTCTCATGCTTTTAGATAAAATGCTAAGAAGAAAGTCAAAGATTTTTAAAGGGGGATGGGGGAGACCAGTGGACAATGCCAATTTATATGTAGTAACTAAATCCTTGAAGAAGGTTTCTCCAGAAGACCATAATTATGAAAAAGATAAGAGAACAGAAGAAAGAACCCTCAAGGACTCCCAACATTGAAGTGATAGGTATACAATGAACGTCCCACAATGAGGCTGAGAAGGGGCCACCAGAAGTTTAAGAGAACCATCCTAGCAAGAAAACTTTCATGGAAACCAAACCAAATGAGGAAAGAACATCATGGGACAGAGAGTGGCCAACGGTGATCAATTCTATAGGGAAGCCAAGTCAGATGAGAACTGAACATGACTGACTGTATTTGGCTACAAGGATGTTGTCTGCAGTCTTTGCTGGGCAGTTTAGCAGAGTGACAGGGACAGAGGCTGAAGTCTAGCGTTCATTGTCTGAGAAACAAACGTAAAGTGAGAAGCAGGGATTTCCATTGTAGGTTGTTGTTTCAAGAAACGTTCCTATGAAGGGAAGGGGAAATATGGGGTTTTGTACAAGGAAAATGGGAAGTAAATTAATTTCCTTTATGAGAGAAACTCAAGAGATATCAATGGAGCTGGCGAGTTTGAAGATCCAAGAGAAAGAGAAATGGCAGAAGGAGAACCGCCCCAAGGAACTGCGAGAGGACTCCCGGACCCCGGAGGCAGTAATAGCCCTGAACAGGTAGAAGATGGGTACAAGAGGAGATGTTTCTAAATAGTGGAGTAGACGGGGTGCCTGGGTGGCTCAGTCCATTAAGCTTCCAACTTCAGCTCAGGTCATGATCTCATGGTTGGTGGGTTCGAGCCCCGCGTCGGGCTCTGCGCTGACAGCTCAGAGACTGGAGCCTGCTTCTCATTCTGTGTCTCCCGCTCTCTCTCTGCCCCTCCCCCACTCACACTCTGTCTCTCTGTGTCTCTTGAAAATAAATGTTAAAAAAAAATTTTTTTTAGAAGAATAGTGGAGTAGAATCCAAGTGCTTTCCCCAGAAAGCTAAATGCTGGAAGCGAGTGAGGAGGTAGCCAGGACAGAGTTTGGAGATAGAGGGAAGTTTGGGAGAGTCCCTGAATACAATGGCTGAGGGCAAGAAATGCACTGAGAGGGACGTGCACAAAAATTGCCCATTAATGTTGAAATATAACTGAGCTTAGAGACATGAGTTTCCAATTCCAGTCTAGTTCTCGGCAGATGTCCATTCTGAATCCTCGCCCTAGGGGTTGGGAAATGTGGCGACGGTATTATGAGATGCAGCTACATTAGGCCCATGTGTCAAGGGGACACTGGAGCACGTAAGAAGGAAAATGTGCATTCTGAAAACTTTCAAAGTTATTGAGAGGCTCAACATCCCGCGTGTAGATTTAATCAGCTTCCCTAAATTCCATCCCATCTTCCCATGCCCTTCGGGCAGAGACACGCTACATTTTTCCTCTCGCTACAAGCAACATACCCCCTACTACTTTGTGTTCACTTTCAACTTCACTTTCCACTTCTCGGTGTCATTAGAATGGGCAACAGCAATGGGCGACCCTTCTGTCTGCCGGATGATTGTGTCTACAGGGGCCACTTGCAGTCCATCAGAGGGCAGGTATGTCCTCTCCACTCGGGGAAGATTATCCCGTATACATAATCACCGGCACTCCCTATCCCGATACGGTCAGTTAATAACAATCTGTCTTTCCAAAGACCTCAATGAATTCGGGAGCTGTTGCCTCACAGAGCGTTTTCACCACTAAAATTGCTCTTAGAGATAGTGGGGGGAAAAGAATCAAATTAAGTCATTTCCCTCCTACCCTTTTGCTACCTACTTGGAAATCATTAGTACAAATGATAGTTACCCTAGCAATAGCAATGCAATCAAAACAACCACATCCATCTCAGTGAACCATGTCGCTGGCTTGGCTATTCCATTGGCTGCTAATTAACAGTGACACACATTAATGGCCCCAGCAGCGGGGTCAGCACAGCATTAGCAGTGCTGTAATGCAGGCAGAAATGATAGATATGAAAGTCTTTTCTCCAGCTCCAAAGAAGAAGGGGGGAAATGAAAGTCACTTGACAACAGATCTCCCATGGAAGCTGCTCGAAAGCAGCAGGCTCCCTGAATCTGAGAGAAGAAGAAAATACCGAATGAAAACAAGTCCCTGCTTCTGGATGTCTGAATAATTGTATGTGTAATTCAAAAGACTGCGAACTTAGTCTCGAACAAAGTAAAGGAGATCACCTCCGTGTGGAGTCTGGAGGAGGGATGGCAGGTTCATGGTGGAGCTAAGCTTTTGTTCTGAAATCTTTCCTCCAGTCCTTCGGTTCGTTTTTACTGAAAAACACAATGAAAAGTAAAATTAAAAAACCCACCGACGGCTCTCCACCACACCACAACTATAGCCTGAGCTGTGTGACGGTAGAATCAGCAGCTGTCCAGAAAGGGGCTTTGAGGCCTGTCTGAAAAGAAATCTCCCTTAGTGTTCTAGAGAGACCGAAATGGATTCTTCAGGAGCTCCTCTAAATTTTTTCAGTGTTTATTTATTTTTGAGGGAGAGAGGGAGGGAGCGTGAATTAGGAGGGGCAGAGAGAGAGGGGGAGACACAGAATCCGAAGCAGGCTGCAGGCTCCGATGTGGCTGTCAGCACAGAGCCTGACGCGGGGCTTGAACACACGAATCGCAAGACCATGACCTGAGCCAAAGTCCAACAGTTAACCACCTGAGCCTCCCAGGCGCCCTCAGGAGCCCCTATAAAGGAACAATCACGTTACTTGGCCGATGTTACCCAATGCTCTAGTGCCCTCCGGCTTTGTAGGGTTCTGAGCAGGAAGCAGGTGCTCATCAAATACTTGTCTACTAAATGAATAAGTCTACCCCTGATTTTTATCCACGTCTTCCTGACTAGTCAGATTACAGTTTGCGCCTATCCTTGAGCAATGTCCAGAGAGGCACAAAGACAAATCTGTGATGGGGCTGGCGGTTAGAGGACATGGAGTTCAGGGAACAGCTGGGGAGGGAGGACAGGAGGGTTCAGGGTAACGAAGTACAGCTTGAGGGCCTCAGGCGCCTGTCAGGAGGAAAAAAAAAATGAAATGATAAGGGGGTGTCGGCGAAGACAAAGGTGTCTGCCTGGAAACCTCAGAAGGCAACCTGGGAGCCTCCCTCTTTTGGGGAGGAACGTGAATCTAGCCCCATACTCTGATGCTTCTCTTTTCTGTTGCCTCTTCCCCTAGTCTCCAAGGGAAGCAGACTGTGTTTGTTTGTTGTGCACGGCGCTGCAATACACAAACAGATTGACATAAATTTATGCCAGCCTTTCTTGTTTAAAAACATGAATTATTCAAGAAATATTACAATATTAATTAGAAATCATTAAAATACGAGTGTTGGGGGAGGGAGGAATGAGATAGTGCATTAGCAAAATCGCATTGAGCCCAAACATAAAGTGTGCCAAAGCCGCTTAATCATTGTTTTGATAGTCAAAATACCGTAACACCAGTTTCGCAGAACGGGGGAAAGGAAGACTCTTGGAAGCTTCTGCTTCCCGTTATTATTGGCGAGATTAATTATTTATGGAGCTCCGGCAGTGTACTGGGTGCTCCAGAAGACACAAATAAGAAGAGGTTTCTGCCCGAAGGGCATAGGAGAGAAATCAGAGCGGCACCAAGTTCTGACACACGCACCCAGCCGGTGATTAATGATCAAGAGGACGAGGGGATTTTGCTTTGACTTTTCAGTTTGCTCAGTGCTTTGAGTTTTCAGCTTTCAGAGGAATCACAAAGTGAACATTGTTCCTAAAGAATTCCAGGGAAGACGTAAGCTTTCGGGAGCCCTATAAGTGAGAGAAATGTATACATCCGGAAGGTTAGTGTCCATTTGCAAACTATGGAGGGCAGCAACAGTGAACCAGGATATTGAAAGGCATTCATTGTATTGGGTAAAATAGGTCTGGAGGGCTCCCTGGTGATGGTGATTATTTCATATTTTTTACGGGTCCACAAACTACAATTGTTACACAAAAGCACACGTGATAGAAATTCTGCAAATCATGAAGGTTACAACCTGGTGAACGTGTATTATCATGTACACAAATACAACCCTGGTGCCGACATACGGTGATCATTTAAGAAAGGGACCTCAGTGTGAGTGATACAACAGTGCGTGTGAAAGACAAGATCAGGAAACATAGTGAGTCAGTTGATCTCAGTTTTTAGAGGGGCCATTTTGACCGTGAATTAACTATTTCATGGTGGTAGGGAATCACTCCAAGGCTGTTACGTGGAACACAAATAGGATCCTTGTGACCTTAATTGATTACAATAGCTTCCACGCTGCACCAGAAGAGGTTGAATCAATGAGCAAGTGATTATCACACCCTGCAGGATATGGGCAGGAAAGAGTGAAAGCAGGCTTGCAGAGAGCCGGTTTTGGAAACTAGTTCCACCTTTTGCCCCATTTGGCTTAGTTTGTGCCCCACAACAGCCTGTGGTCATGCCCGAGCACCATCAGCACTGACTTTAAGGTGTGAAGATGGGCATGGCAGAAGGAGCCACGGAATCTTTCAGTCATACCCAAATTGACAAGACCTCGGAAACTGCCAAGGACATTCGGGCTATGCTGTTTCTCCCTCATTTAGAACAAGAGGCTGTTCTATTGCACGATAAAGAGCATCTAGTCTACGGCTCCCAGACTGTGGGGACTTTGTCTTATTCCCTCCCCATCCCCATCACAGGTCAATCTCCACATATTCAGAAGAAGAGCTGGAAGGTAGGGTTTGAAGCCCTTATGGCTGGAGTACAGAGTCAGGAAATCAAATGGGTCTAAAAAGAAAGAGGTAGCAGCTGAAGAAGGAGAAGTGAATCCAGAAACAAGGAGACACAAACCCGGAAAAGCCAATCTCAAATACAAGTTGGGAATCTAGACCCACAGTGGATCAAAGTCTTGGGAACGGCAACAATCACAAAGGAAGAGACGAGTGAATTCTCCAGGGCCTGCTCCAACTGGCTTTTTATTTCTTTTTGCAATTCTCATGGGTGTCTCCTCTCACAGAGTGCCCTTGGTTGCTGAGGGAGCCTTCTGACAGACTGCATAGGCCCTGGGATGCTCAATAAATATTTGTGGGGTGAATGACTCAATGATTTTAATTTCGGTTCAAATCCATCTAGGCACCAGCAGATGTTCAGGGAATCTAAATTAATGTACTTCCCACTCGACGTATATAAATTGACCGATATTACTAACAGGATGTGGAGACAGGGTTGGAACAAATGTGACTATTTATAAAAATCAAAGCTAAGTGAGGCAGTTATAGAACCTTAGAAGTTGGGTCATTTTCCACACTCATTAAGCAGCCTCCAAACAACACTTGGCTTCTAGCATTTGCATTGGTTCCTCGCATATTGCCCAGTATTGCCATATGTCCCTTCCCATACTGACACTTTTATTTTTCTTGTGCATCTGAACCCTTTTTCTCTCCACTTGGCTAAGACGAGGGAATCTGCCTTCGATCACTCTGAGTTCAGGTCCAAATGTGTGTTAACTAACTCTCTTTTTGTCATTCTCAAAATACACACACACACACACACACACACACACACACACACCTCATAGTCACACAAAAGGAGAAGTTAGTATATTAACTTTTTCATTAGATACACATTTTTTTTAGGAATGTTGCCTTTAACTTCTGGGAGTGGGAATAGGAGTTATTTTTAAGGCTACAATAATAGCTGTAATAATAGGCCAGAAAAACAACCAGCAGAATAAAATAAAGGTGAGAATCCATTTGGAAGAAAATATGAGTGTGATGGGATACTTGACCCCACAAACATGACCTCAATAGCTGATCAAAAGCATTGTGCTTTCCAAATGATCAGGATGCAATTTAATATAGTAGTAACTTCCCAGGTTACAAGATCAACTGTCACAGTCTGAATTTCTTTGAGTTCATGTTTACAAGCTCTGAATATCTCGGCAGAATAAAAAGCTCAAAAACAGCATACCGCCACTTGAAGCAAAGAACTTACCAAATGCTTCTTGATTCATTTATTAACTGACCGGGCGTCCAGGTTGAATTCAAGTGCACCCTGCTAAGGCTCTGTCTCCGCTACAAAAGCAAAGTACGGGGAAGAAGCGGTAACAATAGTGACAAAACTTGACTCAGATGGTCATGCTCCAGTTAACACGATGGACTAAACCTCTCATCCCATGCCTATATCCTCTGGGATGGAATGGAGGCCAAGAAGAAGTGTGGCACCTCTCAAGAGGGAAACTTTAAGATGAGAAGAAATATGTTTGTATGCCACGCATACACATACTCGGCACCGTATTCTTCATAAATATTCTCATAAAATGCTCTTAAAAGTTAGGTTTTACTTGAAACCGTGTAGGCATGCACCAGACTGATTCATCAGAAACCCCTAGGATCCAACAGGATCTAGGATCTTTTGGGGAAAGGAACCATACCCCAAAGTACCAGGACCATCTGAACTAGGGTCAGCCTACCTGAAGTTGAGAATCCTCAGAGCCAACACCGCACCGCACCTTTGAGAATATGCACGGTGCCCTCAGGCCCTGTGGGTTCCAGAGCAAAATCAAGAGGGAAAGTTGCAGTCTCCTGGCCAGAAAAGCCACCCTGGGCTGCGTACCTCTTACTATGTTATTAAAAACAAAACGAAACTCTCTTCAAAAAAGGTGGTCGAGCAGGCTGGAGGCAGCGGCCCTGCAGCAGACACAGAGATGCAGATCTTTGCGGAGACCCTGATGGGCGAGACTATCGCCCTTGAGGCTGAGCCCATGACCCCAGTGAGAATGTCAAAGCCACAATCCAAGACAAGGAGGCCATCCCGCCTGACCAGCAGCATCTGCTTTCTGTGGGCACACAGCTAGATGATGGTTGCACCCTCTCAGACTACAATACCCAGAAAGAGTCTACCCTGCACTTGGCGCTTCACCCGCAGGGTGGCACCACCGAGCCTTGCCTCTGCCAGCTGGGTCCAGAAATACAACTGCGACACGACGGTCTGCCGCAAGAGTCAGGCTCACCCGCACCCCGCGCTGTCAAGTGCCGCAAGAAGTAGAGCCACACCAACAACCTGCACCCCAAGATGAAGATTACATAAGGCTCATCCACCGGCCCTTCCTTTGTCTGCAGGGTGACATCTGGCCTGAGCCCCAAGGCCCGTGGGGCTCAATAAAGTTTTCCTTTCCTTGCAAACCAACCAACCAACCAACCAACGAACCTCAGGAAATCCACATCTCGCCTGGTGCAAAAGCTCTCACACGTAGTACACAGTTTCAGTCAATCCTGGCCTCAGGGAAAACCCACGGTGCCCTAGATATGACTAGAGCAGGACACTGTAAGGACTTTCCATCATTCTTCTCTAGACATTCTTTTCCTCTCCCACTATAGCCTCAATGCATAGATTTCTAAAGGTTGAGAGTCTGGATCATGCTAATTAGAAATAGTTTATGCCAGGGCACCTGGGTGGCTCAGTCACTTAAGCAACTGAGTTTGACTCACATCATGATCTCATGGTTCGGGGGTTCCAGCCCTGCATCGGGCTCTGTGCTGACAGCTCAGAGCCTGGAGCCTGCTTCGGATTCTGCGTCTCCTTCTCTCCCTGCCCTCCCCCTGCTCACACTCTGTCTCTCTCTCAAAAATAAATAAACATGCAAAAAATATTTGTTTAAAGAAATAGTGTATGCCATAACATAACCTGGCAGAGTCAAAGGGCAACAGGATGCCTGTATTTGAGTGTGTCAAAACTGTAGCAAGAGATTGTTCTTTCCATTCTGTCATCCTGTGGAAAAATGCTCCATAGTGACCATCCACAGATGTGTTCAGATGTCTGGTCATCCTAAATCCTTCCCTTTGAAAGCCTAGCATGATGGCAACTTCTTCAACCTTCTGGATAGGGATACTTTATATACTGCACTGGTTATCACAACATAAGGTACAATTTACTGCAGCAGGAAGAAAATAACCAGGGGTCTCAAGATGAAACCCTCATTCCAGTGCATTTTAATACTTACTGTTTTTAAAGCATCGGGGAATCTGCATCTTGCCCACGGCAAAAGTTCACAGAAAATATGATTACACTAATATCAGTGCCAGGTGTGGTTGTCGTCTGCGGGCCAAGGAGCAAAGGCCACATAGAGTCCTAACTCTCCGTATGAAAGGCTACACCTCCCTAAAATTAAAGCCAAGAAACCAGAGCAGAGGAGACAAGTAAATATCCCCTTTTCCCCGTGGCACCTCCTGCCTAATGGGAATCGTAGTTAATGATCTGAATCGAAAGCGAAGTCTTGTTTTATGGAATGCTCACTCTTTGTTAAGCAAAGCTGTTTGGGCGAAGGACCATTCTATTGATTTAAAAATTGATTTCTTTTTTTCCCCCTTCATATAACTAAAACATGGCTCACAAATCACAGCTCTTTTATTCTTCTGGCTACAACCTAGGCTGAATCTCTCCCAACCTACTCACCGAGGGATGTCTGATGGAGGAAGTAGGAACATTTGGACAGAGATTGTTCAAGATTCTATTAAAGGTTTCAAGTGGCTTCCTTTGAACATTTGGTAATTTATATTTCGAGTCCCTTGGTGTAATTATTGTAATTATCATTAATCATCAACTTCCAGACCCAATCGAAACACAGAACATTGGAAAGGTCAAAGCAATGGAGAATTCTACCAATTCTTCACAGAAGATACGAGGCATTAACATTCTGATGCTCCACTTGTGTGACAAAGATTGTAATGAAAACAGAAAATAGCAAAAGATTAATGTGTTCTCATGATAAGAATCATCATAAGGAAAAGAGAAAGTGGAGCAAACTTAACCCACTCCTGTCACAGAGGCATGGTGATGAGTGGGGTTGA
Organism: Neofelis nebulosa; assembly: GCF_028018385.1. NCBI lineage: Eukaryota > Metazoa > Chordata > Mammalia > Carnivora > Felidae > Neofelis > Neofelis nebulosa. Next base: position 76,438,268 of record NC_080788.1, on the reverse strand, counting down.
GGCTCAGGGGCGGGCTGTGGCAGCTGGGCCTGACCCTGCCAAAGAAGAGCATGCCTTCCTTCTCTTGTGGAGTAACAAAAGATAAGAAACGAGCTCAGGAACACAGTAGGTCACATTTTGAACAATTCAGTGGACTCCTGGTTGTCTCTCTGGCTCCTTCCCTAAGTATCTGGCTCCAGATCAGATCACTCACTGGACCTTCGAAGCCATATCACAACCACCTGCTAGAAATCCACCTGCATGTTCAAAACAGGACTCATCATCTCTCCCCTGAACTGAATCCCTCCCCGGTGGACAAAATAGGATAGTGCTGAAACGTCAGATTCTGGAGGTGTCCACACCTGTATTCAAATCCCGGTTTGGGCACATAATACATGATCCTGGGGAAGATGCTGGCCTTTTCCATGCCTCCATTTTCCTATTTGTAAAATGTGCTTAATAGGATCTGCTCCACAGTGTTATTTTAAAGATAAAGTGAGGCAATATACTTAAACTACTTAGCACATAGAAAGTGCTCAATAAATGTCAGCTATTTTTACAGTACAATCCCTTTATTATTATGAAGTCCATCTGGTTACTTAATCAGAAAAAAGATAAGTCTGGGAATTATACTGTATTTCTCCATCTCTGTCAAAATGGGACCAAATTCTGTCAATTGTACTCCCCTAATGTCCCTCAAATCTTTTCTTTCGATTTTCATTGCCTCTGCCTTGACTCAGAACCTTACAACTCTTCCCAGCATGAATTTCATTATCGTCTTCCTGCCTCTATACTTGCCCCATTCTAAGCCATCAGCCACACGGGAGCCAAACGCTCTTCAAAAGCACATATCATAATGTCCTTCTCCTGCTTAAATTCGCCTGTGGCTTTCCAGTCCTGTAGCCTCAGCTCCGATTCTGTAGGAAGGCACATGAGGCCCCCATGATCCAACCCAGACTCTCTCCTTTCCACCCGTCCCTTCTCTTGGACACCTCCACATTCCCCATGCCCCAGACATGCCCCATGTCCTGCAAGCCCAGCCTAGGCCTCCCAGGCTTTCTCACCTCTTTTGTCAGTTGCTGTTCCTTGCATCTGAAATCAGTGTCCTCCTACATCTGGTCAGCCACTTCTCTCTTTTTTTTTTTTTTTTTAAGTTTATTTATTTATTTTGAGAGAGAGCGAGAGAGAGCACAAGCAGGCGAGGGGGAAAGAGAAACCCAAGGAGGCTCTGCACAGGCAGCGAGGAGCCCGATGCAGGGCTCAAACTCACCAACCGTGAGATCGTGACCCGAGGCAAAATCAAAAGTCAGACGCTAACCGACTGAGCCCCCCAGATACCCCTCCGGCCAGCCACTTCTAATCCTCGAATGACTCAGCACGGGCATCACCTCTCACAAGCTTTCCCTGAGCCTCTTCTCCCTCACATAGTGTTAAATGTCCTCACAGCACTGAAAATGCTCTTCTGCCAATATTGATGTTGGATTTTATTTTACGTAGGTCCCCATCCCCCACTGGGCCCTGAACTCTTAGAAAGCAGACATTGTTCTCTCATCTCTGTGAAGCTGCTTCTTAGCCTTGTGTGTAGCACGTAGGAGATGCACAAAGAATTCTCTTGAGTAAATTCACACATCTTTCTTGTCTCTCTTGCTCTCTACAATTATGAATGAGAAGAGAAGTGAAATAAAATTTAATTACTTCCTTTTTGTTTCTGGTTCACCATTAAGTTGGGAAATGAGTTGAAAAAACTCCTAAAGTTAAAGGGAAAATAAGGATTGTGGATGATCTACACATTTCCAAGATCATTCAGATTCTTTGCATTGGCTGCTGATAGAAGACAGTAGGACCCACTGACATGTACCAGCAGGCTGAAGATAATTGTAGTAATTTGCTGAAATGTGTCCCCTTAAATTGCCCCTGTGTAAGAGAAAGGAATGAGTGACATTATGAAGAAACATTTTAAAAGCTAACTTTTTCATCTGAGCAGAGATGCAGGGGAATTGTCCCCTACGAATGACTAGTTTTCTGGAAGTCCAATAAGGAAGCCAGCAGGGAAAACCATAAAGAGCAGTAATTCTATTTGACAACACAAAGGTAGAGAAGTCAGAGTCCATTCTAGTACCCTACAGAGAGGGTGTGCTGTCTGTCTCTCTGCCGGGGGCAAACAGCCACCATGATGAGAACAGTAGATGCTCTAGCTGGTCCCTCTGTTTGAAGAGTCCCTCTCTTCACTCCTACTAATGTGAGAGGGAGAAGAACTCCTCGGCAGGAGAGAGTCCACTCAGAAGACTCCAGAACACTCCCTGGTACAGAGACCACAGGAGCTTCGCCAGTGGACACTCTCTGGAGCTGGGCTGACCAGGTTGGCTATCTACTGCTGGAGGCAGTGACAGTCAAGAGAAACTAAATCACGGTCAAGGAACAAGACCAAGTTTGTAGCTAGAGAGATAGTACTGAGGTCTGAGGGGAGAAACATGGTCAGAAACGGGAAACGGTAACAACGTCAGAAGCCCTGAGTGGGTGTGAAATAGATCAGGGCAAGAGACTCTGGGTGACGGCTGTGGTTGAAGCAGGGAAACCAGAGGGCAGACTTTCATGAGCTGTGGCCCGTGTAGAGTGAGAGTGGTTTGAGTTCTTAAAACAGCTGGTCAGGACAAAGCAGCAGGAGCTCTTTCACAGGAAAAGAAAAATATTAAAATGATTTCAAGTGAACCATTTTCCATAGCACCACAAGGAGGAAATGGAGGGAAATCAGTCATGAGGCTGGAAAGCAGGGGGACATGGCCACACAAAGGAAAAAGGAAAAACTCAGAACCCCAGAAGCTACATAATGAGTGTCCACACTGGGTCAGCAGCTTTAGAGGCAACCATCCTGCCTTCATCTGAAGTGCCTGTAGGCACCTGATGAAAACCCCTGTTGGGTTCAGACAATTCCTCCCATTTTCTGTGCAATCCCATCTCACATGTGATCTGGCTTTCCCTCTTCTGTCTATCCCCGCCATACTGACAAATCCATCGGGTGGTCTCCCTTGCCTTGTAATTCATCTCCATAAGATGCTGCCTCTCAGCTCACCTCCTCTGAGCTGTGCATTCCACAGCCCTCATGCTTGTTCAGGTCTCGCATGTATTGCACCCTGACCAGGCCCAGGGCAGAGAGCGGTGTCTCCCCAAGCGTGTGTGCATGTGTTGGAGAAGATGCTCCATAAAAATCCTCAAGTGTAACAAGACAAAACTACTCGTAGCTCGAGAAGGAAATGATTTATGGTCGTTGTTAAAGAAAACCAAGTTTCGAGGAGCTGGATGGCTCGCCGAGAGCCTGTACGTGCATCTGATATGTAACAAAGAGCTTTCTGCAATACATTCCATGGTGTACTTGATACCAAATCCTTCATGGAAACAAAATAAGATCTCCAGGGAATGGAAGTAAGGTGAATTCCAGGAACACGGGAAGTCCTGGGCATGAAAATGAGTCATAGAGGAATAGGATATTCATCCATAACTCCAAATGATAAGAAGGATTTGGGCTGAAAAAAGAACACACACATTAGAAATAATAGGACTGGGGATGAGGAAGTTATGTCTCTTTCAAATGGAAATTTCCAGTTGAGCTCATCAAGACAACTTAAAAACAAATATAGAGGAACACTCTCAGATTTAACTGTGTAGCTAGTAACTCTGGAAGGGTGATGTCCAAAAAAGGCAGGTAGAGTTAATAATATCCAATTATTCTGGATTTAAAAAATACTTGAAAAGGAGTCACAGTCAATTTTGAAAACCTAATTAATGATAAGTAAAACAAAGTTGAAATTATCAGGAAGACAAAAGAATAAACAATAAGATGTCACTAAGACTTGATGATCTGATGATCATGATTAAAATGCCAGTTGAAATGTACATCCTGTTGATTATGAATAAGCTCATTAGAAGGAAGTGTTAGTGGGGCACCTGGGTGGTTCAGTCCGTTGAGCACCCATCTGATTCTTGATCTTGGCTCTGTCATGACCCCAGGGTCATGGGATCAAATCCCACGTGGAGCTCCTTGTGAGTGTGGAGCCTGCTTGAGATTCTCATTCTCTCTCTCTGTCTTTCTCTCTCCCTCTGCCTTTCTCCCCCTCTCCCCTACTTATGCGCTCGCTCTCTCTCTCTCTCTCTGTCTCTCTCTCTCTAAAATAAAAAAAGAAAAAAGGAAATGTTAGTAAGTCTCATTCTCTATAGTCTAAAAGGGGATATCCACCCCACCCCACTTCCTCCAGTGGCTATTAGAGGGGTTGACAGGGTAAACAGTAGTGGGCTACTGGGATGCATTCTGCCATCTCAGCAAACCCAGTGCCGGCCCCTGAGTTTTAACGGAACCAGAGAGATTGTGTGGGTAGGTACTGAGCCCAGGTGAGAAGAGCATAAACCCGGAGCCGTGTGACATTAATAACCAGTATCAGCACCGAAAACAAACCATGTGAGTTACAGAAATATTCAAAAGATGCTGTGCATACAAAGGGTAACAGAGCCCATTTGGATTCTGAAGGAGAACAAAAGCTACAGGAACTCACACAGTGGTTAAGAACGTGGCCTCTGAAGGTACATTGTCCGGGTTCAAATCCCCATGAATTACCAGCTGTACACTTTTGGGCAACTTATGCAACCTCTTTACACCTTGCAAATGTCTTTGTAAAGTAGTGACAGTAATAGTACACATTCCTTAGGCTGTTACAGGTTAAGTAAGTTCAATCATAGAAAGCACTTTGGAAAATATGGGGCACGAGACAAGCTACCTACTTGCTACCATTGTTATCCAGTACAGATTATACATCTTAGAAATCTAACCATGAAGCAAAAGCCAACATGAAACTCAGGGGCTTGTTAACAGGTCATGGCAACATTAATTGAATCAATTACTAATTTTAAGTGCAAACAATATGTTGGGCACTTTGCTAGGTACTTGAGACATTACAGTAAATGATGAGATCATATAAAGGAGCTAGAGGGATTGTATATCCATCAGTCTAGGTATAGAAGTGAGCTGGAGAACTTTTGAAAATTAAGCGTTCTCTTTTTTTTTTTTTTTCCTCCTTTCCTGGAAAACCGAATCCAAAAGCCACTGGGTGAGACAATCCAAGCTGGTGGTTGGAAAGAGCCAGGATTTCCTAGAGCTGGGGGTTAGAGTCTTTAAGATTGAGAAAGGGGAGGTTCAAGAGGGTGGTTGTCATGGGGCATCAGAGCCTGGCTAGGATGAGGAGGGCATCCAAGAGAGAGGTGTGGACCACAGCAAGATGTCGCACACAGAGGGATTGACCAAGGCAGTAAGTATACTGAGGCTGATGGGAACCAGGTTTCTCACTGATCAACAAAGTTACAAATAAAGAGAGAACACTAGGGTAAACCCTGAAACACTGGCCTGGAACTGGATGCATCCATGTGAACTCTGATTTTCCACGTACACAGAAAAATGTAGAAATAAATAGAGATCGATTGCCAACAAGATACCCCATCGCCCTCTCATACTTTAGTGTATGTTTCCTACAGAGACATTCCACATAATCCAATCAAGAAAGACAGGTTTTCCTTCAGGTTTTAAGGAACCACAGCAGTGCAGATCTGTGAATGCAACCAGCCTTGGGTCAGGGCCCAGAGCAGAAAAAGAGGGGGAAAAACCGATCTCCCCCACTCTCTCAGTCTCACAGGACAGGAGCCCTTTGTTCCAGTTGTCTGGCCAGAAAGACTGGCTTCTCCCAGGTTGTGCTGCCTGCACCCACTGCCAATTCCCTGATTTGGCCTGCTCTTGGGTCAAACCTGGAAGAAAAGGAGTCCATGGGGAAGGAACTCACCCCTCCTTTACTCCTTGTTCTTTAAGGTTGAACTTTCCTCTTCATTCCAGCTGCTACTGTTTACACTTCTGCCCTTGGGAAACTGGGTTTTTTGTTTGGGATTTTGGTTTTGTTTTGTATTTTAACCAGTCTTTACTTGTTACCACCGGAAGTCATAGACTTTATAGGCCCTACTCCACCTTGGCAGAAATCCCGGCATCTTTTCTACATCTGTCAGCAGGGAAGGCCAGCTTCCTGGATGTGCTATCTGTGCAGTCACATGGGGCTCAAGGCATAGGAGGACCCTATGCTTGCTTTAATGCTCTGTTGCTGCCATCTTGAAATCCTTAATCATTTTACCAACCTGTACGAGTGAAGTTCAATGGAAATGGAGCACATACATGGGCTTAGGAGATCCACACAATATGCAACGTGCACTACTGTTTCGTGCTAGCCCCATTAGCACGGAGCATTCATGATGTCTTGTGAGTACATGATCAGCATATTATATCTATAACTGACACCTCCAAGAGGCCATACTTCCAGTTAGAAGCACAACTTTCTTTGAACGCAGAAAGAAGACAATGATGTTTTAAGAAACCCAAATGACCAAAGAAACCTGTCATGCCATTTTTATGTTATTTCCCTATTAGCCTACAACTGACACCGAAAATGATGGCTTAGGAAGAAAGAGAAAGACAATAGTTCCTTTATGAAACAGTGCCTTTACTGTCACTCCATTTTTACTTATCAGTAGGGCAAAGTAGAGAGTATGGGTAGAATGTGGACAAAGAAAGAAGTGAAATAAAAACAGCTGAGTTAGTTTTGTGTGGCATGTCCTCTAACGTGGTAAGAACAAAATGCATGTGCGTGTGCAAATTGTGTAATTTCGGTGATTCTGCATAACAGTTTAATGCTCTTATATGTGCATTTAAAACTGGCATTGCACAATATAAAGGTAAATGGTAAAATGGATGCTAATAATTTAACATTTTAATTTTTTAACTTAGAATAATGTTAAATAGCAAATAAAAAATACTATGACAAGTCGAGAGTTCACAGAAGAAAGGAAAAAGGTTTGTATTTAGTTACTTTTCCTGGTACTTCTTTCCTGACTTTTGAACACGGGACCCTGTATTTTAATTTTGTACTGGACCCTGAAAAATATGTAGCCATCCCTGTCTGTTAATTTTGGCTTGAATCCAGATCCAATTTTGGACTCTCCTAAGGAGTTCTCGGTTTTTTGGCGATATGTTCCTCCTCAGCCTACCTCGCTAATAACCCCTCTTCCCAACTCAAATCCAGGAAGCATATTAGCCTGCAGGCTGAAATTCAGAATACCTGAGATGAGATTAAGCATCGCACCCTGTAAATATCCTTCAGGGCAGGCAGTTGGACTTGATAGACATTTTTTTGTTTTATGTCTTTGCAAAAACATGGCCCGTCCTGTTTGCCTATGTATCAAAGCAGTAAAATGCCCAAATAATCCTATCAGCGCTAAATTAAATTGACTCTCAATCTATGCCATAATTTGCCATGATGGATTCCGTGGAATGAGCCTCAGAACACGGCTTGGCATGCTGTTTAAGATTACATGTTTTCATGTGTAAAGCTGCAATACCAACTTCATGAATTGTTCTTAGGGTTGTATGAACATATAGAAGTTGCTCAGTAATGCATAAATATTTGCACTTGGCTATTAGTCAACTTTCAATCATTGTCCAAATAGCTCACGAGATTTATATCGCAGTTCTTTCCCTTCTCTGAACCTAGAGATGATTGAAAAAACAACGCAGCCCATGTAAAGTGCCTTGTGAAATAATGCATTCAAGGTTTTGAAACTACATATGTGGCTTATTACAATGATTGTATTCAAAGAGTTCAAGGTGTATCTTGAATTAACAAGTTTCCTTGTCCTTCTCTTCTTACCTTTACCATTTTTCTCAACACTTCAAATCTGAGCACTTTCCTTTGTTCTTACAAAACCATGGGAACTGATCAAATTCTGCCACACTCTTCAAAACTCTTCTGTCAGTTCACTGTTATGCTTTTTTCCCACCTGATCAAATCAACTTACGGAATGTCTTGACTTGTAAAATTCATAAAAAGAAATGGACTCACCCGCTGCTAAAATGATGAGAACATTACAGATGGCCATGATGAGAAAGAGCACTGTTGTTTTAATCTGAGCAAAGTAATCTTGCGGTGGCATAAAATTAAATGCTAACCTTACACTGGTCCCTAGTTTGTTGTAACATAAAATTAAAAAAAAAAAAAAAGAAGAAGAAGAAGAAATTTTCAAGTACCTTAGGCTTATCCTTTATCTATATAAATTTTATTTAGTTCTCTTACATGCAATTAGGGTACAAAAAATAAATACAGATGTTTATAAGTTTGAACCCCTTTCATTTACAACTTTGATGGGTTTATCTGTCTTAGTTGTGTTTCCTGTAATTTTCTCTAGGACAGAAGAAAGACACACTAAGTGATGTGAGCTTACAATAGGAAGGACAAGTCTTACCCAAGCAAGTGGATGATTTACATTTGCCATGTAAATGCGATTTTTTGCAGTTATGTCCCAATTATTTATGGCATTAAGGGACAGGGATAGCACAGATGAAAGAATCATAGCATCTCAGGGTTGGAAGTGTTTAAACGTCCTGTAGTTCCATCACTCATACGATGGTTAATTTAATTCCACAGCCTCCTTCCTATACCAAGAAGACTTCCAGCATGTGCTTGAATATCTTTAGTGATGGCAAAAAGCTAGCTCATTTCATCCTTGAGTAATTCCATTAGATTTTGGTTCAATCTAAAGGGCAAATCTTTCTATCCTTCTATAATTTCTACACCTATTCTTTGATAATGGAAGGCGAGAACGATACTTATCAATCTTTGTATCTCTAGTGCTTATGATAGCACCCAACTGACACACAGTAGGACTTCATTAAGTATTTACTAAATATAACTGAAATACAGATCCAAAAACAGTGTTTCCCAGGCTGTCTTCTCTCCAGCTCTTCAAGAATTCTTCCTAGTCATGACTTCAAACTCCCTTATCATCCTGGTGCCTTCTCACTAAATGAATTTTATCTGTATTCCCTTTCTAATTATGTTGTCTCCAAAATAAAACAGAATATTGTTAAGTTTGTTCTTACAAATACAGAGTATAACATACTAACAACTCCATCAACCTAGAAATGATATAGCTCAGAATTAAAGTACCCTGTGTCAGCAGCTACCTCCTACAGAAGGGCACTGGTATTAAACCAAGTCTTTTACCAAGGGGCTGCCTCTGCAGAACTCTGTTTTCCCAAATTATATTCATAGATGTTTGTGTGTGTGGACAAAAGCATAAGACTTCAATGTAACTTGAGTGAAGGCTAGAAACATCTGGAGACAGTGGGCATTATATAAACTCAAGTTTAACTCTGACACGAACTTATTACTGGTTGTGTGATCTAGGCAAGGAACTTCCATTTATCAGAGTCTCATGTTCCTTTGTTAATAAGGGATGGAATGTCTATTATTTAAAAATCATCTTTGGGATGCCTGGGTGGCTCATTCGGTTGACTGTCCGACTCTTGATTTGGGCTCAGGTCATGCTCCTGGGGTTGTGGAATCAAGTCCCATGTTGGGCTCCACGCTAAGCATGAAGACTGCTTGGGATTCTCTTTCCTTCTCTCTCTCTCTCTCTCCTTCTGCCCCTCCCCACTCACACATGCACATGCTCTCTCTCCAAAATAAAAAAAAAATTGTAAAGAAATAAATGAATAAATATTGTCTTTTGAAGGACAACTGGGAGAACAGAGGTGCCATTTAGTGAATCAGGATGACTACAAAAGAAGATATTTGATAAGTGGAGGCTTGGCATTCGGTTCTGTTTTAGGTGCGTTAAGCTGGAATGCTTATTAGGCAATGGAGTGGTAATGTCAAGTAGACAGTAGAAAACACACGCCAGGATTCAGAAGGCTCTAGGCTGCAGCTATTGATTTGGAAGTTCAAAGCTGTAGATTCATATGAGTCATGAGATTTGGGAAGTTTCCTAGAAAATGACAGTGAAGAAAAATGACCTTGGTCCCTCTAATATTGGGAAGAAATAACAATGGAGACCAAAAAAGAGAGATCAATGAGGTGGGAGGGAAACGATGAGAGAGTGATGTCCTGGAAGAAAAGCTCATTACCATTGCTTTCTGTTATCCTGCTGAGAGGTCAGGTAATTTGAGGAGTCACACATTAGCTCCAAACTCCAGTTTCTGGAAAACTCCCCGACATATTGTAGGCCTTAATGAAGTGGTAAGTGTTATTATTTTAGACCTTGACTCAGTTGTCCAAATATTTATTCTATCTTCCAACATCAATAGTTCAACCCAATCACAGATCTGAAGTAGAAATCATGATGGATGCATAAGAAAGAGTTCTCCAGGACAGAAACTGACTGACTAACTAGCACCCCTTGGGTATACTTGCCAAACCAAGTGTGATACATTTAATGGTGGTCATATTCTCTCCAAATGTCTCCCTTTTGCTCAAAGGAATAGCATCAAAGATCTGTCCTATTGCTCTGCTGCTGAAAAATATGTTACTGGTAATCAATTCTCCAATTTTACAGCCTAATAAGTTTTTTTTGTTTTTTTGGTTTTTTTTTTAATTTTTTTTTTAACGTTTATTTATTTTTGAGACAGAGAGAGACAGAGCATGAACGGGGGAGGGGCAGAGAGAGAGGGAGACACAGAATCAGAAGCAGGCTCCAGGCTCTGAGCCATCAGCCCAGAGCCCGACGCGGGGCTCGAACTCACGGACCGCGAGATCGTGACCTGAGCCGAAGTCGGACGCTCAACCGACTGAGCCACCCAGGCGCCCCGTAATAAGTTTATCTAAAAAAAAAAAAGAAAGAAATTAGGTTTGATCTCAAATGATTTCGCCAGAGTGAATCCATGCTGACTCCTGATGATCCTCTTAACTCTGAACATGACATCTTCACACTAACACATTTTTAAAACTCATAAAAGACTGAAGACAAAATTTTGGTGTGGTTCGTGTACTCTTTTCCCACCCCTCTTTATCTTTTAAAAATCGAAAACTGTACCTTTCTCATCTTCAGTGTATCTTTCAGCCGTGCCAATTTATAAAATTTGATATCAGGAACGTGCTACAACTCTCTGACAAGGAAGTGTATGTCAGCTGTAAAGGCAATGTTACCTCGTCAATTATAGGACAGTAAATCACGGACACAACTTACAAATTCAAGAAGCTCAATGAATGTCAATGAATCCCAACCAGGATAAACACAAAGAAAATCATGCTCAGGCATATCATGATCAAACTGAAGAAAACCAAATACAAAGGGAAAAATCCTAAAAGTAGCCAAAGAAAAACAACACATTACATACAAGGAAACAGTAGAAATTAACACAAGGTTTTCAACAGAGATCACGGGACCTACACAGTGCAAACATCTTTGAAGCACTGGAAACAAAATACAAACAACTGAACCAAAAAAAAAAAAAAAAAAAACCTATCAATTACTAATTCTATATCCAGTGGAAATATTTTTCAGGAATGAAGTTGACATAAAAACATTCTCAGATGAAGGAAAACAAAAGAACTTGTCACCATCAGATCTCCTATGAAAGAAATGCTAAAGGGAGTTTTTCAAGTTGAAGAAAAATAGTATCAGAGGGAAAACTTGAAACTTAGGAATGAAGGAAGAGTGACAGAAATGGTAAATATTTGAGTAAATGAGATAGCCTATTTTTTTCCTATTATGTTCCTTGCAATGTGTGTGATTCTTGAAAGAAAAAACTTGTAAGTTTATTTGGGCTGGGGGGGGTGGGCATTTTATATATACAGATATAACATGTATAAAAACTATAACACAAAGAAAGGATAAATGGGACATATATGGTTGTAAGGCTTTTACATTTTACTTGAAGTGGTAAAATACTAATTATAAACACCAGAAAACTCGGTGTGAATATTATAATCGTTAGAGCAACAACTAAAACAATACCAAAAGATATACTCAAATAGTTAATGGATGAATTAAATGAAGTACTAAAAATATTCAAGTAATCTAGAAGAAGGCAAAAAAGAGAGAACAGAAAAAAAAAATTCAAAGGGAATAGAAAAACAATAAAAGGGTAGACTTAAATATTAACATATCAATAGCTACTTTAAATGTAGATGATTTAAGCGCTCCAGTTAAGACATTGTCAGATTAGGCGTGCCTGAGTGGTTCAGTCAGGTAAGCATCTCACTTCAGCTCAGGTCATGATCTGACGGTTCGTGAGCTGGAGCCCGGCATCAGGCTCTGTGCTGACAGCTTGGAACCTGGAGCATGTTTCGGATTCTGTGTCTCCCTCTCTCTCTGCCCCTCCCCAGCTCATGCTCGCTCGCTCGTGTGCTCTCTCTCTCTCTCCCTTACTCAAAAATAAATAAACATTAAAAAAAAGACATTGTCAGATTGGATTAAAAAATAAGATCAAATGATAAGCCGTCTATAACCCACCTTAATCATAATGGCATAGTGAAACTAAAAGCATATAAAAAGACCTCATACAAACACTAATCCAAAAAAAAAGCTGCATCGGTTATATTAATATGAGAAAATGTTGATTTCAAAATGAAGAAAATTGGGACAAAGAGGTTTATACTACGTAATTGATGTAATACACGATGTAATTGACCTTTTATAGGGTCAATTTCCTAAGCAGCTATAACAAACTTAACTGTGTGTGCACCTACCAGTGGAGATCTCAGAATACATGAAGCAGAGACTGATAGAACAAAAGGAAACATAGGCAAGTCTGCAGTTATAGAGACCTGGCGACTCCTCTTGTGGTAACTGATTGTACAAGGAGATGATTAATCAGCAAAGACATCCAAGACTTGAGAAACATTCTCAAACAACTTACCCTAATGACCTCTATGGAACACCCTACCCACAAACAACAGAATATGCATTCTTTTCAAGTGTACTTGGCACATCAGTAAGAGCCACCATGTTCTGGGCCATATTTGAAAGGTAAAGCATACAGTTCCTATTTCCCTGACCACCCGTTGGCAGATTTCAGGCACATGACATGAGACCGAGGTTGAGCATGGCTGCTTAAAGAGGCTGCCAAGAGTGACTAATTTGAAATGTGAAAAATGCAACCTCACATGTGTCTCTGAATCATCTGATGTACGTAACATATAGTGTATTGCTCTTACAGATACAAATGAATATTAGAATAGATGGCCTAAAGCCAGAGTAAGGAGCAAAACTTTGGAATTAAAGTATGTATCTCTTTTTAAAAAAAAATTTTTTAACGTTTATTTATTTTTGAGACAGAGAGAGACAGAACATGAACAGGGGAGGGGCAGAGAGAGAGGGAGACACAGAATCAGAAGCAGGCTCCAGGCTCTGAGCCATCAGCCCAGAGCCCGACGCGGGGCTCCAACTCACGGACCGTGAGATCATGACCTGAGCTGAAGTCAGACGCTTAACCGACTGAGCCACCCAGGCACCCCAAAGTATGTATCTCTTTTAAGCAAGTATTACTGATAATTATAGATGAGTACTGTTCATTCATTTAAGATGCCCCTTCTGTTCAGAAATACAGCTGACCCTGAACAGCACGGGTTTGAACTATACAGGTCCACTTACATGTAGATTTGTTACAGTACAATACTATAAATATATTTCCTCTTCCTTATGATTTTCTCTTTTTTTTAAGTTTTTAACATTTATTTATTATTTAAAGACAGAGACAGAGCATGAGCATGGGAGGGGCAGAGAGAGGAGGGGACACAGAATCCCAACCAGGCTCCAGGCTCTGAGCCATCAGCACAGAGCCTGACGCAGGGCTCGAACTCAGAAACCGCGAGATCATGACCTGAGCCAAAGTCGGATGCTTAACTGACTGAGCCACCCAGGCGCCCCCTTATGATTTTCTTAATTACATTTTCTTTTGTCTAGTTTACTTGATTACAAGAATATAGTACATGATACATATAACATACAAAATAGGTGCTAATTGACTGTTTATCAGTAAGGCTTCCAGTCAACAGCAGGCTATTAGTGATTAAGTTTGGGGGGAATCAAAGTTATAGGTAGATTTTGAACTGCACGGGGTGGAGGGGGACAGTCAGCACCCCTAATTGCCATGTTGTTCAAAGGTCAATGGTACTGTTGATTATAATGCAAGTGATGTTTGGTGCTTGAAAGCAATTACAGCCCTGGTATTTAGAGACTACTCCTTAATGTAAGTACCTTCAAATGAGAGAATTTTGTTACAGTCATCCACGCCACAGTCATCATACACCCTCTCTTACATACCCTCTTGCTCTGATTCTTTGCCATGCAATACCTCAGACCGCCATTAACACCGTACCCCCTCTTGATTAATAAGAAAAGGAGCTTAGAATGTGTTTTATCATCTTCAGCTTCCTGGTGTTTGTCAAATACTCTTGTTTTACAAGAAGTAGTTTTCTTGTAGGGCTGTGAGTGTGTCTGCATAATTTTTCATCAAGGCAATAATGTAGGATCCTAAATCACGAGCATTCTTTGCAAGTCCCTTAAGTGTAGTGTAATTTGGAACCGGCAATCCATTTCAAATTCGGTAAATTAAAGGGGAAATAGCCAAGCACGAGTTAGAGGAGCAGGCCTGACTCCCACACCTGCAATTTCAACCAAATGACATAAAATGCCAAGCCATTATTCTTCCAATTTAGCTTCCTCAGCTTTCATGTTGAAAACCAAATTCATTCTAAAAGTAATCAAATCAGATAAGGACTTGGGCTGGGGTGGGGATGGGGGTGGGGGTGGAATGCTAATGATGCAGCCAGAGGAAATGGTTGGAAGATTCCGGTGTTTTAACATTCAGGTTATTTTGTGGAGCATATTTTAAAACGATTTTTTTTTTCAGGTTAGTTTAATTGGAGTATCAGAAATCCTTTCATCTGTTTTGACAATGGAAATGATGATGTGCAGCCTGCACTGTGTTTATACTGTTAGAGAGAGGAATATCCATATGGATGCTCCAGCTACTGAGAATTTAAAAGGACAGGAGCAGCTAAAGGCCGATTAGCCATGGAGAACATTAGCTTCGATACTTCTCATACAGAGCCAGACATTACGTCAAGCATGACAAGCCACTCTAGCATAAAAGTATTAGCGGCCTCCAAGTCTCGGGCTTACCCTTAAGTTATTTCATTAAAATACAAAATCACGTTGACCTAATTTTTTGACAGGTTCCGAAGAGAGCAAAGATCTCCTCTCTTGCCATACCTACCCCCTCTCCCCCTCCACGCCGCCGTAACTCTGGGGAGTTAGCCAGTTTCAAGTCCTCGCAGAGTGCCAATCCCTTGTATTTTAATCAAGGTAGAAGCTCCGGCTTTAAATGCTTTCTCCCCGCATCTCCAAACATGTATGCTGAGACTCTTCACTGGCACGGGAGAACTTCTTTCAATAGCGGTAACTCTTCCTGTCCTTGGGGGGAAGAGAGCTACTCAGCATTCAGTGGAGAAGCCGGAACCGCCTGGATCGGTCTCATTATGTAGGCCATATGCAATAAGCCCCCGTACCTAACAGCTGCTGGTGGTAGGATTAAGGGGAAAATATTTAATTTGATGCAGGAGCACGTGCGCGTGATTTCAGCTGTAGCTCTTACCTGCTCCCCGGGGTGTGTGTGAGATATATGATATAACGCAGAAATCATTTAATTGTGTCAACACGATGTTGGGATGTTTGTTTAAAGTAAAAATTAGTTTTTGCCGCATAAATTGATTAGTTGACAGGCTATTCGACTGTCACAGGGGCTACTGGATACAAAGAAAAAAATTGGCTTGGTTAATCTGAGCAAAGGGGAACAAGTCCTTTGAGATCTGGGGAAAGACACGCAATGTAAATTCGGATTAGTCTTTGTGTTCTGTAAATCAATAAAACAACAGGGAAGTGTGAAGAATAGGCTAGATCATCTATCAAACTGGTTTTTATTGTGTTTCTATTTCTATCCCTAGTAAACATGTGCCTTCGGTTTCCCGTGAATAAAAGCATTTGACAAAGGAATAAAAATGGACTGGAGTTCACCATAGACGCAGTGCCAATGACAAAAGGGGTGGGGGGGTGTCTGGAAAAGATGAGAATCAAAAAGGCTGCTTCCTGCAATCTCAAAGCTAGATCATTTTAAAATTCTCAGGTGACAGGTGGTGAAAGCGAAGATAGATTTTATATATCTACTGCAATGAAGACTGCACCTTATGCAGAATACTAATCAGGGTTTTTTTCTAAGGCAACTGCATTGTCTTAACAGGCTTTAAAAGAAATAGAGGTGCACGCACGCACACACACAAAAGAAATCAGTTAAGAAGGCTATGTTGCGTCCGAGACTTCTCCCCACCAATCACTTTTAATCACAGAAGAAATAACAAACGCGCTAAAATAAGAAAACACTAATTTTGTGGCCCAGTGAAGGGTCCAGCTCTTTTAAAACTGTCCTCGTGTTCTTTAAGCCCTCTTTAAAGGCAAGTATTGCACCTGATTGCTTTAATTGAGGGAATTCTTTTATTTGTGTCGACAGTCTGCATCGTCATTGTGTTTTACCTTTCGGTGCATGCAGAAGCTTGTTCTAGGACCTCCGCCCCACGCCACACGGTGCACTGGGATACCGCAGAGAATGAGGAGGGGAGAGAAAATGCAGGTTTCAGAACTGAGGAGCGGCACGTTATATTGCAGTAGTCGAGGCGAGCTAGGCAGAGCGGTACAAATCTTTCCTTCCAAGTGTTTGAAAGATGGGGGCGTCTTTGTGGCATTATCTTCCCAGGTGCCCCAGATGGCACGGTGTACTTCTAATGGAAAACCATTCATCTGGCCCTGGGATTGTACGTGTTGTACATCACGATGGTTCATGGAGGAAACGAGCTCAGACAGCTTAAGCAGAAGGCGCAGAGCATGTGGTTGTGAAGGCATAATGGAAGAGAGGCACAAAAGGGCAGGCGAATGAGTCAGAGGCTGGGGAAGGGGAGAAGAAGGCTGTTATTTCTGTGTAATTCCCCAGGATCCACTCCTGCTTGGGTTGGCCGTGAGAAAAAAACCAATTCAATTTGAAGGTGGTTCAGGGTAAATGAACCAGGGAATTGAGCTGCTGGAATCTAATTAGGGACCCCCCAAATTACTACTACCTGCCCAGCAGAAAAGTCAAATGGCTACACCAGCCAAAAGAGTTAAGGGAAGTTGGCAGAATAAACAGTCCAGAAGGAGAAGGTTTGCAGCCCTTCCAGATTCTATCTCTAAAACTCTTAGAAGTGATTTAAAAAAAAAAACAATGCTAATGCCATCAGCATAGAAGACTACAAAGCAAAAACTATGGTCACAGAAAGGGCAGATGTAGGATTCTGAAACGTGAAAGGCCAGTGCAGTCTCCAATCCCTCTGGGGAAGAGCCAGACAGTGCCCCCTGAAGGGAAGCTTCATGAAGACCAGGACCTACCCTCTACCTTAAGTATGTTTAAGGTGTTGGGAGAGCACATTACTGGCCTCATAGAGAGGGATGATAAATACCACCCGGTACTGTGAAGAGCGAAGGAAAGGTAGGGACCATGCCCCAAGGTTGGCCCTGTGAGCTCACCCCCTTGTTTCCTGGCATCGCACGGTTCACTTCAACCTCTGGGTGTCTGCGAAGTCAAAGGCGATCCTCTCTGGGGCCTTGCATATTTCTCCTGGAAAAGAAATGTCACAGTATCACTGGACACAGGCCACAGAAAGGAGAACTGGATTTGGTGTCAAGACCCCTGATGTGGTCCTGACACTCTCACTAATCCGTGTAACTTGGGCAAACAATTTTGAGGGTCACGTAGGCTCATTGGTAGAATAAAAAGACATAGACAAACATGATCCATGATAGCGTCTAAGTCCGAGGATCCTCCCCCAAAAAAAGGGCACACACTTGTAGCATTTTCTCAATTAACTATAAACCCACGTTGGTGCAAAAGACATGAAAGTAACCCCTATAACAATGAAAGAGCCAGCAGCTGCCATAGCCTTTGAAATTGATTTCCACCCTTACTCTTACTTCAAACCTTTATTCACACGCAACAGATCAAAATCTACATAAATGGCAAATTGCACTTTTATTTACTGCAGGACTGTCACCACCACAACTGCTGATTTCTCCCCAAAGCCTTACAATAACCACAGTTGCCTAGAATTTCATGCAGACCCCTGAAGGCGGAAGGCAGGCCATAAATCTAAAGGAAATAAGTGAAATGGAATATGTTGCCCTTTTCTGCTTTAGCCAGGAAAGTAAAATTTGTTTCAAGATGTCAATTAAATGAGCAGCTAGGTCCCCCCACCTCTGGAAAAAAAAGCCTGTCACACTGAACATCATACCACAAACACAACAATAATAGAACCCATTAGCAGAAAAAAATTAATAACTAACCATGGCATACTTGAATAGACGATGCACACATATACAAGCAACTACCTATCCCTTAATACGGGACTGCCATATTATGCTGGTTCCCTGTCGCCTAGCACATGATCAGATTGTCTTCCACCACCATCAGTGGGGGTGAGCTCATGCAGTGCGAGTTTATCACCGGAATAAGCCATACATACTTAAGCAGAAATACTCTCATCAGGAAAAGGTATGATTCATCTCCCAAACAAAAATGTTTGAAGTGTGTCCATTCTTTGGATGAATAATTGAGTTTGTCATAGAAAATGTTATGTGCTAACACTTCAGGAGGTGACAGAGTGACTTCACATTTATCAAGGTGGTTTATTTTCTCCTTAATTTAAAGTAGCCAGTGGGTAGGGGGAGGGGGTGGAGGAGTCACTAATGGTTCAATTAAACTTGAAGGATCTGGAAGGTGGTAACTGACACATAGCACTGTTCGCCATCGTATTAACTAATAAGTTAGTCTCTCCTTCCATGCAACGTTTGCAGTTAATAAAGTAGCTCGTTTAGGTATTACCAGGATAATGTAAGTGACAAGACTAAATTTAGAGAGTAGGGCACTACCAAGTGCAAGACCCTGGAGCACAGCCCACAGCATCCCCACCTAGTCAGAGAACAGATCAGAGCTGCCCCTTTAGTGTTCCTGATGATTTGTATGTTTACCTTGTTATCAGTGCAGAGGGATTTGTTTTTTGGTCAAAAACTTCTCTTGTGCTCCTCCCAGAAACAGACTAGCAGATCTCCAGGATCACGGCAAAGTTTCTAGCTTTTCTGCCAATATACCTTCCATTTCCATCCCTACCTATGCCCTAAGCCCCCTTTAAAAAAAAATAGGAAATTGCGAATAAATCTAGAACTGTGTCTACACAAATCCCAAAATACAGTTGTCTAACTATGAAGTCACATGATGCTGCAATTACTTATATGTTATGGACACATAACTGATTGCATCAGCTATGCCAAGATTGTTGGTGAGAAAGGGATTGCTCACTTAAGAAATGGTCATTCAATCCAATTAGCTTAATCATTTGACCTTAACCAGCATGATTCAGTTATTTGAATCATGAAGCAGCCAGATTGGATTGAGCATTTGCAAATTGATCTTTTTCACTGTGATTAACTTTAATGATGACAGAAATAACAAAGGTGATGTAAAAACGGATAAACTGGTGACTTTCTGACGAATTTTTATTTTTCAGGATGACCAAAGATTACCCTGAGTAATAAATCCAATTGACATATTTACTGAGAATATCTAAATTCAAGATGCTGTGTTAGACACTAAAGACGCACACAATGACTCAGATCTACTGCCTGGCCTCAAAAAACTCAGAGGTTTTTTGTTTGTTTGTTTGTTTGTTTGTTTGTTTTGTTATCTTACGCACACAAGTACATAAACAAGTATTCATACTGCAAAGAGAAAAAAATGTACTCAGAAAGTCACAACAAGTCATGAGAGCAATTAATTTTGAGAGGAAGAAAGTCAGAAAAGCCTTGCACTGAGCCTTGGAGGGTAAGCAAAACAATTAGGGGTAGCAAAAAGAAATGCCTTCAGGGCCAGCCAGGTAACATCAATATGGAAAGCACGAGAGGGCTGGAGCCTACGGCAAACTGTACCATCAATGCCCCACTGAAAGGATTTCAAAGTCAATTTTAAAACTTTCTTGGCAAACCAAAATATACCTGTGGGTCTGATCCGGTCTTCCTTGGTCACATGCACTTTATTTAGTTAGAGACAGAATGATCCACAAAGCAGCAGAGCAAGACAAGTGCCAGGGACTTGTCTGTCCCCTGACTGCCTTTCTTCTTCTCCCGACCCACTTTTCATGTCAATCCCGTAACCTGTGGGATTTAAAGCAAAGGTGTTTAGAAGAAGTGAGCCTCCCACTCTGGGATCCATCATTCAAATTTCTTTCCAATTGGTTCTGGCCTTGCTCCCCTAGACATGATAACAGATCTTTACACTGATACCTCAAGGTATCCCAGACTTAGAACAGAATTTGTTTTTTTTTTTTTTTAATGTTTTTTTATTTTTTGAGAGAGACAGAGACAGAATGTGGGTGGGTTAGGGGCAGAAAGGGAGACGCAGAATCCGAAGCAGGCTCCAGGTTCTGAGCTGTCAGCACAGAGCCCAATGCGGGGCTCAAACTCACGAACTGTGAGATCATGACCTGAGCTGAAGTTGGACTCTCAACAGACAGCCACCCAGGCGCCCCAAGAACAGAATTTCTAATGCATTCCTAACACTTAGGTTTGTAATCAGCCATTCATCCTGTCCAGACCACCAAGTTATACAGACCCTTCAGAACTAGTGTTTTCTGTCTTCTGCTTTCCCTCCTTCACCCAGAGCCTGAGAGTCTGTGCAAGCCCCAGCCTAACGAAGTGAATGCTGCCACCTGCCGGTAGATTCCCCCGATGCAGGCTGACTGTGAATCTCTTCCATCTCTGTACTACCTCTGCTACGCTTCACCAGACATCTGGAGGCCATGGGCTCTGGCTTCTGGCTGCCACTTGCCAGCATTACCCTGATTATTTCTTGGCATATACTTGGGTGACATAACCCTGTCCATCAGACTCAACTGCCTCAGGATCTACGACCAGGTTATCCCAGCCGACTAGACCAACCCTGATGGGAACTTCTGGTTCTAAGACAGCCCTTTCCTCTTCAGACCCATCTTCCTCTAGTTCACAGAGCCATGCTGAGGTGTGCTTTGAGATATGATGAACCCGATCTACCCAAAAGAGCCAGCAGAGAAGTCATTCCATAAATACGCATGGTACCCTGCCATGTGTCAGCCCTGTTCTGAGATTTGGGACTACAACCATGAACAAAACAGACTTACCACCCTGCCCTTATGGAGCTGACATTTTTATGGGAGAGACAGACAACATATGAGATTAATAAGTAAAACACATAGTGTAATAGACAGTGGTAAGTGCTATAGGGGAGAAATAAACAGAGGAGGACAAAAACTGCCAATGGGAATGGGGTGCTGAAATTTTAAATAGGGCAGACAGGGAATGTTCTAGAAGATGGTAATGTTTGGAGTAAAGGCCCTATGGACATAAGGAAGTTACCAGGGGGCTTTCTTGGGAAAATCAATGCAGGCAATGAAACAGCAAGGGAGAAGGCCCCAAAATGGGACTATCTCCAGTATGTCTTATGACTTCTTTGGACGTCAGGATGTTGGAGCAGAGGGAACCAATGGGTCGTGGAGGAGTAGGAGCTTGTAGGTCATGAAAAGCACTGGGGCTTCACTTTGACGTGAGAAGCCATTGGAAGGTCTCAAGTAAAGGAGTAGCATGGTCTGAATTAATGTCTTCACATAATAGAAGGCCAGTTAGGAGGCCTGCAGTTGTGATACAGGTTCAAGATGAGAGTGGCTTAGACTAGATAAGCATGAGAGTCATGTAGTAACTGTAAAGAATACCCAAAGAAAGTCATGGAAAGATCCAGATGAAGGAGGACTTGAATGATAGGTTACTAAGTTTAAACTTTATTTTCTTTTTTTTTTAAGTTTATTTATTTTGAGAGAGAGAAAAAAAAGCATGAGTGGGAGAGGAGCAGAGAGAAAGGAAGAGGAGAATCAGCAGGCACTGCTCTTTGAGCACTGAGCCTGACTCAGAGCTTGATCTCATGAACTGTGAGAGCATGACCTGAGCCAAAACCAAGAGCTGGATGCTCAACCAACTGAGCCAACCAGGTGCCCCAGACTTTATTCTCTGAAGAATGGAAAAAGAACTCTAGAGTTTAAATATTTTTAGAAAAATAATATTGAAGAAATAGTGAAGGTAATTTGAAGAGAAGAAAAGGAAAATAGAGAAGTTAGCAGTCTCTTATATTGAATGAGGCAAAAGATAATTCAAAACTCAACCAGGAGAGAGGCAATGTAAGAGAAAGACTTTCAAGGTGTTAGACAGTGAGGTCTTTGAAGACAAGCATGTAGGTTTTAGTAAGTTTCCTATTCTCAATGTCCACCATAGTGTCTGGAACACAGAGACATTTGAGAAATGCATTAATTCATTCATTCATTCAACATATATTTTTTGAGTAGCTTTAAAAAGCAAACCAGATTGGTCCATTACTTTCCCAGGGCAAACTTGGTGGCATAAAACAACAGAAAGTTATTCTCTCACAGTTTTGGAGACCAGGTGTCTAAAATCAAGGTGTCAGCAGGGCCATGCTCTTTCCGAAGACTCTAGGGGAGAATCTCTCCTTGCCTTTCCAGCTTCTGGTGCCTCCTGGCATTCCTTGGTTTGTGGCTGCATAACTCCAATGTCTGCCTGTCTTCCCATGGCCTTCTTGCTTCTATCTCTTAATGTCTTCCTTTCTGTCCTCTTATAAGGACATTCATCATTAGGTATGGCCCACTATAATCCAGGATGGTAACAGCCATCCAGGATGGTCTCAGATCCTTACATTAATTATATCTACAGGGACACCTGGGTGGCTCAGTCAGTTAAGCATCCAACTTCAGCTCAGGTCATGAGCTCACAGTTCATGGGTTTAAGACCAAGGTCAGGCTCTGCGCTGATGGCACAGAGCCTGGAGCACACTTCTAGTTCTGTGTCTCCCTCTCTCTGCCCCCCCACTCACACTCTGTCTCTCTGTCTCTCAAAAATAAATAAACATTAAAAAAAATTTATATCAGGGCACCTGGGTGGCTCAGTCGGTTAAGTGCCTGACTCTTGATTTTGGCTCGGTCATGATCCCACGGAGGATCATGGGTTCAAGCCCCCCTGCATTGGGTTCTGATGCTGGTAGCATGGAGCCTGCTTGGGATTCTCTGTCTCCCTCTCTTTCTCTCTCTACCCCTCTCTCACTCAAGCATTCTCTCTCTAAGTCTCTCAAAAATAAACTATATATATGTATATACACACACACACACACACAAAGACCCTATTTCCAAATATGGTTACATTCCCAGGAACCAGGGGTTAAGAATGGGGTGCCTGGGTTGTTCAGTTGGTTAAGCATCCTACTCTTGATTTTGGCTCAGGTCATGATCTCATAGTTGGTGAGATTGAGCCCCACCTCAGGCTCTGCACTGACAACGCAGAGCCTGCTTCGCATTCTCTCTCTCTTCTCTCTCTCTGCCTCTCTCTCTCTTCTCTCTCTCTGCCTCTCTCTCAAAATAAATAAACATTATAAAAACAAATCTTTAAAAAAGCATTGGGCATTATCTTTTGAGGCCACTATTCAGCCCACTACACTTTGAGGTAATAAGGGTGTGACTCTAGAGTTGTACTGCCCAATTTAAACCCCGTTTCTGCCACTTGATATCAATGTTTCCTTGGGTAAATTATTTATCCCCGCTGGGCCTTGGTTTTCCCATTTGTAAAATGGGGTTAATAATAACATGTGTCTCATCATGATGAGTACTGAGTGAGGTCTGGAATTGCTCAATCACTACATTATACACTTGAATCTAATGTAACACTATGTTAACTAGAAGTAAAACAAAATCTTAAAAGGTATGTGTTTCATAGAGCTATGGTGAGGCTTACAGAAACCAACCTATATCAAGTGCTTGCTCCGTAGTAAATAATCAACCAATGTATTATAATATTATAACATATTAATATGTGCAGTCACATTTCCAGAGGTACAGGGACACAGCACATATACCGTTCCTCCACAGGAATTTGCAGTCTAGTGAGGAAGGAACATCAGCAAAAGGTGTTATCTTCTCTAGGGTGGCAGGTGCCATGATGGAGTCAGAACAAACAAGTTGGGACACGCATTGAGGGCAGTGTCAAAAAGAATCAGATAGAGGGGCGTCTGGGTGGCTCAGTCGGTTAAGCGTCCGACTTCGGCTCAGGTCATGATCTCACGGTCTGTGAGTTCGAGCCCCACATCGGGCTCTGGGCTGACAGCTCAGAGCCTGGAGCCTGTTTCCGATTCTGTGTCTCCCTCTCTCTCTGCCCCTCCCCTGTTCACGCTCTGTCTCTCTCTGTCTCAAAAATAAATAAACGTTAAAAAAAAAAACTAAAAAAAAAAAAAAAAGAATCAGATATAGAAAGAGACTAGGGGTGTGAGGGAAGGAATGGCAAGGTGCAGAGGTGAGTTCCAGGCTGAGTTGGCGACATTTGAGAATGTGGAGACGGTAGAGAAATGAGAGTACTGTCCATTTAGGGAACTACAGTTGAGTGTGTCTGGAAGGAAGGATACAGGGAGCGCACAGCCAGAGATAATAGTGGAAAAAACAAGCACAAGTCAGACCGTGAAAGTCCCCGTGTGTCATGCTAAGGAGTTGTAATTTATCATCGAAATGGCAGAGAGCCATAAAGAATTAGAAGTAAAATGTGGCACGGAGAGAATGTACTTACAGTTCAGAGCGGTCTGTGCAGCTAATGAAGACTGTGGGTCTCCAAACATTTTCTTATTATGTACCACATCGGTGAAAATTAAGAACATACCCCAATGCTTGCAAGTAAGTGTATTTATTAGTACATTTATTTCATCTACGAGTGACTGTACTAATAAATACCAATGCAAAACACATAAAAGAGCTCTAAAAATGATGATATACAGGTAACTTAATCATACTTTTAAATAACTTATTTCATTATCAGTTAAAAAGCTTTTTGCAGCCACTTAAACATTACCATTAGTAACAATATTTTGGGCAAAAGCATATGTGATTCAATATTTTATTAATTTAAAAATATTAGTTTAACATTCTGGGAAACAGTGATTCAAAGGTCTGACTTGAAATTCACTCTATTTGGAAACTTAGTTACAATGGCTCTCTTAGTTGAAAAAGATGTCTCACAAAGACACATGGAGCCAGGACAGAAGCCAACTCTGGCTGTGAGCACTGAATGATGACACTCACTGTTCAATCCCAATCACCAATTTTGTATTGGTGAAATTCAGCTGGTAAACTTTCATCTCCCTCGATGTCTTGCAGTTGTACTGGAAAACTAGTTGGAAGATACAGCATTTGAATATTTTTCACAAAGGTTTAGGTAAGATACACACATCTATTTTTTTTTTTTGGACAATTCCCAGAACCAGCCAGAAAATTCCATTTCTAAACTATCTCAGTGAACAGATATGAGAATTATTATATATGGCCTACATCTTGATTTTGACAAAACATTACATAACATGAATATAAAATATGAATAAAAACATAAATTTAAAAATTCATATTCAAAGGGTTCTTTCCACAGCATGATTTTGTTCGAAAGCGTTCATTTCTTACTAATCATTAACATATCATCTTTAACATGAAATGACATACTAAGTCTGTTTATTTTTTCAAAGATATCTGCTGGGTAACAAATTACTCACAGGTATTTTTGTCAACGATTGCCAACATGGTACACTGGCCTTTTTGTAACAGAAAGCTCCCTAATATACTTAAGTTAGCACCAGAAGTGGTTGCTATAACATAAAGAGGGAAAAATAGGAGTATAAAATATTGTTATAGTCATGCTCCCATCTCATTAATAGAGTTAACTTATTAAAATAGTATCCATGAATCTAACAGGGAAAGTGAAAACTGTGTAAGAGAATGTTAAATGCAATGGCTTTTTGGTTGTACTGTTCTTGTCCCAAGACCAAGAGCAATAAAGTGTATTCTGAACACACCCCCATCCTAAACTGGGGTGCAAGCTCCCCTATAAATCATGTGCTGTGAGACTTGAAACTGTAGCCATTTGTTCTATATACCAGAAGATAGAAGGTTTTAGAACTAAAAGGCAGGTAAAAGAGAGGTCTGTGAAAAGAACTGTTTCATGGGGTCCTGTCCCCTACCGTGGAGCAAGATAAAGGGGGTGCTCATAAGCCAAGGGAAGGATAGTTCAAGAGAATTGCTCAGAGCACTTTATATGGGTCCTCTGGGCTTTGAGGAAGATGGGAACTTGTACTGACACATTCAACACGGTCGGAGGTCAGAACAAAGAGAAATGACTGTATTGGGAAGCTGCTTTGCCTGTTCGTCCACATTTACCAAGACAAAGGATGGTGAATTTTTCATGGGTCATCCTGGCTCTACTTGACAGAATAGGGGACCTCTCAGAGCCCCTAACTCAGTGGGAGAGCATAAGAGGGCGATGAGACATTTACATGGGATGGCGGATAAGAGTTTGAGTATTTGACTGAATTGGGCGTTTTATTACCCAAGAGTGACCAAGAAGATAAGGGATCTGCCCAAGGTTTTCTCCTGGAGTAAGGAAAAACAAGCCTGAGCAGGATTGCTGGGACAGTCACATCGAAGAAATCTATTCACCACAATATGCTACGGGATGTCAGAGTCGGTGTGCTGTGACAACCAGGCTGGTAAAACGTGTGCTTCTTGAAATTAAAAGTTCTAGGCACACAATGGTTACTTAATAAATGCTTATTAGTTGATTGAGGATTGTAAACCCTGTGATGGTCTTTACTCATTTAGAGTGTTCCTGGCAGAACTTACATCTCCAACGTTTATTGAATACATTGGATCACATAGCTTCTGTCCTTTATGGCTTATTTTCCATCAGAGAAAACTTGTTTTCCTTGGCGCACACCAAATAATGAGGACCATAAAGCTTGCTCTTTTTAAAGCATTTATAGTAAAATAATTTAGTTCTCTGAGTTTGTACATTTCCCCCTACAGAACCAAGTTTTCTTTGGTAGGTTGTTCAACTAAATAATGTAATGAATAATGAATAACAGCAATCTACTGCACGCAAGTAGATTTTCTCAGACAGTTGCATATGGTAGGAAAGTGTTTTCAGAAAGAGTAGGCCTGGGGAATATTCAGAGTGTTCAATAATGCAAGAGCAGAAAGATTGAAACTTTCTTTTGATTCGATATTGTTTGGATCCTGGTGCGGCTGGACAGAGAATGCATATGAACTTGTAAAGAACTGCAGATCGCATTCAGATAGAATGGTCTACAAGTGTAAATCATAACTTAATTTTTTCCCTAAATTAGATCATTCTTATTTTAAAGCCCATTCTTCCTCCAGGACCTAGCATAAGCCCCAATTCCTCGGAGAGGCTCTCCCTGGCCTCACTGTCCCCTGGTCACAGTGCAGCGGCCCGCCTCTGAGCAGCTCCCACCAACACCTTATCTGTACCACACAGCTGGCACTTTGTGGTTTTATCTCGAATTGCTGCTTTCTGCTCATCTGCTAAGAGTCCTGTTTCTCCAACTACTTTTGTTTGTTTGGATATATTTTAGTGGGAAAAGACCATACATACATTTCTCTTTGGTGTCTATAGTATCTAACGCTCTATTTGAATAAGCCTAGGGTGGTCTGTTGATTAGATTTTTCCCAAATCTTTTTGTTAGTTGCTGTCCTTCGATGGGCACTTTACACTGACATCCAGGCAATGAAAAAGGTACTGAAAAATAGGAGGGAGAGGACTGTCTGGTCCACATATACACAACGTGGTTGGAAGCCAGAGGTGTGAATAACTATGGTTCTGCTGGACAATAGCCAAATGGTATCTTACAGTGATTTTCTAAATGTGCTGTATACTTAAAACGAAGTGGAAAAGCTTACTAATGCCTACCTAAATAATCACATTAGGGTTGCAGATAAAATATTTTATAGAAATTTGTAGTAATTTATAGAAATTTATAGTAATTTATAGAAAAATTCTGAGATACAAATAATATACATTAAAAAAAAACACGATTTAACTTCATCCTGTTTATTTGAACTACTGTAAATTAAACGTCCCTTCATTTGCTCTCTAGGTATCAGTCAAAGTTCAGAGAACAACAATCTTTCAACTATTAGATTAATGTCACTTAAAAAATTAAATACAGTAATGCGATTGTTACGATATTTTTCTCAAAATTGATTTGTCCTCCAACTGCAGTTGATATAAGGGCTCCACAAAGCCCTAAACAACTCAGTAATAACAACACACACACATATATATATGCATACCTATGTATATGCATATCTATGCATACCTATGTATATGCATATCTATGCATACCTGTCCTATTTAAATCTGTGAATTTAACTTCATGTCCAGATGGTTATTTGTTTCACAAACTAATATTGTAAGAGATATTCGGAACTTTGCACATTTCAATTAGTTAAAGAGAATATAAACACCTTTAGTCTATAAACCTTCTATGACAGAGTCCACATTTCTTATGTCGATCTATAAAGGCCAAGTTGAGTGTTCATCACACAAAAGGCCCATTCTAATTGTTTTTCGCCTGAATGGAGAGCAGGACAATAACGGATGGGGAAGAAACGTGTAGTTATTTTGAATTACTTTATGAAGCTTCCCTGGGTACACTTCTTCAGTGCCTTACCTTATGAAATCAACAGGGGAAAAGAAAAAACCAAGAGGCTTCTATTCTTACAGCAAACAAAGAAACAGATGTGTTGAGCCTTCAGACTTTTATTTATTTTTTTAAATCTTTGCCATCCTGCACTGGGTAAAAATTCTTTCTTCGGTGTAGAAAGAAATAGGTTGTCGTG
Organism: Neofelis nebulosa; assembly: GCF_028018385.1. Taxonomy (NCBI): domain Eukaryota; kingdom Metazoa; phylum Chordata; class Mammalia; order Carnivora; family Felidae; genus Neofelis; species Neofelis nebulosa. Next base: position 76,409,604 of record NC_080788.1, on the reverse strand, counting down.
GTAATTAACCATCTTCTGCTTCTTGGTTTTTTTTCCCTTAGATATACTCCAAGTCACATGGGTTGCTATTATGGACAAATCACTAGAAACTAAGCCAACAAAGAATAAAACACTGAAGTGAAGATAAACTAATATTCCTTGACCTCACCTACTGGAAGCATATTGTTTGTTTTATTTATTTATTTATTTTTAATGATCGCTGTGGAAACAGAAAAATCACTACTGGTTGAAAGCCTGAGAATATGCTTTAGAGGTAAAGGTTATGGACTTTGGAATCATAAAAGTATTTGTATAATGTATTGTGCCACGATGACTGCATTCCTATCAGTTGTATATGTAACTCTTTTTGAAAGACAAAGATGCTCTTTAATGAAAGCAGTTCCTGAACAGCTCCAGTCGAAATGATGTTCTTACTATTCCTCTGAGAATTACTTCATGTTCTGTAAAGACACACACACTTCTTGGTTGTGATTTCCTAAGTGTTTATTACTCTCTTTTGAGACAAGGAATCTGTTCCAGTCAAGACTATGAACCAAATCTCTCGACCAGTGACAGTCCACCATCGGGGGATGCAAACTGCTGGGTTTTCGGGTCCATTTATGTCTGTTGGCCAACACGGGGCATGGCTAACATGCACCACAGTGGGTATGAAGTGCGTTCGGTAGCCCTATTGCCTGGGAAATATTCTGAGTTCTGCTACTTACTACCAAGTGTTCTTGGGCAAGACACTTGCTCCCTCTGACCCCAGGCTTTTCATCCAACAAGGGCAAAGTAATGCTGCCCATTCTGTGCGGGTACTGTATGGTCAGGGTCAAATTAGTAAATGCATGAAGTGCTTAGAAAAATACCAGGCATGTGGGGCGCCTGGGTGGCGCAGTAGGTTAAGCGTCCGACTTCAGCCAGGTCACGATCTTGCGGTCCGAGTTCGAGCCCCGCGTCAGGCTCTGGGCTGATGGCTCGGAGCCTGGAGCCTGTTTCCGATTCTGTGTCTCCCTCTCTCTCTGCCCCTCCCCCGTTCATGCTCTGTCTCTCTCTGTCCCAAAAATAAAAATAAAAACAAAAACAAAACAAAAAAAAAAGAAAAATACCAGGCATGTAGTGTAAGCCCTTACAACCTGTTAGTTATTATCACAGACACTGAAGCCACTGTCAACCCAGCTTTTGTGACTATACATCAAGAGATATTTGCCTCAGCTACTCCTAACCCAAATAGGGCTTTCTTGAGATTTCCAGAATCCTACTTGTCCTCCTTTCCACTTGTCTGATTTAAAGGGCAATTTTGGGGATATTCATGCAAATGAGTGTCAAAAAAATGATACAGAAGAATAAAGCATTGGTTGGCCACAGAGCTCTAGTCAGACCAGCTAAAATCAAATCCTAGTTTTGCTATTTGCTAGCCATACGTCTTTGGGAAAGGTGTATGAATCTTCTTCACCTCAATTTCCTTATCCATAAAATGGGTATAATCATACCTGCCTCTCAGAGGATTACTGTGAAAAGAACATTGGTTAGTTATGCAAAGCATCTGCCCTTGTAGCCCAGTGCCCAGCTCAAGGTAAGTGGTCAAAAATCTTAGATGGGGAAAAAAGGCAAAAGAAAAATGCAAATCCTTCTATGAAACCCAGTGAATTCTCAGAGGAGCAAATGCCCTGGGAGTCCCTCCTTCCCCAAACTGTTTGTTCCCCAAACAAAATATTAAATGTCTTATCACTTCCAAAAGCACTGTGGTGGTGGCAGGGCTCTGTGAGGCCACACAGGAAGGAGGACTCTGGCAGCATGAAGCAGAAAGAAAGCCATACAAAGTGTCAGGGCATCAGACCCCGCAGTGGCCCCTCAGAATCCTATGCCATGGAACATCTGATGTGGGAGAAGAAACGTGCCCTCAGCCACACAGTTTCATGGAAATTCTTTCACTCAGACACCTATTTGTTTTACAGTATGTTGGATGTGGCAGATAATGCCCAAAATAAAAACTCCAATCCATGTCCCCAAAAGAAATACCTAGGGGTGAGTGGTGAAATGAACCCCAGTTCTAGTAGGAGAACAGTGGAAGCTTGGTTCGGCATCTCCCACTTCTCTTTGGAAATCATCCACAGAAGCAAAGATAATGGAGAAAACCAAAAATTTTCCATGAGGTCCAGGTTGTGAGTTGGCATTGATCAAGTTTTATCTGACCAGCAAGCCTGCACCGAAAGGCATAAGTAATGCTCGAGGGAGAGCAATGGGGAGTGAAGAGGGGGTCTAGGGAGGGTTGAGCTCACAAAGTTTTAGCAAATGACATTCTTCCAAAGGGAGAGGATCTCCCCTGAGAAGAGGCTGCTGTGAGCAAAACTGAGGTTCCACAAGGCACTGTCAGGAAGGGAAACAGAGAGGGGAGTGCAGAAAGCTTCCAGGGGCCCCCCTGGGAGGAAATCTCTGACAGAGTCTTCAAAAATATCTTCTAAAAATGTGTGCTTCTTTTGGTGAACAAGAGCTCCATACTGTGGCAGTGTGAAGAAGGAAGCCTGGGGTTCTCCTGAACTCAGCAGAGGAAAGAGAAGGAAAACGTGTTAAATATATCTCAAAATCTAGAAATCATCAAAGGTTGATAAAAAAAAAAAAGTTTTTGAACACATGGAAATTAGAACCCTCTGCTTGGCAATGTTCTTGATCAGGGAGAGCAAATGCAGGGCAATTGGAAACCACGGGGCTCATTTGCATTTTCTCACCACTGCAGAGCAAAAGCAAACACTAAGTGCTGGGCTTGGTTCTAAGCACTTATGTATATTAGCTCATTTAATCCCAACAACCCTGAGATACGCGTTCTCTTTATATCCCCATTTTACTGATGAGGAGACTGAAGCACACATTTGCTCAAGATCATGAACTAGTAAGGGACAGGGCCAGTATTCAACCCCAGAGGTTTGGCTCCAGAGTCTGTACCCTGATCCCTATCCTGTACAGTCAGTCTCCAAAAGGCAAGGAGGGGGCGGGTAGTGCTAATTCATAGATTAAAAGGAGCCCTTCCCTTTACTCTGGAGCACGGAGGTGGAGTCCTTCAAGGATGCGAACACTCCCACACCACAGAATCTTTCTCTTGGTAATACAGGTAAACAATGAATATTAAGAAAGAAATATATTCGATATAAATGAAAACATGGAAAAGAATAATGCAAGATTCGTGCAGATGAAAGCCCACTAGAAAAATATCGTCAAAGAGAAGATGAACGTTCTGAATATGAATTAAGACAAATCTCCAGGAAGTCATTGGAATTGTGAAGAGATCAGGAAATAAACCTCCTGCTAACAGGAGGATATGAAATAAACAAACAGACCTATGATAGAAATAGAAAGAAAGAAAAAAGATTAGCTAAGGAATTAAGAATAAATTACAAGGAGTAAGGAGAAGGAAAATGTGCTAAATATGTCTCAAAATCCAGAAATCATTAAAGATTGATAAAAAAAAATTTTTTTTGAAACATGGAAATTAGAACCTTCTGCTTGGCAAGACAAACAAACACAAAAATCACTGTAAGCAAAGACAAAAGTCAAATGATGAGTGCGGGAAAACGCTAACAACTCATGTCACAACAAAAGGGGTACTATTGCCAGTATTTAAAGAGATCTTAGAAATCACTAAGAAAGGACTGGTAACCCAATAGAAATATGGGCAAAGGCCATGAACAGTTGACAAAAAATAACAATATAAATGAAATCTACATACATGAAAAGATGCCCAGCCTCATTCATAATTAGAAGAAACAAATTTAAAATATTCCAGGGGCACCTGGGTGTCTCAGTTGGTTAAGCGACTTCGGCTCAGGTCATGATCTCACTGTTCGAGCCCCACATTGGTCAGCTCAGAGCCCGGAGCCTGTTTTAGATTCTGTGTCTCCCTTTCTCTCTGCTCCTTCCCAACTCACACTCTGTCTCTTTCTCAAAAATAAAAAAAAAAAAACATTAAAAAAAAATTTAAAAAAGATTCCAGCATACCATTTTTACCTATTGATGTTGCAAAATCAACACTTTGACAAGATGCTCCATTAGCAAAGCTATAGAGAAAAGGGTACTTTCATGTATTGTCATTAGGAGTGCCTTACCCAGGGCAATTTTTTGGTATATTTAACAAAATAATAAAAGTATGTGGCATCTGACCCAGTGATTGTAATCCTAGGAATTTATCCTGCACTCACAACACCACACGTGATAAATAATGTATACACAAACTTATTCACTGCAAGGTTGGTTGTAATCTCAAACATTTGGAAATTGCCCAAGTGTTTTTCAGTAGGAGCTAGTTAAATTAACAATGTTACATACACATGAACAAATACAAGCTATTGATTGTCTCCAGGGCATGCAGGGAGAAAAACGAGACAGAAGGGGCAGAAATGAGAGTAAAATTTTTCAGTATATCTCTTGTTGTACTGATTTGTTTGTTTGGTATTTTGTGCCTAGATATTTATTTTTGTTTCTGTTTGAAAGTTTTGAGACTTTTTTCAGATTTTTTTTCTTATAACATTGACTTCTGGAGTCTAGGTCAGCTTTTTTTTTTTTTAACTATGTGAATATATATTAATTTTCCAAACTAAAAATTAAATTCAAAAGTAAATTGCATAACATGAAATATCTAAAAACAAGTTCCAAAGCATAAACAAGTATTAATCTAGTGGTATTTTAGATTATATTTAAAAAGTAAAAGATTCTGAAAACAAAATGCCATTGTGGAGAGAGTGAATATATATACATGCCCCTTGAACAGTGCAGGGGTTAAGGGCAACAGCCCCCATGAAGTCAGAAATTGGCAAATGACCTTTTACTCCCCCCAAAACTTAACTACTAACAGTTTTCTGAAGACCTGAAGCCTTACCAATAACTAGTCAATTCACACATATTTTGTATGTTATATGTATTATAGACTGTATTCCTACAAGAAACTAAGCCAGAGAAAAGAAAATGATACTAAGAAAATCATAAGGAAGAGAAAATACATTTATGGTATACTCTACTATGTTTATCTAAAAAAACCCTGCATATATGTGGACCCTCATAAACCCTCATTGTTCAAGAGTCAACTGTAGTTTTGACTTTTTTTAATGTTTATTTAAAAAAATTTTTTGTTAATGTTTATTCACCTTTGAGAGACAGAGCATGAGCAGGGAAGGGGCAGAGAGAGAGGGAGACACAGAATCCGCAGCAGGCTCCAGGCTCTGAGCTGTCAGCACAGAGCCCGACGTGGGGCTCGAACACATGAACTGTGAGATAATGACCTGAGCCGAAGTCGGATTCTCAACCGACTGTGCCACCCAGGCACCCCTAATGTTTATTTTTGAGAGAGAGCGAGCGAGCAGGGGAGGAACAGAGAGAGAGGGAGACACAATCTGAAGCAGGTTCCAGGTTTCAAGCTGTCAGCACAGAGCCTGACGCAGGGCTTGAACTCACAACCCATGAGATCATGACCCGAGCGTCTGTCGCTTAACCGACTGAGCCACCCAGGCACCCCAAGAGTCAACTGTAGTTTTAAAAATCTCCACTGGAAACTGGAGGAAATTGGGATAGTTAGTACGATACTACTCATCACAATGGCAGCAAGTTGACAGGGAAACTCAAAAGGCTGAGCAGAAACAGAACCTATGGATGAAATGGGCACGTGCTGGCCTCCTGCCTGTGGTCACCGTCACTGACACCTGACACTCGGGCCTCTCCTGTGTCTCCAGAGTCTAAATAGGCTGCAGGGAGCTGAGGTCAGTCCCTCACCACCACTCCCCGGTTTGTCACTCCCATACTCCAGGAACAGTTACTCTTCTTCTCTCTGACCACTGTGAGTAAATAACCAGTAAATAACCAGCACTTGAGCCCAGGTTTTCAGGACCAGAGAGAACCTCCTTCACTTTGAAGAGGCCTGAGTAGTACCCTGAGGCTGGGCCTCCACAGGCCGCCACTTGCAGCCTGAAGAATGTAACCTTTCCCCTGTGAACACCAGCCTAAGAATGCAACGGGGAAGACAATTAATATGAAAATAAATGCATTACACACTTAGAAAAGAGAGATTTTACAAGATGAGCCTCATTAAATTCTCATTATTTACAGATGAAGCGGCTTGAATTACCTTACAGGGGTTTTTTTTTTCCTCCCAGAATTTTTTGTTTCTTCCATCACTTTACATGCAATGGTTTTGTCATTTTAAGTGCTCAAATTTATAATAAGCACATAGCAGACTATGTATCTCACATAAGGAAGAAGGATTGGTTTTACAAAACCACTCCTGAATTGTCCAAGAGAAATCTTAAAATCTAAGTCTACTTGGTAAATAATGCCGAGGGCATTAGAAAATAAAAAGGATATGTAGAATTCAGTCATTTTTTTATAGTTCCCATTAACAGTCAATGTGGTAACAAAATATAATGCTATAAATCCTTCTGAGTTAAGCGAATAAAAAGGCCATAATAAAGGTCAATTTTACGGCCATCAATTTGCAATGATGGGACATTTGGTTGCCAAAGGAAGCAACAAATGCAGCCCAGAATTATGGCATCTCTGAAAAAAAAAAAAAAGTTGCTATTATGGCAAGAAGTGCTTTGAGGAGATTTACACTGAAACCAACGCTCAGCTCTGCTCCAAAATAATAATGTGAATTCTTTATAAATTGTTCTAACCCTGTGCAGGGCAGTGCGAAAGACATATGCTTTGTCATATTGTGATGAAACCGATTTGCTATATAGAAGATGGAGAAGTTATAATGGGTATTTGAAATATATGCAAAAATAAAGAGGAGAAATGGTAGTTTCGTGAACAATTAATGCTATCCATAATTACAATGTGCAAACAAAAAACCACTGGGGGACAATTGCACAATAATGAGATTTGGGGGTATTAATCCTTCTCTGAAATGGCAAGAATGCAATTTTTACAGAAACCACAACAGTCAAAACAATAGCACAAAATACAAAGGGGGAGCCTCTTGCTACTTGTCTTAGGATTTCTTCCATTGGAAAACTGCAAATTAAAACATCAAAGAAGCATCCAATACCTGAGTGATGCCATGACCCCTTGAACTCCCTCTCTTCAGTGTCTTCACTTGTTTTATCTCCAGTTGAAAACTCTGCTCTTAAACAGGAGATCCGTATGTTCTATTCTAATTTATGTTTACATTCAGATCCGTTTGCAAACTAGAGAGAATTCAGAGCGGATATGCCTTTGTACAGCTGGCTTCTAGGCCAGACCATAGCTAAATACTAGCTCATCGAGGAAAGAAAAATCCTACATGGGATTAAAAATGACCACCAAGTCAGAGCATGGAAGGAACTTTCTGGAAGGAACTTTCTGTCAAGACCGTCGTAGGAAGCTACTAAATGACTTGTGTTTCTAATTATAATTAATTTTTCCTAGATTACAAAACACATACGCACTGTGGAAATTCAGAAAACAAAGAAATCATCTGTAATGTGACTATGAAGAAATAAATACTGCAACATTTTAATGTAATTATATCTTTCTAGGATCTTTTTCTGTTCACATATATGTATATATTAACATATTGGAGATCATACTGCAACTACTGTGTTATAGACATTGCAGTCATTACTTAATGCTATATCAGAAATATTTCTCACATAATTCCAAATACCTGTGAGGTTTTCTATTAATGCTCAAACCATAATTTATTTCATGAATCCCTTGTGTATTCATTCAACCAATACATTTTGAGCATCTACCTTGTGACACACTGTGGTAGGGTGCTAATGTGGCAGAGATGATTAAGGAATATTCCCTGACTTCAAAGAGTAAAGAGACCACCATGATACCTTAATGATTTGTATGTATCACACGATGTAATTAGTTGCTGGTCCCAGAGGAGGGTGACTGCCACTTTCTGGGGAGTTCAGGAAGGGTGTCACAGAAGAAGTAACCATGGATAGGGGTTTTGCAGAATGATTAGAAATTAACAGGGCAATCAAATGAGGGTGAGAACTTTAGACAGAGGGAAGATCATATATAAAGATACGGATACAGGAAATGGTGATGCCCCATAAGAAATATTAAATAGTCCTCTTCAACTTTTAAAAATTATTCACTGTAATACTTACAGACACCTGCCAAAGTGATATGACCAGGCTTTCTCTGATCAGGGCACCTCTCCCTTCATCACATCTGACTTTATAAACAAGGATTTTATTTAGGCTTCTCTTTGCTTCTGAGTGTGGCCATGCCATCTGGTTAGAGAGGAAAGACTATGATGTCAAAAAGTAGGGAAAAAGTCACTGGAAATAAGTAGATTCTGAACACTTAAACAAATATTTTATATCCATTGGGAAGGGAGACAGAATTTGGCATATTAGCTTTTATTCTAAAACATAATGGTTCTAATTATGAAAAAGAGGGAAAGACAAATTCTAAAATCCTAACACTAGGTAGAAGAACAACAGATTCTAAATACATAGTGTGTGTACAGAGTTATGGGGACAGCATTATCAACTCCTGAAATCCACAGACTATAGCATAACAGACAGTAATGAATCTGGAAGGGCTGTTTGAGATGAGGTGTGAAGAACCCTTCCAAGACTCCTGAACCTTCAGATCAAAGCCACATGGAACATCTTTGTTCTCCATGTCTCCTTGGAGCTATTCGAATTCATCCTTTGATTACCTGCCTTTCTAGTGATTACCAACCTCCAGTAATTTCAGTCCATTTCAATATGTGACACTTTGACTTCCAGGTTTCTTCTCAGCCACAACAATATGGTTTGGTTCCTTGTAGAGCTGGTGACCTGGCTCCTGTTCCATAAACATTTGATCCTTCAACTGGATCCCTCTGAAAAGTTTTTGATGATGTGTTTAGCATAATGCAGACCCGTGGGCCAGAGCAGAGCATTTCCCACAAGGACACGACAAATGAAATATGTTCCAAGCAAGGAGTAAATACAAAGCCCCCCCACAAACACCACGTGATGGTGCAAAAATGCAATCTGGACATGCACACCTCTGTTCTGAGACCTGCACCAAGCCACCTTGCAGGCTTAAAGGAAGCTGTACTGGCAATATTCTACTAGATAAGGAGGCATGCAAATGCTTTGCCACACTCCGGCCCATGAAGAGTGTGCCGCTCCTGACCGATAAAGAGCTCTATCCCTGTATTCAAAGGAATGTACTCATAAAGCAAAGCGGAGCAACCCTGACAATGAAATGGCAAGCAAGATGATGCTCTCTTCTGATAAGAGGCACCCACTACTGCATTTGTCAATTTAATAGGAATCATTTTAAGCTTTTAGCGTCTGATAAGGGAATTAAATTTTACTTAGTTATTTCCATAGAAACTAAAGAGTTAGCAGAGATATTCGGCATTTGATTTCTTAATCACATCTTCCTAAATGTTACTTTCAAAAAAACAGCAATGGTTTTCAAAGACTGGGAACTGGAAGCAGGAAGAGCCTGAAGGGAAGAAATGAGTAACTATGACCGCTATAGTGTATTAATCAGCTGATATTTTAAAAATTAAATTAATATGCTTAGAAAACACCAGGTTCAAAAAAGAAACGCGCCAATATGTATGTGTATATAAATTGCTTCTAGATTCCCACTTGTGGTAAACACGCCTAAATATTTTTCAAGCTATAAAAGGAAACCCAAATAAATACCAGCTGTGCAGGTTTATCTAGGAACAGAAAAAATATGGAAAGAAGAAAAAGAATGCGCTGCTACATCATTAGTGTAAAATGAATCTGAGGATTGTGAAGTAGGGGAAGTGGGTATGGGGTTAAGGAAGAAATGGAGATCAACAACTCCTTGGTTCTGTTCTGGAATCGTGTCCTGGGCATCACACAGAGTTGGCGAATGGAGTCACCGAGGGTCTGTATCAGCGAGAGGGCCATTTCTGCTGCTCAGCTGTTGCCCCTTTTCTTTCTCTGTGTCTTCTTTCTCTCTCACTCTCATGGTTTCAGTCTCTCTGTGCCTCCAGATGCATGTGAGGCTCCGCGTGTCCCCTTCTGTCCTTTTCTGTGCCTTTCTGTGCGTGCATGTTTGTGTGTTCGTGCCTGTCTCCCAGTCTGTCTCATTCTCTTTTTCTTTCTGAGTTAGCAAGACTGCATCTCCCCCACTTCTTCTCTGTCCCTACCTCCGACTGACTTTTCTGCTTCCAAACGCACAAAAGCAAACAAGAAAGCCCTAGGCCTTATTTACATTACTTCCCAGGGAACAAAGGATAATTAAATTGAGTCCAGATCTTAAGCTCCCAAGAGAGAGAATCTAATGGGTCCAGGTTGGATCAGGTAAAACATTTAAACAACTGAGGTCATAGAGAGCACATAACAAATATGGTCTCACAAGCTGGGTGGGAGGGGCAGAGGCACTTCTCAGACAAAGGGGGCCTGAGAAGGAAATATTCCTCAATGCCAGTGACACCTCACTCATGAAGACTTTCCCAATTAAACCAGCTTAGGAAGACATCCCACTTAGCACTGACTTAAATATACTTAGCATATACTTTGATACTTGTTTGTTGTATGACCTCGAGGAAGTTATTTTTCCCGGTGATCTTTAGTAATACAAACAACCTCACTGAAGATTGAATATGTGAATATAGGTGACAGTATTTATGACTAAGGTTGACACAGGGTCATTGCTCAATAAGGTCATCACTGCCCTTACTTACAGCATTACTGACTATTGCCCCTTTTGGGGTTCTGATCTTGTCATCTACGCCTGGTCTCCTAAACTTTAAACCAGCTCAGTGACCCCCCTTCCACAGTAGTTGATACAGTGCCTGACACAGAGCAAGGTGCCCAGAAAAGTCCTGTTGGTTGATCAATTATGTTAATATTCTTAGGGACCTTAGAACTAAAACCCAAAAGATTGCCTTGTATTTCTCATTCTGTGCTGAGAAAAGATTCTTGATGAAAGAGAACGATGATCATACGTCACATGGGTAAGCAAATAAAGGTAGACAGTCCCAAAAGACTGGAAGTGTTTTGGGATTTTTCTTTTGCTACCAGGATGACAGATTTCTAGGATGCCTGTAGAGGAAGAAATACTAAAGCAGATAGTATTATTCACATATATAATATTGGCATAAATATTTTACCCTGTGTTGCTTCTAGTAGTCTCAAGACTTCTGAAATCTGATTCAAAAGTGTTTGGAGAAATATCATAACCCCATCACCAAATCCTCCCAATATCTACAACCACATACACAAAACAGATTTCTGAAGAAAAGGACACTTATCTGTTTTGTTCCTGCCATATCCCCAGCAGTGATCACAAAGCTATAACATAGTAGATGCTAAATATATGCGAGCAAAATGAGTAAATGAAATGAATGAATAGATCCTAACTCCATTCCTTGTAGGGCCAGCTTTGTGTGCATATGACCCATGTGGTTGCACAGAGCTCCACACTTAGAAAGGACCCCATGCTTGGTTTAATGTTCTGTGGTTAACACCTTCCAATCTTTAATTATTTTTGAACAAGGGGCTCCATTTTCATTTTGCACTGGGCCCATCGATTATTTAACCAGTATTGCTTCTCACGATAGGTGAATAATCCTGGTGACCATCAGCTCATCACTCAATACAGCAGTAAACCCAGTGGCTTATTCAGTTCTGGCAGTTTTCACAAAATACCACAGACTGGGTAGCTGATAAGTAACAGAAATCTATTTCTCACAGTTCTGGAGGCTGGAAGTCTAAGATCAGGATGCCAGCCTGGTCAGAGGGGGACCTTCTTCCAGACGGCAGTCCTATTGTACCTCCCATGGTGGAAGGGGTGAGAGATCTCTGTAGGGTCTCTTTTACCAAGTCACTAATCCCATTCATAAGGGCTCCACCCCTATGACCCAAACAGCTCCTAAAGGCCCCGCCTCCTAATATCATCACATCAGCCATTAGGATTTCTGGGGCGCCTGGGTGGCGCAGTCGGTTAAGCGTCCGACTTCAGCCAGGTCACGATCTCGCGGTCCGTGAGTTCGAGCCCCGCGTCGGGCTCTGGGCCGATGGCTCGGAGCCTGGAGCCTGTTTCCGATTCTGCGTCTCCCTCTCTCTCTGCCCCTCCCCCATTCATGCTCTGTCTCTCTCTGTCCCAAAAATAAATAAAAAAAAAAAAAAAAGGATTTCAACAAATGAGTTTGGTGGCAGGGGAATTGGAGGGCATAGGGGTGGGAGGACACAAACATTCAGAATATAGCACCATGGAAATAGCACCAGGAATGGAGATGCTTGTTCTGAAACAGCTGTGAGGCCCCCAAGGAGATCGAGACCCTCTGAGTCACAGACGTTCCAGCCTTGCCACCCAATGCTTCCTGGAGTTTCTTGGAGACTTCTTTACTATCCCAACTGGCTTTGGCTCTGCCTCTCAAAGAAGATACCAACATTATGAACAAATGCCTCCTGAGTTCTAGCTACCCTGTTTCTTACTTGTTTACTCAATTCCAGAGGGCAGCGGGGTCTCTTATCCACCCACCTCTCATACTGTAGCTTAATTGAGTGGTTATTACCTGTGTATTTCAATTAGGGTTCGTAGTTTGGGGTATTTAATTGTTAGAAAGAAATCAATAGGCTTCTTATCAAAGGCTTCAAATCAAAGCAAGCCAAATTACTTGTAATTCCAAGACAGGTCGCCTAATAAGCTATGACACACACTTGAGAGGTGAATGTTGACATATCAAATCCCCAGCAGCATGAAGAATTAACAGAAAATTTTTTAAAAATTAATCTATACTTTATAGCATTCCTCCACTTGACATGTTTTTTCTTTTCAAATATCATTTTCATTATTTTTTATTTTAATAGAGTGGTAATCTTCAATTCGAGTCCTGTCTCTGATCATAATATATGTTCTCACTTTCGGTGAAGATTTGTTCTTGTCACAAGGGAATCCACTGCTATTAGATTCTATTGCAATAATTTATTAATATTAAGTCCATTAAATGACACAGTAGGCATAGGAAAATATTCTATACTGAACAAATAATTTGGTTCAGAGTTTTTTAGTTCTTTTAAAATTATTTGGAAGCATTCATAATGATTTTAGATTTGTCGCAGAAAAGAATAGGGCAAACATTTAAGATTAACAAAGACCAGCAATATGTCTATGTTAACAATTCTGAATTTACTTATTAGTTTCAATCTTCCTCTGGCCCATCACATTCTAAATGTCCCTATTAAAATTATATGAAGACCCAAAAGTATAAAAAAAAAAAATCAAGTTAATGAGCGAGAATGGAATTTCTCCCTATCCACTGAATGATGTGGAACAATTCTTCAAATTCCACCCCCTGCCCATATTTAACACTTTTAAGTCTTTTTTAGTCTTTCTTGGTCCAGCATAACATTTCCAGAGAAGACAAAGGTGTTAATCCTTTCTGGATGCTCACTGACCATACATCTCCATTCTGCCATGACTTGCTCTTTTCTCCTTCCCTTTGTTCTTGTAATGCATCTGTCTGGTATAGAAAATGCACAGCCCAACCGGAGCATTTAGCACCCTGCACAGAGAATGCTCAGCTCAATTTTCTAAAACAGTAAAAGCAAAAATAGCTTCAATGTACAAATAGAGGAACAAGAGCTGAATTGGGAAGTATATACGTGTGTATATGATGCATATATCAATGAGTCAGCAGTGAATCTCCCCCTAGTAGAAACAAATGAAATACAACAGTCGCTAATAGCTCCAAAACATATGCATAAGCCGTTGTTATGCCAAATTTTGGCAGCACTTATTAGTGGTAACCATTGAAGAACATACAGAATACTTGTTACTATTACCAAATCATTCTGAAGACAGAACACGAGGCAAGCTTCTACCACAACCGAGAATACACTGTACGATAAAACCAGGAACAGTGCTGTTTATTCATTCTTCCATCTATTATTGGGTGGCTTCCATTGCCAACAGAATAAAGTCCTGCCCCTCACCTGGTGTGAAACCATACAACCTGCCTAATTTTCAAATGCAAACCTTATGTGCTAGACATACTGAAGGTGCCAGGTACTACACTTTTTGTCTCTCAGCTCCAAACCCACCATCTATATGCTCCACTATTTACAAATAGCATTTCTGCATTGCCACCGTCTCCCTGCTAAATTTCACCGATAGGGGGCGATAGCGGGAGGCTCTAAGACTAGATAGGAGAGACTTAGTCCTTCCCGTTTCTTCCCTGCGGTGCTGTTTACTTCCTGTTTGCTTCCTGTCCCTGTGCCATCTTCCTAGCGATGCTTCTTTGACCCAGAAGTGGCAGTGTCTTCCTATAAAAGCAGCTGAATTCTTTTTGCGGTTTCCCTATGGTTTGCAGAACCAGCCTCATAGTGGACCCCTCAGAGACAAAAGTACCAGCCACCTAGCTCTCCACCTCACGGGCCGGAGCCCCAGGCCCACAGGGCCTCTCCTGCAGACTTCTAGGTTTTAATAATCCCAAATTCTTCCCAGTGTTCGGTAGCCTTAATCATGCAATCACCAACTCTAGTAAGTCACTGGTGTGGTTGCTGTTGCTGTTTTGTTACCTAGTTAACAACCTTAGGCCTTGTTAAAGTTCTTCACATTAAGACTGATACTCTGAACTGGTAGCCACGTTTAATCTGCTTTGCCACCTTTGCGTCTTTGTACACTCTCCTGGAATACTCTCTTTTCCTCTGGAGACATACACTTAAATATTCCTTAATACCGCAATTAAATATTACTTCTTCTTTGACGCTTTTCTTGACCTCCCTAAATAGAATCACTCCCTTATGATTAGTAAAATTTCAGATTGTACATCCTGCTATGTGCCAGTTAACACTATAATTATTTCTTTATATGTCTTTATGCTCTACTAGATTATGAGCTCTGTGGAAGCAAGGCCTAGAGCCTTAGTCGTCTCTGCTTCCATACTATTCCGCACATTATCTGGCACATGATAGAAATATCATAAATTCTCATGTGTTTGTTTTGTGTTACTGAATGATAAGGTTCTCTGGGAAATTTTAGAAGTTGTCTTCAATGCCAGCACATAAGTCTTTCGCTCACGCTCTGTGATACAAGAAGTACTTAGACGCCAATTCAAATAAAATCCCCCCATTAGCCAATTTAGTCTCAAATTCCATCCTAAGTACCTAGGATATAATAAGGATAACTTATAACAACCTAGGATAGTACATACCATAGTACTCTGTATATAATAAGTATGCAATAAATGTTGGTTGTGTTATTTATATGCTTATTTATTTTTAAGACTTCAATATTTTATTTTTTCTTTATTGACAGAGAGAAAGAGAGGGCACGAGCAGAGTAGGGCCAGAGGGAAGGGGAAAGAATCTTAAGCAGGCTCCACACCCATCCCAGAGCCTGACTCAATCTCACAGCTGGGAGATTATGACCCAAGCCTGAATCAAGAGTCAGACACTTACCAGACTCGGCCACCCAGATGCTCCCATTTGTGTGTGTGTGTGTGTGCGTGTGTGTGTGTGTGTGTGTGTGTAACAATGGCTCTCTATTTACCACTGACTCGGGCACAAGTTCCTGACCAGGATTTTCAAGACCCTTCACAATATGGTCCAAATCATCTTATTGCCCACTGACACCTATTTTGAGCCTCTAAAGTAGACACTGACTAACGACAGCCCACCCAACAGGCCAAATCCAGACTGCCACCACTTCTGTAGATAGAGTTTTATTGGAACACAGTCACACCCATTACGTATTGTTGGCTCCAAACTCACCCATTTAACCTATTGTCCATCTCTACTATAACATGTACAGTCTCGTCTCTGGGTATTGTCCATGGCTGCTTTCATCCTGCACAGGCAGAGTTAAATAATTATGACAGAGATCATATGCCCCACAGATCCCAAAATATTTCCTATCTGACCCTTCATAAGAAAACGTTTGCTGAGCTGACCCCCGCTTGAAATAGAGTCTGCTCCCTATGTATGACCCACACCACTTTACTACTGCTAATGTCATTCCCCCATGAACCGATTATAGATTCTTAGAGGACAGGTTCTTGACTTGATGTATCTTCTTATCGCTTGCAGTCCTGGAAAACCAGCAGAAACTTAAAATAAATACTTACCGGATTGAGTCAAATAGAATCGAACTGTCTACTGGCAGGTTGCCTAGGGTCTTCGCCCAATATTTGAGACCCTGGATGGTAACACACCATATCACAGACCATTTAGTCACAGACCCATGGGTTACGACTACTTTCTTTCTTTGATTTTAATAACACTGCTGAATCAAAAGAGATCATTCTTCATGACTGTAATTAACAAGCTATCTAAAATAATGAACCAAACCACAGCGAAGACTGTATTTCAGGATTTGGGGGAAAGTGTGACTACTTTCATGATTAGTGTGTAAGGTACTGAATGCCTTGGGATCTGAATGTAGGATAGCTTTAGTCCGTGATTTGAGCTAATGAAGCTAGTAGGTGATTCACCTTAAATTTCCCCCAAAGTCATTAGCCACAGAATTATTTTTCCAGAATTGTTCTGTTGGTGATTATAAAGCAAATGGGAGATTTGAAATCAGGGTAAATTCAGTTTTCTTTTATAATTAAATGCTACCTTGGTCTCTATCTGTAATTAATATACTCTAATTGTTTTTATCTCTGAGATAATAAATTATGAAACTATAAAGGTATGCAATTTAATAAATGTGTTTGCTGATATAAATGCAATGGGATTATATGTGCTAGAGACAAGAGTACAGAAGTGATGCATTATTTCAACTTAATAAAATGAGAATTAATTGATCCTATTTTCTCTGCTTAAGTCATCTTCATTACTTAATCTTTTTTTTTTAATTCTAAAATAGTAGACTGTCTAGAAATTCTCCTTATTTAACAAAAGAGTGAAAGAAAACATTGTTTTTCTTAAACATGTGTTTAAGAAAACAAAACTTCTATTCATATTAATTTCACTGGGTCCAATAACAATTCCTCCAAAGTTGTGTGTTAACAAGTCATGGTCAAGTCCTCTGGTAAAAGACTCCTCTTTCATAAAAGCAGCCCAAGGCTCAAAGTATAATCCTTTAAAAGGAATATATATGAAAAGTTTGACTTAACTCAGCATGCTTCCTTCTCTTTATTTTATGATGTCCTGATACCTCAGCTGATATTAATCATATCACAGCCCCATCAATATTACCTGCACTGTTATTTCAACTTGGCAGATTATCTCATCCAACAGCTATGATCGAGCATCTACATGAAAAATGAGAAGGTTTCAAAACTCCTGGGCTTCATTCTGTTCCTCAAATACAGAGTGCCACTGATCTATTAAAATGCGCTCCTACTGCTCGGGAGGAGACACGCCTAGTTGTCAACTTCGTAAGATACGACATGGCAGCCTGACCACCAAAATATTGGATATGACTCAGAGCAAAACGATGTAGTGTATGGTCTGTTTACACATGGGAAGTGGAAAATGAAAAGTTGGCGTAGCGACAATATTTTTGTCGGACTCTAATAGTAGCACTGAATGAGCCAATGCACAGATTTTATTTTTAAGATAATAGGATGAAAGGAAGGTCACTTACTTTAGTTCATCAGCATGTTAGTGTTGACTCACTATAATTTTGATATTTTAATGCTTATAAAAGCATACACATCCTTACAGAATGAGGACACTGGAAAGCCTTAAGATACCAACTAGACTAGGGATGGCCATTCTATAGATAAGTAAAAGAAAACCCAGAGTTTCTGTGACTTGTCCAAAACTTTCAGAGAATTGGCAGTAGTAGAATGTGGATTAGAACCCACATCTCCTCAAAATCTACTGACTATTCCTCTAAATTAGATTGCTTATTTGGGGATATAAACATCACATATCTACTGTGAATGTACTTAGTTTAGGTTAGAGGAAAACTATCACTCTTAAAGGAGGGAATATAAGTAAATAGGAAAAACAAAAACAAAACAAGAAAACACCAAACTGGCTAAGGAGATGACCTAAGCATCAACAATTCTATGATCAACAGCCTCTAAGTGTCTCCACCCATGAGCAGAGACTGGAGTCCCTTTCCAGTTGACAGACCCTGAAGCATTACAGGTCTTCCCATTTGAAACAAGTCAACTCTTGGCCTTTCCCCCCCAAAATTAATAAATAGTTCTATGTGTGTACACTCCTCTACAATGTATCTAGTCTTCAGTAAAGCATAAGTCTTCAGGATCTCATCATAAAATGTTTAAGCATTTTCATCCAAACTTGCACAGTGCCATCACCAAGGAAAAGACAAAAGGAAAGAGAACTATAAGAAGATATTTTACCTAAATAAGAGATTTGAGGGGGCCATTTGGGCAAGTTTATCAATGGACATTTCAAATATTATTTCATGTTTTTTGTTTTTATCTTTCTGAATATTAATCTTAATAATACTTTCATTTACCTACCCATTTCCTTTATTTATTTTGCCTCTTCCTAATATGTTGCTCATTACTGCACATATTTTTCAAAATATACATATGAGAAATAAAGTCACTGGACTGGAACACTGTCACAAGATAATAGTTTGCTGTTGCTAGATAAATGCCGAGGTAAAGCCAGACATTTATTGAAAGCAAATGCTGATGCAAATTGAGAAACATTGATTGTAAGAAAATGTTCTAATACAGTAGCTTCATTTCTGTTGTACCAAATGATGCATATTGATGTAATCATTGTCTTTAATAGATCTTAGTGTAGTCAAGTTAAAGTAGCTTACAGTACAATAGAGCAACTACACTTAGATTGTTGAAGAGAACCAAACTCGGCATAATATCCAGCCAATCCAACTAGCTGTTCATAGATAATAAGCCTGGTTCCTGCTACACGAAGTCATGGGTACCAATGATTTCTCATTAGCAGAGGCTACCTATAGTCCAACCATAAATACAGATTGGCTATTCTACAATTTGGTTTGACATTTTTCCTTACAAACAGTTTATATACTGTCTTAGACATATCTTGGCAGGCATACATAAATATGTATACTTTTTATACATGTAAATGTAAATTTTATAGATATAAAATGTAAATTATATATATACACGCATACACACACACACACACACACACACACACACACACAAAATTTAACAAGAGATGGCTAAACACTTTGCCTATCCTTACAGATAACAAAATATGCCAGAACAAGCGTGTAGAAACAGAAATCTAGTCCAGATTTTGAAAATGCAATGTTTTGACCTTTCAAAAATTGGCTCCCAAAATACACATTTGCTATTTTGAAAACACTTCCAAATTTTCAGAGATGACAGCTCACTGAGCGAATTCTGTTCCAGGAGGTTCAACTTAGCATGGTGGGCCATCCAAGCTGGCCTGAGTGAAACCACAGGGGAGATCCAGAAACAAGAGCCTTCCTTAGAATTGAGAAAAAGTGTGATTCTCTAAAAGGAATTCCTCAGTGTATTGGGACTATGGGGAAAACAGACCAAGGTCATTTCACTGGAGACCAGTTTTGCTTAAGGAGAAAAAAGATACCAAACCAAATTAATTACCTAAACTTCTTTAGCGTTCGTAAGCCTAGAAATAGACTTTAGTTTTATAGCATATGTTTAAAGCAACTTTCTCAAACTTCCAAGTTCTGAAAGGCAAAGACAATAAAAGAAACAGAATTCACCTGAAGACAAATATATCTTGTGGATGGAGAGAACAAAGAAATGGGGAGGTTGAAAGTGTGTGAAAATAGGGTTTTACTCACTTTCTCTGGTCATAGGGAGGGAAGTAATAAAATGAAAGACAGAAGTGGTGTAATTGTGTGTGTGCGAATGTGTGTGTGCTCGCTGTTGATCTATACCACATTAACTACCAAAAAACACATGAAAGAAGTCACAACATCAGCCAAAGTTTTCCTTGATTTTAAACAGGTTTCTATTTGCATGCCTGATATTTGTGTTTTTACTTATTTTAGAGAGAGAGAGCGTGAGTGGGGGAGAAGGGCAGAAGGGGGTGGGAGAGAAAGAGAGAGAGAAAGAGAGAGAGACAGAGAGACAGAGAGAGAGAGAATCTCAAGCAGGCTCCAGGCTCAATGTGGAGTCCAATGCAGGGCTCAATCCCCTGACCCTGGGATCATGACCTGAGCCAAAATCGAGTTAGACACTCAGTGGACTGAGCCACCCAGGTGACCCTGCATGCCTGATACTTTGTATAATGATTTGAAATATAGGTTCAGGTACCCAATATATTCACCAACTGAATGAGTTGTTTAATAACCTTGGGAAAGTTCTTTGATCTCCGTAATTATTCACTTCTATACCTCTAAAAGGTAGGTAATAACACTACCTATTTTATAGGACTGCTGTAAGAATTAAATACGATAATGCATGAAAAAGTACATAGCAGAATCCCAGTCTAGGCCACACAGTAATCACTCTGTTGACTTCTATTTCCATCGATCTGCATATTGAGCAAATCAGAAATGACCAGTAGACAGAAGGTACAGCAATTCTGGAATAGACAGAAGTGTCTGAAGAGGACATCTGTTAGACGAGGCTGCAAGGCTCTGTCTGGTTCATTCAATACCTGAGCAACGTATGCTAGCCTACCCCCATTTGCTTAGGAGACGAAAGACCGTGCATCTTGCAAGCCCGGCTGTTGGTCCCAGCAAGGGGGAGGTTCCATGTGGGTAAGCGCAGTTTTCCGTCTCAAAATTTTTTACAAGGACAGTGAAGCCCCAACTCACCCACTTTTCCCTATTTCCTTCCCATATAGATTAAATAGGAGACATCTTAAAGGGAGAGTTTTAAATAAAAAAAAGTAAGCAAAACAAAAAAATGGCTAACTTTTCCTTCGGGTTTTTGATTTTTTTCATCTTTTGTCTTAGGTTGCTGAGAAAGAAGATTGTGCTGTTGGGTTGTTTCTTTACCCTCATGTTTTTGGGGGAGTATTGAGCTGTACTCAGGCCTACCAGACAAGGGCTACATAGCTTATAGATCTTAATTTATGATTTTATTAATGCCTTGAAGGGAGTTATCAAAGAGCAAATCTTCCTAAATTCTTCCTACAGGAAGAATTCTTAAGTGTCCAGAGATACCAGATATATTTAGATATCTGTCTCAAGGACCCTAAGCATCCAGATAAAAACTATAATAACCACGCCTGGATGGCTCAGTTGGCTAAGCGTCCAACTACTGATTTTGGCTCAGGTCACAATTTCAAGGTTTGTGGGATCGAGCTGTGGGATCAAGCCCTACATCGGGCTCTGTGTTGACAGCACGGAGCCTACTTGGGACTCTCTCTCTCCCTCCTTCTCTCTGCCCCTCTACCACTTGTGCTCACTCTCCGTCTCAAAACAAATACGTAAACTTAAAAAGAAAAAAAGATGATCAATTGTCTGTACATACGATTCATTTAGTTTTTAACTTTTAATCCAGATGTTCAACATTGTGCATTTACAGAATAAAAAATTAGACGGGGGCAATGGGTACATAAGTTGGCTTGAATCTTGAATCAAATTAATATGGTATTCTTTGATCACCCACCTGAAGTGTGGTTCTCAGCCTTTGTTAAACACTAGAATTACCAGGGAAATGTTTTAAAATACTGATGCCTGGGCCCTTCTCGCTAGAGATTCAAATTTCATTCATCTTAGGGAAGGCAAAGATATGAGTATTTTAAAAGATTCCTGGATGATTCTAACATGCTATCAATTTTTAAAAGATGATGATCAAAGGGATCACGGAGTTCGCCTTCAGTTTAGACATCCCACAATAACAGCAAAAAGTAGCAGTTTGCACGTGGACCTACCAGCCTCCAGCAGTCTGCGTATGAAGAACCATAATCTAATAACAAGAACAAAGGCTTTCCAGAGACGTCATGGCTATCTGTTTTGGGGTTTGCTCATGGGTTGAAATTTGGATAGTTTTATGCTGAGAACAGAAGGGAAATGAATATAATAATGAACTCTAGTCATTGTCAAACACGACTAACACCTGCCACACAGGCTAACCCTGTTTTTACTGAGATCATAGTATACTAGGGTTATGGTGTGAAACTCTGTGTCACATAAGGCTTGATGCAACAGAATTCTAAACATCTGAAAGACCTCATTATAAACACTCTAGCTAAGACATTTTCCTGTTTTGGTTTGAAAGTCACATAAAATAGCCATTATTATGACTGTGTAGCTTTAATAGATTCTTATCTTCAATGGACAATACTGTGATTGGTTTCACTGGAGTTTTGAGCAGCCTGTGGATGTTATGAAATACAATATAGATATGGACAAACATTGTTCTAGTTTAGTAATTGAGGTGATCAATGTCATAAACAAGTCAAGCCTTACTATTGTTTTCCTTTCGACCACTCATCTTCATTTCTTAAGTATCCCACATGCTCTGATAGCAAGGGGCAGGGTTTAAATCTGAAACTAAGACCTTTCACAAGATCGATACCGACATATTTTTAGAGTTCCTTTCTAAGGGAACACAGGTTATGGTAGATTTATGATATGGAAAGATAGGATTCAGTAGACAAAAAGGGAGAGGCTGAGACTTGAGGCTCTTCGGCGGGTTTGGGGGGGCACATATTTTAAACATTTTTTCTGGGAACATCTGACCTTGAGCAAACTCTCTCAGACATAAAGTTCCTCTTGAGAATGTGACAGACATCACCTACTCCCTGCTCAGGTTTCCCTCAGGAATTTGACAAACAAAAGACCTGGCTTAAAATAAGTAGACCATAAAACATAAGACCCACAAGGAACTGGTGTGGCAGTAGACCACCCATACAATGGAAATAAGCCAGTCAAAAAGGAATGACTAGGCATTTAGAGTTACTTAGCCAATAAGGGTAGAACTGGAGAAGGAACAAGGGGGAAGGGAGGGGACTGACCATAACCCTTTAAAACAAAGTCCCTTGGGGCACCTGGGTGGCTCAGTGAGTTAAGCGTCTGACTTCGGCTCAGATCATGATCTTGCGGTCTGTGAGCCCGAGCTCTGTGTCGGGCTCTGCTGAGAGCTCGGAGCCTGGAGCCTGCTTGGGATTCTGTGTCTCCCTCTCTCTCTGCTCCTCCCCCACTCATGCTCTGTCTCTCAAAAATAAAATAAAACATTGAAAAAAAAATTTAAAACAAAGTCCCTTGCCATTCACTTTTGAATGTCCCCTCTCTGTAAAGAGAGCTTTCATACTATGCTTACTTTCTGATCTTATAGTCTAATAAACTTTTGTCTGCTGCTCATCTTAGCCTGTGTCTACCTCTTCATTCTTCGAAGTGACAATGAACCCTGGGTATTGAGGTAAAAAAAATCCTGCAACAGATTCATCCCAAAGATGGCCCTTAGTCTGCTTCCATCAAAAGGTGGAGTCTGTTTCCTCATTCCTTGAATCTAGGCTGGCCTGACTTGCTCTGGTGAACAGAATGTGGCCAAAGTGACTGTGCGTAAGCTCTGAGCCTATGCCTTAAGGAGCCCCAAACTTCTGCCCTCTCCCTCTCTAAGAAACCAGCTCCTGCATGAGAGCAGCCTGGACTAGGCTGCTGGAGGATGTGAGACCACATGGAGGAGAACTCAACTGCCCCAACAGCCCACAGCCAGCAGGCTTGAATCTAACTTCAGACACAGGAAGAGCCCAGCTGAAATTAGGCAAAGCTAGCTGAGGCTTGAAGACCCCATCTCAGCATCCCTACATATTCATGAGATAGATAAATGCTCATCATTTAAGCCACTGGGTTTTGTTACCTAGCATTAACATGATACTAGACAGCTGATACATAGGCCAACTGATTTGTAAATACCCAAAATTTAAACAAAACCTTTTTCAGATGCCTACTGAAGTACAATTCCCACACATTTCTGAATCACTGGAAGAAAGCAAAGAGTGTTTATTCTGGTCATTCCCAATCATACACTCCCACAGTTATAAACACAGTTAAATTACATGTGAATTACAGTGCCCTCCAGAGATGTAGCAATAGTAGCTAAGGCCAGTCATGAAAAGAAAGACACTTGGCTTGGAATATAAGGTAGTCCTCAGCGCAATTCAGACTGGCTGAAAAAGCAGTGTTGTTTTTATCACACTGCACTTTTACACGTGTGCTATGTTACAGATTTCACTGTTCATGTTCCCTCTGCCTAATTGTAAAACTCAAGCACCTTCAAAGAGTAGAATAGATTACTTAGTTTCCTGATGACACATGTAGGTACTAGAACATTCTGACCCTGACATTCTGAACCGTTTCATAGCCTACCAAGGATAACTGTCAACCAAAACAGTTTGGGATGAGACAAGGAGACTGATTAAATTAGGTGCCTGAAATAGATACTGTTAAACTCATTTTGCCTTTTGTCCAGAGCATGTGATTCCTAAACCTAACCACTGAGCTGTGGCATGAACTTAATTAAAACCTAATAATAATGATAGTTATGGATGGAAAAAGAAATGGTTATTTCAGGTTTATGGATGAGACAAGTCTTTCTCAAAAACCTTTTTCTCCTTTAGTGCTGTTTGTTCAACTCCTCATTTTAGAGTTTGTACAGAGGGTCTATCTTGCAAAATGATGAATGCTGGAAGCATATTTTTAAAGGAAACTTATCAGTAGTCCATTTCAGAGAGGATTCTGACTGCAATCAGGCTCACTGCATTTTCATCTAACAACTACAAAGCTCTTCTGTGTGATTTTGGCAGGTTTAGAGCACCACTATGTGGTCTGTTAGTGAGTATGTGAATACATGTATATATTTTTCAAACATATATATGTATATGTGTGTGTGTATATATACGTATATATACACATATATGACAAAACAAAAAAGCATTGTGGTATTTCTCTTAGAAAAACAAAATCATTTGTTTGCAAGAGTTTGAAATGCAAGCAACCTTTAAAAACAGTAAATGAGACCTTTGCATTTAATTGTGCAAAAACAAAAATAATTTGGTAGCTAATTTTAACAAATGGAAAAACACCCAGACCATTTTTTCCAAAGGATTCTATCTTAATGCATTTTGCTATTGTGTTTCATCTGCATGTGGTACATTACATTTAATGGAAATCACACAGTCCAATTATCTCTCCTAGGGGAAGAAGAGAAAGGAAAGAAGAGGTAGGGGAATCTATTGTAACCACAGGGAGATGCCTTTGGCAACTTAATAGGAGAAGGAAAAACAGCCCGTGCTTTTCAGACATCCATATAAATCCCGCACGCTGGTATCTCTCCGGTTAGAAACCCCCAGAAGGGGCATAGCTTAGCCTTACCAGGAGTGGAACCAAGAACCTACTTGCTCCTGGTGTGGGTGCTGAAGACACTGCAGTTTTGTTGTTAGAAAAACTGCTAAACATGGCTCCTTCTCTAGCAGATGCATTAACCAGGGGACACAGTTAAGCCCGTTCTCTCTTGGCACCCAATCCAGGAAGCCAACTGTCGAGCTGATTTCTGCTGAAAGATGCTTCCAGTTGCCTAAAAGCATAATTCAGCCTCTAGAAGTTTTCATCTTAAAATGAATGGCAAATGATGTTACAGTGGATTCGTTTCAAACTAGGAAAATATTCTGGACTCTTCATATAAAACTCAATGATCGAAGCTGCACTGGCCCATCCTGTAGACACCAGCCACATGTGGCTATTTAAATTTTAATTAAAATTAAATTAAACTAGCTCTTTAGTTGCACTAGTCACGTTTCAAGGGCTCAATAGCCACTTGTGGCTGCTGTTTGGACAGCACAGGTAGAGAACATTTCCAGCACGGCAAAGAGTCCTGTTGGACAGTACTGGTCTGCTAATACCTGAGCTCCTGCCTGCATTTCATTACCTGTTAAACCGGACACTGGGTGACAGCCTGCATTCCAGCACTTGTCTCTTAAATGCTTTTTCCCTTTCCCCTACTCTTCACCCCCACCTCCCCACCCCCTTATATGGGATCTATGTAATTCTGGTTATTTGTACCTACTGATTCTAAATCTGGGAGCAGTCCCATGTTCCAGGATAGGGGATAGAGACAGATATCTTCAGTGCTTACGACAGATGGCAGGAAGTCATAAAGGTAGAGATAACTTCCAGAAAAAAAGGGCAAAGATTGCAATAGTGAGCTAAAACATCCCATCTCTACCCATCAGGCATCTCATTCCCTTTTAGCCATAAGAATTCTGTGCAGAGGCATGAATCTGCAAGACAATTGTACATGCTGTGCTGAGGATAGAGGTTTCCTGTGCCTACATAAATCTTAGTTTAAAGCGCATCTCTGAGATAAACATTATCTTTTCAGAGGGACCCACCTGATTTTAAATTGCAAATCTCCCCTGACCTCTTCCTTTGACACATGTTGTCCATTTCTCCTCATGTTAAAATGCATGGTCCAGGAGATACAGATTTTGTCCTTGTGGTCCTCTGATCTAGCCAGGCTTGGAGAAAAGTGGTAAAGAAACTGTGGCAAGCTCTTACTAAATATTTATTGAATGAGTAAATACATTGCTCGGCTGTCTGCCCAAGGATAATAATGCCTCCCTAGTTACTTACGCCAGGCGAGAGTGGCTTCTAAGTTACCCCAAGTTCCCAAAGGAACACAGCTATTAACCTTGACTCTCTGATCGCTGTGTCACACTACGTACTGAGAGAATCTTATACATCTCCTGCTCTCCTCCAATTTATCTCTATTCTTTTTGATCCTACTTGTACTTTGAAACTCCGTTTCTTTCTTCTTGAACTTTTGCAGTAGATCCCAAGAGGTTTCCCAATACCCAATCTGCTACCCCACCAATGGCGCCTTCATAATGATGCAAGAGTTATCAAATCTCAATGAAAGCGTTCTGCAGGTCTTATCTGTGGCAGGAATGCAAAGGCCTCCTTGATCTCTACCACCAAATACCCCTTGAGTCCTACAAGCTTCTTAATAATCGGTGCTAAATTAATTAGGACCCTCTTGGTTGCAAAGGACTGGTTACTTTTGGCTCGCAGTCCAAAGGGACTTGATTGGCACAGGGTATCTAAGGATGGGCTGAACAATCCAGCCGTATGAGGTTCAGAAGTGCAGCCCAGCCTCAGAACCAACTGAAGCCATGGATTTAGAAATTTCTAAGACTGCCTCTCATCTTTGCCTCTCTCTGAGCATCGGGGTTAATTTCTGTCACTGCAGAAGGCCTCTCCCCACATGGTGGAAACCCTACCACAGCTAACTCCCAAAGATTCTATCATATACCTTCATCCCCAGAAGAGAGAGAACACAGGCTCTCTGAGATTTAAATCCCCCAGGGCAACTCATTGCCTTGGCCTGGGACAGGTGCTTCCAGGAGGGCAAGGCAAGCTGTACTAACATGGAGGCTCCCTTATTAAAGACAAGGTTGGGGAAAAGGAGGGATTGTCAGAGACGGGTGCTATAAACTCTCACAGGTATCCAATACAGGAACCAGACTTTCTCAGGTTTTAAAACCTTTGTAGCACAGTGTCTCATTATCTTTAGATGCTCAATAAGCATTTGTTTACTTGTGACAAAAATACAACATTTTGACAGCTGAAGTAAATAGAAAACTCAAAGAACTTTAACAAATCCATATCATTATTTGACTAGTGCAGTATTTTAGTTGAGCCTCTTACTACCAAGAGGCAAGGCATGAAAATTATTCTGTTTCTAGAACCCAACTAACAGCTGCTTCATTGTCCCAAAATAAAAATAAGAAGCTACCTTGGAAACAATAAATAATTGTTGTTCGAAACCTGAATCCTGGCTCTACTGTTTTTAGTGGAGTGACTTGGGCAAATTACCTAACCTTTCTATACTTCAGTTACGGTGTCTATAACATGGGCATTAAAATAGTACCTATTAAATGGATAACATGTATAAGACTCTGGGAATAGTTCAAGGGGTATAGCAAGGCAGTGTTTCTCAAATGAGTGTGACTTTGCCCGCCCCCCCCCACCATGATATATTTGGCAATGTCAAAGAGATCTTTTGTTGTCACAACCAGATAGGGCGGGAGGCTACTGGCATCTAATGGGTAGGGGCCAGGGATGCTGCTAAATATTCTACCATGCACATGACATGCCCCCCCACAATAAAGGATTATTCATCCCAAAATGTCAGTAGAGCCAAGGCTGAGAAACCCTGTATTAGGGAATCATTCATTGTTAGTTATTATTATTATTAGAAATAACAATCAAAGCAGCAAACTCTTATACAATATTTACAATGTACCAAGTATTAATCACTTCACATATATTAACCAAATTTAATCTATACCAAAACAAGAACAACAACCATGTGGTAGGTACTATTTATATCTCTATCCTATCAACAAAAGGGTATAATGACAAGGATTCCATCTGTGTTTCTCCTGGATGGAATCAGAACTCATAGTTCAGTAAATCTCTGTGAAAAATTGTTCTCATTGGGAGATATGTTGTATTATAAGAAGACTATAGATTTTGAACATTCTTCTCTTCTGCCTCTACCTACTCACACACTTTTTTCTTTTAATGTTTATTTTCGAGAGAGACAGACAGAGCATGCACAGGGGAGAGGCAGGGAGAGACAGGGAGGCACAGAATCCAAAGCAGACTCCAGGCTCTGAGCTGTCAGCACAGAGACCGACGTGGGGCTCGAACCCATGAACCACGAGATCATGACCTGAGCCGAAGTGGGAGGCTCAACCAACTGAGCCACCCAAGCGTCCCATCACACACTCTAATTCACATTTTAAGAATGTTGGAATTCTCATCTTTGTTTTTAATCAGATATTCAAATACAGTAGTTTCCCTTCCTCCTCATTGCCCAGCCCCTCCCTTCACTATTAGAGGTTGCTTTGCAAAGATTAGAGCAAAAAACTAATATGAAAAGATAGGAGATTTGGGTATTTATTCTAAAGCTTAAGTTGGCTTTCCTGCACTTTGATGTATAAGCCTCTTTCTGAATTTTCTCCAAATACATTGAGTGATACTATGAAGGTAACTTCCAAGGCAAAGTTCTGCAAGATGGCGACAGAATGTTGAACATCCTCTGTCCCTGCGGGACATTAGGGATAAAAAAGCTTCTTTCTTGGATTAATGCAGTTGTTTGAAAACTGATTAATTATTGAGCCATTAGCTTATTTTTTAAAGATCTCATTTTACTCAGAAACAGTGCTCTGCAGGCTTTATATTTTTAAGTATTTGTGTGTGTGTGTGTGTGTGTGTGTGTGTGTGTGTGTGTCTGTGTGTTAAAGCTGACAGAAACTGAATTATATGTAATCAAATGGTTGTTCTTAAAACCTAGTACAGTGGAAAATTGAGGCATTCAGTCAAATCCTTACTCTTCAATACAAAAATACCTCCTACTTCTCAGGTAATACAGGTAACCTTAAGAAAACTAAAAGGTGTCCATTTATCACCAAGATTTCAAAGGCCGTACCTTTTCTGTATTTACTGACCTTTATTCACTCTCAATGACCTAGAGTTTCCATGATGAAATGTAACACTTACAAAAGCATCTGAACATAGCTCATCAAAATAGCAAGGGATTCAAACTTTAATCAAATCAAACTAAGTGTATCAACAGGTGTAGCTTGCTTAGATTTAAGAAAAGAAACTCAGGGCTTCTTGAGAGAACATCCTGGAAGTGCCCATAGCTAGTAGATTTTATGAAACATATGTTTGATTTACCTATTTTATAGTATCTCTTCTAATCCAATACACTACAACTGGAAGTCAGAAGTCACAAAATATAAAACAAAACAAAATCAAGGGTCCTTCCTCCTTATAGTAAAGGAGTAAGCAAAGAGGCACTCTTTCCCCCACTAGGGACCCTGCATCCTCAAGATGGCGTCTGGCTTCACAGCTGCAACTTTCCTTACCATAGCACTTCCTTCCCAGACCCTTCAGGTATCCTTTCTGTCAAGTCCACTATGAACTCTCTCTCTCATATGGAGCTTCAGTAAGAAAAGTAAATACGTGATGTGACGTTAAGATCTTATAATAGTGCTCTGACAAACACACACTGCTTTATGTATAAAGGACTGATGTCATTTGTAAATGAGGGTCACATATAAAAGACCCTCAAGGGTGTCATCCACTGGACTAGCCTTTGTGTTGAGTTTGGTGGATGGTTGAAGATAATTAGGATATTGGACATGTCTAGGGGTGAGCTGAACTGTCGGAGAAATAAACGTATCTTTTCTTTGAACCAACTACTCCTGAAAATGAGTTTGTTGTACAGAATGTTTTCTAATAAGGTTTTTCACAGTTTAGTTAATAAATACAGAAGGATTTTGAAATATTTACATCAGCAATAAATCTTTCAGGTGTGTCTGAGCACAGACTCCATGAAAGATAAATATTGTACTTTTAGAGATGCCCCTAAAAGTTCCAGTTCTACTCTAAGAAGTGGGCCTTTTTGATGGAATACTTAGAAGTGCTCTAAGCATTAATAGGTTGTTTTCTCTATCTTATTCTTGAGTCAAGATTAAGATTGGTCCAGGGGCGCCTGGATGGCTCAGTCGGTTAAGTGTCCGGCTTCAGCTTAGGTGATGCTCTCACAGTCCAGGGGTTTGAGCCCCACATCAGGCTTTGTGCTGACAGCTCAGAGCCTGTAGCCTGCTTCAGATTCTCTCTCTCTCTCTCTCTCTCTCTCTCTCTCTCTCTCTCTCTCTCCTCTCTCCCTGCCCCTCCCCCACTCATGCTCTGTCTCTCTCCATCTCTCAAAAATGAATCATTAAAAAAATTTTCTTTGAAAGATTAAGATTGGTCTTTTTAATTACCAACCTACAGGACGAATATTTGATTAGGGAAACACCGAAGTATTCAAAGGTGGGAAGACTAGTCCTGCCCACACTAGGTCATGGGGTGACAAAGCTGGGCTGTTCCTCCTCAGTCCCCTTCCTTTTGCAGTGGTTCAAGCTCATGAAGGCAGAAGCTTAGGGCAAGAGCTCAGGTCTCCACTGCTAGAACGGTGCTCCTGCTACGACACTGCGTTGTTAGTTTTCACTTGACCCCCTGGAACATATCCACCCAGAACAGCCAAGCAAGTACACACAGGTCCCTCTTCTCAGAGTCTAAAACAAGATGAGACGGTGACAGTCGGACAGCAGGCCTGAAGGTAATCAAGGCACTACTTTCGTCCCTTTTCCTTGTGTTTTCCCTAACATCTGTCTTGGTATGACCATTAGCAAAGTTTGCTGCTATCAAATCTCCATTCTTCACCTCACAAGTTGAGGATTAAAAGGATGGGTGCAGTAGGAAACTTGGATGAAATAAGGCAGATTTAAGAGCCTATAGAGAAAATTTTAGGCCGACTGGGCTTTGGGGAGTATTTGCAAAACTGAACTAGACATTGGCCTGGTTGTCATGGAAACCAGCAGGGCTGGATGAGCACACGCTAGCAAGGAAGGTTCTCCCTGAAGTTCTGAGGGATCATATGAACTCCCAACCCACCTTTGGGCTTGAAATCAGCCCATACTGCTCCACGGTAAAGCTACAACATGGCGCTAAAAGCATTTCTACAGTTAAAAATGTTCTGTAGCTTTCTTTGTTGTGTTAGTTAGAAAAAAAAATCTATATATTGTGTTCTGGGCTCCTCCTATCTCTTATCTACTACAGAACAGGAGCAAAGGAGAGAAAGATGGGGCATGAGCAAAGAAGTCATTTGGCAACGTCCTATCGATTTCCACTTCCTGCTTCATCAAATTACAGCAAAAAAAAAAAAATGTTTTTCACAGACGGTGCTCATGGGGTGTCAATTGTCAAAATGTGTTTGCAGAAAAATTCCTTTCACAAAAGACCTCATTTTGCCAAGGAAGTAATTTTTGGCATGTGAGTACAGCTCGTTACTTTTTATCTTTTAAATCCTAAGAATTCAGGTTATGGGATTTTTTTTGTTCTTGTTCTTTGTCTTAATTTAAGATGATTTCTGTGAGTGTGTGCCCGTGTGCATACACACACACTTCTATATGTATTATAGGTGCCTATGGGCATGTATGTCTATAGACACGAATTCTTTTTTTATTATCTCATGTTTTCATTTTAATGCTGTTTATTGTTTTGCAGTTGGTATATATTATTTCCTCTGCTTTGGAAATTTTTATGTAAATTATGCTTAAAGGCATTTAATATTTTGTCTTTACTGATAAGGGAATAGTTAACGTGTGTTACCACTGATCAGGTCCACATATAATGCTATCTCTAGTATCCTTTCCCAGTACACTGAAAACAGTTAAATTACTTTTATATAATTATACGAACCTCAGTATAGTATATTTAAGAGTTTGCAATCCTAAGGAAAGGGCTGCAGAAAGTAGGAGGGATGGGTAGAGCTCCAGGATGGTACATTACTTATTCGGGCCAGTGCAGTGGGGGGGGGTGGGGGGGGGCGGTTGATGAATGCGGGAACAGAGAGGTTCTGAGGGTCAGGTGGAACATGGGACTTGTCCAGATTGCTTTGCTCTCTGTCTTCCCCCTTCCCTTCCAGCTGAAGGGGCCTATGTCCCTCTATGTGCAGGCTCAGGCCTGCCCATAATTTAGGTAAGTTGAGGCTCTGGGCAAATCAGGTACCAGAAGCCCACAATTCCAAAAGAAGCTGGCTTTGGTCAATTTCTTTGTTGTTGGACTTACACATCGTTTACTCTTCCCTTGCTTGAATCATGACAACCGTTGGCTGTACTCTTTACCTAGGCTCACAGCCTTCTGTCACCTAGTTGTCCAAAGCTGATTTATCATCTCTGTTGACAGATTCCCTCTGGATCCCTGGTAACCTACTGACCACTCTACCTCTTCAGTTGATGAACAGTCTGAACTCAGTCCGTGGTTTGCCCCAATTTTCCACCTTCTTTTCCAGGTACTAGCTCATTACTTCACAGAACTCCTTCGTTGTGCCTTCCTGTACTGCAGAGACATAAAAGCTGAAACCTGAACTTCCTAGCCTCCCATGCAACCAGGGTTCTGGATATGAATTAGATTCTACATATTAGATGCACTGGAATGAGATCTGAAAGACAGAAGCAAGTCCTTTGAGGCAACGAAGAAACGGAAATGTCAAGCTTTTGTACACCACTTTTCCAGTGTCTATTCTCCAGCTTTCTAGGTGTTAGGAGGCATTTGCAGGGGAGGCAGTAGCCACATTCCATCGCTGGCTTATTGAGGGGCCATTCACCAACAGCCACATTGGCAGTAGGGGAAGCTGCTCGAGAAGAAAAGCTAGTAAAAACATGACAAAAGGGGCCAGACAGATGCCCGAGGCTGGATACTCCCCTTGCATACTTTTGGCTTCTGTAATCTTGTTTGCCTCCTGTGTTCACCAACTTCCCAGATAGCACCACTGTTAAGGGCCCCCTCCCTTTTTTCTTTTGTCTCTCAACCCCCTACCCTCTCAGCCATAAAAGGAGGCCAATGGCAAGGTTTGGGGCTCAGCCTTTGGAGGTGATTCCGCTGGGCTGGCACTGGTGTGCAATAAACAGTCTTTTCTGATTCCCCAAGTGTGTGTGGCTTGTCTCTCTTGTGCACCAAGTATTTGCTGTAACAGCTCCATCCCTGGACTGCGATCTCACTGATGCCTTTTAAGCTCAGCTGATCTAGTGGAGGCCTCAGAACCAATACAAGTGTACTGGCAGTCATCCCTGGATATCAAGGTTAGAATCCCTTCTCCCAGGCCTCCCAATGGTTTGGAAATTCTAATTCCTTGTATTAAATCACCTATGCCCTAAAATACCTAGAGTGGTTTCTGCTTTTCAAATGCAACTCTGATTGATAGATCAACCGGTGGGATTCTGTGAGAAGTGAGGGAAGCCAAGAGATGACAAAGCCAAAGAATTTAGCAGATGAGAAGTCGATCCCAGAAGGGACAGAAAAATCAGGAGGGAGCAAAAGTTCCACTGGTCAAATCAGGCAAAGCCCAGATTCTGAGCCCTCAGAGCCACAAATACAGGGGATGAGCCCTGATCTCAGAGAAACAGCTCCTCTTTGGCCCTTTCTTTTTGTCTTTATAGTCAGATTTAAACCATGCTGACCCCATAAGTATTATTAATAAAACAGGTGAACAAATTATTCCCGGGCCTCTCCGAGTGGATTGAGCCAGATGGATCTGCCTGGGTTTATTTATTCTACCTGTGTTAGGGTTCTCCAGAGAAACAGAACCAGTAGGATATATTAAAGACATATAGGAAGAAGTTTTTCAAGCACATTAAAGGTTATTAGCATTCCACTGTCGTCAGGCTACATAAACGGAATATGTGTCCTTTCAAATACACTTTGAAAAATTAAGAATTAAAAGAGAGAGAGAAAGAGAGAGAGGTGGTTGTTGTGTTTTGTTTCTTTTGTGAGGGAGTGACTTGCACAATTATGGAAGCTGAGAGACCCCCATGATCTGCCGTCTGCGAACTAGAGGTCCAGGAATGCTAGCGGTGAAGTTCCATTCCAAACCCAAAGGCATGAGAACCAGCGGATCCAATGGTGTAAGTCTTGGTATGAGTTTGAAGCAGGACAGGAAGGGTCAATGTTGTAAGTGCTGGTCCAAGTCTAAACACCCAAGAACCAGGAGGACCAATGCCTGAGGGTGCCTGAGGAATGGTGTCTGGACTTTAGCCAAGAGAATGTGGATTTACCTTTCTTCTGTCTTTTTGTTTTATTCACACCCCCATGGATTAGATGATGTCTACCCCTACTGGTAAAAAGGATTTTCTTTACTCAATCTACCAATTCAAATGCAAATCTCTTCTAGAAACACCCTCACAGACACACTCAGAAGCAACTTTTTACCAGCTATCTGGGCTTTTCCTTAGCCCGATCAACCGGACACATAAAATTAACCATCACACCCCCTGTGAATATATGCTCCTGAAATATATTTTTGAGATGAAGTTAGTTAAACATTATGATGCTACAGACAGGAGTTAAGTTGGAAAAAGCAAGAGTCACATGACTTCCTCACCAGCACGAAAGGGGATTTCAAGAACAGTAGCTATTTCTTCGAATCAAACTCTTGCCTGACTCCCTCAGCATCTGTCCGAGCTCCTACCCCCTGCCTTTGAGGCCTTTTAAAGTCTCCTACCCCCTGCCTTTGAGCCCCCCGGAAAGTGAAGAGGAATTCCAAATACTAACGAATACCATGAATTGTCAACTGCTTTAAGTACATTGTGTTATTTAATCTATAACAACCTATAAGCTACATCTGTTAGGTACTGCATTCTAGTACCTGTTATGAGATAGATGCTATGATACCATAAGGTAAATACTATTACTATCACCCTCTTAAAGACTGCAACCAAGAGATGTTAAGAAACATGCCCCAGATCACATGGCTACTAAGAGGCACAGTCTGGATTTGAACCCAAGCCATTGCAAGCCAAAGACTCTGCCTTACCTTCTTGGGACTTGCCTCCCCACAGGCTCTCCTATGCCCTGACTATATGGAGTAACTCGCAGTGGTCATGGATTTTTTTTTTAATTTCTTATTTCCACTACACTCCCTGAGATAAGCACAAAATAAGTTTGCAAGCAAAATGTGTACCGTGATGCTCCTGACGTTTCCTGGAATGGGGCAGTGGCACAAGGATTTCCAAAGACCCTCACTATAGCTGCTCTCCAAGGGCAAGTGCTGTTCTTCAGGGTCCCTGAGTGTCAGAGTTGGCCATGGGTCCTCCTTGCTGTTATTCGACAATGCCTCTATATTAGCGTTTGAGGGGAGAAAGCTATTCTGCCAGGGAAGAGCCGGCCCAGATGGAGTTTAAGGAAGACAATGGAACACAAAATAACTCTTAATTGTGTGTGGGAGAGCACATTTGAAGGTAATGGGGAAAATCACAGAATAATGAGAAAAAGTTGTAGATATAATGAAATGTCCCCATTGCTGCTATTTATGTGTATCCCCTGTATGTGTATTAGGCTTATTTTGCTGTATTCTGTTATTTTCCTGCTGAGGCCACCCTTTCCTCTCCCACGTCAGCAGAGAGCTTTTCTCAGAGGGCAAGTCAGTTCTAATTTTCTATTATCTGGCAAGAGGCAGTTTCTCAGTCAGAAAAACGAAACCGGGAAGGAGAGTCTTAGGGAGAAGGGAAAAGAAAATCCTGTCACATGCTGGTCTCATTCCCTTGGGGCTAGGCCCAGACTCCTAGGTGCCTGTCCTACGATGATGGCCCACTCACAGAGTGAGAATGGGTTGAATCCTAAAAGCCCAGGAACTAAGCTATCTCTTAGAAACCCGATTATTTGGATTTATGTTCCTTTTTGTGTTTATCTCTCTTTGGCCATGTCCTGACCTATAGTAGCAGTTTGTAGTAAAAATATCTAACATTTACTGAGCACTTACTATGTGCCTAGGACTACATTATGTTTTCCTGGAATTACCTGATTCAGTGCTCCTGAAAGTCCCAGGACATAAGTATTATATGCACGCCAATTCTACGGATGAAAAAAATGAGACTCAGACGGATAAAGTCACCAGCCCAGGGTCACAACAGTAAAAAAAAATGGCAGACAGTGACTTGAACCTAAGTCTTTCTGATGCCAAAACCACTCTTAACCACTTGCCTTATTGCACAAGAGAAAACAATCCCTTCCCTACTGGCCTTGCCTCAGCTCTGTAATGAAATAATAAGGAATCAGGTATCCACATTGGCCAGAATGTTACACAGCTGGAAATATATGGAAGGTCTACGTGTAGGTGACAGGCATAAGTAATGTGAAATCCTCAAGAGCCAGGTGAATTCAGGAGACAAGAATTAAAGCCTCAAAGATCTTTGCCATTTCCCTCTCTTACCAACCATCGAGAGCCTAGGTGTTATTAATAGCAAGATGTGATTTTCCTCATATAAAGCATGGTGGCCAAGGTTTACAGCCTGGGGTAGAGAAGAGACTTCCAAAGAAAAGCTATATTTCATCTGGGATTAGCAGCACCCCTGGACTTTGTAATCCCATTTGGTTCTTTTTATTTGCTGGTATGAAATAAATGAGGCCATACGCAAGTCTTCTTCCTTGATTGGGGAAAAAAATAGCACGTATATATCAGAGAGCTTTAAGGCAATGGGGAACTTGAATGAACTATAGATATTATTCACGATACACAGTTATTATGTTACACAGGAAGAAACCAAGCTGCTGAATGGGTTATATTTTCTAAAAGTCAGCCATAAAGAAAGGTCAAGCAAGCACAGGATCATGTTCAAGTGGCCTTTCACACTAACCATCCAGGAGTTTTACCAGGGACCCAAGGTGATTCATCAATTTATTTATTCACTCTACAAGTGAATGCATTCCCTGAGCCAGGCACTGTGCTAGACAAGTGGTGTAGAACAGTGAAAGTACCTGGCCTCACATTACCCAGACGTTGTTTGCAACTCTCCAACTCAAACACGCTATTCCCTTCCATTATGAGCTGGGAAAATACCTACGCATGGTGCCAACCGAATCAAACCAGCAGATCAGAAGGGCCAAGTATCATTACAAAAGCCAGACCAGTTGCTCACCCAAATGGAGCCCCAACTGCCCATAGGAGCAGAGTTTGGAGGTTCTTTTACTCATCTACCTCTAACTTTGAAACGAACTTCATTTGCCCACTTTTAGCCACAAGCAGCAAGAAGGGGAGAAAATGACCATGAATGGTCTTTCAATTGAGAATCAGCAGCATTAGCAGAAGTTTTTCAAAGTCTGGACGCCCTGGCTGATAACCAGCAGGCACACACACATCCCATGCCAAGCACACAACCCTCAGTGACACTGGACCTCCATCCAGACTTGGTTCCAGACCTTCAGTTCACTCTCATATATATGTTTTTGATTGATTTGCTTTTTGCCATTATCTTTCCAGGTCTGTGTTTAGAAACCTTTCCTTTTTTTAGTGTTAACTTTGTACTCTTCTGTTAGCTTCCTTTCAATTAGCTTATTTGAAGAGTTCTTTGAAGATAAAATGTCCTATGTTAAATGTGAAACATTAACCCTACTTGCTCTGTAAACAAACAGTGTGAAGGTCATGAAAAGCTAGCATATTAAACCAGAAGCAAACGGAAAAAAGGCAATTTCCGAAAGAAGATAAAATTTAGTAACAACAATACTAATAATACCTGATGGTTTAGAATCTCCTCTTTATTTGCCCTCTTGGAAATATTGACTCATTTATCATTAGAAAGTCCCATAAAGCTAAGTTTCTAAGAAGAAATAGCTACCGTCTGTTTCTGGTACCAAAAAGCTAGAGAATATAAGTGCCTGCCCCAAACTCTCAGAACAGAAGGGACAAAAGAGAAGCTAGCCCTTTTGAAATGATTTGCATATTTCTGGATTGCCTTCCCTGAAGATGCAGCCTTACAATAAGGCAAATGAATGGCTAAATAGCGATTGGCTAGCAGGCAGAGAAGCAGACGTGGAGCTTAGTTTGAAAGCCGTGAGTGCCTCTCTCTGCTCTTTTCTCTGCTCATTCTAATCAGTGGAAGTTTAGAAGTATTTCGGAGGCAATTTCCAGATCATCTCATTTGCAATCCAGAAAGCAGCCTCCATGCGGCATGCACCTGTCTTAACCATGAGATTTCAAGAACAGGAGTAGCAGGCAACAATTCATAAGACCTTTTCTGGACCTCTACTAAATCTACTTTTCTAATGAGGAACTCAGAGATACCTCCTGAATGTAGGTGGGGAGCCTGAGCAGGGCTGCATAATCCATTTAAGGGGCTGCTTAAGAGACCGACAACTCAAAGAGATTGGCACCAAGGAGCTGTTTTCATCTCTGTGGTTCTGGGCATAAGTGTTAAACTCACTTAAATATTAAGATATATGGAAGAGGATAATGAAAGTACTCTTCAACCCATGAATTTACACTTTAGACCAGAAAGAGGTCTAAAAAGCTTTCAAAAGAGATGACTACCTTGAAATACCCTGGAGGAATATTTTAGCCCATCACTTTTTAAAATTTTACTTCCAATAAAATTTAACACACAAGGTGATATGGGTTTCAGGTGTACAATATAGTGATTCATCAATTCCATTCATCACCCGGTGCTAGTGACCCATTTCACCCATCCCCATTAGGTGGGGCCCCTCTTGTAACCATCAATTTGTTCTCTATAGTTAAGGGTCAGTTTCCTGGTTGATCTCTCTCTCTCTCTCTCTCTCTCTCTCTCTCTTTCTTTCCATTGCTCAAGCCCATCACTATTTTTGCCTTGGGGCATTTCCCATTAGCCCAAGCAATGTTTAGAGGGCATGAAGTGGCATAGGGAGAGAGATTCTGAACTCATTCTGTCTCCAATCCTCTAAAAATATCTTTATACACACACACACACACACACACACACACACACACACACACTCCTCTTAAAGTAAGTGTATTAAGCACTTTGTTCAGATTAGAAAGGTCAAATATTTTGAAGTCCTCAAATTTGTTCCATATCAGGAAAATTGACATATTTTCATCATGAATTCTAATTGGCTAACTAAAACAAAAAAATTACCTATTATCTGGTTTGCTCTCAGTACCTGTAAATAGAAGATGTGCTAGGATTGTTTTTCTTTGATTTGAACTTGAACCAGAATCACCTGGAGGGTTTAAAATGCAGATTTCTGGGCTCCACTCCTAGAATTTCTGATCCAGTGGGTATTAGGTGGGGCCCTAAAATTTGCATTTCTAACAAGTTCCCAGGTAAGGCTGTCACTCGCTGCTCAAGGACCACATTTTGAGAACCACTGGACTAGAAGACCTTTAAGTTATATTTCAACTTTAAGTATCTGGTTTTTATGGTTACCATTTGAAGGGGGAAGCTTCAGTTCAATGTTGAAACTCTTAAGAACCTTCACATTTACAGTGACGCCATTTATGACAAAAACAACACTATGCTGCAGTGGGATGAAGAGTGGACTTCTCCAAAACTGGTGCTGGGTCAATTGAATAACCAAAAAGGAGAAAAAATATACATATCTGGATCCATACCTCACACCACACACACACACACACACACACACACACACACACCAATTCTGAATGTAGTGTACATCTAAATGTGAAAAGTAAATTAAAAAACCTTTTAGAGGAAAATATATGATTAAAATGTTTGTGATCTTAGGGTAGACAAAGATTTTTTAATAAGGCATTTAAAAATTAACCACAAATAAAATTAAATTAAATTAAATTAAATTAAAATAAAATATGGACACCTGGGTAGCTTAGTTGGTTAAGCATGTGACTTCAGCTCAGGTCATGATCTCATGGTTCTCGAGTTCAAATCCTGCATCAAGCTCTGTGCTGACAGCTCAGAGCCTGGAGCCTGTTTCAGATTCTGTCTCCCTCTCTCTCTGCCCCTCCTCCACTGGCTCTCTCTCTCTCTCTCTCTCTCTCTCTCTCAAAAATAAACACTAAAAAAAGTTAAAAATAAATTAACAAAAAAATTAAAATTAACCACAAAGGGAAAACAAAAACTCAACTATATTAATATTAATCACTTCTGTTTATCACAAGACACCTTTAAAAGAGAATGAAATGGCAACATAAAGAGTGAAAAAAGAATATTCACAACACACGTCTGACAAAACACTCATAGAATATGTAAAGTACCCTTACAATCCAATAAGAAAAAGATATGAAATCCATTGGAAAATTTACCCAAAGGCTGGAAATAACACTTCACAAAGAGAATAGTCAAGTGAGCAATAAAACATGAAAGTGTATTCAAATTGATTGATTAGTCACCAAGGAAACGCAAATTAAAACAATGTGGTACCACTTACACACCAATCAAAATTGCTAAAATGAAAAAGGCCAACAATGCCAAGTGTAGTCAAGGCTTTGGAACAACACTAACTCTCTTCCACTGCTCATACATGTGTAAATTATCCCAACCACTCTGGAAAATGTTTGGCAGTATCTACTAAGGCTGAACATTGGCATACACTATGAAAGAGCAATTTCGCTGTTAGTTGTGTACCTAGCAGAAATATGTGTATATGTTCATCAGAGATATATATGCGAATGGTCATGATGACTTGCTTCCTACTAGCTGAAAACCAGGAACTAGCCAAGTGCCCATCAACAGCAGAATGGGTAAATAAATTATAGTATCTTCACACAGTGGAGTAGTATTCATCAGCGTGCACATGCAACAGTATGAAAAAAAAATCTCACAAACCTGATGGTGAATAAAAATAGAAAACAATATATATTGTATGATTACATTCATATGAAGTCTTTAAAGAGACATTATTAATCTATGCTATTGGAAGTCTCGTTTCTAATCGCGAGAAGCACAGGTGGGTTTCTGTGGTCCTGGTAATGTTTCTTGTTCTGGGTGGGGTTACATAGATATTTTCATTTTGTGAAAATGCAGTAAGTTATGCACATACAATATGTGCACTTAGCTATACCTCCACATGTAGTTTACAAAAATCATGATGAAATGCATTCCAGTTTCCCTCAGGTATTCCCTTTGGTTCATGTGTCTGTTGTAGTTCTAATAAATCCCTTCTGCTTCAGGTAAAGCCCATTTTTCCTTTTCTTGCTCTTCTGTACAACAGAAACATCAAGTCACTTCTCAGACTCCTCTTTTTTAAGTTAAGAAGTCATTTATTTTACCCCCATCTTTGGATTTTTCCTTGTAACACTGTAATTGAAGAACTGTTTGCATCTTGTCTGATGACTTTACCATGTGTAAACTGACAATGACCAAATCTGACTTTTCCTCTTGGACTCCAAATACAAGGATCCCATTTCTCCCAAATTTGCTTCCCCTCTACTCTTATCCATCTTAGTAAATGGCACCACCTTATTCAGTTGCTCAAGCTGCTCACCCTTGACCTTCCTCTCACTTCCATTCTATATATAAATACATTAGGTCCTATCCATTCTGTGACCAACCCTTCCTGATAGGAGTACTGCACCTTCGTGCATTTTACCATCATCCCTTACCTGGAAAATGGTTTTAGCCTTGGAGCTGGTGCCTGTGGTCTAGTCTTAGCCTCAACATAAATTCAGACTGTACCATTCTCTTGCTTGGAACCCTCCAGTGGCTTAGCGTAACTATTAAGGACCCAATCTGAACCCCTCATCCTGGCCTTTAAAGATCTTTTTTTTTCAATTTATTTATTTTTTTTTTAACGTTTTATTTATTTTTGAGACAGAGAGAGACAGAGCATTAATGGGGGAGGGTCAGAGAGAGGGAGACACAGAATCCGAAACAGGCTCCAGGCTCCGAGCTGTCAGCACAGAGCCCGACGCGGGGCTCGAACTCACGGACCGCGAGATCGTGACCTGAGCCGAAGTCAGCCGCTCAACCGACTGAGCCACCCAGGCGCCCCTTAAAGATCTTTTTGTCAACCTCTTCATCTCATTTCACTTTATCTCTGTCCATGTGCTCTTCTTGGATTCTTTCCCTCCTTAGGACCTTGACACATTTCATCAATGTAGAATTTTCTTTTTCCCAAATCCTTGTCTGACTAGTCTTTCTCATTATTCAGGTCTCAATAAAGATGTCTTGCATGAATTAATGAACTGTAGACCTCAATAAGATCGAGAGCGCTGTTCCACCCAACACCTGGCTTTTATGGAGAAATACATTGACTCTGTTCCTCATTACTTTGGCAAAAAAAAAGTGTTGCTGAATGTCTTCATGCTAAGCAAACATAGTCCTAGAGTTGAATAATGATCAATGGCTGCATCCCTGGACTAGCACACTGAGACAATAAGAGGTAATAGGTTAGGAGCTCACAGAAAGGAGGGCAAAGGTAGGAGCACTGTCAATGCAGAATCAAGAACTGAAACTAAGGAGGGAGTTTGGGTAGCTGTGATCCAAGAATATGTGAGAGGTCCTCACATACATGAGAAGGGCTTTGATGTTAGGCCAACATTTGGCAGTATCAGAAAACTGTAATATCTTTTCTGTTCAGGGCAGGAAACAATCTCCAAACATAGCCTGGGGGCTTGGTATCATATTATGGTATCATATTATACAAGAACAAATGGATAGATTAGGAAGCAAAGGGTAAACAGGAGGACTCTTGCTTATAAAGGCAAAGTCTGATCCCCAGATGATGGCCACGTATCATAGAGCAAAACACTAGCAACATGTTTCATTGACAGAAAGGAACCTTCAAAATGATTAATTAAACCCTACTGCGTATTTTAGAGCTAGAGTTTTCTGTCCGCCTATTTACTCTTCTTTAAAAAAAAAAAAAAAAAAAAAAACTTGAACAGCAGGAGGGCTTCTAAAGTAGGATGGAAAAAAAAGGAGATTTAACACACCACATCCAGTTTTCACTGTCTCATTAGGCCAAATCCTGTGGTCTTGGTTGCCATCCCCTTGCACAATGAAGCAGGGCTCAGCACTGCAAATACTCTTCTGTAATTTCACTCCTTCCCCATCCCACTGTGGTGGGGCCCTGACAGGCAGCCCAGAGCAAAGCAGAACAAAGAGCCATCCGCACCCCAGAGCAATTGATGCAAATAAACCCTAGGCCTTTGTGATATTATTGGGACATAAACCAACAAATATAACATTCATCCCCTTCTGGAACTGAAAATGTGGCCTAATTAAGGAGGTACAAGAGCTCGCCGGACGGAGTCAGACAGCAAATGCAGGGCTGCCCGCCTCACTCCTCACTTCCAGGTTATGACGGTGCTACCTGAATTACATAAACTCATCTGTAACTCAGCGTTCTCCAAATAATTGGGTTTTTGCCTCTTTTGCTTACCTAGCCTCTAAAAGATTTATGTAAAAGGAATATAGAGTCTCCGAGGACATTCCAACCAAGGAAGGAATTGTGTAGAGCATTTCCAGTAGCCTGCCTACCCGGGGGCTGACCAAAGGCTTAACTAAGCCTGGGGTCACAGAAGATAAATCCCAGAAATCCACAAAGAGGTAGCAGATTCAGCCTGTCATCCTAGACAGTTATGAGCCAGGAACCAAGGTCAACCTTACAACCTTGGCATAGAAAATTTAAATGGAGGCTGGGGACAACATAGCATAATTTGCATCCTCTCTCCCAGGTGAGTTAGAGTTTGTCTGGAAATAAATGAACATAGAGTGAAATTAGAGTGTATGTATTTGATTTTCAACAAATATCAAGATAGTAACTCAGTATAAAATTGAAATTAAAAATGCTCCAACTGGTTTGTTTGAAACGCCTGATAAGCTGGATAAGATCACATGTTCCCCCTTCGACAAACTCCCACTCCCAACTATTTCTCTGTAGTGGAACAAAGCAGAGTAGAAGGAACCATGAAATATGGATCATGGGTGGAGAGGAGGCAGGGGAACAGGAAACATGTATCAGTAAGTATGGCAGTTT
Organism: Neofelis nebulosa; assembly: GCF_028018385.1. Lineage (NCBI taxonomy): Eukaryota > Metazoa > Chordata > Mammalia > Carnivora > Felidae > Neofelis > Neofelis nebulosa. The sequence goes on along the minus strand of NC_080788.1, from coordinate 76,365,522 downwards.
TAAAGAATGGTCTCAAGTGTTTCTGTACTCCTCCCAATAAGAGATGGACACCTGGGTGTCTCAGTCAGTTGAGTGTCTGACTCTTGGCTTCGACTTGGGTCATGATTCCAGAGTCATGGGATAGAGTCCGTGTCGGGTTCCATCCTGAGCATGGAACCTGCTTAAGATTCTCTTTCTTTCCCTCTGCCACTCTCCCTCCCTCTCTTTCTAAAATAAAATAAAATAAAATAAAATAAAATAAAATAAAATAAAATAAAATAAAATAAAATAAAATAAAATAAAATAGAAAAGAGATGGAGTATGTATTCCCTCTTCTTGAATCAGGTGGCCTTGTGGCTGCTTCAACCAAAAGAGTACACTAGAAGTGATAACTATGTGACCTGCAAGGCTAGATTAGAAAAGACCATTCAGCTTCCACCTGGTTCTCTTGGAATATGTGCACTGGTATAGCAACTGCCATGTAAGAAGTCTGACTTTCCTGAGACCACCATGCATGAGAGACCACACATAGGAACTTAGGTCAACGGTCCTCACTGAGTACCCAGCCAACAAGCCAGCCTCCACTGCCAGCTGTGTGCATGAGCCATCTGGAACATCCAGCCTAGTTGAGTCTTCAGATTATGCACCCTAGCCGGCAACTAACTCTAACCTCATGAGGGAGCTCAAGCCAAAATTATCCCTAATTCCTGACCCACAAAATCATAGGCAAAATAAAATAGTTGTTGTCGTTGTTTAATTTTTCTTTAATATGTTATTTACTTTTGAGAGAGAGGAAGAGCGGGAGCAGGGGAGGGGCAGAGAGAGACAGGGAGACACAGAATCCGAAGCAGGCTCCAGGCTCCTAGTTGTTAGCATAGAGCCTGATGTGGTGCTCGAACCCACGAACCGTGAGATCATGACCTGAGCTGAAGGCGGACGCCCAACCTACTGAGCCACCCAGGCACCCCATTATAAAATAGTTGTTTTAAGTTCCTAGTTTGGGGGTAATAAATAGTAACTAACACAAGTAAGTTTAAATTGTTTAACGGAAAGACACTGTTCTCATGATGATAGGATACCTGCCCATTAACTCTCATCACAGAGCCTGCTAAAACAGGTATCTCTTTGAGCACAGCCACACACAGCCTCTGAACAAAAACTTAGGCTGGAAGGTCAGAACAATGACTTCCAGGCAGCATTGTCTTCCCTACTTTGAGCTGAGTTCTGTCTCTGTGTACCTTTCACCTATCTGTCCTAGTTCTGCCTTCTGATGCCATAATAAGTCTTCTCCTTTCTATATGACATCAGAAAAGATTATGCAAATGTAATAGGTCAATCGAAAAAGAAAAACCTTCTTTGTTCACAGGTCCTTTGAAGCATTAAGACATTAAAGAAGTGTTCTCTCTTGAGATCTCCCTGGGGGTCATAACATTTACAAATTCTTTGCATAGGTACTTCTGTGCAGAAATGTAGGAAATGACTGCATGTGAAAAACTGTCTTTATTACAGATTTTTTTCTTTAAATGTGTTTTAAATACTCAGATCACGAAAATCAAGAAGAATATTGCATACCAAAAAATGCAGTCTGGGTTGAATTATTAAATGCAAACAGCTCAATTTGTTGTTTTTTTAATGTTTTATTTATTTTTTTATTATTTTTATTCTTTTAATTTACATTCAAGTTAGTTAGCATATAGTGCAACAATGATTTCAGGAGTAGATTCCTTAATGCCTCTTACCCATTTAGCCCATCCCCCCCTACCACAACCCCTCCAGCAACCATCTGTTTGTTCTCCATATTTAAGAGTCTCTTATATTTTGTCCCCCGCCCTGTTTTTATATTACTTTTGCTTCCCTTCCCTTATGTTCATCTGTTTTGTCTCTTAAAGTCCTCATATAAGTGAAGTCATATGATATTTGTCTTTCTCTGACTAATTTCGCTTAGCATGATACCCTCTAGTTCCATCCATGTAGTTGCAAATATGTTTTATTTATTTTGAGCACAAGCAAAGGAGGGCAAAGAGAGAAAGGAGAGAGAGAATCCCTAGCCCTACGTGGGGCTAGATCTCAGGAACCCCTGAAATCATGACCTGAGCCAAAATCAAGAGTCAGACACTTAATCGACTGAGTCACCCAGGTGCCCCTCAATTTGCTCATTAAAAAAAAAAAAAAATATATATATATATATATATATGAAAAATACAGTTAAGTATTTATATTTTACAAATAAAGGAAGGTCTTGCTCAGTATAACTTCAAAGACTATGAAGAAGAGTTGATAGAATTACTTATATACAAACTCAGAACTTTTGCTTAATAAAAATATTATGCACAAATAAAAAGCTAATGACAAATGAGAAAAAAATTATTTCTGGCATGGAATAAAACAAAAGATTAAGAATCTTAACACACACATTTAATTCCAGTTAATAAAATGAACATTCCAATAGTAAAACAATTGTACAAACAAAAAAGAAAAATGACAATTCACTATAGAAAAGTACACAAGGCCTGGGGCACCTGGGTGGCTCAGTTGGTTAAGCATCTGACTTGATTTCAGCTCAGGCAGTGATCTCACCCTTTTTGTGATCGAGCCCCGCATAAGGCTCTTATGCGTCACGGAGCCTGCTCGGGATCCTCTCTCTCCCTACCTGTCTGCCCCTCACCAGCTCACGCACTCTCTCATCCCAATCTCTATCGAAATAAATAAATAAACAGTAAAAAAAAAAAAAAAAAAAAAAAAGACACGAGTCCTATAAATACATGAAAATTTTTTTACCTTTCTTTCATGACCGCTGAAATTAAAATTAAATAACCCATGTCATCGTTTTAATTCTTTAGGAAAATTTTTTTTTTTTAATTTTTTTTTAACATTTTTTATTTATTTTTGGGACAGAGAGAGACAGAGCATGAACGGGGGAGGGGCAGAGAGAGAGGGAGACACAGAATCGGAAACAGGCTCCAGGCTCCGAGCCATCGGCCCAGAGCCTGACGCGGGGCTCGAACTCACGGACCGCGAGATCGTGACCTGGCTGAAGTCGGACGCTTAACCGACTGCGCCACCCAGGCGCCCCAGGAAATTTTTTTTTTAATTGCCAATAACCATGGTTGACAAAGGTGTAGGAAAGGCATTCTCCTGTACACTGCTTATCAGCCATTTACTGGCCCAATCTTTCTATAGAACGCTTTAGTAATATAAATCAATAATCCTTAAAACAAGCTTCCTCTACAACTCAGCAAGTCATTGCATACCCCTTAAATGTGGGGACAATCAGTAAACTTCCAAAGTTTTAGGTATTATAATGTTCATCAGAACATCAATTACTATCCAGGAAAAAAAAAATTAACTCAACGTGTTTCAATAGGAAAGCGATCAAATAAAACACACTACATCCATGTAATAGAGCCCTATTCTGTGGTAGAAAAATTAGGAGTAAGAAAATACACACAGATATTAATTTATATAAGCAGGTTACAAAATATATAGGTAGGTTTTATATATACATTAGAAATATTTAAAGTGTATGTTATGAATATATAAAATATTTTATCATATATAAATTATATATCATGTATAAGTTAAAATACATATAAAAACTTAAATATATTAAAATAAATATAAGTTAAATACATATTAAATAAAATAGGTAATATTTATTTCATATAATTAAAATAAATATAAATATATAGGTTGTAACTATATCTCAATTTTGTTTTGTTTTGTTTTTAATAGAAAAATAAGGATCCCACCAAAATATTTTTAGTGGCTATCTACAACCATGGAAGATTATGAGTAAGTTTTATTTTCTTCTTTGTGCTATTTTACACTTTCTGAATTTTCTACAATAACCATTTTAATCTTAAAAATACAGGGATAGATATGTGGACCCAAGCAGACACATTTAACGTTTTGTGAAGTCTACTAACTATTCAAATTGTGTGTCAACAAAGATATAAGAAGCCATTTCTTGAAGGAGACCAATTTGATAAGAAAAGGAATAGAAAGAAGAAGCGGCAAAGGAAACTCAAAAGAATGGTGCTACATCACGAGCGTCAGAAAGGTATCTCTTTGGAGGGAGACTAAGTAATGGAGTAGAAAGCACTCTGAACTTGGCGAGGGTGGGTGTTGGGACAGTTCTGAGATTACTTGTCTCTATGACCCAGGGCAAGCCACTCGCCACCCTCATGTAAAAATAAACACGTTAGACTACAGAATCTCAAATTCCCAACGAGTCTTTCTAATTAATTAAGACACGATTTCTGTTTCAACAGATTTCCTTTAAGCCAATAATCCCATAACTAGACCTGCCAGACAAAACACAGGACACGCACTTAGATTTGAATTTCAGGTAAGCAGTGAATAACTTTTAATCTATCTCCTGCAATATTTGGGACATACTCATGCTAAAGTATTTTTTCTTTTTCTTCACCCAATGCAGAACTCTTTTAAGAGGCGATCTCTTCTGGCACCCCAGTTTGAGAAATGCTTATGCTAAGGAATGTACAGATTCTAAAAGATGTGTTGTGTATCTGAAAGTTGAATTTAACTTGGTATCCTCTATTTCCGTTTGTTAAATCTGGCAATCCTAGCAATACAACCTTCTTACCTTAGGAAACAGGCTGTCATATGGTATTCAAGTAAAATTGTATTTCACTCTCCTGAAGTTATCTTGATATCTTTTTCCCCCCCTTTCTTGCTCATCTCCTGCGTCCAGTCGAATGCTACATTGTAAGTAAAGCTGCTCATCTCAGGATAACCCATTTGACACCTGTCATGTTTAGAAGACAATGGCTGAGGTTGCTGGAGGGGAAGAAAAAAATGTTCTTCCTCTACCCACCTTAGGTTGTCCAGCTGAGGCCCTGTAAATTAGACTGGCCAAAGACACACTGACAAGAGAAAAACCTACGTTTATTAACAGGTTTGTCATAGATGTACACATGGGAGCACACAGTGATGAGTAACCCAAAGGGATGATTAGAACTTGGTCTTATCTGCCCTCTTAGGCTAAACAAAGGATAAGGGCATTTTTGGATTCCAGGCAGGAAAGGCAAGTTATAGGAAGGTCCAGGAAAATATGGTAAACAAAGGCTGCTTAATAAGGTTTAATATATAGATATAAGTTGGTACTTTCCCTATTGATAAGAATTGTTAAGAGTCCTCTTCTTCCTGGTACAGGACAGGGAGGTACCTTCCTCAAACGTTAATTTTCTTAATATATGCAAATTTCCTTTGCAAAAGGAAAACTTGTACTCTGGCTTTAGAGCTTTTCCTGTAGCTACTGAATCTCAATAGCCTTTAGCTCAAAATAATCCATATGCCAAAGAGATACATTTCAGGGTGGCATTTTCTGGGACCCATCACTACCCAGGAAGAGCACGGCCTCAGGCAAAAAGCTGAGGCAGATCCTGGAGGAGTCACAGATACAATTCTCTTGGAGTGAGAGCTGAGTGGTGCATCTCCCTGGCTCCCACAGCCTCTTCTTGGCGAGAAGCATATAACCAGGATTCACAAGACCCTTCTCTCTTCTCCTTGAAAACCTGCCCTTCCCTGAGAAAGTTAACCAGTCACTATCATTTAAAGCAGGGGGTCAGTAAACTTTTTAAAGAGTAAGATAGTAAATATTTTAGGCTCTTGTGTGCCTCATATGATCTATGGTACACATTCCTCTGCAAACAATCTTTTAAAAATATAAAAAGCATTCTTAGCGAGGCGTCTGGGTGGCTAAGCATCTGACTTCTGCTCAGGTCATGATCTCGTGGTCCGTGGGTTCAAGCCCCGTTTCAGGCTCTGTGCTGACAGCTCAGAGCCTGGAGCCTGCTTTGGATTCTGTGTCTCCTCCTCTCTCTGCCCCTCCCCCACTCGTGCTCTGTCTCCCTCTCTCTCAAAAATAAGTAAACATTAAAATTTTTTTTTAAAAAAACACACCATTCTTAGCTCTTGCAAGCTATACAAAAATAGGTTATAGTCCAAATTTTGCCCATGGGTCATTATTTGCAAATCCTGATTTAAAGGGTTGCTGTTCTTCAGGTACTTAATGACATAGTAGAGTCCAAAATTCTTAAGGAATGAAGCTCTCACAGTGGAACTTCGGGAATGAGTCATAATAAGGAGATACCATTATCAAAGAAAATTGCAAATACAAGAAATAGACAAATAAAAGCCCTGACCTAATCTGGTCTTTGTTAATTTTATTGTCAGAATCAAGTATTGACTGGATACCTACTAATGCAGCTAATGCTTGATTAGCTTGGTTTATGAAAGATACATATTTTTAAGTTTTTTATTATTTCAGAGATTGGAGATTTGGATGATGAAAACTTATGCCTGTGTGTATCTTAGAAATATCCAGATGATCATAAGGCTTCTTTGATAAGCATTTAGCAGGTTTTCCAAAATCAAAACATACTCCAACTGCATCTATTAAAGGGAACATATTCTATCCTCCAGCACTAGACAAGTACATTGCTCAATTTAATCTTCAGTGAAATGCTTTGGTTGTTTTTCTGGCCCTCCCTTGGGGCTAAGTGATTTCCTCTGTTTCTTTCCAACATCCGTGAAATCAGACAGACCAAACTTTTTGACCTGGCTGAAACCTATTATATGTGTGGTCCTGGCCAAGTTATGTAAGATTTCTGAGGCCCAAGTGCCCTCTCAGGAAATGGGTATAGAACTACCACGTCACCTTGTTGTTGGGAAGCTTCAAAATGCTGCCTTATGAAGAGTTCTAACACCATGCCTCTCATTTAGTGAGTGCTTGCCAGAGGAGATCTGTCATAATTCTATCCCCATTGTCTTACACACATTTGCTCACTGGATCTTCTCTTACTAGACTATTCGCTCCCTCAGGTCTAGGATGGATATTTCCCACCTGTCTATCCCCAAGGTCTGTCTCATAGCAGGCCCCAGTTAAGATGCACTGAACTAAACAAAACCACCCATTAATGATGCTCTTGATAGCTTTAATGACACATGCTCTGAACCCGTACTTAGAGAGGCAAGACTGCAGACTAGTTGATCTTGGAATTGTCCTCAAAAATTCTGAGTTGCTCTACTTATATCAAGAATAAGAAGAAAACTTGCAAATAACCACGGGGTACCTGAAATTGGGTCACTGCTTGGAGAATGCTTTATTATTGGTGGATTAAAGATGAGGTAGGTCTCTAATTGCAGCCTTACCTTCCATACGTCGGTGTCAGCACTACTCAGGGATAAACTTCTAAAATGATAATACTTTGATGTGGTATTAGACTTTCACCATCCAGTGCACTTTGCCACCTATTATTTTCCTTTATCCTCACAACAAGCCCAAGAGGGAGAGCAATTTTACAGATGAGCAAATAGCAGCACAGCAGGTTAAGTGACCGACAGAGGGTCACCGAGTGATCTGAATAGTGGCGCTGGGCTCCCAGACAGCTTCACCCTCCCGGTTTGCAAACTCATCCCGGGATCTGGGTGTGGTCTCTCCACACTCATAGGATAAGACTCCTCCAGGAACCCAGGGCAGCACAGTGCTGTTTAAGGCCCACTTGGCATTCAGTAAATGTCTGGGGAAGGAAAGAAGAAAGAAAAGAAGGCAGGGAGAGAGGGAAGGAGAGAGGGAGGAAGGAGGGAAGGAGGAAGAAAGGAACTAGATGGAAAGGAAATTTACAGTGTAGTAAACTTTTGTGTCTCAAGAGTTACAATAAAAGAGCTATTCAGATATTTTAATAGCAGTGACCTCAACTGTCTTCAAAACTTCATAGTCAGGTCTAGATTAGAGCAGTATCATGATTGTTAAAATATATGTGCTGGACGATTTTTTGTGAAGCCATGATTACTAACTGCTATGGACATACAACGCTTATTGATTCATTATTGGTTTTTAAAGGCCAAAGTCACAATTTCTTAGTCAAGAGCCCTTGTCCCCATATACAACAAGGTCATTGAGGATGATTTAAGGAGTCTGGTAGATGGTACCTTTATGTGAACAGTGTTTTATAGTTTACAAAGCATCACTACCGGAAGATCTTGGTCTCTCTTGGGTCATCTTGAGAAGGTCATAAAAACTATGGCCTCTATTAGCAGAAAAAAGAAAAAGTGCATTAAGCCCATACACAGACACATTTTTATATACAAGTCAGGGGATATGGGAGTTCCTATACATCTTTTCAAACAGACAACATCCTTATGAGGTACAGAAGCAGGTATTATTTTTTCATTTTACACATAAAGAGATGAAATAACTCAGAAACAGACATGACTTATCTAAGGGAAAAAGTTAATTAGGCAGAACTAATATCAGCTCTTTTAATGCCTGGCCTGACTCTGTCACCCCATGATCAAGGTGCCTAGTTGTAGGTAAATGTGGCTCTGTCACTCTATGATCAAGGTGTCTAATTGTAGGTAAATGTATAAAAATTATCCTAAGCAATAATTTGACCTCTCAGCCCATGAGTCAGTTCAAGAAAGGATCATCTTCCCATTTGGTGTCATGAATGTCATTTATTATTTATTTATTATTTCAACTATCACCAAAAAAACTACCTTGCCCCAGAGGCCCAACTGAGATGCTGATGTTGTATACCCATGATGGCCTTGAATTCATAACCACTTAACTCTGTAAGAGTGATGGAAGCATTTTCCAAAGGTTAAATAAAAGTGTCAAAGCACGCGAATGCTGTAATAGGAGTAGGTAGGACACAGGCTAGGGGAGTGCAGAGAAGCCAGGTGGATAAGAAACCAGGCAGAAGGTACAGTGGCTTGGCCTGGGTGATGGCAGTGCAGTGCAAAGGTCACAGTCAGATTCTGCTTATGTTTTGAATGCAGAGCCAATAATCTGTTGATGAATGGCTGTAGGTGTGAGCAAAAGGGAAAAGCCAAGGATGCCTCCAAAATTTTGGTCTGAGCAATAGAAAGGTTGGAGTTGATATTAACTGAGATGAGAAAGAAGGGGATCTGAAGTCTACTCTTGGACGTGTTAAGTTTTATGTGTCAATTAGACATCCAAGTGTAAATGTCTAAGAGGCAGTTGATGTACCAATAAGGTTAGCGTTTCAAGAAGAGGTCTGGGCTAGACATAAACATTTGGGAGTTTTGGTATATAAATGGCATTTAAAGCCATGAGACCAGAGGAAGTCACCAGGTGAGCAAGTACAGATAGAGAAGATGCCCAAATATTGAGCTCTGCGCACGCCAGTGTTTGGCAGTTAGCAGCTTCTAATGGAAGCATCCTGGGTCACATGCTTACGTGTAAACCTAGCACTGCGACCTGGAGATGCTGTGTTCTAATGAATGGAGCCTGACATATCAGAAGCAATCCCTATGGCAAGCGTAATGGGATTAATCAGGTTTAGACCAATCAGGGGTCACCCCTGAACCTGGGGAAGAGGGCCAAGGCCAAACCCATCCAAACTGCATGCAGCACCCAGAGGAGTAGAACAGATGTTGAGGAGAGCACCACCATGGCTGCCACACGAACCACACCACTTCAAGGTTTCTGTTGTTGCTGTGAGAGGTTAGACATTAAACAAACCTGAATTTAAGTTTTGGCACTATCACCAACAATATGACATTGCGTCGGTCACTGAATTTTTTAAACCTGTTTCCTTACTTGTAAAATGAGAATAACAGTATTTCCTCTCGGCTTAAGAGATATCTGGGAAGAATTAACCCAGCAATTACATAGAGAGTGCTCAAAGTAATGTTTGATGCATGGTAAATGCCGTTATTTTTCTTAGCCTGGTTTCTCCTGAAAGCATAGCCTGAAGCAAAGGCCCATACCCAGGCATAGTGTTGGAGAAGCCAGCCCAGGCAACAGTAATACAGAAGGTTGGAAAGCAGTAACAGAATTGGTTACCTTTGCAAATGACAGGATGGATTGCACAGAACATCCTAGAGAACATTACAAAATGTGCCTCAGAACTGTGTGTCCTGATAACAGGGGGAAGCATTTATCCATCGGCTCCTGTTCCTGATTCATCAAAGATGTCCCTCATCCCAACAACCCCGCTCAACTCTCCCACATTTCCAGGTTCTGAAGGCATGAGTCAATGGTTTCATGAAGGTGCTTCAGATAAGACCCAAGGCAAGAAGCAAGGGGCAGAGGCTAAGGTGAGGCACTGTCCAACTGCCCTTGTGCAAAGCCGATTGAAGCCAGGACAGAACTGGTCCCTGCACAAGTGGTTGGGAAGAGGTAACGCTGAGCTCAAAAGGTGTGTGATAATTACTTTATTGTCGCAATTATTACTATGCATCTCTGTGAAATCCTTATATGGGAGATTCTTATCTATGACTCCTGCTCCATCAGATCCACTCCAGAAATGCAGGGCTAATTTCTTTTCCTCTTTCTGCGTCTATAACTGTGTTTTGCAAATAGAACATGGTCAATATTTGTTCAATTAAAATGAATTTATGCGACATAAAAAAACAAAATGTGCGTGCATGTAGATTTCTAATTTGAAACCTACGTATTTGGGGTATGTGTGTGCAGGCTCTCTCCTCTACACATTATTTCCTCCTCTAGCAATTTCAAAGCAGAAATTTGATGTTAAAGTCTTGGACTGCTTTATTTCTTTTGGCTCTGTGCTGGAAAGAAACAACAACAGAAGCAACAAAACCCTGATTTTGTACAAAAGGCAATAAGGCTCCGAATTTTTTTTTTTCCTTCTCTAATTGCTTCCCCAGCTACCTTTTCTAGATTTGTAGGAATTAATGGTAGGAGAGACACAGCTCAATTGGCTGTGCAGAGCTGAGCTCCTCCGAGCTTCATTATGGCCTAGGTAAGAAGAAGGCTGCGGGCAGAAGCCTGTCTATCTCCCTGGCTTCTGCGGGAGCTTCTCATATATGCAGAGGTCGGCCTACTTCCATCTCCCCTGTGTTGACTGAGCAGGTCACATGCTCTCACTTTTCACCCTAGTTAAGTAGAATCCCATTAGTTGGATAAATAAGACTGGATTACACTCTATCTTCGCTCGATCTGTTCAGCATTTTCCCACTTGCGAACAAGTTTTTTATTCTTTGTAGTCCCTGTATGAACCGCACACAAAGATAATGTAAAGATAATGGGCAAGGTCAACCCCATGCAAAGGCAAAGTAAGCCACTGCCCACTCTGCATAATTAGAGGGCAAGTTCTTCCCCCAATTAGGGCTTGAAAGCCCATTAATAGTACTTTGTTTCTCTCTGAGAACAGTTTTCCTTCCCAAAGCATCTTCTTTGAGGAAGATCATGAGGTCTGGGGAAAAGAGATTTAGCAAGTTCAGTCTCTAGCGGTTTAACTGGCTGGCCTGCTCAGGGTGCTGGGAGAGGTGGGCATTCTAACCGAGGAGACAGAGAGGGTCCAGGGAAGGCTGCAGGCCAAAGGCTGTGAGGGGGGGCTCGAAAGCCTGGAGGCACGAAGACCCTGCAGGCGTGGGTGTAACCCAATGATGTGACTAGCCAGCCCTGGAAGTGAGAGACGGCCAGGCCTTTTCAAATCCCCAAAACTATCATGCAGGCCCTTTGCTTTCTGTGGTCCCAAATGACAAGCAGATACTGATTTGACCATGGAAGGAAGCCGGAGCCAGGCGGAAGCAAGTGACCAAGCCAAAGGAGCATTGCAGAGGGCACATGAGTGCCCTCCCACCTACGTTCAATTAACGCTCCCTGGAGTTTTGTTCTCCCAACCAAAAACTCCATTAGAGTTATCTGTCCTTATCACCTTTTTCTAAAATGGCTTTAACTCCTTGCCAGTTCTGTCACCTTTTACAAAAAAACAAAGCACTGGGGCGTCTGGGTGGCGCAGTCGGTTAAGCGTCCGACTTCAGCCAGGTCACGATCTCGCGGTCCGTGAGTTCGAGCCCCGCGTCAGGCTCTGGGCTGATGGCTCCGAGCCTGGAGCCTGTTTCCGATTCTGTGTCTCCCTCTCTCTCTGCCCCTCCCCCGTTCATGCTCTGTCTCTCTCTGTCCCCAAAATAAATAAACGTTGAAAAAAAAAATTTAAAAAAAACAAAAAAACAAAGCACTTAGCAATTTTAAGCACAATTTACAGATGAAATGTTCCCCCTCCAGTTCTAAAGGCCTCTATCAGATCGTCCTTCAGAGAAAGGAATTTAGTGGAACCAAAGGCCCAGCTCTTCCTTTGCTTGTCCTTAGCCTCCCTTTCCTGTGGGATTTCCCCCACCCTGCTGGCACCCTTTCTCCCAGATATTCCCCCTGCCTTTCTGCCTCAAGATTTTAGAAGGGCATTTGGCCTTTGCTTTCAATTTCATCCACCTGCTACCACCGCGATCATTCTGTCAGGGGGATTTACATTCCCAGGCTCTTTTCTAATTTTGGCATGATAGGCTTCCAAGACTGCTAAAGGCATTTCAGGGATTGTCACTAGTTAACCGTGCAATCAACAATATCTGTGGATCCCCATAAGAGTGCCATATTTAGGGCTGCAGAGGTGAAAATACAAAATTCCGTCCAGAAGGAGCCCACAATCCAGGCACAACTGCTGAATTAATTAAGCAAGGCGGCCATTAGACTGAGGTGGCTCTAATGGCGGAGGCCTTAGGTAAGCAAACCAAAATAGAAGCCCGTAAATGCCTCAAGGTTATGGAATTGAAGCCCAAGGACAACCAATCACAAACAGCCAACTAGGCCTTCCGCTCTAGCCAATCAATAACTTCCTTACCTTGCTTCCACCTTTTCTCTATAAAAGTCTCTCTCCAAGCTCAGGCAGGTGGAACCCTCCTCACCGGTTTCAGTTTGGTGCTGCCTGATTGGAATAGATGTTTTTCTAACTCACAGTGTTTAATATGCCTCAGTTTATTTTTTTAGCAAAACTGCAAACACGTAACGAATGTACAATAAACACTTCCACAGGGTTCCCCAACTAGAGTCTCCTTGTCAGGAGTACCCATCAAGCCCAAGGGACCCTGCCTGAGAGATGGTTTTCCAGGGAAGAAAGATTTGGCCAACACACAGGACCTTCGTATGTAGCACAGTTCACAGAGAAGCACATTTCTCTAGACTGGAGTAAGGGCACGTATGTGCAGAAGGCAGGAGCATTTAGAACCAACAGAGCCTGGTCAGCTTGGGAATGACATGACCATATCTATTTGTAAGATGGCCAGCGAGGAAACATGGCAGGAGAAGCACAGCTGGAAAAGTTGTGTTTCTGATATACCAGTTGGGGAGGTGGCAAGCAGCAAAAATCAGAGAAAGAGGGTAAGAGCTTGAACGACCTTTTTGAACAAAAATGGCAGGATGAAAAGGTTTCCTCAAATGGTTCAGCTGGGGTTCAAAGCAGTAGCCCGTGCTGCCTCAGAGTGTCCTGCTGACAAAAGGCACTGTGAATGCAGGGTGTGTGTGTGTGTGTGTGTGTGTGTGTGTGTGTGTGTGTGTGTTTGTGTGTGAGAGAGAGAGAGAGAGAGAGAGAGAGAGAGAAAGAGACAGACAGACAGACAGACAGAGAGATTTGAACTTTGTCTTAATTTGCCTCACGCTTGAGGTTTTAAAGTTTTCTCCCACTATATCTACTCAGCAAATACTTGCTCCCAGCATCTCAAAAACCAGCTGGCTGTATTTTAACCAGAAAATATTTTTCTCACCTAACAGTGTCTGATTTTTTAGGGCTGCCATTACTGATAACAGATGTTGAAACATTTCGACGTACTTTTTATTTCTTTTTTTTCTCAAGATTTTAAAATGGGCTTTAAAAACATTTTATATAGTTTTTTAGCCTCAATATGTTTTTCCTAACATTATTACTCCTTTTCTTCCAATGCATAATAAAAAAAATTAACAGCTCCTGTTACTGTTTATTTCCCATCTGTTGGAGATGATATAAAATTTCAGATGTGCTTATAAAATACCTACCAAACATGCCAAATATAATCTACACTATACTAAACATTATGTTCATTGTATATATTTTATGTACCACTTCTGGCTAAACTGTGCATTACTATAGCATGAGTCATCCTGTTTAACCTATTGTAATTTTGCCAGACTCAACAGTGGCACTGAAATTGAATTAGGATACCATATATGTATACTACAAAGTATCTGAACTTTTTCTATAGTTACCTAGCGAACTATATTCTCTTTTAAGGACATCAAAACCGTGGTTGCTAAGCATGTTACATTCACAGGTACAGTATGAAATCCAAAACACTCTCAGCATATGAAATAGCAAAGATGCTGTGGTGAATTTATTTAAAACATTTTCTTGATAGAGGGAAATTCCTGATTATTTGAAGCAGTAGGTAAAAGACTAAATGGGGGCACCTGAGTAGCTCAGTCAGTTAAGCAACCAACTCTTGGTTTTCGGCTCGCGTTATGATCTCACAGCTCAGGGGTTCAAGCCCCTCACTGGGCTCTGTGCTGGCAGTGTGGAGCCTGCTTGAGATTCTCTCTCTCCCTCTTTCTCTCTCTGCCCCTCCCCCACTTGTGCTGTCTCTCTCAAAATAAATAAACTTTAAAAAAAAGAAGAAGAAATAACTGCTGCCTTAAATCTCTCTGCAGACTGCCTAGATGTAAAGCAAATGCCTCTGAGCGGTGCCTTCACTCCATTATGTCATCTCACTTCACATGGTCGCTGTTGACTAAAAACAAGCTTCCAGAAGGTTAAAGGAGCTGTCGTTTTCTTGCACAAAGATTGGCTCCTAAATAGTACCTGTTGGGATGGATCTACTGCACTATTAGTAAGCTTCAGAAGTTCCTTAAACTCAATTTCAAGTACACTGTTTTAATGAGAAACAGCAATACTGAACTTCTACACATCCCCTGATGCAAGAAGATGTTGTAGACACACGGTGTTTTCCAGACAGTCTGAAACATTTATGAGCAATGAGCATACGCACACACCACACACAGAGAATCCTATTTTTTTGTCATGGAAACTCACCTAGCTCCTTCCTCATTATCTTCTTTCTGCTCTATTTCCATTGATGCTGCAAATGGTTTTATTCAGCTGTCAAAATTAATGATGATAAGCTGAGCAAACTAAAGTTGGCTCCTATTTTGCAGTTGTGCTGTTTACCATTGTGTGTTTTACTCTTTGGGGTTCCTGGCATGGTTCCATGTACATGAATTCACTTTGGTTCATTCTTAGCTGATAAACCCAGGGCCCAATCATTGTTCACCAAGAGGAAAGAGAAAGATCTAGAGTGTGATTCTGGATTATCTGTGCACTTCCTTCCAGCTATTAACTAGCCCATAAGGTTCTCAACGCATGACCCAATGACCCCTGGCAGAGTCAAGACCCTTTCAGAGGACCTGTGAGATCGAAACGACTTTTATAATAATATGAAGAAATTGTAATAACAGTAAGAAAATTATTTTTATAATCATGTGATTTATTTAAAATAATACCAAGAGGGGCGCCTAGGTGTCTCAGTCGGTTGAGTGTCTGACTCTTGATTTCGGCCCAGGTCATGATCTCACAGTTCGTGAAATCAAGCCCTCTGTCAGGCTCCACACAGAGCCCACTTGAGATTCTCTATCTCTCTCCCTCCCCCGTTTGCACGCACATGTGCACACATGCGTGCTCGCTCTCTCTCTCTCTCTCTCTCTCTCTCTCTCTCTTTCAGTATAAATAACAAACAAATAAATAAACATTAAAAATAAATAAAATGGGGTGCCTGGGTGGCTCAGTCGGTTGAGCGTCTGACTTCCACTCAGGTCATGATCTCACAGCTCGTGAGTTTGAGCCCCGCGTCAGGCTCTGTGCTGACAGCTCAGAGCCTGGAGCCTGCTTTGGATTCTGTGCCTCCCTCTCTCTCCACCCCTAACCCACTCACATTCTATCTCTCTCTCTCAAAAATAAACATCAAAAAGAAAATTAAAAAATAAATAAATAAAATGGTAAGAAATTGTAATACCAAATTATTTACTAAGAAATTATTTTTATAATACTGAGAAAATATAAGCTTACTACTACTATTTTGTATACTAAGAAAATTATTATTTAATTCAAACTAAGAAATAATTTTTATAATACTAAGAAATTATAAGAAAATACTTAGTATTTTATAATACTAAGAAATTATTTATCTTTTTTAATTTTTTTTTCCATTTATTTATTTTTTGAGAGACATAGAGAGACAGAGCACAAGTTGGGGAGGGGCAGAGAGAGAAGGAGACACAGAATCCGAAGCAGGCTCCAGGCTCTGAGCTGTCAGCACAGAACCCGATGCAGGGCTCGAACTCACAAACTGTGAGATCATGACCTGAGCCGAAGTCAGATGCTTAACTGACTGGGCCACCCAGGTGCCCCTAAGAAATTATTTATCTTACGAGTGTACAGGAGAATTTTCCAGAGGCTACCTGACATGTGATATTGTAACAGATTGAATGCAGAAGGAGATATGAGAATCTAGTTATGTTCAACTAAATCAGACATTATAACACTCTTTTAAAAAAGAAAAGAAGAAAAATATCATTCCTATGGTTTCCTACGGAAACCTCTTATTATCACCTCTTATTGCTATGAAAACTAAGGCTCCAGGACGTCATGGAATCTACACAAGTCATGTGATGTATGAGCAGTATGAAGCAAGTGATGGAGGCACTGTTTATGCCTAGGTCTACAGGATACAAAAGCACTTGTGCGACAGCAGTGGTTCTCAAATTTGACTTCACATTGGAAACACTGTACCCTCAGAGTATCTGAGTTAGTAGGTCTGTGGAGGGAATGTGTGTTTGAAACAATTTTCCTGGAGTTGCTGATATTGCCGGCCCAGGAGCCACACTCTGAGAACCTCTGCCCTAGATACCAGACTTGGTTAACAAGAATATTTATCCATAACACCATCCTTAAACAGTCCAAGCTATCTTCACTTTGTCATATCATTGTTATTTTTGTAGCACTTCTCTGGACCTTTCTCATATTCCCATTGTAATACAGGGAAACACCAATGTTTATGACCATTTCTGTAAGTTTGGTAAGAATAATTTTACCAAATAATTGCTCAAATGCATGTCTTCTACAAGTGAGGAATCGAGAAAACCCAGTTCATTGATACTTAAGCAAAAGGTTTTCCCCTCAAAGCTTATTTTTTCAGTCATTTTCTTTATGTAATTCTTACCCACTTATCCAAAAAATAAAACCTTAAACTAGCCGATGAAACATCCCACCCACACCTCTTACTTTCATTCTTTCTTTCAAATGTGATCTTAACATAGATAAGACTAAACAAAAGCAAAAAAAAAAAAAAAAAGTTGATGTTTTCATGGGAACCCACCCAGCTTGGACTGAGCAAACGCTACTCTCAGTTGCCTGGAATTCTGAGATCACCGTGACAAAAAAGGTAGAAGGGAGCAGAAAATTAATTTTCTGAATCAAATTGAAGAAGAGTCACCTTTGCCTATGAGCTTCACTCTCTAATGAGAAATTGGTAATGTGATTGGAAATTGGCAAAGAAATAATGTGGAGGTAAGTCGGGGGGTCAAGATGTATATGTTGTAGTGATGCCGAGGCACACACCTTGTGCAGTTGGTCCTATTTCAGATTATTTAGCTCAGATGTGCAGAACTCAGCATTGGTCAAGATGAAAGCAATGACAATGGTGGAATTTAAGGAGCGAATTGATATTCTGCTGCCTCTGAAACAGAGACTGGATACCTAGGACAATCACCATTCCCAACAAGAAGCATAGAGCCAGAATAAAAGAGCAAAGATGCTCCATTTTGCTCACATGCTGAGTGAGGTATGAGAATGTATGAGTTCCTTTCATTTCATTCGAAGGGAGAAAAAGTCCTCTGGAAGCCATGATTTCTCTTCTCTTCCTCTCTTCTTTACTCTGTTTCTAATTACCCCCCTTCTGGTTTTTGATTTTATTGTTCTCCAAGAAGTGGGGAGACGAGTAAGAAGGCTTTTGGTTTATTTTCTAGTTAAGGAACTTTACAGGTATTATATTTGAAAGAAAAGATATTCTGCTGAGGGAAGGAGAAAACAGGAAAGAATACTTTGATGTATATTGACAGGTTTGGATTAGATATTTGGAATAATTGTAGAACTGTTAGAAATATTTACTGCTACCAAGGGTGGCAATACAGAGATGCTTTTTATGACTAGAAGAGACAACTTTATCTGTGCTTATGTAGGAATACTCATACCTAAACAGAGAGGGTCAAGAAATTTTCTAACCCTATGATGCCTAAAAACAGAAATTGAATAAGTGAACCCAGCTACCTCATTTCAATCTTGGTTGTCCCAGGCTTTTCTCAGTTCAGTAATTGCTTATGGAGAAACTTCCACATGCCAATCACCACGTTAGGTTTCGGTGATACAAAATAGTGAAACACAAGTCCTCTGCCTCTACGTGGCTTTTGGTCAGTTTAATGATTATGCCTAGATGTTATTTCCCCTGCAATGTCTACCATATAGTTAAGCAGATTTATCTCCTAGGAAGCCTCTTCAGGTCTCTTCGCCCCTCAGACATAAGAAAAGTACGACTAGAACTCATCCCAGTAAAAATATGCTCCCCTTTCCCTCCCTAACTCTCCTCAGTTGTAGCCAGAATGTTCCGAAAAGGGTACTGTGTACTATAAATTCATAAACCCATCTATAGGAGCAGAGCTAGGCAGGAGAGACACCATTCAACTGATATAATAAACCTCCAGGAACAAGCTTGAGTGCTTGACTGTTAGAGTCGTCAGCAAAATCCACAGATTTAATTATACCCAAGTAATTGCAGAAAAGATCATCCATTATTCTAACTACTCTGAAAGAGAAGAGCCCATACCCTGAAACGACTTTGTAGTAGCATAAATGGAGATCTATTCATTAGGATCATGAAATAAAATGGAAATCTGTTTTCTTTTCAGAGCAATGTGATTACCATCACCAGTAATGATATTATGGGAAGAAAAACATACTGTCTGTGAGGACACACATTTTCCTTTTTGCCTTGGCCTTCTTTCTTCTTTTGAAGTAATCATGGTAAGACGTGGATAACTTGGGTTCCTCCCAAACATACTACCCTGGCTCCCGGATCTGGTATTTCTTAAACAAAAAAGATTCAGAATCCTTAAAGTACTTCTCTCAATGTACCTCCCTCTACCAATTCTAAAAGCTTTTTGGCTTTTTTTTTTTTAACTTCTTTGGTTATAGTCACAGTATGCAGATTAAAAGGCTAGCGCAGCATTATTCTTATAGAAAGACTGATTTACCTTGGAAATGGAACTAGGTATTGAGCAGTTACAGAAGCTAAAAAAACTAGAAATAAGGTCTTAACAGGAGAAGGCATAGGTTTTTGGTTTTTTGGTTTTTTGGGGGTTTTTTTTGGTAATATAAAAGCAGGATTTGGAGCAAGGATTATAGAACAGGAGTAAGTAGTTTGAGGAGGGAAGAAAGAATAAGGTGATGTATGGCAAACCCAAAAGAAGCTTGTATTTTACTTCATTTTAATTAGAGATTAAATGTATTTGTGAATAGTGAAATTATTATGAAGCATGATGGAACGGGACAGAATAGGATCTAAGATTTGAAATTTTAAAAAGTTTTTTTTCTAATAGAAACAGACAGCTGATAGGGGATGAGCAATTAAAAGATGGCCTTCAGACATCTTGGACAACACTCAAGAAAAAAAACAAGTAAAAGAGACCTGGAGATCAAAAGAATGAGAGGAGATACAGTTAGGACAGACTGAGCCTAGAGAAAAAGAAAACAATCCCGTTGTTGTCAGGCATTGGAAAGGTGTCAGGACAGAGAATACAGGCCATCGGCTGCGGGCAAAGATAACAGTTTCTTTTGGCTTTTCTCTGAAGTCTTCTGTGTGTACAGTTATAAAATTTGTAACTTTAAACAAGATGGTTAGCATTCATTCTCTCATCACATCCCAATAACATTCTTTTGAAGCAATTAGAAGAAATACCTGAGTCTCATTTTACAGATGGTAAAGCTGAGGCACAGATGAGAAACTCCAAATCATATTTAAAGGAAGAAGTAGAAGAAATTTGCAAGTCCATTGATTTCAAGTCTAATTGTTTTACTACTATGCTTTCTCCATGGGAATCGCATGCCCTCCCTGACCTTTCTTCTGGACGCAGGCAAAGGGAAGAGATTAGTGGTCCATATTGAAATATTCAACTTTAAAAAAATAACGGATTTGGATTGTCACTTTTAAAATCTAAAGAGCTACCAAGTAAAGGAAACACTAAACTTTATCTTCACACAAAAGACAGAGAAGACATTAGAAGTTGAAGGCTACAGGGAAACAAATTTCAATTTAGCATTAAGAGGATTTTGATAGTTAGAACTTTCTAAAAATAGAGTAGTTCCTTTACTATGAATAAGTTCCCTGTTACATGAGATATTCAGATAAAGATAGGATGGCCATGTGTCAAGGATATCATAGAGACTCATGACCTCGCTTGAAAATTGGACTTAGTGACATCTAAAAATTCTTCCAAAGATTATATGGCTCTTTGGCTCTTGTTCTTCATAGTCTCAGACTCATTCTATCTTCCATCTTTTGTGCACTAACACAGAGCAATCATCTACAGAGTAAGGAGAAAATAAGCAGAGAAAAAAATTAAATAAATAAAGATGGCAATCCCCCCTATTCCCTTTGAAATGTGAAGACTGATAGTAGAAATCTGACTAACTGAAAACATTTCCCCTTACTCTTCCTAGAAATCCTTGGACAAACTTCCCATGGGTCAGATAGATTTCACAGACATCATCTGTCAGTTCCCTCTTAATGGATGGGTACCTCCTCAGTACACAATAGTTCAGATAGAGATGTTTCTATCTCTGGCTGTTTGAGACACAGCTTTTCAATATCTAGAAAGTATGTCAACACTTCACTGGAATTATTTAAAAGTAGTTGTAATATCAACTTCCCATGTGCTTAATTTTCTCCTGAGTCAAAGCATGTAAAGTAGAAAATTTTAGTAGCTGGTTGAATAATCCTTAAAAACCCAAAACTTCAGGTAATTTTTAAGCCATAATCAATAAACTTTATTGAGTCTTCACTACATTTCACTCTCCATAAAGTTTCTCTAGAGTTACAGCTACTGGACTCAATTTAGGTTTATTAATAACAAGTTATGGCCAATGGATCTAATTTCTTTATTGAAAAGGATTATTAAATTAGCTAGCCTTCCCATGCAGGCAGCACAGCAAACATGAACACAGTATACCTGGACTTTACTCAGGGATTTAATGAGATCAGTCCCCATGATCTTAACAAAAGCTAGGAGTACTGGACTGGAAACAAGAACATTTTAGGTGGAAGATTATAATTTTTAAATATCTAGACCCAAATGGTACTAAGCAATGGATACAGATAAGTAAGAAAACTTCTCCCCTTTAGCCTGGGCATTGGTTCTTAAAATTGTTTTCTAAGTATAAGACGGTAATTCATCACACTTTCAGATAGCAGAAAGCTCCAGATGGAGAATTCTAAATATTAGAATCAGATGTCAAGGGCTCCTGGGTGGCTCAGTTGTTAAGCATCTGACTTCAGCTCAGGTCATGATCTCACAGTTCCTGAGTTCAAGTCCCACATCAGTTGAGCTCGAGCCCACAATGGGGTGAGCATGAGCCCCATTTTGTGTGAGCACAAGCCCCACTTCAGGTGAGTCCTGCTTCTCTCTTAATCTCTATCTCTGCCTCTCTCTCTCTCTCTCTCTCTCTCTCTCTCTCTCCTCTCTCTCTCTCTCTGTCTCTGCCCCTTCTGGGATTCTCTCTCTCTGCCCCTCACTCTCTCAAGTACCACCCCCTCAAAAAAACAAACGAAAACAAAAAAAAAGAATCAAACTTCAAAATGTTTGTTAGACTGGACCCCAAAAATGGGCTTTGTAAGATGAAGTTCAACTGAGATAAGTGCATTTTAGACTGGAAAAGCAACCAAGCCTGAAAAAATGAAGTAATGATATGACATAGCAGCATGACATATGGATTTTAATAGACAACAGACCGAGTTTGAATAAAGAGAGTAATGTGACCCCTCAAAAAAACAAAAACGGGGGCGCCTGGGTGGCTCAGTCGGTTAAGCGTCCGACTTCAGCCCAGGTCACGATCTCGCGGTCCGTGAGTTGGAGCTCCGCGTCGGGCTCTGGGCTGATGGCTCAGAGCCTGGAGCCTGCTTCCAATTCTGTGTCTCCCTCTCTCTCTCTGTCCCTCCCCCATTCATGCTCTGTCTCTCTCTGTCTCAAAAATAAATAAACGTTAAAAAAAAATTTTTTTTTAAAAACAAAAAACAAAAAAATGAGACTATGTATGTTATATTGTGATTTATAATAAGAAATATGTATGGTATTTTTGTCTTTATTCCTGGCATAGAGCTCCTAAAATCCTTGTAATTTTTTTTAAGTAGGCTCCATGCCCAATGTGGGACTCGAACTCATGACCCTGAGATCAAGAGTGGGATGCTCTACTGATTGAGCCAGCCAGGCACCCCCTCTTGTAACTTCTGAAGTGATAGGAGCACTAGGACCATCTTTTGTTCCAGTGAGGTAACTGGGTGGGTTTCTGGATGGGTCTAGTCACCAGAAAGACCAAGCCATGAAAGGAAGCTTGGAGTTTTCAGTCTTACCTCCCATTTTCTAGAGAAGGCAGATGGGTTGAAAATGGCATTAATGATTCATCATTGACTGGATGATACATGAGGAAGCCTCCATAAAATCTCAATAGTATGGGGTGTGGAGAGATTGCAGGTTGATGAACTCAGGCACACTTGGAAGGGTGACATACCCCCACCTCCACAGGGACAGAAGCTCCAGTGCTCATGACCTTCCCAAACCTCACCCTATATATCTCTTCATCTGGCTATTCATCTGGCACTTTTCTAAACAGGTTTTAGTTAAAAAAGAACTCACTTAGGAAGGTAAAACAGGCTAAGCCTTAAGCACAAACTGACTGAGGATACTTTGAAGGGCATAGGACATTTTAACCCAAAGAAAATACGATTATCATCTTCAAATATTCCAATGGCTTGGATGTGACACAGATATTAAATTTGTTCCATATGGCTTCAAGGAGCAGAACTACTAGAATTATTGAAAGGAAGATAAAGAGATTTTAGTTAATCTAAAGGCGAATTTCTAATAATTAAAGACTAAATGTGCTCCCCACTGAGGTTTGCAATCACTGACCAGATGCCCATGCAAGAATGTTACAAAATCCATGCATTCAAGGACATCTGGACTGTGTAAACAAAAAACAACAACAGAGCAACAACAAAACAAAATCTTCCCATGCTGGAAGTTGACTATTCTAAAACAGATAAATGAATGCCAAGAGACTAAAGCTCAATTTCCTCCCTTTCTAATTTGCCAAAATCATTTATTCTCTCTCTACCTCTATTTTCTTGCCTGTGAAATGAAGGTAATTCTTTTTGCCATCTCAGGCCAGATGGGAAAGTCTGTAATGAGTTTGGAGCCTAGAGTATTCTTCACTATAAATTCTCCATGTGTTTCTGTTACTGTTTTTTAGAAGGGAATTCAAAGTTTTCTGCTCAAATCAGAATTGGGTTCAAAGTTTGAGAGAGGGCTCTCAAATTATTTCTTTCTCTTTTGAAAATAAAAGTGGGATGTGATTTGGGCCAATCAGCTTCCTTGGTGGTACAAACAACAATACAGCTGCTGGATATTCCCAAGGCTTTACATGAATGGTGTTCTGCTAACCCAGGAACTCCCAGGTTTTACTTAAACACATTGGCCTGGTAACAGCTCATCCATCATTCCAACCTCTAAACAAACAAAGGCCAACCTGCCAAGGCATTGCTGCCTAGGACGCAACAACCGAGGGATTAAGACCAATTCCAAATGTACTTTCAATACATTTCAAATATTAACTCAGTTGTTAACAATATTTTTTTCTTGGATCTCATATTTCTTACCTCAGACCCTTTCATGTCTCAGACCCGTTTACCCAGAAGAAGAGCAAATCAATTGTTGGTGGGAGGGAAGGCTGTGGAAGGGAATGTATAACCCAAAGAATTCTTCCATGAGTCAAACACAACAGGGAAGATGATACAGTGGGAAATATCAAGGCAAATGTGACCTCCAAAAAGCGCCAAGATTTTCCAGGTCAAAATACCGGACTTCTAAATTAAACACCCCTCCATGTTGCCATAATGGTTATGAATATCAGAAAGCTTTTATTTTTGACGTCCTACTTACTTTTGTTGACAAGTTATGTTTTTTTCCCATACTTTTTCTTTTTGTTATATCAAGAGGAAATAACACTCAATTCTGCCAAGAGAGACAGAAATATAAGGCTACTTATTTGGTTAGGTCCACTGATTGAAAATGTTCAATTTTTAGTAAATGGTGACAGAGGATAAAGTGCATGAATTTTGTAAAGTGTGATAAGGGCTCTGGAAAGAAGAATCATCATAATGGATAATCACATGGGTAGGTTGTCAGAATACAATGAAAATAAATAACATGCTTCCTCAAAGATATACAAATTATGCATCTGAGTGAAAGTTCATAAATAGCTCCAAATGCTTCTGCCAAGAGAGAGAACTCAAAGGAGACATTTGTCGTTTGACTATGGATTTATAATCTTGGTTGAGTTGATATCATTGATTGTTGATATAACGATCAGCTATTTTCCTAGCATTAGATTTTCTTATTGTTTCTCCTATATCCTTTATACTTATTTTAATTTGCAACTGATATCCTCATACCTAATCTCTAATTATGAAAGGACCCCCCAGTTCTGTTGGCTTAGCTATGGCACAGTCCATGCACAATGCTAAAATGACTGACACCTTAGCAGGAGTCAAGAATGTGGTAAGGTAATGATTCTCATGCATGACAGGAGAGACAAGAAGACCTTTAAGTTCACTTTTAATGGTAAGGAACATTATTATTGGATCTTCAAATTTTATAAAAATGAAACATTAAGTTAAGGCATCCCAGAGCCATTTGCTTACCAGCATGCAGATAAAAATAAAAAGTCCAATTGTCAAAAATGTTGAGATATTCAGTATTATGTAGATCAAACATTTGGATTTTTAAAATTAATTTTATTTTGCTTTATGACAGTTTCAGTTGTAGACTGAAAGGCAAATGTATAAAAAGTAGATATTTGGCAACTGTCTTACTCTGTTCAGGCTGTTACATCAAAATACCATAGGCTGAGTGGTTTATAAACAACAGAAATGTAGTTTTCACAGTTCTGGATATGTAGAAATCCAAGATCAAGGCACTCACAGATTCTAATAAGCCAGTGTCTGATGAGAGCCTACTTCCTGATTGATTAATACCTGTCTTTTTGCTGTGTCTTCATGGACAGAAAGGGTGAAGGAGGTTTTGAGGTCTCTTATAAGGGCACTAATCATTTTATAAGGGCAGTTCCTTC
The DNA here is from genome assembly GCF_028018385.1 of Neofelis nebulosa. NCBI lineage: Eukaryota > Metazoa > Chordata > Mammalia > Carnivora > Felidae > Neofelis > Neofelis nebulosa. The sequence continues at coordinate 76,340,275 of NC_080788.1, read as the reverse complement.
AGTATCTAATAATTTTTTAAGGGTCCCACCTTTTTTTTTTAATGTTTTTTTTTTTGAGAGAGAGACAGACAGACAGAGTGAGAGTGGGGAAGGGACAGAGAAAGAGGGAGACACAGAATCTGAAGCAGGCTCCAGTCTCTGAGCTGTCAGCACAGAGCCTGATGCAGGGTTCAAACTCACAAACCGTGAGATCATGACCTGAGCCGAAGACGGACACTTAACCAACTGAGCCACCCAGGTGCCCCAAGGGTCCCACCTTTTAATTCCATCACACTGGGGACTAGGTTTTAACATGATTTTGGTGGGGGCAGTGGAGCACAAACATTCAGTCTATAGCAGCAACTATTTGATCTATGCATTTGATCAGTGTAGATCAATAAAAAAATGGGATGTGATCAGCAGTTGGTCAACTTTTTTTGGAATGAGTCAGAGAGTAAATATTTTAGTCTTTGTGGGCCACACATTTTCTGGGTCTCTGTGGCAACTATTCAACTCTGCCAAAGAAAGCAGCCACAGGCAATATGTAAAGGAGAGTGGCTCTGTTCCAATAAAACTGAATTTGTTAAAAAAACAAAAAAAAACAAAAAACAGGTTGGTAGTCCAAATTTAGCCTACTGGCTGTACTTTGCTGATCCCTGATGTAAATAATCAAGGTAGCTGAAGCAAATATTTAGAACTAAATGGAACCTGAGTGAGTCATATGATTCAGGCAGTTATAGAGGCATATATAATCTCCAGTTCTGTACATAATACAAAAGAGTTTTCAAATGATTAAAGGATTTTTCCACAACCATACAGAATGAACAGCTTTCGTATTTATTTACACAATGACAAAACTTTTCTAAGTACACCAAATTGAATATCCTGATCACCAATAAATCCTCACATGATAACCTAAAAATAGATCAAGCCAAAGTGCCTTTAGTCTCAATAACAGGTTTGGACTGGCCAACTAAGGCCAAAGATTGCCACTGAAAATTTTTAAATTGACCCATCACAATGAAATTCTTTATGCACTAGTGAAATAAATTTTGTATTATGGAAACTCAATCCGGAGATTTATCTCTATCCATATGGTTTGCAATTTGGGGTAGAAAAAAAGAGAGAGAGAAACCGTAAAATTTATCAAAAAGCATTTGTTGAATAATGAACTTGTAGCCAGTATACCAAGTGCTAAGAATTAAGAGTCATGAAAGCTGTGATCCCTGCAAAAGTTTACGTTCTGCTTGGGATAGATGGTAGTTCATTTCAACACATACTTATTAAGCAGTTATTACCTACCAGGCAAAAACACATCAGGTACTGTTCACCTTGGAGAAGCTCATAGCCAGCAGGACTATGAAGCAGAGCCTGCCAGTGTTTGTGCTTTCCTTTCCTGTGTGTTTCCTTTCTAGTTGTAGCATAAAACCTACTTATTGTCATGCTGATGTGGTGCTCAGGCTTTTCTCTTTTTATATGCAGCAGTTTCTCCCACTAACTCCCTTATACCTAAGTGCACAGAGAGAGAGAGAGAGAGAGAGAGAGAGAGAGAGAGCGCACACTGGTAATTTTTAGATAAGATTCATGGAGAACTTGAAGAATGAGTTGAGATTATTCAAGAAAAATGGGAGACCCTGTGCTACTGAAAAAGGAAAGCACATGAGTGTCATGACACATCCTGTTATGCACGTGGCCACTTATCAACAGCTTAAGCTGTTAAAATCTGTGCCCATGTGTGATATGCAACTTATATCCACCAGCCACCAACACCATTTTATACCCATACGAAGATTCTGATGTGTCCCCTCTGCTTGGAGGACGCAGAAGACAAGTCTGACAAAAAGGAAAAGGAAGGAATTAGCTAAAGATTTTTAATCAAGTTATTAGTGGCTTGGTGTTTGATTTAAAGCCCTAGTTCTCTTTCTCCCCCAAAGTCTTTAATAAAAATTTATATTACTGCTAATGCTCTCTGAAGTTAGACTTATTTTCTGAAGACTTCATGACTGTAGAATTTGTCCTTAAACTTGATGCCAGCTCAAGAGCAGGGGCTCTTCATGGAGGCCTGGTCATATACCAGTTATATTAAGTGTTTCCTATTTGTCAGGAACAGTGCTTGGTGCTATAAATAGAAAGATTAATTCTACCTAGGGAAGCAAACATGAACAAATAATAATCATAGCACTTTGGTAAATGTTAAAAAAAAAAATAGAGGAATATACGGACGATATGGAAGCACCTAGGAAGGAATGATTAATTTTACCTAGGGCGGTCTTGAGAAGGCTTTCCAGATGAGACGACATTTGAGCCAACCTTTGAAACATAACTGAGAGTTTACCAAAAAGAGAAGCTAGGGATGTCATTTAAGAGAAGGAAGAAAAAAATACTTAGAGAAAACATTGTGTTTTAGAAGACTGGATACAGATCTGTGAGTTTGAAGCATAGGTTGCATGAGGTTGATGAGGCAAAAGCCAAGCCATAAAGTCATTGAGAGGAGGCATGTTAGCAAAAATTGTTGGACTGAAGTCCAGGAAGAAGAAATAGAATCAATGGGATCAATGCATGTGACTTGAACTAAGCCTAAAGAATGAGTCATATTGATATCATGAACAGATCAATCAAGAGAGTCTCAACCATGTTTTATCACTTCTAGATCTCCTTCAATACTTAATAACTACTCAGAATAAATGTCTGTATACAGGCAACTTGAGTTATTAATTGCCACAAATACCACTAGAAACCTATCTTGGATCTTCAGATGTCCTTCCAACTCTCTAACTACAAGATTTGTAGAAGAAAATATATTCTAAGTAGTTATCAGTATGAAAGCATGTTGACTGATGCTTCAAAGATGAAAAAGGGTCTTAAGATACACACTCACACAATTAGATATATATGGTATATATATATCATATCTTAAGAAATATATATATCTCACATATATGGATGATATACATATCATATATATAAAGATGTGGAAGGAATATATATATTATATATATTATATATATTATATATATAATAAATATATTAGATTTTAGAACCCTGCTTTCTAGAATATTAAAGGTCACATATTCCACCCCCCATTCTTGCTTTTATTTTAAAGTATAACAAGGTAAATCATGAAGCCCACTGAATATATATCCTGCCTTTTACAGCCATTAAAAATTTGCTTAAGAAATATTGAGTACCTGCTGTGTAACAGGGAAAGGTTAGTACTCTGTTTACTGATACATGAATATTCCATAAAATAATAATAAAATAAGATTATAAAACAGCATGTAAATGTGATTCTATTTTATTAAATTATTCATATATGTATATGATACAAGGGTATGTGATCGTACCCACACATTAAGCCAAACTTTGGTTCCATTCAGGAGACCTTTCATTGTGTCTACTCTGTTTTTCATGCTTTGTAGCTCTAAATCATTTCTTAACATCAAAGGAAAATAAAAAATGACTAAGCATTAATTACCTTTATACGCTCTCCAAGTACCAGAAATAATATAGTGCATTAAATCTCAAAACTTCAGAGCAACATAAGAAGCAACACATTGTGAATGTGTAAAATGTCCCCATACTCAGAACACACAGGACATGTTTTTCCTAAAGGGACAGATAATGCCAATCACCTCCCCCATGCAATGAGATGAGCCCACTTTCTCTAAGAGTTTAGGGCCAGACTTCCAGACTCCATGTTGAAATGGTACAAGTTTGTCTTCAAGAGGAAATAAATCTCTGTCCTGCTGGCTGCTGTTATCCCAGCTTCAAATCGCATTTCAGTTTATCCATTTTAATCGAAACATTTATGTTGTTTATCTTTTGCCAAGAAGGTTTGTAATCCCCCTCATTAAGATTTTTAATAGATACTGCAAGTCTTAGAGCAAGAGCCTCTAAGAAGCAATTTAAAATAACAACCATGTCAGCCTTATGGGTTGTGTTGGACTGGAGGGAAGAGATAAGAACGTAATATTAATAAACAAGAAAATTTCAACTCCTAACTGTTTTGCCATTATTTTAATCCATGTGTTTAACATCCTTTTGTACAAAAACTGTATTAAAGATCTTCCATATAGTACAACAAGGTTCCATGATTCTGAATAAAGTTAAAGAAAATATTGAATATACTTTTAAATGTTTATGGTTTTTATGTACATTGTGGTGTAGATTAACACGATAGCTGAACCATTTCCCAATAGTATTGGCATCAAGCTTGTCATTTTGTGTACCACAGCCTGAGGAGACTGTGGAATTAGAGGGCCAGTAGCCATAAGTATTATGGAGAAGTATAATCTGCAGGAAAAAAAAAAATCACAAGGGATGTCACAGGTGCATCAATTCCTTTTAAAAGAGAAAAAGTTGGAAATTTCTTGGGGAATTTTGGACAACTCTGAAGAATCTTTTAAATCAGTACTAAGTCATTTAACTCAGTGAGGTGCCCTCCTTGTAAATCCCATGTCAGTATATTAACTAATTGGTAATGAAAGGGTTAACGCTACCTGACATGGTAGTGATAGTTTGGGGAGATATGGCTAAAATTAATAAAAACATGTTCAATTTTATTGTTCAAACTTATACTGTTTTACCTTACCAATCAATAGATTGATGGATTTCAACTCCAATTTGCCATTATTTTAACCCACACTGTACCTATCTATCTCTGGATCACTTAACCGACTAATCCGAAGGTATATAGATAAAGATAGATAGATAGATAGATAGATAGATAGATAGATAGATAGATAGGGTGAGCTTTTCTTTTGTTTGGCCCTATAAACCTAAGGCCTTTATCTTAGCCAGCTTTTAGGGAAGAATGTGTGACATTAATTACACACATTACATAAAACCTGATATAAATATCCCTCTTGTCATATTTCTTTTTACTCATACCACCAGGCTCTATCCACAGGCTTGTCATTTATTTGTGGAGTCTTTTATCCACGCTGAGCTGTTCTCAATTTTAGAAGATGTACAAACATAAGTAAAGTCAATATCTTTAACAAAACTATGAAAAGATGTCTTGTTGGCTTAAAAGGTGGAACACTGAGAGATTGGCATCCTATAGAATCAAGGAGAGGAATGCCCCTTAGAGAATGAGTGTAGGTACCACTTTAGGAAGGAAGTTCCTGAATGAAACATGGTTTCCATTAACGTAATGGTGCCATCAAGAGACTCTTGGCAACCAGGCCGTGCTGATTCATACACACCTTCTTACTCAAGTACTGGCCCGCATTGTGAGTCAGTTGCCCTGACTGGAAAGAAAGGCATGGTTTGTTTTCCGACCACTGCATTCATTTGGATTTGCAAAGCTAGCCAGTATTTCAAGAGCTGACATTTTTCCCAGAGCTCTGTGCCTGCCCTTTAAGAGCACTGCCACCAGTGGGGGCGGTGCCTCTCCTGTAACATTAACAATAACAACAGCAAAAATGATCACAGCAATACAATTGTGGACTTTTGCAAGGAAATTATAAACAACCTGACCCAAAGGTTTCCAAACATTATTTTTCCATTTAGCTGTAGAACCCTTTCAATAAAGAGCAGTTTATTCAGAAGACTAACTAAATCAGTTAAAGGTAGAGCCACTCTGGTGAACCAAGGGACCAGTGTCTTCCCCAGGATAGCCCAAGTCAGGGGGTGCGACAGAGGGTCACATGAGCCTTTCAGCTACACTGCTCCTGCCTCACAGTTGGAGTTCACTGAATGGCCAATATGTCCTCTCATTTAATAGATGATGGAACTAAGGTCCTTGGAAGTGAAGCTACAAGACCACAGACATGGTAATAGATCTGTGACTCCATTTAAAAAACAATGTATTTTTTCAAAATACAAAAAACTGCATTTTTAATTTCCCAAACACCACTAAGTTGATTTGACTGCATTTCATTTAACTATCACAATAAACCTGCGGTCCACAATGGGTAGATTTTTTTCCTTACCCCAGGTTTATACATGAGAAACTGAGTCTCCAAAATGTAAAAAGATCTGTCCCAAGTGACCGTTCTTGTAAGGAGCAGAGGTGAGGTTAGAATGGGGGTCCTCTGGTTCACTGCTCAGTTTTATCCACTGTGCAATGTCCTCATAATTCATGTAGATAATTTGTCCATAAATATCAAATAACTAAACCCAAAGAGGCTATCATATGCTTTTCAACTAACTTAAGCCTTTAAAATAAAAACAGGAGTAATTAATATTAACAATTAAGCATTAATATTAAGGAGTACCAGGGTTAAACAGTATAGGACAATGCAGAGGGGTAAATTGGTTATGGCTCAGCAAATCTCAATCAATTATGGCTTAGTTCAAAATAAACAACTTTCCAATCTATCCTGAGGGGTTTTTTTGGTTGTTTTTTGTTGTTGTTGTTGGGGTTTTTTTTTTGTTGTTGTTTTTTGTTTTTGGCATGTATGGAATGTATTCAAATACCTAAGGCCCTAAAGAACTTTCTCAAGGGTCAACCTCCCACAGTTTTTCGTTGCTCCATTTTCCTTAACTAAAGAGAGAAAACAAAACTACTGAGTTAGGATTAACCTTACGGTCATCTGGCGGCACTCCTAGAAAGGGCCTGGCAGACAGTACTGCTGATAGCAACACCCCCCCACTTCCCTGCAGCCTGGTTTCCTCTCTTCCCCACCTCTGCAACTCTGCTCTCACCTAATTTGATATGGAACCTTGAACGCAGCTCCCTGTGCTCTCAGGGTTGAAGCCCAAACAGCTCTCTTCACAATGGTGGGTATAATCCACCTCAGTCTCTCCATCCTCTAGATTCTGAAAACATTCTCCTGGGGGGACAGCTCATCTTTCAGAGATTTAAACTTTTTCTTACACAGCTTGACAGAAACCACAAGAGAGAAAAGATTACGACCACACCATATGTCTGTTTCTCCGTGACTCTGTGTGTGTGTGTGTGTGTGTGTCTTCTGTGTGTGTGTGTGTGTGTGTGTGTGTGTGTGTTTTCCCAATGAAAGGGGAGTATATTTTATCTTTTCAAGGAGAAAGATTCTCCCCTCCCCTTAGGTTTCTAGCTGCTGGATGCTTGCTGATTAATTTAAATCTACACATAACTGGTTCCCTTATTAATGATTCTGCCAGGTTTCCAGAACATAGCGGGATTAACCTGCTCTGAATACAGACTGTTCTTTTTTTAAAGGGGCCATTACCTTTTAGTAAGAACATATGAGTATAGGATGGCAATACCGTTGTTTATTCATGGGGAAAACCATGAGTTTCTTCAAAACCTTTAAAATATGGCTGCCCACTGAAAGCTAAAGTTAGCAAAACCCCCATATGAGAGTAATGATCATCCATCAAGGGGAACAGACTCAGAAATTTCCTAAATGTGTGGCAGTGAATTGGGTGTGTCCAAAACTCTCAACTAAGATGAGTGGGGAGAATCTCAAGGAGGTGAAGTGAGTCTGAAATGAGACTGTAATTTAGTGAAGCACAAATCTAAGCAGTTCCATTAAACCATGTTTGGAGAAAGATCATGTGAACAGCAGGTGATTTGTAAGCCTAACAGAAATCAAAATGAGAGTCAGAGGGAACGGTAGCTCTCATCCAAGTACTGTCAGAGAGGGAAAGAGTTTGGCTACACCCACTGCATTCTGGATAAGAGCACCCAAAACCTCCTTAAAATTTTGACATCATCAAACTCATTCTCCAGACTCATCACATCAGAGCTTACCACATAGCTTGATTTAAGGAAGATGACAGGTGGGTCAGGTGGAAACAAAGGATCATTGCATTTGGCATTGTGTGTGCATGTGTAGGTGGGTGCCCCCCAAATCTAGTGAACATGAGTCGGCTTCAGATCGCCTCTCAGTGGATTCCTTGTCCAAGATGTTGAGAACAGCAGATTGAAGGAGCTGGATCCCAGCAGATTTTCTAGGTAAATGACACCCCATGGGCATCTGAGAGGCTAGTCCTTCTATATGAAGAATAGATTTGTTCTTTTCTATCCTGTGCTTTCTATGTGCCATCTCACAGGTAACACCTGTTTCAGCATACTGACTTCACAGAAGTGTCATGAGAATTAAAGGGAACAGTGTGGGATCAGAGGCAGCATGCATGGTCACTTTGTTATCCTCTCACACGGGCCTTCCCTCTTACCCCCCCACATGGCAGGAGAACCTCCAAAACCTTTTTAATAGATATCCTAGGTCCTGAGACTTCAAATAAATGACATTTGGATGACACACGTTAGGACAAGAAAAAATGTTCTGGCTTTTCTGAGTTATCTGACAGCTCCAAATAAAATCACACATCTACAAGACTCCAAAGAGCCACAATCCAAGTGACCATCTCTAGACTTTATGCAAGGTGAGCTAGTTCTCTCACAAAGATGAAATGAGACCATTTCTGGCTTCAGAGAGCTCACAATATACAGCAGGGGAATATACAAGCAAACAACTGCTGACTCTTTGCCCTCTGGGATCTCCATAGGATGAGTCAGGTCGAGATTTGATTGTGCTGGGAATTGCAGAGGGGTTGTGGATTCCATTTTTTAAAGGGACAGTACATAAGATCTGCTGTTACAGCATGCATGTGTATGCAATCTAATGCTGTAAATAAACCTCCCAGGTATTGAAAGACAGAGAGAGGAAAGACAAAGCAAGGGAATTTAATATTTTATTTTAAGGAAGGAAAAAGATGAGGGATTAAATATTTCCCCTCAGTTGCTAGGTGTTCTCTCTGCTGCTATTCTGGAACTGAAAACCCCAACCAAAGAAACTGCAGACTATAAAATGCTACATAGAGAGCACGTTTGGGAGCTGTCCAGTTTAATCTGTTCCCACCAAATACCATACAGTCCCCAGAGCTGGGATTTCCTCTAAATCCAGGATTTAGCCATGTGTCTCCATGGCAAGCCTGAGGTTCAATTCCAGGAATCAGGTTTGGCCTTCCTCCTAGTGCATTAACAAGACTCTAGGAAGAAACATAGCCTGTCAGCAAGACAAATTCAAAAAAAGACCAGCATTACTGTAGTATCTTCTGGCAAAGCAAAACCGCCCAAGAAAAGATATTTCGGACTTTGCAAGAAAGCTAAACATTTAATAAAAAATGAAAAGACCAAGGGGAAAAAACAAAGGTGAGAAATATAAAATAAATTTTAAGACCCTACATTTTTACTAAGCACATATTTAAATAAAATGAAAAAAGAAAAAAAAAACTGGAAAGCATGGTTCCAACACATTTCAATGTCCAGCTTTTTTAACATCAAATTTTGTGTTACCTTTGATCATACAAATGGTGTAAAAGTTTAAGCCAAATGACAGATTTTGCTTAATGTTTGTCTAGGCAAAACAACTGACCCTCAAAGTACCTTTCCAAATAAGAAATTTGTTTAACTTCACAGGACTCTGTGTATCTTAGAAATACTACTGGACTCTTTGCTCCTCTGTATCTTGGATATCTTAAGAAAATTAAATTTCTAATGTATTTCCACCAGAGGGCAGTAAATAAAAAACAAACAAACAAACAACCTGTGCCCTGAACACAATTGCTTCTAAAATTGGTTATAAACAAATTTTATTTTCCCATTAACTTGCATTATAGATTCAGTGATTTTCAGCACTGAAACATTAACTCGATCAATCTCTTCTCCGCCTTTTGGCAAAGATCCAGTGTAGTGAAGTGTTTATTTAATCATCCCTGGACTTCTTTAACACTCTCACTCTCTGTTACTGAAAAAGCATGACCTGGAAACATGTCCCAGAATGAAAGAGGGGAGGCTGCTTTTATAAAATGAAAACTCTGCCTTCACCTGTTCTGTCCATTCGCCCAAGGTCTCTCTGGGTCTGAACCTCCACCCTCACTGGTGAAGGTGTTTGGTGGGCACCAGTAACTGCATTTCTTTGTCGTAGGACAGACACTGCCAAGAGGCCGCAGGAGCACTCTATCAAGAGTTGTGAATGCTAACAGGAGTCCTGCAAGAAAAGGAAGAACAGGGATGCCATCCAGTGGTCAGCCAGTGGCCTTGCTGCCTATGTGATCCTCAGACTACCTCCATGGAAAGTACTAGAATGCAATTTGCAGGCTCTGAATTTTAAAGGTCACAGGGCCAAAGGAAAGAATTATTCCAGTCTGAGCAAACCTAAACCACACAGCCTACTTTTCTAAATCACAAAATAAGAATAAGGGAATGGAAGTGAGCCAGGGACCTGGAAGCTAACTTGAAAAGCCACCTGGCTGAGAAGCTCTCAAGTGCACCTGCTTCCATGAAGCTCTTTACAGCACTGATTCCTGGGACCACCAAGACCTTCTGAGTTACAACCTCCAGGGACAAGTCTTGAGAAATGGTGTTGTCTAAAAAAGAGATATCCGGGTGATTCTGAGACAGAGAGCCTCACATAGTCCAAAAATGGACTTAAATCATTGATTTAATCCATTCTGCCGTCTTTAGGCAGGGTTGTGCTTCAGCTCTCCCAGCTCGACATGCCTTTCCTGACTTTAAAATCTTAAACACCTATTCTAGTCATTCATTCTAGCATCCGAAATCCTAGACCATCAGGGAATTCTCCTTCCTGATCTGAGTCCAAGCTCTGCTGCTTGCTAGCTGCGTAAGCTTGCCTTCCAACCCCTCGGTTTTGCATGAATAAATGGGGTCATGACAGTACTTACCCTGTAAATTTGTTGGGGAAAGTAAAGGGCTTAGAGCTGTAGCTGTCACTTAGTATGCACTAAAATACTTGTTATTCGTATCATTTATTATTACTCTGTTCTGGCTGCTCTTTTGGCTTATTTTCATTTGCTTGATCCCAAAGGATATAATGATCATGCTAAGCCTAGGGCTTGCTGTCCAGCTAGCTGTCTTACCTGTCTGCCCCAACCACCCCTAGGCCTGTACAGCCCTTGTTGATACTGACAGATTTGCCTATAGGCTAAGTCTAACCCATTTTCTGAGCTAATAGTGATCACAACAAGAGCTCCAGTGCCCCATCAGCAGATATACAGAATGAATAGAAACATTTCTAGATGACCTACTATGTGCCTAATGCAACACAAGGCCACATGTTGTATATTACCTCATTTAATTGTCTCAACAATACTCCAAGGTAGGCATTAAGCTCCCTAATTTACAGAGGCGAAAACAGAGTCTTAAAGAAATAACATTAAGTGGCACACTTCCCTAGGTGCCTCCAAAGGTTAGGAAATGAACTGCTCCCAGTGACAAGCTCTGGGCACACCTCGCCAGTCTCCGACTCTAACTGTAGTTGATGACCCTGTTTGTGTGTCCGGGGGTTCTGTCCAGCACCCAGGTCCTCTTAGCACAGCTGACTGGGCTCCTTACCTGGGATGCCTTGTCTACCACCTACAAATCCTTCCCTAGGAAGCTGAATCCTGTTTCCTACACCCCTTGGTCCTGGCATATGCACTGTTCTGATAGATGGGGAACCGGCCTGACCTCAAGAGTCACTCGCTACTGCTGCCCCTCTGGCAATATACCTCCCTCAAAAGCATAACAGCTGGTGGACGCAAGCTCACATTTGCCAAGGCTCATTGACACCATATACTCAGCTCTTGGCTGCCTTTTCCACAAAGACCAGGCCTACAACTGCTTCCAATTTTCCCAGCAATCTCTTCTTTCTGGCTTCCAATTTTTCTCACTTCTTACCACACGAAGTTGCCGAGGCCCCAGCATTCCTCACACCTGAGCCTGGGCTGGCGCTGCCATTACCAGCATGCTGTGGGAAGAAATGCGTGCAACCCACTAGCACTACAGAATGAAAGAATACGAGTCACAGTGAGGGCCAACACGAAGTACGATAAAACTGGAAAATAGTGGATCCTGCTACTACAGTACTCAAGCTCACTTGTACTCAGCAAGTATTTATAAACATGACCATAAACATAGGAAACAAATTACAAGGTGAGATGTCATGTCAAAGAGAAAGACAATCAAGACATATTCCTTGCTCTTAAGGAATTCTATTTTGAGATAAAAGCACACTATTTTAAGTGTTAATATTAACACATGGCAATATATGTTAAGGACCATATGAATAATATGTTCAGTGTGTGCTGTAGAATTTGATACGATTTTGCACAGCCTGTGGGGATCATAGGCAGCTGCCCAGAAAAAATAGCCCTTGTGCTGGGCAATGTATGATGAGTAGAAAGTATTTAAGCAGTGAAGCTATGGGATGGCCCACCAGGGTTTACCAGAGAAAGAACCAGAATAGATGCGGTGAAGGTAGAGGCCACTGAGAGCACCTGGATCACAAGATTGCATGTGGAAGGCTGGGGCTGGACTGTGGGCCAAGTTGAATGTGGGATTGAAGAGTTCAGAGTTAATCCTACAGACAAGATGATCCTCACGGAACTTTTGAAAAGGGAATGATATGGCAAAAGTGTGTTTGGGGAAAATTTATGTGGCAACAGCTAGTAAGAGGCTTGGAGGACATCCTGGGGTCGATGGGGGGGGCTGCCTACTTCAGCATTTCCTAACATGTATCTTAATATGTTCATTGGAATGTAAGTGGAAGACAAATTAGTCAAAGATATTTCAAAGGCAAATAAAAGAAAGCCATACTAAATTAAACCAAGTAAGATGGGTGTCTTTTTTTTTTTTGCAGATTTTCTCAGAGCCTTTTATGTTAAGCCTCTGAAGGAGATATAAAATGTAGCATTTCCCAAACTTACTTAGTTGCCTACTGAGCCACTTTCCATGGTGAAGCTTATAAGAAAGAATATGAATGGAATTCTGAGACACAAACTCTGGATGATGGAGGGCGGCCTGAAACAAGTGACAGATGTTGTCATTTTAAAGAAAACATCTTCAGATCTCTGCTGTAAGTTGTGGGGATGAAAGCAGAAGGCAGAAATGGAGAGACAACTATATCCTTCCATTCCCTCACTTTCAATGCCTTGGTGTCATCCTTGACTCCTGTCTTTCTCTCAAATTATATATCCAATCCATCAGCAACACCTATTGAATCTACCTTCAAAGTTATATCCAGAATCTGACAACTTTTCTTGGCTACACCTTCTTGGCTACAGAAACCACTATTGTCCTTCTAACTGGTCTCTTCCTTCCATCCCTGCGCCCCAATAGTTTGTTCTTTAACAAAGAAATCAAACCTATGATTTTGAACATTTATCAAATCATGTCACTCCTCTGTTCAAAACCCTATAATGGCTCCCATCTCACTCAGAGTAAAGGCCAAAGTCCTGACAATGGCCTTAAAACCCAGCATGTCCTCAATCCCAATACCACTTTTGCTATTTCTTCCCCCTTTAACTCTTCCTCAGGCACTCGGCCCCCTTTCGTTCCTTGATCATCCAGAAACAGCCCTAACTCAGACATTTGGGCTTACTGTTCCTTCCACTTGAATTCTAGCCTTTTTTTTTTTTAAGTTATTTTTTTACTGCCTGTCCACTGCTATTAGGAATATATGCCCCACTAGGATAGGGATCTCCCCTATTTTGCTTTATCCTTACTGCCAAGCATATAAGAGGAGCTATACATGTTGAACTAGCTAATTAAATTCCAACAGCAATGCTGTGTGTTTGAGAAGGCATTATCTATATTTTGTAGATAAAGAAATTGAGAGTCAGAGACGGTTTGTGATTTGTGCTTGAGTGCAAGGTAACACGTGGTTCATTTACCATTTTCTAATTTTCAGATTAGAATCTAGGTCTCTTGGCTTTTCAACTATACAATAATCTCAAAGAGCTGCAGAAACAGAAAAATAGCTTTAAGCAAATTAAAATGACTAAATTCACAGATTATGATAGGATTCTGCTTTTTTGAAGGAAAAAAAGCATCGTGGGCTAAATATCATCCATTTCCTTTAGCTCTTTATATTTATTTCTTTAGCTTTTTATATTTTCAATATAAAAATTCACTTACATTCTATGTAATATGTCAAGCAAAGAAACAAATTGGGGATAAACACACAGAGAAATATAAACATGTCCTAGTGAAACCTCACTTTACAGAAATCTACCACAAGTACTAGTCTAAAGGACTCCCGCTTACATTATAGACATCTTACAGGACTTTTTCTGACCCTCAAAAATGTGTGGTATCTATGTTGGCAAGACCTAAAATGGCAAAAAATGAAAATTGCTATGAAAACGAAAAAGCGACAATTTTTACATCATGTATCTATGAAAAACAGCAACCAAGCAGCCCAGCATTCCAGTATATCCATCAGGGCATAAGGCATGAGCAAGTGCTGGGAAAGAGGAGAACTGTGGTCTTCTTCTACAAAAGGGCACAAATGTTCTTCTATAAACTGGACTTGGTGCCTCCTCAACACCCTTGGGGTATTTCTGCATGAACTCTGTACCCATGAGGCTAGAAATGATTGGAGTTACTTTTCAATTTATCTGAAATGCCCTGCCGTACTATCCTGATCTCAGAGATATTGCAGGAACTGATTTTCCCCAAGGGGAAAAAATATGGGTTGGGGGAATGGGAGAAAGAATTGTGAGAACAAAGACACTCAATCAGAAGACCAGAGATAGAGGGAGTCTGTGTCAGATAAGAGAGTTGTTCTAGACCAATGGTTCTCAGGCACTGGAATGTATCAGAATCACCTGGAGGGCTTGTAAAACAAAACACAAATGTTGAGCTCCAGCCCAGAGTTTCTGATTCAGGGGGTCTAGGAATTAGCATTTATAACAATTTTCCAAATGATGCTGATGTTGCTGGCCGGGAATTACATTATGGGAATCACTGTTTTAGATATACCATTTACCTAAATTGGACTCCATTTGGGGAAAAATGTAACAAGAAACCCATAATCTTCTAGAATGAAATCCCATAGAATCTTAAAATGTTAGAACTTGAAAGGTCCTTATGGGGGCCCCATGCTATGGAGAGGAAATAGAGATCAAGACAAGTTATTTAATGTGCCCAAGGTCATGTTTCTCTTTTTTCTTTTTCATTTTTTAATTTTTTTTAATGTATGAAATTTATTGTCAAATTGGTTTCCATACAACACCCAGTACTCATCCCAAAAGATGCCCTCTTCAATACCCATCACCTACCCTCCACTCCCTCCCACCCCCATCAACCCTCAGTTTGTTCTCAGTTTTTAAGAGTCTCTTATGCTTTGGCTCTCTCCCATTCTAACTTCTTTTTTTTTTTTCCCCTTCCCCTTCCCCATGGGTTTCTGTTAAATTTCTCAGGATCCACATAAGAGTCAAAACATATGGTATCTGTCTTTCTCTGTATGGCTTATTTCACTAGGATAACACTCTCCAGTTCCGTCCATGTTGCTACCAAGGGCCATATTTCATTCTTTCTCATTGCCACATAGTACTCCATTGTGTCTATAAACCACAATTTCTTTATCCATTCATCAGTTGATGGACATTTAGACTCTTATTACAATTTGGCTATTGTTGAGAGTGCTGCTATAAACATTGGGGTACAAGTGCCCCTATGCATCAGCACTCCTGTATCCTTTGAGTAAATTCCTAGCAGTGCTAATGCTGGGTCATAGGGTAGGTCTATTTTTAATTTTTCGAGGAACCTCCACACTGTTTTCCAGAGTGGCTGCACCAGTTTGCATTCCCATCAACAATGCAAGAGGGTTCCTGTTTCTCCACATCCTCTCCAGCATCTATAGTCTCCTGATTTCTTCATTTTGGTCACTCTGACTGGCATGAGATGATATCTGAGTGTGGTTTTGATTTGTATTTCCCTGATGAGGAGCGACGTTTGAGCATCTTTTCATGTGCCTGTTGGCCATCTGGATGTCTTCTTTAGAGAAGTGTCTATTCATGTTTTCTGCCCATTTCTTCACTGGGTTATTTGTTTTTCAGGTGGGGAGTTTGGTGAGCTCTTTATAGATTTTGGATACTAGCCCTTTGTCTGATATGTCATTTGCAAATATCTTTTCCCATTCTGTTGGTTGCCTTTTAGTTTTGTTGCTTTTTAGGTTTGTTGCCTTTTAGTTTTGCTGTGCAGAAGCTTGTTGTCTTCATGAGGTCCCAATAGTTCATTTTTGCTTTTAGTTCCCTTGCCTTTGGGGATGTGTCAAGTAAGAAATTGCTGTGGCTGAGGTCAGAGAGGTCTTTTCCTGCTTTCTCCTCTAGGGTTTTGATGGTTTCCTGTCTCACCTTCAGGTCCTTTATCCATTTTGAGTTTATTTTTGTGAATGGTGTGAGAAAGTGGTCTAGTTTCAACCTTCTGCTTGTTGCTGTCCAGTTCTCCCAGCACCATTTGTTAAAGAGACTGTCTTTTTTCCATTGGATATTCTTTCCTGCTTTGTCAAAGATTAGTTGGCCATACTTTTATGGGTCTAGTTCTTGGGTTTCTATTCTATTCCATTGGTCTATGTGTCTGTTTTTGTGCCAATACCATGCTGTCTTGATGATTACAGCTTTGTAGTAGAGGCTAAAGTCTGGGATTGTGATGCCTCCTGCTTTGGTCTTCTTCTTCAAAATTACTTTGGCTATCCGGGGCCTTTTGTGGTCCCATGGGAATTTTAGGATTGCTTGTTCTAGTTTCGAGAAGAATGCTGGTGCAATTTTGATTGGGATTGCATTGAATGTGGAGATAGCTTTGGGTAGTATTGACACTTTAACAATATTTATTCTTCCAACCCATGAGCACGGAATGTTTTTCCATTTCTTTCTATCTTCTTCAATTTCCTTCAGAAGCTTTCTATAGTTTTCAGCATACAGATCTTTTACATCTTTGGTTAAATTTATTCCTAGGTATTTTATGCTTCTTGGTGCAATTGTGAATGGGATCAGTTTCTTTATTTGTCTTTCCGTTGCTTCATTATTAGTGTATAAGAATGCAACAGATTTCTGTACATTGATTTTGTATCCTGCAACTTTGCTGAATTCATGTATCAGTTCTAGCAGACTTTTGGTGGAGTCTATCGGATTTTCCATGTATAATATCATGTCATCTGCAAAAAGTGAAAGCTTGACTTCATCTTTGCCAATGTTGATGCCTTTGATTTCCTTTTGTTGTCTGATTGCTGATGCTAGAACTTCCAACACTGTTAAACAACAGCGGTGAGAGTGGACATCCCTGTCGTGTTCCTAATCTCAGGGAAAAAGCTCTCAGTTTTTCCCCATTGAGGATGATGTTAGCTGTGGGCTTTTTATAAATGACTTTTATGATGTTTAAGTATGTTCCTTCTATCCCAACTTTCTTGGCGGTTTTTATTAAGAAAGGATGCTGAATTTTGTCAAATGCTTTTTCTGCATCGATTGAAAGGATCATATGGTTCTTATCTTTTCTTTTATTAATATGATGTATCACATTGATTGATTTGTGAATGTTGAACCAGACCTGCATCCCAGGAATGAATCCCACTTGATCATGGTGAATAATTCTTTTTACAAGCTGTTGAATTCGATTTGCTAGTATCTTGTTGAGAATTTTTACATCCATATTCATCAGGGATATTGGCCTGTAGTTCTCTTTTTTTTACTGGGTCTCTGTCTGGTTTAGGAATCAAAGTAATGCTGGCTTCATAGAATGAGTCTGGAAGTTTTCCTTCCCTTTCTATTTTTTGGAATAGCTTGAGAAGGATTGGTATTATCTCTGCTTTAAATGTCTGGTAGAATTCCCCAGGGAAGCCATCTGGTCCTGGACTCTTCTTTTTTGGGAGATTTATGATAACTGATTCAATTTCTTCTCTGGTTATGGGTCTGTTCAAGCTTTCTATTTCCTCCTGATTGAGTTTTGGAAGTGTGTGGGTGTTTAGGAATTTGTCTATTTCTTCCCAGTTGTCCAGTTTGTTGGCATGTAATTTTCCATAGTATTCCCTGGTAGTTGCTTGTATTTCTGAGGGATTGGTTGTAATAATTCCATTTTCATTCATGATTTTATCTATTTGGGTCATCTCCCTTTTCTTTTTGAGAAGCCTGGCTAGAGGTTTATCAATTTGTTTTCTCAAACAACCAACTCTTGGTTTCGTTGATCTGCTCTACAGTTTTTTTAGATTCTATATTGTTTATTTCTGCTCTGATCTTTATTATTTCTCTTCTTCTGCTGGGTTTCTCAAACAACCAACTCTTGGTTTCGTTGATCTGCTCTACAGTTTTTTTAGATTCTATATTGTTTATTTCTGCTCTGATCTTTATTATTTCTCTTCTTCTGCTGGGTTTGGGGTGTCTTTGCTGCTCTGCTTCTATTGCCTTTAGGTATGCTGTTAGATTTTGTATTTGGGATTTTTCTTGTTTCTTGAGATAGGCCTGGATTCCAATGTATTTTCCTCTCAGGACTGCCTTCACTGCATCCCAAAGCATTTGGATTGTTGTATTTTCATTTTCATTTGTATCCATATATTTTTTAATTTCTTCTCTAATTGCCTGGTTGACTCATTCATTCTTTAGTAGGATGTTCTTTAACCTCCATGCTTTTGGAGGTCTCCCAGACTTTTTCTTGTGGTTGATTTCAAGCTTCATAGCATTGTGGTCCGAAAGTATGCATGGTATGATCTCAATTCTTGTATACTTATGAAGGGCTGTTTTGTGACCCAGTATGTGATCTATCTTGGAGAATGTTCCATGTGCACTCGAGAAGAAAGTATATTCTGTTGCTTTGGGATGCAGAGTTCTAAATATATCTGTCAAGTCCATCTGATCCAATGTATCATTCAGGGCCCTTGTTTCTTTATTGACCATGTGTCTAGATGATCTATCCATTGTTGTAAGTGGCGTATTAAAGTCCCCTGCAATTACCACATTCTTATCAATAAGGTTGCTTATGTTTGTGAGTAATTGTTTTATATATTTGGGGGCTCCCGTATTCGGCACATAGACATTTATAATTGTTAGTTCTTCTTGATGGATAGACCCTGTAATTATTATATAATGCCTTTCTTCATCTCTTGTTACAACCTTTAATTTAAAGTCTAGTTTGTCTGATGTAAGTATGGCTACTCCAGCTTTCTTTTGACTTCCAGTAGCATGATAAAGAGCTCTCCATCTCCTCACTTTCAGTCTGAAAGTGTCTTCAGGTCTAAAATGAGTCTCTTGTAGACAGCAAATAGATGGGTCTTGTTTTTTATCCATTCTGATACCCTATGTCTTTTGGTTGGCGCATTTAGTCCATTTACATTCAGTGTTATTATAGAAAGATATGGGTTTAGAGTCATTGTGATGTCTGTAGGTTTCATGCTTGTAGCAATGTCTCTGGTACGTTGTCTCACAGAATCCCCATTAGGATCTCTTGTAGGGCTGGTTTAGTGGTGATGAATTCCTTCAGTTTTTGTTTGTTTGGGAAAACCTTTATCTCTCCTATTCTAAATGACAGACTTGGTGGATAGAGGATTCCCAGCTGCATATTTTTTTTTCTGTTCATCACATTGAAGATTTCCTGCCATTCCTTTCTGGCCTGCCAAGTTTCAGTAGAGAGATCCGTCACGAGTCTTATCGGTCTCCCTTTATATGTTAGAGCACGTTTATCTCTAGCTGCTTTCAGAATTTTCTCTGTATCCTTGTATTTTGCCAGTTTCACTATGATATGTCGTGCAGAAGATCAATTCAAGTTACGTCTGAAGGGAGTTCTCTGTGCCTCTTGGATTTCAATGCCTTTTTCCTTCCCCAGATCAGGGAAGTTCTCAGCTATGATTTCTTCAAGTACACCGTCAGCACCTTTCCCTCTCTCTTCCTCCTCTGGAATACCAATTATGCGTATATTATTTCTCTTTAGTGCATCACTTAGTTCTCTAATTTTTCCCTCAAAGTCCTGGATTTTTTTCTATCTCTCTTTTTCTCAGCTTCTTCTTTTTCCATAATTTTATCTTCTAGTTCACCTATTCTCTCACCTGCCTCTTCAATCTGAGCTTTGGTTGTCTCCATTTTATTTTGCAGCTCATTAATAGCATTTTTTAGCTTCTCCTGGCCATTCCTTAGTCCCTTGATTTCTGTAGCAATAGATTCTTTGCTGTCCTTTATACTGTTTTCAAGCCCAGCGATTAATTTTATGACTATTATTCTAAATTCGCTCCCTGTTATATCGTTTAAATCGTTTTTGATCAGTTCGTTAGCTGTCGTTATTTCCTGGACGTTTTTCTGAGGGGAATTCTTCCGTTTCCTCATTTTGGATAATCCCTGGAGTGGTGTGGAACTGCAGGGCACTTCCCCTGTGCTGTCTTGAATAACTTGCGTTGATGGGAGGGGCCGCAGTCAGACCTGATGTCTGCCCCCAGCCCACCACTGCGGCCACAGTCAGACTGGTGTGTATCTTTTCTTCCCCTCTCCTAGGGGCGGAATTCACTGTGGGGTGTTGTGGCCCGTCTGGGCTATTTGCACATTGCCAGGCTTGTGGTGCTAGGGATCTGGCGTATTAGCTGAGGTGGGTAGGCAAGTTGCACAGGGGGGCGGGAGGGGAAGGCTCAGCTTGCTTATCCTTCATTGATCAGCTTTGGGAAGGGCCCTGTGGCACCAGGAGGGATTCAGACCCGCTGCCGCCGGAGGGATGGATCTGCAGAAGCACAGCGTTGGGTGTCTGCTGGGTGCAAGTATGTTCCCTGACAGGAACTGGTTCCCTTTGGGATTTTGGCTGGGGGATGGGCGAGGGAGATGGCGCTAGCAAGTGCCTTTGTTCCCCGCCAAGCTGAGCTCTGTCGTCTGGGGCTCAACAACTCTCCCTCCCATTATCCTCCAGCCCTCCCGCTCTCCGAGCAGAGCTGTTAACCTATAACCTTCCAGATGTTAAGTCCCCCTTGCTGTCTGAACACACTCCCTCCGGCCCCTCTGCTTTTGCCAGCCAGACTCGGGGGCTCTGCTTGGCCGGCGGGCCGCCCCTCCGCCCCGGCTCCCTCCCGCCAGTCCGTGTAGCGGGCACTGCCTCTCCGCCCTTCCTACCCTCTTCTGTGGGCCTCTCGTCTATGCTTGGCTCCAGAGAATCTGTTCTGCTAGTCTTCTGGTGTTTTTCTGGGTTGCTTAGGCAGGTGTGGGTGGAATCTAAGTGATCTGCAGGACGCGGTGTGCCCAGCATCCTCCTACACCACCATCTTCCCACTCTTCCACCAGGTCATGTTTCTCAAACTGCAGATTAGTACCCTCCCTTGGATTATAAAATCAATATAGAATAAAATGACCAAGAAAAAAAGGAAAGAAGGATCAAATTACAAAAATGAGGAATGAAAGTGTGGATGTCAATACTGACCCTTCAGAAATAAAAATTATCAAAAGGAAATACTATCAACAATTATATGCCAACAAATTAGATAACCTCAATGAAATATGCAAATTCCTAGAAAATTACAAACCACTGAACCTGACTCAGGACAAGAGAAAATCTGAATATGCTATCACAAATAATGAGATTGAATTAATAATCAAAAACCTTCTCAAAATAAATAAATAAATAAATAAATAAATAAATAAATAAATAAATAAATAAAGCCCAGATGGTTTTACTGGTGCACTCTACCAAATGTTTATTTATTTTTAATTTTTTAAAATTTATTTCTTTATTTTGAGAGTGACAGAGACAATGAGAGTGGGGGAAGGGCAGAGAGAGAGAATCCCAAGCAGGCTCCATGCTGTCAGCACAGAGCCCAATGTGGGTCTTGAACTCACAGAACTGTGAGATCATGACCTGATCCAAAACCAAGAGTCAGACGCTCAGCCAACTGGGCCACCCAGGCGCCCCATGAACTCTACCAAATGTTTAAGGATGAAATAACACCAATACACAAATTCTTCCAAATAACAAGAGAGAACACTTCTCAACTATGAAGCTAATATTACTGACACCAAAACCAAAGACATCACTAGAAAAATAAACTGCAGAGCAATATCCTTTATAAATACAGACATTACAATCCTCAACAAAATACTAACAAACCATATTTATCAACATATAAAAAAAGATTATGCATTGTGATCAAGTGAGATTTATTCCAGGAATACAAGTTTGGTTTAACACATGAAAATCTATAACTTTAGGGGCACCTAGGTGGCTTAGTTGGTTAAGTATCCAACTCTTGATTTCAGTTCAGGTCATGATCTCACAGTTTATGAGATCAAGTCCCATGTCAGGCTGCCTGCTGACTGCCTAGAGCCTGCTTGGGATTCTCTCCCCCCACCTCTGGCCCTCCCCCCCTCACATTCTCTCTCTCTCAAAATAAATAATAAACTTTTAAAAAAAGAAAATAAATTCACTACACTACAGTAATAGAATAAGGGACAAAAAAATGCATGATCATTTTAAAGGACTCAGAAAAAAGTTTGACAAAATCTATACCTATACATATAATACCATTTCTTGATACAGAACACTCAACAAAGTAGTAATAGAAAGGAATTTCTTCAACCGATAAAGGAGCCCTATGAAAAACACAGGGGTAACATCATACTTAAGAGTGAAAGGCTGAATATTTCCCCAAAGATCAGGAAGAAGAAAAGGATGTCTTCTCCTGCCACTTCTATTCAACATTATACTGAAGGTTTTAGCCAGGGAGAGTAGACAAGAAAAGGAACCAAAATGCATCCATATTGGAAAGAAAAGAGTAAAACTATCATTATTAATATATGACTTGAAAATCCTAAGGACTGCATATGCACACACCCATAAAAACAACTAGGACTAATATGCAAGTTCAAGAAGGCTGCAGGATACAAGATCAATATACAAAAATCAATTGTACTTTTATTCAATTCTATCATATTTCTATACACCAGACAGTAGCAACGACCAATCCAAAAATGAAATTAAGAAAGCAACAGCATCTAAAAGAATACTTAAGTATGAAATTAACAAAATAGAAAGATATTCAATGTTTGTAGACTGAAAAACTTAGTATTACTAAGAAGACAATTATTTCCCAAGTTGATGTATAGATTCCTTGAAATACTTCTCAAAATCCAGGGGGCTTTTTTTTTTTGGAGAAATTGAACAACAGATTCTAAAACTTACATTCACACATATCTCAACCCAAAACAAGACAAACATTCTATGATCAGAATTTCTTCCCATCAAACCCATGAATTTATTGAGAGAGTGGGTACAGGCTGAAAGTCTTAATGCATGTTCATTTTTCAGATATATTCTCTTTGAAGTTAGAACCACAGAGTTAGGATAACAGCGAGGTATTTGTACAATGGTGACAGAACATAGCGTGATAGAAATATGAAGATAAAAACTTTATTCCTAAAACCGTGGAGAAGGAAGCTCTCTTCTTTTTTTTTTTTTAATGTTTTTATTTATTTATTTATTTTTGAGACAGAGAGAGACAGAGCATGAACGGGGGAGGGTCAGGGAGAGAGGGAGACACAGAATCTGAAGCAGGCTCCAGGCTCTGAGCCGTCAGCACAGAGCCTGACGCGGGGCTCGAACTCACAGACCGTGAGATCGTGACCTGGGCTGAAGTCGGACACTTAACCGACTGAGCCACCCAGGCGCCCCAGGAAGCTCTCTTCTTGTTCGAAGGCGAAAAAGTGCCTTTGGAGGTGAAGAAGGCTGCCTGAGAGCACTAGTGTGACCTGAATATTTGCAGGAAAGGGAAAAAAGACAAATAACTCTTTCCATCTATAGTTGGCTATGACTGAAAAGCAAATCTGCATGGTAGACAGACTTTAAACCACCCAGCTCCAACTGGAGGGTCTCAAACAGCTTCACTCACTATCAGGGGGTTTGCATGGGTCAGTCTATTGGCCAAGCTCGGTAAAGGGAAAGTCTTGACTTGATTTTACCTTCCCAAAGAAGAAAAAAATGAAACTCTTCCAGGTTTCTCCCACTTTATCATCTTGGTCATGAATCAAAAGTTTTTGTGGGTAGACAAAGTTGATTTAACTTTTAATTCTGTCACTTACTGACTAATTTTTTAATCTCTAAACTGCAAATAATATCTGTAGATTGTGGTGATCAAATTAAAATGTAATCTTTTTGCTTGCTCCTTGGAGTAATTTGCAAGGTGGGCAACATTATCCTAATTTTTTTTAATGAAAAACTAATCAGATGCATTTATCACTTGAAGATTTATACACCTTCTCATTTATAAGAGTGCTTTGCAATATTGCTGTCAGGATTCAGAGCAAATTCTTCCACCACTGTGGGTTTCTCTTTCATTTATAAGGAAAGGACGGAATAAAAAGGAAAGCAGTAATATTAGAAAGTTGCATTCCTATATCTCGGGCTGACTATACAGTTATTCTCTTCTCTGAAAGCTTTTCCCAGTTCCCTCTCTAAACTTGAAATTAACAGGAAAGCCAACGACACAAACAATGGCAGTGCCTACTTCTACTAATTGTACAAACCAGCCTAACACTCTGAGCAAAACACCAAGGGAGGTACTCCAGTGGTTCAATCATTTGAAATGCTATATTTCTGAAATGTCTAATGTTTTGCTTCTTGCTTTTTTTCTTATTCAGCTCCCATGAATTACATTATTCTAAGTTCTCTTCATTATATTGATCAGTAAGCAAAGAAATTCATTCATTTATTTATTCAATGAATTGGAAATTTCAAGAGCTTGGTTCATAACACTGTAAAATCCCAAACGTTTCTACCTTGTCCAGGTAACAACTAGAATGATAATAGATTTTTAACTTATATTTGCACTTTCATTTCAGTCTTTCTAATCTTTTGTATATAACATGGTTTGAAAAGATAACCATTGGGGCACCTGGGTGACTCCGTCAGTTAAGCATCCAACTTCCGTTCAGGTCATGATCTCACAGTTTGTAGGTTGGGGCCCGTGTCGGGCTCTGTGCTGGCAGCTCAGAGCCTGGAGCCTGCTTTGGATTCTGTGTCTGTCTGTCTCTCTCTCTCTCTCTCTCTCTCTCTCAAAAATAAACAAACATTAAAAAAAATTAGAAAAGGAAGCCATTATTTGGCAGGGAAGATTTTCCTTTTCAACAGGGAAAAAAGTAGGGGAAATAAATCCCAACTGAGCAATTCCACTCATTTTCCTAGCTGAAGGTAACTAAAATACAGAACGCTTCTTTATTTTCTAATTAACAGCTATAGAGCTGGTCTCAGGAAACTATGCATAAGTAGTTCATAAAAAGGAAGAGGTCCAACAACACCATGCAAAGATAGTAATTAAAACAGAGGGAAAAAGACCTATTATAAATTACACTACACTTGAGGCTATACAAAAATCTTTTTAATTAACTGAAAGAATGAGGCAAACAGCCTCTGAGCTTTTATAACTGGCTACTGAAGTTTGGAGACAACGCGATGTGGGTGTTTTTTTTTTGTTTTGTTTTGTTTTTTTTAATGTACCATTGGTAAATTGAATACCACTAATCATTATCTCAAGGGGTGTGGATTACCCTGAACAAATCACTGAAAATATTATCACTGAAGATTCTGGAGTTTGCACTGCTTCTCTATAGCTCACCTATTATAGCAGAGTCCAGAAACATCTACTGTAAGAGCCAGACTTTTTCTAAGGAACAAAGTAGTTTGTTCAAACTGATTTGAAATTCGAAATAGAAAAATCCAATACTACAGACATTAAATTCAAACATGTATATCCCTATTTTCTCTGTTACAGGAGCAGCAATTTATTTTAGAAGTAGTTTCTCAGAGACTCTAGACTCCAAGGTCTGTTGCCAACTTCATTTGTTTTTTGGGGTGACTTCTACCTTGGTCACTCTGTCAGGTGTTCTTACCCATCGCAGTAGCAGGATGATGGTCAAATCATTACCAACACTTGAAGATTTGTTATTAGATTTTCTAAAAAAAAAATCCTATCACATGCCCGTAGCATGATAATGTTGATATGCTGTGTTGAGTTCAAACCTCTTTTCAAACTCTATGGTTGGATGTGAGCTTGAAAGTTGCAGAATGAACATTGGTGCTAAGTTGGAAAATCATTTGTTTGATACTGTTGAATAGAATGATTCAAGATTGGGGAAAGAAACTAATTCTCAGGAACATGGCCTATACATTAATCCAATTAGATGTGTCGAGCAAAATTAGAGATGGTTTTAGATCTCCCATTTTGCTTCTCATTTTTACTATTTCTCCCCTTAGGGATGATGATGATGATGATAAGGATGATTCTTTTTAAATAATATGTATCACCTCAACAATTTACTTTTCCTAACATAAAAGAAAAAAGAAATATGATTTCTAGGTACTTTAATTCTATTAAAGAAAAAGAAACTTAAAAATCTAAAGCCTAAGAGCAAATCACTGGAGTAGAAAGCTCTCAGCTGACTAGAAGCAACCCTGCAAAGACAAAGGGAATTATTTAGGAATTAATAAGGTCTGGCCTTCACTCTACATCAACACAACTTAGTCCTCATAATACCTGACTCCATTACCATTGGCTATGCCCACTGCTCCCTTCCCCTTATTATCAATCATGAGCACCACAATTACAGAATAAGGCAGCTCAAGGTCACATTGAAGGATGATTCTTGAGACTGAAGCGGAGTTCTAAGTAGGGCCTCTAGATGGCACTCTTTCTTATCAGTAGTCAGTGTGAACAATTTTCTTTGCTATCTCCACAACAATCAAATGACTAAAATTGGTCCTCTTTCTTATATTTTGATACAATTGCCCTATGCCATCTTCTTAGAAAGCTGATGGTTACATAACACATTAGTTAAAGTTTACCAGCAGCAAGGTGTGCTCTTGCCTTAAGAAAAAATTCCTGTATCATCAGGGTATTTCAGTTCCTGCTGGTGTCCTAACTGACCCCGCATAGCCAGTATTCCACCAGGTGGAAGTTTTTGTTTCAGATCCAACCAGTCCCTATACCTCACTTTGGACCCTACTTCCAATGTCACTAAGGTAACAAAAGAAGAGGGAAGTCTGCATCTCTGGTCTCCACTAAGTCTCGCTCCTTACACTCCTTGCCACTCAGCTTCAGCTGTGTGGAGGTGGGGATCATATTGTCTGTGGTTAGAAGCAGAAGGAGCTGGATATAGGTGAAAGGATGCCGGCATTCCCACCAACCCAGGACTGTCTCTGTAAGTGATGGGTTGGTGGTCTTGGGAAAAACCCTTGTCATCCTGTCACTAACAGCACTAGGGATGCTTCTATGAAGCTCACAACTGGTCTTAACGTCATTGCAGCTCTCCCACCACACCCAATATTTCCTGGAAAAATAGGCAATATCCCCCGGATACTACTCCCCCCCCTTCCCTCCACCCCCAACACACACACACACACACACACACACACACACACACACACACACACACAGAGTTCTCAGGAAACCAAGTACCTTGTCCATGCTTTGCAGGGGAACACATTTCAGCTATGTTGGCCTGGACACAGTCAGGATGCGATTATGATAACCAAGAAATATCAACGTTTCTGAGGGTAGGTTGTAGAGTAGAAAACTGAAGAGTTTATGGAATTCTTTTCTTTCGTGCTTCAAATGATACTTAGTGAACACACTTTTTAATGCCTGGGGATTTTCAAGAATTCATAGTTCCAATCAACCAGTGTTCCAATCAAATTTATTCTCTTTCATTCTATCTTATTTCAGCTCCAACTCCTTGGTCTGTCTATGCGCTTTCTACTTTCCAAAGATGGACCTAGCTATGGGTTTGCAGACTGACCCCTGTATGACCAGAGGGCTCTAGCAAATGCAACACAGGTTGACTTTTAAGACTTTTGAGAAAGCACAGAAAAATCTCTCATTAACCCTTTGTCCTCAAAGCAAAGACCCTTGTGCTTCTTTGCAGTTATGAATTCTTATAAACATCCAGCCCTCACAGAGTTATATTCCCAATAGCTTATCTTGCTGAGACATAAAGCAATGAAGGTCGTAGGTTCCATACATAAAAATCCAATTATATAAGTTGTACTAAATAATTTAAATGGACCATTTAACTAATCCTGGATTTTTTCCACAAAGCCAAAGGTCTTACTTTGGTTGTTTAGTTCACATCTCCTACCTTTTTTTTACTCAGAAAACTCTTCCTTAGGACTCGGGAACGGGAAGAAAACAACTAGAGCTGCAAGTTTACTCAGAAATGTTTTAAGCCTGCCGTTTTCCCAGATACTGTTTAAATGTTTACAGCTCCAATATATTAAAAAATAAATAAATAAATAAATAAATTAAAAAAATAAAAAAAAGAAAAAAAAGAAAAAAAGAAAAAAAAGAAGAAGAAAAAAAAAATAAATGTTTACAGCTCCATAAAACTCAAGCTGCATTGGATGAATTCTGTAAACATCACCAAATGCAATTTTTCTAGAAAGAAAGTTGCCAAATTGTGAAGACACAAGATTAAACCTCCAGATGGCCTTTTCTGAAGTACGAGTCCTGACTGGGTTTCCATGTCCTTGTCTGACACTCTAGTCCATCCGGAGTGTCCCTTTCTAGAGCAGAGTCTGGGACACCAAAGTTCACCAAAGGCCCAGGAGAAGAATAGACAGATAAAACAGACCATGTGGTATTGATTTCTGGGAACCTGGGCCCCCTGTTAGCCCATTTATTTCCAAACAAGTTTCCTCCTATCTGACAAAGTGCCTAAAAATCTACCACTAAAAGATTTCTTCTCTTGGCTCTAAAAGACCTATTTGTCTAGCTCCCTAACTATATCCAAATGTCCTTGGGAAAGGTACAATATCCAGGATTTATTAGCAACACCTGCATTCCCTTAACTGCCTTAGATGAAGTGTCAAGGAAGGAAACAGCAGTGCAGAGGAGTTATGAGGCTTGCCTAAGATTACACAGCTTGTAGGTATCTAAATCCATGTAGCACTTAGGACTGAGACTTCGGAAGGAGCCAGGAAACCATCTCTGTTCCCATTCTTCTCTCTTCTCTGGGCTGTGGACAGGCAGGAGGTATACAACTCAAAGAGCTACTAGCATTTTCTCAGGGCGACAGCTCCAGAAAGGAGTCAGGGAGGAAAGACATCTCACTTCTATGGTTAGGAAAGTGCTGATGACTTGGTTTGCAGGAGAAAAACCATGTGCGTTTCTGTCAGGAATGCCCAATTCCAACCCATGAGAAGAAGAAAAAGGTCAAGGTCAAATCAGTTTGGAAAATGCCTCTTAATGTATCTCTTTTGGAAGACTTTTGGTGACTATCAGCATAGTAGTACAGCCCATTTGTAACATCCTTTAACTTAGTTTCCAAACTAGTTGATCAAAGGATGCTATTTTTCCAAACATTTATTAACATCTCCCTAAAGAGTTCAGGAAGTTCTGCTTTAGTGGAAGTTACAAGAATTTTGTTTCCTCTTGATGCCCTGCAGCGGCCACGCAACCCAGAACAGAATTCTGGGAAACCCTTATTCCTGGCAGAAGTTATTTGCATGCATTTTCTACCAGAAGGCACAATCTGAAAACGTCCTGAAGCTTTTATCACTGGGAACACCTTTTCATTAAGGCCGCTAACAATTATAGAGAAAAATCTGTTGAGGGTCAAAGGGAAGTAAAACCCAATACTCTCTCTTTTCCACCTGCCGTTCTTTCCATATTTAAAGATTCCCCTGAGTACCCTCTTTGCTAGGGAAGTTTTCTTCCCACCCCCAGGCAGAGTTAATTCTTCATTCTCTTCTCTCACAGCCAGAGTTCCTGTTTTTTATTGCAGGACTTGATATTCTTGCATTGAAGTATCTGCTCACAGGCCTGATTTTCTCAATAAACTAAGGGCAGTTCAAGGCCATGGAAGATGAAGTATGTATCTTCTTAGCTCCACTACCTGCAGCCTCTACAATGTGGAAATGTTCATAAAGGTCTGTGACAGGCATAACATAATTCAAGAGGCCAAATACAAGCACGACATACAAATTTAAACTAAATTGATTTGATTGAGGTATGGAAAATCATACCCCATTAAATGAGTAATCATTAATACTTAATGCATTTATTACGGTCATTTAATTTTTCAAGTGGGGGAAGAAGAGGAAGAAAGAAGGAGGAAGGAGGTAGAGAATCAGAGGGAAAATACAACAACCAATAGTACGAAAAATTGTAGAGAGGAAAAGTAGAAACGAGAATGAAACAAGAAAAACTGTACAAAAATGCAGGGAATGTTATAGGTGGAAAGACAGAAATAAAGCAAAAGAATAGCTGAAGTGGAAAATTTGGTGAGGAGAAAACACAAAAAGAAGAAAATTCAACACTTTCATTTTTTATTTTTATTTTATTTATTTATTTTGAGAGAGAGAGCAAGAGCGTGTGCACATGAGTGGGAGAGGGGCAGAGAGAGAGGGAGAGAGAAGGAGGATCCCCAGCAAGTTCTGCACTGTCAGCACAAGCCCAGTGTGGGACTTGAACTCACAAACCGCAAGACCATGACCTGAGCCGAAATCAAGAGTTAGACACTCAACTGACTGAGCCACCCAGGTGCCCCAGAAAAGTCAACACTTTTGAAGTGTTCGTGGAAGAGTCTACAATTCAATTTACTGTTATCTCTTAGCATAGACTATGACTATTATTCCTGGTTACTATTTATGACTATTAACCATGACATTATTCACAGCTCTACCAATGTTTTGTTTTTTTTTTTTTTTTTTTTATCCTTTGACCTGCTGATTTTTCACCTCGAAGGTCCAATCAGTTCAACCATAACTGCTGCCATTATAACTATTACTCTGTGGAAGAGAATTCACAGGTCTGGGTTTTTGTTCCCTTTAATCTGCCGGGTAAGATTGGCCTAGCCAACTGAAAGTATCATGGTTTACCAATTTTTAAGAACCTTCAAAGAAAAATTTACCAATAAGCTATCCGAATGGAAATAAATGGAACTGCAATAAATGTTTGAATTGAAAATAAATAAAGGTTTTGTTTTAACTGTTTAGATTGATTTCTAAGCATAGGTTTTTAAAAAAATAGCACAGTATTTTCTTTTCTTTTTTCTTCTTTTTTTGGCCCGGTTTTCTTTTCTGTGAGATTTTCCTTCTAGTCTTATCTTCCTAAAATGCCTTCAGGTTCCATAGCAATTACCCATTTTCCTTTGTGGGCCTTATCTATTTTTATTACTTAGCAATAGTCAGTTTCCCTCAAGCAGGGCTGTGGTAATTAACCGGAATAACAGGGAATGACTCAGATCCCTGATCCAAATTTCTCTTCCAGCTCCAAGTTCCAAAAATAGTACTCTATTAGTCAAAAGGCTCATTTCAGTAATATTCATTGTTTAGAGGGTCTGTGAGTACATTCTTTATACTCAGGAGCCTCTATGAGGCTTTGTGTTTTGGCTTCCCAGCAGGAGATTTCCCTGGGCTAATGTAAAACATCAAGTCTTACAAACCTTTTCAAGCTTTCAAGCCCAAAATATCATCATGAACCTCTAACTAGCTCCAGGACATCAGGAAAGCAGTGAGTTCTTTGGCCTTCAGTTTCATGATCCATAAAATGAACCCTGCATAAGCGAAGCTCTAAATATTAGCTCTAAAATATTCTATTTCTAAAGGGACTTGCTCTTCAAGGTCTTGCCAAACTTTCACACAACAGAATTTGAGGCAGCAATTCTGCTCAGAATTCAACAGAAAGACTTCTTGCAAGATCTTTTAAAGTTACTTTCCTAAATCAGTCTACCAACCAATATCTACTGAATAATGTATATACCCAAATATATACAGCTAGAATTCACAGGAAGAAGTCTCTGTCCCCTGCCCCTTAAATTTTGATAGGGCATACAATAAGAAGAAAGTGACAATACAGATACAATGTGAGCCCCAAATGAATGATAAAACAGTAAAAATTTGTATCAGGTAAACCTCAGATAGACTAAGGAGATCTTAAAAAGTGTCAACAGAAAAGTGGAATTTCAGTGAAGTCTACAATAAAAATAATGTATGCTTCAAATGGGAATGAGGTAGGAATGAGTATAGAGGTGGCATTAGTTTTCATTGTTTTTAATGTTTATTTATTTTTGAGAGACAGAGCACAACTAGGGGTGAGGAAGAGAGAGAGGGAGACAGAGAATCCAAAGCAGGCTCCGGGCTCCAAGGTTTCATCAACACAGAGCCCGATGTGGTCTCGAATCTATGAAGCGTGGGATCATGACCTGAGCTGAAGTCAGATGCTTAACCGACTGAGCCACCCAGGCGCCCCAAGGGTGTGACATCAGTGCAAACAAACAAACAAACAAACAAACAAACAAACAACATGTTTCATTTGCTACACATATGTGTCTTCAGGTCTGCCATGCCTGGCTTCACCCCTACGGTCCTTCCATATGGAATGCCTTCGATCCATTCAAGTCCACTGCTTTCTACCCCCTTCAAATCTAAGCACAAAAACACTTTCTCCATGAGGCAGTCTCTGATCCTACCGTTGAAAGTTACCTTTTTCTCTCTTGACATTCCACAGAACCTTCTCTTTTTCTCTTTTACAGTGTCTGTCACTTATTCCCCTCTACTGGTCTTTCATGTTTTCTCATACATCTGCTGCTAGACTTCACAATCCTCAGGGGAAGCAGTCTGTCAAATTTACCTTTGTTTACTGATGGAATTTAGATTAAGGGTTTGCATCAGTCACTCATTCAAGTATTCATTTTTCTTATTTTTTTAACCACTCATTCATTCAACCTAAATGTACTGAACAATTGACTGTGTACCAGTAACGTGCTGAGAGCTATACATTTCCCTTAGAGCTTCCATTCTGGTGTGAGAAAACAAGTGATCAATAAACAAACTAATAAATATACAATGTTCCCAGTGTTTATAAGTCCTGTGGGGTGGGGGGAGACTAAGGAGTAAGTGGAGATAGTTTAGATTCAGGGGCCAGCATTTACTATATTACAAAAGTGATATATCTAAGGTGGAAACCTATAAAGAAAGAGACTATTTTGAGGATGGATAAAATAAATTAAGTACTGA
This sequence comes from Neofelis nebulosa, assembly GCF_028018385.1. Lineage (NCBI taxonomy): Eukaryota > Metazoa > Chordata > Mammalia > Carnivora > Felidae > Neofelis > Neofelis nebulosa. The sequence continues at coordinate 76,307,625 of NC_080788.1, read as the reverse complement.
TGAGGTTCTTAAGTTATCCCACTGCAAGTAGGAGTAATAAAGATAACTCACACTAAGAATCTTAATAATTTGTACTGACATATGTAATAAATAGTATACATTTATTACATGTCTACTATCGGCTAGGCAATGTAGTAGATAATCCATTCAACAGTAAGAGGGGTGTTATTATTGTTACCATTTAACAGATGAATAAACTGAGGCTCAGATGGGTTAATATGCTCCGGATCACTAGATAATGGATGAATGAGGTATGAATGGAATCCAGATCTCTCAAACACAAATGCTAATGCTGTTTGTCTCAAATACCTGTCCTTTACTAGGCATGGATGGAAGAATGGATTCACTTCTGACTGCTTCCTGGAGTCTCTCCTCTGAAGAACATGCTGATAGCTCCTCCCAGCTTTGGGCCTGGCTGTACGTCTTTTAGAGGAGCAACCATCTGAACATGGACCAGACGTTCCTGAATCCAGAGCTTGGAAGGGAACTGAGAAGGAAGCATGCATGTTCTAGTTTCCCACAAAAGGAATTTGGCTCTGGCTTCTGTAAAAGGAGGTCTTCTGAGTCTGCATGGACCACAGACAAAGGTGGAGCCAATCCAGAGAAGAAAAGTGAGGCCCACAGGCTCCTCCCACCTTGAGCGGCAAGATGCCCAGCTCACATTGAATTCCGAGCTTCAGGGTCTAAAAGCACAAATTCTGGGCTGAGATTTGATGGAGGCAATGATTCTCTGCACCTCCAATTTCTGTGACGTGAAGCCGGTATCGCTGCCCCAAAGAAGAAATCAGGTTTATAAGGTCTCCTCAAAGGCAGTGCAAGAGAAAGGTAAGTACAGAGAGCGGGCCTTGGTATCCTATTCTGGGTAGCTGACTTCTCATTTCATCAGGCTCTCTGTCCCATGCCCACCTCGGGCTGGTGTCCCTGGCAGCCAGAGAGGAAGAGCAATGTCTCAGCCCACCCCCACCCCCAACCCAATCGGGGCCTGGTAGACTGCTCGGCAGAAACGTGCAATTGAAATTTATTTGCATTATGATACCAAAATATACTAAATAGGCAAGGCACGAGGGGAAACCTCCTAATTACTTCCACAACCAAACCACTGAAGCGTTGGAGGGAAGGAACCACACACAGGAGTGTTTGTTCCCAGGACGGAGCTAGGATGCTGCGGGAATGAGCAGGAAGTCACCACGACCTACTTCATGTGGGGCAGGTGAGACTGACCTTCCCTCGATTCCTTAAAATAAGCCCACATTACCTGAGATTCTCTGCAACTACACCAGCAAACATAAGAGACACAAGAAAGGGAAGGAACGCTAGCTAAGATATCTGAGCTACCCAAAGACTGAACGCTCCCAGGAGTTCCTAAAGCCTGTTGGGTTTTGCTGTAGCTAAGCTGCCTGGAGAATCTGATAAACAAGGAAGCCAAGATAACTGTGTGTTTATCAAGCACCCAGGTTGTCTGGTATTTATCCCAATTGGGACTTCTCTTCCATACTATCCTTTGTGGTACACCTGACGAGGTAACTCATTTGTCCTTCTCACGATGTCTGTATTCCTCAGTTAATGTTCCTGTTAAAATTGTATCTTTTCTGTATGAAAATAATGCATGTTTACTGCAAAGATTTTAGAGAAATCAGACAAGAAAAAAATACCTTTAACAAGTACCTGTAATTTTATTGAACAGTGATACAGGTGAATATTTGTGTATTTTCTCAATTGTTTCTTCAATACAGGCATCACACATACTCCTTTGTACCTCCTTTCCTCACTTTGTAATCTACCCTGAACACTCACATGTTTGTAGGCATTTTGCTATATCATCCCTAATAGCTGTATATCATTATAAGGAGAATCAATATCAAACTTAATACAACTAATTCTCTATTGCCAGACTTCTAAATTGTTTCCAATTAATCTCTGTCATAGAAACACTGAAGAACAGTCTCATATACAATTTTAGTCCAGGGGCATCTGGGTGGCTCAGTTGGTTAAGGGTCGACTTTGGCTCAGGTCATGATTTCACGGTTCATGGGTTCGAGCCCCGCCATCAGGCTCTGTGCTGACAGCTCAGAGCCTAGAGCCTGCCTCAGATTCTGTGTCTCCCTCTCTCTCTGTCCCTTCCCAAACTCGTGCTCTGTCTCTCTTTCAAAAATAAATACGTGTTAAAAAATTTAGTCCATACACCTGATTTTTTTTTTAACATAGACCCCTTAAGTGGAATTGCTGTGGGAAAATAAAGTATCCAAACTTTTTAAGTGTTTGAAATTTATTATCAAATGGCCTTCCAGAAAGTTCCCAGTGAATTAAACTCTCAACAGCAATGTGTGGGAGTATCCAATTCCTATGTCCTCATCAACACTTGATGTTACCATTTTTAAAGTCCTATTAATGTTTGCTTGATGGTTTTATAATAGTTCTCAACACTGGTTTCTCATTAAAATTGCTTCAGGTGGGGCACCTGGGTGGCTCAGTCCATTAAGTGTCCAACTCTTGATTGTGGCTGAGGTCATGATCTCACAGGTTGTGAGTTTGAGCCCCGTATAGAGCGAGAGCTACCAGTGTGGAATCTCCTTGGGATTCTCCCTCACTCCCTCTCTGTCTGCCCCTCCCCTGCTCGCTGGCTCTCTCACAATAAATAAATAAATTTTAAAATAAAATAAAATATAAAATAAAATAAAGTAAAATAAAATAAAATAAAATAAAATAAAATAAAATAAAATAAAATCACTTGAGATTTCATTGCACTAATGCCTAATCCCCAACCACCGAAATAATTTGGAATTTTAGGAACGGGGTCTGGACATTTACCTAAAAGAAACTACACACTTAAAATACAATCGCATAAAATAGTCCTGATTTCAGACTGAGATGTTACCCTGAGTAGGCAGGATCCACACAGAGAATTCTAAGTCATATTCTCTTGGTATACCCGCAGTCCCCAGCCCTGTGAAATCACCATTATCAGGAAGAATATCTGAGAGTTTTCTTCAAACAACCATAACCAAATCAATTTTCTACATCATCTTAATGTATGCATGAGGCATCTAATCTTCACCCTCCCTCTTTGCCTCATTCCATGCCACTCTTCCCGCAGACCCCAACTTCCGCATCACTTCCTCAGGTAGTCTCTCCTCCTCCCCTCCTGTGCCCCTAACACATCAAGTAACTCTTCAGGGAGCACTTAATACAGTTGTGGTGTAGTTCACAGACATTCTGAGATGGGAGTATTCACTGTGAGCCGGCATAGCTGGGAAAGATTTGTAAACAATGAGATTTGATTCTGGACACAGGAGGGATTTGGATACGTGGAAAGAAGTGTGTAGGAATAGGAAAGCCACAAGCATTAACCTTTATAGGTTCATGGACACATTCAGGGAGTTCACAGAACTCTAAGCACGACCATGGGTCCTTGATCCCAAGTGGACCATATTCAGCTCTTTAGGCAGGGCCAGCATAATGATTAATTTCTCTCTTCCAGCCAAACAACATGAGCTCAGGAACTCCCCTCAAAGTCAGTCATCACTGTCCTAAGGAAACAGCAGAAATGCCAGACTGTCAGCTACCTTTGTGTCCAAATTAATGGCCCTATCTATGACTTACATTGGCCTTAGTGAAATGGGGTAGGTTGGGGTGAGAGGAAGAAAAGAAAGGGACAAGTGGGGTCATGAATTATAGCACCCAATTATGGAACCAACAGAGCAACACTCCTTTTGTCTGTCTTATGCAGGTAACACTGAGTACCTAGCCTCAGACAGAGAAGTCAAGAAATTCAGAGCTGAAGGTAAAAATCCTCTCCTTGTATCACCTTGTATCTCCATATTCCCTGTCAAGTGTTTTAACTTTAATGAGCACAGGGCAAGCTGGTGTTTGTTCCATCCCCTGTGGTCCCCTCCCAGGGCATCATGCCTCAGGGCAAGAACTTTGTCTTTTGGCACAATGCCATCTGTTACATCATTCTGCAGCAGCTATATAAAAAAACCCACCACACCTTAGCTGACCTCACTGTGTCTAGACAACTTCATTACCATGCAGGACATGACAGACAGGCAGACCCACATGTCCCAGAGCCAGCCTCCACTAGAGGCAACAGCATTCCAGCTCTGTATACCATCCAGTCCCCATGTTCTGTCTTTCCTGGCACCTGAAAAATGTTTAGAAACCCACTCGGGAGTTCACCAGAATACCATTTACAGCAAAGGGCACTATTCCTCTTAAATCCTAAAACTCCTTGACAGACTTTTTCTTAAAAAGGGCCAAATAGCATGTGTGATATTCATCACCTTGCACCACATTGTTGTATGCTGCAGTCAGTTTTACTGCTTCATTTACACACTAAAACATGTCTGATTTTACCACCCCAAATTCTGAAGCAAAAAATAATTTCCCTATAAAAGGACAAAAGTGGCTTTGGAGGTGGTAGTTAGTCACTTACTACGGCTATAACTGGTGGTTTATAGCTTACCCTCCAGGAAAAGATCTAACGTGCTTTTCCAGTCAGGCTCCCAATGGAAAAAAGCCCTGCTCAGAGGCAGGTTCTTCATGGAGAGTACATCAGCCTTCACTTCCTGCCTTCCTCCTGCCTCTTCTCTCACCTCTGCTCACTCACTCATTACAGGCTCGTAAGACAACGTTAATGAGACAGCCTTCTGAGAAGAAGCATGAGGTGGGTCACACTTATACAATCACGTATGCAAGCAATGAGAATATTCACATATCCACGTTGTATTAATTCTTTCCATGTTACTGTAGCGCCATATTGATTTCCCATCTGTAACTGTGTAAAACAAAAGGACGGAACTCTAACTCAGAACTTCTTCTTCCTCCTGACAAAATTTCCAGCATGTTTACTGGTTTGGGAATGATAAGCCCCTGATCCTGAGTGTAAAGTCAGGTAATTGACTTTTGCTTAGTTTTATTGCCCCTGCTACTTTCCCCCCTAACCATCCTTCATGCTAATCCTCAGTCCTAGGGAAATATCATCGTCCAAAAATGTGCAGTATGGAGTTAATTTTGGAAAGAAATGGCTGATAAAAAAGAAGGCCTATTGAATGGAAAAAACAAAGGGAGATAAGGAGGACATGAAGTCTGCATAGAAGGCATAAAAAGGGATAAGATTTTTTAAAAAGGGATAGGATATAATGGGGCCTTTTAAAACACTACGAATATTCACAGTCAGATATGTCAGCCAGGAGACAGAAGAATAATAATAACTCTGACTTTTGAGCACTTACTATGTCCCCCATACCCTTTATGAGCATAATTATATTGAAGAGTCACAACAAACCTGTAAGGATAATATTATTATTCCCAAGTTGCAGAAGAAATGGAGGCAGAGCGAAATTAAGTAATTTTCTCAAAGTCATTCAGCTATAAAATAGCTCCACTGAGATTCAAACTAAGGTCTCACTGGCTCCGAAGCCCAGGTTTTTAATTACTATGCTAGCCTCTTCCCAAGTCATATAGACCTCAGTATTCATCTAAAAAGTCACAGACATATAGAGGCACTTCTGTCTATGGCACGGATGGATGTACATATGAAAATCTATGTATTTTTACATAACATTTAACCCTCACTTCTACCCTGAAGAACTAGACACTACAAATATCAATCTACGCCCTCTGCAAATTTGGAAACCTAGATGCCTTCATTAATTCATTCAATACATATTTAGAGCATATGTTTTTTGCCAAACGATATTCTAGGATCCAATAACACACAAGAAGCCTGCTTTCTTGGAACTCATACTGTAATAAGAGGAATGGATTATAAACAACACATAGAAAAATAATGAGATCAATGAGTAAATAAAACTGAGTAAAGTGGTTGAGAGTGCGGTGGTTTGCCAAATTACATTGTCCCTTAAATGTTTGCTAGTTGTGCCCCAAACTGAACTCCCGATTTCCATTCACACCTCTTCTCCATCTAGCAAAAAAGCTTGGTGTCAACACGGTCATCTCTTTTGTTCTCACATTATACATCCAGTTTATTGGCACATTCTGTTCATCCTACAATCAAAATATTTCTAGAACCTAGTCCATTCTCACCACCTTGTCTGCTACCACCCTGGTCAGAGCCAGGATCATTTTAATAGCCCCTAGTTACTCTATCTTTTCAGTCTTGTCTCCTACAATCTATTCCCAATAGCAACAAGAATGTTCCTTTTTAAAATATAGGGTCTTTGTACTGGCTGTTCCCTTGTCACTCACTCACTCTCTCACCTCCTTCAAGCCTTTGCTTGAAAGTTACTCTCTTGGGGTGCCTGGATGGCTCAGTCGGTTAAACGTCCAACTTTGGCTCAGATCATGATCTCACAGTTCGTGAGTTCAAGCCCCACATCAGGCTCCATGCTGACAGCTCAGAGCCTGGAGCCTGCTTCAGATTTGTGTCTCCCTCTCTCTCTGCTCCTCCCCTGCTCACATTCTGTCTCTCCCTCTCAAAAATTAATAAACATAAAAAAATTTTTTTTAAATGTTACTCCCTTGAAGAGGCCTGGCTTACTACAGTCACCCTGCTATATTTTTTCCATAGCACTTAACGCCTTCTAAAAATAGTGCATAATATACTTGTTCATTATATTTTTTTTGTTTATAGTCTGTCTCCCTTCACAAGAATGTAAGCTTCACAAAGGCACGTTTTTCATGTTTTGTTCACTAATGCACCAACACCACACAGGGTAGTACCTGACATCTAGTAATTCTTTACTATTCATGCCACAAACAATGTTCAGAAAAAGCCTTTTTTCCAGCAAGTTGGATTCAGCTGAAGAAAATATTAGTGCACTGTATATAGATTGAAGCACACAGAGAATGGGGATTGGAAATTATAGAAAAAAAGAATAAGAGACCTAAGGGCACAATGAAAAGTTACTATGTGAACATAATTAAAGACCCAAGAGGCACAGATACCAAAGAAGGGACAGAAGTAATACTATAGGAGACAGTACCCAAGAACTTTTCAAAAATGCAGAAAGGGGCATCTGGGTGGCTCAGTCAGTTAAGCATCTGACTTCTGCTCTGGTCATGATCTCACAGTTCGTGGGTTCGAGCCCCACGTTGGGCTCTGTGCTGACAGCTCAGAGCCTAGAGCCTGTTTCAGACTCTGTGTCTCCCTCTCTCTCTGCTCCTCCCCTGTTCACGCTCTGTCCCTGTCTCAAGAATAATTAAACATTTAAAAAAAATTTTTTTTTTAAATTTTTTTTTCAACATTTTTTATTTATTTTTGGGACAGAGAGAGACAGAGCATGAACGGGGGAGGGGCAGAGAGAGAGGGAGACACAGAATCGGAAACAGGCTCCAGGCTCCGAGCCATCAGCCCAGAGCCCGACGCGGGGCTCGAACTCACGGACCGCGAGATCGTGACCTGGCTGAAGTCGGACGCTTAACCGACTGCGCCACCCAGGCGCCCCTAAAAAAAAAAAAATTTTTTTAATGCGGAAGAACATCAAGCCACAGATTCAAGAAGTATCATAAAATTCAAGCGGGGTAAATATAAGAAAAACCACGCTTAGGCACATCATGGTAAAAATGCCATGAACCAAAGTTACAGAGAAAAATTCTTTAGCTATTCCACTGCTGTCTTGAAAGAAAAGTGGCTAACTATCACTCAGTCTTGAAGCTCTTTGTTCTGCCTTTTTCATTTTCAGAAACCTATGTGCCTGAGACACGCAAGTATAAGGACAAGGCCCTAGAGCTTCTCACTGGATAAAATCAGATTCCCAAAAAAGCAGAGACTCTGAGCATCATTTCTCAAGCTACTAACGCAAAATGGAGGTAAGTGTTCTTTTTTTTTAATGAATAAATGTCATTCATTTATAAAAGATTCAGTGGTCTATATAAGATGGTAATATGCCATAAATCCTATTGATCTTCTTCTATGAAATTCTACATAGGTAATGGTGCCATTATAACCTAGGTTTTCATTACTAGATGATAATCTGAGCCAGATAATAGAGACAAAAGCCATACAGCCAGCTGCCCAGCTTGTTTCTCTGAAACATCGATGATATAATGGAGAAAACACTTGAAAAGAAAACGTCCAAATAGCTTGGTCTGTGTTGCAGATACTAATTTTAAGTGTATCTTTTAAATACTCAAGTAAAAATTTAAATGCACATTTCTATCAGCTAAAGTTGAAGGGGAATAGTAGCGTAAAGGCATTTTCTCAGATGTTGGAGAAAAGACAAACCATCACATCCATTAATCATCAGATACTTTTTTTTATTTTAAAGATTTTTTTTAATGTTTATTTATTTTTGGAAGAGAGAGAGAGAGAGAGAGGAAATGGGGGATGGGCAGAGAGAGAGGGAGACACAGAATCCAAAGCAGACTCCAGGCTCTGAGCTGTCAGCACAGAGCCTGACACGGGGCTCGAACCCACGAACTGTGAGATCATGACCTGAGCCAAAGTTGGACACTTAACCGACTGAGCCACCCAGGCACCCCCAGATACTTTTTTAATATAAAAATGAGTTACTCCGCTTACCACCAAACCAAATATAGGGGGGCCCAATTTAGTGTCAACAGATGTTTAGGCTTGATTATCTGGAGAGGACAAACTCATACACTCCCTGCCCCCAAAGTGTGTGTTAAAGAAGGAGGATAGTGAAAATGCTTAAAGAAAGAATTCAAAATGCTAATTTGGGGGGTTTTGATAACCTTACAAAATAGCAGTTCTCTAGAGAAAGTGATTACATTCTCTCCTTAATGCCTGCCGCCCTTTCCTTGTAGATTAGAAACAACATGGTGGCAAGAATAATACTGTCATTTGATAGTTGTCAGAAGTCATTTCGAAGACTTTCATCTGGCTCTGGGAAAAGCCATCTTGAAATGGAACTAAAGAGAGCATTCAGGATTTAATGACAAAATTGCTTTGTGCTTTAGAAAGAGCATTATGGAAACATGTAAAAATTTTTCTCCCAATGACAAAGCTGTCATCTTAGTCAAATCAGTGTGGCATTGTATTAGACAGTGAGACAGAATGCAAAAGAAGCAGAGTGGAAAAGTTATCCAAGGTCATTTTAGCATCAAGGCTGGAGAGGGAATTTATATGGATTACAGCCCGGGGATTGGGAGTGGAGGGCAGACTTAACACAGGGTGTTGTGTTCACATGGGGAGTATGGTCTTGAGATAATTACCCAGTCCTCAGATTCAACCTGAACCAACTCTCAGGTGTTGCCTCAGGCTGAAACCTGGACGGAGCACTTCACCGTGTAATGGGAAATACAGGTGACAGGGCCAGAAAAGGGTGCGAGCAAAGGGTAGTGCTCAGAGGCAGAGAGCCTTTAGAAAACTACCTGAAACAGCTTTCATGTCACAAAGCCACACAGGCCTGATCATGTTACTTTGATACTATTAATCGGCCTATTACCATGTCATATACAAGACACTGTTCTAAATTCTTTATGTTAATTATCTCATTTAATCTTTACAACAGGCTATAAGACAGGTATTGCTGTTATCCCAGTTTTACAGATGAAAACCCTGAGGTTGATTTACTTAGCCCAAGCTACGGCTAGTCCTCGGAAAAGGTAAGATGTAAATCCAGGATTACCTGGGTTCTAGAGGATGTGCTTTACCCACTAACCATCCTACCTCTTATTGGCTTTCCAAGCATTGTCAGAATGCTCCTCCTTTCAATTCCTATGTATTACTGGTGTGCTCCAGCATTTCCTGAAATTAGTAGAACAATATAGCAGCACTTTAGTGTCTACCTAAGCACCGAGACACAACTAGCCCAACATACCAAAGTGAGGTGCCAGGCCAAAAGGCAGAATTTACGAGGTAAGAGCCAACAAACATCTGTACCACTTCCTCTGCCCTCTGAGGATCCCTCAACTAGATCAAGAATCTAAGAAGTGCTTAGAACATGAAGTGGAATTTCTAAGAGGAGATCACGGAGAAATCCAAGCAATGAAACTGCACCCCCCAAATAGGGAAGACTGGAGACTGCCTGCCTCATTTCAAGCCTACTGAGGACAGACATTTCACTCAGCCACTTTGAGAACCTGATATAGGTTCCCTGTTTTTGGGTGGGGGGGCGGTGGAGGGGGGTACTGAAGACAGGGTTCCACTTTCTAAATAACTACACTACCACCCATGGTGGTCAGTTGTGTACGGGTCTCTCCCATGGACCAAATGTAGGCCACATGGAGAGTTGGCCTGGCCCAATGAGGACACCTGGGAAGTTAAGGGCACTCTACCATTAAAAGCCTGTGTGAGGGGTGGGCCACAGGGAAGCAGAGGGTGGGGAGAAGGGGCTGGCCTCATCAAAGGTCTCACCCACATTATGGGAACTGGTCTCTGGAAGCCCAGCATAAAGCCCCCGTGAAGCACTGAAAGCATCCATGAGGAAAACATTCATTTTAAACCTCTGCCAAGGAGAGTCCAAAACCAGAGAGGATTATCAAACACCAACATAGGAAGAACTTTTCTATGCCGTCCCTTGATCTCTTCTTTCCTCCTACTCTTCAATCCTGGTGGTATCTAAAAAAGTAGCCAGTGAGCAGCACTGAGAGAGATCGAAGAGGACAAGCATAGCCTCTTGCCCAAAGTTGGGCCATCTGCCAAATCAGGCCTTCAGCATTAAATGGGAAAAGCCTTACGGAATGAGAAAAAAAGGGTCGATTAACGTCTCGGGCTGGACACGGAAAGTTTTTGAATTGAAAATGTGTTTCTACGCTTAAAATATCCACTATTAATGAGAAGAAAAGTAATCCAGTGGCAGGAAAAAAAAGTTACCTTCTCGGAATAATTTTTAAGAGATGACTGAAGACAAAAATAAATTGGTTTTGATTCATCTCCCATGATTTGTAGGTTTGTCATACTGTTTGTGCTAGTATCACTTTCCAGTGGAGCATGATGGGAATGGGGAATACAGATGTGTATTCAAGAATATGAGCTCTGACATCTTAAGGTTCTCCAATAAAGACATATACCTTTCTTAGTAAAAGCTTTTTCGGGGCGCCTGGGTGGCTCAGTCGGTTAAGCGTCCGACTTCAGCTCAGGTCACGATCTCATGGTCTGTGAGTTCGAGCCCCGCGTCGGGCTCTGGGCTGATGGCTCAGAGCCTGGAGCCTGCTTGGGATTCTGGGTCTCCCTCTCTCTCTGCCCCTCCCCAACTCATGCTCTGTCTCTCTCTCTCTCTCCCTCCCTCCCTCCCCTCTGTCTCTCAAAAATAAACATTAAAATTTTTTTAATTTCCAAAATGTAAAATAGGCTCATAAAACAGCATTTACTGAGCCATTACTATATGTAACACATTATGCTAATTGCTTCACGTGAATTATCTCTTTCGATCCCAATAATGCTATGACATAGGTATTTTCTTTTATTGTTTAAGATATTTATAAGCAAAAATATAATATCACTAAATAGCATGTTTTCAGAGAGAAAAGAATGTTAGGTTTTGGCTAGGTAAATTTGGGATGACATTAGAAAGAAATATTTAAATAACATTTTTATTTCTGAATATAAATGTGATGCATGACTATTATACAACCCTTGGAAAATGTACAAGACTGTGGAAAGGAAATGTATATTTTATTCATTTTCTATTTACACAGATGGCATCATATGGTATAGATGATTTGGTAAGATGTTTTTTAATTAACATATCATGTGCATTGCCTCCATAATTAAATATTCTTCAAGCATAATTTTTAATGTTTAGTGTTCTATCCTATTGACAATTTATTTTAAAATTCCTTGTTAACTTAACCAAGCCCCTTTCACACTATCATAAAATAGCACAAAAATTCTTGAACAAAAATCTTTGTTTACCTCTCTCATTACGATAGAAGTAAATAGCTTAGCCCAAGTTATACTGGCACTGTGGGGGGTTTAGTTGGTTCGTTTTATCATCGACATTTCATGCCAACCATCATCAGTTTATGGTAGATCAAACACAGCTCTGCTCAATCACCTGCATCAAGACAGGAGGAGGACCTCTGTCGGAGGGAAAAGCAGAGGGAAAAGAAAGATGGCAGAACCATGCAATGGTTCTTAAAGCTCCTGAGAGGAAAATTGAAGGCATGACTTCCACTCATATTGTATTAACTAAAGCAAGTCACATGGACAAGACTTATATCAATGGGAGTGGAAGAATAATCCTAGTATCATGAATAAGACAGGGATGGTACTAGATGGAGCAGCAGTAATTAGCCTGACAATAATACAAGCCACAATAGGGAAATAACGGTTGATCTAAAGGGTGAGGGGGAATTCCTCAGGTAGGGGAAAACTAAGGGAGGAAGGAGGAAGAAGAACATTCCAGGGAATGGAGGAATCACGTGAAAAGGCAATGAATTGTGAAAAAAACACTTCACGTCTCCAGAACAGCATATCCCAGTGTGGCTGGATATGTGATAGTGAAGTTAGTGAAAGGTGAGTAAGGTGTATAGATGAGAAATGAGATCAGAAGGAGAGGTCTTTTGAGTCATGGCATCAGTCAGAGTCACTCAGACGGACCAATCAAATGGTAGAGAGTTAAATAAAGCAATTGTTTACAAATGTCAAATAACTAAAAGTTATTTTCCAAGGACACTGAGCAAAATATGGTAAGTGAAAATGAGACACAGAAAGAAGCAAGATAGCATGTAAGAAGCAGAAAAAAAAAAAGGACAGAAACAGACACAGAAGTCAGATAACTGGAATTATCAGGAATAGATTATAAAACAACTATGTTTACTATGATTAAATAATTACAATGCAAACTGACATGTTTGGAAAAACAAAGTCTAACAGAAGGCAAATCCAGGCTTCCAGAAAAGTCTTCGGTGTCCACTGGGCATTTACCCAGAGCCTCTCTGCTAGAGAAAAAGCCTTTCCAACCCACTACTGGGATCACTGATTCACTGATCCAACTGGAGTGCAATCAAAATCATATCTTCAGGAAGCAACATTACAGAGATTCTTTTGTTCTCCAACATTGTCTACAGCCCCCTCCTGGGAGGACCTTTACCTCACATGATTCATCAGTCCAGCATCCCTGAGTTGCTTTCTGTCTCTGAATGGACACAGAAAAGTATTTTATTCATGATGGACAGTTGCCCAATTGGAGGATAGCTTAAGCCTGACCCAAAGGCAGGCATGGAGTGAAGAATAAGTAACTTCCAAATTCCTTCCAGGTTGACAGGGCTGCTTTAATTTAGGTGCAGACCAGTAAGTGCTTTTCTGCACGCGACTTTACTGTCCTTTCAAACAATAGAAATTCTTCCATTTCCTGCCAATAGACCGACTCTCGGTGTCCGCGTAGAATGGTGGTATAAATTTTATTTTTTCAATTTGGGCAGGAATCACAGAGTCATGGCACATGTCAGGCACTCAGTAAGTATTTATTGAATGAATAAAACAATACAAAATAATAGGGCATTTTCAAGAATGTCGGGAAATTTCACCAACAGTTAGCAGCCAGCTACTATTTTAAATCAACCTAACTTTGTTTTCCTAATCGTTTTATGTTGCTGCCTGAAACTGTAATCAATGCCATCAGAAAATATTTTGCCAATAACTGTATTTCTGAGAACTTCAAATAATGGTGGGCTCATGTAGGAAATAAATGTGGGCAGCATTTGGTCCTGAATATCACCCACATTTATGTTTGCTTACTCTTGGTATATTAAAATCTCACTGGGAAAATAAACACTAGACATCTGCCTTTGAAAAGAATGTCAACAAAAAACATTAAGAAGGTTCTTTTCCTGGCCTGTGATGTTCCATTTAGGACCCCAAAAAAGGCTGACAAACCTGATAAAATTGCTTTGAAATGTGGAAAATAAAGAACTGTCGTTTTATCATGTTTTTTTTTTCTTTTGACACAGTTTACACAAAATGAAGTCTAAATGGACAGCCTATTTTTGTCATTTTTTTTACTTCAACAATGTGAAATCATAAGAAAATTTGAAACGCTGGTACCACCCCCACCATCAAGAAAAAGGTTACTAAAATAAAGTCTGTGGGGGTTTTGAATGAATAGAATACTATTCAGTGTCTTTAAATGGTAAACAGTTCACGCAGAGAATGATAAAGAGTCGAAACAGAAGATTCACTCAGAGGAAAACATTTCAGTCCCTGGAGATCCTGCTAGGCAGTGACCATGTGAACATGGCTACAAAAAATTAGAAAACCTTACTGAGGTAATATTGAAGGTTGAGAAGAAAAGCAAACACATTTCTCTCTCCTCTTTTTGGGGGAGAAATCCACAACTAATAAAAAAGTGCATGGTTAGCGAGAAAGTATAATAAAGTGGCTAAATTAAAGTGAGTACCAACAACCATTTTACAGAAAAATGTAAAACGAGGGGCAACGTTTTACGATTTTCAGTGAGATAGGTAAATCAATGGTGATATTAGAAATAAATAAAGCCAAGTTTTAAATAATGCATTGGATGAAGGTATAAAGAAGTGTATAAAAAGATACATATCTGGAAAGATACAAAATTTCCGTAGACAAATGGTTAATGATTCAGGAAATAAGTAGAATGATATGTGCTTCTTTACTGGATTTAATGTTCATGTAAGTCTACAGATCAGACATTTATGGAATGTTCCACAATTTGAGAACTATTGAAAACCTTAATATCACATGGACAGTTAAAGGGACGGAGGATAACATCTTTGCAAAAATGTAAAGAAATCTGGTTATCATTTCTTTGTTCATGAAGGACTATTATTTAACCAGAGCAGTTGAAGTAAATATCCTCTAAGAAGAAAGCAATATGGCTTCAGTTGCATTATAAAGACTTTAGATTTACCCTGAACATGTATGCCCTGGGGGAGATGTACATGCTGAATTGTTAAAATGGAGAATGTTCTAGAATTTTCTTCTATATAAATCTTCCAAGTTGTAATAAAAGCTCACAGGTTTAGCAGAATAATAGTAACCAGTGATCCACTTATCCAGTAGTGAAAAAAATCATGGGAGCATAAGCAAGGCTCTACTTACTGGATTAGACTTCCAGTCCATTCAATGTAGATTTTGTTGCCAAAGGTCCCATGGGAAATCCTATAAGAACAAAGTTTTTTCCCCATGTATTCATCCTTCATTTCAACAACTCTAAACTCTTTATGACCTTGGCATCATTTCCCCAGAATCGTTTATAACAGCACTACTCTACTGCTTAAAATAATGAATTCCATTACCTTTCACATATGGAAGTCATCCTCTTTTTTTCTTATGGAAGTGTAACTGACACACAATGTTACATGAGTCAGGTGCATAATACGGTGATTAGACAAATCTATATATTACACTGTGCCCAACCCAAGTGTAGCTACCATCTGTCACCATACAATGCTATTACAATATCACGGACTATATTCCCTATGCTGTACCTTTCATCCCTGCGGAAGGCATCCTTTTAATTTTCTCAAATTTACCTTCCTAAAATTTCAACAAGGGCATCCCTCTTCCTACTTTTGGGAACCCAGGTAGTATGTAGTGTTTCTTTTAGTCCTTTAATTACATTGTACATTAATATAAGATTTCAGTCAATCTCTCTCTAGGTATTCACCTGTCTAAAAGAAATTAAGTTTTAAGTCTAACTTCACCCTTACTCCATATCTCTTCTTTCATTTAATTTTCTCTAGTCTGAAGCTTCTAAATTCACATGCATGTATTTCCTTCATCTTCTGTGGGACGAGTTGCTGAACAAATGGTCAGGAAGAAAGGCAAGGGACTCTGTTTCACTCTTCTGGTTAGTTTCCTGCTTGGTATTTTCTAAATATTTTCTGCATGAAAAGAATCTAAGTGGTGCTCTCCTAGCCTAGTTTTCTTACCAGGGAGAAATAAGATGCAAAGGAAGACAGAGGGAGTCTTAAACAAAACAAAACAAAAAAAACCAACCTGTGACTTGTAATCGTCTTTTTGAACCCAGAGCCTACACATATATTTCCTGATAATAATATCACACCTTTACTGAAAGATTCTGTGTGCCAGAAATTAGCTGAAAGCTTTATACTTATCATCTATTTAATCGTTGTAACAACCTCATGGGGTAATTATAAGAGTGGCTGACATTTATTGAACCATTTATATATGGCAGGCACTCTTTTAAGTGTTTAATTCCTACCATCTCATTTAATCATTAAAACAAATGCATTAAACAGGCATTTCATTAGCCCCATCTTAAAGATGAGGTCATTGAAGCTTACAGAGTAAGGTCATACAGTTCATAAGGGAGCTACCAGAATTTTAACGTGAGCCCATGCTATTGACCACTATACTACACTGCCTTATTTATGAAATGATGAATAAACATACAAATAAGTAAATGAGCAATGAGTGAATGAGTTAATAACTAGAACTAATAGACAATTCTTAAGCCATAGAAAATATGTGGGTATTGTAATGTGTGATAGTTGGATTATAACATCAAGGCTGGATTATACTACCATTCAAGGGCCTTTCAGTTCTAGAATTCTGTGAAATTAACAGCCCAAGTACATCAACTCAAAAGCTTTCGCTATGTTTAAGATTTACAAGACCTAATCAAATTCCTGACTTTTTGCAACACTAACAATCATCAAAAATGGCTACAAAAATTAGCAAGCTTTGTTAGTCTTTGTCTTTCTGATGAAAAGAAACACTGGTCCTAATCAATGAATAAAAATAGTGAAATTCTCAACAAAGCAATGCTTGCTTATCAGTTATTTCAGCTTGTACAATCCTGTTAGGAAGATCTTCAAAACACAACAGAAATCAGAATCAAAACACAACAGAGGGGAAGTGTGTGTGGACAGAAATAAACGTTTAAGAAAAATATGGAAGTTATTATCAGATCAATGTCTAATAAGCATTCTTTTTACTCATATTTATTTATCAACTCCTGAAGTGTAAGTTTATTTCAAAAACATACTGTAAAAGTAATTTTGTTATCTAGTTCCATGTAAAAAAAAAAATCTATGTGACCCTGAGATGATCTAAAGAAGCAACTTCAAGATGTAAAAAAGAATGTCAAGCACACTTAACTTTTCTAATCCCCATTACAAACACGATCTGTGCAGATTCCTGAGCCGCCACCTCAGCATAAATTTATCAACACATCTTGTATATTAAACTTCACTGAAAAGCTTTGAGAACGTCTATCAGGAGCTGAATTTAACTATGTAGTATTTGGAGAAACTACACTTAAAAGAATATTCTCAATAGCTGTTTTTGGTTTAGGCAGCAGGTTTGTTCTACTGAGACTCATTGGACCTTCACAGGGGTGTAAAGAATCTGAATGTGAAAGGAAACTTCAGATGACCTCGTCTAATACACATGAGAAAACAGTGGGCATTCTTTAGGTCTCTGGCTAGTTAATGGCAGAGACAGAATGAGAACTATGGTTTTCTGTTCTCGGAGTCCCCTGCACACTCTATTGCACTACACTGATGTATTAGGCTTCTTTATTAGAGAAGCAGAACCGAAAGGTTATATATAGATATATAATATATATGCTATATATAGTATATAATATATAATATACAATATATTATATATTATATATTACATACATAACCTTTATATATATTATATATACTATATATATTATATATATGATCTATACATATATATACTATACATATATAGTATATATTATATATAATATATATAATATACATATATAGCATATAATATATACAGTATATATAATATATTGTAAATATTATATCTATTATATAACACTTTATATATATGTGTGTGTGTGTATATATATGTGTGTGTGTATATATATATATATATATATATATATATATATATATATATATACTATTCTTTAGGGGAAAGACTCCAGGAACAGGCTGCAATGGTCCAAGACAAAAATCTTGACAGCTCACTACTGCCAAGAGGAACAGCTGGCCCTGAGGATATCCAATGGGACTGTGTGTTCAGGTTGCCACAGCCTTGTACCCTGGCAGACATCATATTAGGACCTCAGGGAAGCATGCCTTAAGCCCCTGGCCTTCAACCTCCTGGAAGGTAATCGACTGGGCAGCTGTCCTATGCATGCTCAGTTCACTCACCCATTCTGGCTTCGGTCGGTCCTGCCCCCAGTACAGCCCCGAGCCCAGAGCTGTCCTCCACACTTTGCTGGGCCCCTAGGGCTAGGTATCAGTGCAGGGTGACCCTGATTGTGGCCTCAGGGGAAGCATGGAGGAGGAGTGGGTACACTTGATCAGTGGCATGAGCCAGACTCCTTACAACGAGTCTGGGAGAAGGAGCCTCCAACACCCAGGGCACTCAGGTTTGTTCCTCATCCCAGGACTCCCGTCACCCCACTGTAGAACTCCAGCAAGAGTGGGCTTCCTCTGGAAAGAATAGCTGCAGTAGCAAAGCCTCAGGCCTGATTCCGCTGCCTTCCAAGCCCCTCCCTGATGCTCAGCATTTCCAGCCCATCCTGTCCCTGCCCTCTCATCTGAACCCACACTTAGTTCCAACCAGCACTGGGAGCCACAGAGCACATCCTCCAGGCTTCATCTGTACCCTGTTTACCTTTCTGAGAAGACCCACACTCCCCTGGCCAGCAGGTATCACCCATGGTGTTCAAAAAAGGAGGACATCTCTTGATTAAGAGTCTTGGGTAAAGCAGCCAGCTCCCCCAATACAGGGTGCTGGCAGTTGAAGGGGTAGTCAGGATAGATATTTTTATAAAGTAGATTTATTATGAGGGATTGGTTCACATGACTATGGAGGCTGAGAAGTCCTCTGATTTGCTGTCTGCAGGCTGGAAACCCACAGAAGCTGGCAGCAATTTCAGTTGGAGTCCAAAGGCCTGAGAATCTGAAGAGGCAATGAAGTGAATCCCAGTCTGGGGGCTGGAGATGAGAGGAGATGTTCCAGCTCCATCAGTGGGGCAGGAAAAAAAAAGGGTGAATTCCCCCTTCCTCAGCCTTTTGTTCTTTTGCTTTACTCAGGCCCTCAGTGGATGGGATGATGCCCACCCACACTGGGGAAGGCAGTCTACTTCACGGAGGCCACCCAATCAAATGTCAGGTTGACACACGAAATTAACCGTAACACTGGCCCTCTCCTTCAGTGCCTCAAGACTTCAGGTCAACCCACACCTCCAGAGAACAGAATCGCTGGCAATACGCCAATAACCTGGCACTCGAAGTTGTCAGAAGAGAGTGAAAAATGTGCAGGACTAGCTCATCCATGCACCTATTCAATAAATATTTGAGAAACAACCATGTGTGAAACACTATGCAAGGCCTGGAGAGGCAGTAGTGGGTATGCGTCAGCCCTTATCTGTAAGGAACTTACACCAATTGGGAGACAGACTTTTTAAAAGAAAGGGGGAAGTATTACAACAGTGTGCCCAAATGAATAGGCATGCATTTATAGAGTATCCTGTCTGAACCACTCACTGGGTTAAGCGCCTAGGACACATCAGTGAACAGGAGACATAATCCTTGGTCTCAGGAAGTTTACAGTCTAGGTAGAAAATTCTACTTGCGGTAGTCTTTTTTTTTTTTTTTTAACATTTATTCATTTTTGAGAGTGAGGGAGACAGAGAGCATGAGTGGAGGAGGGGCAGAGAGAGAGGGAGACACAGAATCTGAAGCAGGCTCCAGGCTTCAAGCTGTCAGCACAGAGCCCGATGTGGGGCTTGAACTTACAGAGTGTGAGATCATGACCTGAGCCGAAGTCAGACGCTCAACCGACTGAGCCACCCAGGCGCCCCTACTTACAGTAGCCTTAACCTAGGATTTATTAATGGAACTGCATTTCAATTTAATTTTTTTGGTGATCCTATGTATTTTATTTTGTGCATTTAAAAACAACCCTGAGTGGTGGTCCCTGAGGCTTCCCTAGACTGCCAAAGATGTCCTTGATGCAAACTTTTCATCTATGACTTTGCAATGTGAAATCAAGAAGGCACCCTTAAATAACACGCTCCTTGTCCATGGTAACAGATACATCCTCACAATTAAATCCTGGAGTTTGTGTACGTTTGAGAAGGGTTTTCAGGTAATAAACACTAGCCCACAGACTTCAATAAATGACTCCGTACACAGACTGTCATTAGAGTCCAAGGTCAGATCCCATGTCTAAGAATAGTCAAGCACATCAGGGCACTGAGCTAATGGACAGCAAGAAATTACCCAGAGCATTGTGCCCACTGCAGTTCCCTCAGCTGAACCCCCTCCTCTTACCCCAGTTTCTGTCACTTCTCATGCCAACCAATTAGGTAGAAACGGTGAGGATTAATCCACTGTGTCGTAGCAGCAGCTCACTGCTCCTCCAAATTAGTAAAAATGAGAGCTGACAGTACAATATAATTTTAGAGATGGAAGGGACTTTCAAAATCATGTGGTCCGACTTCATTTCATAGATGAGAAAACTGAAGATTAATAAAATTATGTGACTTACTCAAGGTCACAGAGCTTATTAGGGAAGGAGCTGAACCTAGAATTTAGGATTCCTGACATCCAGGAGAATGTTCTTGTCACTTCCCTTAGTCCTTCATCATGGAAAGGTCACAAATATCAGTATAGATATCACCAGTATAAATACATTTTAATTGACTTTGGATAAACCAATGTGGACAATACAAGGTTGGAAGAAAAAGCAGGGCAGATAGTAATTCATTATAAAACAGAAGCTAAAGTCTATAAAACGGACTTCAAATGCATGGATGCACACATATAAACCATCATTTTTGTCTGACACTTTATTTCAAAATCCGTTTTTCAAATTAAATCATTAAATGCTTACTAAAATCATCTTTGTCTCTAAAAAGCATCTTATTAATGGGCCCGGTACCTCTGCATAACTCTCTTGTCATGAACTGTATTCCTGCAGCTCAGTTTTGATGGTATAATTTCCATCTTCATCTTCCAAACAAATGTAGTGTTGTCATTCTCCAAGGTTCTCCTGGTTCTTCTCCAAGAACTACTGAACTATGACACCAGCAGAATCTGAATAGATCCCAATACGGGAGACAAGAGCAAAATGATATTCGAGACTCCTATAAATCGCTGCTCCTCCTGTCCTTTAAAAATGAATAAAGATGAATTGTACTCTATATTTCCTCCAGACAACTTTTCAAAGCCAAAGAAATTTTGATTTATGATACTCCTCTGAACATCAACTTTCAGAGCCTCCTACTCATCCACATTTATAACTTACTGGCGTAACACCAAGTTCCCTATATTTATCCCTATGCTGTCATGTATTGGGCTTCGGGATGGGTGTGTGAGTTGTGCCCAACGTGATACATGTCACTGTGCATTTGCCAAGTGTAGTAAAGGTGAGTAAGGCTGCCCAAAGTGGCGTCTTCAAACCAGCACAGTAATCTGTTCCTCCCTCGTTAAACAACACGCTCAAGCAAAACACTTAACAGATACTTAGCTCCTTTTGCTCAAGAGCCATGTTTCAGTCGCAGAAATATATGTGACGAAAATGCAGAAATGTATGTCTTGACTATCTTCTCCCAAATATCCTGTGATTCTCAAGTAATATTTGTGAAGAGCTGTAAACCATGGAAGGCCTTCTAAACACCTTATAGATCTCAGTTGTTATTACCGCTATTAGGGGAGCTTGAGAATCACTTTAAAATGGGCATGCACGACAGTACATGAGTTATTTGTAAGCACACACATGGGAAAATCTCATTGTGAGTCTTTCATTCAGCCACATATCTCTTGCTGTCCAAATGTTTTGTAACACACCATGAACACAGGTCCATAAACTAATTTCTTGTCTAGTGTCCTGTCTGGCCCCCAACATGGTACCTGGTGTCCAGGTATTTTATTAAATGGGAGAAGAAATGCTGGAAAAGAAAGGATGGGGGTAGCCCCTTGAAAATCTATGTTTGGGTAAGGCTAAGAAAGATGGAGAAAATTCAACACCTCTTCTACAAAAACTTTTAAGAATCCTTTCTCCCCCAAAGAGGTAGAATTGACTACTCCTGTCTATGTGGCACCAATATCCCTTCCACACACTTCTGACACAGTGCAAACCACATCCTATCTCAATTCGTTGTTCACACTTCTGTCTCCCTCTAATCGACAGAGGAAAATGTTGTTGGCTGGGTGTCTGCATCCCCCACCCCCAGCCCAGTGTTTTGCATAATAATAGGCACTCAATAAAGTTTGAAACCTTGCAGTTGAATGAATACATTTGCAAAAATTGGGAAAAGAGAAGACAAAGAGAGACAATAAAGGAGATAGAGTAATAAAGATAGTAAATAAAGATAGTATATAGTAATAAAGTAAATAAATATAGTAATATATATTTATTATATATTATATATATTTAATATATATTATATATAATATATATATTTTTTATTTTATTTTATTTATATTTATATTTATTTTTATTTTTATTTTATTATATATTTATTTTATTATTTATTTTAAATTTAAATTTAAATATTTAAAATAAATAAATATATAAATATATAAATAAATAAATAAAATTTAAATATTTTTAATATTTATTTTTATTTTATTATATATTTATTTTAATATATATTTAATTATATATAATATAAATATATATATAAATAAAGATAGTAAATAAAGTAAAAAAAAACTAGTAATAGAGAAAGTGATGGATAGGAAAAGAAATGTGAGAGAAAAACATAGGAAGAAGAAAAAAATGACGGTCGCTCAGAATGACCCGACTGTGCCAAGTGGCTTGTGTGAACAGAAATTAATTGGTGAGGGATAGAGAGGAGTAGACTGACAGAGAAAATCGGGTTCCCCAAATTGTTAGTGCCGCACATTTGTTTTCTTCGCAATGGTCTGAAAAGTGGTTGCTTCTCCGCTCCCATGCCTCCCCCACTGGACTAGAGGAAAAACACCCCAAAGCTGCATCTGCTGTCAGGGTCAGTCACTTATCTGAAAGTATTTGGTGCATGACCACTGATGACCCCTGTGCTGTACCACTTTCCCTCTGAACCTCTGGTGAAGGGTAAGTGGTCCCGGCAATCAGAGAAGTTACAGCACAGTGGGAGAGACCAGCGCAGATAAGACAATGACACAAATAAAGTAAACCTGTCACTGTGTTAAGAGCTATACAGATTAAAACACGGTTCGAGGAGAGAACAAACAAGAATTGGACCCATTCGGCAAAGCCAGGCTGCCACAGAAATGATGCCAGAGGTGGGCTAGGAATCAACCACGTGGTTTTGGGGGAGAAGAGCATGCCAAGCTGGGGGTACCAGGATCACAGTGCACAGACGCTATGAAGGCCGTGATGATAAAAGCAGGTTAAATTGCCTTATGGATAAGATTTTAAGAAGGTCTTCCTCTTCCATTTGTAGTATCACCTTCAACAAACTGCCAACAAACGTGATCGTCTCCCACTATGTTGAGGGGATGCCTCAAAGAAGAGGAGAGGGGTGAGTGGATTTCACAGACCTTCAGAGGAAGACAGTCAGCAAAGTTGCTGGGCCTGCTATTTCATGGGGCTGACTGACCATTCATCTACATAGTCTGGGGGGGTGGGGTTTGTTTGTTACTTCTTTTCCCACAAAAATGGAAACATACTCTATAGCTATTTAAATCTTTTTTTTTTTTTTTTTTTTTTTTTTTTTAGTGAATGCTATATAGTGAACATCTCCGTGAGTCGAATATGGATTTTCGACATCACTTTTAAGTGTTACAAATTATCCCATCACGATTATAACGCAAATTCTTCAACCGGACCTCAGCTGTTGGACATGTATATTGTTTCCAATTTTTTTTTTAACAACAACAACATGGAAAGGATGTTTTTGCCCCTGACCTTAGCCTTTTTATGTAAATGGTACTGGGATAAAGTGCAGTATCTGGGGTCAAGCAGACCTGGGTCAATTTCCGGTTATATCACTTAGAGCTGTGTGACTTGGGCAAGTCAGTAAGCTTCAGGTTCCTCAACCATCAAATGAGGATTCTAACAGGACCTATCTTATCAGATTGCTTGGAGGGTTAGCTGAGATAATTCAAGTAAAGTGCGCAGCAAGATGTGTGAATACAACCAGCACCTAATAAATAATACCTATTGTTTTGGTGAGAAAAGTTTTATGTTTAAGACTTTTTTTTTTTTTTTTAATTTATTTTTGGGACAGAGAGAGACAGAGCATGAACGGGGAGGGGCAGAGAGAGAGGGAGACACAGAATCGGAAACAGGCTCCAGGCTCCGAGCCATCAGCCCAGAGCCCGATGCGGGGCTCGAACTCACGGACTGTGAGATCGTGACCTGGCTGAAGTCGGACACTTAACCGACTGCGCCACCCAGGCGCCCTGTTTAAGACTTTTGATATATGTTGCCAAATCACCCTCCAGAAAAATGTCATGTGAATTGGTTTTTTATCAGCCACATGAGAGACAACCCAAGGAAATTGTAGCAGAGATTTATGTAGCAGAGATTCACTACACCATCACTGCTGCAGAGAATTTCCTTATAGAAAAAGTCTGGTTTAAAAGCAATAGCAGTGGGACACCTGGGTGGCTTAGCCAGTTAAGTGTCTGACTTCAGCTCAGGTCATGATCTCCCAGTTTGTGGATTTGAGCCCTGCAATGGGTTTTGTACTGACAGCCCAGAGCCTGGAGCCTGCTTCGGATTCTATGTCTCCCTCTTTCTCTCTCTCTCTCTGCCCCTCCCCTGCTTGTGCTCTCTTTCTCTCAAAGATAAATAAACATTAAGAAATTTGGCGGGGGGGGGCGGGGGGGGGGGGGCGGGCGCCTGCGTGGTTCAGTCAGTTAAGCAACCGACTTCAGCTCAGGTCATGATCTCCCAGTCTGTGGGTCTGAGCCCCACGTCCAGCTCTGTGCTGCGGGTCAGAGCCTGGAGCCTGCTTTGGATTCTGTGTCTCCCTCTCTCTCTGCCCCTCCCCTGCTTGCACTCTCTCAAAAATGAATAAACATTAAAATAATTTTTTAATAAAATAAAATAAAAGTGTTCTCCTATATCTCATTGGATCCCTTCACCACATTTGTCAACATCAGCTACTGATGTGCTTTTCAACCCCAATAGCCAGCAGAGGGTTTGGTAGGCTTCCTTCAGGCTGCTGGAATCTGCTTTGCTCTGTGCATAAGGACAGCTAAAAATGCTTGGGGATTCACTCCCCTCACTCCAGGGATAGCCCTTAACCAAAGGCCAACAGGTAAATGTATATCAATGCTCCAGTGTCCTTGCTCCCTCATGGGGACAACTCTGAGGTGTAATGTGTGCTGTCTTCAAAACTCTCCCATGGGACCAAACAGGCCATCTCTGTGAGCCATGTTTGCATGGCCTCCTTCCTTTCCCTGACCCACTCCCCATGCCTTTAACCATCTTTTCCTGGGAGCATTTCCTTAAGAAGTAAATTCACAGAAATTTCCATTTGGCAGTGGCTTCCGAGAAATACAAAAGCCAATTTTTTTTTCCTTCTGGTTTTGAGAGTTTTAATATGAAATTGTTGACAAATTATTTTCTAACAGAAAACAACACATCACTTATTTATTTCTTAGGGATTTGCATGCTGTCGCACTGTTTCCGTGTCATCAGCAAAGGAAAAACTGGAGAGCAGGGTAGAGGAAGCAAAAGAGTTTGCGTTTTAATGGGAAGTATGCTCATGTAGTGACTGCTCAGATATCCTGGACTCTAATCTAGGTCTGCTGATAACTAGCTGTGGGATCCTGAGCAAATCACTCACCATTGCTAGGTCCCTGAACAACTACTGATATTCTCTAGGGCTCAAGAATATCTACTGGATATGTCTGGGGCTTTTTCACGTCTGTGAAAATATTGCTACCTGGAAAGTCAGACATCAGTTGGAGTTCACGTATGCCTTTAATCCTTACCTTTCAAATTTCTTTGAAGATACCCACATTTCTATCATGGGCTTCCTAATTCCAAGCTCATTTTTCTTCTGTCATGGCCTCTTAGGGAGGCCTTTGATGAACAACAGATTCTATCCCTGCTGCTATAGGAAATCCATCAGTCATCCCACCCCTCCCCATGAATTTCTGACTCTCTCACTCAATATATTATCAACCATGCAGCTTTGAAGCTTTGATATTCTCAGCAGAACAGGCATGTTTGCAGTAGATCAAAAAGGAGAGAAACTGGACCTACATCACTTATCTTCTCATCTGGGAAATCTGAGTAAGCAAGGCCCTCTGAGTTCAGAGAGCACAGAGTGGGAGAAGAGGTAGTCCTGCGACTGAGGACTGTGTCCCCTTCCTGGGCTCATAAGGAGGCATGACATATTAATGAGGAACCAGAAGGCCTGGGACAGTTCAAAGTTTTCTCTGAAAGGCAGCAGGCTCCACAGTTTTCTTTCACAGTGAAGCGGGCTCCAATTATTCTGCGAACAAATGGATTGAGAGGGTTGGCAACTTCTGGCTGAGAGCAAGGACTTAAAAAGAAATGAAGCCTATTCCTGTTTAAGTAAAGACTTAAAACTCAAGACAAAGCACGACATACACCCACAAGACCAGAAAAAACTTTTTACAGTGTGATGATATCAAAAAGATGGTAAGGAGGTTGATCAACAGGAACTCTTTCACACTTTCAGTAGGAGTGAAAATTGTACGACCACTTTGGAAAACATTATGCCATCACCCGCTGAAGTTGAATATATGCATATTATATGACTGTGCTCTGAGATGAACAGGTACAGAAACCCTTGCCTTACAAGCTTAAATTCAGACCAGTTTTAATATATGTGAAAAATGGGAAACAATACAAATATCCAAGTGTTCTCTGACAAGGATATGGATAAGCAAATGAATAAATTAGTATGTCGTACAAGTGTCTATTCAGTAATGAGAATTAATGAACTGCATCATATGAAATATCAGAAATAAATCTTTGGGGGCACCTGGGTGGCTCAGTCAGTTGAGTGTCCAACTCTTGATTTTGGCTCCAGTCATGATCTCATGATTCCAGTGAGATCCAGCCCCGCATTGAGCTCCGTGTTGAGCATGGAGTCTGCTTAAGATTCTTTCTCACCCTCTGCCCCTCTCCCCCACTCAGGCTTGCTCTCTCTCTCTCTCTCTCTCTCTCAAATTTAAAAAGAAAGGAAGAAACCTTTAGACATAATATTTAATTAAAAATATCAAATCATAGATTATGGACTGTGTTACCATTTTTGTAAAAGATCCAGACCAGACAATGCAAAACTAAGCCATGTGTTATTGAGGAATACCTACACATGAATTTAAAAAAAAAAAAAAAAAAAGTTCTTAAGAAAAAAATGCCAAAAAAGTCTAAAATAATCATTATCTCTAGGTGGGAGATTGGCAGAGGTTAGAGAGTAGCGTGTGTTGTTCTAGTTTTTCTATAGGGTCCAGCGTCCATGAGTGTTCCCTCTATTAATATGCCCCTCAATCATCATATATATTACATACCATTTTTTAAAAGTATCAAATATTACCTAAACAATAGTTTTTAAATAATATAAATATATGGAAATGCAACTCTAAAAGGAGAAGAAAGCAGAGCAAAGAGGCAAAATGGACTCTCAGTAACCCATAGGCATTTGTGGGCATTCATTCATGAGTCACTCTCCAAAGTCATCACTACAGTTTGATCCATATGGAATAGCCAATATCACACTTCAGTTCCTCCACATTTAGTTATGGAACAGTAATTCCTGTTCTACCAAATTCACAGAGCTCCTGGAATATTGTAATATGAATTGGCAAACTCAGAAATGTGTCACAGGTATTATGTGGAATTGTGATCATCTTCCCAAACCTACCTCGTGAGAATGTTGGAGGACAAAGGACAGAGGAAAAGCCTTAAGAATGTTAAAGACTGGGGCGCCTGGGTGGCGCAGTCGGTTAAGCGTCTGACTTCAGCCAGGTCACGATCTCGCGGTCCGTGAGTTCGAGCCCCGCGTCAGGCTCTGGGCTGATGGCTCGGAGCCTGGAGCCTGTTTCCGATTCTGTGTCTCCCTCTCTCTCTGCCCCTCCCCCGTTCATGCTGTGTCTCTCTCTGTCCAAAAATAAAATAAAAAATGTTGAAAAAAAAAAATTAAAAAAAAAAAAAAGAATGTTAAAGACTAAGAAAAGTGACAATGATGTAAGGAGCAAATAACAATAAAATAATTACAAGACAACTGGTAATTGATCCAGAGCCTTTGCTTGCTTTGTTTTCTCTCATGCTCATATTCTCTTGCTATTTATAAAAATGTATAAAGAACATAAAAAGAGCAAACCACAGTCTATGTAATTTCTTTTAAGTGCTGAGTCAATTCAAAAGCAAATACCAGTATATGTTCCTGGGGCTTTACATTTTCACATATAAAAGCACACCCACTTGCTTATATGATCTTCTTAAAGGTAAAATTCTGTGAGGTAAAATTAACTAATAGAGGTAATTTGGAAATTCATAGTTTTATAATTGCTACTATTAGGTATAGAAGCAAATAAATAATTTTTCAGGGCATTTGTTTGTAAAATGAAGTGGTACAAATTCAAAAAAACACAAAAATGCTTTTTGAAATATTTTCCAAAAGTTTGCTTAATGCAAACAAAATTGGTCAAAAATTACAAAATCAGTTAAGCGATTTTGAGACATATTTATCTATGTGATAGTCAGTTAATTGACTGTTTTCCTTTCCCCATGAATGAATTAAATTATTTTACATGACTGACCAATTGCTTCTAGTAACAGCTGTGAATGACCACAATACCCTGACCAGGGCCACCAGAATGGTCTGTTCCGACCTCACCCCAAGCTTATTCATCATTTTGTTCTTTATTTAAAAATAGGGCTATAAAATAATCACATCATATACCTCATTTAGGAAGATGAGAACGAATAGTCACATGGTTACAGTGAAGAAACAGAGGCAGGGAAATGTTCAATGACTTCCTGAAAGTCACACGAAGACAGAACCGAGAACAGAAAACAGATTTCTTACCAGTCAGTCCAATTAGCTATATTTCCAAGTTTACCTTGACTTCTTAGATCACAGAAAAAGAGAAACCCGATTACCATTCGTGTATTATTTTGTACTGAATTTCTATGTGTCACCTGACGATCAGCATAGGGAACAACTTTCTCTCTGCTCTGGTTTGTGTGGTGGTCTACGAGGAGGAAAACAACTTCATCCAAGCCCCATCTTTCTACTCAGCCTAGTGTTGGAAGGTAGACATCTCCCTCTATTCCATCTGTGAGAAGCAGTGAACAGGCCTGCTGTTAGCAGCCTGAAGCTGGTTGGCAAATTGTATTCACATCTCTTCTCAACCTAGTTTTAACTATCTGACCTTCGAAACAGTAAGTCCCAGTGTGTAGGCTCCAGGTTTTAAATAAAAGTGAGAAAAAGAGGCCTCCTGGGGGCTCCAGCCTAAGCCATGTTCCCCAACTCAGTTTACCAGAGGCCTTGCATTTCCAGTAGGGTATAGCTACAGTATAAGGGAGATGTTAATCATTTGCCAGTGGCAAAGTTGTCTAAGCTGCTTTACTTCAGGAGCCCCTCCCCCATTTACAAGTACAAAGACTGCCTACTACTAGACCACAAGTTCTCAATTCCCTATTTTTCTTAGACATTAAGACAGGAGTATCCACACTGGGCAATATACTGAGAACTGAGCATATTCTTATGGAACAGACTGAGATTTCCCCCGCTGGTCCACCAACAGGCAAAGTTCTATAGCTGAACACAATCCTACCAGACATTGTGAGAGCAGCAGTTGAAAGAACTCTTAGGTACAGCGAATGGGAGATGCATCAAATAAAGACTAAGGGATCTGCAAGTGAAGACCCAGCTCCCATATTGTCCTTAACACTTAACTGATGTCCCTTACCACCATACTTTCCAATCCTCCCACTTGACTTCTCCCGAGCAACAGGCTCTCTCC
Organism: Neofelis nebulosa; assembly: GCF_028018385.1. Classification (NCBI taxonomy): domain Eukaryota; kingdom Metazoa; phylum Chordata; class Mammalia; order Carnivora; family Felidae; genus Neofelis; species Neofelis nebulosa. Next base: position 76,277,856 of record NC_080788.1, on the reverse strand, counting down.
CTTCCCATAATAGATTCTGTTGCTGCTGCAACAGGAGCCTCTCTCCTAGGCTTGAGCTGTAGGTGTTGGATGCTAATGGCTCACCCCTAAACCCCGCCTCTCTTAGAGCTCCCTGGGAAGTAACACACCAGGCCCCAATAGCTCACAACCAGTGGTTGATGCAGTGCTTCTTGAACACAGCACACTCTAAAGTTCACTTCCACTAGGTTCATTTCCATCATAGTTTCCATCAACTCTAAAGTTCATTGCCATCATTTCCATCAGAGACCATATGTCATCTGAACCCATATCTCTGCTTATCCTCCCCTGCCCTATTCTGCTTCCCTTACTTCTTTGTAGGTTTATCCTGTGAGCATTCTCTCATTAAAACCATTTGTATAAAAATTCCCTTCTCAGGCTCTGCTCCCAAGGACATGATCTGAAGATGCTTCTCAAGCAAACTTCCCAGGGTCAGCTCTCGGGCCACTCAGAGTGGTCTCTGCACTTTCTTATTTTCTAAAGGTAAAAATGCTTTGCCTCTTCTTTGTCTTACCCAGAATACATTTTTTTCTTTCCTCCTCCTCTCTCTCCATTAGCCCTGTTTCCTCTATGTTTCCCCTCCAATATTATTCTTATTCTATTATTTTCTTGTTCTTCCAATGGTCCAATACACCTATAGAGCAACTCCTTAGCAATATAAGATCCAGCTCCATTTTCTTGAGGGCAGGAAGAGCTTTATGTTCAAACCTGCCAATGAAGTAATGAAACAGCTTTCAGTATCATCATGAGAGTTCAAATTTAAATAAACTGTTTTTGTTTTGTTTTAATCAGTTTAAAATAAATAATACTGGCTAGTAACTTTTTCATAAATAAATACAAATCAAGTTCAGTAATAAACATTAAAAAAAACACAGATGAAGAACATTTGGAAAAGAAAGTTTACATGCAAAAAGCTTTACAGTGGAGTTCAAGCTTTAGAAATACTAGCTGACCAGATTTAAATAAACAGGCATTTAAAAGGGAAAATTTACAAGGTTATCAAGTTTACAAGATTACAGTTAGTCTCTTGATGATAGGAATGTTCCCTCACACAATCACCATACCAGTAAGGGTTGTCACATATCAATCTTATAAAAATCACAAATAAAGTTGGTTTCATTGGAAAGTCAGTAACTTATTGGAAATGGCTATGGTTTTATTTATTTTGGAGGCTAGAACAAGAGAGTTGACCCTGGTTTGTTGCTGTTGCTACTGTTGAGTGTGATGGTGCACATTTATTCACGATGAGGCAGTGCAAGCAGGTTAGCTTTGTTTCACATGGGCTGTTCTTTATATTTTGTGAAGACGACTTATGGACTCCAGCAGGAGGGGGGTATTTATCTTCTTCTTCTAAAGGCCCTGTTTTTAATAGTTCCTTACTTTTTCTTGTGCAGTTTTCCCAAACGACTTTGTTTATTTTGTTTTGTTTTAGCAAGAGATTTATTTTTAAGGAGTTGGCTTACACAATTGTGGATGTATGATAAGTCCAAAATAGGCCAGCAGGCTGGAAACCCAGGGAGGAGTTGCAAAGGCAGTCTGCTGGCAGAATTCCCTCTTGGTCAGTGGAGGTTAGTCTTTGTTCTTCTAAGATCTTCAATTGGGGGCACCTGGGTGGCTCAGTCAGTTAAGCATCCAACTCTTGGTTTCGACTCAGGTTATGATCTCACAGTTCGTGAGTTAAGCCCTACATGGGGGTCTGCACTGACAGCACGGAGCCTGCTTCGGATTCTCCGTCTCCCTCTTTCTCTGCCCCTGCCCTGCTTGCTCTCTATCTCTCTCAAAACAAAATAATTAAAGGGGCGCCTGGGTGGCGCGGTCGGTTAAGCGTCCCACTTCAGCCAGGTCACGATCTCGCGGTCCGTGAGTTTGAGCCCCGCGTCAGGCTCTGCTGATGGCTTGGAGCCTGGAGCCTGTTTCCGATTCTGTGTCTCCCTCTCTCTCTGCCCCTCCCCCGTTCATGCTCTGTCTCTCTCTGTCCCAAAAATAAAAAATAAAAAATAAATAAAAAACGTTGAAAAAACAAAATAATTAAAAAAAAAAAATCTTCCATTGACTGGGTGAAGCCCACCCACATTATGGGTGCCTTACTCAAAGCCCACTGATTTAAATGTTAATCTCAGAAGAAAAAAAAATACTAAAACAAACAAACAAACAAAACACCTTCATAGAAATATCCAAGATAGTATTTAACTAAATATCTGAACATTGTGGCCCAGCCAAGTTTACATAAGAAAATTACATCGGCAAATTCCAAGGTTTTTTCCCCCCATTAGTTAGGTTTTCAGAAATGAAGATACACTTTATACATTGTTCTAGAATAAATCAGATCCAACATGTCTCATTGCATTTCATCATAATCTCATCACATTTCATCATAACCAGGGAATCACAATCCCTTAATTTAATTAGTTTAGTAATTTTTGCTGGAAAGTATCTCTTCTCATTGGCTGGTGTGGCTTTAACCTCTGTGAAAGTTATTTCCTTTTCCAGTATCAAATTTCCTGATCAGTGAAGTTGGTAGAGTTAGCTTTGCAGCAAAATTCTGAGTAAATTAAACTGGTTACTGAATAGGTTTTCAGAGAGCCTCAGATACTGACTCACAAACTATGTGCAACATTTTTAAAGGAGAGATGGGTACTCATGGAGTAGGCAGACAAGAGCCCAAAGACAGATTTCTCAAGACAAGAGACAGGGAAGCATGGTTTCAAAGTCAAGTCCTACAGATACCGTTACTAGTGAAAGGAAAGAGATAAAGTATAGAAGGAGGAGTTTGGAACAAGTTGAAAACAGATGACTAGTTGTATGGTATGAAAGGAGAATATATGTAAGGAAATACCAGGAAATACATTGCCTGCTGCTAGGGTGAGCTTTTTCATATTCTCTCTCTTGTGAGCTTGGATCACTTCACGAACTTCAGCATCTGCTCATGGGTAGCAGAGAATCCAAACATACTAGTCATCTTTCAACAAAATATGCGATACATCAATAGTTTTCAACCTTGGTTACACATTAAAACTAACAGGAGCAATTTAAAAATCCTTATGTGAAGGCTACAGCTCAGTCCAATTAAATAGAATCTGTGGTGAGACACAGACATCAATATTTTTAAAGCTCCCCAGGAGATGCCGATATGAAGCCAAAGTTGAGAACCATTTACATGCATCCTTAACATAATGTACATAAATAGATCAGGAGATACAAACATTCTATGGGCAATCGACATGAATTCTGGAAAGGTTTAAGGATTTTAAGTATAAAAAAGGGGGAGTTATACTTTTCTCCAGAATGTCTGGGTCATAGATGAGAAATAAAAACGGCTCTAGGGCTGTAATAGGATTGAGTCATGCAGTGATTATAACATAGGTAGGATCCCAGAATACCCCTCTCCACCCATTAAACACATACCAAAAGAGAAATATTTGGATGTAATACACTGACAGCACTGAAAGCCATAAGAGTTACAAAAATTATATAACAAAGAGGCAGAAATTTCAGGTTCTAGACATTTGGTTTTGCTGTCTTCTCCAACATACACACCTAAAAAGGATGGCACAGGTACTGAGATTAGGTTGTTTTGCTGAAGAGCCTCAACAGGGCGCTCTCAATGTACCTGCCCTCAGGCTGTGGAGGAAGTGATTCAGCGTGGGAGTGGCCACAGTACACACCACCAAGGCCACTGTACCCTTCCTGGGGGCAAGCTGAGATAGCCAAACTTAAGGCAGCCCCCAAGGCCTGTTCCCTAAAATAAGCAAATTGACAGGAGAAAGCCTCAGATGGGGGCGGCTTTATATTCCCCACCTGTTGATGGTAGTCTCAATACTGGAGGAAACTATTTAAGGTATAAGAGTTAAGGGTCGTTGAGAATGGAACACTACTACTGAATACAGCACCAATAAATACAATAATATGTTATTGGTTACGTTGTTAGAAAAGCCAAGGTTGAGAAAGTGAGAAGGGTCACAAGAGAAATGAGGAATTTCTACATTTTTGCAGAATGTAAGTTCTGATGTCATCGAACTGTGCAGCTGGGATTCCAAAATGCTGATTGAAAAAAGATACCAGAACCCAACAGACCACAAAGTGGGAATTGATGATGACTAGATAGTGCAGGGGGGTGACATAGGACCACAAATTGGGGATAGGCCATCACTGTCAGAAGCACATTGTCCAAACATCCAAAAAGAATTTTAAAAGATATTTGCATCAGGCAGCCTGTGTGAGATGACTCTGCTGTGAGTTGGGATGTCCGCAATCATCTCTGGGATTGTGATGGAAGTGAAACCAATGGCAGCCAAGGACAGGTTGGAGAGAAAGTACACAGGGATGAGGTGGGAATCTGGGCCAACAGAATGCAGGTTCCCAAGAACAATGACCAAATGCATGGTCTGGGACGGCCAAAAGAGGAGGGGCTGCAGTTCCATATCATCTGAGAGGCTTAATGGGAGAAATTCCAAGACATGTGTTTAGATTCTTTGATCCCATGTGGCTGGGACACCTTCTTCACTTATTCATTCTCCAATGTTCTTTCTTTCTTTATACAAAGTTTCTGACCCAAATCATTTTTTTCTCTCTAAATAAGTTCATTTAATACTTTTTGCAAAGGCAGATCTACTTGCAACAAGTTCTCTCAATTTTTGTTTGTCTGAGATAGTCACCATTTTCCTTTCACTTTTGAAGGATAACTTCACATGATACAGAATTCTAGGATGGTGGTTTTCTTCTCTCAATACTTTAAATATTTCACTTCATTCTATTTTTGCTTGCATGGTTTATGAGGAGAAGTCAGATGTAATTTTTATCTTTGCTCTTCTAGAAGCAAGATGGTTTTTTTCCCTCTGGCTTTAGACTATTTTTATCCTTGACTTAATGAACTTTGAATACAATATGCCTACGTGTTGTGTTTTTGTGTGTTCAGTTTTGGTTTTGGTTTGGGCATTTATCTTGCTGGTGTTCTCTGACCTTCCTGGATCTGTGGACTGGTGCCTGATATTAATTTGTGGAACTGTCAGTCATTATGGCTTCAAATATTGCTTCTGTTCCTTTCTCTTATGCTATTCCACGTATACGTATGTTCAACCTTCTGTAACTGTCCCACAATTCTTGGTATTCTGTTAGGTTTCTTTTTTTTTTCCCTGTTTTCCTCTTTGCTTTTCAATTTTGGAAATTTCTATGGTCGTATCTTCAAGCCTAGAAATTTTTTCCTCAGCTATGTCTAGTCTACGAATAAGGCACCATAGGCATTCTTAATTTCTGTCAGTGTTTTTGATCTCTGGCATTTCTTTTTTTATTTTTTTCTTAAAATACCCATCTCTCTGTTTACATTACCCATCTATTCTTGTATGCTGTCTACTTTTTCTGGCAGAGCCCTAAGCATATTAATCCTAGTCATTTTATTTACTTATTTTTGAAGAAGTAAGGTTTTGTTTATTATTGTTTTAACATTTAATGGCTTCTCTTTTTAATGTATAGATTTAAGGTACAATTTAAAGTATTATCTCCACTGTAATTCACATTTGCATTATTATATACATTCAAACCATAATTCAATAAAAATAAAAAACAATTGTTGATTAGCAGTTGACGTTTTAAAAACAATTATAGTCATTTTAAATTCCTTGACTGATAATTCCAATATCCCTACCCATCTGACCCTGAATCTGATGCTTCTTCAGTTTCCTCAAACTATGCTTTTTGCCTTCTAGTACGTCTTATAATTTTTGTTGGAACCTAGACATGATGTCCTGTGTAAAAGAAACTCTAGTCAATAGGCATTTAGTGGTATGGTGGTAAGGTGTAGGGAGCAGGGAAACATTCTATTGTCCTGTAGGTTAGGCTCTGATAAGTTTGTTCAGCTTTTTATTTGTTGTTAGGATGGAGTGGCAACTTCTAAGCTCCTTACATGTTGGACTGGAAACCCCTCAAAAACTTTCCAACACATGAAACTCCACAAGGGTCCACTAGCTCATTACCTTTCCATAAACTGGAACATCCTTTGTAAAACCTATCTCAATAGGATATTACAGCCCAAAATAGTAAACTCATACTGGAAAAGTATATATTTTTAGGTAGACATTCTCTGATAATTCAGTAGCTTCTTTATTAAGTTCCTCTCTTTCCAGTCTGAGCTTGCCTCTTTTGGAAAGAGCATAATCACTCATGAAATAAATAATTTAAAAATAAGCAGTGAACATTTTATAGTTTTTTATTACGTAACTAAAATAAATTTGTATATTAACAGAGAATTATTCTAAGGAGGCTGTCCAACTCAGACCCACCCCCTAAATAATATATTGTCTTAAATATGACCCATGTGCAAGGAGATAATTTACCTCGCTTCCTCATGGCCTCAGTCTATGATTTAAAAGCGAAAAGTCTACCTCCTTTCCCAAAGGAATTCATATTTCCCTGGATTAGTTAATATTTTTGCACAATGAAAATTCAAAATCTTAAAATCTATTCTCCATCCCAGCCAATTTTACCCTAAAATATTACAGGAAAAACTGCTTAAAGTTAAAATCCATATGAAGTTAACATTTAGCATTTACCTTGTGCCATGCACAAGAATTCCCTTTTCTACTTGCAAAAATAAAGTGGGATATTGAAAGACTTTCCCCTCTAATTCAAGCTTTAGGCCTACTTTTCCAAAAAAACTTTCTATGCAATTGAGTCAAGCACAGCTTTTAAAGATAAATCAGTATAGGCCTGACCTAACATACCACCATAAAGTACATTGGAGAGATGTCACAGCAGCAGATGTTGGGTCTATTTAATCCCGAGTCTGGCTCAGCAGTGGGTAATGCTATCATTAATCCACTGAGAGCACACCCCTCAGATGATAATTAGGAAGGAACTTTTTTTTTTTAAGTAACCATAATTACAGTGACACTCTCAATAGCTCTAATTATGGAAATGAGTTTCACATTAAATTCACCTGCCTGATAATATACAGTAAAAGTCTATTTCAGCTGAAACATGTTGTTTGTTAAAACAGCAATGTCTGAGGTTCAGGTATTCGACATGTGAATAATAGAGTCATCATCTCTAGAGTTTCAACTTAGATTAGAAACTGGTATTAATTTGCCTAGAGTTAGTGTTGTATGTTGCATGAAAAATGCATCTCTAGTCAAAAAGCTAGAAGATTTCAAACAACAGTCTAGTCCAGGTTTATTTCCTATTTTTGTCTGATGCCCGATGTTTTATTCTACTCAGAGTCCATAAGACATTGAGCAAGGAAGGCAGCTTCCTGCTTGTTCTTATGATAAAAAAAAATCCATAAGTTTGATGCTGATTGCTGATAGTCCCACTCATATTTTAAAGTTTTATTTATTTAAGTGATCTCTGTACCCTATGTGGGGCTCAAATTCACAACCCTAAGATCAAGAGTCACAACTCCCTCTGACTGAGCCAGCCAGGTACCCAGTCCTACTCATTTTTTATCCTGTGAAAAGTGATAGAGTTTGTAACTATGGACACAGAAGATATGTACACATACATACACACAGACACACATGCATTCACCCAATGGCTATAATAACCTAATTCCCTTTATGTAGACATCTCTATTCCCAGGAAGAAGAACTTGGAATCACGTATTTGTCTTTCAGAGAACGTAGGCATACCAGAGTAATGCATTCATCTTCTCATATTCAACAAATGGTAAAGATGCTGAAAGAATTGAAAGCAGTCTATTGTTTACAAGGAGGGATAAAGAGGGACTTCTAAGAAAGAACTATGTGGCCCCCTGCCTTGTCATTTTTCATCCTTTTCCTTGGTTTGGCTCACTCAGAATTACTCATCCAATATTCAGTGAGACTAAGAGCTCTAAGTTTGCCCATATAGCATCCACAAAGCAAACCGCTCAACTTAACTTTGCCAACTACTAAAAAGATCTCCTCCCCTTTGTTCTCAGCCTTGTTACTCTGAAGTTTGGAAGACTCTCCAACTCTGTAAGGTAAAAGGAGAAAGAGGACAGAGTGATTTATTTTCCCTTATTTTCCCCTCAAAATTCCAACTAAAAATGGCAAATGAGGACAAAATCCTGCTACGAGTCATTGTTATGAAGGTGACTTCATTTTGATGAAAGTTGCAAAGAGACAGAATATATTAACTCTGTTTTGAACTTTAAGACAACTCTTTCTCTCATCAGCTGCGGTCCCAGTGGTAGAGTTGAATGGGGGGAGATATCAGTTGTTTCAGTCCTCATTAAATTTTTGGCCACAAGCCATTGAACTAAATTCAATAAGCTGAAGCTTTGGAATTTACATTAGTTCTTTAAACAAAAGCTTCATTCCTGGACAATGAAGTTTTGAGTACAATTTGCTCTCCTAACAGTGGAAGGTTCACAGGGAAGAAATTAATTGGACTCTATTGTTCTTTTCCCTCCTTTCCCACCCCCAACATGTTAAACATTTCTACAGACCTCAAATGCTACTGTCCTTCATTTGGTGAAATTTAATTCAATTAAAATTACAAAACAGATGCAGAATAGATCATAGTAGGAGTCAATTCTCAAAGAAAAACGATAAAGCTATAAATTGCTCATTGATCCCTGCCCTCTAGTAGCTTGTGATCTTAGTCATGCCCATTTAAGACAGATCCTTGCCTTTGGTGTCTGATGAGACTTAAAAAGTAATCTAGCCAATCTGATTCCATATCTTACCTAGGGTTCATTTCCTCATACAAAGAAGAGCACTATAGATAAGATTCTGCCTCCAAAATAGTGTGAGATAAGTCCAACTTGTGGCTTTTCCAGATATGAACAATCTCTATCAAGGATACCAATAATTCATTTCAATCAGCAAAGGAAAAAACTGTTATACAGATGAAAGATACCAGGGCTGGGAGGGGAGGGATGTGGGAGGAGCAGCGTGACTCAGAATAGGGAAAAAGTCAGCACTATTATAAAGTCTAAATCATGAAAACAATGTTGTATTGGTGACTGTAGTACTTTAAGAAGAGATGTAACCTATAGAAATCCTCACTATGGCAATAGTATTAACTGGTCTTGTGTTTTAAGAGAGTAAAATGTGATCTTTCCCCACCCACTTACTGCCTCCTTTACAGAAGACATACCTAGAGCAAATCTACACCATTTGAATGATGTTACTGAACTCCAGCTTATACTATTTCAGGACTATTTTATTATAGTGAGATGGAAAATACTAGACTTCAAGTGAGAAAAAAAGCAGGTTCTAGTCCTAATTCAACCATTTACTACCCTTACTGCCTTGAACAAGCATCATAATTTTGTGAGCCTTAGCTTTCTCTTCTATAAAAGCAAGTTATTTGAGATAAGAAATGTAAAGATGTTTTAGAAAACCATCTATCTGTATGAAGGCAGGAATGATCATGGATGATGACCATGTTGTTCATCACCATTTTATAAACAGATCAGGTCTTTAAGAACAGAGATGGGACTAGATCTTTCCAAGAATCTGTCATATAACAGAAGTATAAACAGCTATTAAGAATGTATTAACTCAAAAAGCTCTTTTGATTCGTATGTAGTCGAGCTAGAAGGGACTCGAGACATCATTTGGTCCAACCCAATCACATAATAGACGAGAAGACTGAGCTCAAAGTTGACTTGTTCAAATAACTCATAAAGTGGTACAGACATGGAACCAGATCACAGTCCTCCTGAACTGGGCTCTGTACCACCCACATCAGACTGGGGTATGTTTCATTCAAGAAAAAGAGACTGCAAGTACATGTATGTTTGGGATGAAAGGGGGAAGTCCCAGTCTCCATGGGTGGCTGACTTAATATATGAATATTTTGACAGAGAAGCCATTTTACAACAGGCTGTCAACCTAAGGATTCATCATTTGCTGGAAAAGGCCAGGTAAAACATAAGCAGTAAAGAGTGAGTGTTCTGACTACTAACCAGAATTCTGGACAAGCAGGATTGGGAATGCCAACAGAACAAGTGAGAAGTGGCATGTTGGGTTTTTTCTACCTCAAAACTCTGACTAGGAAGCTGTATTTCAGTGACTATCCTTGGCATGCAAGTATAAGAGAGACAGAGGAATGTAGTGTAAACTCCACTGTCTGTCAGGTTTCAAGGCACATTTTAGATTCTTCACCTCAACTCCTGAAAACAAAGTCCCAATGGCCTTTCTGGTTTTCCCTATAAATTTATCTTCAAGGAGGTCATTAGAGGCAGGCCTCTGGGATGCTATATTCTCTCTCTTTCAATGAGTTATTTCAGGGAGAATTTCAAGGACAAGAATGAGGAGAGGCAGAGTCAGGAGGACGTCATCTGGCACAGCAGAGCAGCAGGAACTGGGAACAAGCCGTCAACCCCAAGCTGGAGGGCCAATGTGCTTCCATTCTTGCATCCCTCTAAAGTCTTCACACATACATATACCCACAGCTTATCTCTCCCCCAACCCTCAGCAGCTTGGCTCAAGCCAAGAGACAGTAGGGGACAAACGCACATATGTTCTGCTATTAATATCTAATTGACACAAGGACTACCTAAGGAGCATAACTTTGAGATGCAGAGAAGGCAGCACAACAGTGACAGCAAAATATCGCCTTTGACCATGGCCTTATCAGTCTAGAGAATCTCCTGGGGCATCCTACAAATATTTTGAAAGGAGCCTGGGGCTTTCTGGGTTGCTGAAGCTCTACATTTGCAGATGCAAAGACTTTCAGATTCTCTCAGAATTATATCCCATCTCTGAAAACCCTCGAAAGAAAATCATCAGTGCCAATAAAACAGGAGCACCCAGTACCATTTGATTGGTTTCACTATTCATCTCCTTATCCTAGAGCAGAATTTAACCCTAAGACTGGCCTGGCATTATTGGAGTTGCTCTATCTAAACTTGATATTCCAGCTTAAGGTAGAAGAAAGCAGGGTAGACCAATACAAACTTAAGGCAAATTAATGAATGCTGATTTGCTATGGATTCACATACTTTGTTGGATTTTCAAGTTTTTCTTCAGAAGCACTCTCAATAAATTATTACATTCTGCAGGACAGAAAGTAGCAGATTGCTTATGGGTGTTAGGGGAGGTTGGAGGGGGAGAGAGCAGTGGAAGAGAAGGAGAATGATTCAGTCCACCCACATGTCTCTGATGTACTGGAAATAAGATTTCCTGAAACCGAGGGTCAGATTCTTACTGATGCTGCAAAAAGACAAAAGAAAAAAAAAGTCCTAAGATTTTTAAAGTTGCCCAATTTCCTCAGGTCCATACATTTCCAGATCATGCTTTAGCCACCTAAAGCTCAAAGGCCACCATTTTGTTTATTTAGTTCTTGCATAATTTCTGTTGAAAGTCAACTTCCTTTTGATTAACTGTACTGGTAATATTATAGAAGCAATGGGTGAACAAGACTGGCTAAGCAGCAACTCGTATACCGGCTGGATTCTTTGAATTTGCATTACATTTCATCTGCTGCTACTGTAAAATATTCCTTTGGTTTTTCACAAACCCAGGACCTTCCTTATTACATTGGTTATCATACATACAGGCAGACCTCATCAAGACCTGCCTTTTCCTTTAAATAGGGCAGGGTGAAGGTGGGGAGGTTACTCAATTAATGCCACAAATATTTATTCCATAACTATGATGTTCCTAAGAAGGACAGTGGACAACAAACATTTGTGAAATATAGTGATTTCCTCAGAAACTGACATTGCAATGAGGAGAGGCCATGCCAAGCATTCCATGTGAAGAGTAAGAGAGTCTCAGGCAGTGGATAAGAAGAGGCCAGGAACTGAGGCTACCCACTCATGCTCCAGGGATGATGGAAAGATGCTAAGGGCATTCTGATCTGAGACACATTTCAAAGTAAACTTTCCTAAGGTCAATTTTTTTTTAACCTGCTATTAGTGGCACGCTGAAAAATTCTTGAGGGAAGATGATTGAAGAAAATTATTTTTATCTTCACAAAATAGATATTTTGAGACCACATAAATAGTAAAGAGGATTTCTGATAATTTCTTTAGAAAGAAAAATAAAAAAGCAAGGTAGCTGCTATTTAATTTAACAAAGAAATGGAACTACAGCTCTTTAAGAGTTCTTTCTGAAATAAGAGTGTTATTTTTCTTTCTTTTTCTCTACATTTTTATTGTATTTTCCTGCTTCCCCTCATCATATAAGAAAGTACTTTACAATAATAAACTCAATGTTCTATGTGCTTGTTTTAAAAGTTCATTAGTAGGTAATTCATAGAAGATTCTGGTAATCTTTGACAAGGTTACACTCCACTGTACTGTGTCTTGAGAACAATTCCATTAAAAGGCCTTAGGATTAACACTGTTATTTCACACAACCCAGCTTAATGATATTTTTCTTTAATCTCTTACAAAGCTGTTAGGAGCAAGCAAGGGACATCAAGGATTTTAAAGAATATAACACCCTAATAAAAATATGAAAAGATTGAAAAACTTAGCCAAATATAAACCATTGGGATGGTTCTTAATGTCCTAAGTTAGGTTTATTCTTGAGGTCTTCCACAAAAACACAAAGATTTTAGAATGTTACTCAGATGAAATTCAAAATAAGTCCCTATTTATAGACCACATATTTGATCTCCCAAACATAAGAGACCTATAGACCTCAAAGTATCATTTAATTTAGAGTTTCTTGACCCTGGATAAACATTTGAATCACTCAGGAGCTTTCAAAGACTGCACTCTTATTTCTCTTCAGATTAATTAGTATTTTTTTAAGTTCTTCAAGTGATGCCAATGTGCAGAGCTGAAATATACTAATTTATTTTCTTATTCTTTGATAGTTATTTTATTTCTATAGCTTTGTGTTTTTTAAATACTCTTCCAAAGATTTTCTGTCTGATCCCTGCCTTCAAATACTCATAATTTTCTAGATAATTCAGTATCATATTTTATTCCCTAATCTTCTGGTTGACACTTCTTTCAATTTTGTACTGTAGTCCTCAGTCTAGGACTGTGTTTTCTCTCTTTAGTCCAAAACTGTGATATACCCATACTGCTACATTTATGTTGACTTACAAATTACTCTTACCCAAACACTATTGCAAGGCACACAATAAAAAACAAGTGACAGTCTCTGAAAAGTAATTGGTTCCATAAATCTCTAGATGATAGTGATGGTGGGAGTGTCTTATGAAATAACAGACTACTGATAAATCAGGCTGACTTATATGGAATTTCAATTTCAGAAATGTTAGGCATTTTGATCCCAATCATAAACTCTGATCCTAGCCTGAACCTGATGTAGCAATATGTTGCTAAGTTTCAGACAAATGAAGAATTTGGTAAAACAAGAGCTTTTTCTGGGTTACCCTGTTCTACTAAGGTTGTAGCTCATAATCTTTGGAGTTGGAATAAAAGTTTTCTATTTAAATATGATTTTATGTTTCCCTAAGCCTAGAAGAGGCAGAAAGTTCCATTGATACTTGCCAGATAAATGCATGTGGTGATTTTGAGTTTGTCACTGCAATTCAGTGTCGAACAGGTCCTATAAAAATAAACTCCTCTGCACAAGAAAGAAACTACAGCTTCCTATATGTTGCCCTAGGACAGATCAAATTATGGCCATGTCTGACATGTACTAATTTTTTTGTGTCAGGTTCCCTCATGGAAAATGAGTCATTCCAATCCAATCTCTGTTCCTAGGATGGCATTCAGGTCAGATTAAAACCAAAACCATGTGAACAGGTGAATGGCTGGCACAAAAGCAAACCTTAACCTTTGTAAGGATATGGAGTTAAGGTAGAGCTGTTACCTACATAAGAGTGGCCTAACAAACATTACAGTCCATAAAAACATCTAAAATTTGGAGACTAGGCATTGGAACCACCCAGCTCTCCTAAAATATGTGATCCTAGGCAAGCTATTTAATCAGTCTCTCAGTTTCGTTATCTTTAAAATGGATTTAACACCCACCTTACATGGCTAGTAGGGAGGAAATAATAGAACACCCACACAGCATTTGAGGCAGTGTCTGGCTTATAAATGCAAGTCTGGGGGCACCTGGATGGCTCAGTCATTTGAGCGTCTGACTTCAGCTCAGGTCATGATTTTGTGGTTCCTGCGCCCGAGCCCCCCTCATTGGGCTCACTTCTGTCAGCAGGAGGCGCTTTGGATCCTCTGTCCCCCTCTCTCTGCCCCTCCCCTACTTGCGCTCTCTCAAAAATAAACATTAAAAAATATGTAAGTAAATGTACGTCTGGTTTATTAATGCCCAGGCATGCACAGAGACAGGGATGTATCTCTCATTATATAAATACACTAAGCTCTGTATCTCTATGTTAAGCCACATGTAGCCATACAAATACATACCCAAAAAGAGAAATACTCATATAAGGGGAAAAAAACCTTAATCTTCTCTGTCTTCTTTCTAGAAATGGAAAATATTACCAAAACAGAAGGGGGCAAAGCGACAGGGCTCTTACATTAGTCACAGATCCCCCTCAACTTTTCCAAGAATGCTTTGGAAGATGAATTAAGTAATGAGGAAATAGCTCTCACCAGTTAGGCCAGTGATCTGCTGAACAATTAATCCACTTTGAGGACCACAAAATTCTTTATCAGGGTCTAGCTTGCTGGGCTCTCCAATGTATAAAGATCATGTTTCTTCGATGGGTTAGACAGCTAAATCTGTCCCAACTTGAGACATATTTTTGGGCGCCAAATGATGATCCAACTTGTCTGTTAACAGCAATAAAATTTACCAACGAATGCCAGATTTCCCTTCCCACCGATTTTAGGCTGTATTAAGTCCAACACACATTTGGAAAACATCACTCCATTGTATTTCTCTAACTTAAGAGGAAATGGTTAGAATAGGTGAGAAACACCCCAAGGCGTCAGTACAGCTTATATGGTGCTTCTTAATTCCTTCCAAGTTACAGTGTTCGGTGGCACAATTACATCCTAAAGTGAAAGACCTACACTTAGTATGTACTCAATGGGCATTTATTATGTAGTTGATAAACTTACCAAAAATCTTATGCGAGTCCTTTGGGCTCAGCCTGAGAATAAGTTCTTGAAGGATTTGAGACTTTCCAAGTAAGAAGACAGAGTCACAGAAAAGAGCAGTAGAGGAAGAGTAACATATTTAAAGTTATACTGCCATTCAGAGAACACAGGAGTGGAACCGGAGTCTTAGAAAACCTAGATAAATGTCCCAATCAACCAGATGAGATGAATAGGAGAGAAAGACTCTACGTGAAGGTTCTCAGGGAAGATACTTCGACCACAGTAAAAAAAGTTTTTGAACAAAACGTTTGATTTCTTCTTTTAAAAAAATTTTTTTTAATGTTTATTCGTTTTTGAGAAAGAGAGACAGCATGAGCAGGGGAGGGGCAGAGAGAGAGGGAGACACAGAATCCAAGGCAGGCTCCAGACTCTGAGCTGGCAGCACAGACACTGACACAGGGCTCCAACCCCCAAACCATGAGATTACGACCTGAGCTGCAGTTGGACGCTCAACCAACTGAGCCACCCAGGTGCCCCAAAACATTTGATTTCTTTTGAATTAACCTGGTAAGAACGTTTCAGAGCGTGCAAGGTAGAGGATTTCATTCCCCAAGTAAAACACTTTAGTTGTTTAATAATTTGGCGTTATGTTTGATTTTATAAAAATGAGTTTAGGTCAGGCATATTTGCTCTAACAATGAAAATGAATACTACGTAGAACACACATTCTACTAGGAAAAAAATTCAGCTCAACTCATTTGCCAAATAATAACTGAGCATGTGGTGAATGTAAGGCATAAAATATTTTAATACTTTATTGTGCATCTTGAATAAAGGTATTTTATGTATTATCTCATTAAAATGTATGAAAAGACTAAGCAAAAATAAGGTGACATATAGACTAAGTATTGTGTCCAGGTAACATACCAGTAAATGAAGCTATATTCCATTCTAACTCTGTATTCTGTGTTCTCAACCATGTCCTAAGACCAAATCCCTTGTCTTAAGCACTTTATATTCAAAAGGACAGAGAAGACAAGCATTCAAATGACATCATATATAGTGCAATAAGGTAGGTAAATACAAATTAAGTCATACTAGATGATCACGACATGACAGACTTAAGAATGTAATATTTAAAGAGTGAGAAACTGATATTCAAAAACAAACTATGTTGTGAGTTCTAAGGCAGAATTCTAAAATTATATCCAGTGTTTAAAACCAGAGGTGTTTAAAATACAGAGGTGTTTTATCTGTAAAATAATTTATACTGAGAAGTTAAAAGGACCCTCATGAGCACTGAGTCCAGGCTCATTCCAAAATAACAATTGTTCCTAAAAAATTCCCCAAAAAGTGTCAGATCTTGGCATCTTATCCTCCCATATTCCTGTTATGTCTTTTCTTTTTAATGTTTACTTATTTTTGACAGAGAGAGAGAGCGTGAGCATGAGCATGAGCAAGTGGGTGAGGGGCAGAGAGAGAGGGAGACGCAGAATCCAAAGCAGGCCCCAGGCTCTGAGCTGTCAGCACAGAGCCCAACGTGAGGCTTGAACTCATGAACATTGAGATCATGACCTGAGATGAATTTGCAGGCTTAACCGACTGAGCCACCCAGGTACCCCTCCTATTATGTCTTGATACTTACCGCATAGTAAACAGAGAGAGGACAACCCAACTGTGTCAAATTCTCTCCACCCCCTTTTGTAATTAAATGTTCCCTTAACAATATATTCCAATAACACCCAATGTATGTATCAAATTCTTTTTTATCCCCAGAAATTGCTTAGTACAAATTTTAGTTTATTTCAAATTCTCTTTTCTCATAAATAAGCATTTATTGAGTACCAACTAAATCAGAACCTCACACACCTGAGGGTGCATAAAGTTATGATATGTATGGCCCTTTGGAAGCTTGCATTTAAAAGAGGCTCATGCATTAAAAAAGAAACTCCAATAACCATACAAAGTTCCAAAGACTGCAATAATCATGTCGCAGCACCACAGAAGTCATAAAAAGTTCTAGAGAAGAAGCCCTTTTTATAGGCCTTGTGGGATGGGAAAACATGAAAGAAAAGGGATCACCCAATAAATTAAAATCTTAATCCTTAATTAACTATTTAATTCCAATAAGCATTTCTGATTCTAACTCCTATGGGCTCTAAAACAAAAGATGCAAAAGAAAGTTGAAATGCAATTTATGAAGAATGAACTAAATCAGTTTGTTTCCTACCTGGGCCCGGCATGTTTCTCCTATTCCACACCACTTCATTTTCTTACTGATTTCCTGTAAGCTTTCATTTCTAATAAACTAAGTGAACGAGATATCATATCATGCTCAAAATCTTTATTCCATATTTTCAAAAATTCTGTAAAAGTTGGGTTCAGAAGGAGTTAGTTGAACAATACTCTCTCCTTGGCATGCATGAGAATCAAGCCCGAAGCAAATGGTTTAGAAAAGCTTATCTATTAGAATAAGTCCAGCATGACATGTAAGAAATAGTCTCTGAACAATAGTCAGTCCCATTTGCAGGACATTACGCTGAAGCCAATGTCCATTTTCCTTCAATACAGAGGTGGTACAGACACAGTGAAAGAGCAATCATGGAAAAAGCCTTTCAAGCAACGTCAAAACACATGCACACACAGACAGCCCCCTCCCCACACACACACACACACAACAAACTAAACAGTATTCCATTCAAAATCTGCAAATTGCTGGACTCAGACTGAGCAGATGAGAAGAGATTGCTTTCTTTCTGACGACCTGGTCCAGAGACTCTA
Organism: Neofelis nebulosa; assembly: GCF_028018385.1. NCBI lineage: Eukaryota > Metazoa > Chordata > Mammalia > Carnivora > Felidae > Neofelis > Neofelis nebulosa. The sequence continues at coordinate 76,260,140 of NC_080788.1, read as the reverse complement.
GATATTAACAACAATTTATAGCTCAGAAAAGAAGAGCGAAGTGAACGCAAACTTTCCCAGCAGAAAGCCTATAAATCTCACAGACCTCTACAAAAATGAGCTCAGCCTTCACTGAGCAACAATATCTGGGGAGGGGAGTAGGGAAAGGAGGGGTGGGCTCCAGGCACTGGGAATTTTACCAATCATAAGAAAGCTGGACTGCAGCAAAGGCTGCAATAAAAGAAGTCAATTGTTCAGGGTGCAACTGCTCCAGTAATCCCATTTAAAAATGGGAACTGAGTTTGCAAAATACCGGAAAGAATCAGCATTCAGCATGCTTGTCCTGGGGGGCATGGAAATGCCCAGGACCACTGAAGGCACGGAAATACCAAAGGACTAAAAAGATCATAAACAGAAAAAACAAAAAAACCAAAAATTTTGCAAAGCACACTAGTGAGAAGCTGCATAGGGTAAGGCAGAGAGTACTGGAAGGTTCATCTCTTCTGGGTCCATCTTCACATTTGTGAAATTAAGACACTGGCTTAGCTGACTCCTCAAAGTTTTGTCGATATTAAGATTCTATGAGTTCTGTGAAGCACTACAATGAAAACTATACAAAGTAAACACAATAGTATAGGCAGCAGCAATAACACTCAACTGGGGAGACAAGGGGATTGTTGAGGACCCCTTGTGCTACACAGAGGATCCCAACATTCAAGCAAGGTTGGTGTAACCCCACACTCATTCCAACTCTCCAACACAAATTTTGTATCAAACTGTTAAGAAATTTACCATGTCCTGTGCTGTGTAGATATCACGAATTCACAGCATTTAATACCCTAATCCCTCACTAAAATCCTCCACGGCTTCTGTTGCCCCAAATAAGATCCCAGACTCCTGAACCATATCCTCCAAGGCCCAATACGATCTGACCCTGAGCTTTGTCTTCAACCTCACCTCCCCACAATCTCCCTCTGGTTTACTTCATCTGAGCCCACTGGCCCTATTTTTGTACTTTGGGTGCATCAAGCTCACCCCAACCTCAATGCCTTTTTCCTTCTGCCTGCAAAGACTTCTCCCTGCCCAACAACAGGCCGTTTCCTTCACATCATTTATGTTTCACTCCAAATGTCACTTAACTAAGAAACCATCCCTGATTCCCCTACGAGTCACTTCATCACATTGCTCTTGTATTTTTTCAGCATTATTTACCATTCTCTGAGATTAAATTATTTCTTTACACATTTGTTTTCTGTCTTCCCTAACTAGATCATAAGCTGAGTGAAGGCACAAATGTGATCTGTTTAATGTACTCCTCTACATGATAGATGCTTAAAAATTGTTTGTTGAATGATTAAACCACAATTTAAGTATTAGCACCTTTATTTTACTAAGAAATCTCAGATAAAAGGTTTAGTGACTTGCTCAAGTGAAACCCTCTAGTAAATAATTATGTTAAGATTAGTTAAGATTAGGGACTTTAAATAACCTTTCTATTAGAATTTGTTTCTGCCTTTCTGGAGTATTCCATCCAAGTGATCCTAGAAGCCACTTTTCATCACTCTTTTTTTAATTTTTTTTTAACGTTTATTTATTTTTGAGACAGAGAGAGACACAGCATGAACGGGGGAGGGGCAGAGAGAGAGGGAGACAGAATCGGAAGCAGGCTCCAGGCTCTGAGCCATCAGCCCAGAGCCCAACGCGGGGCTCGAACTCACGGACTGCGAGATAGTGACCTGAGCTGAAGTCGGACGCTTAACTGACTGAGCCACCCAGGCACCCTTCATCACTCTTTATAAGTGGAGCAAACTACCTCAGTGTATTGATAACCCTGCTCTGTGTATAAGAGGGTCTATTTTCAAGCATGTGTTAGAGTAGAGATGAGGTTCCGGACTGGGGGGGGGGGGTGCGGGGGGGGTGGTATCTTAGCATAAGACTAGGGATGAAATTTGATACTTAATAAGAATTAAAAATCATATTTTTCTATCGTGATGAGAAAGAAAGGGATCATGAGGTAGTTGGGGAAAATAACTAATTTGAGACTTGGGTATATTTCAATATCATCGGTCAATGGAATACTAGTCATGGATTTGAAGTTGTGTTCAATTATGTATTGAACTGTTTCAAAGCATGGGTTTGAAAGTCTGGACCTGAATCCCTTTTCTGCCATCTCTGCATGACCTTGTGGCCTGTCTGTACTTCACTTATAAACAGGGGTTACTATCATACACCTGATGCAGACTAAATGAATTTACAGATAGAGAACTCTTGGGTCAGAACCTGGCACTGAGTATCAATCAACACACGCTAGCTATTGTTATTATCACTAGTTTATACTTTTCACTGTGAGCTCTCACATTGCAAAAGACATTAGTCATTTAATTTTCAGATGAACCTTGTTATATCACAATAATATCTTCGATAGCTATGGATCTTTCACTCATATGTTACTGCATACCACCCAAAACCTAACACAATTCACTGACAACTCTACTCCCACGGCTCAGGGAATTTCAGTGAGTTCCTCCCTTCCATTCTAAATCCCTGTTCTCTGCCAGTGGCTTCAAACTTTTGGGTTACTTTTAGTCTAACTCCTGTGGACTACCTCCTAGGTTATACTTTCCACAAGGTTTTCTCTTTAGGTTTGCCCCTGGCATCTCTCAGTTGGCTCTTGCTCCTTGCTAAGCATCTTGATGGCTACTCTGGCTCATCCTGACTCAAGTTGGGTCTAGTATCCTGCTCTCCTGTTTCTGTGGAGAGGGACAGGAGATCATAAATACTACAATAGGGCATCCTCAGGGCACCTTGGTGGTTCAGTTGGTTAAGCATCCAACTCTTGATTTTGGCTCAGGTCATTGTCTCAAAGTCTTGGGATCGAGCCCCACATTGGTCTTGTGCTGAGCATGGAGCCTGCTTAAGATTCTCTCTCACCTCTTTCTGTCCCCTCCCTCACTAGTACTCTTTCTCTCTCTCAAAATAAATAAATAACATTTTTTTAAAAAGAAAAAAAAACAATAGGGCATCTCAACACAGTGTAGTTTAATAAAGTTGAGCCTGTATTCCAACTTCTATGGGACTGAGTCAAGATGTCTAACTTAGAAAAGAAGGGACATCACTTAAGTATGTACTGTGAATTCATATCTTTTTCTTTACCAGACTCATAAGTAATATCTTCTTTACATTCTCACTTTTTAATGCCATCATCCTTTAGTCAGAAAATATTTTCTGACAGGGGTACCTGGGTGGCTCAGTCAGTTAAGCACCTGACTTCGGCTCAGGTCATGATCTCACCGCTCCTGAGTTCGAGCCCTGCATCGGGCTCTGTGATGAAAGCTCAGAGTCTGGAGCCTGCTTCCAGTTCTGTGTCTCCCTCTGTCTCTGCCCCTCTCCCACTCAGGCTCTGTCTCTTTCTCTCAAAAATAAATAAACGTTTGAAAGAATTTAAAAAAAAAATAGTTTCTGACAAATCCTTCTTCCACATTTCTACTCTGCTTCCTCCAACCACTGTATGTTCAAAATGTCTTTAAATATACTTGAACGCTATAAAAGCCCACCATATTTCCTGGATCTTCATTAAAATTCTTGGCTAGAGAGTACCCTGCTCTCTCTATACTTTAAACATTTCCATATTTTCTAACTCATAATCTTTTACAAAATTGTTTTCAAAGGTAAATTTTAGCTAGGTGTTTCCAGGAAGCAAGAATACAGGAACTGAAATGTCATCATGTGCCACAAGCTCTATCATCTTATTTTTATTAAGGAAGTCTTTGGTAAGGGGCGCCTGGGTAGCTCAGGCAGTTAAGCATCCAACTCTTGATCTCAGCTCAGGTCGTGATCTCACAGTTCATGAGATCGAGCCCCACGTTGGGCTCTGTGCTGGCAGTGCAAAGTTTGCTCGGGGTTCTCTCTCCCTCTCTCTCTGCCCCTCCCCTGCTCGCGGTCATGCGCTCTCTCATGCTCTTTCTCAAAATAAATAAATAAACTGAAAAAAAGCCTTTGGTGAAACAAATATTCTGCTTTGAAAACTAGTCATCTAGGAAGCATAAACCTTAAATAAAAAATAAAAAAACTCTAGCTTCTCGCAAATATGATAGGTAAGGGTACTGCACACTTTGTTCAGAGGGTGATTTTCAAAATCAGGTGGCATCAGTGTATCAATCTAAGTGGTCCACCTTGCAAAATGAGGAAATACCTTTAATGAGCACATACATTAGAGCTACTAAAGGAAAACAGCTCTATCTCAAAATATACCCTTCCTATGGAAGTATCTCATGAAATAGATACCATGGTCCATGGACAGCAGTCCCTTCTGCTTGTCAAGTCAGATATACTCAAATCAGGAAAAGCACAGGGAAGAAAGAGAGGCAGCCTACTACACAAAACCCTTACCCCAGTTACTTTACCCATCCTTTGAAGGAATATCAAATTTAACTTGAAAAGCACTTAAGCCTAGGCAGGATGAGCTACAGTGCCAACATCACTGATATTTATTGATAAAGTTAACATTACCAGTGGTACTAAAAAAATATAGCCGAACATTTCCACCGTAACTGAGGTCATCTTTGGGTGAAGGGTTAGAAAAGGTGTGTTATCAACTACTAGATCTGGCACTCTCTTCTGGCTATCCATGGAGCTCACATTTTCTCAAGGTAAACGTGAGAGTTCTCTCTACCTCAGCAAAACCCAGGACCGACAACAAAATATCACTTTCGCTAAGTGAGAGCAGCATGAGATTCATACCTGGAAATACCTCAAAACAGTCATCAATAAATGACCATAGACACAGGTAGGATGAGCAGTAAGAGGGTTTCGGTCTTGAGGGTTCACTCTATAAGACCTCTGTTATCCATTAAATGTATGTTATTTACACCATAGAGTAAATTGCAGCCAAGGTTTGCCAGTTATGGAAACAGGTTGTCATCGGTCTCAGGGGAGCATAGAGAGTTCATCACAGATGACACAATGTTTAGCGTAGAGACACACCAACAGGATCTGCTTACATCAACCTCCTGTAACCAAATATTCAAGTATGTGTTCACTCATTCCTCATTAAACACTTTTGTTTTTTCCGAGAGACAGAAAGAGAGAGAGAGAGAGAGCAGGGGAGGGGAAGAGGGAGAGGGAGAGGGAGAGAGAGAATCTTAAGCAGACTCGATCTCAGGACTGTGAGATCATGACCTGAAGCAAAATCAAGAGTCTGGGCACTTAACTGACTGAGCCACTCAGGTGCCCCAAACACTTCTGAATGCCTTCTATCAGCCATGTATTGAGCTGGCTGCTAAGGACACAGAAATGCATGAAATGTGATCTCTGACCTGGACAAATCCATAATCTATTAGATGATGCACATGCAAACAAAAGGTATCAGGTATCATAACAGGAATGTGTATAAGAGCCAATGGTGGGTTTAGGTAGCTGTGTGGGTGGCATTAACCAGGACAGGAAGAGTAAGAATTATGAGCAAGTGAGTGTGTCTGTGGGAGGAGGGGGGGAAGGGGGGGAGGGGGAAAGAAGAGTGAGAGAGTGAGTTTGGGACAGGGAGGAATTGGAAATAATCACTGCTTTGGACATGCTGAGTTTGAAGGGCTACAGGACTATCAGAGGACATGTTCAGTAGGCCATTGAGCATGAGTCTAGAACATCAGATCATAGTGAAGATTACAGTTGCACAGATCTGGAATGCAACCATATGCACGTAGTAGCTGAAGCCTTGGGTATGAATGGGACATCTCTTCCCTGAGCTTCTGCTAAACTGTTGGGTCCATTGTCCATTTCCTCTCATTACTATTTTCTACCCTTGGTATTTTTACCAAAAATATATTCTGTTAGTTGGCTCTCCTCTTGCCCCTTAATTTTTTTCTAGCATCATGTATGACTCTTACTTTTGATCTAGTTTTATTTTTATCACTTTTTCTTCTACTTTTTTCTTACTTCTTTCCAATAATTTTTCCTCATAATAAAAGCCTTCTCCCTTAACACTACTCCAAATATGGAATTAATCTAAATTAGGAACCTATATTTTTAAAAATTTTAACATTTTATCATGTAGAATTCATACATAAACAAAAATATACAGAGTATTCTAACAAACTTCCATATGCTTCAAGAGGCAGCTATGTTTTAAAAAATAAAATCAGCAAAGAGTACTGCAATCATATATGAACCTCATTCTTCTCCTAAACCAGAAAATAACAAGGATAGCCTCTGTCCATGGATGTTCACATCTTTTCATTCTTAATCTCTTGCCCTGTGTTATCCACTATTCAGCCAAACTTTCCATTAATTTTATCCTTATAACCACCTTGTGGGAGTCAGGTGCTATTACTTTACCCATCTGATGCGAACAAAAACTTAAGACTCAGATTTAATGATTTGTCCAAAGTCATGCACGACCAACCAATCAGTGTCTGAGCCAGGCAATTTTGATGTATTCCTTCAAACCTGCCTCAGTGCTTTAAATGCAGTGGAAACGATGTGAACACCAGTTGATGATAATTATATTATCCTGCTATAATGACATCCTTTGCATTGTTCTTATTCATACAATTCCTTGACTCAGCATTTTCTGAATCCTTAAAAGAGCTGTTGGTGAATTTAACATACCGGGCTATTTAAAAGGCAATTAGTTGCAGGTAAGAACAAATCTTCCTTGACAATGCCAGGGGAGTCAGCCTTTTAGATTCAGTTTCAAAAGATTTCAGTGTCACTATCAATCTAGGTGATCATCTGGAACCTCAAGTCTAAGACATCCTTCCCAAGATTCAGGGATGCCTAAATGAGCTCACAGGCCCAGGGTCCCTGCCCAAGGTAAGAAAGAAGCTGTTGAGGCAGAATAACAGCTCTTCTTCTACATGTGGTCTTGAGCCCAGTTTTCTAGTCCACCCTAAAAGGAGACATCATTCCTTCTCAAGGCCCACACCAACCGTATGGCCACTAGACCGAAAAGTAGAATCAGATCTCATCATGCTCTGGGGGGACAAGAGCAAAGTGTGATTAGGGAGAAAATAACTTATACTCCAAAGGAATTACAAGGCTATGCCAATTCATATTGGCGGACACCTGAGTGATATAGATGTAAACAGATTCTCAGAGCATTAAACCAAGGAGGGTGGAACTTAACATTGGATTGGGTTGAATTTACTGATATGGGTGCATTGCCAGACACTCGGGATTTCATGTGCCATCTCTAACAGTAGAAGTGCCTATAGCAGTTTGCTTGGTGGGGTGGAGAGACCAGAACTTCCTTAGCATAATGTAAAGGAAGGAAATGAAAAGTTAAGAATACAGGGATGTTGCTGTGAATTTCTTATGTGACTTGAACACCTCCCAAGATCACTATATCTTTCTGGAACGACCAAAAAATACTTTCTTCTTTAAAATATTGAGAAAGACATCATTGATAGGAGTATCAATGTCTTTGAAAAGTTGTGTAGAACCTGCTCTGTATAGGCCAGGATGAAGGTAGGATATGCCCCTATTGAGATGTCCTCCCTGATGTTAGAAGAGATAAGGGGATACTGGAGAGGCAAAGGCCAAGTGGCAATGCTTAACCACCAGAAGCAAGGTAGGTATAATTTCCATAATGAATAGCAGAAAACAGAGACAACATGGCAGTCTGAATGTTTTGACCTTCATGGATCTGACAGTGGCTCACTGGTTTTCCTAGGAATGAAAAAGCATCAGCTTGCTTCTAAAATACTGTCTGATTTGTAGAACAGAAATCTCAAGCCCAGGAACTGAACTTAAAGGTCCACAATGGAGAGTCAAGACCTCTCATCTAGTTTTCACAATGAAGCAAGTTCATGGACTTTGAGCTTTCTTGATAGGTGGGCCTCCTTCAGGAAGGGCAATGTAATACTGTGCAATTATATACTGAAAATATTTTCCAAGTCTTTCCATAAAGTAACTGAAGGCCATTTTCTGAAGTGACCACATACCAGAGAAAGGGAAAAATGAAGATCTTTCAGGGGTTTCTAGACACTGGCTCTGAATTAATACTGTTTCCTAGGGATCCAAAGCAGAGTTTCTAGGGGAAGTTGGGAAAACAGTGGTCAACGGTACCTGGAGCTTTGTCTCCAGTTTTTCTTGCAGTGAGCCCAGTAGGTCCATGGATGACCTTGCATTGGCATCCCAGTTCCTGAAAATGTAATTGAAATTAAGTTGCTTAGCTCTTGGCAGAATCCTCACACTGGCTTCCAGCATTCACACACTTATGAATGGAGAAACAGAGGGTAAAAGTGGGAATGGATCCTATTCAAGAAAATTTTGGTATCACCAAAATATCACATTTATAAATAGTACATTCTATAGCATTTCCTGAGTCAATTATGTTTTAAGATATGAAATCTAGAAATGATTCCCAGACATCAGAACCAATGAAATAGATTTTCTCATTTCCATACACTGAAAAATCTGCCAGCATTTTATCACTACATTTTCAATGACAGCTTTAATATGATCTCTGCTTTCATCCACCAAGGACAGCTAATATCTCAGATTTTGGTCTTCTGTCTCTGTTAGACACTCTATATTTTGAGTCAGTCCTGTAGCCCTTAGAAATGGGTTTACTGGTTAAACCATGATCATTTGCTTTCTATGTCAAAATACATTATTTTCAATGGAGACCATAAGTCAAATTGATTGTGTCTCCTCCCTTAATGAAAGAGTAGATGATAGTAGGGGGAGGAAGATGGAGGTGGAGGAGGAGGAGGCTGGGCTCACTGCATCCTGTGGATCACTTAGTTTCCACCCACACCTGCCTAAATAACCCAGAAAACCACCAGAAGACTAGCAGAACGGATTCTCCAGAGCCAAGCATAGACAAGAGGCCCACGGAAGAGGGTAGGAAGGGCAGAGAGGCGATGCGCCCTCCACGGACTGGCGGGAGGGAGCCAGGGTGGAGGGGCAGACCACCGGCAAAGCAGAGCTCCCGAGTCTGGCTGGCAAAAGTGGAGGGGCTGGATGGAGTGTGTTCTGACAGCAAGCGGGACTGAACATCTGGAAGGTTATAAGTTAACAGCTCTGCTCAGAGAACAGGAGGGCTGGAGGACAACAGGAGGGAGAGTTGTTGAACCTTGGACAGAAGAGCTCAGCTTGGTGGGGAACAAAGGCACTGGGAAGCACCATCTCCCTCGCCCATCCCCCAGCCAAAACTTGTTTGCACCATGCAAACGCTGTGCTTCTGTGGATCCATCCCTCCGGCAGCGGTGGGTCTGACTCCCTACAGGTGCCACAGGGCCCCTCCTGAAGTGCATCACTGAAGGAAAAGTGAGCTGAGCCTGCCCCTTCCGCCCCTGTGCACCTTGCAGATCCACCCAGCTAATACTCCAGATCCCCAGCACCACAAGCCTGGCAGTGTGCAAGTAGCCCAGATGGGCCATGCCACCACACAGTGAATCCCGCCCCTAGAAGAGAGGAAGAGAAGGTACACACCAGTCTGATTGTGGCCCCAGCAGTGGGCTGGGGGCAGACATCAAGTCTGACTGCGGCCCCACTCACCAACACAAGTTATTCAAGACAGCACAGGGGAAGTGCCCTGCAGTTCCGCACCACTCCAGGGACTATCCAAAATGAAGAAATGGAAGAATTCCCCTCAAAAGAGATGCCAGGAAATAGCGAGAGCTAACGAACTGATCAAAAACGATTTAAACAATATAACAGAAAATGAATTTAGAATAATAGTCATAAAATTAATCGCTGGGCTTGAAAACAGTATAAAGGACAGCAGACAATCTATTGCTACAGGAATCAAGGGACTAAGGAACAGCCAGGAGGAGCTAAAAAATGCTATTAATGAGCTGCAAAATAAAATGGAGATGACCATAGCTCGGATTGAAGAGCCAGAGGAGAGATTAGGTGAACTAGAAGATAAAATTATGGAAAAAGAAGAAGCTGAGAAAAAGAGATAAAAAAAATCCAGGACTACGAGGGGAAAATTAGAGAACTAAGGGATGCACTAAAGAGAAATAATCTATGCATAACTGGTATTCCAGAGGAGGAAGAGAGAGGGAAAGGTGCTGAAGGTGTACTTGAAGAAATCATAGCTGAAAACTTCCCAGATCTGGGGAAGGAAAAAGGCAGTGAAATCCAAGAGGCACAGAGAACTCCCTTCAGACGTAACTTGAATCGATCTTCTGCATGACATATCATAGTGAAACTGGAAAAATACAAGGATACAGAGAAAATACTGAAAGCAGCTAGGGATAAACGTGCTCTAACATACAAAGGGAGACTGATAAGACTCATGATGGATCTCTCTACTGAAACTTGGCAGACCAGAAAGGAATGGCAGGAAATCTTCAATGTGATGAACAGAAAATATATGCAGCTAAGAATCCTTTATCCAGCAAGTCTGTCATTTAGAATAGAAGGAGAGATAAAGGTCTTCCCAAACAAACAAAAACTGAAGGAATTCGTCACCACTAAACCAGCCCTACAAGAGAGCCTAAGGGGGATCCTGTGAGACAAAGTACCAGAGACATCGCTACAAGCATGAAACCTACAGACATCACAATGACTTTAAACCCATATCTTTCTATAATAACACTGAATGTAAATGGACTAAATGCGCCAACCAAAAGACATAGGGTGTCAGAATGGATAAAAAAACAAGACCCATCTATTTGCTGTCTAAAAGAGACTCATTTTAGACCTGAGGACACCTTCAGACTGAAAGTGAGGGGTTGGAGAACTATTTATCATGCTACTGGAAGTCAAAAGAAAGCTGGAGTAGCCATACTTATATCAGACAAACTAGACTTTAAATTAAAGGTTGTAACAAGAGATGAAGAATGGCATTATATAATAATTATAGGGTCTATCCATCAGGAAGAGCTAACAATTATAAATGTCTATGCACCAAATACAGGAGCCCCCAAATATGTAAAACAATTACTCACAAACATAAGCAACCTTATTGATAAGAATGTGGTAATTGCAGGGGACTTTAATACTCCACTTATAACAATGGATAGATCATCTAGACACACGGTCAATAAAGAAACAGGGCCCTAAATGATACATTGGATCAGATGGACTTGACAGATATATTAGGAACTCTGAATCCCAAAGCAAGAGACTATACTTTCTTCTCGAGTGCACATGGAACATTCTCCAAGATAGATCACATACTGAGTCACAAAACAGCCTTTCATAAGTATACAAGAATTGAGATCATACCATGCATACTTTCGGACCACAATGCTATGAAGCTTGAAATCAACCACAGGAAAAAGTCTGGAAAAACTCCAAAAGCATGGAGGTCAAAGAACACCCGACTAAAGAACGAGTGGGACAACCAGGCAATTAGAGAAGAAATTAAAAAATATATGGAAACAAACGAAAATGAAAATGCAACAATCCAAACACTTTGGGATGCAGCAAAGGCAGTCCTGAGAGGAAAATACACTGCAATCCAGGCCTATCTCAAGAAACAAGAAAAATCCCAAATACAAAATCTAACAGCATACCTAAAGGAAATAGAAGCAGAACAGCAAAGATACCCCAAACCCAGCAGAAGAAGAGAGATAATAAAGATCAGAGCAGAAATAAACAATATAGAATCTAAAAAAACTATAGAGAAGATCAATGAAACCAAGAGTTGGTTGTTTGAGAAAATGAACAAAATTGATAAACCTCTAGCCAGGCTTCTCAAAAAGAAAAGGGAGATGACCCAAATAGATAAAATCATGAATGAAAATGGAATTATTACAACCAATCCCTCAGAAATACGAGCAACTACCAGGGAATACTATGAAAAATTGTATGCCAACAAACTGGACAACCTGGAAGAAATGGACAAATTCTGAAACACCCACACACTTCCAAAACTCAATCAGGAGGAAATAGAAAGCTTGAACAGACCCATAACCAGAGAAGAAATTGAATTGGTTATCAAAAATCTCCCAACAAAGAAGAGTCCAGGACCAGATGGCTTCCCAGGGGAGTTTTACCAGACGTTTAAAGCAGAGATAATACCTATCCTTCTCAAGCTATTCCAAAAAATAGAAAGGGAAGAAAAACTTCCAGACTCAATCTATGAAGCCAGCATTACTTGATTCCTAAACCAGACAGAGACCCAGTAAAAAAAGAGAACTACAGGCCAATATCCCTGATGAATATGGATGCAAAAATTCTCAACAAGATACTAGCAAATCGAATTCAACAGCATATAAAAAGAATTATTCACCATGATCAAGTGAGATTCATTCCTGGGATGCAGGGCTGGTTCAACATTTGCAAATCAATCAACGTGATACATCACATTAATAAAAGAAAAGATAAGAACCATATGATTCTGTCAATCGATGTAGAAAAAGCATTTGACAAAATTCAGCATCCTTTCTTAATAAAAACCCTCGTTTGGGCTGAGCACTCGGTGTTGTATGGAAACTAATTTGACAATACATTTTATATGAAAGAAAGAAAGAAAGAAAGAAAGAAAGAAAGAAAGAAAGAAAGAAAGAAAGAAAGAAAGAAAGAAAGAAAGAAAGAAAGAAAAGAAAAGAAAAGAAAAGAAAAGAAAAGAAAAGAAAAGAAAAGAAAAGAAAAGAAAAGAAAGAAAAGAAAAGAAAAGAAAAGAAAAGAAAAGAAAAGAAAAGAAAAGAAAAGAAAAGAATGGAAAGGAAAGGAAAGGAAAGGAAAGGAAAGGAAAGGAAAGAAAAGAAAAGAAAAGAAAAGAAAAGAAAAGAAAAGAAAAGAAAAGAAAAGAAAAGAAAAGAAAAGAAAAGAAAAGAAATATCCTCGAGAAAGTCAGGATAGAAGGAACGTACTTAAACATCACAAAAGCCATTTATGAAAGCCCACAGCTAACATCATCCTCAATGGGGAAAAACTGAGAGCTTTCCCCCTGAGATCAGGAACACGATAGGGATGTCCATTCTCACCACTGTTGTTTAACAGTGTTGGATGTTCTAGCATCAGCAATCAGACAACAAAAAGAAATCAAAGGCATCAACATTGGCAAAGATGAAGTCAAACTTTCACTTTTTGCAGATGACATAATATTATACATGGAAAATCTGATAGACTCCACCAAAAGTCTGCTAGAACTGATACATGAATTCAGGAAAGTTGCAGGATATGAAATCAATGTACAGAAATCAGTTGCATTCTTATACACTAATAATGAAGCAACAGAAAGACAAATAAAGAAACTAATCCCATTCACAATTGCACCAAGAAGCATAAAATACCTAGGAATAAATCTAACCAAAGATGTAAAAGATCTGTATGCTGAAAACTATAGAAAGCTTATGAAGGAAATTGAAGAAGATATAAAGAAATGGAAAAACATTCCGTGCTCATGGGTTGGAAGAATAAATATTGTCCAAATATCAATACTATCCAAAGCTATCTACACATTCAATGCAATCCCAATCAAAATTGCACCAGCATTCTTCTCAAAGCTAGAACAAGCAATCCTAAAATTCATATGGAACCACAAAAGGCCCCGAATAGTGAAAGTAATTTTGAAGAAGACCGGAGCAGGAGACATCACAATCCCAGACTTTAACTTCTACTACCAAGCTGTAATCATCAAGACAGCACGGTATTGGCACAAAAACAGACACATAGACCAATGGAATAGAATAGAAACCCCAGAACTAGACCCATAAAAGTATGGCCAACTAATCTTTGACAAAGCAGGAAAGAATATCCAATGGAACAAAGACAGTCTCTTTAACAAACGGTGCTGGGAGAACTGACAGCAACATGGACAAGAATGAAACTAGACCACTTTCTCATACCATTCACAAAAATAAACTCAAAATGGATAAAGGACCTGAATGTGAGACAGGAAACCATCAAAAGGAGAAAGCAGGAAAAGACCTCTCTGACCTCAGCCGCAGCAATTTCTTACTTGACACATTCCCAAAGGCAAGGGAATTAAAAGCAAAAATGAACTATTGGGACCTCATGAAGATAAAAAGCTTCTGCACAGCAAAGGAAACAATCAGCAAAACTAAAAGGCAACCAACAGAATGGGAAAAGATATTTGCAAATGACATATTGGACAAAGGGCTAGTATCCAAAATCTATAAAGAGCTCACTAAACTCCACACCTGAAAAACAAAGAATCCAGTGAAGAAATGGGCAGAAAACATGAATAGACGCTTCTCTAAAGAAGACATCCAGATGGCCAACAGGCACATGAAAAGATGCTCAACGTCACTCCTCATCAGGGAAATACAAATCAAAACCACACTCAGATATCATCTCACACCAGTCAGAGTGGCTAAAATAAACAAATCAGGAGACTATAGATGCTGGAGAGGATGTGGAGAAACGGGAACCCTCTTGCACTGTTGGTGGGAATGCAAACTGGTGCAGCCACTCTGGAAAACAGTGTGGAGGTTCCTCGAAAAATTAAAAATAGACCTACACTATGACGTAGCAATAGTACTGCTAGGAATTTACCCAAGGGATACAATAGTGCTGATGCATAGGGGCACTTGTACCCCAATGTTTGTAGCAGCACTCTCAACAAAAGCTAAATTATGGAAAGAGCCTAAATGTCCATCAGCTGATGAATGGATAAAGAAATTGTGGTTTATATACACAATGGAGTACTATGTGGCAACGAGAAAGAATGAAATATGGCCCTTGTAGCAACATGGACGGAACTGGAGAGTGTTATGCTAAGTGAAATAAGCCATACAGAGAAAGATAGATACCATATGTTTTTACTCTTATGTGGATCCTGAGAAACTTAACAGGAACCCATGGGGGAGGGGAAGGAAAAAAAAAAAGAGGTTAGAGTGGGAGAGAGCCAAAGCATAAGAGACTCTTAAAAAATGAGAACAAACTGAGGGCTGATGGGGGGTGGGAGGAGGGGAGGATGGGTGATGGGTATTGAAGAGGGCATCTTTTGGGATGAGCACTGGGTGTTGTATGGAAACCAATTTTACAATAAATTTCATATATTAAAAAAAATAATAAAATAAAATGTTTTTAATTAAAATAATAAATAAATGGTAAATTGTATGGTATGTGAATTATATCTCAATAAAACTGTTAAAAAAAAGTAGATGATACACAAGATAATACTTGCTTAATATCCCTCTCAGCAATATTTTAGGTTGTCACATAAGAATTTTGACTTAAAAGGGCACCTGGGTAGCTCAGTTGGTTGAGCATCTGACTCTTGGTTTTGGCTTAGGTCATGATCTCATGGTTCATGAGTTTGAGCCCTGCATCAGGTTCCATGCTGACAGTGCAGAGCCTGACTGGGATTCTCTCTCCCTCTCTCTCTGCCCCCTTCTGCTTTCTCTCTGTGTCTCTCTGTCTCCCTGTCCTTCTGTCTCTCTCTCTCCACAATAAATAAATAAATTTAAAAGGAAGGAATTTTGACTTAAAAAATCAGAATTATTTCCAGTGTCACTATATGAGAAGGAGTCAATACGTTTTCAAAAGAACATCTTTGTACATGCTAATACAAAGTAAAATTTGGTACATTGAAAACCATGTAGAATCAAACTCCTAAGGGAAAAATGTACTGCACTGAATTATCATGATAATGTTCTTTAAAACACCCATCTTTATCCCTCAGGAAAATAAAAGCAAATTGAGAAATAGCAAAATTTCAAAAACTTTTGAAAGCCTCAAATTACATAAAACATAGAATTAAAAAAAATATCCTATAGGGTTATGCAAAACAGGGTCTCCTATACAGCATCATCTGGGAGGGTAGCCAGGAAATAGCAAGAGAGTCACATTAATAACTGCTTTTTAAAATTTTTGTTAAGAAATTGAATTTTCACACGTATGTTATCTCAGTCTCTTTTGTATGTTCAAACTAATAGCAACAGAATTTAACTGCTGGAGCATAGTCATGACTTAAAAATGAAAATCTTAAATAAAAGCTTACTATAGGCCATTGTTCCCTATTTTCATCTATTATATATTCCTTAAAAATATGAAAAAAATCATTGTGAAAACACTCGTAGAAGGAAAAAAATTATCCTGAGAGCTAATGTGTTATAAAATCACAAACTATACACTATTTTTCAGAAACTATCTTTAACATTTATCCTCAACATTTCATATGTGATCTCTACTGTTGTTCTTTTCCTTTACATCTGAACACATTGTGTGTGAGATTGAAACTGGGTTCCAAGAATGTGACATTGTGGCTAAAGATTCACATTTTAAACCTTCAGCTAATAATTTCCAGCTTTATCTGCATTAGTTTAATTTTGTGAGACTAAGCATTTTAGCAATAATATGAATATCTGAACTTTTGTATTCTTCCCATTCCTTAAAAAATAAAATAGAACAAAATCCCCAAATAGTTGTGACCTTTGCTGTTGCTGATAATTAATACTCAGAATCCTATATTTTTATGGGCACTTATTCAGAGTATATAAAACATCTTTGCATGCATTAATCCATTCAATACTGTAATACAGTGAGATGCTAATGATTATCCCATTTGAAACTGAAGCTTAGCAGAGTAAATTGCATATGATTTCACAGCACATAAGCAGAGGAACCACTTAGAAAGATGACATAAATGCCGGTCACTTCTGTGTACTATCTTGAAAAATGGATTGCCCAGCTGATATACTGAAAGCGTTAGTATAGGTAAGGAAGGTTAGGGGTGTTGTGTTGATTAGATTAAAGCTGATTACACAAATGGTAAATGTATGAGAGTTGAGAACTGCGTATTTTCTTAAACAATTATATTACAAAAAGATATTTATTGTAAGTCTGAATATTAATTTTGGTAGAATTTCACACAGTAATTCAGCTCTTAAATTTCATAATCTATTTGTCTTACTCCATTGTTCAATACCCAAATCTTCCAGGCAAGCAAAGTGTATGTTAAAATTATCACCGAGGTTAATTCAATGAAGAAAAATCTGGTACAAGGAACGGAGACTTTATGTTAAATACTCCAAATCTACTGCCTAACCTAAAAATACTATGTTATGTTATATATAACTTATATAATAATGCATACAAGGCATCTAAGTCATGAAGTCATAACTTAACTTGGACAATTTGACTAAAAAGACTGGAACTAGCTTGTTTGTGGTGTGTATGTGATATTTATATCAATTAAAATACTCTAAGTGCTCACTAATGTATTTCTGAAATCAATACTAACATTTTCAAGTTTTCATTATATGACAAACGCCAATTTTTAAAAATCAGTTTTATTTCAATTCTAGAAAAATTGTTTTAAAAATAAGCCAGAGAAAAATGCGCAAACCAAATTTATACATAGTATCTACTCAATGGTAGAAACTTGAGTGCCTTTATTTAAAAATGTTTACAGACTTATGCCTAATTTTCCAAATATTTTCCCAACTTTAAAATACTGTGATGTGTATGTTTTATATATATACATATAGATAGATAGATAGATAATTAAATGATTGCTAATATCTTTTATTTAATATGCTTTTCAACCCAACGCCTATAGTCAACTCTCAGGTATTTGTTTATGTTGTCCATAACCTAATCCTTGACTACAAGGAGTTCAAATGTCTCTTCCTGGCCTTTTAAAATTATATAATTCACATATATACTTGAGTGATGGTCAAACTCAATGAACCCTATTGGACTTAACACTCCCCTTTTGTAACATACATTTGATAATGAACAGTGTAATAGATAATAGGACTTGTCAGTACCCATAGTTACTAAATATATAAATATATATTAAATAAAACAGTGTATAATAAGCTGGTATAAATGGGTATTTTGAGATACAAGTTTTCAGACATAGCTACATTGCAGTATTTCACTAATTATGAAGATATAATGGAGAAGTCAGATTCTTGCACCTGTACATAGAATCACCAAGAATGGGACATCAGCAGTAAATGCATTCTGATGAGTTGGAGCGGAGTCCTCAAATTTATCTACTATAAGCAGCAGGTGTTCCTACTGATGGCTTGATATATGATAAAAGTGGAAATCACGTCCTTGTAAAATTAAAACTAAGGCAGTATACAATTCTTCTTCAATAGACATTACAATGGTATTTCTGGAAAATTCAGGTTATATTAAAGCTCTGAAAAGAAAAAAAATCAAACTTTGTGTCGATATGTAAAATTGAGTTACATTCTTGGCTCAGATAATTATAAAGGAGGTTCTCACCTATGTGAATGACCAACAGACTAGCCAGTGGTTGTATATTGCAGTATATGAAGGAGATTCTAGGTTTATAAAGCTGTCCTAGACTTGACAGGGTGGCTAATGTCTCAGCCCCACCCATCAAACACCACCCCCAACTGCTGTGATAACCCAAAATGCCTCCACAAATTTCTAAAACTATCCCTAATGGGGTCATAATGTCAATGTTGAGAACCACTGGCTAAATCATCTTGGCTTTCTGTCTATGTGATCCAAATTCACTAAAAAACTGTTTTGGATTGGGGCACCTGGGTGGCTCAGTCAGTTCAGCATCCACCTGGGCTCAGGTCCTGATCTCACAGTTCGTGGGTTCGAGCCCCATGTCGGGTTCTGTGCTGACAGCTCAGAGCCTGAAGCCTGCTTCAGGTTCTGTGTCTCCCTCTCTCTCTGCCCCTCCCCTGCTCACGCTCTGTCTCTCCCTCTCAAAAATAAACATTAGGGAAAAAAAACTATTTGATTGAGTTGTGAAGTTCTAACAGTGAAAGTAATCAAGAGTTAGACAATAACGTTTCATGTTATTGAATGTTACATTCATGAACGTTCTACAGTTCATGACAATTTGCTGTCTCAAGAATAGGGCATAAAAGCAAAATTAAATTTATGGGTTTAAGTACCGTTATTAACTCTTTTATACAAGTGAACCAAAAGTAAAGTCTAATTAAAAATGGCTTCTAGTGTGGCAGTTTCTTTTATATCTGAATCTCACTTTGAAAAACATTTAAGATCCTGTTTATCACCTGAAGCCTCTATTCCAATCTACTTGCTTGAAATGTTCAATTGCATTTCATGGTACTTTTAAGCTTAATTAAATTTTTGCAACAGCGCAGGTCTGCCCTTTAAGGCAAGGCATTTCTTTCAATCAGTCTGATTTTCATACCAAAAAAAAAGGGCTTGTGAGATTTTCTCATTTCTGCAAAGCAAATACTGTCTGCCAATGAATGAACGAATGAATGAATGAATGCTAGTTTCCTGTGGCTATTTTTTTATTTTTTATCTTTAAAATTTTAATGTTTATTTATTTTTGAGAGAGACGGAGGCGGGGGGGTGGAGACAGAGAGACAGAAACTAAGCACGAGCAGGAGAGGGGCAGAGAGAGAGGGACACACAGAACCTGAAGCAGGCTCCAGGCTCTGAGCTGTCGGCACAGAGCCTGATGTGGGACTCAAATTCGTAAACCTTGAGATCATGACATGAGCTAAAGTTGGATGCTTAACTGACTGAGCCACCCAGGCACCCCTCCTATGGCTATTTTTAGGGGAAAAAAAAGTCTGTGGCAGTACGAATGCAACTGAGCTCAGAGGAAAAGAGCAGAATGTTTAATCATTTGAGATACCATCTAATCCTAGAACCTTATATTTCATTAAGATCTAGATGATGAAAAAAAAATCTAACTCCTATTTGAATCAAAATTACTTGACATTATTTAGCTTTATGGCTCTTCTACCATTTAGGTTATGTTACCAAGACCAGGAAACCTAATGTATCTAGGAATAAACCTGAGCTTAATAAAGTGATTCTTGTCTCTCTATCTAATTTTATCTGCCAGGAGAAGCCAATTCCTTCTTCTATTTTTATTAGCTTCTTTTTGTGGCAACTGTCAACTACAAATCTGCAGCAGTAAGAGGAAAACCATAAGCAAGCGGGACACTCCCTGCTACAGTCACTTCAGACTGCTTCTCGTTTCTCCATAGCCCAGTTCCCAAACATGCCAGAGCTTACCTTGCCCCACTCCCCAAAATAACCCAGCAAATAAACAAACCTGTCCTCACTGGGACCAGGTATCCAGCTGTGGATGCCAGATATAAGAAGTCATTCTTAATACCTTTCTTCCCCTTATCCAATGCCTCTGTCATTCAATTCATAGAGTCCACACAATTTTACCTGCTAAAAAGCTAAGATCCACCCACCCAGCTGCCCATTTTTTGCAATAGCAGCCTCTCCTAAACTACTGTCATTTCTTGCTTGACATATTACACAAGCCACCAAATCGGTCGGTCCATTTGTATTTACTCTGCTCCCCCACGTCCTCCCCAACAATGTTTTCACAATGAGTGTCTAAAAATATGACTGCACTGCTCAAAAGGCATTAATATATTACAATTGCTTCCCCCTCCCCACCCCAAAAAAAGTCCCTTACATGTGCTACTAAGTCCTGCAGCGGCGGCTTTTATCTACCATTCCTGCCTCACTCCATTTCTTGCTACCTTTGTTTGTGTCACATTGTCTCATTTCAGTCCCTCACTCCAGACATGGCTTCCTCCAGAGCCTTCCACATGCCATTTGTTCTTCCTTATCTGGGGAGATGGTTTAATGAGAACAGAGAGAACTTGGTGGAGTATGAGAACTGCTGTCTGGGTTCATATGCCAGGTGCACCTGTTACAAGTTGTGTAACGTTAAACCTTCTGCAGTTTCAGTATCTGTAATATGGGTATAAATAACAGTGTCTATATCATAAAGTTATTCTGAAAATAAACAGATTTAATATACATAAAGCATTTAGGAATCATGGGGCAAGTGGTAAGTATTCAATATCGTCAAATGTCATCCTTCCTCTCTTCACCTAATTAACCCCTACTAATCCTTCAGATCTCTACTTCTGTGTTGCTTACAAATGGAAGAATTTTCTGGTGCACCTGGGTGGCTCAGTCAATTAAGCGTCTGACTTCAGCTCAGGTCATGATCTCACAATTCGTGGGTTCGAGCCCCACATCGGGCTCTGTGCTGACAGCTCAAAGCTTGGAACATGCTTCAGATTCTGTGCCTCCCTCTTCCTCTCTTCCCTGCTTGCACTCTGTCTCTGTCTCAAAAATAAACATTAAAAAATTAAAAAAAAAAAAAAGGAAGAATTTCCTGATTATCCTAACCTAACCAGGGCATACTCCTTGCAAAGAATCAATTAGCACTGGGGTGTCTGGGTGGCTCAGTCCCTCAAGCGTCCGACCTCAGCTCGGGTCATGATCTCACGGTTCGTGGGTTCGAGCCCCACATTGGGCTCTGTGGTGACCACTCAGAGACTAGAGCCTGCTTCAGATTCTGTGTCTCCCTCTCCCACTGCCCCTCAGCTACTCGCACTTTATCTCTCTCTTTCTCTCTGTCAAAAATAAACATTAAAAGAAAATTTTTTTTAATTTTTTTTAACGTTTATTTATTTTTGAGACAGAGAGAGACAGAGCATGAACGGGGGAGGGTCAGAGAGAGAGGGAGACACAGAATCTGAAACAGGCTCCAGCCTCTGAGCAGTCAGCCCAGAGCCCGACGCGGGGCTCGAACTCACGGACTGTGAGATCGTGACCCGAGCCGAAGTTGGACGCTTAACCGACTGAGCCACCCAGGCGCCCCTAAAAGAAATTTTTTTTAAAGAGTCAATTAGCACTGTGTATCTTTCACTGGGCTTGTTATAGAGTTTTAAACTTATGTTTATGTCTGAGTAATGTCTAAATCTCCACTAGATACAAACTCCCAATGACCAGAAGTGTTTTTAGTTTTGTTCAAAGGTGCATCCCCAGTTCCTAACACAGTGCCCAGAACCTAGTAACGCTCCATATTTACATCGAATAAATCAATGTTCTCCCTTCTTCCTTGCTTGCCTTCCCTTTCCCATCATGTGATTTCACTTTATCAAGGTCCCTCTGATTCCTGCCTTATTTAGTTATCTTCGCCAAACCTCCCAGTTGGAATTAATCTGTCCACTCTCTGCTCACTCATTGCTGTATTTCTCTTTTAGAATAATAACCATTGTCTACCTTGTATCAAGTTGTATCTGGTCTATATTCAAGTATCTCTCCTCTTTATCTTTTTCAATTACTATTAGAATCAGGTTTCTAAAATTTAAATTGGTTTCTAACATTGAAATCTGATGTAGTAAAAGCTTTTTGATGATTCCTCAGAGGATAAAGTCAGCCTCCTTAGCCTGTTACACATACAATTCACAACCTGATCCTGGCCAGTGGTTTTCCGGCTGCATATTACATTATACTACCTCTAACCCTATGTCGTATTTAGACAGGAGTTCTTTATATAGAACAGAGGGTACCTGCTACCTTTATGGAGCAGCATGTGTATCATATCTCACAGGAATAAATAAATAAATAAACCCCAAATAAACAACAACAAAACACACATTTTTTAAAACGGTTTGCCTTGTTTCCAGACCCCAAAAGACATGAAACCTTGGGCCTTTCCCACAAGATGCTGACTCACTAACGAACACAGTGTTCTTTCTTCCTTTCATAACACTGATCTGAAATTTGTGTGTGCATGCACACACCACAATGTTGGTTGATATGGACGTCATGTGAAAAAAATTGCTGTTTTCCATGATCAATCGTTGCGGCAAAATGCTTTACTGTTTTCAGTTCATTCTTCCCTCTCTCCTGCTTTCTGACATGTGACTTTGCATTTCCACTCACTGAAGATGAGTAGACTTCCTCCCACACTATTGATGTTGGGCATGGCCACATAGCTTGTTCTGACCAACAGGTTGAAACTGACAGTTTGTCAGTTTAGACGCCTATCCTTGAGAGATATCACCTTTATTCACTCACCCATGCATTTCTGTCATCACTTGCCCAAAGCAGAGAGGATGGGAGATACTTGGAACAGATTTGAGCCCTTACTGAATCTTGGAGGCACCAGCCAAATTCAAACTAGAACTGACATGCCCCAGCTGACCAGCTTATATGCTTATTAACCCATGAGGTTTCGTAGCAGTTACATAGCATATTGACAAGAGCTAACAAGCATGGTTATCTTGGTAATCTTGTGGCAAAGTTTTTCTTTAAATACTTGCTATATTTTTAAATTTGTGAGCCGGTCCTTTTAAAGGCCAGACTTTCTTGCAATCTTAGGTAAGCTTTTTTTCCCTTCTTTTCTAAATGTTTTATCCCTGAGTCATCCTTGACAAGAGCAATCCACGATAGTGCATTCAAAATCAGTTTTTAATCACTGTAGGGAGTTGTTTATTCCTGAACAAAGTTTGTCTGTCTAATGTTCTCCCGTTGGAATGCATTTTCTCCTAGGAGATGCCTGAATTCCTTGGCTAAATAGACTTCTGGCAGGCTCTTGTCCTTGAATTTAAATTTAAATTCTTCTTCCACTGACTCAAACCACCTGATACAGACAAGATTTGTTGCCCAGTTTCTGGTCCTTATTTAGAAGTAATCTTATGTGACAAGTTTATTTTCCCCAAATGTCCTCAACAATATCTCCAGTTCTACACACTCTCCTAGATGCTTGACACTCTCCTGTCAAGACGTGTAATCTATTTCCCAGACTCTTGAACCTGGACAGAACTGCGTGACTGCCTCAACAGATAGAACAAAACAGAATGTCTGACTTCCATAAGAGGTAATACACTTTCTGCCTGCATCTCTCTTCCTTGGAACCCAGTCACCATGTTACATGTCAGGCTACATGTTGGTGTTCCAGCCAACAGTCCCAGTTAAGGGACCAGCTGACAGCCAGAATCAGCCATCATACATGTGAGTGAATGAGTCTTTAGATGATTCCAGTCCCCGACAACTGCTTCGATCAACTTCTCAACTAGCAGAGTTTATATCTGCCCTTATACTATACTGGGGGCAGGGAGCATCAGGGTCTGGCTACGGCCACGGCTTCTGTAAAGAGAACCACTGGGCTCAAGGTAATGCAAGAAAGGGAAAAACAGAACTAAGGAAACTTCCTCTCCCTCATGCTCCCCCTGCCCTCTGCAGCCCTTCATCCTTGGAAGTTCTCTCCACTTTCACCAGCTCAATGCAAATAGTAGCTTCTCAAAAGGTTTATCCTATTTATTTTGTCTCTTAGCTCCTGAAGTCTCCATTTCTCTCTCACTTCTATGGATTTCTCAGGGTTAATTTTAATGCAAAGAGACAGCATCTCATGCTAGTTCACTATCTTGGCAACAAGATATATGTGAAACAGGACAGATAAAAGTAACATTTGCTTATCCATTAAATAGTTTACATTTTGGATGCCTATTCATAGTTTTCCAAATATTGCCTTGACAAGATAGATTCACAGGACTATCTCTGCAAGTGCCAATTTAAGCAGGGCCCCCGGTTTGGGTAACATTACTGCTTCAGATGCCTATTGTCTCTTGGTCCCTGTCAGAACTTAGAATAACAACCAGATGTACACTTGGTTCTACCTAAGTTTACATTTCTAAATGCCAACTATATTTAAATAGACCTCTTTCACTGGAATGTGATAAACAAAAAAAACCATACCTTAGATAAACTGGTTGCAAATTTGTTAAACAGCTAAACATTTCAAATGGCTTCATACGCCATTGGCTCAGCTTCCCAGTATTGCCTTGGTTTCCACTGTTTCTTCTGTATTTCTATGTCTGCTTTCTTCGCAACTTTGTGGTGGAGAGCAGTCCTGGTCTTCAACGACATAAGGCAAAATCTGTCTTGTCTTAATTAGAAAAAGAGTTTCTCCAGATTTTCTCCACATTAGCTGCAGTCCCCTTCCACCCTAACTTTCTCTAGCTGTGTCTATGGCCACGGCCCTATCACGAACCAGGCTCTAGCCTCACAGCCCAAAGCTGACAGCTAGGACTTTGCCATATAGTTGCTGCTGGGCCTCTTTGATTCTTCACATATTTTAAGGAACTGTTTACTTATTGTCCTAGTTTGGGGAGAAGAAAAGGCAAAGACCTGACTGATGTCCATGGTTAGCATAGGGTGGGAAGTCTAAAATCATTATTAAAATAATTTAAGAATTAATCATTAATTTTGGAGTAAGAGGATTAGAAGTTAAAAAAAAAAAAGGAGTAAGTCTACCTACAGAGGCTAACAGAGTCAGATTCATTCATCTGTACAGATGGGAGAAATCTGTGTGACCATCTGCTCCCGCTCCTTTATCGTGCAGATAAGGAAAGGGAGGCTAAAGAATGGGGCTTAAGTCATGCAGTGGTCACCAAAAGTCAGAGCATGGTGTGATCTGGCACATTGTGCCTCTGCTCAGGGCAGAGGCACTGGGGTACCCACCTCAAGGTAGTTGGCATCTCTGTTTGCTCCACTAACAAAATGGGAGCCCAGGCACAGGGTACCTCTCTGGCCACAAACACAGAAGTTTTGAGAGATGTCTGCTAGAGCACAGAAATACATCTCAGGCTCCATGCGAGACCTTAAAATAGCTCCCGTGTGGCAGCACTGCTTGGATGGCTTGGCAAAGACAGTCACCGAGCCAACAACCCAGAGGACGCTTTCAGTTCAAGGTTGAAGAAGCTCTCAGCCCAAAGTCAAGGGGCTGGAACTTCAGTAATGTTCTAATAATCCAGAGAGGTATTCGTCCCTGCGGGTACTGAGGAGTGTCGAAGGGGAAGTGTTGTCAAAGTTAAAAACAAATAATTCTCTTATTTAAAGCTCTTGTTTCTGATTCATTGTGGGTGGTGAGTAATATAGCGTTAGGTGGGAGGGTGATTGGCACGCAATTGTGGATGCGTTTTCCAGCTTGCACCTGCCTATCAGGGTACAATGTTGTGTGGCCAAACTCAAAAATACAAAGAAAAACAAATAAGGGAACTATTTAAAGTCACCCAAATCCCAAGGTGACCAAAGTACTCATTAATATCTCCAGATACTGGGCACTGAATAACTACTTTTCAAAATAAATGCAGTAAATCACCAGCTATTATTTTTAACAAGGGGCCAAACTTCAGGATTGGCAGGGCATGTGGCTAGAGAAACTGCTTCTATTTTCCCCTAACACAATGGCATATGAAGGCAGGCATTTAAATCATGTTTTTGACCATCCTGGAAATGACTTTTACTTGTTGTGAGAGTTAAAGTAGCATTACTCAAAATTAAGGAAGCTAAAATCCTCCCTAAATGAAGATCTGCTGAATCATTATAAGAACTTGTTTTCCTATTCTTAAAAAAAAAAAAAAAAAAAAAAAAAAACCTGTTAATGATCAGATGAAATGTGCCAGGACATTTTTTCCACATTTTACCAGGGAATATATTTTTCAAAAGAGAAATGTAAGTGGATAATAAACATATAAAAAATGTTCAATCTAAGTAATAACCCAAAATGCAAATTAAAAGAAAAACAACTAAATTAGCACAGATTAAAAAAGAAGATAATGCCTAATGCTGATAAGGGTACAGTGAAGTGGGCAATTCTCTTTTGCTGATAGAAGTATAAATTAATTTGCTTTTCCTGGGGAAAAAAAATAGCAATATGCATCAAGGGCCTGAAATTGCTAATAGCCTTTAAACCAATGATCCTATTTATAGTTATCTTGCCTGAAGAAATCATTTTAATACAGACAAAGCTTTATGCAAAATATTGCTTATGCCAGCATATTTATAATTCTTGAAAAGTCAAAACCAACTTAAATGTCTATGTATGGTAAGATTTAAAGAATAATCAATAACATATATAAACTGCCTACACATATTCACACAAGAAACATTTTTTTTAATACTAGAAAAAAAATTTTTAATATCTGGAGGATGAGGTTCTCCAAATTCTAGAACATGTGTAATGAAGTAAAATCCTGAAAATGGATGATTTTTTTCAACAAAAAAGGGGCGCCTGGGTGGCTCAGTCAGGTAAGTGTCCAACTTTAGCTCAGGTCATGATCTCACGGTTCATGAGTTCAAGTCCCACCTCGAGCTCTCCACTCACAGTGCAGAGCCTGCTTCAGTTCCTGTTTCTGCCCCTGCTTGCACTCTAAGTAGGGAGGTAGGTAGGTAGATAGGTAGGTAAGTAAGTCAGTAAATAAATAAATAAATAAATAAATAAAATCAAGAAAAGATACCTACTAAAATCACCTTCCAAGTGTTTTTATTCATTAGAGTTTTATCCCACTAAGATGACTTCTTACTTCAGTTAAAATGAGATCAAACCAGTCAAAGCCTCTCATTACAAAGTAGCTCCATTGGTTCCCAGACCCTGATAAGGGTTCTAGCCAGCTATCTGGAAATTTGATTCTGAACCCAGTATTTATGATGAGTAGCTGCTTCTCATTCTCTCTGATACACTGAGCCAGACACCCCAAAGTCAAAACCCTACATAGCCACATCTCTTCATCAGCCTCATTTGGGCTGCTTTCCTTATTTCATGCCAGCACCCACCCGCACCCCCCGGTTGCCACCCCCTCATTGGCTGCACTGAAAATACCTCTTTCACTCCCAAGAATCTTACACTTAACTGGAAACCTACATCTCACTAGGCTCAATGGTCTAATTCTATTACTCAGTGACTCTATTTTGCCAGTACCAGTTGGAATTAAACCCCTTCCGATAGAGGTCCTGTAACATGAAGAGAGATTTCCTATCTCTAGTATATGTCAGCATATACTCTGAAACATGGGAAATCCATCTCTTGGTAACAGTTTACTAATTTGTGTGTGTGTGTGTGTGTGTGTATACTTTAACATAACTGGCAATGCCAAGAGGCATATGTGAATCCTCATGTTCTTCAAGTGAATCCTTGAATTCCTCAAGTTACACTTGCCAACTTCTCTAAAGAATTCCTATGGGAATAATGAATGAAAATTTCCTTCCATTTCCAGTCTAATTCATCACATTTGGCAAGACTTCCATGTGTCACTGAGTTTCAGCACAGTCGATAGTAAAGGCACTGAAAAATAGCCAGTGAAAGCCCAACTCTAAAATGATGGACTTAAGAACTCTTCCTAAATACCTTTGTAAAATGAATCCTAATAGGAAACATAATTAACAGCCTGTCATAGGATATCAGCTTTCTAGCATTTGTGACTGATTCATTTTAGGCAGGTGTTTTCAACTGTATTGCAACCAATGTCATTGGTTAAGCCAAGTCATGAGGGAATTCTACCATCATGGAAATAAAGTAGCCTTACTACCAAGTGAAACTCACTTCAGTCATGGTACAAAAGTGGCCTGATTAAAGAAGCAGCTGGTTATATGAGTTCCTTTTTTAGGACAACCCTTCAAACCAGATTTCCCCAAAGCACCAATACATTGTAAAACTATGGAGGGCTTAGAGCACTTGACAAAAATATACTGCATTATGCAACAAAACAATCTCTTTTCCGTAGACAAGATTGTATTGTCTATCATTATTTCTGATGGTTTGGAAGGACATTCAGCCATATCTTAAGAGTTAAGTACCCTCCCTCCTCCTTCCTTCAGTGTCACAAATCGGGAACTTTCTTCAAAATTACTGCAGGTTTTTCAGAATATGTTGTTAATTTGCCTCTCTGATCACCATCTTATAGCTCTCTCCTGTTAATTTCCTGTTTTGAAGTTATGGGTTTTTCTTTATAGACCCTATTCATAATCATACAGGGAGATGTTTTTCTAAGGAAGCTGCAAAGAACACAGTGTTTCCATTATTGACTCAGGCTACAATCTGGAAAAAGGAAGGAAGGAAGGAAGGAAAAGGAAGAAGGAGAGGAAAAAGGAAAGAAGGAAGGAAAGAAGGAAGGAAGGCAGGAAGGGAAAGAAAGAAAGAAAGAAAGAAAGAAAGAAAGAAAGAAAGAAAGAAAGAAAGAAAGAAAGAAAGAAAGAAAGAAAGAAAGAAAGAAAGAAAGAAAGAAAGAAAGAGAAAAAGAGAAAAAGAGAAAGAAAAAGAGAAAGAAACAGAAGCAACAAAAAACTAACTGAAGCAAGAGAGAAAACCAAAGAGTGAAAACGTCCCCAGGATGTTGGAAAGATGAAATAGTCATAAGAGTAGCAGACCTTTGGATAAACACTAGGGATCTGGAGGAAAGTTAATTAAAATGAAAATAAAATTTTTATAGGAAAATGGGAGAGAGAGGAGGAGAATTGAAAAGGACATGTGAATAAAAAAGCAAGAATATTCATGTTAAAAACATGGATTGAATGAAATGTAGCAAACAACTGAACAGGGCCAGTCTCACCTTTACCAGCATTTCATCACTTGGTAAAATTTGTTTCCTTGCTTTAATTGGCAACGCTCCACAGAACAGGAGAGCAGCTAAGCAATCCCATGAGCTTCCTCCACCGCCGCTTCCGTGCTCTATAAAATAGCCATTCCCTGTTGGAAATTTTCTAAGACTGGGGAAGCCATATCTCTGCCTAATCCCTGTGATCTCTTGCATTATGCAACCATCTCTGAAAATCTAATTTTTGCTATTAAATAAACTTTAGGCCTGTAACTGTATCCGTGGACATCTTTCTGGAAATCACTGACCCAATGAGACAACTACTCAGGAGGCAATCTTGTGTAGAAATGCAGAAAAGAGAGAGTGTATGTGAATCATTGCCTGTGGCTTCGACTCTCCCTAAAGCAAACTATGTGCAATTTGGAAATGTCTACTCGTAATATTAATTAATCAAACTTGTAAGCATATACCGCAGGCATAGCCTATGCCAGGAGTGTAAAGTGATGTAAAAATAAATGGCCCTGTTTCCAAGTAATTTACACTTTAATGGGGAGGAAAGAATAAATTTAAAAATAGCAGTAAGTACTACTAAGGAGGAAAATATAAAATATCTTGGAAGCTCATAAAAGGAAGAGATGAATTCCTACTAAGAATATTAGGGAAGCTCCTTGAACTGGATATTGTTTGATTTGGGGGGCAAGCTTTAACAGAACAGAAGGAAATATAGTATTTGAAAAGAAAGGTATTTTGAGCAGAGAAAAACATGAGCAAAGGTACAGAATTGAAAAATTGTAAGCTGTGTACAGGAAGAACAGCTAAGTCAGTTTGACTAAAGCACAGGGTGTGTGAAAGAATATTTCTTGTATCTTCATCCTTTAACAAGACTGTGTGGATAGTGGTCAAAAGCAAAGTTTCTAGAGCCATACTGCTTGGATTCAAATCTGTTCTCTACCACATCCTTGCTATGTGACCCGGAGCAAGCAAATGGATTTTCTTTGCCTTCATTTCCTGTCTGTAAAATGGGGATTATATAGACACATATTTCATACAGGTGTCATGGGAAATGGGCCTCAGGAGAGTCCATGGCACAAGGTGAGCCATCCGTGAATACGAATTATTATCACCCTCATCTAGAGAGTCTGCATACATGGAAGGCCAAAAGGAAAATTATCTGGTCTTTTCTCCTAGCTACATCAAACTAGTTTCTTTAACTTATATACAGAAATCTTGGGCCATTGGAAGTGGAGGAGCACGATTAAAGAAAGACTACCCAGGGGCACCTGGGTGGCTCAGTCAGTTAAGGGACCGACTTCGGCTCAGGTCATGATCTCACAGTTTGTGAGTTTGAGCCCCACATCAGGCTCTGTGCTGACAGCTCAGAGCCTGGAGCCTGCTTCAGATTCTGTGTCTCCCTCTCTCTCTCTGGTCTTCCCCCACTCATGCTGTGAGTGCTCTCCTTCAAAAACAAATAAAAACATTTTAAAAAATTAAAAATAATAAAGCAAAATAAAAACTAAAAAAGAAAGACTACCCATTACATAACCTGATACTCCTGCATTCCTGTTCTTACAACATAGGTAAGAGAAAACAGTTCTTCTGATATTTCTGCTCATCTACAAGCATATAAGCTCACTGTTCTTGCTCAACCTGTCAATGAGACAAGGCAAGTCAAAGAATGGCTAGTTCCACAGAAAATGGGTTAAAGTTGGGCATTGTTTTTTCTGTGTTTCTTTATATGTTTTCGTCCTTAGAGGACAGAAACTCTCCCATCTTTGAAGGTCCAAATGTACCCCAACTCAAGGATCCACTTACAGGGGAGGGAAAAGCTTTCCTGGAACCTCTTAGGGCCTCTGCCTGGGTCTAAAAATTAGACTGACAAAGACAGATTAACACGAGAAAAGCATACCCATTTATCAGATATGATTTACATGACATTAGAACCTTAATGTGGAAATGAAGACCTGAAGAAAGAGTTACACCTGAGGATTTTTATGCCAAGTTTGATGGAGAGTAGATAGTCATGCAGATGTGATAGAGAATATGAGGTAAGTGTAGTAAACCGGGAGAAGCTTTGCAAGGTATATTTATTCAAATTCTTCTTGGTGTCACTCTTCTTAAAGATAAGGATGCTGCCTTCCTCCGGGTATGGAGTGGGCACATCTCACATGATGGTTTTTATGACCCATTTCAGAGGAGAATGGTGGCTTCTGCCATTTTCTCAAACTTCTTCAACTTAAAAACATTCAATATGTGGAGCGCCTGGGTGGCTCAGTCAGTTAAGTGTCAGACTCTTGATTTCAGCTCAGGTCATGATCTCATGGTATGAGATGAGGCCCTGTGTCCAGCTCTGTGCTGGGCAGGGAGCCTGCTTAGGATTCTCTCCCTCTCTGCCTCTCCCCCACTCACACATGCACATTTAAACACACTTGCTCTCTCCCTCAAAAAAACAAAAATATTCAAGGTGCCATATTTAGGGGTAATGTGTCCTGTACCCTATCACACCTCACTTCTCAGCACACTTCCACCATGTAATTCTATTTCCACAAAGAAACCCAAATCAGCACCAGTTTCTACCTGTGTCTATACATACAGTAAAAACAACAAGATTTTGGTAAATATATTTTCTTTCCTCTCTCAGCAAATTGGTATTCTCTTCTTCTCAACTATTAAGTAAAAGAACTGTAGGCTGCAGTTAAACAAAAAGCAGAGTTGAGTCTCGATTTAAATATAAATAAATATGAACCATAGGGTCATTTATAGTACTAATCCTTTCTGGAATCTGACAGGAGTTAGGTGACTAACAGTAATCTATGACCACATCTAAGAACCATATCCTAAGAGCCATGGAATAAGTGCTTAGCAAGACACTAAAATAACTTAGCTCAGAAGGACTCCCATACTTCCTTCTTCTCCACCATGAATGATCAACTGTGCTATGACCTGTGACCTCCTATTGCAGAAAATAGGTTTACAGAATATGACAATGCCCATTGAGAAGGGAAAGGAAGAGGGCATAAACCTTTCTTTGAGAAGGATTCATTATCACTAATTAAGACAGAGATGTAGACTTCCAAAAGCAAAGGTTTGCAAATTAATCAACTTTTTTTCATTCAAAGAGATATCTTCAAAAGCTGCCTCTCCAACCTTCCCCTCCCCATCCTACTTCTCCCTCACTCTCTTCTCCTTCCCTCTTTCCCTTTTCTCTGCCCCCTCCCTCTCTCTCTAGACCTAAGATATGAGAACTACTTCTACATTTGGCTCGATTTCCCATTTCTGTACAAATCTCCAGGCAGATAAAGACACCAGTTTCGTTTTTCTCACTTTTTAGGAAGACTGAAAGGCACACAGTATGAGGGAAATGTAGTTAGCATTCTTTAGTATAGGATTCTATATACCCTTACCAATTATAATTGCATTGTCTGCCTGGAAATTCTATTTTAGACACCAAAGTGAAGAGATGCCTAGGAATACTTTATTGTTCTTTTCTTTATTTATAGTTTACTTTCTCTCCAGTGAAAGCTAAGTTTATTTATTGAATTATGGAATAGAGAATTTGGTCAATTCTGTGCTTAAAAATGTAGACCACAGTCTTCTGAATAATGTCCTAGTAATTGATTAAATTGAATTCCAAGTTACTCCTTGTCCATACCGGACTCAGATTTTCTGATTATTTTACAAGTGAGCATTGAGAGGATATTTCCAGAGTTTGCTAAGTAACACTGGGTTTCTTGTATTTCTATAGAAGCACTCTAAGCCTTTCAAAGAAACTTTCATCTATTAACTCTCACAATAGATCTGTGAGACATGGCAACATTCACATCTTTGAAATGATAACAAAAAAGTCAGCTCTAAAAATCTCCTGATGAGGAAAACAATACCCTAAATCTATCACAGAGAACTAATGTGGTTTCTGTGCTATTTCAACTTTGAAATTCCATTTTCTTTATATAACTGGAATTGTTTCTGTTCTTAAACAAAGGTTCATTACTGCCACTAATTGTCTTTACAACTTTGGGCAAGACGTGCAATTTCTCGGCATCTGAGATTGCTTACCTCTAAAGCAGACGAGGGTATCCAGCTCAAAATGGAAGCTTGACACACCTCGACAATGACAGAAGATTGTAAAAGGTATGGACCCATAAAAACAGAGACTGGAAGATGAAAGGACTGCAGATAAGACATGTCAACAGCGATGCAGAGGATAAAAGGCAGATAGATGAGTGGCAATTGACCACAGAGAAGCAAAACTGCAACCAAATTGTCTGTCGGGGGAAAGTCGGTAAGAAGCAGGCTGGCCGTGGTAAGCTTAGTAAGGGCCCCCCAAACATCCACTTCTTATCCCCATAACTATCATATGTTACCTTCCATGGCAAATGGGACTTCGCAGGTATGATTAAGGTATGAAGATGAAGACAGCATCCTGGATTACCCAGGTGGCCTCAGGTAATCACAGGAGGGGGCAGGAGAGGTAGAGCCAGAGAAGGAGACCCATGACCCATGACAGAAACAGCAGTTGGTGTGACATGGGCCGTATGCCAGGGAATGCAAGCAGCCTCTAGATGCTGGACAAAATCAAGGAAACAAGTTCTCTCTGGGGGCCACCAAAAGGAACATGGCCCTGTCAACACTTGGCTTTAGCCCCATTAAGACTCAATATGGACTTTTGACTGCCAGAACGGTAAGATATAAACTTGAATCGTTTTTTACATGTTCATTTATTTTTGAGACAGAGAGAGAAAGAGAGAGTGCACATGAGCAGGGGAGGGGCAGAGAGAGAGAGAGAGAGAGAGGGAGACCCAGAATCTGAGGCAGGCTCCAGGCTCTGAGCTGTCAGCACAGAGGGGCTCGAACATGAGCCATGAGATCATGACCTGAGCTGAAGTCAGACGCTTAACTGACTGAGCCACCCAGGTACCCTTAAATTTGTGGCATTTTAAGCCAATTAGTGTATGGTCATTTGTTCCAGCAGCAGTAGGAAACTCTGACACCAATTCATGTCACAGAACTTTGGGTAGACTCGAACTGGAAGCAGCAGACACCTCTAAAAGCGGGGTGGAAGATGGGCAGAAAATGAGGTCAGTGAGAATCTGTATAAGAAAGACTTGGACCCTCCAGTTCTCCTCTTTCATTTTATGTAATCAGGTGACAACTCCACCTCTACCACCACAGGAGGAGGGTTTTTATGCTGAAGGCTCCAAATTTGGGAAAACTTGGCACAGTAGAGGGAAGGGATGAGGCACTGGGCTGAAAAGCACTTGCCTATTGAATGGTGGGAACACCAACACCGTCCCCAGACTCACAATCCCACAATGTAGGAGACCAGAGGGTTTCTCTCTGAGGAACATCTACAGATACCAATACAGGACCCATCAGCAAATCATCTGGTTCCTGCTCTGCACTCCTCCAGAGAAGCCCAGCAGCTGGGTGGCCCTAGCTATGCAAGAGTTCCCACATAACGTTTTCGCACTTCATGTTTAAATACATATGGGCAGGGGTGCCTGAGGGACTCAGTCGGTTAAGCATCCAACTTGGTTTCAGCTCAGGTTATGATCTTGTGGTTGGTGAGTTCCAACCTCACATCGGGCTCTGCACTGACAGTGTGGAGCCTGCTTGGGATTCTCTCTCTCTCCCTCTCTTGCTGCCTTTCCCTACTCTCTCTCTCTCTCTCTCTCTCTCTCTCTCTCTCTCTCTCTCAAAATAAATAAACAAACTTAAAAAATAAAAAATAAATAAACACATATGGGCAGACAAGACACAAGATGCTTGAGAGAGATGGCCTGGGTTCACATCCTGACTCCAACATTTATTAAGTGTGTGACTGTGCATAGACTAACCTTTTTTTTCCCCATCTCAGTGTTCATATCTGTAAAAAGGGAATAATAAGACTTCTACTTCATAAGGTTGTTTGAAAGATTAAATGAGATTTCAGTTAGAAAGCCTTCAGAATCATGAATAGAGTAAGAAAAGATAAAGTTACACACACACACACACACACACACACACACGGAATTCAGGTGGAAAAGAGATACTGTAGGTGTGTAAAGAAAAATTCCCCTGCCCCAAATTTCTTTTAATATCTTCAGATGAATTGAGAAGTGTATGTTATGGGAAGAAAAATAATCAGAGAAAGGTTCTTGGAAATTAAAAATATGTTATCCCAAATGAAAATTTCCAAAGAATGTTTGAAAAACAAAGTTTAAATATTCTCCCAGACAGTAGAATAAGATAAAACCATGAACAATATGGGGGGGGGGGGAGTAAGAAAAATCAAGAATCAATCAGAGGGAACTCACCACTGCTTCACCCTCAGATTCATGGATATTTATATAGGTATGAATCCACTATGCATGCCTATATATTCATTTTTCCCTGGCTATTTTCCAGTCGTAAAGCCCATCTTCCAAGTGGTAGTGGTATTTTAGGAGACAACGTTTTGTACCTTGAACCACAACTGCATAATCTACAAATAAACTGCCTAGAACACCAAAAGCCAAACATATCGTTCCCATTCCTTTGCCTGATTCCTAGTTCCTTTAAGCCTTATCAAGAAATAATTAGGAACTATATCTTTAATTTATCCTTTCAATTTAATTCATTTTGGGCAGTTAGCCTCAAACCAACATTTTCCTCCTGTTTAATTGCCATTATAAATGTGAAAAGGAAGGTCAGCAGGAAAGAGATAAAGTAATAAAATCGCACTTTCAATATACTGTGCAATGAATTTTTCAATTCTTTAGCCTTCTTTTATATGTTGCATAGTCTGTATTTCTAGACCTATTTGTCTTTTCTGCACCTCAGCATCACCTGAGCTCTCATAGCCTGCTTTACACACCTTTCAGCTAATTTGTTGCTTGCTAGCTGCATTAGCTTATTCTCCCACAAAGAGTATGATGGAGGGGGAAAAAAAGAAAAAGAAAAGTAAAATTTTTTAATTGTTGAGGTGCAGAGAATTCTATTATTCTGCACGGAGCATATTGTAATCAGCTACGATAAAATTGAGCCTGTGTTGTGGCCTTTTCGTGCAGAGATTGAGTCCTTTCATGACCCCGTACAGATTTATAGAAATTGAACATAAGCTACATTTAACTATTTCAGTATTTAACCAGATGAAAGTTGGTAAAAAATGGACATCAAGAGCTGCCTCTAAATCTGCTTTTTAACAAAAGCTGTTAAAAATATATACATATCCATAAAGATAGTGAGCAGTTGGGCTCCCAACCCTGAGGTATTTCACTTATTTTAAGGATAAAAGCCTCAGGTCATATTTAGCACCAGCTTGCAGCATTGCCCCCCCCCCCCCCGAACCTGCTATATTTTTCAATTATTGGGTAATTCAAGAGCCACCTGGTATCCATAGCAGAAATAGATAAAATGTCAAGGAAGAGAAGACCAGACTTTAACCGATGAGATTTTAGAACTGTGGGTGGATTTTATCAGCTTTTTCTTCTGCATTCATTATTTCCATTATTATCAAAAGTAAGCTCTCTCAACGCATTTATAGAGTTCCTACTGAATATATCATTTAAATAAACTAGACCCCTTTACTTTCAAGGCAAAATCCCAGAGTAGCTGATACAAGCAACAACCGAAAAATGCCACCAAACTCATTCTTATCTGGGAATGGACAAAGTATATCAGAACGAAAGCATGCCAAACTATTTACATAAAGACGATACATAGAAAGGTTATTGGTACAGGATGTCTCTCAACCCTTTCCGACCTCAAACAACCATTTTATCTCTTCCAAACCCAACCACAACCAAGCTGACCTTGGTCAACAGCACCATCTAGTGGATGTTATGACAGACTGCCCCAAATCAGTTCCGCAGCGCATACATTGTGATCATATCATGATTTCACTCTTTCATTATCTGTAACTGTTTATTTTACCTCAAGTAAGTAACTTTCTTTTGGGGAGCAGGAAAATTTTTATAATTTTCAAAATAATTCTTATTGTATTGTGTTTTGTTTTATACCAAAGTAAAACACTAATAAGCATTTAAAAATTATATAGATATGCAGATTAAATGAAAATCAAACATAAACCCACCATCCTAAATAGCCACTAATGGGCTTCCCCATGTAGATGGAAGATTTAATATGGCATATAATTTCCCTTTTTTATCCAACCCCATTAAACTATAATAACGGGATTTTTAAAAAATCCACCAGGATGGGAATTACTGGAGAAAACAGTGACATAATTTTAGAAGACAAAACAGATCATGAAAGGAAATTGACTTACAGACCTAAGGGCAGGAGTGTCTGAAGTCAATAGTGGGGAAATCTGGTAAGCAACATAATTTACACTGTAAAATCCAGCTACTTCTAGAACTATAAGTGAGCAAAGGAGACAGAAACTAAAAGAAGGAAAAAATGTATTAAAGTTGTTTGAGTTGCAGGTACACCCTTTTCCCCACAACACGCTCACAGATGACTATCTCTTCTCAATGCCAGCAGACTCCTGGAGTCTCATCTTGATGAGTTAAACAGGATTTCTGAACCAAGAACTGACTAGGAAGCAACTAAGGAACCATGTACCATATATAAAGGGTAATTAAGGTACCACAGGTGGGGGACCTGGGTGGCTCAGTCAGTTAAGTATCCAACTTCGGCTCAGGTCAAGATCTCATGGTCTGTGAGTACGAGCCCCATGTCGGGCTCTGTGCTGTCAGTTCAGAGCCTGCAGCCTGCAGTGGATTCTGTGTCTCCCTCATTCTCTGCCCCTCCCCTATTCACGTCCTGTCTCTGTCTCTCAAAAAATAAACGTTAAAAAAAATTTTTTTTAAAGTTACCACATGCATATTCAATGCTTTGTTCTAAGTGCTAAAACCTTCAGCCCCCCGGCCCTACTTTTCCATGACTCTGGGAGCCACACTTCTATTCCCCAAGCAGGAGCCAAGCTGGGAAAACTTCTCTGGGTAACCTCAGAGAACAAGGTGACAAGGACATAAGCATCAAATCACCCTACAGTGAAGCTCAAAGCCCCACAGTCGATAAGAGCTTTAGACTCATTTTTAATTTCTAGCAGACAACCAAAGATCAATGAACGTTTGAAGAAATCAGTTAACAAGAAAGATAAAGACAAAACCAACTGAGAAAAAATAACTTGAAAAAAGCTTAGAAAAAAAGTTTAAAAACATACTATATAGTTAACATCCTCAGAGCATTAAGAGGAGATACTATACCCATGAAATATGGTGCTATAAAGAAAAACAGCTCTTAGAAATTAAAAACAGGACAACAGAAAAATTTTTAAATCCATACAATGTTTGGAGGATACATTTGAGAAAATCATGAAGAAAGTACAGAGATGGAAAGATGCAAGATAAAGAGATGGAAAGTACAAAAGAAGAGATAAAAAAAAATTAAAGAACATACATACAGGTGAGAAAAAACATACATACAGAGAGAAAAAAGAGAGAGAGAGAGAGAGAGAATATCATAAATTAAATCGCTCAAGAAAAGCCCCTAGGACTAATAGACCTGAGTTTCCAGCTTGAAAGGAATTACAAAATGCTCAACACAATAAATGGAAATAGACCCACACTAAAGCATATCATTGTAAAATTTCAAAACATTGAGGACACAGAAATGATATAAATGCATCCTGGAATTAAAAAAAAAAAAAAACCACAAAAAAACAAAAGAAAACAGGTCACATACATGCCCCGCCCCCAAAAGGCATCTGAATGGCTTCTGACTTACCAGAAACACTGCCAAATCAAAGAAAATAGAAGAGTATCTTCAAAATTCTGAAGGATAAAGATTTCCAACACAGAACTCCATACATGTTGTTTGGAAAAGTAAATAAAGAAATACAGAGATATAGATCTCAAAGTAATCAAACTGATCTGTCATCTATCCCTTCTCTGGAAATCACTGCTAGTTGTGTTCCACCAAAATGAGGAAGTAAACTAAGGAAAAAGAAACTAAGAAAGAGGAATCTATAAAACATAAGAAATAATGCACCCAACCTAAGAGTGAAGAGAATCTCCAGGGTGATGGAGAGACAGGAATCCCAGGATAACTGTTATACCACAAGGATAGAGGGAAACTGGTTTATATCAAAACACATTAGAAACTGTGTGGCCAAGAATAGCACAAGGCACCATGTCAGTAGGAATCTGTCCAGAGGGAACAGGCAGATGTAGTTAAGATCGACCAAACCATCATTTTATTTATGTTATCTACAGTAATGATGGCATATGGTTGGAACTCAAAGATGAGACTCTAAAGAAACAGATTTCTAACAAGGTTTAACACAAAAGCCTGACATTACTTTTTTTTTTTTTTTTTTTTTTTTTTACTAAATATCTTGACAAGAGCCTTTTGGTCCTTAGAGACTGTAATACCAATTAAATACAAATCCATTCAAATATTTAATTCATATGTGTGTATTAAGGCATACACACAAATGAAGGTATAGGTAATTGTGGTTTCTGGGGAAGGCAACATAGTGCAATTAAAAAGGTGTATAGGAGACTCACTTTTCATTCTTTACTTTTTGTCTTTTCCGATTTCTAAAAAAAATTTTTTTTAAGGTTTATTCATTTCTCAGAAACAGAGAGACAGAGTGTGAGCGGGGGAGGGGCAGAGAGAGAGAGGGAGACACAGAATCGGAAACAGGCTCCAGGGTCTGAGCTGTCAACACAGAGCCCAATGCGGGGCTTGAACTCATCAACTGAGTTGAACTCATCAACTCATCAGATCATGACCTGAGCCGAAGTTGGACGCTTAACCGACTGAGCCACCCAGGTGCCCCAATCTTTTCTGATTTCTATAACACAGGCATACATTAAGTGATTAAAACAAAATGTTCCACCCCAAAATAAGAAGAAGAATAGCATTTATGTGCATTATCTGCTACTCCCATTATCAAGCTTTTCCATTTTTGTTTACTCACACATACACATTTATTTTTAATGATTTCCTTCCTTCCACTTGCAATTCAGTTTTTTGCCCAGTAATCCTAGAGGGGGGAAAAAATCTCTTTTTATTTCATTTGTGAGGCAAAAAAATTATCCTAATTATAGCTGATCAACCTAAGAGTACTGCTAATGATATTTCCATATCAAGGAAGAGTAAATCCATAAGTTCTGAAGGGAAATTAACCATAATAGTCATTGCCATCAGTTTCTGAAAACTTTGCCTCAAAGGCTCAGATAATTCAGATTTTTTAAATAATTTTCATGTATCTCCTCTTTTCCTCTAATTAAGACTACTTTACTTTAAGCACCAGCTTTAAAGATTAAGCAACTATTTCTTATTCAATTTGTTTTTGGATTTGTTTAATTACTGTACTGCAGCCTTGCTTCCCCACCCCTTACACCCAGGTTCCTGATTGCAGCTGCATCAGGTCTATAGCAGAATAAGCTAGTTATTGTGCTTGGCACGCAGGCAAGCCCGTCCTAGAATAAGCAGGAGCTGAAGACCTGCCAGGGCAGCGGAGGTAACCAAAGGACAACCGAAAACAATCTTTAGGAAGAAATAAAAATCAATAGGTGGACATGGTGTCTTCCACCTGGAAGTAAGGGATAACCAGGTGTCCAGGTGGTAGCTTAGCCGCCAGCAAAAAGACTTGGGCAGCAAACGGTCCCACTGGTGAGTGGGAACAAGCTTCAAGAGACTGGCAATGGCAGCCCATAGAGAAGGCAGGATGGAAAGTATATGAGGGCCAGATAGGGATCATATCAGTAAATACAATGCAAGATAGGAACTAGGTCACTGGGAATAAGGTAAGAGCCAGAACAAGTTCTGATCAGGCCAAAATCTGGTCCTAAGTCAATTAACTTTTTAAAGTCTCCCTAATCAAAGAGACTTTAAGAAGACTCTAATTTGACAATCTGATTTAGGAAGAGAAAAAGAGATTTAAATGTTGGCATTAAGTGACTTTAGTCTAAGACCTTGGAGTAGGAAATGTAGACAGTGGTCAAGGAGGCCAGTCAGGGTGTCAGCAGCCTAGGGACATAGTCCTCATGTCTATCCTTCACAATACAGAAAAGTGTGTTCTACATTTAACCCATCAAAGTCACCTTTGTAAACATTAACTTTTCAAGTTAGAAATTTCTTGTATCTAGAAAGTGTTTACTCTCTTACCATCTACAATGAATTGTATCTTAAGCATTGTTTGGATAATTGTGTTGGGATGGGTTTGGTGGTGCCATGATTGGGTTGATTCTAAAAGTCTTGCAATAACCTAGACAGACTTGCGCATGAGTGCACACACACATCCACACACAGACACAAACACACAATGTCCCGAAGTGTCATGAGCACTGCCATTAATATACACCAGTTGTATTATTTCACCATGGTTCTCCCTATAAATGCTGCCCTGTAGGATTTCCAGCTTCCATTAGAGACCTTAAAAGTTTTATTCTCTATACTCCTTTACCTGAATTCACTCATTAGTCGTTTTTGGTTTTTTTTAATGTTTATTTATTTTTGAGACAGAGAGAGATAGAGCATGAATGGGGGAGGGGCAGAGAGAGAGGGAGACACAGAATCGGAAGCAGGCTCCAGGCTCTGAGCCATCAGCCCAGAGCCTGACGCGGGCTCGAACTCACGGACTGTGAGATCGTGACCTGAGCTGAAGTCGGACGCTCAACCGACT
Organism: Neofelis nebulosa; assembly: GCF_028018385.1. Classification (NCBI taxonomy): domain Eukaryota; kingdom Metazoa; phylum Chordata; class Mammalia; order Carnivora; family Felidae; genus Neofelis; species Neofelis nebulosa. The sequence goes on along the minus strand of NC_080788.1, from coordinate 76,218,560 downwards.
GAGCCACCCAGGCGCCCCACTCATTAGTCGTTTTATAATATGGCAGGAACTTCAGTTAGATTTGGCAGGTATGTCTTTCATGAACATTTCATCTAATTATGATAAACATGGTAGAACCAATTTAAAGTTATTATGTAAAGGACTATAGAAGAGAGTTTGTTTGTTCCTAACAGTAAAGGAAACATATGGGTGAGAAAATCTAAGGCATTGTGAAGGTAATAAACTCATGCAAAGGAACAAGAAGCAATTAAAGCAAATCGTCCATGGATGTTGGATTTGACAAATCACCTCACAGCTCTGCAACAGGTAGCTGCCTCAGGTTAGCTTTCGATCGAGGCTCCAAAGGAAACATCTTCAAAATCACTCCCTGTCGTTACCCTCAAGAGAGGCTTGCTTATCAGAAAGGCACCTTTGGTTTTTAAAACAAGAGAAGGACATATGTTCTACGATTTCAGGGACTATAGGAGTCTCAGGCACCAGCAGATTAGAATGAACTGTTCACCTATTTCAGCTCATTAAATTCAATGGAGGTGCTATCTGTACAGCAGGATAACGAAGTTCATAAATCTGCAGCCGGCTGTGGATTTACTACACAACACATTCACACACGAAGCTTCTCTACAAATTACCTTAATAAAGAGCACATCATTGAGGCCACTCTGTTATGTCTAAGCACCACTTAGACAAAAGGATCTCTCCCAAACTAGCTTCAGCACACTCACTTCAGTCAGGGGTGACACACCTGGAATGCATGGACTGGTGATCAAATCTATCTTGCAGATTCAACTTCCCCATTTTGAGGTGATCTAATTTCCGAGGGGAAAATGGGATTCAGTTTTATAGAACTTGGCAAGCCACATTCAGAGAAAAGAGTTTTTCATGTTCTGATGGATTAAGTGAAAAATAGTCATTCTGGTTGCCGTCCCCACCCTTACCACCACACATGCTTACATGCCACATACCCCACGTAAGTCCTATCCACCTTCCTTGTCCATGCAAAATTTAAGATATCCCTCTCTCTCTTTTCCGAAGTCCCATGGTTCTTATTTTCACTAACAAACATTTAGCATACGCTACTCCATCTTACGTTTATTTTTTTTATTTTTTTATGTTTTAGTTTATATTTGAGAGAGAGAAAGAGAGACAGAGCGTGAGCAGGGCAGGGGCAGAAGGACAGAGACAGAATCTGAAGCAGGCTCCGGGCTCTGCTCCAAGCTACCAGCACAGAGTCCAACTTGAACTCACAAGCAGGGAAATCATGACCTGAGCTGAAGTCAGACACTCGACCGACTGAGCCACCTAGGCATCCCACCATCTTACGTTTTAAAAAGCAAGTTTCATATATAAGCTACGTACGTGTCATGCACACAGCAAAGCCCACTGTGGAGCGTAAGCACATAGGTATTTGCTGATGGGGGTATACTGTTATCAGGGTAAAATCTAAAAAGCAATTTCCTTGAATTCATTTTAGTGGTATTTATGGCAGTGATGTTTTTCAATAGGTTGCTCAGATGCTGCCTAGGCAGGGGGATTTGAAAGCAACCCGAAGACCTCGCCTGGATCAAAATACCTCCCTCAGGTTGCTGGTTTTCTCCTTTCCAGTCTGAATGTTCCTATTAATGGAATTTTCGTATTAAAATATAAAAATAAGGACTGATTTCCAAAATTCTCAAATAAGATAGGTACATTATTTCCTTGCATATAAGCAAGGACTGTATATAAGCATCTATCACTCAATAGAAGCACACATATGCTCCAAGGAGGAAGAAGTTTCACTTGGAAGAGATCTGTAGAGACGATCAGCCACAGGCCAGAAGTACAGGAGTTAGGATACATTTGCATCCTGGTTTGCCCAGGACAGTCCCAGTGTATTCCAGTCATCTTAGGATAAATATTCATGAAGCCCACTTTCACTCTCAAAAGTGTCCCAGTCTGGGCAATAAATTATAGATCTATGAGGCTCTTGGGTTTAAACTGGGGTCTGTTGACCTCTGGAAGGAATCGAAGAGGATTATTCTAAGAGCTGGAACTGAACTCACTACTCCTGACTCCTGATTCAGTGCCCTACCCCCCGCTGCCCCACCCCAGCCAACCTCTTAAAACAATGCAGTTATTGTTCTTGACTTGTCTCCTCTAGATTACTTTTGTCTCCCTCTCCCAGAATTTGAAGGCATTTGAAGATTCATGCAATGGCCGGTCCTTGCTTCCCTTGATCTTTGGCATCTGGCACTACGCTAAGACCAAAATTAGTAGTTCAGTGTTACACTCACTAATTGACTATTATTATTCTCAGACAACCAAGAAAATTATATGCTACATTTTATGTTCTGAAGAGCAAGTTCTTGACATTTGTGAGGGGTGAAGCCTTCACAACCTGCCAAATTCATCTTTACAATTTTTTATCCTCCAACTGATTAGCTTCCTCTTCTCTTGTATCACTAGTGTCGGCACTTGGATTTCTTTTTAAATCAACTTTCACAATCACTTCCTGGGTGTGTCTACATATATAACAAGTCACAAGATGTGGTTGTGGGGTGGTGAACAAGGCATATTCACCAGCTAAAAGAGTCTCCCTGGCACACCACTGCACTGGGGCTCCAAGTTGTCTCTCAGCACCAGGATAACAGAGGAGAGACAAGGCTTTAGAGCAGGGGGTTGTGTTGCACAATTCTGGGTTGCCGTTCATGTTACGTATGCAACACAGCAGCCGCACTCTTGTTTTCTGCTAGTCAAAATCACAAATTTCAATTTGTGAATTCCAAGGGTCCACTATGCATTAAAAATACAAGTTATAATAGGCAATTTTTTTGAGAGAAAGAGGGAGCGGGAGGGGGAGGGAGAGAGAGTGCACAGAGGAGAGTACAAAGGGAGAGAGCAAGCCTCTTAAGCAGGCTCCACGCTCAGCGCAGAGCCCCACACAAGACCCGATCCCATGACCCTGGGATCATAACCTGAGCAAAAATCAAGTCGGACACACTCAACCAACTGAGCCACCCAGGCACCCCAACGTAACAGGCAAATTTTTGGTTTTTTCCCCTAGGTCAGTTTTGGTTCTGGCTGAAAGACATCTCAAGACAGATTTCAGAGATCTTCCTTCTCTCCATAATTCCCCTCATTTTAATTGTCCATGATCAAGCGCCAGGCAACTTTGATATCAAATTTGTGATGGAGAAAACAAAACCGTCTGGGATAGGTGCCACATATTTTGATATAGTTTTGTCACCTATCTAACAACAGACGGGTTTTGATGGATCTGTTTACACATATCCAGTCATATAACATAATGATCGCATTATGCTAACCCAGCGCCTCTGCAGGCTTACTGCCGAGAACTGGCATGGACTCCCTTGGCATTTATCACAGCCAGGTTTCTGAAAGAAGGCTTAAAATGGAAAATTTATTTGAACCAAGTTTAAGCTCCCATTATACCTAATTTCATGATTCAGAAATGTTGCTTTTTGTGAATATGGCCCCAAAAGGTTTTTAAGCACATATTTGGGGTTAATATGGAAATGAGTCCAAAAATACACCTTGCAGAGTTCACCATTGACCCAATGATTCCCATGAGATATACCGTTCTCAATTCGGGCAGAACAGGTAGTTACCATACAACACCTTAGTGATTATTGATGCCTCCCGGCAGGTGGTAAACCATCTTTTAAAAAGTTCCTGCATCAAAATCCCTTCACAGAAATTCATAGAGAAAAATATATATATCCAGCTGTTTTTAAAATGCAAAATGCTTAACTGACAGCATGATTATCAGTTGAAACCACAGAATATTTAGTTGTCAGAGGTTCTCAAGGGCACATTTTGCAGCTTTGCAGAATTCTTACTCATTAAATGCTTGGTTCGAAATTAAGGGTTGCATCTCTAAGAGCCGGGGTTTCATCTCTTAAGTGTTTGTCATCTCATGGGCAAAAGTGAAAGTTATGTTCTGAGAGTTGCTAATAGAAAAATAATTACAAAAGATGATGATCCCGCCATTTAACCTCCTGAAGAAACAGCGTTAGATTCATTGGCAATGCTAAGTGGCATCTTAGAGGTAATTAGATAATTCTATTACACACCCCCCAAAATCTCTAAATAAGGGGAAAAATAGGCTTTGGGTCTTCATGGTACAAATAGGCTTTCTCTAGTGTTGACAACTCAGTTGAGGGCTTTCATTTGCCTGTGTAGATGTCATTTCTCTATACATATACTTTTACAGACATGTTTCCTTAAGGATTCTCTCACTGGGACCTATAAGCAAGATTCTGCCCACAGAGCCAGAATTTAGTCTACCTGAGTTGTTTGTTTTCAACTTTCTTTGAAACAATTTTAAGTTTACAGCAAGTTACCAAATTAGTACAGAGTATTCCCATATACCCCTCACCCAGCTTTCCCTAATGTTAGAAAATGATGGCACATCTGTGAAAATTAAGAAATTAATATTGGTACAGCGCTATTCACTAAACCACAGACTTGACTTGTATTTCCCCAGTTTTTCCACCAGCATTGTTTGTCTGTCCCAGAATCCAATCCAAGATGCCACAGAGCATTTAACCATCATGCCTCCTTCGTCTCCCCTAGACAATGACAATTCTCTGTCTTTCCTTATTTTTCAGGATCTTGATACTTTTTAAGGAATGAACAGCTATTTTATAGAATGTCTCTCAGTTGGGTTGTCTGAGGTTTTCTCATGATTAAACAGAGGTTATGAATTTTGTGGGAAAATACCCAGAGGTGAGGTACCCTTCTCATAACATCCCCAAGATATTTTTAAGCAAGAAATAAAATGGTGAAAAGTTCCTATCCTCCAGCACAACATTGTTACACTTTACAAATAAATAAGAAGTTGTTTAAATATGAAAATAATTGTTGGCATGCATGAAGTTCCAGGCTCTAGACCTGGGTGTGTTTGCTTTAAAGCCTTTTCAAGTCTCTTTAGACAGAGATTTCAACCAAAGGCTCACACCACATCTATGCATTACAAACAGTTATCGAGGTATGAAATTTGGCATTAATGATAAAGTACTAACGCCTACATTTGATTAGCTATCTCTCTATAAACTGAAATAAATTTAAGAATATCACCATAATAACGATACTTTTACTGACTTGTATCTAATATGCTTTCTTGAGTGGGAGAAAGGGGGTTAGAGTTATAGATAATATGCCCATGAAATAGGCACACATTCATAGAGGTATAGCACATATACAAGCATTAGACTATCCTCTGATGGTCCATTTCTTTAAAACATTGGTAATGTTTTAGACCAGCAATCTCCAAAATGTTTATCTTAAATCCTTTTATAAAGATGTTTTAGCATGCACCTTCTCAGCCTGGATTCTTTCCCCAAGAGTCTAAGACAATGGCCTCTCTACAGGGAGCTTATTTTCACAAATGATTTCACCAAAAAGAACAGGAACGGGCACTGGAAAAAGGAAAAAAGGAAAGGGTCAAAGGTCAATCCAAAGTTGCAAAATTGAGCTTGTTACTACTATGAGTCAGTGAGGTTAGAGTTACGCTGGGGACCCTGTGAGAAGCCATGCAGAATGCACTTCAAAACTGTCCATATGGGACTTGGGAAAGGCAACTATTTATTCACTGGCTGCTGGCTTACATTGAGTCAAGTCCTTATACTACCCATTTGTGCATGCTTGAGAATAACCGGACCGGGGTAGAGAAGGACCGGAATAATAAGTGAAAGACAGAGCAGCAGAAGCATGAGGCTGATGGGTTACACCTGTACACAGCTGGTTGCCACATAATAGAGAAAAAGGGTAGAACAACAGTAGGCAAGCCTGGGCATGTGGGGGCCCCCATACCCACACTAATGCATGTCTATTCGTGCATGTGTTACTCTCAATCCATATTAAATATTAGCAAACTTTATTTTGTTCTTATTTTTAGATACAAATAAAAATAGAAATTTTCTTCCTACCACCCCATGAATGGCCCTGCAAACCCCTATATTGCACAGAGTCCACTTTGGAGACCACCGATTTAGATAGACTATGCAATATTCTCCTCAAATGATTTTGAGGAAGTCTTTCCTGGCTACTCCTAGTAAGAAAATTGGCAATGTTCACTTCAACCCCAAAGTCCAGTTGAGAAGCTCATTTAGACCATTGACTTCCTTTCTCATGGAACAGTTGCGATAAGTTCCACCTCTAGTTAAAAATAATAAAGGTCAGGGGCGCCTGGGTGGCTCAGTCGGTTAAGCGGCCGACTTCGGCTCAGGTCACGATCTCGCAGTCCGTGAGTTGGAGCCCCGCGACGGGCTCTGTGGTGACAGCTCAGAGCCTGGAGCCTGTTTCAGATTCTGTGTCTCCCTCTCTCTCTGCCCCTCCTCTGTTCATGCTCTGTCTCTCTCTGTCTCAAAAATAAATAAACGTTAAAAAAAATTTTTTTTAAATAATAATAAAGGTCCTTTTAAGGAAGCGTGGCATGGTATGATGGGTCTCCAATTTGAGCATATGTCAGAATTACCTGTGAAAAGTGATTCCTAAGACCTGTGAAGACACAGTTCGCTGGGCCCCAACCTCAGACTCAGTAGGTCTACAGTGAGGCTTGAGAATTTAGATTTCCAACAAGTTCCCAAGAGATACATGCTCTGTTGGTCAGGAGGTAGGAGCAATAGAAAGAAACCAGTGGCCTGGTAGAAAGAGCATGGGCTTTGGCATGACACAGGAAAGTCTGGGTTTAAACCTAAACTCCACTACATGCTGTCATAAACTTCTCTGTGGATCAGCTGTAAAATGGGAACTATTCTCACTGCATAGAGCTGCTGTAGGAAGTAAAGGAGAAGATAACCCTAGCAAAGTGCCCAGTGTAATGCTGGGCGCATTATATGTCTCAATAAACCATCATCAGTAAAAATAAAAGTGCTAATATCACCGATTATTTCAGCAAATAATGTTAGAATAATAATAAAAAGTAACTTAACAGATTGAACAGTAATTTGTCAGAATAACAGAGCTTTCTAGGCCAAGGGCTTTGCTGAAAAATTGACGATAACACAGGACTGCCACTAGAGTTTTGGTTTTGATAATCAGTTAAGGATTGTCCTGTTACTACTCATGTCTCTAGTTTCTCCTTCTCTCTTCCCCACTTGCCCTAGCCTTTGTGTTACTATCGGATCTTTAACGGAAGTTCATGGGACAGAGACAGCAATGGCCCCATAGGCCCAAATACTACACCCAAAGCAGGGTTCCGTGGCCCTGGGCCACCAGGCAGTTTCCAGGAGACGGGAGGCCTCTGTTGATCTCTCCCTTGCTTTTATAAAAACGGGATGATAAAAACTGCCAAGTGTCCTGTGAAGCTCTAGGTAAATGTTTTGAATTTTAAAATACAAAATATTTCAGGTTGTCCAGTCTGCCAGCAATATTTTCAACTACGTTTTCTTTAAAATGTCTGTATTCGTCTTAAAATTATTTTTACCATGTTGATTTGCTCATCTACAAATGTATGCTGCTTAAGTAGTAGTTTAAATGTAAATTTTAATGAATGCTATGAATCAGTGCCTAATTTGCACATTTTGTTAATTACCTGTGGTTTAGGATAATCCATCCAAGATGTTCCCTATTACCCTGGATAATTAAGAGTTGACCTATTTTCAAATTTTTACAGCTCAAATAGAATGAATTCCAGTCAATTTTCTTGCCTAATAGAAAAAACATCATTTATTTAAATAGTCTATCAGACATAATTGGAATGTAAAATCTTGGGAAGAAAATTGACTTTCAAAGGTCATGGAATCTATCCTCCTACCCTTGGGTAGACTATCAAACCAGCCAGAAAAGAATATATTCCATCTTTTACAGCATATTTGTAAAATGTAGCCAAGAATGTGCACCAGCGTGAGGAGTGACCGGCTTCTCTCTCTCCAACATCAGAGTCCTTGACTTAAGCAAAGGTCAATCAGAGCAGTTGCCAATATTTCCATATATAAAGTTGCCAGGACTCACAAGTACGATCATACATACAAATACACCCAGACACAGCATAGACACATCCTTATACGTAGAGGCTTCCCACTAAAGACTCACAGAGCACAGAGTGCAAAATACTATCTTCCTTGGATACAATTCATGGTCTTTTTATGCCTAAAGGAAAAATCAAAGATTTCCCCCTGAGATTTCTCCCCACTCAAAAAAGTTGTCTTTAAATTATGGGTCATATTCACATTTATAAGACTCAGGGGCAGCTTTGCTGGAGGCTCTCCCCTGGCTTGGCAATAGGAAATTTTTTTTCAATCTATCATGCTCTTGCCTATATCTCTTTCTGTTAAAAGTTCTATGTCCTCAATGAGCGATGGTTATTTAAGAGCTTTTCTCAGTTCTTCCTCAAGACTGTTCTGTCAGTCTCTGTAGGAAGCAGAATACCCCTGGGTTTTCTTATGAAACTCGTAGGATTCTTCATCTGGAATCTGCCTGTTTACCTCTTCTGTCCATACCCAGAAAACCATTTCTACATATAACAAGTTCACTTCCTGGAATGCAGAGGCTTTCTCTCATCCTTCTTCCACTCAAGCCCACCTACTTGCATCCTCTGCTTACCCAGCTCCCCATCTTGAAGACTAACCCTGGCCTAGGGCAGGAGACGCTGCCTCAGAAAGCCTTTGACTTAATATTAAGCTGCATGTTGAATGCTGATGCATTGAGCCTACCCTCCAGTTCCTCTGCCTGTATCTTGCTCTTCTCACCCAAAACTTAATCTACCCTCAGTTTTCCCATTTCAGTTGTACCAACTCTATTTTCTTGTCGGTAAAATTAAAAACTTCAGAGTTATCCATGATGCTTTTCTTTCTCTCATATCATATATCCAACCTATACTCATATAACACTGAATACTTTTTGGTGAATTGAAAAATTCCCTCTATCCTGCTATGCAGGTCCCTTTGCAATGTGATGTTGCTGCTTATCCCATTAAGAGAGGGAGTCTGTATCTCCACTGGTTGTATCTGGATTACCCATGTGACTGGTTTTGAAAACTGGAATGTGGCAGAAGTAATATGTGACTTGGAGGTAGGTACTTTGCAATATCCACGTTCCCTCTCCTGGAATACTGTCCTGAATCCACCACATGAGGGGGCTGGTTTAGTTCTAGAGGATCAGAGGCTGAGGACAGGAAAGCCAAGGACCTCTGGCATGTGAGCTAACCCATCCTGAACCTTCAATCCAGACAGCCTTCCAGCAAATGTAGCCATATGAGTACAGAAGAAACCATCATGGGAACCATCTGGTCAACCCACAGATTTATGATAAATAATAAACTGTTCCAAGCCACTAAGTTTTGGAAGTGTGTTGCTCAGCCACTTCTCACCACCTGCACTGCCACCATTTTGAATGAAACCACCACCAGAATTATGTCATACCTTCTTACCTGGCCTCCTTACCTTTGCCTTTGCCCCTTACAGTCTCTTCTCTACACATCCAATGTGATCCCTTGAAACCACAAGATCATGTCACTCCTCCACTCCACACCTATCAAAGTCTCTTATTTCAGAGTGAGAGCCCAGATACTTACAATGTTCTACATGGCCCAACACGGTTTAGCCCCCTCATCTCTCAGATTTCATCTTTTAGTGTACTCTCTCGCTTCACTCAGCTTCAGCCACATTGGCCCCCATGTGTCCCTAAACATGCCAGACATGTTCCTTCTGCCTGTAGTGCTCCTCAACCACATATGTCCATATCTCACTCTCTCATCTTCTTCTTTTTTTTTTTAATGTTTTTAACGCTTACTTATTTTTGAGACAGAGAGAGACAGAGCATGAACGGGGGAGGGTCAGAGAGAGGGAGACACAGAATCCAAAGCAGCTCCAGGCTCTGAGCCGTCAGCCCAGAGCCCGATGCAGGGCTCGAACTCACAGACGGCGAGATCGTGACCTGAGTTGAAGTCGGATTCTTCAAGTCGTTAAGTATCACCTTCTCTACAAAGCCCATCCTCACCATCTTATTTAAAATCGCACTTTTCCAGGACTTCATTGGCCATACCCTTTCTATATCTCTTTTCACCTTCTATTGTTCTATATAATTAAGTTTATTATGTTTATTGATTGCCTTTCCTCATGAAGGCAGGGATTTATGTTTATTCTGTTCATTGATTCCTTGCATACAGAAGGTACTGGATGAATACTTCATGAATGAATATTCATTGTTTACAGGAAAGGTCATCAAGGTCTTTGATAATCCATTTTAAAGGTTAACAAATCTTAATGATTTTCAGAGACGTCATGAATGTTTTATTTGAATTTCCTATTTCAAATATTCCTTCATCATTTTTAAAAACAGTATAGGAAAACACACACACTCAAATATGGTACTGACCAAATTTTATGTTAATTAAAACAGCCTCGGGACACCTGGGTGGCTTAGTAGGTTAAGCATCAGACTGCAACTCCAGTCACGATCCCATGGTTCGTAAGTTCAAGCCCCGCGTCAGGCTCTGTCTGGACAGCTCAGACCTTGGAGCCTACTTTGGATTTTTTGTCTCCCTTTCTCCCTGCCATCCCCTGCTCATGCTCTTTCTTTCTCCAAACTAAACAAACATTAAAAAAAAAAATTTTTAATAGCCTCATAACTGTCATGAATCGAAGCATGGCAGCTGTATCTTTCCCTTTTTCCTCTCCACACTTTCTGTCTTAAAGCCTCTCAGTTCAGCCAAGCCTCAGCAATGCTCCCACAGAATGGCTTTGTTATTGTACCCTTTGTCCCCCATTCCCTGTTTGGCAGTGAGCTCAGGTGCCTGCAGGCAACTACTAAAGTTGTTCTGCGTGGAAACAAAAGGAGTAATACAGCATATACATAAAACAAGGAGCAGGGAGTAAAAAAAATAATTTTTTTAGAATGTGTTTGAACTTAAATGACCATCAACTTAATATAGACTACTATATACTTAGGATGTTATATATAAACCTCATGGTAACCACAAACCCAAAACCTATAATAGACATACAGAAAAAAAAAAAAGAAAAAAAAAAGCCAAATATAATACTCATCAATCACAAAGAAAGAGAGCAAGAGAAGAAAGGAACACAAGAGTTATAAAAACAAGAAAACAATTAACAAAATGGCAATAAGTACATAACTATCAATAATTACTTTAAATGTAAATGGCCTAAATGCTTCAGTCAAATCACTTAAGGAGGTAAAATGGGGAAAAAAATATCCATCTATATACTGCCTATAAGAGACTCACCTCAGACCTAAAGACACATACAGATTGAAAGTGAAGGGATGTAAAAACAATATGCAAATGGAAGTAGAAAAAAAACTAAAGCAGCAATGCTTATATCAGAAAAAATAGACTTTAAAACAAAGACTGTAGCAAGAGACAAAGAAGGGCATTACATAATGATAAAAGAATCAATCCAAAAAGAGGATATAACATTTGTAAATATTGTAAATATCTATGACCGACTTCGGCTCAGGTCATGCAACACTGGAGCACCTAAATATAAAGCAAATACTAACAGACATAAAGAGAGAAATTAATAATAATAGTAGGTGACTTTAATACCCCACTTACATCAAAGAATGGATCATTCAGGCAGAAAAATCAATTAAAAAAAATCAGTGTCTTTGATGACACATTAGACCAGATGAACTTCACAAATGTATATAGGATATTTCATCCAAAACCAATAGAATACATGTTCTTTTGAGTGAACTTGTAACATTCTCAAGGAGAGATTACATGTTAGTCCACAAAACAAGTCTCAATAAATTTAAGAAGACTGAAATCATAGTATGCATCTTTTCTGAGCACAATGGTATGAAACTAAAACCCATTCACAAGAAAAACTAAAAGTAAAACATACAGAGGCTAACAAACATGATACTAAACAATCAATAAGTCAACAAAGAAATCAAAGAAGACATCAAAAAATAGAGACAAGTGAAAATGGAAACAATGGTCCAAAATCTTTGACACATAGTGTAAACGTATCTAAGAGGGAAGTATATAGTAATACAGGCCTACCCCAAGAAATAAGGAGAAGCTCAAATGAACAGCCCAACCTTACCCCTAAAGGAACTAGAAAAAGGGGCATCTGGGTGGCTCAGTCAGTTAAGCGTCCAACTTCAGCTCAGGTCATGATCTCACAGTTCAAATTTCGAGCCCTATGTTGGTCTCTGTGCTGACAGCTCAGAGCCTGGAGCCTGCTTCAGATTCTGTGTCTCCCTGTCTCTCTGCCCCTTCCCCACTCACGCTCTGTCTCTCTCTCTCTCTCCCATCAAAAATAAATAAACATTAAAAATAAATAAATAAAAATAAAGGAACTAGAAAAAGAATATCGAACAATCCCAAGGTGAGTAAAAGGAGGAAAATAATAACGATCAAAGCACAAATAAATGACAGAGATTAAAAAAGAAAACTAGGGGGGAAGAACTGAAACCAAGAGCTGGTTCTTTAAAAAGATAAACAAAACTGGGGCTCCTGGGTGGCTCAGTCGGTTAAGCGTCCGACTTCGGCTCAGGTCATGATTTCGCGCTCCTTGAGTTCGAGCCCCATGTCAGGCTCTGTGCTGACAGCTCAGAGCCTGGAGCCTGTTTCAGATTCTGTGTCTCCCTCTCTCTGACCCTGCCCCGTTCATGCTCTGTCTCTCTCTGTCTCAAAAATAAATAAACGTTAAAAAAAAGATAAACAAAACTGATAAACACTTAACCAGACTAATAAAAAAAGAAAAAGAAACCAAGTAAATAAAATCAGAAATGAAAGAGAAAAAGTAATTGACACCATGGAAACACAAAGAATTATAAGGGAATACTATGAAAAATTATATGCCAAAAAATTGGACAACCTAGAAGAGATGGATAAATTCCTAGAAACATAAGATGTTCCCAAACTAAATCAGGAAGAAAACAGAAAATATGAACATACCAATTACTAGTAACAAAATTGAGTTGGTAAAATTAAATTCTGGTACCAAATGGATTAACAGGTGAATTCTTCTAAACATTTAAAAAACAGTTAATACCTATTCTTCTCAAACAATTCCAAAAAATAAAAGAGGAAGCAAATATATTCTACAAGGCCAGGATTACCCTGATAGCAAAATCAGACAATGACACCACACACACACACACACACACACACACACACACACACACACACACACTAGATCAGTATCCCTAATGAACATAAATACAAAAATCCTCAATAAAATATTAGCAAACTGCATTCAATGATACCTTAAAGAGATCATTCACTATGACCAAGTGGGATTTATTCCAGGGATGCAAGGATAGTTTAATATTAGCAAATCAATTAACATGAAACACTACATAAACAAAATAAAGAATAAAAAACAGGATCATTTCAATAGATACAGAAAAGCACTTGACAAAACTCAACTTCTGTTCATGATAAAAATTCTCAACAAAGTTAGGTTTAGAAGTAACATATCTCAACTTAATAAAGGTCATATATGAGAAGCCCACAGCTAATATCATACTCAATGGTGAAAAACTGAGAGCTTTTCCTCTAAGATCAGGAACAAGACAAGGATGTCTGCCTTCGCCACTTTTAAATTAAGAAAACAATCCCATTTACAAATGTCTTCTTGCGCCAAAAAATAAAACAAAATAAAGTAAAATGCCTAGAAATAAACTTGCCCAAGGAGGTGAAAGACCTGCACTCTCAAGACTATAAAACTTTAATGAAACTTAAGACAACAGAAATGGAAAAATATTATATGCTCATGAAATGGAAGAATGTTGTTAAAATGTCCATACTACTCAAAGCAATCTACAGATTCAATGTATTCCCTATCCAAATGCCAAGAGCATTTCTTTCTGCAGAACTAGAACAAATAATACCAAAATTTTAATAGAATCTCCAAAGGCCCCAAATAGCCAAAAGAATCTTGACAAAGAAGAACAAACCTGGAGATATCACAATTCCAGAATCCAAGATATACTACAAAGCTATAGTAATCAAAATACCATGATACTGGCACAAAAAGAGACACATAGATCAAGCCCAGAAATAAGCTCACATCTGTATGGTTAATTAATCTATGACAAAGGAGGGGTGCCTGGGTGGCTCAGTCGGTTAAGTGTCTGACTTCAGCTCAGGTCATGATCTCACAGTTCATGGGTTCGAGCCCTGCATTGGGCTCTGTCTAACAGCTTAGAGCCTGGAACCTGCTTCGAATTCCGTATCTCCCTCTCTCTCTGTTCCTCCCCCACTCACGCTCTGTCTCTCTCTCCTTCAAAAATAAATAACATTAATAAAAAAAAACTTTTTAAAAAAAATCTATGACAAAGGAGGCAAGAATATACAATGAGGAAAAGATCGTCCCTTCAACAAATGGTGCTGGGAAAACTAGACAGCTACACGCAAAAGAATGAAACTGGACAATTTTTTAACACTATACACAAAAATTAATTCCAAATGGATTAAGGACCTAAATTTGAGATCTGAAACAATAAAAATCCTCTAAGAGAACATAGGTAGTAATTTCTCTGACATTGACCTTACCAACATTTTTCTAGATATGTCTCCTGAGACCAGGGAAACAAAAACAAAAATAAACTATTGAGACTACATCAAAATAACAAGTTTCTGTGCAGCAAAGGAAACCATCAACAAAACAAAAAGGCAAACTCCTGAATGGAAAAAGATATTTATAAATGATGTATCTGATAAGAGGTTAGTATCCAAAATATATAAAGAACTTACACAATTCAACACCAAAAAAAAACCCATTTTTAAAAAGGGCAGGAGACCCAAATACACATTTTTCCAAAGAAGACTTACAGATGGCCAAGAAACACATGAAAAGATGCTCAACATCACTTTAATTATCAGGGAAATGCAAATCAAAACCACAATGAGATACCACCTCACACCTGTCAGTATCACTAAAAGCAAAATGACAAGAAATAATAAGCATTGGCAAGCACGTGGAGAAAAAGGAACCCTTGTGCACTGTCAGTAGGAATATAAATTAGTAATAACCACTGTGGAAAACAGTATGGAGGTTCCTGAAAAAAATTAAAAATAGAAATACCATTTGATCCAATAATTTCACTATTATTTACCCCCCCCAAGTTAGCCAAAACACTAATTTGATAAGATATATGTTTATTGCAGCATTATTTAAAAAGCCAAGATATGGAAGCAATTTAAGTGACAATCAATAGATGAATAGACAAAGATGTGGTGTGGGGGGAGGGGTGTACACTCAGAGACAAGAATTTATACAACTATAAAAAAAGAATGAAATCTTGCCACTTGCAACAACATGGAAGACCTAAAGGATATTATACTAAAGTGAAATAAGTCAGACTGAAAGGCAAATACCATATAATTTCACTCTATGTGGAATCTATAAAACGAAACAAATGAATAAACAAACAAAAAACAGAATCAGGTCTATAAATACAGAGAACAAACTAAAAGTTGCCAGAGGGAAGGAGAGTGAGGGGATGGGAAAAATAGGTGAAGGAGAGTGGGAGATACATGTTTCCAGTTATGGAATGAATAAATCATGGGACTAAAAGACACAGCATATGAAATACACTTTATCACATTCTAATAGTGTTGTATGGTGACAGAAGGTACATGCATGGCGAGTGAGCATAGCAAAACACAGAGAGAAGATGAATCACTATGCCGTATACCTAAAACTATTTTAACATTGGGTGTCAACTCTACTCAAATAAGAAAAAAAAAAAAGGAGGGGTGCCTAGATGGCTCAGTCGGTTAAGCCTCCGACTTTGGCTCAGGTCATGATCTCACGGTCCGTGAGTTCCAGCCCCGCATCGGGCTCTGTGCTGACAGCTCAGAGCCTGGAGCCTGTTTTGGATTCTGTGTCTCCCTCTCTCTCTGACCCTCCCCCCATTCATGCTCTGTCTCTCTCTGTCTCAAAAATAAATAAACGTTAAAAAAAAATTTTTTTTAAAAAAGGAGCTAGTTTAACTGACAGATTTGACCACGTGCAACAATATATTGAGAAGTTTAAAAAACTGTTGGGAGGTGTAGGAGGACCCATTCTTAGGTTGAAGAAAAACAGGACAAAGAAGATGAAACAATTATTAGCTACAGAAAAAGAATGAAAATGCTGCATAGTTGAAACAAATATAATGAAAAGCACTCTCTTATCTACAAAATTCCAGCAAACATCATACCTAACGATAAAACATTAAGGTCATTCTTGAAATCTATAAGACAAACATATTTGCTATTACCTCATCTGTATAGTTTTGAACTAGAGATCCTAGTTAGTACAATAAGGCAAGGAAAAGAAATAAAAGACATAAAATTAATAGGGAAAAATTATTATTGCCATTATTTGCAAACACTATAGTTTTGCACATAGAAAACCCAAAGAGCCTATAGGCAAAATATTAAAATTCATAAGGAAATTTAGGAAAATATCTGGATACAAAGTCAATATACCAAAACAATTGTGTTCCTACATACAAGCAAAAAAACAACAGGAACATAAAATTTTTAAAACTCTACCGTTTATAACATAAAAAATTTTAAATAGTAGGAATAAATCTAATAAAAATTATACAAGACTTCTGCCTAGAAAATATTTATGAGAGAAAATAAAGCTACTTATATGAAGTAAAATGTACTATGTTTGTGGTTGTCATTATTGATATTGACACGTTGACTCCAAAATGTGTATGGACATAAAAAGAAAGAATACTCAAAACAGTCTTGAGAAAAAATTAAGTCAGAGGATTTTCAGATAGCAAGGATTAACATTAAGTCATTAAGTAATGAAGGCAGTGTAGAATGCATAGAAGGATAGACAAATGGAAAACTGAAACAAGACAGAGTCCAGAAACAGACCCACAAATAGAAGGCTAACCTACAACAAAGTACCCATACAGTATAGCGGGCATTTATTTTCCAATAAATGGTACTAAAATAATTTTTTTTAATACCACAGGATAAGCAAAAAAGTTGAGAATGTAACAAAGACCAAAAAACAATGGTTTAGTGTTTCCGGCTCTGCTGTGGATAGCCACTTTCATCAACCACAGACAAGATGTGGCTTTTGACCCTAAGAAAAAACCTCAGTGCATCTGTTTTCTTTGCAAGCCCATCTGATTTTTGCAGAAAAGGACCAACAGGTATGTAAAACATTTTCAGGTAAGGAAGACTCTGGAGGAATTTAAGTGATCATATTTTGCTGAATTTTGGTACATCTCTTGGCAAATACTAGCAATTCTAAAACTCACTCCATTCTCTTTCTAAAGCTTATTCCTGATTCCTGGTGACACAGAAGTGCTCTTTATTCTATTCTCTTTTAGAATGGTCCTCAAAAGGTAAATATGTCCCAATCTGACATATAAACTTCCAAGTATAGCAAAAGCCTTCTTACTTCATTTTCTTTCTGAAAACAACACCATTGTTTGCTCATTTCAGTTTATTTTTTCACTAATTTTTCTATTACTTAGACCATTTATTGAAATATGAAAAAGCCCTTTCTTCCAAACTTAAAACCCAAGGAAAAAAAATGGTTTCTGCTCTCCTCGCCCCATTCCCATTGAGTTCCCAATCAAATTTGAGAATTTATCAAAGGAAATGTAGGCTTCAAAAAAATAATAATATTAACAGTTCAAATGACTCTGATTTTTCTCTCTCCAAGCTCATAAAATTAACTTTGAAACCTCTTGAACCTCTGCATATTTCAAATTCTGGTACCTAGTACAGTGCCGTGCTCCCTGCAGGCATTCAATAAATGTTAACTGAATTGAATTTAAATTTAATTTGAAGGCTTTGAGGGAACTAAATTTACCACTTTTTTGTAGCTTTTTGCATTACACCAAGGAGTCTTTTCCCTGAATTTATTGTAAATTAATTTCAGAACTTAATGTTTAAATGAAGGCACAGCAACTCAACACACAGCTTGACAAAGCTGAAAATAAAAAGTCTCCCTGTGATAATCAAACTGCTTGGGTACCTTTGCAATAATTCTCCTCACAGAAAATCAAACGGATAATAGTCGATGTGTTTAGCATATTCTAGTCATCACAATAATAGCTCTTTTTAAATGGGTTCCAAAGGGAAATGCTATTGAGTATTTCATCGATTCACAGTAACAGTTTTGTTAGAGAATATTCATGGAGGCTTGTGTCACAGAGTGCATTTAGAAAAGCCAATAACTACTCAGACTCTCTTTGACTAAAACTGAAATAGTAATGACGGATCTTCAGCCCTTCCCCATGGTATAGAACCTGTTTCCTCTACGTTTTTCTTTACTTGAATTTCTTTTCGCTGAGTAGCTCATTCATTCTCCAGAACAAATCATTTTCCCAAGAAACAGAAGATGAACTTGACTGGAAGAGCAAGTTATGCCTGTCCAGAGGCCTGGTGAAGAAGCCATTTCCTCCCTTGCTTTTTCTAGTTCTTGCTCTGGTTCCTCCTGAAGCTATCAGGAAAAGAGAGAAGGAGGGGAAATTGTTCTTACATGGAAGGAGAGAGTTTTGTGAATATAGCAAAAACGGGGCTACACAGAATTTCCCCACACTGGTTCTCTGGTGCCAGTATAAAAGGTCAAATTTGAAAGAAAGTCTTTCCACCGTGGTGCACATTGCCCAGGAGATGGAAAAGAACTAGGTGTTCTCATTTTAATCTTAGGCAACACAATGAGAACAATCTGGGACTTGGAAGAAGATCAGAAGGACCTAGTTAGCTACTCCTACCATTTTTGCAGAGGGGGTTATAAATAAAACGCAGAGTCTCATCAAAATAAATGTGTAACTGAGATGTGTCCAGAACTGTAGGAAGCCTCTTTTCTTATCTCAAGCCCACTTAACGCAGGTCTCCAAAGCAAATCCAACTCTACACACCATTAGTGAGTATCTGAGATTTACGGGAAACTGAATGAGGAGTCTGGGAAATTGGTTACACGACACACTAGCTGTAAAAATGCTATTTAGAGCCCTATTATATATCTCTATGGTACCCTGTGGTAACCGGTGTCCAAGATGGCCCCCAGTGATGCACATTCCTTGGATCTATGCCCTTGTGTAGTCCCTGCTGACACTGAATCAGAGCTGATCTGAGTGACCAGTAGAAGTGATGGTGTGCTACTTCTGAGGTTATCATAAAAGGCTCCAACTTGGCATAAAAGGCAGTAAGGCTCCAACTTGGCCTCTTAGATTGCTCACTCTGAGGAAAGCCAGCTACCACATCATGTGGACATTCAAGTTAGCTCCATGAAGTGGCCCACGTAAAGAAGAACTGAAGCCTCCAGCCAACAGTCAGCACTAATTTACTGGCTAAGCCAGCAGAGTGCTCCAGCCCAGTCAAATTTGCAGATGACCACAGCCCCAGACAGCATAGGCCTACAACTGGACGAGACCCAAACCTAACTCAATTCCCCCAAATCCTGACTCAGAATCTGCAAGCATAAAGATGATTTTAGGTCACTAAATTCAGGGGTAATTTGTACGAAGCTTTAGATGACTGGAACACCTCCCATCTCCATGTTTCCTCCCCAGCCACCACCGACTTCTTCTCCTTCGCCTTTTTCCCACATGACTTTTGCATATCTTTTTCTGCCTCCTCAATCTTCAGAAATAATGCCATTCCTCCTCCCTACCCATCCCACTCTCTCTGCCTTTCTTATGTAGAACAGGTGACCTCTCTCACGGGCTCTTATTCTTCTCAGTGGCTACTGCCATTCTTTCTATTAAAAATACTACCCTTTCTCATTAATAACATCAAATGATTTCCCCAGTAACTTATTTTCCTTTTACACACTGGGGTGCTGGATCTTACTTTCTTAAATCAAGACTCAGATCTGATGGCACTGGCACTTTTGGTTCCGAAATTTATCTGGGGTGAAACAAAGACTGTTCTTTTTTTTTTTTTAATATGAAATTTATTGTCAAATTGGTGTCCATACAACACCCAGTGCTCATCCCAACAGGTGCCCTCCTCAATACCCATCACCCACCCTCCCCTCCCTCTCACCCCCCCATCAACCCTCAGTTTGTTCTCAGTTTCTAAGAGTCTCTTACGTTTTGGCTCCCTCCCTCTCTAACCTTTTTTTTTCCTTCCCCTCCCCTGTGGTCTTCTGTTAAGTTTCTCAGGATCCACATAAGAGTGAAAACATATGGTATCTGTCTTTCTCTGTATGACTTATTTCACTTAGCCTAACACTCTCCAGTTCCATCCACGTTGCTACAAAAGGCCATATTTCATTCTTTCTCATTGCCACGTAGTACTCCATTGTGTATATAAACCACAATTTCTTTATCCATTCATCAGTTGATGGACATTTAGGCTCTTTCCATAATTTGGCTATTGTTGAGAGTGCTGCTATAAACATTGGGGTACAAGTGCCCCTATGCATCAGCACTCTTGTATCCCTTGGGTAAATTCCTAGCAGGGCTACTGCTGGGTCATAGGGTAGGCCTATTTTTAATTTTTTGAGGAACCTCCACACTGTTTTCCAGAGTGGCTGCACCAGTTTGCATTCCCACCAACAGTGCAAGAGGGTTCCCGTTTCTCCACATCCTTGCCAGCATCTATAGTCTCCTGATTTGTTCATTTTAGTCACTCTGACTGGCGTGAGGTGGTATCTGAGTGTGGTTTTGATTTGTATTTCCCTGATGAGGAGCAACACTGAGCATCTTTTCATGTGCCTGTTGGCCATCTGGATGTCTTCTTTAGAGAAGTGTCTATTCATGTTTTCTGCCCATTTCTTCACTGGATTATTTGTTTTTTGGGTGTGGAGTTTGGTGAGCTCTTTATAGATTTTGGATACTAGCCCTTTGTCCGATACGTCATTTGCAAATATCTTTTCCCATTCCACTGGTTGCCTTTTAGTTTTGTTGATTGTTTCCTTTGCAGTGCAGAAGCTTTTTATCTTCATGAGGTCCCAATAGTTCATTTTTGCTTTTAATTCCCTTGCCTTTGGGGATGTGTCAAGTAAGAAATTGCTGCAACTGAGGTCAGAGAGGTTTTTTCCTGCTTTCTCCTCTAGGGTTTTGATGGTTTCCTGTCTCACAACAAGGACTCTTCTTGACACCCATCTCATTAAAGCAGATTAAAAATAAATAAGCAAGTGAATCCATCTCATTAAAACTAAAAAGTAAACCAACATGAAAAATATTTTTTCTTCTTACAAATTTTTTTCTTTGTGTGTTCTCATTATTCAGCATCATACTCAACGATGAACTGTGATTTCAATTACCATTATTCATTTTAGCATTTTGTAATTTTTTGTGCCACTACTGGCCAAGTCAGAAGAAAGACAATTTTGGCCAAATGATGGACCTCACAACAGTTCAAATTATCCATTGTCACTTGGCAAGGAATGGCGGGGGTGGGGGGGAGGTTCTTGGCCTTTCTGAAAAATAAATCAGTCTTCATTTTTCTCCAAGACATTTCATGTTTTCTTTTGGCTCCATTGCTCTGTGCTATATTCAAATACATCTCACTTCAAAAGTACTTGTAGAGAGAAGAGGAGGAATTTCTATTTAAATTACTCATAAACAATTCATTTTCATTGTGGTCTTACATTTTTAAGATACTAGTTCCTAGATTGAATTCCGTTACCCAAAATATGTACCACTAGAAATGGAGGGCACCGTCAGCTTCTCTTTTTTCTCCCATCTCCTCAGAGAACCTTCCCATGGCATCCTCTGCGTTCCCACAGCAAATGCCCTCCTGTTGCCTTCCATGAGCCCTGTCATTTCACCTCTTCCCCCTCTCAATGCTCTTAATTGTTTCACTCTATCTACTGCAAAGAAAGAATAATCCACGCTTTGGTTGATAATACGTATCCCAAAGTTAAAGTCATAAAGTTTATCATTTTTTCTAAGTCTCTTTCATTCAGGAAAAAAACTGTTTCTTATTTTGTAGGAAAAGACAGTTTTCTGTTTGTTAACAGATAACCTATCATTAAAATCAAATAATGATCCCATGAGCTTATATTATGCCTACTTAAATTCAAAGATACATTTCAGAATTGTTCTAATTCATTCTCTGTGTTCTCAATAATTTCCATAATTTCACCTTAATTCCACATCTGTGTGGTAGACAAGAGTAAGAATTATTCCACTAGTATTTCAGAGAGAGAAAAAAAATGGGTTGCTATGGAAGTTTCTCTACTAATTACATGCATTATGTGGTCATTACCTTTTTCTTTTATAACAAATTCCTCTAGTATGTGTGTGTTAGGGTTCTCTAGAGAAACAGAACCAGTAGAATATATAAAGATATACAGAAAGATTATGAGGGATTTCTTCATGCAAATATAGAGACTGAGAGGTCCTACAATCTGCCATCTGCATACTGGAGACCCAGGAGAGCAGGTGGTATAGTTTCAGTCTAAACCTCAAGGCGGGAGAACTGGGGGAGCCAATGGTGTAAGACCAGTACAAGTCTGAAGGTCTGAGAACCAGGAGCTCTGATGTCTGAAGACAAGGGAAGATGGATATCCCAACTCAAGCAGACAGCCTGAGCCTTTCCTTCCTCTGCCTTTTTGTTGTCTTCAGACTCTCAGCAGATTGAAGGATACCTTCCTGCATTGGAGAAGGGGATCTTCTTTATTCAGTCTACCAATTCAAATGCTAATCTCTTCTGCAAACACCTTCACAGACACACTCAGAAAAAATGTTATACCAATTATCTGAGTATTCTTTTAGCCCAGTCAGCTTAACACATGAAAATAACCAATACAGTGTGTTTTATGAAAATTCAGATGCCTATAATGGTAAATTCAAAAGTAGCAATCACCCTGGTGTTAATCTCAAGATTGTTTAAAAACAAAACAAAACAAAACAAAATAAAAAAATTTAAAAATTAAAAAATAAAAATAAAAACAAAACAAAACAAAAAACTAGGCCTTGTTAGCAGATATGTGCAAGGAGACCAATATAAAGATGCGGGAGAGGCAGAGATGATAGAAGAGAATATAATTAAGGCCATCACATGAAGAAAAGAGCAGAATTCTTAAAGATATTGATGAGTAAAGGGTCTAGAGCAGCGCTGTCCAACTGTCCAGTAGAACTTCCTATAATGATGTGGGTATTAAGTATTTGAAATGTGGCTAGTTGAGGATTTGAATTTTTACTTTTTTTTTTCAACTTTTTTTTTTTTTTTGGGGACAGAGAGAGACAGAGCATGAACGGGGGAGGGGCAGAGAGAGAGGGAGACACAGAATCGGAAACAGGCTCCAGGCTCCGAGCCATCAGCCCAGAGCCTGACGCGGGGCTCGAACTCACGGACCGCGAGATCGTGACCTGGCTGAAGTCGGACGCTTAACCGACTGCGCCACCCAGGCGCCCCTGAATTTTTACTTTCAATTAACTGAAACTCAAATTTAAATAGCCTCATGTGGGGGAGCCTGGGTGGCTCAGTTGGTTGAGCATCCAGCTCTTGATATCAGCTCAGGTCATGCATGATCTCACAGTCATGGTATTGAGCTCCTCATCCGGCTCGAGCGGAGTGCAAAAGTCTGCTTGGGATTCTCTGTCTCCCCCGCCCCCTTCTCTCTGCCCCTCCCCTGTTCATACTCACTTTCTCAAAACAAATAAACAAACTTATAAATAAACTTATTAATTAATTAATTAATTAATTAATAACTTCATGTGGCTATGGGCTACTATACTGGCCAGTGCAGTTCTAGAAGCTAAAAGGGACCTTGTTTTTCTTAGTGCCTACAGGAGTCTGGTAGGGATAGTTCCACCTTAGAGAGGCCGAATGGTGAAGAAGAGAGAGCACAAGATGAAACATCAAATAACCCGTGTTCTTATCCTGATTGCGCCATGAGCTTGAGCAAGTCATTTGCTCTTTTGTTCTCTATTTGTGAGTGGGAAGAGTAGCCATCTGCCCAGCCCATTTCATGGATTCTCTAGAATACTCTAAATGAGATCACAAACAAGAAAAGCTTAGGTTGTAGTTCAGTCATTCAGATCTAAAGAACTATTGTTTATTGACTTAGAGTGACTCCACAAAGAGGAAACTAGAAAGAAAAAGTTTGACTTTACTTTCAACCAGCTCTCTTAAATCAGGTTGTCCAGAAATAAACTACAAGAACATTTCCATAATGGTAGTTTACTCAGGAAAAAACAAGAAGATAATGGGGAAGCAGAACATGAAAGGGGAGAAGGACAAGCCAAGTCCCAGTCTTGGCTGGATCCCCAGGGCAGCTCTGGAGTGTAAATTACACCTTGGAGCTTATCTCAGCTCCACACAAGGGAGTTGGACTTTTACAGCTCCCAGTCATGAGTTCAGGGCTGTCCTGGAGGATATTTTCAGCTGTATGTGTGTAGTATGTGTGTGTACCTCGACACGCACACAAGCATGGATGCTAAGGCAGCAGGTGTAGTTCCAATAGCCCAAGTAACAAGCAAGAGAGTCACAGAGGGACTGTCCAGTAGAAACAAAGGCCAACACAGGCCAGGGGAGGGGCACAAAGACATAGTAAGGGGTCCCAGAGATATGAGGGTCTGGAGCCCCAGACGAAAAGTAATATATTGACTATCAAGGAATGGAATGGGGAGACTAGACAGAGAAATCCTAGAAATGAATACAGTCCCTAAATAAAATGACTTAGAACATGAATAAAAATCACATTTAGCTATAGCAATTAACCACAGTTATGCTTTAGATAAATCCTCCAGGTCTTTTTTTAAGTTTTGCATCTTTGGGGTTTCTACTTCCCACATTCCAGAAAAGAAAATATTTTGGGGCTTTAAACAACAGTGACTTTGTTTTTCCAGCACATCAAACAAAGGGAGAGCTCATGGATTTAGGAAACAATATAAAGTTAAAAATTAGATTTACTGCAGACAAGTCAAACTTGAGCGGCCTGTCTACTAGCACATTCTTGTTTGGGTCCACTAACTTTCACTTTCAGCCTGAAGCACCTATGCTTCCACAGCTTTGTGTTTTCTTTTTTATCTTTCTCTTTTTTATTTTTTTTAATTTGTAAGGATTGTTGCCAGGAAGTAACGAAACCTGCTCCAATCTGTTCTCTTGGCCCAATGCTGATTTTTTTCTCTAGCTCTGTATGTTCTGATAAAGTATTGCCTCATTCCTATGTTTACTTTCTCCTACTACATCTTAGATAAGAATTCAATATTATGTTATTTATCTTTAATGTTCCAGCATATTCCTTTAAGAATTATAGGTTGTAAAGGGGCCATCCTTATATTCACATGTATTCTTCACAGATTTATACTTGAAAATCATAAACAAAAATGGGGGCAATCATAATGTTAAAAAAGTTGGCCATGGAGCCTAACGGTCTTTCACTTATTTTTAAGATAGAACAATGAAATACACATAGCCACTTAAATGATATAAGCATTGCATAGGCAATGCTTAACATTTTTCATTGCTTGGAAAGGAGACTTTAATACTTAATATGCACAATATACTTAATCCCAAGAGATATTTGGCCTGAAAAAGTATCCCCAATATTAGGTTTATCCAATTTAAGGGTTGCATCACACCATATTTTCAAAATATTTCCCCAACAGGGGCACCTGGATGGCTCAGTTGGTTAAGCGTTGTCCAACTCCTGATTCCGGCCCAGGTCGTGATCTCATGGTTTATGGGATCAAACCCCATGTTGGGCTCTGCACTGACAGCACAAAGCCTGCCTGGGATTCTCTCTCTCCCTCTCTCTCTGCCCCTCCTTGCTCTCTCTCTCTCTCTCTCTGTCTCTCTCTCAAAATAAATAAATTTTTTAAAATAAACAAAAATTTAAAAATAAAATATTTACCCAGAAAACTAAGTGAAATAATAGTATACGATTTCTATTTTTCCATTTCCTATATAATTCCTATTTTTCTGATTTCACAAAATTAAATATCCACTTCAAGAGTGAAAAAAAAAATGGTTCCCAGATATTTTTTAAAAAGTCACACTTGAGCTAACAACTCTTTATAAAAAATTTATCAACACTGGTAAGTAATAATAATCAAAATAATAACATCTCAAATGAGTAGCAGGTATTTAAGATATTCACTATTTTACTATAAATATTTGCATTGAGTGTTTAGCAAATTGCCTGTTTTAACCAGATCCAAATGTCCTTAAAACTTCTTAGTTCATAATTTTTCTGAGTTTTAACCGTTATATCTGATATTCTGCCATTTCCATTAGCTTTACCATCCCACTTGCTTTATGCCAACTGATTCCTCATTATTTTTTCACAACATCCACATACATAAGAGAAAGCCAACCATCTACCAAACTGTGGGATAAGTGATAGGAATGGTTAGATAAACACAGCACAGTCCTTCCGTTACAGAGTCCTATGGGAATAGATCAAGAGACTAGACCACAGTAACTCCCATCTAGAGGTATAACTTTCAGCAAAAAAAAAAAAAAAAAACTATCAGACACAGTTTTTTGTTTTTTTTTTGTTTTTTTTTTTTTAAGACACAGCTTTTGAATGACAGGCTAACCTTCTCTTCCCACATATGCACAAATACAAGACTGATTGGTATGTGGAAAAATATATTCAACGTTACTCAGAATCAAAGAAATGCAAATTTTAAAAATTAGACATAATTTCTTTAACCTTCAAACTGGCACAACTCAGAAAGTTTTAAAGTATAAAAGGTTACCAAAGTTAATGGAAGTAGGTACTCTCCGATCCTTCTGTTCAGAGCAGAAATATATGCAGTTTCTTATTTTTAAGTGCAAATATTCCTTGTCTCAGAAATTCCTCTATTAGGCATCTAACTTGCAGATATACTCACAGAATTCTACCATGGTATGCTTGTAGATAACATTTTTCTTGTTATCTGTATAAGAGCATAAATAAATAAATAAATAAATAAATAAATAAATAAATAAATAAATAAATAAAACCTAGACACAAACCATCAATAGTATCTGGTTAATTAATTACTAAACACAAATAGAATACTCTGCAACCATTAAACAAGAATTCAGTAGGGGTGCCTGGTGGCTCAGTTGGTTAAGCATCCGATTTCTTGATTTTGGCTCTGGCCATGATCTCACTGTCATGAGATCAAGCCCTACGTCAGGCTCTATGGAGCCTGCTTGAGATTCTCTCTCTCTTACCCTCTGCCATTCCCCTGCTTGTTCTCTCTCTCTCTCTCTCTCTCTCTCTCTCTCTCTCTCTCTCTCTCTCTCAAAAAACAAAAAAGAAAATTGAGTATATCTGTTTATGCTCTAAAAATACCCTAAATATAGCATTAAGTGAAATCTGATGTGAAACAGGAAAATCCTGTGACATTTTAAAATATGTGTGTGTGTGTTGAGAATATATATATATAAACACTAGCTGTATTCTATGTAGTATGTATACCTACATATAGTATAATTACATATATATACTATATGCATACTAAATATATACTGTATATGATAGATGTACTACTTATAGTATAAACCTATAGTATATATATAAATATATATAGCTGATATATATATATATAGCTGGAACACATACATATACATATATGTGTGTGTATATATTTGTGGAGAATGCCTAAAATGCATCTCAAAGTTACCTTTAGGTAGAGAAATGAATTCTATTTTTTTTTATTTCTGTTCCATTTAAATATTCAGCATTATGTAGAATTTTTATTTAAAAATGAAAGCTCAGAAACAATTCTTGAAGTGGCAATGGACACTAAGTGTATGTAGGACCCACCCACTCATTCACTCTGAGATATAAGCCCCCTAATTATTAAGAGCTGAGATATCCAGTCTTCTTAGTAATAGGGGCTTCCCCAGTGTTTCCTAGGACATGGAGTTGTCTGGCAATTAACTAATGTCCAATAATGATCTGTAAATTAGTAGATTCATCACATGTGAAGCTTCTGTCACCAAACTAATCGTTTAACAAATGGCTGATGTCTCCATTAGAGGCTCCTTTGTTTCAAAACAGCATTTGTTGCATTTGGCAAATGCCCCAGCAGCATGGGTATTTGCTGGCTGGCACTGCTTGATTCCTGCAATAGCAAACGTGTGCTCTGTAGTGGAGGGCAGTGGCAGGGAACTGTAAGAGAATGTTCCTGTTGTCACTCATTCATTCATTCACTCATTCATTCAGCAGGTGTTTACTGAGCACACACTATGTACAGACAATGTTGTACGTATAGAAATGACTGAAACCAATGAAAATCATGCCTTCTGGAGCTTACATTCTAGTGGATCGATGGATAAAATAAGAAATTAAAAAATAATTTAGACCATGTTTGATAAGTGTGTGAAGAAAATAAAGCAGGAAAAGGTTAAATTTAATGGTCAGAAAACCCGTCTCGGAGAAGGTGATCTTCAAGTGAAGATCTAAAGGAGGTGATAAAGCAAGCCGACAGATACATGAGAAGAATGCTCCAGATAAAGCAAATAGCAAAGGAGCAAGGCCTTCCATGAGTGTGTGCCTGTCATGTTTAGGGTACAGCAAGAATAGCTACTAAGTGCGTAAGCTAGAAGACAACATGATAAAAGATACCTGGGTGGAATTCATGAGCCCACAGTAGGTAAGGCCTTACAGACCATTGTAGGAACTTGGGCTTTCTCTAGGTAAGATGAAAAGATATTCAAAGGTTTAATCCATGAAGCAACTTGAAATGACTTACATTTTTAAGAGTCCCTGTAGCTCAGTGGTTCTAAACTGAGGGTAATTCCCCTACTGCCACCAGTCAGGGGACATTTGGCAATGTCAGGGGACACTTTTGATTGGATGCCTTGGGGCAGGGAGGTGTGCCACTGACGCCCGAGTCAAGCCCAGGGATGCTGTGAAACATCCTGCAACTCCCCACAATAAAAAATTATCTGGCCCAGGATGTCAGCAGGTATCAAGTTTGAGGAAACCTGTGTTGGGCTCTAAGTAGAAGGCAGAGCCAGAAGGACGGCAGACAGGAAGCAAAATAGTCAACGACATAAACCAGATAACAGAGTATGGCTTGGACCAGCTGTTCCAAACCAGCATGTTCTGAACCAACCCCCACCCCCTCCCTCCCCATTAATGCTACCACACTGCCTGCCACATCCCGTTTGACACCATGGCGTCTTTTATCCTCAGTGTCATACTGCATTGGACGCCTTTCCTGTTCCTCCAACACTGTGCTAGACTGTGCCTGTCCAGTCTACACGCAGACCACTGCACCACTATTTTTCATCATATCATACTATCGATCCAGAGTGCTTTGCTCCCCATATCAAATGTCCAAACAATGCCACAGTGAAGACTTGCCAGTTTAATTTCTAAACCTTCTTTTCCATCCACCATCCGTTCCAAACATGCTGACTTTGCCATTTTCCACGTGGACCTCTTTTATTCCCTCCCTCTGGAATGTCCTCTTTCTCCTTACCTCCGAAATGGTTTTAGAATCTCACCTATTACAAAATCTGACTCAATCAATGCCCATATTTCTAAAAAGCCCTCCATAATGAAGCCTGGATAATTCTGTTTACACCTCTACTAGGAAGTTGGCTAGATGACTGCTTGGTGGGTTGATTTGAAAATGATTGCCCTGCTGATTTCTCTGCATATGCCAGAATGTTCTGCAAGTTCCATGAAGAAAAAAAAAATCATATATTCTGTTCTCTTTCTCTTCCCTAAGATTCTGGGTAGTGCTGTCCATATAGGAGAAATGGATTAAATGCCTTGACTTACTGACTGATGAAAGAAATACTGACCTCTATTGATATAACATTTTTATAACAATTTGCCTCAGACACGTGGATCATCCCACCAATAACCTGGTCTCCTCCAGTTATTTTGTCCTACCCCTGCTTCTGCCACTCACTCTCAAGGCCATACCCTACTCTAGTCATTGTCAACAAATACCACTCATCTGCCCTATCATAGCCTCCTAATTGGTCTCCCTGCTTCCCCCCTTGCTTCTCTAGACTTCTCTAGAGTCTATTCTAAATGCAGCAGCCAGAGGGAATAAAGCAGGTTACATCATGTCATTCTGTTCAAAATCTGCCAGAGGCTCCCACTTCACTCAGAACACAAGACCGTATAAGTCCTAGACCTTATAAGATTAGACCCCTGTTATTTCTCTGGTTCCATCTCTGACTGCTCCCCATCACTCCGCTCCAACCAGCCTGACCTTCTTGGTGTTTCCCAGCACACTCAATATGCTCAACCTCCATGCTTCTGTAATGCTGTTCCCTCCATAAAAATGCTCTTCCCCCAAATAGCTTACTTGAATACGTGTCACTTCAACCATCCCTGCTCATTCTAGTTAATGAAGCTGTGCCTCCCACAACATTCTTTTTCCTCTGCCCTTCTTTCATTTTTCTTCACAGAACCTGCCAGCATCTGACACTCATACAATGTACTTATTATTTTTATTATTTACTGTCGTTCTCCCTCCACTAAAATAGAGGCTCCAAAGGGCAGGGATTTTGTATGTTTTCTTCACTCTAGCCTCAACATCCAGAACAAGGTCTAGAAGGCGCTCAGTAAATAATTGTTCAATAGATGTTGCCCACAGTGCCAGGACCAGATGTTGCTCACAGGCTCATGCATTTGCACACACACTTACGTCCATGCACCCATATGCATGCACACACATACACACACACACATGTAAATTGGGACCAGAGCTGCATCGATGGAAAGATAAGAGCCTTCAAAAACCTCCCTTTTTCTCCCGGTCTTGGCTTTGTACTGAGTTCACTCCTTAATTCAAAGGCTATGGAAATTGTACCTGCACAAAGGACTGAGAATGACCAAGTCAGACTCCCTCTATTGATTGGCATCTTTAGACAAACTCCACTCCTGAAATGCCTGAGTTTTCCACACACTCACATCACTAACTTTGCAAAGCCTGAAGTTTCAAACCTTTGCAACCAGAGATCCAAATAGCATCCTCATCTACTTGATAAAAAGAAATAACTGGCTTTATCTCTGATAGGATATGGAATTGACTTTTATGCATTAGTCATTCAACCTTGAATTGAATTTTGACAGGCTCTGCAGTGTATTAAATTGCTCCCGCAAGGATGAGAAGTGTACATTCCTTATTAAATGTGTAACAGAACTCAATAATGCCTGTCATTTTCCACTGCAGAGATGAACTTGAATTAAAGCAGAATTAATTCAGCTAACTTAAGCAGAAGTCTAATACCAAGTTTATTTCAGTTAAGGTATAAGACAAATAAATCAAATTCCTGTGCAAAGTTCTGTAGTAGTTCAAACAATAATCTCCAATTCAAAATGATAGCTAGAAACATGTCAAAATCAAGAACTTTATGAATCCTTTACAGTCAACAGAAATGCTTAGATGAATGGCACATGTTAAAAAGAAATGAACTATATTTTTCGAAAGGATATATAGTTGCAGAAATTAGCCCATTCTTAAGACAGCTCTGCTATATATTCACAGACAACTGGATAGACCACTGAGGCATATGTGGAGCTGACAGCTAATATTTACTGAGCACCTACTATGTGCCAGGTACTGTCATGATCTCACTTCATCCTTGTAAGAAAGAACAATGAAGCACTTCATTTTACAAACAGTTAAACAGACTCGCATTTAATTATTTGCAGCCAATGTTTGAACCCAGGTATACATGAGCTGTATCACCTTCCAACTGTCTCAGTAATCACGCACTTAGTGGAATATCTCAGAGACAGGACACATCTGACAATATTCATGGAACATAAGTGACTATAGAGCTCAGTAAGAAGAGACCCAGGCTATGGGGTGCTTAGATGGCTCAGTCGGTTAAGCGTCCCACTTTGGCTCAGGTCATGAGCTCACAGTTTGTGAGTTTGAGCCTGCATCGGGCTCTGTCCTGACAGCTTAGAGCCTGGAGCCTGCTTCAAATTCTGTGTCTCCCTCTCTCTCTGCTCCTCCCCCACTCATGCGCTCTCTCTCTCTCTCTCTCTCTCCTTCAAAAATAAATAAAAACATTAAAAAAATTAAAAAAAGAGAGAGACCCAGGCTAGAAATCAGGGCCCAGTTTGCTAAATGACTTTGGACATCTTTATTTTCCCACCTATAAATTAAGAAAATAATGCTTTACTGCCTACAAGGTGTTATAAAATAACACTAAGACAGTATGTAATTAATTTGCTTGTGATGGGCTTCTTGCCTTGGCAAGAGTTTGGATCAGGTACCCTCCATGGTCCTGCATATCTCATGACACGAGGCTCCTAAGAATGCATGATTAATGCTGAGGTGAATCACTTTCTAAAGTAACCAATCACCCCATCTGTTTATATATACACATACATATTCTACCACAATCATTTTTCTTTTTATTTTTTTAATTTTTTAAGTTTATCTATTTATTTTTGAGAGAGAGAGAGAGAGAGAGAACAAGCTGAGGAGGGGCAGAGAGAAAGAGGGAGACAGACTATCCAAAGCAGGCTCTGTGCTGACAGCAAAGAGCCCAATGCAGGGCTCAAACTCATGAACCGTGAGATCATGACCTGAGCTGAAGTTGGACACTTAACCAAGTGAGCCACCCAGGTGCCCCACTCCCCATCATAATCATTTTTCTTAAAACAGTATATACTTCTTCTTGGTTCATAAAGAACAATAGCAATGCTGAACATGCTCAAAGGTTTTATACAAGTCCTTTGATGCTATGAACATTTTTTTAGAGATTATGACCATGTATTCTGAATCCATAAATATTGAACACTTTTTCAATCTTCCATCAAAGATAGAAGCTTGCCTCAATTTTCTATCAAAGATAGTGACCTATCTCCTTAGGTCACTCACTACTACCCTTTAATGAACACATCATTACATCCTTTAAATATATGAATCCCTTTATTTGTCCCTCTTATCTTCCTTTTTATGTCTAATTTTGCCTTTTCTTTCTCTAGGACTCTGTAGATGTAGGAGTTAAAACATTCCCCCCAAGAACAGTCAGTCATTCTACCCTTTTGTGCATCACACTGTTCACTATGCCCTCCCATTTGTAAATTTCAGTCTAATTTCATCAGTTTTGTATTTGCCATGTACATCCTAACACACACACACACACACACACACACACACACACACACAGTCATGACTCGCCCTTCCTTCATTAATGAACCTCATTTAACCTGATGAATTGTTATTGTACAGAATGGGTCTTGGGCAACCTGATGAGGTAGCTGCATTTTGCTTTTACCAAATCTCTGCTTGCCTTTATTTGAATTTTTCCCATTCTCCCATGGTACCATCAGCCTTCACAACTTCCCAGCCATCATAGCCCTTAACTCAGGCCTGCAATCTGCAGATACCAACCTAAGCTCCTGACCCTCATCTTTCTCTCCTTCTTACTCTCCACAAAGAAGATCTACTCTGTCTCTTGTTCTTTCTGTGCCTGGGTTTCGGATACACCAAACTATGTCAACATCGAACCACTAGGACTTGTTATCCAAACAAAATACCTAATTTTTATAGGTAATCATCTAAACAGTGAATAAACCCCTAGGGAATAAAAAAGAAAACAAGTCTGAAAACACCAAGTGAGACAGAAGGCCAACCAAGAACCACTTTGGGAGAGATGAGCCTCCCACCCGTCCCCGAGTCCCGCCTTTAGAGGTTCACCACTCCACCTCCTTACACTTACAGCCAGCATTGGCAAACTTTCTTCTGTGCTCCCTGGTAGTGCCATTTGAAGACATTTCACTGTCTATAGCTCACCTCTAGGTCCCTCAGTCCCCTCTGTGCCACTGTTATCTAATTCAACAAGTCAGACTTGCAGAAGTTTGTATAGTGAATACCTGATGCTGTGTGAACATCACTACCAAATTCACTCTAACTATAAACAGAACTGCTACTTGGTTCTAGTAAGCACTGGCATCCTAAGCTCATCAGTTCTCCCTAACTGTCCTGTTGGATGTCTGAGAGGGACTTATCTCTGGATTCTCAATTCCTGGGTTGTGACCAACTGTTTGGACCCCCATTGCCTCTTTCTAGGGCTTAATGCAACTACTCACCTGATTCAATCTACCCTTTGGATATTAAGTTCCATTTGGACCTTCTAACCTTTCCAAGATAGTTTTCTTAGCCCAACCATTCCAGAACTTGCCCTTCATTTAATAGGTAAATCTGCTTGTAGGTTTTAGTCCCTCAAAATCTACCCCTCTTACTGTAATTAAGGAAGCTCTACACCCTGCTAGTTCCCAGAGAGATCAGTCTTATCTTCTATGTTAGGGTTCCATAACCATCTAATCAAAGATCACAACATCTGAATCTAAATAGCACCTTCTTCTACTCTGTTCATCTCATTTCCCTATGATTTCTCCAAAATTCTCTACTATGAATTACTTTCTTGAGAACATAAATCAGTCCTTTTCTACTAATGTCAGCAACCTGAAGATTATTCTAAAAGCCTGGACACTTGGCCACAGTGATGTTGGTCCTTACGTACAATTCATATCTAACTTAATCAGCCTTGGTCAGTGATAGAAGACTGCCAAGAAGTGATAAAGAAGGGGAAAACCCTATTCATTGGTTAATTTTTTAAAAGTGATCTTAAAGGTTTATTCAAAACGTACTCAAATGTATAGAGCTAGGTAAGCCTATTTTAATTATATACCCACCCAAAGCAAAAACATATAAATCATATATACCTTATATCCTATATAATATCTTTATACTCCTCAAGGTGCTTTCACATAAAACTCTAGTAGAACTTATATCTCCACTCATTACTTGAGAATATATCCACAATCTGACCTTGGGAAGCAACATCATAACCTAGGACCCTTCCTGACACATCCTATCTCATACAGCTCAGCCCCATAAGGATGTTTTCTCCTCTGGGTTTGCTGCCTCCCAAGAAGTGCAGGTGATCACAAGCTATTCATCTTCATTTCCAAAGTACTCTGGGAGATCAGAAGAGATGAGAATTGATTAATGTTCTCTATGGAAAGTTCAATAACTGTTTAATCACAGCTTGGAAATAAAGCAATGCTTGTGATCTTTTACAAATTAATTTAACGTTGCATTAAAAATAAAATAGGCTGTAAATTGCACTGTGCAGGGATAATCAATGGCTCATTATCTTTGCTTCTAGCAAAATGCACTGATTCTTTTAAAGCCATTAATGAGCAATATTGGGCAGTACACAGCTGCAAATGTGCTCAAGTATCATTGATCCTACATCTATAAAACTAATCTCATCTGGCCAGAATTTATGAACAATAATAATGCAAACTGTTCTGCAGTCCATAGTAAAGAAATAAAGAAGAAAATTCACGTGCATAAGGCAGGATTATAAGATCACTGGGGAGAAACAATTTCTGAACTCTTATTATATTCTGCTACCAGCATATCATGGCACTTAATCACTGTTAAATATAAATCTAATAAAAGGGGATCATCAATGGTGACCAATGAAATGTTAACAGAGTCTTTCCATATAACCAAACCATTATGACAATTCTGTAATTTGGATTGATGTTACCACTTTCTTTGGGCATTACTAGAACATTATACACAAATTATCTGTAAGGTTACATCTATATCATCTCATGTTTTATGACATAATACTTACAAATATCTTGCTACTAAAACAGAAACATTGAGTTAAAAAATTGTTTTCATTTCCCAACTTTGCAAAATATATGTGTTGTCCATGTGTCCAACTGCACATGAGAGCTCTCTCCTTTGAACACCCATAAAGCCCCTCAAACATAACATGTCCAAAAATCTTGGGCTAGCTCCAGGGAAGGTGGGGTAATGGTGGAGTCTTGGGATCTAGTTTATCCTGGATATCAGAGGGCGGAAAAAAGGCAGAACTGACCCTTGCAGCTTCTTTAGAGGAAGAATAGTGGGAAAATGGAGAACTCCGCACAAATGGAAAAGGAAAACAAAAAATGTAAAGCTAACCAATCCAATATGTATCATATTTTTATGTTCTATTTTATTTTCATTGCTTCAAAACAAGTAAAACTAAATTTTCTCAGGCAACGCAAAAGACTACCTTACAAAGAGACTAGAAGTAAACACCACAATGAATCATAACAAAGGGATCATATTTTGCCAAAAGCTTCCAAACTAATTCTCTTCTAAGCTTTTATGGAACTTCCCAAGCTTTGCTGAGCTGAGTCCTAAAATGCAAGTGCCTAACATTTTCCTTTTACTATCTGCTCTCATCTCAAATAAGAAGAATGAGAAGTAACAACAATCCAGATAATATAAATATGTAGAAATTCCCCAAGGGCTTTTTAAAAGCTCTATCTCAAAATTTTAAACAACTAATCATATTTTACCTCCAGGGGTTTAGGATCGCTGCTGTTAACAATGGCAGCCTGCTGACCAGAAAGTTCAGACACAGAGAGCAGACCTTGATTTTCCCTCGTGGCAGTATATAGGTAAGTGACACATCCCAATCTAGCAAGAGGTAAGAAGAGATGTAAGCGACATGCTGCGTCCAATTCCTCTATACGGTGCCTAATTCTAAAAGACTTTTCTTGCCTATTTGTTAAAAAATTCATAATTTGATTCGAGAAACACAAGCAAAATCTCATTCCCAGTATATCCTCAAAAAGATTGTCAAGTTTGTTATTTGTCCAACTGTCAAGCAGGGGTTCAGAGCCCGGTTAGGTCAACACTCCGTCACACTTGGCAAGGCTAAATCTAAGAACACCTGAGTCTCTCAGGAATCAACAAAAAAGGAGATAAAATCAGAGGGTGAGTAAGACCAAAGGCAGGACCTGAGTGAGCCCGAAGTAGGGAATGCTATACTTCTCTCAGAACCAGAGCCATCCTCCGGCTCATCCATGAGGGGGCAGCAGAGTGACAGTCAGGTTTCTAGTGGTACCAAGGGGCACACCCAGGATATCAGAGAAAGAGGATTCTTCTTTCCCACCTACTGGCTCCCAAGACAAAGCTGACTTCACCTACTGCTCTGACAGCCTTTGGATGAAACAGACTCACAGGCAGGGAGACAAGCTGGTGGGAGTGTCTGAGGGCACATAAACTTGTGAAGACTAGTTGGCCTAATCATAAATTTTGTTTTCATCCTAAACTTTTTTTATTAACTTTGGCATAGGCCAGTTTAATTTGGATAACTAAGGTTCCAAAGCCAGGATTGAAGCTGGCTAACAACTCTGAATTACAATACATCTGCAACTCTTTTTAAGCTTCAATATGAATGAAAATCACTCATGAATCTTGTTTGTAAAGCACAAGCATATGTAGAAAAAATGTTCAACATCATGAGTCATTAGGGAAATGCAAATCAAAACCACAATGAGCGATTACTTCCTACCCACTGGGATAGCTAAAATCTGAAAAACAAACAAACAGACAAACAGACAACAAGTACTGACAGGATGAAGAAAAATTGGATTGTAGAAAGGTACAGACTTTTTGGAAAACAGTTACCATATGACCAAACAGTTCCATCTCTAATTATATACCTGTATATAATTTTTTTAGTCTACTAAAGCTTTCATACAAAATAGCACTGACTGGGTGGCTTCAAGAGCATAAATTTATTTTCTCATAGTTCTGGAGTCTGGAGGTTCAAGGTCCAGGTGCTGGCAGGGCTGATTCCTCCTGAGGCCTCTCTTGTTAGCTTGCAGATGGCCACCCACTTAATCCCTCTTCACATCTTTGTCCTTGTGCACACACACCCCTGGCATCTCGTTGTATATCCTAATCTCCTGTTCTTATAAGGACACCAGCCAGACTGCATTAGGGCTCACCCCGATGGCCTTAGCTTAAGCTTAACCACCTCTTTAAAGGCCTAATCTATAAATATGGGGACATCTTGGGGTACTGGGGGATAGGGCTTCAACATATGAATCTTGGGGGGGGGGACACAAATCAGCCAGTG
Organism: Neofelis nebulosa; assembly: GCF_028018385.1. Taxonomy (NCBI): domain Eukaryota; kingdom Metazoa; phylum Chordata; class Mammalia; order Carnivora; family Felidae; genus Neofelis; species Neofelis nebulosa. The sequence continues at coordinate 76,180,840 of NC_080788.1, read as the reverse complement.
ACAATACCGAGAGAATTGCAAACATATGTCCGCATAAAACCTGTATGTGAGTGTTCATAGCAGCATTATTCACAATAGCCAAAAGTGGAAGCAAACCAAATTGTCCATCAGCTGATGAACGAACAAATAAAGTATGCTATATCCATACAATGGGTTATTACTTGGCAATAAAAAGCAATGAACTACTGATTTATGCTACAACATAGATGAGCCTTGCAAGTATTAAGCTAAGTGAAAGAAGGCGATCACAAAAGGCCACATATTATATTATTCCATTTATATGAAATATCCAAAAGAGCAAAACCATAGAAACAGAAAGTAGGTTAGTAGTTTTCAGGAGCTGAGTGAGGTATGATGAGTGACTATAGGTTCAGGGTTTCTTCTATGGGTGATAAAAGCGTCCTAAAATTATTTACCAATGATGGTTGCACAGCTTTCTGAATATATTGAAAACAACTGAACTGTATACTTTAAAAGGGTGAATGTTATGTTATGAGAATTCCATTTTGATGAAACTGTTATTTAAATCTAAAACCATGGGTATATTCTAGGCCCTAATTCTGAAAATTCTAATTCAGAATATCTAGAGAGGTTCCAAAAATCTGCACTTTTAACAAGTGTTTAACACCATGGAAGATTCTGTCGAACTTCAAGAAATAATAAGGTAAAAGTGGGGTGATGTGGGCTCTGGAGGCTACTTCAAAGGAAAGACCCAGGAGACTAAGAAGCTGACAATAGAACACCTACACTAAGTTTAATAGTCACCTTTAGTGTGGGGAAGGAGCTCAGCATGAGTGGGTAAAAAGCTGATATATACACAGACTTGCACTTGAGCAGGTCGGAAGCGAGAAGGTACGATGTCCACCACGTTGACACAGCTGGTCTTTTGGGACTTGGATGTCCTAGGAAGATAAAGTTCTAATCCAGAGACAGTCAACCCAAGGGTTCATTCACTGGGAACTTACGTATGAAACCAAATGCACACAGTCTAAATAGTATTTTGCATTGGAGAAGTAGAGTATTTTGCACTCTGAGACAAGTGGAGATAAAAGAAAAATGACCACAGTTAAGGAATAATATAAAAATTACTTTAGAATAGAAAGATAGCCCTGAATTTGTTGGATTCTTTTAACCATTATTGAGACAAATGGCACACACATAATGCCAAGGTTTGGGGGTACAGTTAGGGTTAAAAATAAGATACAGGATGCAGAATTTTGTCTCTCCTTTTGTAAAGACAGTATGGGTGTAAGGCCTGGGGAGCTCTACAAAAGTAACGACTAAGTTTCTTCCCAATTTGTATACTTGGTACAAAGCTAATGAGATAATGTCAATTACACAACCTTTAAGTATTATCATGAAAGAAGCAGGCAAACACTGCCACCAAAATCAATTGATGGAAGACTTTTCCCGATTCTCAGCCAAAAACAAAAGGTGAAGTTACAGGAAATGTGATAGTCAACCCCCAAGATGGCTTCCAGATAACCTCCTGATATTCACACTGCTGTGTAACCGCTTCAACACTGACCAACAGAATACAGCAGAGGTGAAGCTACATCATTTCCAAAATTAGATTGTAAAAGACACTACAGCTTTCAGCTGGGTCATTCTCTTTCTCTTTTGCATCACTTAGTCTGGGGGAAGGTATATACCACGTCATGAGTAACCCTAAGGAGATGCTCCTGTGATAAAGAACTAGGACCTCCTGCTGACAGCCATCTTGGAAAGCAGACCCTGCCCCAGACAAGCCCTCAGATCACGAGAGCTCCAATCAACAGCTTGAATGCATTTGTAAGGGAGAGCCTGAGCCAGAATCACCCAACCAGGTTGCTCTTGGATTCCTGACTCTCAGAAACTATGGGAGATAAATACTCACTGTCTTCCCCTGCTAAATTTTGGAGTAGTTCATTTGGGGATAATTTTACATAGCAAAAGATAACTAATACAGGGGGTCAGTACTGGTTTTTTTTATGCTATATTGTTTTAATCAATTGCACCTAATACCTATTACTGCTAATGGAAAAGTCAGAATCCACCATCCACTGGGAAGGGCATAAAGTGGTGAAACAAGGTTTGGAGTCAGACAGACCTGGCTTTAGTTCGGGATCCACCACTTTCTAAGTGCAACCTTGGGCAAATTTCTTAAGCTCTCCCAACCACCAGTTGGGGATGATGCCTTCTTCATGGGGTTTTTGTGAAGTTTAAACAAGTGATCATATATGTGAAGCACTCAATGCATATAAAGCACTAAACAAATGTTTATTTCTTTCCCCCATCCTTTTGATAATTTATTGGAATTTAGGATAAAAGTGACTATGTAATAGTAATATTTTTTTCTAGCAAAAGCATTTCCATCTAGACACCATGAAATAAAATATCTTAACCTTTCCAAGCATTTTATGGAAAAGAAACACTTCACTTCTAGCTACACCATTTGAATTTGATGATAGAATAAATGGATACTAGGACTTACTTGGAATATATAATCATTCATTTGCAATATGCATATGGCTGGAATAAAAAACATATCCCCTTAGAATTATCCCCTTAGAATACCAACTTCCTTCCTTATTCCCATCTTCAGAGACAACTAAATTTAAAGTAACATTGTGTTTTGTATGCTGAAGGACAGATAGCACCTTTGGTTAACTAACATTTAAGGAAGTTACATCCTGATCCCATAATCAAGAAGACTTCAGAGCTGAATTCAGTAGAAATTTAGAAATGGCAAAGTCATACCTGAACCAAAGAGAGCAAAACATTTTTTCCTTAGAGAAATGTTTTTGGAGAAGTTACCTCTCAAATGATGTTTCTTAGGTTGTAAAACTCTGGAGAACGTCATTAGGATGAAGAAAGAAATATCAGTGATCAACCTTCCAGTTTTCTGCCACGAGAGGAGATTCCCAGTGGAAACTCACTGGGTAGTTGGTTTCCTCCCACCCACCTGCACTGACTGTTTGCTTTTCCATATGTATGCATAAGATGCTGTCTTATCCAACTCTAACAGGTGCCATCCGCCTCATCCAGCTCCATGACTCACCTGTGACACATCTCACGCTGCCTAAATGATGAAAAGTCCAATGGCACAACAGGAGGCAAGCTTATTAACAGCCCATCTGCTCAGCCAGACGTTCCTCTCAACTGGATGTGAGAACAGGATGAGGAAGGCCTAGCAGATCAGACCCATGTACTACTAAGCACGCTGATCTTAGAGCACTGATACTGGTTTCAAAACTGCTTACTTATTGAAATGACACAGGCACATTTTAAATTACCTTACAGTTGAGAAACTAATACAAATAATCTGCCCAACCTTAAGTTTTACTCTAACCATAAACTCTTGTGATGTCTACATCACTTGCACCCTCCCTCAGGACTTTGCTCAAAAATGATTTTCTCACTGGAGCTTTTCCAGACCGCCCCTGTTTAAAATTATAGGTCTCCACGCCTGGGTGGCTCAGTCAGTTGAGCATCTGACTTTAGCTCAGGTCATGATCTCACGGTTTGTGAGTTCGAGCCCCGCGTCGGGCTCTGTGCTGACAGCTCGGAGCCTGGAGCCTGCTTTGGATTCTGTGTCTCCTTCTCTCTCTGCCCCTCCCCCACTTATGCTCTGTCTCTATCAAAAATAAATAAATGTAAAATTGTAGGCCTCCATGCCTTGAACTCCTATACTGCTCTCCTTTACTTCATGAATCTTATCCCCATATAATATACCGTCTATTCTACCCATGCCTTCCGTTTAATATTTAGTTCCCTCCAGCCAAGTATGAAGTTCATGAGGATTTATCACCAATATCTAACAATTCTAATTTATCACCAGTATCTGACAAAATCTAAGCAATTAACACTTAAGAGGTATTTACTAAATATTTGTTAAATGACTACTACCTTGTTCCCTAATCTTCATGTACAAGTACAGTGCCTTAAAATTTTGTCTCCACCTCCTAACTAAACCCAGTGCCTTCCCCCTATTTGTAATAGACCTATCCCAGTGCTAAACAGAGTACAAGTGCAATAAATAGAAGAATATCAATCAATTAATCACTGATTCCACTAGGGACACATGAGAGAACAGGGGGAAAAGGAAATAAATCAATCACCTGGGTTGAAATATAATATTTGTTGTGCATCTGTTTACTGGGTAAACATTTATTAAGAGACTTCCATGCTATCTTTGCTTCCACAAATGGCTTTGCCCCAGTGGAAGATTGAGTGAAAATACCTACACTGAACATAATCACTTCTGTATGCTGTTGGAATTGTGATTTTGCTCTAATACACCTCTCCTAAAGCAATAAATTATAAGCTTAAACATATAATGAGCTGTCTAAGGGTCTGGCACAATTATACATCCTATTGTCTTAAATCAGTTGCTTAGCAAATGCAGATTAACTCTGATTTACAGAAGGAATTTTCAGGACTCTATACCAAATGCAGAAATGATGTAAAAGCTTGATAGCATGGGACAGGCTGGTTGCTTATAGGATGAAGAGAGAAATAAGAAAAATATAGAGCTTAATTTTAAAACTGTACCTAGCAGAGACAGATTGGGGAGGAGCTAACAAGGAGAGAAGGGTCATTGCGGCCCATGGGACTTAGACTCTCCATGTAACACCACAGAAATACTGCCATTTTGATATCTCTTGAGATGCAATCTAGTTAATCTCTTTGTCAGTGTATAAATGGTATATTATTAACTTGCAAGAACTAGCCCCGATTTCAGAGGATGCCTAATATACCCAGCGAACAATGCCTTACCCACTGGAGGAATTTTCAGCGCGAAAATGGAGGACTTTTAAAGTGTGAGCATGATCAAGCATATGTAACAGGTATGTTCTCTGATATTAAGGCCATCCCATAGCTACGGGAGTTCATGGGTTTCACAGTAATTGAGCCCTCCACCCCAGGGACACAGTGGCAATGAGTCAGGCAATCAAGTTTCCTGACTTCAGAGAGTAGACATTTGAGGTGGGCATGTAGTCAGGAACCATATAAAAATAATAATAAATAAAAATTAAGATGTCTATAGGCTGTGAAAGAAATGCACAGAGTAATGGGAAAGGGAACAACTGAAAGGCCACTCTGAGTAGCTGACATTGAAGCTGTGACTTGAAGGACAAACTAGCCATACAAAGAACTACAGAAAAAGGATGCCAAGGAGAGAAGCAGTCTGGGGTCAGGGCATGAGCTTGTCATGCTCTGCAGCAGCAATCAGATGAGTGGTGCTTGAATGAGGGAGGGTGTTGTAGGGGATGAAGTTCAAGGGTGCACTGGAGCCAATTCACACAGAGCAACATGGGTCGGGTTTAAGGAGGTGGGATTTTATTTTAGGTGCAATGGGCATGACCTTTTCCTATGACTTCGTTAAGGCCATATGTTAAGTAGTATAAACAAAAAACTTCCAGCTACAAACACCTAGAAATGCTGGATAAAATGGCAAATTTTTTTTAACAACTAAGTGCAGATCTGAACTCATGACATATAGAGAGTCCCAGGTGCCAGGGGGCAAAAGGGTGGATATTGACTGAGAAGGGGCATAAGGAAACATTGCAGATACTGGAAATGTTTAAATTTTGATATGGGAAGTAGTTAAATGAGTGTGTATTTATATAAAACTTAAACTGTGCACTTATGATTTGTGCATTATGTATATCTTGTATAACAAAAATTTAAAAATAAATATAAACAAGGAGAGAAGAAACAGGATGCCAATAGATCTCCCAAATGCAACAAAAGGGGCTAGCATGTAAAGGAATATTTCAATGTGCTCAGAGAAAATGTCTCCATTCAGAACTCTAGATTGTATTAAACCACCTCCCCCCAAAGTGTAAACAAATAAAGACAGATTTAGACGTAGACTAAGAATGTTACCAACCACAAGCTTCGCTGTGGATAGACTTAAGTAAAAAGTAAATTGGACTTAGTAGAAAAGAGTAAGAAGCAAGAAAAAATGACCAGTGGAAAATGTGTTCTAGACATCCCTAATCTGCAGTCCAGTATTTGAGGATCACCAAACTAGATGAAGACTGAGGTTCTTGGTGTGTCTGGGTTTTTAAATACAAATTCTCTTTAAAAAAATTAAAAAACTAAAATTTTAAAAATAAATTCTCTGTGCCTTTGTTTTCTCATTCACAGTATGAAGAGAACAGTACCTTCTGCACAATGTGTGTGTGTGTGTGTGTGTGTGTGTGTGTGTGTGTGTGTGCGCGCGCGCACACAGGTGTCTCTGGAGCAGTGGCTGGCAAGGGTGAGCTGTTGTTATTACATATTACACATCTGAGCCCTGGGCAGAACGCCTTGCTCTGTGCCCTGAAGAAAGTTCTTTGAGATGTGTCATGACTCTTTGTTTCCTCATATATCACCAATCACTTATTTATTATTTAGGGTCTTTGAGATAGCCATTAAACTATTTTCAAGATAATACTGGGAATCCATTAAACAGTTTCAAACAGAAGAGTAGAAGACTCTGGTTTATATTTTTAAATGATCACTGAGGCCATTGTATGGAAAATGGGCAAGAAAGCAAGAAGGCAAGCACAGAGGCCAGTTATAATGCATTTCAGTAGGGAAAGTAGGAACTGACAGTGCCCTAGTCTGAACACAAATTATTTTAGGGAGAAATCTGGAAAGAAAAACAAAAACAAAAGTGTATATTAGAATGTAAACTGTTACTAGCGAACTACTGAGTACATCGAGTACCAAGTTAGTAAATGACTGGGTCTCAAAATCAGAAAATCCAAGTCTGAACACGGTCTTTTATTGTATCCTAGTATTATCTTTGTTTACGCAGTACTCTTAATAATCCTAGATTTTCATCCACATTTATGTCCAGCTATACAGTTGCAGACTGTACCATTCTCACTCGCTTGCCTTTGATCGTGCGATTGCATCTACCCTAAATGTCCCCCTCTCCCTCCTCTGCCCTGCACAAAGAAGTCTTACGCATACTTCAAAGACACTCAGATTTCTTCTTCTCCGCCCCAGGTCTTCTGCAGTGAGAATCAATATTTCTTTCTCTTTTTTTCCAAATGGGCCATATCTATGGTATCAATGGACCTTTCCTTACTCTAGTCTACCATATCTTATAGTTACCTGAATTATCACTCTCCCTGGATTACAAAACCCTAAAAATTCAGACAAGTGTCCTGTTCAGTCTGCATCCTTTATAACTTCCAGCAGAGAATCTTTAAAAATATTAAAGAAATTGAAGTTAAAAGGGAATCATTGTCCTTGAACTACTCGAACAATGAGGCCTCTGGAAAGAGGACAGGCAAACCATCATGAGTAAGGGGGCGTCAGGTCTGGGAGCATAGGTCTCTGACTGCCTTATCTCAAAAATTTTGCCTCCGGGTGTCAGTCCTGGTTTCTGAAATGCTACTTAATCACCAGAAACATATTCCTACTTCCTAGTACCAGAGTGGGGAGGGTGGAAGCTGAAAGCAATAAATATTTATTTGCCATCACTTTCCTGGGCACCTTGATTTGGAGATGTTATTTTCATTAACAGAAAAATATTTTCATTCGTTACCATCTTGCTGGTTTGGATTCTATTCCTACATTTGTGTGAGCGTCATTGACAAAGTTGTGTCCCATGAGGCACTTCATGGAAACTAGCATTAGGAATCAGCATCCATGGAATAAAAAGTTCACTCAGAGACAAAATAATATTAAATACAAGTGGAAATCAGCCTTCTTACAGAGTGAAATTACTGGGATAATGTGGCAATTTTCAAAGTTCACCTGAGGACAGTTGAGATTGTAGTACGTTGGGCAGAATGTGGAAAACCGTCACGTGGCTGCTTTGAGGCTTATCTCTAAAACTGTATACATGCCTTCTCCCAAATAGCTTGAGGCCTAATTAAAAACGCCAGCCACTAGGGGCACCTGGGTGGCTCAGTCACTTAAGCGTCAGACTCTTGGTTTCAGCTCTGGTCATGACGTTATGGTTCGTGAGTTCAAGCCCCATGTGGGGTTCTGTGCGGACAGTGCGGAGCCTGCTTGGGATTCTCTCTCTCCTTCTCTCTCTACCCCTCCCCGTCTTGTGCGCTCTCTCTCTCTCTCTCCCTCTCCCAAAAAAATAAATAAATAAACTTTAAAAAAAATGCCAGCTACTAAATCATGAAGTTAAAGGTAAGATAGGCTTCCCCCAAACGGTACAAGCATAATTTGCAAATTCCCAAGTTGGTAGATTTGGGAAGCCCCTCTGCTCACCCAGAGCATATTCCTAATCTGTATAAACACATTTAGAACCCAATCCTCTATTCTGCCTGTGTTTCCAGCTGATCCTCAGCCTCAACGCATGCAAAGTTTAGCTCTCCTACCCTGTGAAGAGAGTCTAAAATAAGCAACACAAAAAGACAGAAACAAAGCCATTTCCTTTTCTTGAGGCTGAAAAATAGCAAATGTTTCTGTTCTGGCAAAGTTCTGTGCAGGCCTGAGCCTCTGAGCCACAGACCTCAGCTCTTTCATTGTGCCTTAAGGTAGTTAACTTCTCTGGTCCTCACTTTCCTCACCTACAAAATGGGAATAAGAATATTTAAATCACACACACACACACACACACACACACACACACACACACACACACAAGGAAAACTTAACTCACAGAATGGTCAATGAAAAAATATTAAAGGAGGCAATCACATTGCCAGGCATGGAAGGTGAATGTGTACCAGATATATTCGTCCTTTTCAATGCCCCTCAAACGCACACCCCTCAGTCCTGCAATAACCACATCTGCTCTCCCAGTAGAAGGGTTTGGCAGAGACTGGTTAAATATCAGACCATCTGCACAGCTGTACCAGGCAATGAACTCTAAAGGCTAAACTATCCCCAGGAAAAACTGGGACACAGTTCTGAACTCAGCAGGCAAAATGTAAAGGGCTCTCATTCATACATGTGTTACAAACAGGCATATATTTTGAATTTTAATATTCACAGTTAAACAGTATTTGTTATATGTGATCTCTTGGAGCCTTCACAAGAGTATGAGTTTAGGTAGCAGGAAGATTTTTTTTCCTGATAACAATTAAAATCTTCATCTTTCTTGTAATGGCTACTGGCTACTTAAAGGCAGTATTAAGGAGCAGATGGCAGCATAAAAGCTTGGAGACAAAAGTCAGAAAGAGAAAAATGCCCTGAGTAAAAAAAAAAAAAAAAAAAAAAAAAAGTGACAGAGAAAAGACAGGGAAAGATTTAGGAAAAGTAAATCAGAAATGCCAACTGTTGGAGAGGGTAGAGAGAACACATAAGGCTGTGGGGTCAAGAACAGAGATTGGTAAGAAATGAGAAATCCAATGGGAATTTCTGGAAATGCTATGTATACCAAGATGCAAATAACCTCATTTTTCTCTCCTATGAAATTTTTATTAAATTCCACATCATTCACTGATGCATTTAGATGAGTGCATTTTTGTTTTAAGGGAGTTTAAAGGAGAACAAGAGAGGTCAAATGATAAATTAAAAACACAGGGCACACTACATTGGTATTAATAGAAAAGTTGTTTCAACTCCACCCTCCACTAAATAGATGTTAAACACATACTTAAATCCAAGTTTGAAAGGGTACCACACTTCCCGGGGGCCCAGCTGTTTCCTCAATTCAGTTGATGTTTGGGGACTCAGATTAAGAAAATGCAGAGGAACGCTCAGAGCTCAGACGAGTGTCAGGAGAGGGGAGAGAAGAGGAAGCTGAGTTCCGAGTGCCTGCTGGGCTTGGTCTGAGACTGCAACCTGCTTCTAGGGTGTGGGACAACAAAGGGACTTCCACAAAAGCAGCAAGAGAGAGAGGCAAGAGTATGTGGAAAGAGGAGGGAGTTGCACAAGGCAGAGAAAAGGACTACTGATAAATGTTGCTGCGGGGTCCAGTGAGATGGGAAGAAACCTTCCTGTTTGGTGAAGCCATCTCAGTGAAGAAGTGAGACCCTGCGTGATAACCCAGATTAACCAAGAGACCACCTTAAAAAGAAGCTTATGAGATTCAGAGAAGGGCTCCATCTGAGGCTCTCTCGAATCCCGCATGCTCTCCCTAGGACAGTTCATCCATCTCTGTGACATCGCTGACCCTCTAAATGACCATTTACCTGGAGTCAATCAGCCTAACCCAGACACCCTCTCTCTCCCTTCCTTCTGCCCCTCCTCCTCCTCCTCTCCCTCCTCCTCCATCTCCTCCACCACCACCACCACCATCCCCATCCCCCCCACCCCACCCCCACTTTGGAGACAGTCACTATTCCAACAGCCTGTTTGGCAATTCCACCTGCTTATTCTATGACAATTTCCATTGCACTGCACCCAAACGGAAGTGCTCATCTTCCTCCAAAACTGTGCCAACCATTACTTTCTCTCAGTGGACAGTGTCTACATGAGAAGAGGCTGGGTTCCTCTCTTTTCTTTACCTTCCACAGAAACCACTAACCAAGTGGTAGGTTTACTGGTTAACACTCTGTTATCTCTTTATCCATCATCTCCCTTCCTTTAGTCCTCAATTGTTTTTGTAGGTCTTCATCACTTCCTGTGTTGTTACACCAATTTCCTCATGGGTCTGCCTGTCCAGCCCAGCATCTGTCTACATCACTGCCAGAGAGAGCTTCCTGAAACACAAAGCTAATCCCGCAAGTATCTTAGATTCAAATTCTTCCCTTAGCATCAATAATTAACATGTGTATAAGATACGAGAAAATCACTTCACTTCTGTGCTTTAACTTTCCTTCTGTACAAAGGGAATTGTGCTGGATTTCTCTACCTAGAGCAGAAGGATTTCTATGATGATTAATTCAACACTGCTTCCTAAAAAGTAACTTTTAAGGATTGTAAATGTCAAAAAAAAAAAACCAAGCCTATGATATAAAGCTGTTTTAAAGTTTTAACTAGAAGAATACTAAATTTTATTTTATAGTATGATACCATCAATGTAAAATGCATAGCAAAATCCTAGAAGAAAATGGTCTAAAATTTTAATGGTGAATGTCTCTTAATGATGTGATTATGGACAACTATTATTTTTTATAACACATTTTTTACATTTCCCACAATGAGCATAAAATTCTTCTCTAATAGAGGCAAAATATTCAACTTTTTAAAACCTAAGCTGTCTGAAATAGGCACTAATACAAAAGAGAATTCCCAGTATTTAAAACTTTTGTCACAATTCTGAGGAGGGCTGCTGGACATGATTACTCACTGAACTGTTACAAGGAATTGTCCTCTCTTTGTGCTTCTCCCAGGGTTACTGTCTAAGAGACACGACCAAGGACAATTCTGAACCATCACCACACTAACCGGCTAAGGAGGCTGGAAGAATACAGAAGGTGACAGTTAATTTAAAGGAGGCTCCATGTGGCTGGCAGGTCCAGACTGTGGTGGGTAACAATTGTAGCTCTTCTGGGGCCTTGGAATAAAATTCCAAATAGTAAGGCAGGCACTAAATAAAGTGTAATTTATATTTGGACTTCCACATAATTGCTAAGTGAGCAAAGCAGCCAATAAGATTTTCTACCAATTTTATGCATACCATCCAGGGGAACTGAAGAATAACCCCAAAAAGAATCAGTTATATATTCTTTCTTGGCAGCTGGATTTCATTAAAGGACCATTTTTCTACCTGTCTGTATTTTCAGCTTCTTGGCTTATCTCTTTCAAAGAGAAAGTTTCTTTTAAATTTGTCTACCAAGCAGAAGAGTAGACTCAGGCTAATTACAGGGGCACATGTAGATTTCTGCAGCTTTGTACAGAATGATCTGCATAACAATTTTTTAATAAAAATAGACTTTGCAAAAGTGGTCATTGGAAAAACTTAGCAGCTCTAAATCTGTGATTCTCAACCAGGAGCGATTTTTGTCCCCCTGGATCCCTTTTTCATTATCATAACTGAGGAGCCCCAATGGACTTCTAATGGGTAGAGGTCAAGGATGCTGCTAAACATCACATGATACACAGGAAAGGCCCCACCACAAAACATTATCCAGCCCAGATGTCAAGGCATTAAGATTGAGAAACCCTTAAACAATCAAAAAGAATAAAATTGTCATTCATGGTAACCAGTTTTCAAGAGTGAGAGATAAATGTATTTAATTCTTTGTTAAACCCAAAGTCACTGACTTTCCTCCTAAGGGCCTGCCCAGTAGAACTCAGGACTCTCTCCAGAAACAGATTAGTCGTCTAGTTGTTTCCAACCTCTTTCCTTAATACCCAAGCAGCAAGCCTGTCCTTATCGACAGAAATCAGAAAGAGTTCCTTCTAAATTTCATTCACGCCTGGTCATAAAATTAACTGTCATTTTTCATCATATTAATTGTCATCTGATTCTTGACAGAGACTATTTTACAACCTGAGAGCAGAGAACAAGGATTAGGTACAAATTAGGCTCTGGATTGTCCAGAGGCCCAGAGTGGAAGAGAAGGGGTAAAGAAGAAGATGATCAAGACAAAATCCAACGTCCTCAAATTCTACCTGAATTCATCGTGCCAAACAACATATATGGACTTTACAATAAGGAGACATGGGTTTGAATTCCAACTCCACCATTTAAGAGCTGTGCAATATATGACAAGTAACTACCCTCCTTGAGTCTCAATTTCCTCCTATCCTAAGTGGAGATAATTACATGCCCCAATATTTTTGATCCCCCCCCAAACAGTAAGTTATCATTAAACATTACCTTCTCTCTTTTATATTCAACACTGTATTAGTGATTAGGTCATATTGATTTTCTAACACTCTTCCTCAACAGAAAAACAGTTAGTATCTCAGAGTCTTGGTTTCCACACTGTAAAAGATACACATAAAGTGAGTATCAAATGATACATTCGCATCTGGTATTGCGCCTGGTATTCATAAAGCACACTAAGATGGGAGATATTGTTACTCTCCAGAAAGGTCTCATGACTGTTCATTTTCCTGAAGAAGACTCATCAACCCATGGTATGTCCTGATTAAAAGGTCTCCAACATCTGCAAGTTCCTGCACCAGGTAGTTCACTTTTCTGGGTACCACTCCCTTAGAATATCTGAGCATTCCACTCACTCCCAGGAGGGCACATCACCTGGGCTCCAGTGAGACGAAAGTCTAAATTCTCTTAAATATATACTGATTTTTCCCCATCCTGAGACTTGTCAGAATGAGAATTTTAAGCTCTAAATATCAAGGTTTATGTTCAGCATTGTACCTAGACCTTAGTGGATAGCTAAATAAATCACTAACAACACAGGAACAGGAACCTTTTGCCTGGGGCTTTAGATGAGAGAATGGGGGCCCTGAGACCTCCCCTATCTTTGCTGACTTTGCATAAGATGATCTCTGAAATTTCACCTACTTCTCTACTTGGAAATTTCCTCTTTTTCTCTATGTTGACTTTTGTAACATGAGAGATGGTATCCAACTATACTCTGCTCTGTATCTTTTTACAGCTTTTGACCCAGAGCAATCAAAGTCATCCTCTCAAAGCCATTGTATCATTGTATGTACTCTGTTATCTGGTCAAGTATACCAGGAGCTTCATTTCTTCTCTAGATTTGTCCTCCTTCCACCCTCCGCTGAAACACTGAGTTGATGTAGCAAAGACTCACAAATACAGGCAATCTTTTGTCTCATAAAAAAATACCATAATCAGCCCCGTCTTTCTATTGCAATAGATTTTTGTTGCAATAGAAAAGATGATACAACCTAAAAGGAAGTCCAAAGTTAATTTCATGTCTTCTTCCATGAACTAATTTCCAGATAATCCTTCAATGCGTCTGCCAGAACCTCTACCTCGAGACATTAATAACATCTTATCCTTCCTTACCCACTTTCTTCTTTACATACAGCTTGGTGAGCATTTTATCCTCTTATATTTGTTCACCTATCTTCCCACATAGACACCAAGCAGATGCTAAGCAGGGCTGACTCCTTTGTTCCCATAAACTGAGATAGCATAGAGCATGGCCCATTAAAAGTAAACAATAAATGTTTGTTTAAAGAACTGCACCTAAAACATCTATTTTCATATGCAGTGTAATATAGGGAATCCCTATATACAGAAAAATTGAACAAAGATGTAATTGTACTACTATTGATGCAAGTGTACTACTCAGGCATCAGATGGACTGCCACCTGAGCTGATAGCAGACTGAGAAAGGTCATCTTGGCCTTTGAGTAATGCAAGATGGTGATACCAGCCAGCAAACTCAGCTCACAATTAGGGATCCTAATGCCTATGAGCACTGGCATTGGAGTATCTTGCTTTCTTTCAGGCATACCAATTCAAATTAACTCAAGGTCTCACCTAAGGGTACAATCCACTGGCTTCATTTCCATGGAACCATGAACCATGGGGCATCGCTCAGAGGAAGAGCTTCTTCTTTGGAGCTTGGGCAGTGATACACTTGAAACCCATTTACCAATAAGTAGCTCTTAGAATGAGTCCTAATCATGAGACACGTGTGTAGTAATGAAGCAAAAAGCAAGTATCTTTTGAAATTGTTACAAATGAGCTGAACTTCAGTAAGAGTAATAAAGTAGGGCAAGAGAAACAGTTTTTGGTTTTACTGTAATACAATCCTGTATACAGTGTTGTAGTAAAGAGTATATTTGACAATAGCAGTTCATAGCTCATTCTCAAGAATAGGAATGTTCTAGATAATTAACAATTCCATGAGCAAAGACATGATAGCTAAGAGTTAGTCAGTTTTAGGTACTTGAAATGTCATCTATGATGACTCAAACTTGAATATACTTTTAATTTTCTTTAGAAAGAGGAACTGTGAGAGCTTTAAAAAAATCTTAAGAGCATATCTGGCTCAAACCTCTCATTTTACAGATGAAGCACCAAGGCCCTAGTAGATTTATCTGTCCAAAGACACTGGTGGCTTAGTCTTAAATTTGTACATATTTATTTACACTCCAACTTGTTTCAGAAAATATCTAAGCTGATCAAAACTACATTCAGTTCAGCAAGAGGAAATAACTAATTAAATAAGATTAAAGAGGGATAGCAGGTAAAAGCAAGATTTGTACACCATAAAGTCCTACATACTGGTTAGAAGTGAGCAACAAAACTGGTTCCAAGCTTTCTAACTGCCAATCATATAAAGAAAGAACCTCAATCTATTTCATAGTTTTGTGTCTATAAAATTAAGAACCAGTTGCTCAGAAAGTTGCCAACTCTGTGCCAAGATTACAGAATAATTTCTCCCATACTACATTTTCATAAAGAAGGTAAAATGTTTCAGGCACATGGCTCAATTCTGAGATAGAATCTAGATAAGAGGGAGGAATAGATAGACTACACCCCCTGAGGAAAGGCTCAATAAGCAACAGTTTCCTCGCAGGCCATAAAGAGTGGCAGGATATATTCAATGTGTTAAATTGGAAAAATATGCAGCCAATAATCCTTTATCCAGCAAGGCTGTCATTCAAAATAGAAGGACAGATAAAGAGTGTCCCTAACAAACAAAACTAAAGGAGTTCATGACCACTAAACCAGTCCTGCAAGAGATTTTAAGGGGGACTCTGAGGAGAGAAAAGATGAAACAAAACAAAAAAAGACCAAAAAAAACCAAAGACTAGAAAGGACCGGAGAATACCACCAGAAACTCCAATTCTACAGGCAACACAATGGCAATAAATTCATATCTTTCAGTACTCACTCTAAATGTCAATGGACCAAACACCCCAATCAAAAGACATAGGGTAACACAATGGGTAAGAACACAAGATCCATCTATATGCCGTTTACAAGAGACCTATGTTAGACCTAAAGGCACCTTCAGATTGAAAGTAAGGGGATGGAGAACCATCTATCATGCTAATGGTCAACAAAAGAAAGCTGGAATTGCCATACTTATATCAGACAATCTAGATTAAAATAAAGACTGTAACAAGAGATGAAGAAGGGCATTATATCATAAGTAAGAGGTCTATCCACCAAGTACATCTAACAATTGTAAACATTTATGCCCCCCAATGAAAGCACCCAAATATATAAATTAATCACAAATACAAAGAAATTCATTGAACCTAATACCATAATAGTAGGGGACTTCAACACCCCACTTACAACAATGGACAGGTCATCTAAGCAGAAAATCAGCAAGGAAACAATGGCTTTGAATGACACACTGAACCAGATGGACTTAACAGATCTATTCAGAACATTTCATTCTAAAGCAGTGGAATACACATTCATCTTGAGTACATATGGAACATGGAACATTCTCCTGAATAGATCACATTCTGGGACACAAATCAGCTCTCAACAATGTACAAAAAGACTGAGATTGTACCGTGCATATTTTCAGACCACAAGGTTATGAAACTTGAAATCATCCACAAGAAAAAATTTGGAAAGACAACAAATACCTGGAGATTAAAAAACATCCTACTAAAGAATGAATGGGTTAACCAAGAAGTTAAAGAGGAAATTAAAAAGTACATGGAAACCAATGAAAATGATAACACAATAACCCAAAACCTCTGGGAGGCAGCAAAGGTGGTCATAAGAGGGAAGTATATAGTGAAAGATCTCAGATACAACCTAACCTTACACCTTAAAGAGCTGGAAAGAGAATAGCAAATAAACCCAAAAACTGCAGAAGACAGGAAATAATAAAGATTAGAGCAGAAATCAATGCTATTGAAACCAAAAAAAAAAACAAAAACAAAACAGTAGAACTGATCAATGAAACCAGGAACTGGTTCTTTGAAAGAATTAACAAAATTGATAAACCTCTAGCCAGTTTGATCAAAAAGAAAAAGGAAAGGACCCAAATAATTAAAACAAGAATGAAAGAGGAGAGATCACAACCAACACTGCAGAAATATAAATAAGAGAATACTATGAGCAATTATATGCCAATAAAATGGGCAATGTGGAAGAAATGGACAAATTCCTAGAAACATATAAACTACCCAAACTGAAACAGGAAGAAATAGAAAACTTGAACAGACCCATAGCCAGTAGGAAATTGAATCAGTAATCAAAAATCTCCCAAAAAACAAGAGTCCAGGGCCAGATGGCTTTCCAGGGGAATTCTACCAAACATTTAAAGAAGAGTTAACACTTATTATTTTGAAGCTATTTCAAAAGATAGAAATAGAAGGAAAACTTCCAAACTCATTCTATGAGGCCAGCATTATCTTGATTCCAAAACCAAAGACCCCACTAAAAAGGAGAACTACAGAGCAATTTCCCTGATGAATATGATGCAAAAATTCTCAATAAGATACTAGTCAACTGGATCCAACAATACATCAAAAGAATTATTCACCATGATCAAGTGGGATTATACCTGATATGAGGGGCTGGTTCAATATCCACAAGTCAATGTGATTCATCACATTAATAAAAGAAATAATAAGAACCACATGATCCTCTCAATAGAAGCAGATAAAGCATTTGATAAAATACAGCACACTTACTGGATAAAAAACCCTCAAGAAAGTAGGGATGGAAGGATCATACCTCAAGATCATAAAAGCTATATACAAAAGACCCACTGCTAATATCATTCTCAATGGGGAAAAACTGAGAGCTTTTCCCCTAAGGTCAGGAACACGACAGCGATGTCTCACCACTGTTATTCAACATAGTATTGGAAGTCCTAGCCTCAGCAATCAGACAACACAAAGAAATAAAAGGCATCCAAATTGGCAAGGAGGAAGTCAAACTTTCACTCTTTATAGACGACATGATACTCCAAATGGAAAACCCAAAAGATTCCACCAAAACACTGCTAGAACTGATATGAATTTAGCAAAGTCATGGTATATAAAATCAATGCACAGGAATCAGTTGTAATTCTATACACCAATAATGAAGCAGCAGAAAGAGAAAATGGAGGCATCACAATTCTGGACTTCAAGATATATCACAAAGCTGTAATCATCAAGACAGTATGGTACTGGCACAAAAACAGACACCCAGATCAATGGAACAGAATAGAGAACCCAGAAATGGACCCACAAACGTACGGCTAACTAATCTTTGACAAAGCATAAAAGAATATCCAATGGAATAAAGACAGTCTCTTCAGCAAATGGTGTTAGGAAAACTGGACAGCGGCAAGCAGAAAAATGAACCTGGATGGTGTAAGAAGGATGACTTTCTTACACCATATACAAAAATAAACTCAAAATGTATGAAAGACCTAAATGTGAGACAGGAAGTCATCAAAATCCTCAAGGAGAAAGCAAGCAAAACCTCTTTGACCTTGGCCGCAGTAACTTCCAACTCAACAGGTCTCCAGAAGCAAGGGAAACAAAAGCAAACATGAATTATTGGGACCTCATCAAAATAAAAGCTTCTGCACAGTGAAGGAAACTAAAAGGCAACTGATGGAATAAGAGAAAAACTGAGATATCTGAAATGACATATCAGATAAAGTGTTAGTAACCAAAATCTATAAAGAACTCAACACCCGCCCTCAAAAAAATAATCCAGTGATGAAATGGGCAAAAGACATGAATAGATAAGTTTCCAAAGAAAACATCCAAATGGCCAACAGAGACATGAAAAAAAATGCTCAACATCCCTCATCATCAGGGAAATGCAAACCAAATCCACAAGGAGATACCACCTCACACCTGTCAGAATGGCTAACATTAACAACTCAGGCAACAACAGATGTTGGAGAGGATGCGGAGAAAGAGGATGTCTTTGCACTGCTGGTGGGAATGCAAACTGACGCAGCCACTCTAGAAAACAGTATGGAGGTTCCTCAAAAAATTAAAAATAGAACTACCCTACGACCCAGCAATTGCACTACTAGGTATTTATCCAAGAGATATAGGTGTGCTATTTCAAAGGGGCACAGGCACCCCAATGTTAAAAGCAGCACTATCGACAATAGCCAAAGTATGGAAAAGAGCCCAAGTGTCCAATGACTTACGAATGGATAAAGACGATATGGTGTGTGTGTGTGTGTGTGTATATACACACACATATATATATACATGCGTGCTATATATATATATATATATATATATATATATATATACACAAACACACACACACACAATGTGTATACGTACATACACCCACACACACACCCACAATGGAGTATTACTCAGCCATCAAAAAGAGTGAAATCTTGCCATTTGCAACAACGTGGATAGAACTAGAGTGTATTATGCTAAGCAAAATTAGAAAAAGACAAATATCATATTACATCACTCATATGTGAAATTTAAGATACAAAATAGATGAACATAAGGGAAGGGAAGCAAAAATAATATACAAACAGGGAGGGGGACAAAACATAAGAGACTCTTAAATATAGAGAACAAACTGAGGGCTGCTGGAGGGGTTGTGGGTAGGGGTTGGGCTAAATGGGATGAGCTTGGGTTGGGATGAGCCAACACTTGTTGGGATGAGCACTGGGTGTTATATGTAGGGGATGAATCATGGGATTCTACTCCTGAAATCATTACTGCACTATATGCTAACTTGGGTGTAAATTTTTAAAAAATAATTTAAAAAAGGTAAACATTTTCCCTAAACACAATTGTGACAAATATTGAGGGGCAGCAACTTGTCAATATTTAACCTGTCCTATCTTTACTGTGTTCTCTCTCACCATGATCCCTCCACTCATCCACTCAGTGGTCTAGCAAGATCCAAGAGCATTCCTCAATATCTCCCACTTTCTCTCCACCCAATCAGTCAGAAAGTTTTACTAATTTTGCCTCCCAAATATCTCACAACCAATCATTTCCTTCTATCCTGAATTTCTCTGTCACTCTGTCATCATTTCACCTATAATAATTCTCTACATCTAATCTTGTGTCCCCGCTGGTCACAATCCCCACAGAGACCTTGTGATCCTTCCAAACACAACTCTGATGATGTCATTCCCCTGCTTAAAACCTTTCAGGATTTCTCCAGCGCCCTCCAAGTAACATTCCAAGTCCTTAATACAGCAGAGCAGGTATTGCATTCTTTGGTCTCTGTCTCCAGCCTTTTTCACACTCTCTTCCTCACTCTCTTTCGTCCAGGCACACAGGTTTATGGGCAGTCCCAATAGGTACTTTATACTTTGCTCCATCAGAACCCTGAAGTCTCCAAGTATTCATTTCAGTAGTGCCTTATGTGCATTTGTCACATTGTAACCAGTTGTTTCCTGAGGTAAACATGTTGTCAAAACCTTTCTATCCCATGCGTGTAAACCTCACAAGGTAGGGAACGTCATCTTTCTGGCTTCATTGTTGTATTTTTTACCTCACATAGTACCAGGCACAGTGCGCTAAAATACTTGAATGAATAAGGAATGGGATGATTAAATGGGTAGAAAGTGAATAGAGGCTAGCTATCCTATTTTTCCAGATAGATAGACAATTTTACGTGATGTGCAGAGCCACCTGTTGGCAGAAATCCACCACTGGTCTCTTGTGTTTCTGCTTGTCTTCCAATAAAAAGGCATTGACAGCTTTGTTCTGGATTGTCTTTGCAAGGATGTCTACATAGTCAACCACCTTGGAAGACAGAGGTGATATCTCTCTGTGAAGCAGAGGGCGTATTTGTTTCCTGACCCTAAACACATCTCCCTCTGGAGCAATAGTTTGGGAAGATTGCTAGCAGCCCTCTTCCATAACTGAGGATTTCTTAAATTCAGGGTTTCTCTGGCAAAAAATCTGTGTACACAACATCTACTTGGGCTGCTCTCCATTGCCTCTGTGGGATGCAGAAGGCCAAAGGAACCAATACAAAAATTAAGCTTGTGATATTTTCTGTACCCTGAGTAATAAAGTTCTCTGTCTCTGACCCAAGAGTCTCACGTCTTCTGAAGCATCTATGAAACAATGGCAGGCTAATTTGACAGCTTGAAAATTGGATAAAATCTTAGACTCTTAACAGTTCTTGACACCATGAGCTGTAAAAATTGGCACAGCTGGGAGAAGGGGGTAGAGGCTGAGATCCTCTTGTGAAAATTGGGAATCCTACAAACCACAATATTTCGATTGGCTATGAATTTGAGCTCTTCTTCAAAAGTTAATTTGGAGATGTTTCGAAAAATATGCCAACTCTTGTCTTCAGATTTCATAAATACCATATTATAATATGGTGTTAATAAAAATGTAATTCTGGGAGCACTTGCAACAGAAAGGTCTCTGTTCAAAAGTAAGACTCCTGCACCCTATCCCAAGTCTATTAAATTGGAACTATACTCATAAAAATTATTTTTATAGTTGAAATAGCAGTTTTGTACCGATCCATTGATTTTCCCCCATACCTCCTAGGAACCAAAAGTTTGCATCCTCCCTCAAACATATCTATATACATATGTATATGTATATGTGTGTGTGTGTGTGTGTGTGTGTGTGTGTGTGTGTGTATATATATATATATATATAAACAATTCAGCATCAGGATCCAAACCCCTAACTTTTAAAAGAGTTAAAGCTATGCCCACACCCTAATCTCATTCCATCCTTTCTGTTTGTAATAATCCCACCCATGTTCTGCAATTCTATATATCACCATCTAATATACATTTTATGGATAGTAAAGAGAGAATACATGATGGTGATAAGGAGAGAAAGCATATCTACAAACAAGATAAACACAACATGCCTAAACCTCTCCATTTAGAATAGGGCAAGTATATAACGTAGATAAAAAAGAATTTATAGGGGCGCCTGGGTGGCGCAGTCGGTTAAGCGTCCGACTTCAGCCAGGTCACGATCTCACGGTCCGTGAGTTCGAGCCCCGCGTCAGGCTCTGGGCTGATGGCTCAGAGCCTGGAGCCTGTTTCAGATTCTGTGTCTCCCTCTCTCTCTGTCCCTCCCCCGTTCATGCTCTGTCTCTCTCTGTCCCAAAAATAAAAAAAAATAAAAAAAACGTTGAAAAAAAAAAAAAAAAAAAGAATTTATAAAGTTTTCCTTTAATAGAAAGTGAACTTATAGTCTTCTCTTTCAACCTATAGGTGCAAAATTAAATGACAGCTCTAGCAAACAAAGAAGCTCGGTATTCAGTAGTCTTTATTGTCACAGTAAGGTCTGAATTTTCGGCTTCCTTTTATTTCACAAGTAAGCTCCAAACCTTGCAGCATCCTATATGAAAAGCACGGCTTGCTCAGATGCCAAGAATGAAAGATCTAATTACTGATGGAAACTCACCTGTGAGCACAACCCAGCTAGCGCCGCTCGAGGGGCTCATTTAGAGTCTCTTAATGGCTTTGATTCAAAGAACTCCCTGAAGACTGAACTGATTACATCAGGATTTCTGGCTGCAATGGTCAAAGTAATATCCACAGGATATGACAGGAATTATGATGGATATCGAAAGCTCTGCAAATCGAAGAGTAAAATCACTTTTCTACCTGAGAGTTCTGTTCCCTATAAAACTCAGAATATATCAACAGTGAAAAGTTAATCTCTTCCCAGGAGAAGTAATGAAGATATACAACACACAACTCTGCCGGAGAAAAGGAAAAGAATCTTTCCTTTGTGAAGATTTTCTCCTCACATAACCTAATTGGAAATTGTATAGGATACTAAATAATGTGTTGGATTAAATACCCACCAGACTAGCATAGAAAAAAATTGACCAGCCTTCATAGTACACATAAATTTATTGTTGAAAACTTTCTCTTTAGAAATCAATGTCTTTCAGATATTAAGATGTGTCTTTGAATGTGACCTAAGGCATGCTGCTATGACAAAAAGTTTCAATTTAACTTTAAAAAACTGGTTGTAGGAAAGTATTCTTTTCATTTTTGAACCTACATTTACAGACCAAATCTATAATATATATGCACACACATACACACACACATTTAAAATGAAAACCAGTTAAAGCCCAAATGATTTATGTAGATACTCTGCCCTTAAGAGAATGAAGCAGAACACCCCACTTCTAACTCGTGGGCCTCGTGACTTACTTCCACAAAGTAGGGTGTGGAGGGGGTGAGGGACAAGTTAGAGTGGAAAAACCTGACAAGCATGATCTCAGCAAAGAGTTCAAGGTTTACACCACCAATGACAACTCCCGCGCTCTTGATAGGATACCGTGAGAAAGGCACATTCGCCTCTCTGGTTCTCCTCTCCAAAACTCCCAACCCCACACTACTCATAAAGAAAACATCAGATAAATCCCAGTTAAGGGACATCGAAAAATACCTGACCAGAACTCCTCATAACTGCCCAAGTCATCAAAAACAAGGAAAATCTAGAGGCTGGTAAAAGGATATAAGCTTTCAGTTATATGATGACCAAGGTCTGAGGTCCAATGTATAACAACGGGAACTACAGTTGATAATACCGTATTGTATATTTCAAATTTGCTAAGGGAATAGAATTTAGGTGTTCTCATCAAAAGAAGAGATAACTTTTTTTAAAAAATAAAATAAGTTTCCCATGTTTCTTATTCTGTATATTGAAAATGAAAGCAAAGTGAGTTGCATTGTCTAGTAGATAGCAATTCTTGTCATACAGTGTTCACGGAATGATCATTAGAGGTGCTCTGATTTGCATGTGAATGGGGAAATTAAACTATACTCTTGAAAGACCAAAAAATAAAACAAAAGAGAGTCTGAGAAACTGCCATAGCCCAACGGAGCCTTCAAACATGATGAGTAAATATAATGTGATATCCTAGATGAGAGCCTGGAACAGAAAAATAACAGATGGATATTAAGGAGACCTGAATAAAATGCGGCCTTTAGTTGATAATAAGGTATCAATATTAATTCATCAGTGATGACAAATGTATCATACTGTAAGATGTCGATAATAGGCAAATCTATTTTTGGTGGGTACATAGGGACTCTACTATCTTCACAATTTTCCTGTAAATCTAAATCTATTCCAAAATACAAAATTTATTTTTAAAGTTTTTTTAAGGAGTCAATAAACTATTTTCTGAAAAAAAAAAAATTAAAGCTCCAAACTCTGAAGCCTGATTTGATCCTAAGCCAGTAGTGATTATCTGATTATATCCACATAGGCTAATTACAACATAGTTATATTTTTACATAACTAGGTAGCATCTAAAAGCAAGACGAAGAACTATGTGTTAACCCAAAGAATAAAAATGCACTGGTATTCACAAAATCTTCCATGTCACATCTGAATCCCATCTTCTAAATGCCTATTTCTCTAGCAAATGCTTTCAAAACAGAAGCCACTGTTTTACTGTTCCTGGTAAATACAAAGCACTGACCTTAGCTGACAGCAAAAATAAAGGATGCAAGGTTAACAAGGTATGAATTCAGGATAAAAAGTTACATTCTCAAAAAAAAACAAAAACAAAAACAAAAACAATTCCTCCTATACATGGGGCCCGAAAATCCTTTCCCAGGGTATAAAGTATCTTACAATTACAGAGATTTAATTGCAAATTCATTCTGATTCATAATGAATCTAATTTTCTAACTTGAGTCTAAATGACTGGCAAGTGTTTTTTTGTTTGTTTGTTTTTTCAACGTTTTTTATTTATTTTTGGGACAGAGAGAGACAGAGCATGAACGGGGGAGGGGCAGAGAGAGAGGGAGACACAGAATCGGAAACAGGTTCCAGGCTCCGAGCCATCAGCCCAGAGCCCGACGCGGGGCTCCAACTCACGGACCGCGAGATCGTGACCTGGCTGAAGTCGGACGCTTAACCGACTGCGCCACCCAGGCGCCCCTGGCAAGTGTTGTTTTGATTCCATGGCTTGGCGATGGGCCTTTCCCAAAGACATGGATTGAGATGAGACAGAGAGAGGGGGGAAGAAAACTGTGCTATTCATGCTATAACTCAGCAGCTCAGCTCTATTTGTATTTATATAGATTTCATATATACTGAAGCGATGTTCTAATTGGTATTTAAGTTCCCGATATATCTCGTGAGTTAAATGAAGTCTCATGAGATATATTGGGAACCTAAATACCAATTAGAGCATCACTTCAGTACGAAAATATGTACTTATTTCCAAACACTGAATTATAAACTACTGACTGTAGAAACCAGACCATGTGTGAAACATTGCCTACTCACATACCTTCATATCAGGAATTTTACATGTTGCATCCACTTACTTAGAGTATTTGAGTAATGCTACACCTACCTTCCTCTTCACAGAAGCCCAATTAAAGTACCAACACTCCGTGTTCTAGGGAAAAAATTAAGCACATAAACTAAACCCTAGTTGCAGAGTTGTTCCACAATATTTATAATATGGAAGAGCTCATTTCTAACAAGAGACTGCTTAAATGAACATGCACATCTGTGTATTGGTATATTACGCAATCATTAAAATGGCTATAGAATAACATTTAATGTCAGGAAAAAATTTTTACCGTATACTGGGGGCGGGGAGTCAATTACCTGTTTATTCTCAGATCAACCCCCATCATTCTCTGCTCTGTCGCATCGCACAGCGAACTATATTTCCCTGCCCTGGGGCATCCAGCAGTTTCAGACTACGAAAGGCACGAGCAGAACACTACGGTGTGGGTGTGTAGCCAACAATGTCACAATGCATGCAGGTCACCAGGGACCCATTTTTTTATGGTTTCTAAGTGTGCCTCCCCCAGCTCCCACAAGCTTGCATGTGATTTTCCATCAAGGGAGCCCCTGCAATTATTCTTTGGAAAAAGCGTCTTCAGGCTGTGGGAGCTCACATCGCCTAGCAAAGATCTAGAAATGCCTGTGTACTTTAGAGGAGGGGTTGCCAGTAACCAATGCCTGAGATGGGTAAGGGTTATAACAACACAGCTCCTTTGCTTCAGGATCGGAGAAGTGAGGTGCAGCTGACACCACAGGACCCGGCTACAGCCACCGTCTGAGGAACTTTGCCTGGCTTTTCCTCCTCCTCTGATCCTGCCTCTCCACTCCTTACTTCCAGGACCCCTTCTGCAATAATTCCTAACATGCAAACCCTTGCCCCTGGGGAACTCCCTCTCCTTCCACACCTGTGCTGCCCCCTGCAGAGGCTCCAGCTCCTGTCAGCTAACTTCCCCTTACTTGGCCAATACAAGCACGCTCAAATCTCTCATGTTAAGGTTAGGACATTATTCAGAAGAGTGGGACTGTGGGATTGGGGACGGCGGTATTTGGGTGTCTCAGGTAAAACTGCACAATCTTGAGCCACCCCAACATCTTGGGCCTCCACTGCCCTTTCAGAGTAAAAAGGGCATTTCAGCAACAGGCTTGATCTGTGTCACCCCCTCATCTTATGTGGCCCAACCCCAAGAAGCAGCTGGCCTAATAGCAAGAATGGTTTGCTGAAAGTTCACTGTGGCTAATGTGCATATAATAAAAGTGCACTGCAACTTTGCAGCATTGTTTTCCAATGGTTTATAGATCTTGGTTCCCAAGGGAGCAAGGTTTCGCAATCGTCCCGTTCAATTATAAGCTAAAACTGTCTGCTGGTCACTTTGGGCCTCTCGTGCCATTGTTCCAACAGGCAGAGGGGTTATTGTACTAGCTGATGATACATACAATCTATCAAAGGGAAACTGCATTGAGGCGACACAAGAGGGCCAGAAGACTACGCCAGAACCCAGAAGAACCAGAAGATGTACCGTGGCACCTTCCACTACTTCCAGGTCCACAGTAAAAGTCCACGGAAGATTACAACAACCTAATCAAGGCAGACCACCAATGACATATATGCTTCAGGGAGAAAGAGTCAGATCATTCCGCCAGAACCCAGTTGAGGTGCTCCTGAGTGTCGTGTCAGAGAACGTGGAATGGACCGTACAAGACAAAAAAAAAAAAAAAAAAAAAAAAAAAAAAAAGATGTGTCAATGATATGGCCTCATGACGTCTACAGAAACGAGGACTGCCTGTATATATTAACAAAATACCTACGTCCACCTTTCTCCTTCCTTTACTATTTTGTTTGAGGAGTATTGGCAAGTCCTAATTTCATAATTTAGTTCTCAGAAAACCGAACCACAAATAGGAGCACCTGGAACTAACAGGTGCTGCAGATCACGGTGGAGAACCTAGCTTGGCTAACACAGTTACTCTGTGCCTCCAACTGGGGGAAAGGAGGGAAATGTCTGTCTGTATAAGTGACAGCTGCCTCCTGATAGGTGCAAGTGTGAAGTCGTTGCCTAGACATTAAACTCAGGCAGAAGAGTGAAAGGGGGTGCTGAGTGACAAGAAGGAGACAGTAATAGCCACTCTCCTGTTGGCTCTCAGATCCATTTCTTGCTCTTTGCCCTCCAGCGTGGCACAGGCAACGACATGTCCTCAGCCCAGAGTATTTAACCAGACAACCAAAGGACGGAAGGGGTGGAGAAACCTGGGTACTCTTCCCCTGCTCTCCCTGCCGCGAGTGCACCCTTACAGCAGCTGTGTCTTTCCTGTGGCTCCAGCCTCCACCGGCCCTCACCGCCATCCGGCCCTAGCTCTGCAGCCCTCTGCACGGATCTGCCTCCAGCTAGATGGCCCTGGTGTCCATATTCTGTTAACACTGCCTCTTCCCTTCGTCCCTTCACGTCTGGGAGTAAGGCATTTTCCTACTGCTGGTCGTTTCTGGGTTGCCTCGCCATTCTCTGTTTGACTACTAAACTCTGGCATCAGCTGTGTAATAAATCCCCTTTATTTTACACTTGTTTGAAACATATACAGTGGTTTCTATTTGCTGATGATTCCTAATACCATTCTTTTTCGTTAATGTTTTACTTCTGAGAGAGCGCAAGTAGGGGAGGGACAGAGAGGAAGGGGGACAAAGGGTCTGAAGTGGGCTCTGTGCTGACAGCAGAGAACCCAGTGAGGGGCTTGAACTCATGAACCACGAGATCATACCTGAGCTGAAGTCTGACACTTAACTGAGCCACCCAGGTGCCTGATACCATTCTTAAGTATAAATAAAAATACCACAAAGCAATATGTTCTCAGTTAAAGAAAACACACATACATATTCATAAAAACGTCCTGAAAAGATACACTTTCAAGTTGTTAACAGTGGCCAGAAATTCTGAGATAGAGTAATCCTCCCTTATCTGGAGAGATACATGCCATGACCCCCAGTGGGTACCTGAAACTGTGAACAGTACCGAACCCTATACGATATATCCTATGGGGTTTTTTTTAATTTACTTACAAATTAGGCACAGTAAGAGATAGCAATAATGAAATAGAACAGTTAAAACAATGTATACTTAAAAAGTTATGTGAATGTGGTCTCTCAAAATATCTTATTGTACTGTACTCACCCTTCTTCTTTGTGATGATGTGAGATGATACAATGCCTTCATGGTAACACGAAGTGAGGTAAATGATGTAGGCACTGTGACTAGCATTAGGCTACTGTTGACCTTCAGCGATAGGTTAAAAAAAAAAAAAGGACCATCTGCTTCTAGATGACAGTTGACCACAGGTACCTGAAACCACAGCAAGTGAAACCAGAAGTAAGGTAGGACTACTTTACCAAAACTCTCCTCTTCCATCCACGTAATTCATTTTTGAGGTCCCAAAGGGAAATATATTCATAGACCATAATGTCCAGCAAACGAATACTCTTACTAGTGGATCTGTCCTCCAATCCTAATATGGAACTCTGGTGAGCAAGACTAGACTATGATTTCTTCTTACCCCTACCGATGGTGTCTTCCTGCTCCTCTCACTTGCTCACCATTGGACATACTCTGGTTGTAGTTTCCAGGCTGTCTCCAGGCTAGGGGAAAAAGAAGGAAGAGTTGAAGAACTGAGGGAAACGTCTCCAAATCCCTCTAGTATTTAGGAAGTATGTAGCAGCTGCACCTGCAGCTGAGGGAGGGAGAGCCCAACTGAGCTACAGGTGCCTGGGGCCACGAGAAGCTGGGGGCAGGGTAGGAGGACTGAGCAAACAACTCCAAGGAATGCCAGCAGCAGGAAGCAGCAGCCATCAGTGACCAGGGGAGAAGAAAAGCAACCAACTATTGCTTGTAGTCCTGAGGCACAGACAGGTGAAAGCTGCTAGGGAAAAAGGCAGGACGAGACTGAGTATTCATTTTTTACATAAAGTTCTCACTCTCTTTGAGAAGCAAATAATCATCCAGGAGAGGGGCCAAGAACATAGTCCCTTATCACTGCATTATACTTGAGATCTTGAATCTCTCCCAATGATCAAAGCTTTGTCGCTGAATTAATCTCACTGTACCTGGGGCCCTCTTCTCAGGATGAGCTCTCTCATGAGAAATACAGCAGACATTGCTGGATGGGACCCACATCTAATCCTATCCCCTCTTACTTAATAGGACTCTCCCATTTTGTGCAGAGACCTACCCTTCTCCGAGAAAACCTGTGCTTTAGGGAAGCCTGATACCAGGTGTGGCCCTGGGAGGCAAATGCTGATTGGTGTAAGCCAATCACGGGGATCCTGTTCTCCTTGCCAGCAATTGGTTTAGGCATGAGCAGATGAGGCACTTGTGTTCGATAAAACATGAGAAGATGTCTGCTATCAGGCTTCTGGGAAAGCCTTCTTCAGTCTTAAGAAGATCCACATGAGAAAACAAGTTCTTCTAGATGTGGTCACTCCTGGTTAGGACCTTGGAAGCGTTAGAGGGGAAGTTAGGAGGGGAACATGCCTGAAGACGAATCCAAAACGCTGAGGATGGCAGAGCAGAAAGACAAACCTGGAGTCTAATGATGTAATTTATCCATCAAATGAGCCAATGCTGACACTGGCCTATCCCTGGCTTGTTAAATACTTAACATCCTGCTTGAAGTGAATTAGATCTGGAGTTTTCTGTTGCTTGTAGTCTAAAACATTCTAATTGGTACAAGAAGAATCTCAGACCTTCTCCTAATGAGTTGTGTTTTAGTTGGAGTTATTAATGCTAGTTATCCTAATAAATCATCCCCCAATCTCAATGCTTTAACCTAATAAAAGCTCATGGCTGGCTCATGATCAGATGTTTGGCATACAACCTTTTTCTGTGTGGCTGAGAGATTCTTTCTTCCTCTGTCTTAGGTTTCCAGTATCCTTTGGTGTTTCGTTGAAGTCACCCGTTGGTTCCTCTGCATTCAGGTAACGGATAACTAAAGTGGGAGAATATAAAAGATGGCAGAAGACATTTAGGGGCCAGATCTGCCCAGAGAGTTGATTCATTCACATGTTTTCTAGGCATGTCCAGTGCACTTGTCAAGTTTACACTCGTCTACACATTACAGAATCCCAACTGCACAAGCGCTAACAAATGGGGTTCATTTTTACACACACATACAAAATCCAAACAAGACGGGTGCCACCCAGGACCCAGCATCCTTCTGTCTTTCCACTCCATCATCCTTACTATGTGTCTTTCTTCCTTATGCTTCCAAATGGTGTTACACTTCTAGGAATTCGAGTATTATACTAAATTCCAGACCAGAAGGAGGAGAAAGGGCTAATGGTATGTTTCACCTGTCTGTCTCCTTTTAGTCTAGGAACTTTCCTGGAAGCCTTACCCAGAAGACTTCTGCTTGTTTTTCATTGGTCAGAACTGCATCTTCTAGCAAGGGAGATTGGGGTGATAAGCACTGAACTAGCTACATTGCCATACTGAACAAGTGGGCTTCTGTAACCAAGGAAGAAGGGAGGATGGATGATGGATACCAGGTAGGCAACGATGAAAGTGTGCCACTCATCCAGAGCTTCAGCTGAGACCTCTAGGACACTGGTTCTTTTCTCCGCTTCCTTTGAGGCCTTTAAATCAGGAGTCCAACCAATGAAGATAAATACCCTCACTTTCTTTACCGTCCATGTGCTGAAGGAGTTGAAGATTTCAGATTTGCTACCTGTATGGTACACACAGGATAGCTAGTTTGTGCAGACACACCCCGAATGCCCTTGTTAATCACTATCTTGAAAATCCTGCCCTCCCTCTATACTCCCATCAAGCAGAATGTACAGCAGAATGTGTTGCTCAGTGTTCAAGGTCAGGGGCTGTGGGGTGGCCAATCCAGAGTGTCTCCATTGTAACAAGGAGTATCCAGGTAGCAGGACTTGATCCCCTTGGAAACGCTGGCTGTGCAAGGAGGGGAAGGGCCACTGATGGTTGCTAGATTAAACTGCTATGATATAAAACTTGCTGCACGTAGATCCCAGCAGCGGATGATTTGTCCAGTCAGCTGCTCCTCGACCCCTCTGTGTGTAAGTTACCCCAAAAACCTCCGTCTTGATTGTCTTTTCTTTGGCCTCACTGGGCCATCACCCACCCTACGCTTAGAGTCTGCTGGGGTGTGGCCGCACACTACCTCACACACGTTATAACACTAGTTTCTTGTTTGAGTCAGTTAGAAGTTTGACTTGAGATAGAATGACATAGGGTGGGGTCCCAATGTCATTTATTTTCAACCAAGACACTTTCTGCTGTGTGCCAACTTCATTCATGTTTCCCTGAAGTAGGAATGGGATTCGATTGATTGTGTCTACAACTCTGGTTAGCAAGAATGAGAATCAGCAGTTCGATCTCCCTGAGAACTCACACGTAAAATTGAAGAAAGGCCTGTGAGGCATGAATTGAAGGCACTGCCTATCATGCAACTTTGCCTGGGAAGGGGAGGGGTCGAGAGCATCACTTTGCATTCACTAAAGTGTTTTTAGTTCACTTACCTAACACATATTTTTTTTTAATGTTTTCTATTATGTATAAAATCAATGTTAGGAAATCGGGAAAGTACAAATACACATTAGGCAAAAACCTACCTTCAAGGATTTTATAAGTTAATGGAGAGTCTATGACACGCACCAGAATAACCACAACACAAATTAGATTAGGATAAGCACAATGTGCATACTATTAAAAAAAGAGAGACAGAAAAAAAATTGCTATCCATGTGAGTGTTTACAAAAGTGATTATGGCATGCATCCAGGTCCTGAGCTCAGGTAGAATTTTGACAGGATTGGATACAGGGAAGAGGAAGTTCAAAGGAAGGGAAAACATGAGTATGTAAGCATAGCAAAAAAAAAAAAAAAAAAAAAAAAGGGTGAAGAACTCTGTTGAGAAAATCTAGAAGATACTTGAAAAATAAAACTGCCAGCATGGGTTCAGAACAAGTTAAGAGACCATGGAAGCCTATATCTTACATCATTTGAATATATGCACTTGTCCTGGGTTGTAAAACTGGCAAAAAGTCTTTTTTTTAAGGGGCAGAGGAAGAATTTACAATTAAAAGTTTTCCAAAGTGACTGTTCTAGGAAAAGGGAGGTCATGGAGAAGTCTGTCTAAAGTTTAATTAAGCTTAGGGGAATGTTAAGGCTCTCTTGGTTCTGCTGAAAGTCATTACTTATGGCATACCTCAAAAACTAAGCTGGGGTCTCTGGGCCATGGTGGTATGAGGGAATATGGAACGAACTATAACACCGAGCTAAATCATAGTCACCAAATTCTGTTCCTTTTTAATAATCATTTAGGGAATTGCACACTTTTAATTAAATGTATAACAGTTTTTGCTAACAAAGGATTTCTTTTTAAAATTGAAAAGCACCTCTGTTCTCAAAATTTATTAAATCAATGCACATCCCTAACTGCATGCCAACCAGCCTGCAGTTCAGGTAGTACAAAGACAGAACCAAAGGCAGAATCTTGCTTCATTCCACCTGTTCCTCAAGCCAAGGATTGTGTGTTTACTTGGTGTTGACATCAACATGCCTATGTCTTGCTGACATTCATCAATCAGAAATTAATGGCATTAGTATATAACAAATGCTGCCCGCCTACCAGTGTGATCCGGATTTAGTGGGGTCACTGATGTGAAGGTGGGAAGTTGAAGATTATTTTCATAATTGCCACCTACTCTGAAGGAAACATACGGTGAACTGCTTCCTTCAAGTGTCAACGAAAACATCATATCAAACATATAATTTGAATGATTCATCAAAGAGTGAAAGTTTGCCCTTGCCCAAAGGCAAAGCTAAAAATTTTAAGGAGTACTTAATAAGTAGGAGTAGACATAGAAAGAGGTTCTCGGACAAAATACTGGGTGGCAATGGGTGATGAGAAGAGACACTTCCTCTTAAATAATTCAGCTTTTTTTTTCTTCCCAGGGTCACTTGATTTATCTGAAATGTTTCATTTACTTTCTGCTTCTTTCAACTGTATCGATAGAAGGCACAGTAAGATTTAGTGGAGATGGTATTTCCAAAATGTATTTATATAAATGTCACTTGGAGAAAAATCCTGTATTCCCAGTGGCAAGAAACCAATCCCCAACCTCACTGAATATTTGGTCTGTAATTACCTTTCAGAATTAGTTCTGAGAAGACCATATTGGATTTAATTCCATAGAAGTGTTTTTAATAGCTTAGTTAAATCATCTCTTATTCCTCCTATACTTAAGAAGAATTTTCTCAGTTAATTTTATGAATGAGTCTGACAAACCTCAGGGATTATTTATAAGGGATTTTCAAAGCCTTGTGTCAAAAAGACAAAAGTGCTGCCCTGCTTTTTGGAGTGATTTGCTCTCTAAGTGGATGGGGAGGAAGAATCAAACGTTGGAATTTCAGTGCTTTATGCACAGAAAAAGTCCCATTAAGACAAATTAGTTAGGAATTCAAAATTAAGTCCAAAATAACCCCAGATTTGGGTTTGATTTAGTGCCACCTAAAAGACAGATGGATAAGCCCAGTTTTCTGATGGAAGCCACGTGCTTCTTTGTCTTTTGGTTTCCAAAAATAAGTTAACAGTAGCAAGAAAAAGGGGATTTGCAGAAGACTAAAATAAAGTTGAAGTAAAGAAAGCAGAGAGATAAGTGAATGCCTACGCTGGCATTGCAAGAGGGTTTCCACCGAAGTCTGGAGCTGTGTTCTACTTTGCAGTCTGTGTAAGTTTGGGGAGATAAAGGCAAAGCCTAGAGCAAGTGCAAGCTAAGGAATCTTATAAGAGATCCTCCTTCGTAAAACTGGAACTGCAATGAGTTTTATCCCTAGTGTAAGGATGAAAAAGAAATAGCACAGGCATAAAAGTACAATGGCGCTGGAAAACAGGGGAGAAAAAGTTCCCCCGAGAACCTGTAACCACAATTCTGACTTTATACAAGTTTGCAAGCTAAAACCATGGAACCTGTGTGATCTATAAAACCTTAATTGAGAACTCAAACTGCTTCTGGTTACCTAAGGGAACTTACAGAAGTAAACACAATTACCTCTGGAGACTTCAAAAATATTCCTACACATAAAATTCAAAGGAATATTAGGAGATTGAGTCAAAAATCACAAAACATGCAAGGTAACAACACTATAGATGAAAACAAAAAATAACAAATGTCAGGTTCAGGTCTACAAAGAATTTGAGGTTTTGAAATTATCACAATACTAATAGTCTGCACAGAATATTAAATACCTATTATAATATACACACAGAAATAATAGGGAAAGTTGAGGGTAGGAGCAAGGAAATTATAAGGAATGGCAAAATATATATGAAAATGATAACAGAATTCCTAGAAGTTACAATAATTAATATTAAAACCCAAAGGACAGATTAAACAGCACACTAGGCACAACTAGAGAGAAAAATAATGAACTGAAGGCTGAATCCAAATTATTCGGAACATGGCATGAAGGACAAAGAAATGAACATTCACTGAATCATTATGTTATATACCCAAAACTAATACACTATGTCAATCATATCTCAATTTAAAAAAGGGGAAAGAATGTGGGCGCCTGGGTGGCTCAGTTGGTTAAGTGTCTGACTTTGGCTCAGGTCACAGGTTCATGGTCTGTGGGTTCAAGCCCCACAACAGACTCTGTGCTGACAGCTCAGAGCCTGGAGCCTGCTTCAGATTCTGTGTCTCCCTCTCTCTCTGCCCCTCCTCTGCTCATGATCGGTCTCTCTCTCTCTCTCTCTCTCTCTCTCTCTCTCTCAAAAATAAATAAACATTAAAAAGAAAAAAAAGGGGGGGAAGCTATAAACTCCTGTATATTAACTACACACAGCTTACAAGATGAACTGAAGACATATACAATATACGTGAAAACCCACACATACGTACACACCCACACAGAGAGATAGGCAAAAAATATGCAAAGGCTTGGGGCGCCTGGGTGGCGCAGTCGGTTAAGCGTCCGACTTCAGCCAGGTCACGATCTCGCGGTCCGTGAGTTCGAGCCCCGCGTCAGGCTCTGGGCTGATGGCTCGGAGCCTGGAGCCTGTTTCCGATTCTGTGTCTCCCTCTCTCTCTGCCCCTCCCCCGTTCATGCTCTGTCTCTCTCTGTCCCAAAAATAAATAAAAAACGTTGAAAAAAAAATTAAAAAAAAAATATGCAAAGGCCACTCACCAAAGGAAAAATACAAAGAACCAAAGCATATAAGAAAAGGTATCCAGTCTCCTCCTCGCCTGAGATCTATGAATTTAAAACAGCCATACAGGGTTATTCTTTACCCATCAACTAGCAAAAATGAAAATAAGATCTCAAAGAGGCGGTAGACAAAGGGACACTCAGATGCCTTCTGGAGGAGAGTGGAATTTGTAC
Source organism: Neofelis nebulosa (assembly GCF_028018385.1). Classification (NCBI taxonomy): domain Eukaryota; kingdom Metazoa; phylum Chordata; class Mammalia; order Carnivora; family Felidae; genus Neofelis; species Neofelis nebulosa. The sequence goes on along the minus strand of NC_080788.1, from coordinate 76,145,489 downwards.
TGCCTTCTAAGGGTCAGTTTGGGAGTACGTAACAACGTTTTAACTATGCAACAGCAACAGCACACTAAGGGATTTACACTAAGAGGAGTTGCTGGAAAACTATTAAAAAATGTTGCTGTGGGGGCGCCTGGGGGGCTCAGTTGGTTGAGCATCTGACTTCACTTCAGGTCATGATCTCACAGTTCGTGGGTTCAACTCCCGTGTCGGGCTCTGTGCTGACATCTCAGAGCCTGGAGCCTGCTTCAGATTCTGTGTCTCCCTCTCTCTCTGCCCCTTCTCCAGCTTGCACTCTTTCTCTCTCTCTCTCAAAAATAAATAAACATTAAAAAAAATTTTAATGTCGCTGTGGTTTATAAAACAAGAAATTAGAAATTACCAGTAGTTTATTTCCTAAATATATTATAGTACCTCCATAGGTGGTAGTATCATTCTACCTTTAAGAAGGTGAAAAAAAAGAATTTTTTTTCAAAAAAAAAATCATAGTAAAAAAAATTAAGGAAACAGAAAAGATTTTAAAAACCTAACATGCATCTAATGAAATTTCCAGAAAATAGAACAAAATAAAAGGAGGAATTTAATATTGAAGCAGATAATAGGTGAGAATTTTTAATTTTTTTAAAGTCTCCTAACACCAGATCCAGGAAATCCAACAAATACCAAATATGATAAAGAAAGTAAACATATCTTAATATAAATAAATATATAAATCTCCATAATTACATACAGCATTTTACAGGACACCAATGATTAAGAGATCTTAAAATCAGTCAAGGAGGTGAGATAGATCACTTTGACTTTTTCATAGCAACTATGGAACCTAGAAACCAAATATGTTCACCATGCTAGAAAACAAAACAAGCAAAACAGCTACCAATCTTGACTTCCATAAGCAGTGATAAAACCCTTCAATTTTGAAGGCAAAATGAGTACATTTCAAGATGTATAAAAACTGAGTTTGCTTCTGTAAATCCTCACTGAAGAAAATTTTAAAGGATGCATGCTTCAGACAGATGGTAAACTATCTCACATAAAACATAACTTGCAAGAAGTAATGAAGAGCAAAGATAACATTCAATATGAAAGCAAATCTAGATGAATATTATATAAAGCACTAACTACAAAGCCTGCTAGGTGCCTTTCAATATAGAATTTAAATATATAATAGCACATAATTGAAAGGGGAATAAATTGGGTTACAGTATTTTATGGACCTTCTATTGTCCTGGAGGGTAAATTCTAACAATAGAATTTTATAAATTAGGGATTCATGTTGTATTTTACACAGAAATCCGTATTACATTAAATGTCAATAGACTAAGTTCTACAGGTAAAAGACAAAAATTATAAAAATGGGCATTAAAGTTATATGTGTGTATATGTACATGTATATGTGTAATCTAAAATAGAAGCATACAGAAAAATTCAAAGTTAAAAGTACCAAGCAAAAAATAATAAAATAAAATAAAGTAAAATAAAAGCTAGTGAAACAATATCAGGCAAAATAAAGAATAAAATTTTAAAGTACTAGAGATATATTGACAAAAGTTTTAAATCACCAGCATTTACAACAATGTTATCTTTGTATATGTCTAATAAAGTGACCTTAAAATTTATGAAGCAAAACTTGACAACAGGAGAAATAGAAAATTCGACCATCCAACGGGGATATTTTAATACATCTCTCTTGCTGATTGGAAGAGAAAATAAGAACAACCCCTAAACAAAAGATCCCCAAGCTCATTGGCAATTGGGGGAAAATAAAGCTATAGACCAATATACAATTTCACACCCACCTGTTTGGCAGAGATTAAAACACTGAGCAACAGGACACAGAACAACAACTACTCTCATCCACTGACAACTACTTACAAAACAATTATGCCAGGGGCACCTGTCTGGCCCATCAGAAGAGCATGCAACTCTTGATCTCAGGGTGGGGAGTTCGAGCCCCACATTGGGTGTAGAGATTACTTAAAAATAAAATCTTTTAAAAAATGGCATGTGCATCCCCTTTATCCAATAACTACACTCCTAGAAATAGACCTTAGAGCACTTCTTACACATATGTATCAGAAGACTTGTTCATAAATATGAATTTCAGTATTTTTCAAAATCCTTAAGTAGAAATAATAAAATGGATCAACTATGGCACAAAGGAAAATCATAAAGCAATGAAAGCAAACACAGCAATAACCAGGAAATGAAGGAACCTCAAAAATTGGAGTAGAAGTTGCAGGTCTCAGGAAAGTACATCAGTTATGATTCCAATGAAAGTTTAAAACAGGCAAAACTAAAGAATATGTGAAATATGTGTGTGTGTGTGTGTGTGTGTGTGTGTGTGTTTATTATGTAAGCATGTGCACGTGTGTGGATGTGGATGTGTGTGTGTATGTGTCCATGTGTGTATGTGTGTGTGCATGAGGGTATGTATTGTGTGAGTATGCGCATGTGTGTGTGTGTGCATGTGTGTGTGTGTGTGCATGCGTGTGGGCTGCAATCTAGTACAGGGCTTTCACTGGGCCAACAAATCGAATCGACTAACATAACCCAGGAAAATCTGGGCATCTGAAAGTGATAGTCCAGACCTCAGACAAGGGCTGACAAACCCAAGCTCCAGAACAATTTTCAGTCGTTTACAGTTGCCCCAAGTAACATAGGCAATAATGAATGTAAAAAAATAAATAAATAAAAAAATAAATTGAAATTCAAAGAAGGAATCAAAGCTCTGGAAGAGATACAGTAGAGAACTATAGCCTGAGAAGAAAAAGCTGTATGGCATCAGAAAAACCCTACTATTTATCACATTTTCTCCTTCAAATCCCCTAATTACTCTTCATAATTAATTCCAATTCCTTAGCATCCTGAACTCAATCCAACTTGGCTAAACAAAACAGGCCGCTTTCACTCCCCAACTCCACACTTTTCTCCATTCCTTGTTGTTGGTACTAGTCTTCCCCCTAAAATTATTTTTACTGCATCTCATAGTGTCAAAATCCTACTGATCACTCAAGGTACAAGTTAATGTTGCTCTGTGAAATCTGGCCTCATTCATCCAGTTAAAGGTAACCTCTGAGCCTCCCTAAACAGGAATAACCTTTATTCTGATACGTAGCACATTTCATGTTCTAATTTAACAAAAATCTAGGGTAGAGGGCCTGGTCTCCAAGAGAGACAGATAGGGCTCCAGTCATTCTATTTGCATGAACACCTGCTATATGTGCTGGCAGACATGGCAGTCAACGCTTTAGTAATGACAGACACAAGGATTCATGTACCTGAACAAAGCGGGAAAATAAAGATGTGCCCACCCGATCCCCACGCTCTGGGAAAGTGCCAGGTGCACTCTGAGTCAGGGAAGTTAAAGGGCGCAGGCTGACTGACTCTAAGACCCAAGGCTGCACTACCCCAGACCTTTTACACTTAACTGAAAATTGGATGTACCAGCCTATCAGTTTATGACTTTAAGGAAAGAGGTAGAAATGCCAATGACCTTCTGGATATCAGAGAAGAGAAGCAGTGAGGTTCTGTAAAAGCAAATGACATGAAACCACCCCAGAAATGTGGATTGAGGTCACCGGGGGCAGAGTGGTAGCATTTTTCTCAGCAAAGGCAAATAGACTTCAAGACCTGCGTCTATTTAAAATCTTTTTCTGGTTTTTTTAAGTTTATTTATTTATTTCTAGAGAGAGACAGAGAGAGGGTACGAGTAGGGGAGGGCCAGAGAGGGGAAGAAAGAATCCCAAGTAGGCTCCACACTGTCAGCACAGAGCCCCATGCAGGGCTTAAAACCCACGAACCGTGAGATCATAACCTGAGCCAAAACCAAGAGTCGGGAGCTCAATCGACTGAGCCACCCAGGTGCCCAAGACCTGTGTCTATTAATAGTCATCAGATAATTAGGCAAAGGATGCTGATAAGTGCAGGAAAGGTAGGCTTCCTCTGCAAGTCTCAATACGCTATAGTTACACGTGAACGTGCAAGAGAACAAAGACAGAAAAGAAGTGGCATCATCCAATGTCACTCCACCTCCTTTACGTACAGGGCCAACAGTTGTAGTATTTATGGAAGCTGCACAGGCTGTGCCATCAACAATGAAATGGAGTTGCCAGATCTTTACCCAAGGATTACGCTATTGTTCCAAAACCCCACCTCTGCTTCATTAGAGACTCTGCTCATCAGGGAGCGAACGTGACACAGCTGTGCTGTTAATGTGTAACCTTAACACATGACCCCGCTCTTTCTTTCTGCAGTGGCCGAAAAGTTGCCCATAACCTTACAATCTAACTCTCTTAAGTTTGGCCAGCCTGATGAATGAGAAGAGTCTTATAGGAGCAGGAGTGTTAGGGGATAGGCGTCAGTCTAGGGCGCAGATATAATAAAAGACATAAACTTGGCATCGGGAAGGATACTACGTGGTAACAGCCCTGGGAGCTCTCTCCAAACAATAAAGGTTGAGCACATCCGTCTCACTCCCAGATCGTAGTCATCCATCGAGCCCACATGAGTTCACAGTTATGACATATTAAATAACAACATTACCACTGCCAGATTATGAGGACCAGTCATTGCCACGTCCCAGTTGGTCCAGACACTGCTTGGCTGTTGGCTGGAACGCATCTCTTGGTTGCAACTGAGTTCTCTTTGGGAAATCTCATGCAGCAGGGGAGTGTGGAAGCTTCAGTGTGTCATCATATTTAATGAAACTGATCTCTGAATATGAAATTGCTCCAAGGACTATATTTAAATGTATTACTTTCATCAGTGTCATTCACCTTCTCTAAAACCAGCTCAAAAATAAATTCTCGAACTTCAAATTTTTTATTCAGAGGCCCTACGTTTCAATAGCAACTAATGGAAAATTTAAGCAAAGAACGATTGAAGTAAGTGTTTTTGAGAAGGTAAAGAAGTGGATTACAGGGATGCCTGGGTGGCTAAGTCGGTTAAGCATCCGACTTCAGCTCAGGTCATGATCTCACAGTCTGTGAGTTTGAGCCCCGCATTGGGCTCTGTGCTGACAGCTCAGAGTCTGGAGCCTGCTTCAGATTCTGTCTCCCTCTCTCTCTGCCCTTCCCCTGCTCATGCTCTCTCTCTCTCTCTCTGTCTCAAAAATAAATAAAAATATTTTAAAAAAGAGAAGTGGATTAGAAATTACCTTTGTTGAAACGAATGAAAAACAAAAGGGAGTGTTAGTGTTGTTTGCATATTAATTGCTACAAAATTTAAATGAAAGTTATGCTTGTTCCATATCTTGTAACCATAAAATTGATTTTGTCTACATCTATTTACTAAAAGGAAAAAAATTGAAATATTTCTTTTAGCAGTTACAGGAACTGTTGGCTTATAACCTTAAGACTATGAACATTTGTAGGGCACCTGGGTGGTTCAGTAAGTTAAGCGTCTGACTTCGGCTCAGGTCATGATCTCTCGGTTTGTGGGTTCAAGCCCTGCATCTGGCTCTGTGCTGACAGCTCCTACCCTGGAGCCTGCTTTGGATTCTGTGTCTCCCTGTCTCTCGGCTCCTCCCCTGCTTATGTTCTGTCTCTCTCTGTCTCTCAATAATAAATAAACATTAAAAAAAAAAGACTATGAATGTTTGTTATCAGAAACTATACTTGTCAAAAGAAGTTATTAACTTGTTTTGTTTAAACAATGTCTTTGGAAACTGATTTTTCTCACCAACCTTGAGAAAATGAACCCACTAGCTATGTTTTCACTGATATCGCTCCAATTTCCTTACTCAATGTAAAAGACCAGAAAGAGACTATTAGAGTTTAAAATATGTATATCAAGGAGATCAACTTCTTTTTGAAAGTGACGGTATAAGGAGTGTGGACCCTCTCTCCAGTGACCCAACTATTCAGCTGCTAAAAATTTAATCTCTGGAAATTGTCCTAAGGGTATACGGCAAATGGAAAACATCTATTCAAGAAAAGCTACTAAATCTCAGTAAGAACATCAAGAGCCTGAGGCATCTGAGCCATGACTTATTCACATCTCTGCCAATTCCAGACTCCAGAGCAGTATGATGGAAGTTCTCTGTAGACAATGTGTAGCCGAGAAAACCAGGACCATTCTCTACCTACCTTCCAATCAAGGATGGACAGAACTAACAGATACATGTATAGAATACTCACCCAATAAAAGCAGAATAATATTCTTCTCTAGTGCACGTGGAACATTCAAGAGCAGACCCCATATGCTAAGCCATAAGCAAGCCTCAATCAATCTAGAGGATTAAAATTATACAAAGTCTATTTTCTAACTACAATGGAATGAAGTTAGAACTCAATAACAGAAGGAAATTTGGAAAGTTTACAAATGTGTAGAAATCAAACAACACACTGTGAAATTACCAATGGGTCAGAAAAGGTCACAGGAGAAATAAAAACAGTACCTTGAGACAAATAAAAACAAAAACACAACAGGGCAAAATTTATGGGACACAGTTAAAGCAGTGCTTAGAAAGAACTTTATAGCTACTGATGACTATATTAATAAAGATATATTTCCAACCAATAACCTAACATCCACCTTAAGGAAACTGGTAAAAAGTAGAGCAAACTAAACTGGAAATAAACTGAGGGAAAGAAATAATAAAGATAATGAGAAATTATTAAAGTAAATAATAAATATAGAGAAGAAATAAATAAAATAGAGAATAGAAAAGCAATACCAAAAAAAATGATGAAAGTAACCATCTGTTCTTTGAAAAGGCCAACAAATCTTTGGTTAGACTAACAAAAAAGAAAGAAGACTCAAATTATAAAATCAGGAATGAAAGACCATTGTTATCAACCTTACAAAAACAAACAAAAAAAGATTATAAGGGATTGATGTGAACAATGTATGGCAATAAATTAGATAACTTAGATGAAATGAGTAAATTTCCAGAAAACACTAACTACCAAAATTAGCTCAAGGAATAGTAATCTTAATAGATGTACAACAACTAAAGAGATACAAAAGTAATTTTTAAATCTCCCACAAAGATAATACCAGGCTCAGATGACTTCACTGGTGAATTCTACCAGGTGTTTAAAGAAAAATTAACACCAATTCTTCCAAAAACAGAAGACAAGGGGACACTTTCCAACTCATTCTGTGAGGTCAATATTACTGGGATACCAAAATCAGACAGACACCCCAAGAAAAGAAACAGATGAACATCTCTTATGAACATAGGTGCAAAAACCCTCAACAAAATGCAAGCAAACTGCATCCAGCAACATATAAAGAGGCTTGCATACCATAACCAAGCGGGATTTATCCAATGAATGTAAGGTTGGAATAGCATATGAAAATGAAACACTATAATTCACCATATTCATACAGTAAAGAACACAAACCATATGGTCATCTCAATGGGGAAAAAGCAGTTGACGAATGCAAACAAAAACACGCTCAATAAACTAGGAATAAGAAGGAATAGAAATGAATTTCTTCAAAGTGATAAAGGGCACTGACAAAACCCCACAGCTAACATGATACTTAAAGGTGAAAGACTGGATGCTTTCCCCCAAAGTTCAGGAATAAGATGAGGGTATCTATTCTTGCCAAAACAGTCTCTGCATCTCCACACTGATAAACCATTGCCCATGCTACTCCTCCCATATAGTATACCCTCTTTAGCCACTCATCCCCCAAGTTCTATCCTCTTTTGGTAACTTCCTCTCGTTTCCTGGCCCAAATGGATGTCTCTCCCTTCCAAAGTCATGGTACACCATGGCAGTGCTAATTAGTTACATGCTGCCTTGTGATGTTATTTAATTTGTTGTCTACTATCACAATGAAGTTCATTGATGGTTAATAGAGCTTCCCACCTCCCCATCTAGACTATAAGTTCTTTGAAAAAAATTGCTTTTGTTTTTCACTACAGCTCATATGTTCTAGACCAGCGTAATAGAAAATGAAGTTTCAAAATAAATATTTTCTGAACAAAGTTACTTCCAGAACATGTATCTAAGACCAAGGGCTTACAGTTGGTAAATTCTGCTATTGCTCTGGTTCTCTTGCCATAACACATAAGCATAATGTATAAAGTGACTAACCTCCCCAAACTCAGGAACCTTCTCTAAATACACCCAAGCTGTTGTGAATGTACTGTCTCTGGAAGACAGAGACCACGTGATGAAAACTCTATGTGGAGGAGTCTTAAGATAGCATGAGTGTTGATTCTCTGATGCAAAGGGAGGAGACGCCCCTACGACTTAGTATGAAATTGTGCACTAGTCAACATAGCCTTGTTCTTCTACCACAAGCCTGTGTCATCTGTGGAGCCTCTGGCTTTTCCAAAATCAGTTTACCTGATGCATGCAACAGAGATACGGATGAGAAGCACTGGAAAACCACTGAGCTTTCTGCCCAGCGCCCATCTGGCAATGCACAGCACGGCCGAGGCCAGGCTGTAATGACCTGTTCTTGCAGCCACTGGTGGAGTTATCCATGAACACTTTCAAACAGCCGCTGGAGAAAATCATGACCATCATGTGTGTCCTGCCAAGGGTGAAACTAACTTGAAAAGAAACAAATCAAAGGAATTTGATGAGGTTTACTCACATGTCATGTTAGTCCCTCTGTAGGAAAAAAGAATGTTTGAACACAGATAAAGACTTCATGTTGCCTTGGCAACAACTGCTTCTAGGAGAAACCCATTAAGTCATGGTCCTCAAGGCACATGGGAGGCTGCAATGCAGTGTGGAGGACCAACACAAATTACCATGTTTTTCCAGGCCACTTCCAACTCGCATCTGGGTGCCCTGCAAAAAAGAATGGTCTCTAGGGTCACCTGCCAACTCATGCAGCAAGAGCTTGAATGGGCAGTAGTAAAGTCTTTTCTGGAGAGATAGACAGTAAGGCTGTCTCTGGTGAGTGAGCTAGAAGAAGGTGAATTTCTCAGTGTGAAAAGGAGATTCGAGTCCATTTATCTTTATGGTAACCAGCATAGTCCCCGTTATCATTTTACTTTGCCCACCTCCCCTTTAAAGGCCAAAGGAGCTAACTGCTACACACTGGCACTGTTCAGGACTATAAAAGTGTAAAGACAAGTCTTCTGGAATCTAGAAAGGGTTTTCTTTCTTAATAAAAGAATCGGCCATGGATGATGGCACCTCCTCTCTCCTTCCTCCAATGAAAGAGGATGTTACCACAAGAAAGAGGTCCAGAAAATTATAAAGAAAGCAACTCTGACATCAGTGAGCCACTGAACCAACCCCAGCAGCCACCTACTTCCAGACTTCTTGTTGTGAGATAAAAACAGATGTCTTTTTATTAATCCACTGTTGGTCAGGATTTCTATTTCTTGCAGCTGAAGGCATTCATAACTAATTCTACTGCTATACCAGATTGGGAAGATGGTGTTTACAATTTTGACAGGAGGCTCTGAGGCTTCATACAAAAGAATGTGGAAAGTCATTGTGGAATTCATGTCACAGTTTTTTATCTCTCACACATACCACTCTATTAGATGCCACCATTAGAAGTCACTTGTATGATGCTGCCCATAATCTTACTGATTATGATGCACAGCCCTGAAGATAGCAGCCCGGTTATCCATTCTAATGATCACTCAGAGTCTCAGAGTACCTGTCTAACAACCACTAATCCTCTCTGTTTGTGTTTGAGACTCTCAACTTGTAGTTTAATGCCTTTGATAATGGTCTAAAAATCATTTTCAATGTAGTCAACAAACTGAAAAAAGTTGGAGCCTACACCGGAAAGTCATAGCAGTCTTTTTTCCCATCAACAGGGTAAATTTAAACCCTGAGAGCAGTGAATATCAAAGTGTGGTCCCCAGAGCAGCTACATCAACATCATCTGGAAACTTGTTAGAAATGCAAATTCTAAGGTCTCTGCAGACAAACTGAATCACACGGGAAGTTTAAGAACTGTTGCCCTACAGCACAAAGGCGTATCAGGTGAGGTGCTCTCTCTCTCCACTCATTCTTATGTTTTCTCTTCATCCCACTTTCTTCCACTCTCCATTTTTTCCCCCTTCTGTTAAGGATGGTATCCAAATCCATTATTTGGTCACATTAATTACCAACATGATCAATGATCCCCACATTAAGGTTCATGGGAGATTTTCCACCTATAGATCAGAAATGCATAACCCAAAAGACCCAAGTATTTAACTTGGGTCTTTAACCCAAGTATTTAACTTGGGTCTTTCACCCAAGTATTTAACTACAGACTGTTAAACCAAGGTGGGAAGCAGAATGAAAGCTTCAAATCCAGGTCTGTGCCCACCTCCAATAAAGACACTGAACCTCTTTCTTCATTTAACCCGTGGTAAATCCCGGGCCTTTCCTCTCATTCCTCATTCTTTCCCTGTCATAATCCACTTGGACTGCTCTAGCAAAGATATCACAGGCTGGGTGGCTTAAATGACAAACATTTACTTCTACAGCTCTGGAGGCTGGGAAGATGAAGATCAAGGCACCAAGAGATTCAGTGTCTGGTAAGAGCTGGATTCCTAGTTCACAGACAACTGTCTTCTCACTGTGTCTTTACATGAAAGAAGGGGCAAAAGAACTCTCCAGAATCTCACTTATAAGGGCACTAATCCAATTCATGAAGGTTCCTACCTTCATGACCCAATCACCTCCCGAAGGCCCCACCTCCTAATACCATCACCTTATGGGTGAGGATTTCAACATGTGAATTTGGGGGGACACACTCAGTCCATAGCACTCCCCTCTTCCTCTTTACCTAGTGGTCAATCAGCTCCCACTTCATTTTCAAAGTAGCCCTTACCATCAGCCTTACCTCATTTCCATCTCAAGTTATTATCTTGCTTCTGCCTAAACCTCACACTATCTATTTTCATTTCCTCAGGTAGAAGAGGGAAGGCTAAGCTTTGATGAGCTGTAAGGATATATCCTAGAAATTCAGTCTATCTTGGGCTAAAGACAAGGTATTCTTGTTCCATCTGTTTTTAATTGGCTGTCACTGCATTGATAGAATGTCCCATTTGAAGAAGTAAGCTCAGCGTGAACCAACCGCCCCCACCCCTAGTTCCCTTTCACTAACCTCTAATTTATGTAAATGTTCACAAGGTTGTGTGTATACGCTCCCCGCTGCGCATCCCCTAGCAGATTTTTCAAACAGATATTCCTCATGTATTTTCCTTATCTCTGAAAGACTTCTGAAAATGTGATTTTGGTTGCAGGTTCGTTAGAATATCATCTAACACTGTGCCTCCATCTGGAGACGTGAAAGGGCATGAAGGACAAACCAAAGCCAGGAGACCCCTCAATCTGGGTGTGTAGTACAGTTCTCCCCAGTTGTAATCAAGTGCCCTCATTTCAGCGTCTGAAAAGCAGTTTTTAAAAGTGCTGTAGGACGGACATCCCCTCCGGTGGCAGCTGTTTGAAGGAACATTGAAGGGTATGATGGAAGCAGTGCCTTTATACATCTGTATGTGCTATTCTACGAACAAAGCTACACTCCGCTAACCTTTACAGTCTCCTTTTTAGTTTGGCCCTGATATTTCTCGATTTCTATTTTGTTATGCTCTTTGAAGCCACCACAAATCCTTTTCAGGGAAAAAAACCCCACAAAATCAATGATTTATTCTTAAAAACAGTTGCAATAGTATACCTATTACTTTTAGAAATAATTAAAATAATAATGCCAGTATAACTCATACAGTGATTTGAGCTTTTCTAAGCATTCCATTTTTTTTAAGGATTCTTATAGTAAATCTAGGAGCAGAATTTTTTTTAATGGATGAGAAATTAAAATCTAGAGACTCCCAAGGTCATGCATTCAGTTGTTATTAGCAATAACAAAAACAATGGCGGCGGCAGCTTGTTACATTTACTGACTGCTAACCAGAACTTAAACTCCGGTCCTCTGACTCCAAATTACACACTATTTTCTCTATACACAACCTACCCCTCTGGTATCCCTGAGAGAAAGTAACAAGTTAATGGATTGCCAGGAAGGAGAAATAATTAAAGCCCAAGCCTGTGATATACACATCATTAGTCACTAGCATATGACAGACTATTCACTTAGTTGCTCAATTCTGTGTTAAGGAAGTATAGACAAAAGAGAGGCGGGACAAAATAATATAAAATCAATGGTCTAGGAGCCATTTGATGGCAGAACCGCAACTAATCACAGCTCTCATCATGCACTGAAGATGCCAATTACTCCCTGCTAAACCCACTTCTCTGTCTTCCACTCTGACATGTGAACCTTGGACAAGGTCATTGAGCTCTGTGAACTTTGATGGCATCGCCCATATAATACCAGACTAGATGATCTCGAAGGTCCCTGTATTCTAATAGTCCTTGCTTCGATGAATGAGAAGAGAATAATTTCTTTTACCAGTTCTTACATAGTAACAGTTGAGAAAGCAATACTCAGTGATCATCGGCTTGAGTTTGACTAATCACAGTTCAGTGATTCCAACACTTTAGTGCACATGGAATCACTTGTAGTGTATATCTGCATATTTCTTCGTCCTCATGTCGAGAAATTCTGATCCATTGACCATACCTTAAGAAACACTTATCCTCTCCTTTAAAACCTGATCTTGAATTTGGTGAGTCACCAGAGTAATACCTGCTTCCAGTGGGTGTAGTTGGAGCCATTTGTCACTTTAGTTCTAGATGAAAATATTAATTTCTTTGTTCAGACCTTTTAATATTTTTATTTACCGATGAAGTAAACAAACTTTCTAACAATGACCTTTGTGGAAAATATATTAAATAATAAACTCTCTGAAGAGAATAAATTAGCTACTAAAAGAATAGAAAGAGAATAGAATATTACATACTTTAAATGGATTTTTAGGATCTTCACAAATACTAAAAGGCATTTTATTACAAAAGAGATATTTCTCTTTTATGTAAAGATTCTCAATCTCAACTTCAATATCAATTCATTATCAAAATAGTAAAGATGACTTTTGAGTCATCTTAGCACTGAAATAAAGGTTTGATTGCTCTATATATGAAATGAAAGCATCTTCTGATCAGTAAAACATTGCAAACTCAATCATTATAAACATATAAGAAAAAGAAGAAAATTAGGAACACAATTTCTAACACTAAAGTTTGGAGACAGGGAATTCCCCAAAGCAGGATAAATCCATATGGTACCAAAGGGATAGTGCAGAGTTCAGTAAAATATAGTGAATAATGAAAAATTAAAAATCAACTGATAAATGTCCAATATAACTCACTGGACACCATGAGTAAAGCAAAGTGTGTTGGTAAAGAGAATGCTACAGATCTATAGAGCATCTTTTTTTTTTTTAAGTTTATTTATTTTTGAGACAGAGAGAGACAGAGCATGAACAGGGGAGGGTCAGAGAGAAAGGGAGACACAGAATCAGAAGCAGGCTCCAGGCTCTGAGCCATCAGCCCAGATCCCAACGCGGGGCTCGAACTCACGGACCGTGAGATCGTGACCTGAGCCAAAGTCGGACGCTTAACCAACTGAGCCACCCAGGCGCCCCTATAGAGCATCTTAAACCCTTCCTCAACTCAATCTTCTGAAAGATTGAGTTTTTTACAAACCTAAACAATTAAACATATATATATATATACACACACACATGTATGTATATAATTAAATTCTGTATTTGTATATAATAATTAAATTGTATATATATATATGTGTGTGTATATATATATATATACACACACACACAATGGATATCAATGGGAAGATAAAACCAACCGATTTGACTTTATTATAACTAACTGGTATGTTTTCTCATGAGGTTTTAAATTTACCATTTTTGATGCAACCTAATTGTTCTTCTAAATAGTCTTAATTTTTTTTTGGAACACTTCATACTCTGTCATCTATGACCAAACCCAACTCAATGAATTTTGATTTTCAAGGGAAAAAATACATATTACCAAGAAAATGTTTCAGATTTTGTCATCTAACAGAACAGTGCTTGGCTCACAATAGATGCTCACTGAACTTTCATTGAATGAATAAACAAGCACAGTACCCATCTAGGAAACTACATTTCTGGTTTTGTTATAACTTCTCTTTGTGAATTAATTCAATTTCTTAACTGTTATTTAACTCTCAACCACATGGAAGGAAAGAACACGACAGAGAAAAATAGGTTCAAATAACAAGTAAGTTGCTCTCTTTAAGAGACGATGAAAAATAAGACATTAAGACAAATATATAAATAATTATCATACCAGTTAGAATATACTAGGTACTCATAAAAAAGGTACAAATATAGCTCATTGCAGGTTGGAGATGAGAAAATATTTTATTCAAGTAGGAAAAGTACTTCACATGAAGAATGTTTGACTAGACATATGTCTTTGTACACTGGTAGGATTTGAACAGGTGGAGAAAAGAGGAGATAATATGGGACACATATGATTTTTTTAAAAGCCAAATAGAAAAGAATCAATATAACATATCCAAATAACTACCAGTTAGAAACCAAAATGGCGGGCACCTGTGTGACTCAGTCATTTAAGCATCCAACCTCGGCTCAGGTCATGATCTCCTGGTTTACAAGTTCAAGCCCTGCATCAGGCTCTGTGCTGTTAGCTCAGAGCCTGGAGTCTGCTTCGGATTCTGTGTCTCTCTCTCTGTCCCTTTCCCACCCACACACTCACTCTCTCTCTCTCTCAAAAATAAGCAATTGGGAATGCAAGCTGGTGCAGCCCAAATGTCCATCAATGGATGAATGGATAAAGAAGATGTGGTATATATATACAATGAATTATTACTTAGCAATCAAAAAGAATGAAATCTTGCCATTTGCAACTACGTGGATGAAACTGGAGGATATTATGCTAAGCGAAATTAGTCAGAGAAAGACAAATATCATATGACTTCACTCATATGAGGACTTTAAGAGACAAAACAGATGAACATAAGGGAAGGGAAACATAAATAATATAAAAACAGGGAGGGCGACAAAACATAAGAGACTCTTAAATGTGGAGAACAAACAGAGGGTTACTGGAGGGCTTGTGGGGGGGGGATGGGCTAAATGGGTAAGGGGCATTAAGGAATCTACTGCTGAAATCATTATTGCACTATATGCTAACTAATTTGGATGTAAATTAAAAAAAAAAAAATAGGACACCTGGGTGGCTCTGTCAGTTAAGCGTCCGACTTCAGCTCAGGTCATGATCTCACAGCTCCTGAGTTCGAGCCCCACATCAGGCTCTGTGCTGACAGCTCAGAGCCTGGAGCCTGCTTCGGATTCTGTGTCTCCCTCTCTCTCTGCCCCTCCCCCACTGCGCTGTCTCTCTTGTGCTCTCTCTCTCTCTCAAAAATAAACATTAAAAAAAAATTTTAAATAATATAGAATAAAATAAACAGTTCTTATGCTATATAGTGATTAAACCATACATATGTGATTCTCTATTTAATAAATAAATAAATAAACATTACAAAAATTTTTTTAAAGGAACCAAAATGAAAGAGACAAAATAAAAAATAATGGAAGAGACAACCCAATTTACATGGCAAAATACAGTAGAATTAAAATGAAATATTTAGGCATATGCTAAGCAAAATATATCTAAAACCTATATGAGAAAAATGTTTAAAGACTCCTAAAGGACACAGTAGACTCAAACAAATAGACATTTATTCCATGTTCTTAGATATTTCATCATAAATATATCAACCTTCTTTTTAAACTAATATAAATAATAGTATATAAACTTATAAATTTAATGTGATGTCAAACACAAACAAACAATCCAGGGGGTGCCTGGGTGACTCAGTCAGTTAAGCATCTGCCTCTTGCTTTTGGCTCAGGTCATGATCTTGCGGTTTCCTGAGTCTGAGCCCCTCATCAGGCTCTGCACAGGCAGTGCAGGGTCTGCTTGGGATTCTCTCTCTCTCTCTCTCTCTCTCTCTCTCTCTCTGCCCCTTCCCCACTCACGCTTTCTCTTTCTCAAAATAAATAAATAAAACTTTAAAAAAAATTTTAAAAATCCATTTTGACTGGCCTGGGGTAGGAGTGGGGTTCAGCTTGGCAGGTTCAGAGCCTCTGGGTCCCTGGGCTTCAGAGGAGTGTCTCTGGGTATGACTAAATGGCATTGACACAAAGAATTCCAGCCTAGGGGACCCAGTGATGAGCACGCTGGCTGAGAGAGTCAAGTCACCCGTGGACCATGCACACCCCAGCCAGCACTAGACCTGCTTTCCCACAAATTCCACTGTATTCGGTTGAGTCACCCGGAGAGACAGAGCAGCAGAATCCCACAGCACAGGAGTGGTAGCAAGCAACAACTTGGGGTGTGAGGGGAAATCTGCATTTGAAAGTGAAACTCTTGTTTAGACTAAAAAAAAAAAAAAAAAACAAAACAAAAAAAAAAAAAAACCCTCTGAGTTCTCAATCCAGGAGAAAAGGAATAAAGGGCAAGACAGTGGTAATGCCCACCCTGAGATCAGACTGCTAGGGGGGGCTTCAGGAAGTTTTAATCTGTTTAAATTGAAATAATTTTAACCAGTTTTAACATAATATTGGGTGGTGGGGTAGTTGGGGTGCATGAGACATGACCACAGCCTTAAACTTAATTCCCTGGAGGAAAAAAACCTCTCAGGGTGCAGTTGTTCCCTTGCGGAGGTTCCCATCAACAACACCGGTGTAGGAACGAGGGCAGCCGAGATGAGCAGAGGGTTTGGAAAAGGTACAACCAAGTAGAGATGTTCAACAGGGGCTAAAAAGGTAGGATCGTAGTTTGGGGGACACTTCAGTGCTACACAACAGAATGTTCTCCGGTCTTAAGTGTGAGAAAAAAGATCCGGGAGTGGAAGGTGGAATAGTAGATAAATACTTCCCTTTAATATTTTTATAGAAGGTACAATATAGTTAAAATAGGCATCCAGGGCTATCTTTGCAGGTAAAAACAAAGTAAAGTTTGTGCTGGAAGGGCTAATCTGTCTTGAGATTCAGGCTGCATAAGCAAGGGGTAGAATAGGGTTCCGTGTACAAAAATAACCCCAATCTCAATGCTCCAAGTCCTCACTTCTGTAAAGAGCAGAAGGTCTTGGTTTTTTTATACAGGGCCTCCTCTCCCTAAATATTCCACGAGTTTCCAGAAGTGCAAGTAATTTTCATTTAAATGGCCCCCCACGCCTCATCAGGATCAGGCCCTTGATGATATCACTTTCTCAGATCCTCCCAGGGCGGGGGAGAGGCTGTTAGGGGAGCGCAGTGAGGGGAGAATCCGTCAAGCGCTGCAGAGCCCCTTCTGGCAGCCCAGCGCTCCTCGGGCTGCGCTGTTCTCCGTGGACGCTGGTTTGGGCCCTGCCATCCCGCAGGTGCTCGTTCAGGACTATCAGCCCCCCCCCCCCCCCCCAGATGTCTGTGGTTTATCATTCTCTCCAGTTAGCAGAGAAATTCTTTCCCTTTTCTTGTTCACTTCTTCAAAGAGTGTCTCAGAGTGGAGCTGTTTTGAAGCCAGACAATAGTCGTTTTTCCTTCCCGGAGCTGGGAGCTGAGGAGCACTCACACAGGTTTATCTTCCTTGAGCACCGAGAGAAAGAACAGTTGGTTGTGGAGGGAGGGGCGTTTTAGTGTTCAGCTGGCCTCTCAGAGTCCACTCCTTTATTTACATGTTAATGAGCCATTGTTCTATTTATCATTTCTTTGTCTCTGTTCTTATTTTCTTCCACTTCCTTTTGTCCTGGCTTCCTTTGGTCCTTAAAGGCATCTGAAGTGCCCCAAAGTGTGAATCTCACTGTAATGTCTCCAAGCTGACATAGCAAGACTGACTCTAGTAGTTTCCACGCACTAGGCAAGTTCAGCTTCAAACAAAAAGCACACTCTGTTTTCAATACGAAAAGATAATGTCTGAAAGCCGGGGGATAACAGCTAAACCCATTGAAAATCAATAAAAAGCCCTATAAGGCCACCATTCTCTTTCATGGAATTTTTCTTAACGTTGGATGTCCCATACCACCAGGCAGTCAGGTAATAGGATTGATTTTTAAATATCTCTGGTTCAAGAACATGCAACCATTACAGGGAAGGTGGAGGGGCTGAAGAGAAAAGCCCAAATGGGTTTTTATGGTTTCTTCCCTAGCATGCCCCACATTTCCTTTACAGGAAATAAATTCCCACACACACAGCATTAGGGAGGGAGCAGTGTTCTTCAGCCACTACATTTGAGGGCTGGGGACCCAACCTATATATTCCAGGAACCTACTGCATTCCCATCTCTGCTACTAATCTGCACCAAAGGATGCCCTCACTTCACCTCTTGGTGGGTACAAAATGAAGAGGAAGATACCTGCCCATCATTAGTCAGCATCATGCTGTAGGCATATCTACTAGCGATATAATAAAGTAGGTAAGCACTTCAAAGAATATAGAAAAAATTTAAATGAGGATTATTACCTCAAAGGAATTTTTGAAATCATTAAAAATTTCCAAAAAAAGGGGCGCCTGGGTGGCGCAGTCGGTTAAGCGTCCGACTTCAGCCAGGTCACGATCTCGCGGTCCGTGAGTTCGAGCCCCGCGTCAGGCTCTGGGCTGATGGCTCGGAGCCTGGAGACTGTTTCCGATTCTGTGTCTCCCTCTCTCTCTGGCCCTCCCCCGTTCATGCTCTGTCTCTCTCTGTCCCAAAAATAAATAAAAAACGTTGAAAAAAAAAATAAAAATAAAAATAAAAATAATTTTCCAAAAAAAAAAAAAAAACCCTTTTATTTTAGTCCTACTCCAAGGATAGGCATAATAGAGCATTCTCCCCAGTCATGCAGTAAACTGGCAAAGGCCAAGCTGCTCACCTTCCATTTGAGAGGCTGGCCCCGGGTCACTTCTATTGAATGTGAATCCAGGTGTTACACTTGCACAGCTGGCCATGGATTTTTACAACAGACTTCCTTTTCTGCTTCTGTTCCGTTTCCTCCTTTGACAGGGGACTCTCTGACCTTCAACACTGTCTCCCAGATCATATCTTTATCATGCTGGCTCTGACATCTGATAACTGACATCATCTGGCCTTAAGACCTCGCTCTCATAAACAAGTCGTCAAAATTCATTATATTCGGACGTCCATTCCCATGGCTGTGATGAAAACATTCATTTGAACAAACACAGAAGTGTCAGAAACATTTTTAGGAAGGCAGGAGTCTGTAGGAACTAGAGAATGAAGGCAGCTACTCAAAACTAGGGTAAGTTATTCTGAGAATAAAATCCAGTAACCATGAGCAAATGACCCAACTGTTCCTCCAAAAAGCAGCTGTGAAAAATGTCTGAAAATAAGAGATACTGAAGAATAAACCTGTGAGTGATTACCCACACTGGTATTTCACTCAGTACCTGGGTATTTAACTTTACATTCCATTCAGGTGAAACCTTCTTGAACCAGTATGTGATTTCAACATCATCTTTTTAGGAGAACTTTGTAGACAATCCTCAACTTACAAAGAAATCACCACTTTTCCCCTGTCTGCCCTTCTTCCTCCCTTCCCCTCGCTGCTGGAGCTCCCCTCCACCTGCTCCCGCTGGGGGAGAATTCTCAAATGTGTTGTGCTCTTAGGCTCAGAAGCAAGGAAAGGGGTTTAAGAAGTTTCAAGAGCTACATATATCAATTAGAAATGTTCACTTTCTTTTTTTTTTTTTTAAATTTTTTTTTCAACGTTTTTTAATTTATTTTTGGGACAGAGAGAGACAGAGCATGAGCGGGGGAGGGGCAGAGAGAGAGGGAGACACAGAATCGGAAACAGGCTCCAGGCTCGGAGCCATCAGCCCAGAGCCTGACGCGGGGCTCGAACTCACGGACCGCGAGATCGTGACCTGGCTGAAGTCGGACGCTTAACCGACTGCGCCACCCAGGCGCCCCAGAAATGTTCACTTTCGATTAAACCACAAACCTGGACTTCGTAAGAAGTCCAAAAGTAAGTGGCCTTAAGTTTGGCCCAAAAACCCAATGATTTCATCCAGGATTCAGCTTTTCCCATTAGATTCTGCTGGTACTTTGAAGTGCTTCTCACAAAATAGTTCCTCATCACTGTATCCAACCAGTGTCTCAGATCAAGTTTGTGTAAGGTGACTCTCCCAACACGGTGGTGACCTCTTCTCTAGTCAGTGCACTGAGGAGACAAAGGGTGGTCATTGATTTCTTATTCTTAAGGCCTTTGACACTCAGGTGTGAAAAGCAGTGAATTCCAGTCATTTGTAGTATTCCAAGAAGGTGAATCACCACCTAAAAGTAATGATAAAGAAAGGCATGGAGTAGAAATCAGAGGCTGGATTTGATGAGATTACATCAGATTGACTCAAATGTCCCGTTTAACTCTCACTGCCTATTAAATGTAATGGGGGAAAAGAGTGCACTAAGGGCAGATCCCAGTGTAATATGTCACTGGAGATAGAAAGAAGAGTAAGACCATCTAGAAGAGGAGCCAGTGCTAGTACACAGATTATTCTAATACAAGACATAAGAGGAGAGCTGCCAGGGGGGCATCAGAGAACAGAGAAAGCAGAGCTGAATGGAGAAATTAAGAGCACTTCTGCAGGATGTGGGTCTGGGAAAGTCATCAAGATTTTTGGTACAATAGAGATGTGAGCTAAAGCAAGAGGGGCATTATGGAAACCCTTGGATGTTAGACTGTGGAAGTTATATTTAATGAAGCAAAGAGAGATACAGAGAGAGAAAGAGAGAGAGGGAAGGCATTAAATATGCTGATGATAAGAGACATAAGGAAAGTTATGCCAAAAAAAGCAATTGATTGGGAATAATCAATGACATAAACAACAGACTAGAGGAAATGAAGTTCAAGAAGTCCAGTCAAGAGGAGATTGCAATAATCCAAAGAGGAGATTAAGGAGCCGAGACCAGACAATGAGGAGGCAGAAACTTCAGCTCTGGCAGCTAAAGCAATGTGCAGGAAAGAGAAAGGGGAAGCCATTTACTGTGACATAGGCGATTATGGCTGGGCCAGCAGTGCAGTTAACAGCGGCAGCAAGATCAGGAGGAACATCATTTTCGGGAGCTGGAGTGAAATGTGGAGAGAATTTTTATTTTGAAACTGTTGACTTGTAATGGGTTTTCTGGCACAGATAAATAAATCAGGCAAGTGTTTGAAAATGTGAGCCTGGAGTTTGGGAGAAAAGTAGCCAGGGGTGGGGAGATGCATCTATGTACAGAGCGTAGTTGAAGCCTAAGTGAATGGATGAAGTAACTAGGGAGAGAACAAAGAAGGAAGGGAAGGGAAGGGGAGGGGAGGGGAGGGGAGGGGAGGGGAGGGAAGGGAAGGGAAGGGAAGGGAAGGGAAGGGAAGGGAAGGGAGAAGGGAAGGGGGAAGGGAAGGGGGAAGGGAAGGGAAGGGAAGGGAAGGGAAGGGAAGGGAAGGGAAGGGGAAAGGGAAGGAAGGGAAGGGAAGGGGAAAGGGAAGGGAGGGAAGGGAAGGGAAGGGAAGGGAAGGGAAGGGAAGGGGAAAGGGGAGGGAGGGAAGGGAAGGGAAGGGAAGGGAAGGGAAGGGAAGGGAAGGGAAGGGAAGGGAAGGGAAGGGAAGGGGAGGGAAGAGGAGGGGGAAGGAGAGGGGAGGGGAGGGGAGGGGAGGGGAGGGGAGGGGAGGGGAGGGAAAGGGTACTGAGCATAGAAACCTAGAGAATGACCATATTTAGAAGGAAGATTGCATTCTCCACACATTTATCACACTGTATGGAAGTTGTCTGAGGGCAGACTGTGTCCTGTTGACCACTGTAATCCCCAGTGTCTCCCATAGTGCAAACAAGCAATAAATATCACTGAATGAATAAATGAAGCTAAAGTGAGGGCAAATTAAAAAGAGGGAAAGATCCAAAAGAAAACAAGTACTGCAATGTCTCTGTAAGCAAGGGAAAAAAAAGAATTTGAAGAATAAAGTTATCTATGGTATCATCTCCTACATCAAAATGAAAACAAAAGAGGACTAAGAGAAATCCTAGATTTGGCAATTAGGAACTCATTCAGGTAATCTAAGAATAAGTTCAGTAGACTTCAACAGAACAGTTAGGGTAGATACCATGTTGCAACGGGCTAACTGGGAACCAGCAGTTTAAAGGGGAAAAAAATGCAGATAAGTAATATACTCTAGTCTTTAAAGAACTTCAGCTTTAGAAAGGAAGAGAGATAGGGTTTGGCAGAGTCACAGAGTCAAAGAAAATTCTTGCTTAAAGCAGAATTTCCCTCAAGGTGTTTACAGATGTTAAAAAACATTACATTCCAGAACAAAAGGAAAAATTTGAGTTTGATGCTAAATAATTTGGGATATAGTGAGATAACAAAATTAAGCAGATTTCTTTTCGCTATTGCAGAACTTCCCAGAACCTTTAACAGACTAGTGGGAGCTCTAAATATTCAAAAGGGGAATGATAGTACATAGGATGACTTAAACTTATTTGACAAAATGATTCTTTTTTCCCCTAAGTATCTCCCAAAAAGAGTGGTAGGTAGATAGACTTTGGCAAACATGGTTTAAGAAAAGGGGAGACAATTTTATAAGCCAATGAGAAATAGGCAGTTAAAAAAGGAGAGATTATGGAAGCGTTAGATAAATGGATACCTGACAGGAACAGGTCCCAGAAATTCTCAGAAAGGACGTGACAAGAGCGAACAGGTGGAGGAGGAAGGATGCTCCTTCCTCGGCTGGGACACATATGGAGAGAGGGAGAGTGAAAAGTGTCACCGAAGTCTGCAGGGAGAAAAGAAAGGTAAGACATTTCATAGCAGAAGGCTGCATTCTTTCCTGAAAAGAAAAGATTAAGTGGGCAGAAAGGACACAGAATAGGGCTGACAAAGCTGAAGAAAAACAGAGCCATGGGGCCTGGGAAGGGACAGCAGGAACAAGGAAAATGTGAAGAAAGGGAGGTGGGGCAATATCAGTTTCAAAACTGTTTTTATAATCATATAGAAGCTTTGGCCTAAAATTTCACTTTAGTGGAATTTACCCCACAGATACACTTGCATAAGTCTGTAGTTATGTGTACAAGGGTGTTCATTACAACATTGTTTATAGTAGTAGAAAATTCTTTAAAACACCTATATATAAATTAATTCAAGGAAGCTAATAAATTAGGCCACCTCATATCAAAACACTAAGTAGGTAGACAATAAGAATGGACTGACTTGGATAAATGTCCAAGACATTTTAAGTGACTACATCAATGTATAGAATAATATGTTTAGTATGAACCCATATGAAAATAGTGTATCTTTGTGGGTGTGTGTGCGTGCAAAAAAAAAAATATATATATATATATACGTATATATATATATATATACATGTATATATATATATATATCTGATGGTTGCACATCAAAGTAGATACGTGTAAGCTGTAGCTTTGAAGGACTCCAACCTGGTAAAGAAGGAGGAATTTTTACTTTTCACTTACTGCCCCTCTGTTTGGATTTTTACCCTTTGTTCCTTCCCCACTGCCCCCAGCCTCCCAAAACTCAGGCTGCAACTCTCCTGCTGTGATCAGCACTTCCAAGATCTGAGGGTCTCATGAATGATAAAAGACACTTCGACTTGATGGCAATTCACTTTATGGCTTTGGAAAGGTCACCAACCATTTCTGGGACTCTGAGCTTCAGTAGATTATCAAAAAAGCCTTTCTCAAATCTAAGTTTGATTCCACTTCTATAGCAAACAGACTAGAAAGGGATATGCTGGGTTGATAAAAAGACATTTATTTCAGAGACAAAACAAGTTTGGGTTTCCAATGAGTAACGTAAAATGGATTCCTGAAACATAAGTGTATTTCTAAGTGAAGCCTGATCTCACCAGGAAAAATACAGATTTGGAAGGGTTTTTGACAAAAAACACAATTTTGATTGAATTTTTCACTTATCATTAATCTCTCCTGAACTCAGAATTTCTCTCTCATTTTTATTTTACTCATTTTCAAGGGGGACCTCATGGTCTCTTACTTTTCAGAAAATCTGATCAAAATTTGCTGCTGCAATTCAAGTGCAGATGTGTCTTACACCCACTAGGGGTCAGACGACTACATTAATACAAACCAATCCCAACTTGAAAAGTGGTATTAATTGGTTGAGGGCTGTGCCAACTAATTTCCCTGCAGGACAGAAGACTGGCCATTTCAATTAAACATTACATAAAGAAGATAATGAGAAAGAACGCATTTGACAAAAAAGACTCAGAAAGTTGAAACTATCATATATAATAAATATAATATAATAAGGAAGTTTCATCCTTAATAAAAATTTCAGTTACTCAACTGGCTCATTCTGGTTGGCAAGATATTACTCTAGCCTAAGTAGGTTCAGATTGGAGGATTAATCATTGAACTGAGCAAATGCTAAGAGAGCAGAAACAACTAAAATTATTAAACTGTCAGCAAAAAAAGAAAAAATCCTCATTTTTAAAGGATGAACCGCATGATTAGCAGAGGATTGAGATGGATGGCAGAAACATTTTTCTAATGGATTTCAACCATGGCAACAATAAATCTGAATCATCTTAGAGCAGTGATGCACCCAGGAATATGGGCCGAGAGCAGCCCTGAACTGGGCCCCTACTTAGCCTCAGCTCTGCCATGAACTGGCCCTTGTACCCTTGGACTAACAATTCATCTTCTCTTGGTCTTACTCATGCATCTTCAGAATGAATAAGTTAAGATTGCATGATTTATAGAGAGGGTCCAAGCCCTAAATTAAACAGATTTATTTAATAATCCTGTCAAACAGAAGGTAAGAAAGTAAGGGGAAAATGCACCAAAGTTTAAAAATGGAAGGTGTGAAGCATCAAGATAGATTACTATACATTTTCGTCATTAAAAAACATGGAACAAACTGAGATCATAGATCATATTCATTGTCAGAGTTAAAGTAATAAACAAAAAGTCAAATTTCAATTCATTGACGTTTTTAGTGACAGAGTATTCTAAAGTATTCTAACAGGCTGTAAGTGTACATGTGAAAATAGATGCAGCTCATTGTCTGGAATGATAAACAGACAATTAAAAAGTGGAGGGTGTTGGAGGGTGGTAGAATTGGATAGATATGGATGAGGGCATAAGAATAGAAGGTGTATTTCTTTATATATTGTTTTGATATCTTTACCCATGTGACTGTATTAACATTTTTTTAATTAATTTAAGAACTCCATAGATGGGACAAAAATGTGTGTCAATACTAAAACAAACATAACCGAAAGTGAAAATCCCCCATAATTGAAATGAGGATTAAGAATGATGTTAGGGATATCTATTGCTAACTTAAGTTGGTAATAAAGGAACGATATTGTGTCAGTTTTTTGTTTTGTTTTGTTTTGTTTTGTTTTTATTTGAGAGAGAGAGAGGTCGAGCAGGGGAGAGGGGCAGAGAGAGAGAGAGGATCTTAAGCAGGCCCCAGGCTCAACGCAGAACCTAACATGGGGCTTGATCCCATGACCCTGGGATCATGACCTGAGCCAGAATCAAGAGTCAGACACTCAACTGACTGAGTCATCCAGGCACCCCAAGAATGATACTGTGTTTAAAGGGGCTGCATCAAATTGGTCATTTCAAAATGGGTGCGTCCAAAGGTTCTATATGGCAGTTGTATCACCTGGGTCCCAAAACCTCACTGAGTTGTTTGTCCCTTACCCTGTCTCTTCAGAGAGGTGCTGAATCAGGACAAGTACAATTCCATTCCCCTTCTTTCTTTACACACACATGCACACACACACACACACACACACACACACACACACACAAAATGTTTCTTAGCAAAGCTGTAGTGGATTTTAACCTATGCAGATAAACAATGGAGAGGGTCGCAAGCAAATGAGTTAAATAGCTAAGCCCTGAATCCCAGGCTTCTTAACATAGAGTTTTAATGCAATTTCAATCAAAATTCCAGCAAGATAACTTATAAATATAGACAAGATTATTCTAAAATTTATATGGAAAGGCAAAGGAACTAGAATAGCCAAAAACAATTTTGAATACAAAGAAGAATGTAGGAGAAATCAGTCTACTTGATTTTAACTTATTATATAGCTACAAGACTATATGGTATTGATGGAGAAACAAACATAGCAGTCAATGGAACAGGACGGAGAATGGAGAACCCAGAAATAGAACAATACAAATAAATACGTCCAGTTTACTTCTGACAAAGGTACAAAAGAAAGTGAGTGGAAAAAAAGATCATATTTTCAAAAAAAGAAAAACAAAAACAAAAAACCAGTTCTGGAACAAATGGACACCCATAGGCTAAAAACATGAACCTTGTGACCCAAACACATTAAATAAAAATTAGCTCAAAATGTTTTAACGACTTAAAAGAAAATACAAAACTCAAACTTGTAGGGAAAAGAAACACACAGGAGAAACTGTTTGGGATCTAGGACTAAGCAAAGAGTCCTGAAAGTTGACACCAACAATTCAATCCATAAAAGAAAAGCACTTCATCAAAATTAAAATGTTTGCTTTGTGAAGGACCCATTAAGAGGATAAAGAGACAAGCTACAGATTGGGAGAAAATATTTGCAAACCACGTATTTGACAAAAGACTGGTGTCTACAATAAATAAACAACTTTCAAAACCCAACAAGAAGACATTCCAGTTGGACAGTGGGCATAGACATGAACAGACTGAAGAAGATATAAGGATGGCAAATAAGCACATGACAAAATATTTAATGATATTAGTCATTAGAGAAATGCAGATTAAAACCTCAGGAAGATATCATTATACACTGATCATAACGGCTAAAACAAAAAATTGTGACAGCATCAAACGTAGACAAGAATGT
The DNA here is from genome assembly GCF_028018385.1 of Neofelis nebulosa. Taxonomy (NCBI): domain Eukaryota; kingdom Metazoa; phylum Chordata; class Mammalia; order Carnivora; family Felidae; genus Neofelis; species Neofelis nebulosa. The sequence continues at coordinate 76,118,774 of NC_080788.1, read as the reverse complement.
AGAGAAACTGGATCACTCAGACACTGTTGGTGAGAATGTAAAATGCCACAGTGACTCTGGAGAACAGTTTGGCAGTTTCTTAAAACACACAACTACTTGGGGCGCCTGGGTGGCTCAGTCGGTTAAACGTCCGACTTCAGCTCGGGTCACAATCTCGCGGTCCATGAGTTCGAGCCCCGCGTCGGGCTCTGGGCTGATGGCTCAGAGCCTGGAACCTGCTTCCGATTCTGTCTCCCTCTCTCTCTGCCCCTCCCCCGTTCATGCTCTGTCTCTCTCTGTCTCAAAAATAAATAAACGTTAAAAAAAAAAATTAAAAAAAAAACAAAACACACAACTACCATACAGCCCAGAGAGTGCACTCTTAGGCTTTAGGCCCAGAAAAAAAAAAAAAAAAACAAAAAACTTATACTCATGCAAAAGCCTGTACAAGAATGTTTTTAGCTATTATATTTGTAATAGCCTAAAACTAAGCATAGCCCAGATATCCTTCAATTAGTGGAATGTTACACAAACTCCAGTATATCCATCTCATGGCAATACCACTCACTAATAAAAGGGAATGCTGCCATAATAAATAAATAAATGCAACAACTCGGATGCATCTTCAGAGAATTATGCTGAGTCAAAAAAGCCAATCCCGAAAGATTCCATACATATGATTTCATTTAGAACATTCCTGAAAAAATATAGAAAGGGAGAATAGATTAGTGATGGCCAGGGACTAAGGCTAAGGTGGGACAAGTGGGGGAAAGAAAGAAAGGACGTCTATAAAAGGGCAACACAAAGATCTTATGGTGATGAAAACCTTCAGTACCTCGTCTGTATCAATGTCAATATCCTGGTTGCCATGGTGTACCACAGTTCTGTAACTGTTGTTGGGGGTTAGTTACTATTGGGAGAAAATGAATAAAAGGTAGATAGGGGCTCTCCGCATTATTTTTTGCAACTATCTGTGAATCTACAATCATCTCAAAAGGATAAATTTAGTTTGACATCTATACATATACACATACACACCAACCATGGCCTCAAGTTCAGTTACAGAAATAAAGAGTGTAACAGCTAGGTGTATCTGTTCCTTACTGGTTATGTACGTGTTTGTGCACAAATTATTCAGCTATTGACGATACTTTCCAAATTTATACTTCTTCTCTTTGTGTTTCTAGGACTGGGATTCTACAAACCACATTTCCACTTTTTTAGCTTCTTCTGTCTTTAGCCAGAAAAAGGAGGCAATACAGGGAGACCATACTCTGAAGAAGGAAGAGACTCGTTCCTTCCTATGTGCCTCCTGTGGGCTTCCTCCCTGTTTTATGTCCCTCCAAGCACCACACAAGAACATATCTTCTTGACCTGAGACCAGAAGTCCTTCAAGCAGTTGACTCTAACTTGCCTTTTTCCAACACTTGCAACACCAGTCGCATAGAACAAGTCTCAGCAAACTCTTGCTGTTAAGTTTTGCCAGAGAGTGAATATTTGAGACTTTGCTGCCCATACTATTTGTAACAACTATTCAACTCTGTCATTGTTGCATGACAGCAACACAAACAATACATAAATGAATGAGTGTGGCAAGTGTAACTTTACTTATGGACACTGAAATTTGAATTTCATATAAGTTTCACATGCCACAAAATATTACCACCGTTACAAGTTGCATTGTGCATCCAAAAAAAGATATGCGGAAGTCCTAATCCCCTGTGCCTGTGAATGTGATCTTTTTTGGAAATACGGTCTTTCCAGATGTAATCAAGTGAAGGTGAGGTCAGTAGGTTGGAAATACTGCAATCTCATTCCTTCTCCCCTACTCCTAGGGGAAGGGAGCTGTTTTCTGTAATTGCTTCCATTATACCTTGCTATTCTCTTTCCCCCTTCAGTTGTCTAGTCAATAATTTTATATCTAGTTAATAATTATTTGTGTTAGTTTCTCTCTATTACAATAACTATGCGATTTCTTTCTCCTGACCAGAACCTGATTGGTCTAATTTCTTTTTTTTAAAAATGCTTCAAGATTTTGCATGAAGTGTACTGACCTTCAAGGCTTTGGGGATGTCTTGGTAATTATTAAATTTAATTCTAGGTAATTATGACAAGTCTTCACAGAGCTGGAATTTCTGACATAAAAATTGCTACCTTATTTGTCACAAACTTTAATTAATAATCACTTTTGCTTAATAGACTCATTCCTCTGAGGATCCCCCAAATGCTTAAGAAGGTCTAAAGAATTTGGGGCGCCAGGGTGGCGCAGTCGGTTAAGCGTCCGACTTCAGCCAGGTCACGATCTTGCGGTCCGTGAGTTCAAGCCCCGCGTCAGGCTCTGGGCTGATGGCTCGGAGCCTGGAGACTGTTTCCGATTCTGTGTCTCCCTCTCTCTCTGCCCCTCCCCCATTCATGCTATGTCTCTCTCTGTCCCAAAAATAAATAAAAAACGTTGAAAAAAAAAATTTTTTTTTAAATAAAAAAAAAAAAGAAGGTCTAAAGAATTAATTCTACATTATACTAAAGAAGGAATGAAGCTGCCAGTGTCTCATAAAGTTTAACATGCACCTGTCCTTGGACCCAGGAATCCCATCTTACATATTTACCCAAAAGAAACAAAAGCACATGTTTATGAAAACACTTACATAAAATGTTCACAGCAGCCTATCCATAAAAGCAGAAATCTGGCAACAACCCAAGTGTCTACTAATGGGAAAATGGATAAACACATTGAGGTATATCCATATAATGAACTACTGTATACAGAACAACATGGATAAATCCCAAAACATTATGTTGAGCAAAAGAGACAAGACACAAAAGACTTTGTGTGAATTTGTTTATAAGTCTAAGAATAGTTAAGACTAAGGAAGAGAGGCAGGGAGGGTGGGGAGGGAGGTCGAAGAACAGTTAAGACTAATCTATGGTGATAGAAATCAAAGAATGAGCCCTTGGAGCAGAAGAATATTGACTACAAAGAGGCAGGAGAGAATTCTGGGAGTGACAGAAATAGATCGTGATTGGGGTCAAGGCTATAGAGACATAGATTTGTCAGAGCTCATTGATCTGCACTATTCATGTGTACATTCCACTTTATGTAAATTTTACTGTAAAGTTTTAAGAATAAACAAAGAAAAAAATAGTCTCTAATTTTCATACCTGAAATTACCATAGCATAACTTTTGAAATTGTAGACTCTAAACCTTTAGAAGGCAAGCACCAAAATGATCTCGTTTATTTTACATAAATTGTAACATGATGTGACATATATCTTGAACCACGAAGCATTCGTGTTAGAAGTGTAAGCATTTTCAAACATATGAGGAAGGCATAGATTTCAAATGAAATCTGTGTGCCTAACTCAAGTTTGGCCTCCCTTCCCTCCCTCCCTCCCTCTCTCGTTTTGCATCTTCAGAAGCAAATTTACTCTCAAATTAATGAAACCTGCCCTTCAAAGCCCTTCATTGCATGTATTCCTATAAAGCTCAGTTAGGAACCCTAACAATGTGTAGCCATAGTCCTATGATTTTGTAAAATGATATAAAAAGTAAAAAATTAACCATATTGGGTTCAAACCATTCTCTTTCCATTTTGCCTTTTCCCTTGATCATACACTGCTCTATATCAAGTTTGTGGGAGTGGCTGCTGACATTCTGGGAATTCAGCTAAGTTGAGTTCGGAGTACATTTTCTTTTTTTTTTTTTTTTTGAGTTGGGAATATATTTAATTAGGATTTTATGTGGTATATATATTTATGTTGTTTACAGTCACTTCTTTGTAGGGTTAATTGCCAACTATCCCATTTAGGAACGACTTCCTAGGGTACTTCTACTGCTTACCTTGCCAATTTGCCCTCAACTCAAAGATTCAGGACCAGAGGTCATATTGCACTAAGAACATGTTCTGAGGCAGCCAACACCAGTGGAGAGGGGAAGAGAAAAGAGTGAAATATACCAAGGTGGAGGCTAGTCTGTGAAAATTCTTTTGATAATTATATGCACAAATTTGGCAATAGAAGATTCACCTGTCATCCACTAGTCAAAACAGAAGATTTTCGGGAGCCTGGGTGGCTCAGTTGAGTGTCCAACTCTTGATTTAGGCTCAGGCCATGATCCCAGGGTCATGGGATTGAGCCCTGCGTTGCATTCCGGGCTGAGCATGGAACCTGCTTAGAATTTTCTCTCTCTCTCCCTCTTCTTCTGTCCCTCTCCCCTGCTCATGCTCCCTCTCTCTCTACAATAAAATTTTAAAAATAATAAATAAATAAAATAAATACACAAACAAACAGAAGCTTTTGCTGGGAATGTATTTGATAATGTAGTGTATACAATTATGAATGTACAATTTTGTTCTTTCTGTGGAAATCACTTGACCTGTTATTTATTAGAATTCTTGTATTTGCAAAGTATAAACCTATAAAGGTATTAAAATATTGAATGTATTTATGTGTGATGTTCATGTTTTATGCATTTAACTATCAATAATAAGCATACATTTTTAAATCATCTAGGTAGAAAAAAGTCTTCTTTCTTATTTAGGAAATATTTCTTATGTAGGAAATAATTCCTATTCTTAAAAGAATTACAAAATCACCACATAAAGAGGTGATCAAAAATACACAGCCTAGAAAATATCAAAGAAAAGTTTTATTCAGGTTATTAATATTAACTAATCAAATTGGACTTTGTAATGTTTGTGGTATTTGTCTACATTTAAAAAGCGGAATTTCTTATTTCTTTTTCAATCTTAAATAAATAATTCATTTTTCAATTTAAATGCTTTAAACAGGCCACCAAATTTCATAAGCTTCAGGTCCATCTTATTTCACCACTGGATGGGGTGACCAAAAAAATGTCAACAATCTAAAAAAGACAAAAATAAATAAATAAAACCAAGAAAACAAGGAAATAAAGATGTAGAGGAATAAACAGTCAATAAGCTAGAGCCATAAGGGCAATCAGAAATGGAGGCATTTCACACCCCTTTTCTGAATAATACTTGCTTTCTCTTTATATCCTGTTACTTAGCCATAATTTCTTCCTTTATGATCTCAAACAGTAATAAAGCAAGTCACAAAAAGGTAGGCAGAGTATGATCATGGATTTAAAAAATCTACAAATATGTGTAAAGAAATAAAACTTATATAAATATTATCAAATGAATTTAGAAAGGATCCAGAAAGATCCAACTGAATTTTATAATCAGCCCATAGCCTCCAGTTTTAGAACAATGGTTGACAGAAGGTAGATACTGAGTAAATAGCTGATGAATTAATTAACAGTTAATTCACGAATTAATTCAGTCCATAACTTTAAAACAAAAAAATTAAATGTACAAAAATACAAATAAGTAAAGACAAGTAGAAACAACCTAAAATCTGCCACTCAAAAAACCGTTATTTACATTTTGGTGCATTTTTATATACCCATATATAAAAAATTTTAATTTTTAAATACCCAATATTTAAAAAAAATTTTTCAATCAAAAGCACCAGGGCATCTTTCCATACCAGGAAGTATATACCTAAATAATTTCTTTTTTTTTAATATAATTTAATGTCAAACTGGCTTCCATACAACACCCAGTGCTCATCCCAACAGGTGCCCTCCTCAATGCCCATCATCCACTTCCCCCTCTCCCCCGCCACCCCCCACATCAACCCTCAGTTTGTTCTCTGTATTTAAGAGCCTTTTATGGTTTGCCTCCCTCCCTCTCTGTTTGTAACTTTTTTCCCCTTCCCCTCTTTTTTCCCCTTCCCCTCCCCCACGGTCTTCTGTTGAGTTTCTCAAGATCCACATATGAGTAAAAACATATGGTATCTGTCTTTCTCTGACTGACTTATTTCACTTAGCATAATACCCTCCAGTTCCGTCCACGTTGCTGCAATACCTAAATAATTTCTAATGGCTACATTCTATTCTAGCATTCATAATCTTTTATGATAAAATTACTTAATTTAATTCCTTAATTTAATTGCAGGAGCCAACATAGTGCTGTTTCCTTACCATGAATCATTCAGAATGAAGTACTACACAATGGCTAGAGATGGGTGAATACCTCCCCAAGCCCCTCCCAAAGCCCCTCCCCAAGCTCCTCTGGTTGACTTTCCCTGTCTGGCCCTTTACTGTGGCACGCCTCTCTTACCAAAACTAGGTTAGCAAACATGCCAGAAAAAATTGAGTCTGCTTTCCTCAATCTCCAGGGGACAGGAGCCTGATATCAAGCCAAAAGTATTACTTCTGAAAAGAGAGATGCTTTCGTTGCTCACTTTTGGATGGATTCCTCACCAGTCTTTTAAACCAAAGGCAAAAATGTCATCATTTCTCTGCCCCAGGTAAGGTACTGAACCATACGTATTGACAGCATTCTATTAACATCAGAGAACATGACACAACCTTTTGCCTTAAGGAATAAGGGAACCAATGTAGTCCTCAGTGACCTAAAGAATTGGGTCTCTGTAACTTTCTGCCATGAAGGTTACAGGAAAGGATCCAATGCCAAATTTAAAACTCTCTTCTTCATTGAAATATCCACGGAGTCTCCCTGCCTACTCTAAGATATAGGCTCCTCCACTTCTCTGAGTTCAGGCAGCATTCATACCCTCCTAGTAGTGTTAGGTACCTTGTACTGTGTTATGTCATAGGCCGTACCTTTGCAAGATCCCGGAGGGCAGGTGCTGTATCTTATGCTAATCTGTGTGCCCCATAAAACCTGTGCAGTGCTTGATAAATCATAAAAGTTCTGAAAAGTGGGGGGCGGGGGGGGTTGGAGATGAGTAATAGGATGGAGTCTTTAAAAAGGTCAAAAGAGGCACCTGGGTGGCTCAGTCAGTTGAGCATCTGACTTCGGTTCTGGTCATGATCTCATGGCTCATGAGTTCGAGCCCCATGACAGCTGGGAGCCTGGTGCCTGCTTCAATTTCTGTGTCTCCCTCTCTCTCTCTCTGCCCCTTTCCTGCTTGTGCTCTCTCTCTCTCACCTTCAAAAATAAATATTTTTTGAAAAGCTTTTAAAAAGTCAAAAAAAAAAGGCCTCTGTAAAGATAAGATATTCTAGATCTTAGAACAGTTTACATAATTATTAGATCCTCCTCTTACATTTGTATTCTGAAACTGAAAACCTAAAGGTGGTGTAATGTTAATGTTTGTGGGGAACCCCTTGCCCAAACTCTGGCTCTGGATTTGTCTGGATGAGAGTTGATAAAGTGTCCAACTCCAAGGAGGGTACAGTCTCTGGGAAGTCACTTGAACACCTTGTCCCACCAGGCCCTGGCCTGGGGTCAGCCTAAATGTGTCTTTAAGGGACACAGACACCCTGAGGAACTCCAGGTCCCAAAGATGGCCTGGCCCTCCCTCAGAAGCTGACCCAGAAGACCAAAGCAGATCTGCCTTGTTCACTCCACCTAACTTCCCCTAAGCTCTTCTTAACACAACAGATCACCACAACCCAAACAGTCAGCTTCTGCTTGCAGGAACAGGCCCGCTCCGGACACCCATGTCTGCGGTGGTGTTACGCCCACAATCAAGCAGATGAGAACCCCATGAGCTCAGCCCTGCACCGACCAGACCTGGAAAGGCACCAGAGGAGCCACAACTTAAGAAGACATATGAAGGTGGGGTGACAGGAATGTGAGAGACACCCAGCAACTTCATTTTGAAGAGTCACGAAGGAATGGAGAGTGTTTAGCCAAGAAGGGAAAAGGCATGGGGAGCTGTCTCGTACAATCTGAAGGAAGAAGTTATATGAATGAAATCAACCACTCCAAAGCCAACCAGATGGCAGAATTAGAAGCGGTGAAAACTCATCCCAGGCAGATGTCTTAGTCTGGATTCCTTACAAAACAGATTTTAAGGCAAAGCTTAGGTATTATTGCTTTACTTAGGGGTGCAATCTCAGAGGGGAAAAAAAGTAAAGGAAAAGACACGTGAGGGAGAACAAACACAAGGTAGCACATTACCAAGCTGCACAGAACTTCCCCCAAAACACAGCTGGCCACACAGGACATTTCTGGTGAGGTGGAGGGAGAAGGGCAATGGACTATGGAGCATAGTACACAGGAAGAGCTAGCAATTTATCTTCTGGATCCTTCCTGTCTCTATTCTCTCTCCACATGGTATAAACACCCCCACACTCCTTAGTTATCATCCTCTGCCCCTTTGAGGGGCACTGGGAGAGACCAGAGTCCCCACCACTCCAGTGGGATCTACTTTGGGCACCAGAGATGCCTCAGCTTCTATGTAGTGAGTGTGACCACCCAGGGGGAAGTCAGAGACAACTGGAGGGCAAGGAAATGAGGTCACTGCAATGGCGGCAGCAGCCACACCTTTTAGAGCTGCAGGAATGGGAGTAAGCAGAGTTAGCCGAGGGGGGCTGAGGACAGGCAAGGCTAAGCAGATACAGGTTGGTTCACAGACCACACCAGCTCAGCAGGTTTTAGTAACATGCGATTTTCTGACACCCACAACCATCCAATAATGGAAAAGCCCAGCGCTTCTCAAACATTAAAGAGTATGTGCATACCTGCGGATCTTGTCAAATCCAAGTCTGGGTGAAGCCTCAAATCCAGCATTTCTAACTAATTCACAGGCAATGTCCTGGTGCTGCTCCTTACACTGCACTTTGAATATTAAAGGGATGGTCTCTGGGGAACCTGGGTGGCTCAGTCTGCTAAGCATCCAGCTCTTGACTTCGCCTCAGGTCATGATCTTATGGTTCGTGGGTTCGGGACTCGCATTGGGCTCTGTGCTCACAGCATGGAGACTGCTTGGGATTCTTTCTGCCTCCTCTCTTTCTGCCCTTCCCCTACTCGTGTGCTCTCTCTGTCCCTCAAAATAAATCAATTGACTTTAAATAAAATAAAAAAATTAAGTGGATGGTCTGTCTCACAAAGTAGCGTTTCACATCCCTACGTGTGTTTTAGCAGATCCTGCTTGATCTTCTTTACAAAAATCAGGCATTTTGCAGAAAGTTCTGCTTGGGATGAAAGACAGAACCAAATGACCACTACAGAACCCTCCAAATGTAAGTATTGACTTACCTTCCAAAACCATTAGATAAATACTAAACCAATGATGAATGATAAAAGAGTTAACAAAGAAGAAATGCGTAGCTTTGACCTTACTCATTGCTCACTTTTTAATGACTCCTTATCAGACCCAGAGCACAATTAGCCCAGACCCTGACTGAAGTTTAGAGTTTTGCCTAGTGACAACTGACCAGGAATAGATGTAATTCAGACACTAATTAACATGACTGATGCTTTTCTCATCATCTCTTTTCTAATATCCATTCTCACCCACAAGAAACTCCAGGGATAAATGCAGAGATGTTAAAAGGTATAGACAGGACATCTAGAATCATTTAGGAACGTTGTCCTCCAGAGATTCATGGGAAGGAAGTCAAATTTCAAACAGAAATGCAATCATTTCTCTTCCTTCCCTAAAGAGTAAAAACAGAAATAAAATCTCCTCAGCCCAGAAACTTAGGGAATGGGAGTTTCTGGATAGCTGAGTCTTCTGGCGACACGAAAGTCAACCCTTAAGAATTACCTTTTTCTGTTTTTATTCTAAATTATCCGTAACCACTTAGAACTGCTCTAGAAATTTGAATTACAGATCGTTACTTCTCCTTACTTTTCAATTACTTTCTCAAATTCTTATATTGTCTACCATCAGGATGCAGGGTGTCAGCCTCTTAAGTCTCTTCGCTTACTGTCTCCAAGTGCTGGGGCTTCGGTGCTCCTTAGAGCTTACACAGAGCAGACACAACTGGAAGTCAGACCAAATTATAGCTGCCATTGCTCCTCTCTGCCACATGGTGGCACTGTTGAAGACGGGTTCTACACAGAGAGCATGTCCCCACCGCAAAGCGCCTTCGCTGGTCTAGACCCCCCCCTCAAGATTTCTGTGGTTCCCTGAGAAAGGACCTCCCCATCTCCTAGGGCTAGGCTCAGCTCTACGGTTGCAGCTCTTTTTTCCTGCTCTTTCTCATCACACACATCCACTTCCCAGGGTGCTGGCCAGTGCCCAGGGATGCTGTTAGGTACAAACTCCAACATCTACCACCTCGCAGAATCCTTTTCTCCCTTCTCCAAAGAGGGATGTACAGTTAGGAGTTAAGCCTTCATAAGACAAAAGGTCTTATTACACCCCCTCTCTCTTGCACAATCTGTGCTAACCTTTCTTAATAAATCTAAGCCTCCCATGCATTTCCCTGATTTCTTAGGCAAGAGATACTGAACATAACTTAACTCCGTATTTATGTCTCCAGGCCACCATTATGAAGAACGTTGATTTGGCTTAGTGTTGTTTGTTTGTTTGTTTGTTTTTAGGGAAGTATACAAGTGCCTTTTACATTAGGAAAATTAGAGGTTTAGAGAACTTCCTTTGACAACTCATATCACAGAGCTCATATCTGGGGGGAGACTTGATTTCAAATTTATCTCTGGCCTGTAGCTGTGTCTTTTCTCACAACACGGCCTCACTGCCTCCCTGCCCAGGGCTCTGCGACACAGATCATCATGCTTCTTCTTTAACCTTACTCTTTCAGTTTGTTTTGTTTTATTTTGTTTTTGACATGCATATCTTTATGTTCCAAATTTACTACCTTTTCTCCAAAAGTGAACTATACTTTCCCATTTCTGTGCCTTTGCTCACGTTCCCATTTTCCTGAACTGCTCTTTAGTTCATCTCTGCCTTTCAAAACTCCAACCATTCTTTAAGGCCGAACCCCACACGTTAACTCCTCCCTGGGGTCTTTTAAAATCCCTCCCACTGAATGTGATCTCTTCCTCCATCAAACCCCCACAGCATTTTATGCATATTTTCCTATCCCATTCCTATATTGCAGGAATTGCAGGGCATCTAAATGGATTTCTTTAATTTTTTATTTCTTGCAGCACCTTGAATAGCATCTCATACTTAGTAAGTATTGAGTAAACACTTGTTGAATGGAATTTCATTGCCAAAGGCATCCCTCAATTTTAGTAAAATTCTCCCTCCAACCTGAACTTGGTCCCATTTAGTGTCAATTCCCAGGAGGATTCAATACAAAAGAGGAAATACAAAATAGGAAGTAAAAGATGAGACGGAGGGCATTTTTGATAGGTTGCAAAAGTCCCAAGTGGTTTGGAGAACTTAGGAACTTCTAGTGACACACACATTCAGTGATCTCACAGCATAAAAGAAAGTCTTCCAACTGAAAAGGACAAGTGGGCAACTGTGGAAGATGAGAATAGGATGTCATTGCATAGAGTTGGTCACATTCTCTTCCCTTGGGTACCACGATGCCACACTCAGTTTGTTCTCCTGATATCTCACTGCTCCCAGTGCCCTCTCCTCAATCTCCTAGTGCTGGAGCCCCAGGACTTGGTCTCACCTCTTCTATTATTCTCTTTATACACCTTCTCCATTGGAGGGTGACTTTTGCCACCTGTGCAATTTAAGCTCCACTGGAACTAAGGAGGGGCAGAGACAGGGACTGGCCAGTGTCATTCTGCCATCATAACATATTTCCAGCTTCTGACATTGGCAATGACTTGTACGGTGGTGCGTGGATGAAACCAGAAAATTCTGCATTTAGATGCCCTCTGGGACATATGATGATTTGCAAGACTGGTAGATAAAATCAAGTACATGTTTGCTTGAGACAGATTAAAAAAAAAAACTATGAACCAATGTCTCTCTCTCTCTGCTTTCCTTGATGGTAATCAGGAAACTCTACAAACAGTCTTAGACCTCATAAGGCAAGTCACTGTTTGCTTACACATACTAAATGTTTTGTCCTTTGGGGCCCTTTTGAAGATGGAAGAGAGTCAAAATTGCAACAGCCCAATAAATGATGCTCATTTATTGCATCACTGCTAATTTGAACCCTGCCACTCAAAACACATAGAATGCTGATTACTGTGCATTCTTCTACAGTGGAAGGAGCAGCTAGGTCTCTGGTAAAAAGCCAGGCAGGTTTCCCCTAGGATACATGCATGCTAGCGTGTTTGTGTGTGTGTGTCTGTATATGTGTGTGTGACTGTGTGTGTACCTGATGTGTATGAAGGTCTCTCCTTACCCCAACTCTTTAACTGCATTCAACTGCATTTTCCAGGGGTAGCTACTGAACCAACTAGCTTTCTTCTTTGCAACGTACCCAAAAAATCTCCAAATACATGGGTTGGTGAGGACCCTTCCCAACTTCTTAGATCTGTGCCTGGATCTTCTTGCTGAAAGGGTGGACCTACGCCGGGGACTCCATCTTGTTCTATGTCCTCCACCTTGACCACGCCTCCTCCCCTTGAGTAACCTCCCGCTCACCCGTTCAAACTTCCCAATCAAAACATGCCCGGCGACCTGCGTAACAGGACTCTGACCCTTCCCCAGCCAATCGGCCGAGGCCACGACCCTTCCCCAGCCAATTGGCTGAGGCCACAGCCATTACCTCACCAACTGCCTCTAGACCCCAATAAAACCTTTGTGCTTTTGAAACTTGCTCTCTCTCCCCGGCATCTCACCGCTGCGTTGGTGCAGGTAGGGGATTGAGCTCGAGCTAGCTTGAATAAAGGCTCTTTTGCTTTTGCATGGGACTCGGCTCCCTGGTGGTCTTTGGGGATCACGAATTCTGGGCATAACACTTGCCACTGTGAGAATTTTAACAATAGTACCAGATAGAAGACAAATGGTAAATAGGGAAAACCACTAACAAAAGTTAATTTCTATATAGAAACATATTTAAGTCATTTTAGAAACTCTCTTTAAAACCTGAAACCCATCAAGAATATCTTATTTAAATCGTCATAGGAAAATATGAGTCTCATAAGGCATAAACTCTGTCCTCTCAGAAAGAAATTTTGGTTACTTTACGACCTCTACTGCCTTGAAAAATTGTTCTATCATGTTCTGGATCTGAAGGATCTAAAGTATCCAGGTTTAGAACAGAGGAATCTAAGCCACATTGTCATAGACAGTGGTTCCCTAAATGTTTTTAACTACACACCTTCAACAAAACATATTTGAGCACTCACCCTATTTATGTATACTTATTTGTAAACTATATATACGTATTACTGTCAGACTATCCTATTAACTATGTAATAAAATGGAGATAGAAATTAATCTCCAAAATAATTAGAGAATTAGTTAAAATAAACATCACTATTTTTAAAATTATTTCATTTATTAATGGTGCAAAAAAACCTTTCTGCCCTCCCAGAAATCTAATAGTACCGTTGTTAGCGATGGCTGTGATTGAACACATTTCATTGTTTGTGAACTTTGGGTTTGTATTCATGTGCTGAAAGCTCAGTTTCAAATGTATTTTTAGTGTTAATGCCTTCACAGTATCATGAATTCATACCTCAAAGCATAATACATAATGACCCAGCCCCACTGCTAATGAGACTGGATGTGAATCTGTATTAGTCAGCTCAGGCTGCCATGATGAAGTACCACAGATTGGGTGGCTTCAACCACAGGAATTTATTTTCTCACAAATCTAGAAGCCAGAAGTCATGACTGATGAAGGTGTTGGCAGGGCTGGTTCCTTCTTGGAGCTGTAAGGGAAGAATCTTTTCCAGGCCTCTTGCCTTGGCTAGTAAATGGCCATCGTCTCCCTATGTCTTCACATGGTCTTCCCTCTGTGCATATTTCTGTGTCCAAATTCTTTTTATAAGAACACAAGTCATAATGAATAGAACCCACCTGACTGACCTCATTTTAACTTAATTACTTCTGTAAAGATCCTATCTCCAAATAAGGCTACGTTCTGAGGGACTGGAGGTTTGGATTTCAACATATGAACTGGGGGACGGGCACAACGCCACCTGTAACAAAATCTGTGTTTCAAATCGTTTGGTTCATAATTTTGAAGTTATGGGTCAACTTCATGTCAGAAGGGATCAGCTCCACCATTGGCTTTGAATTATGACCTAATATTACCTTTATTACAAGTTTTCACAATATAAATATCTTAAGGTCCTTGCTCACTTAACCAAGCTCACAGAAAGTGCAAAACATCACAAGATGCTGGAAAATAAACTAATGAATGGTGTCCCTGCTGTGTGACCAACACCCTTCCCTCATGATACCCTGACCGTGTGACATCTAGCCCAGTTAAAGTCACCACTAATTTCTTTATTGCCTAGAATAAAACTCTAATTCATTCTTTTTTTAAGTTTTTAACTATTTATTTTGAGACAGAGAGAGAGAGAGAGAGAGAGAGAGCACCCAGGAGTGGGGGCGGGGGAGTCAGAGAGAATCCCAAGCAGGCTCCCCACTGTCAATGCAGAGCCAGACACGGAGTTCAATCCCACGAACTGTCAGATCATGACCTGAGCTAAAATTAAGAGTGAGACACTTAGCCAATTCATTCTTTTTAATGTTTTAAATAAATATATGGGTTCTAATACCTAATATCTGATATCTCCACAGGGGAGACCTCTTATCTGGACCACACTTTGGAGAAACTACCCACACATTTTCATATTCAGACTGGCAAAGTGATTTGAAAGAAGGGCCTTTGGCTACAACGTAGGCTGTAAAATCATGTTGAAATCAAACCAAATCAAAAGGGCCCATAGTATTTATGGCTCTTCCTTCCTCTTCTCGTTGGCTCAGATACACAAGTATTTATTTCCTCCCCAGGGTTCCTAACAGTGGATGGAGAGTAACACGGTCTGCTTCAGCACTGCCCCAGCGCCATGGGTCATGCTCCTCCAACTGCAGAGTTAGGAGCATTCATGGAAAATGTCACTCCGAAGATAGCAACACTGCCTGAGTCACGGTTTGATTGAATCTGTAGAATAATGTAATAGGAACTATGTTCTCCACAAAAGTCACAAGGCAATAATGACAACAGGAGTCGGGGCTGAAAGATGCCAAACATTCTGTCCAAGTCAATGAGGCAAACAGACAGGTTAATGCACTCAGTGCTGCAGGCATTGACTTCCTTGGAGGGAATGGCAATTTCCTGAAAAACTGCAGGGATAAAATCTATTGTTTATAGTAAACGTGGCCAAATGTATTGTAGCTCTGGGGGGCTAAGTGGGCCATCAAAAGAACAACAATGCAGGACGCCTGGGTGGCTCAGTCAGTTAAGCCTCCAACTCTTGATTTCGGCTCAGGTCATGATCTCATGGTTGATGAGTTTGAGCCCCACATTGGCCTCTGCACTGACAGGGTGGAGCCTGTTTGGGATTCTCTCTCTCTCCTTCTCTCCCTGTTCCTCCCCACTTGTGCTCTCCCTCTCTCTCTCTCAAAATAAACTTAAAATTTTTTTTTCTTAAAAGAGCAACAATGCAGAGGTCAAATAATATACTCAGAGGAAATCAAGGGCCTGCCAAAGGGAAAGGAGCCCTCTCCAGGAGAGCAGGAGGAAATGCCATGTCAAGGTGCCCCTGTAGTTCTCAGAGCTGGTCATGCAGCCCAAGTGCAAAAACAGCAGGAAAAGCCAATTAAATGGAGATTGTGTTTGATGTTTTTCATCCTGCAAGTACATTCTAAACTGGCACAAAGTAATTACTTTCTACCATTCTGGGTAGAAAGGAAATAGCATGGGTGGGCATTACGACCGTATCCGATTGGGATACAATGAAAGCAGAACCAAGGCTCCAACCTTGGTTGTGACCGAGTGGCACTGACCTCATATGCTGCCCCACCTCATTGACCTAATTCCCAAGCACACCATGCCGCCTTGTGTTTTTAGAATTTTTATTGATAGTCAAAGGATAAGCTCACGTCTCTGCTCTGCAAAACTTCTGCTGTCTCACTCAGGCCACTTTGATAACTGCGTCTCTTGCACACATTTCTGCAACTATGCACACCTCAGGAGCTCGGGATTTTTTTTTTTAACGCCAGCCTCCCCTACTAGACTATGAATTCACTAAGATCAGGGACCAAGTCTAACTCTTGTAGTTCCAGTGCCAACACACATCTTGACACTTACTGGGAGCTCTGCAAGTGTTTGGGGGACATAATGAATAATAACCTGACCTGCTGTTGAAAATGCTTCAAAGTATAATGTTGTTATACACATGGTCCCATGGACCCCTCACCACAAGCCTGTGAATTCATTATCAATATTCTCATTTTAAAGACGGGAAATGTGTGCTCACGGGAGGTAAGTGGCTTGGGCAAAGTGACAGAGCCTTTAGCAATAAAAGTAGGACCTCCACCCAGAGTTTCTAAGGCCAAAATTAATCAATGCTTTTTTTTTTTTTTTTACCACTCTGTCGAAGTCCAAGCCCTCTCCTTGTTTAAAGAAAGAGGCACCCATGCCCAATGGTAAGGGAAACAGGTTAAAGTTTGGTGTCTATAAATGAGAAGACTGGGACCTGTGAGTTCCTTTCTTATACTGATAGAAGTCCTGGAAGGGTAGGTGCCCCTGGATGGCTCAGTCAGTTAAGCATTGAACTTCAGCTCAAGTTGTGATCTCACAGATCGTGTGTTCAAGCCCCACACCGGGCTCTGCTTTGGGGTCTGCACTGACTGTCCGGAGCCTGTTTAGGATTCTCTCTCTCCCTCTCTCTGCCCCTCCCTTGCTCATGCTCTCTCTTTCTCAAAGTAAATAAATAAACTTAAAAAAAAAAAAAAAAAAAAAAGAGGAAGAAGCAGAAGTCCTGGGAGGGTATCCAGGTATTCGGTTCAACGAGTTCATGAACCAATGAATGAACAAACTGCCAGACTTGAAGGCACAGACAGCAGTTCTCATGCGATAGTACCACTTAGTACGGGCTTCAGATGCAGGGCCCAAAATGGGCACTGCATCACTTCAGCTGATGAGTGCCACGTTCACCTTGAGTTTCCTTAAGGAACCGTATGTAAAAAGATAGGCACGAGCCCCTGCCTGCCCAATGATCATTCCTACACAGTTGCCTGAGGACTCTGGACAGATGTCCAGGGGTGAGAGTCTGGAGGGATCTCAAGGAGAGAGACCTCAGAGACAGATGGACCTGGGACAGAATCCGGATTCTTCTCTCACTGCCTGTGTGGTGCTGGGCAAATTCCTTAACCCTTTCACAGACCAGAGCCTCATCTGTGAAGCCAGGTTGACGCCAAGGGTCTACCTCATAGGGTTTTTGTGAGAATTAAAAGAAGTAAAACTTAGGCAGCAACTCAGAGTCTTAGGACCTCTGAAGGTCCTCAGATTTCCCCCAAATCCAAAAAGCCTATCAGAATGTAATTTTGTGTTTTCATTTTGATGGTAATTGAAATATAAATATTAATGCAGACGCAGCCCGTGTCATCTGGATGAATATGAGGTTCCAATGACTGTCTCTTGTCGCTTGTATTTATAATCGAGGGTATACCAAGCCAAGGACGAAGGGTGTTATCACACATTGTGCAAGACTTTTGTAGCAACTTGAACAGAGGAAAGTGATGGCACAGGACTGTTGGAAAGCAAAGCCTCCAAGTACCTCGGCTGTAGCCGTCGAGTGCTGTGTTTATGTTGCCCATAAATAAACGGTAAGCATTCTTTGATTAAAGCATACTTTTTTCTTCAGCATGGAGAGTGTGTGTTCTAAACTGACCCACCCATTAATAAGTTTAACATGATTTTGTTGTCAAAATAGCAAATAATATTGAAAGTTACTACCATTCAAATAATGTCTGGAAATGATTAAAGAGAAAACAGTCATAAGTAAAACAATTATGCCAGCACATTTTTCTATTAATACATCCAGGTTTGGCAGTCTAAGTTCAACCAATGTCTGCTCTTTAATGCTATTAATTTGAAATTCCTGGTTGTACTTTTGTTTATAATTAACTTGTAAGTTATTTTTGGTTTTCATGATTGTATAACACATGCTTGTATACCTAGCTTTATATTTTTGCCTATTTAAGGAATTTTTTTCAGAGAGAGAGAGAGAGAGAGATGGCAATATGGGAGGGGCAGAGAGAAGAGAGAGAGAGAAGTCCAAGCAGGCTCCATGCCCAACACAGAGCTGGACACGGGACTTGATCTCACAACTGTGAGTTCATGACCTGAGCCAAAGTCAAGAGTCAGACACTTAACAGACTGAGCCATTCAAGCGCCCCAATGTAAGGAATTTTATGATAAAAAGTGTTAAGAGGTATTGCTAGAAATCTGCAAGAACGCATTTCCTCTCAAAGGAATCTGTATATGCCCTGATTATTCCAGTCAGACATTGAAGCAGACAGCTCTTCCAGGTCTAAAATCTTCTGATCAGAAAGCTAATGACTGCAGGGTGCAGGTCGGGGGTAGGAGAGGAACCATGGCAGGGTGGGGGGGGGGGGTGCTCAGATCATTATAAGACTTTCCATTATAATTACTATATGACTTTTCTCTCTGCTTTCCCGCAAGGAGAAAGAAAAGAAGCAGAGACATTCTAGATGATCGAAAATGGAATGCTATCATGCAAATTCAAAACTATAAAGGGAAGCAGCTCACACTTGGCATGGCTGTATCTCATCACTCCAAAATCAGTAAACAGGGAAAGAGCTCATACTTACTGCTTAGTCAAATAAGAACCGTTTTGTCTGTGGAGCAGTCATCACAAAACTCCTTTTACTATTTGTGAACTACAAAGTCCACACATCTGAACAGATTAACCCAGCAACTTCGTTGCAGGAAGCCAGCCAAAAAGTGCGTTGAAGTGACCCATGTCAGCTCCCGTTTTCTCCAAGCCTAAACAATGATAAAGGCATTTATTGTAAAAGTTCCAGGGAGGCTCCAGGGAGGCTGGGGATAACTGTTTAAATGTGCAGTTTTTATTGAGGTTGGCATCCTCTGCCTCTGTCAATGAGCAGCATGTCTTTTCTTGCGTTGAAATGCCCTATTTTGGTGCTTGTGCAACCCCAGACGGGGGGGGCAGAAGTGACAGTCATAGGGTGGCAGGGTCTCCACCTCTAATCCACATGCTAAGTTCAAATCTGATCTATTCGTGTAAAAATAGGTTTCCAGCCTCTGGAGCCCGATACAAAATGCCATCAGTAGACGGATGGTTAGACTTTTTGGACCAAGCTAAGGGAAGGAATAAGTCACCCAGAAGTTCACGCTGCCTTGGAATAGCCCGAGTGTCCTGCTGGTACAATAGTGCACGCGCTCTCTTCCTCCCTTTGGTTATAGCATGGAAGGATCTTCTGAGAGAGTGAGGTATTATAGCCCGTGGGAGAGCATCTAAGCCCCAAACTGTAAATACATGGGACATCCACAGACGCTTAGTGGGAGAGCTTGGCCCAGGAACCACCACAGTGACTCATGACAGCAATCTGCATCTCTTTCTCAAGCACTTGAACTCAGGGTTTAGACCAAGAGTCAGTTGTGGTAGATGTATCTAGAAGCATGAAGCCACACAAAGGCAATAATGACAGCTTCAGTTTTTCAGCAGTTACTGGGTCTCCGGAAATGCTCCCAACACAATACGCCCATTATCTCATGTAATCCTACAAATAGATTTGTAAGATTTCTTATAGATTTGTAAGATAGACACAATGGGTATTCCCATATTTCAGGACAGAACACCAAGGCCAAGAGAAGTTAGATAAAGTGCCCAAGGTCATACAGATAATGAGCCAGAATTCTAACTCAAGCAGCCTTATTCCAGGACTTCTGCAGGCAGCGGCAGAAAGAATCACTGAGTCACAATAACAGTAAGGCACTAGAGGAAGAAACCGGGAACAGCTGGGCAAACAATGAGTCAGCCCGGGCAGCCACTCCAGACCCTGAATCACACTCCATGTTCCAGACCCCACCCCCGTTCCTGGGATGCCTAGCTGTGCACAGCAGCTTCTCACCAGCATCCTGTTGTACGACTTCTCCCGGGTTCCTATGAGGCCTGCTCTCTTTTTGCCACAAATAACCTTGTACTGTGCCCTCTCCATGACTTTGGATACAAGCTGGGGGATCTCTCTTGCTTCTCCAAAGCCTAACACAGATGTAAATGCAAAACTACCATCTAGCAGTGGTTCTCAAACTTCAGTTACATCAGAACCACCCGGAGGGCTTGCTAAACCAGACTGTTGGACTCCTCTCTCTGAGTTACTGACTCCCAGGAATGGGATTGAGCCCAAGAATTTGCATGTCTAAAAACTCCCTGGCGCTGCTGATAAGGCAGATCGAGGGGCCACACTTTGAGAACCCCTGATCTAGAGACTCGCTCCTCAAAATGGGGAGAGCAGCAGAAGCAGCTAGAAATGAGACGCTCAGCACCCACACAGTCCTGCTGCATCAGAAGCTGCATTTTTGCAAAAGCCCAGGTGCTTTCTGTGCTCAGTGAAGTTAGAGAAGCATTGCTGGAGCAGCAGTTCTCAACTAGCCACATGTCCTCACAAATACACCGTCCTTTGAGAAATACACTCAAAACACTGAACCCTGAAGCCCAGTCCACACCCAGAGATGCTGATTTAGCAGGTTGGGCATGTCCCGCCCCACCCTGGGCTTCCAACGTGCAGCCGAGGTTGTGAACCATTGATCCAGAGGTGCCGACTTTGGCCAATTCCATGCACATTTTCTCTTGCCCACAACTCATTTACAAAGTACGTACTTCTAAAAGGAAAAAGGGTGCTCTCTATAATATTTATTACAATGACAGAAGAGGAGAAAAAGTAGAAACACCTTAATATCTGATATCTCCATGTTGGTTAAAACAGGCTTCAAATTTGTGAGACATAAGCCCACTGGCACAATCAAAGGAGGGACTCGGAGACCAGGAGCACAGTGAAGCGAGGCTTTACTCAACGTTCTTGCCAGAGCCAGTGTCTGACAGACAGGCACACTCAGGGGCAGTTACAGCAGACAATTTATCTCCTCACGTGTAAGTCCCTCCCCTGATTCCTCATTGGCTGAGTGCCACAGAGGTTACATCCTTACACAGAAGCCCCCTATGCCCATGTAAGCCAAAAAGTAGTCTGACTGGAACAAGTGTACATTCCCTGAGGTGACACGGAGACGAATTTCAGTACCTCCTTTGTTCTTTGGCACCTGCTCATTGCAGAGCTGGTGAAAATAAGCCTGTGAAGCTGAAACAGAGAGGGGAAGTGAAAGAGCGGAACTACGTCAGTCGACTCCATCTTGTTCTGTGTCCTCCACCTTAAGTGACTATGTCTCCGACATGGCCCCTTTCCGGAAAATCGCAGAAACCTCAGACCATGCCTCCTCCCCTTGAATACCCTCCCGCTCACCCATTCAAACTTCCCGATCAAAACACGCCCCACGATATGCATAACAGGACTCCGACCCTTCCCCAGACAATCGGCCGAGGCCACGACCCTTCCCCAGCCAATCGGCCGAGGCCATGACTCTTCCCCAGCCAATCGGCTGAGGCTACAGCCATTACCTCACCAACTGCCCCTAGATCCCTATAAAACCTTTGTGCTTTTGAAACTCGCTCTCTCTCTGGCATCTCACCGCTGCGTCGGTGCAGGTAGGGGATTGAGCTTGAGCTAGCTCGAATAAAGGCTCTTTTGCTTTTGCATGGGACTTGGCTCCCTGGTGGTCTTTGGGGATCACGAATTCTGGGCATAAAGAAGAACCAGAAAGTGAAGTGTCTAAGGGTTTGGGGACTCCACTGTTGTTGGGGAGGGAGGAGGTGGGGGGGGGGGGTTCGTACATATTTCCAATAGGTTGTAAACCTATTGTTGACCAGACAGCACAGCTTTTATGTGGTGTTTCTGAAAATGAATCACCTCCCTTACTTCTCACAAAATTGTAAAGGACTGAAGAATAAAACGAGACCAAAAAAATAAAGTCATTTCTAAACCCAGCAAATACTACTGCAACACCGATGTGCTGATCCAGCAGTCAGGAAACATCCTTTTCCCAAAAGAGTATTAGTTCTCAAGATGAAGTTCTTCACTACTGCCTCATTTCCCTCCAAAGCACTTTTTCTCTTTATACCTTTTTTGGTTTAGTTTTTTTTTTTTTCTACTAGATGTCAGATTTTATTTTTTTTTAATATAATTTATTGTCAAATTGGTTTGCATACAACACCCAGTGCTCCTCCCAACAGGTGCCCTCCTCAATGCCCATCACCCACTTTCCCCTCTCCCCCAACCCCCATCAACCCTGAGTTTGTCCTCTGTATTTAAGAGTCTCTTATAGTTTGCCTCCCTACCTCTCTGTTTGTAACTTTTTTTTTCCCCTTCCCCTCCCTCATGGTCTTCTGTTAAGTTTCTCAAGATCCCCATATGAATGAAAACATATGGTATGGTTTAGTTTTGTTTTAATAAGATGTGTGACTTTAGGCAAATTATTCCAAATCTCTGTACCTCAAGTTTTTCAACTGGAAATCAAGACTAGTCCTTAACCCATAGAGTGTGAACACTGAGTTGGATTCCATATGACAAGCCCAATGCCTGCCTGATCACATAGAGAAAGCACAATAAATGGTCTACCTGGGAGAACTCCCCAATTAGGAGCTTTAATGATTACATAGCTAATGTTCTGTAATCCCCTCCTGAGCACCTGCTAATCTCCCTTAAAGGAGAGTGAGTATGTCCAGCTTTCTACAGGAAGCCACCGATACTGCAGCCAGCAAGGCAAGGTTTGATCCAGACCAAGCAGGCTGGTGGCCAGGTGCTAGAAAGCCAAGCAAGGAAACCATGAATCAGAAAGCTTTCCTGCAGCTTTGATGGCCTGTAGGATGGGCAACAGGCCACTATCTAAATCTTATTATAGTCAGAGTATTCAGGATGTGAACCCACTCAGAAAGGGTGGGGTGCAGCATTTTAAGGATTGTTTTATCACTAGGAGAGCAGAGTAGGTTGTGAGAAGGCGAATAGTTCTACAAAATCTCTTGAGAGATCATTTTGATTAGGAAACACAGAGGGGAGAGGGATTGGAGTGAAAAGTCCAACACCTCTTTCCCCTGGTTCCCTCCCAGCTTCTCCTTCTCCTCCTTCTGAGTTCTTGGATGGGTGGTATTTAAGAAGGCGTCTCTTCTAATAGTTTTGTAATGCCTCTGAGGCATTTTCCAACTTGGAGTCAATATACTTGGTATACCGATGAGATACTGCAGTGAAGTAATTAGCTGTGTGCAACTAGTTAATTAAGAGATACTGCAGTACCTTGGCCTCAGGCATTAAACAAGTCTAGCTGATAAGCTGGAAATTGGCAAATAAGAGGATTGACAGGACACAAGAGGATAATGTGTCACTTACTTAGGAATTTGCTTTTCCAGTGGATAATGGGCATGGCCTGGAGGAGGTCATCAGGGTGGGCTCTTCTCAAGGCTCAATTATGTCAGGAAAGCAGACACTTCCAATTCTTGAAAAATGCAGCAGTAAACAGTTCATCCTAAATTTCATTCTGTTTTCATTTATTTCTCTTTTTTTTAACAAAGTATTTTTATTTTTTTTATTTTAGAGAGAGAGAATCTTAAGCAGCTTCCATGCCTAGCATGGAGCCCAACACAGGACTCGATCTCGTGACCGTGAGATCATGACCTGAGCTGAAATCCAGAGTTGGATGTTAACCAACTGAGACACCCAGGCGCCCCTTGTTTTCTCTTTTTATTGCCCAATACCCAGTTCACTGGTGTCAAGGAGGACATTAAGACTGAGAGAAGTATGGATGTGCCACCTGGAGGGGTCACACCTAGCAGAGATCTTGTGTAGATTTTTGAAAGGTAACGCTTCCTCAGCCCAAGTACAACCATTGTCCTTGCTCCAACATGCAGCTGGGAAGTGACACCTGTACTGCATTCCAGCCACCCTTGCCCTTCAGGAAAGAATACACAACCTGAACAACCATAGGCAGGGCCCTGATCTTCTACCCCCAGCCCAGATTAACAGAAGACTAGACTTTGGAGAGGAAGGCCTCCTGAAGACAGGACTGGATCATCTTTCCCCAGCCTCAACAGGAAGGAACATCCCCAAGTGCAAAGTCATGTCTGCTACTTGCCCAACATGCAAGTCTCACGGTGCCTTAAATGTTAGCAAGTTTCCTCACACCCAGAAATTCCCCACCAGGGGACACTTGCTTATCTCCAAGCTAAGAATCACTCACTGGTGAGTGGAGTGGGGAATAGAGGAAATATTATCAGAACCTGGAAGACCTTCACACATGCCCATGTGGAGACTATGATGTGTGACCCCTCCACACTGTCACCCCACTCCCCCAGTCCCTCCCCCCCATAGCTTTCAAATTCCTATGTAATGAGGTAACAGCCAAAGACTATGTAAATGTGAAGAGGATCAAAGAAGAAAAACATGTTTGGAAATTACAGCTAAACTTCTATGTCGAAACACCCAAACATCCGTGTGGTGTCTCTCTCTGACCAGAGAAGCTTCTTCCATTCAATGCCGTGCATATTTAGAGTGCATTCCACTGACTACCTGCATAAGAATCACTTGGGGCACATGTCAAAAACACTTCCCTGCAGCACTTGGGTGGCTCAGTTGGTTAAGCGTCTGACTTTGGCTCAGGTCATGATCTCGCAGTTCACAAGTTCAAGCCCCACATCAGGCTCTGTGCTGACAGCTCAGAGCCTGGTGCCTGCTTTGGATTCTATGCCACCCTCTCTCTCTGACTCTCCCCTGCTTGTGCTCTCTCTCCCTCTCAAAAATAAATAAAAACATTTTAAAAATTAAACAAACAAAAAAAAACCACATCCCCCTACTCAATCAGAATTACTGGGAGCAGAGCTGGAAATCTACAAGTTTTAACTTTTTTAAAATTTACATACAAATTAGCATAAAATGCAACTATGATTTCAAGAGTAGATTCCTTAATGCTCCTTACCCATTTAGCCCATCCTCCCTCCCACAACCCCTACAGTAACCCTCTGTTTGTTCTCCATATTTATGAGTCTCCTATGTTTTGTCCCCTCCCTGTTTTTATATTATTTTTGTTTCCCTTCCCTTATGTTCATTTGCTTTGTCTCTTAAAGTCCTCATATGAGGGAAGTCATATGATTTTTGTCTTTCTCTGACTAATTTCACTTAGCATAACACCCTCCAGTTCTATCCACGTAGTTGCAAATGGCAAGATTTCATTCTTTTTGATTGCCGAGTAATACTCCATTGTGTATATATATATATATATGTACATATATATATATATATATATATATATATATATATATATATATACACACACACACACACACACACACACACACACACACACACCACATCTTATTCATCCATTCATCCATCGATGGACATTTGGGCTCCTTCCATACTTTGGCTATTGTTGATAGTGCTGCTATAAAAATGGGGGTGCATGTGTCCCTTTGAAACAGCACACCTGTATCCCTTGGATAATACCTAGTAGTGCAATTGCTGGGTTGTAGGGTAGTTCTATTTTTAGTTTTTTGAGGAACTTCCCCACTGCTTTCCAGAGTGGCTGCACCAGCTTGCATTCCCACCAACAATGAAAAAGAGTTGCATTGTCCTCTTTCTCCACATCCTGGCCAACATCTGTTATTGCCTGAGTTGTTAACATTAGCCATTCTGACAGATGTAAGGTGGTATCTCATTGTGGTTTTGATTTGTATCAAATCAAAACCTGATGATGAGTGATGTTGAGCATTTCTTCATGTGTCAGTTGGCCATCTGGATGTCTTCTTTAGAGAAGTGTCTATTCATGTCTTTTGCCCATTTCTTCACTGGATTATTTGTTTTTTGGGTGTTGAATTTGATAAGTTCTTTGTAGATTTTGGATACTAACCCTTTATCTGATATGTCATTTGCAAATATCTTCTCCCATTCTGTCGGTTGCCTTTTAGTTTCGCTGATTGTTTCCTTTGCTGTGCAGAAGCTTTTTATTTTGATGAGGTCCCAGTAGTTCATTTTTGCTTTTGTTTCCCTTGCCTCTGGAGACGTGTTGATAATAAGTTGCTGTGGCCAAGATCAAAGAGGTTTTTGCCTGCTTTCTCCTCGAGGATTTTGATGGCTTCCTGTCTTACACTGAGGTCTTTCATCCATTTTGAGTTCATTTTTGTGTCTGGTGTAAGAAAGTGGTCCAGGTTGATTCTTCTGCATGTCTCTGTCCAGTTTTCCCAGCACCACTTGCTGAAGAGACTGTCTTTATTCCATGGGATATTCTTTCCTGCTTTGTCAAAGACGAGTTGGCCATACGTTTGTGGGTCCATTTCCGGGTTCTCTATTCTGTTCCATTGATCTGAGTGTCTGTTCTTGTGCCAGTACCATACTGTCTTGATGGTTACAGCTTTGTAGTATAGCTTGAAGTCCGGGATTGTGATGCCTCCGCTTTGGTTTTCTTTTTCAAGATCGCTTTGGCTATTCAGGGTCTTTTCTGGTTCCATACAAATTTTAGGATTGTTTGTTCTAGCTCCGTGAAGAACGCTGGTGTTATTTTGATAGGGATTGCATTGAATATGTAGATTGCTTTGGGTAGTATTGACATTTTAACAATATTTGTTCTTGCTATCCAGGAGCATGGAATCTTTTTCCACTTTTTGTGTCTTCTTCAATTTCTTTCATAAGCTTTCTATAGTTTTCAGTGTATAGATTTTTCACCTTTTTGGTTAGGTTTATTCCTAGGTATTTTATGGTTTTTGGTGCAACTGTAAATGGGATTGATTCCTTGATTTCTCTTTTTGTTACTTCATTTTTGGTGTACAGGAATGCAACCAATTTCTGTGCATTGATTTTATATTCTGTGACTTTGCTGAATTCATGAGTCAGTCCTATCAGTTTTTTGGTGGAATCTTTAGGGTTTTCCATATAGAGTATCATGTCATCTGCAAAGAGTGAAAGTTTGGCCTCCTCCTGGCCGATTTGGATACCTTTTATTTCTTTGTGTTGTCCGATTGCAGAGGCTGAGACTTCCAACACTATGTTGAATAACAGTGGTGACAGTGGACATCCCTGTCTTGGTCCTGACCTTAGGGGGGAAACTGTCAGTTTTTCCCCATTGAGGATGATATTAGCATTGGGTCATTCATATATGGCTCTTCTGATCTCAAGGTATGCTCCTTCTATCCCTACTTTCTTGAGGGTTTTTATCAAGAAAGGATGCTGTATTTTGACAAACGCTTTCTCTGCATCTATTGAGAGGTTCAGATGGTTCTTGTACTTTCTTTTATTGATGTGATGAATCACGTGAATTGTTTTGCAGATATTGAACCAGCCCTGCATCCTAGGTATAAATCCCACTTGGTCATGGTGAATAATTTTTTTAATGTATTTTTGGAGCTGGTCAGCTAATATCTTGTTCAGGATTTTTGCATCCATATTTTTCAGGGAAATTGGTCTATAGTTCTCCTTTTTAGTGGGGTCTCTGTCTGGTTTTGGAACCAAGGTAATGCTGGCTTCATAGAATGAGTTTGGAAGTTTTCCTCCCATTTCTATTTTTTGGAACAGTTTCTTTTTTTTTTTTTTTTTTTCCTTTGGAAAACCAACTCGATTTATTCTTTTTTTTTTTTTTTTAATTTATTTATTTATTTATTTTTTAATATATGAAATTTACTGTCAGATTGGTTTCCATACAACACCCAGTGCTCATCCCAAAAGGTGCCCTCCTCAATACCCATCACCCACCCTGCCCTCCCTCCCACCCCCCATCAACCCTCAGTTTGTTCTCAGTTTTTAACAGTCTCTTATGCTTTGGCTCTCTCCCACTCTAACCTCTTTTTTTTTTTTTTTTTCCCTTCCCCTCCCCCATGGGTTTCTGTTACGTTTCTCAGGATCCACATAAGAGTGAAACCATATGGTATCTGTCTTTCTCTGTATGGCTTATTTCACTTAGCATCACACTCTCCAGTTCCATCCACGTTGCTACAAAAGGCCATATTTCATTTTTTCTCATTGCCACGTAGTATTCCATTGTGTATATAAACCACAATTTCTTTATCCATTCATCAGTTGATGGACATTTAGGCTCTTTCCATAATTTGGCTATTGTTGAGAGTGCTGCTATAAACATTGGGGTACAAGTGCCCCTATGCATCAGTACTCCTGTATCCCTTGGATAAATTCCTAGCAGTGCTATTGCTGGGTCATAGGGTAGGTCTATTTTTAATTTTCTGAGGAACCTCCACACTGCTTTCCAGAGCGGCTGCACCAATTTGCATTCCCACCAACAGTGCAAGAGGGTTCCCGTCTCTCCACATCCTCTCCAGCATCTATAGTCTCCTGATTTCTTCATTTTGGCCACTCTGACTGGCGTGAGGTGGTATCTGAGTGTGGTTTTGATTTGTATTTCCCTGATGAGGAGCGACGTTGAACATCTTTTCATGTGCCTGTTGGCCATCCGGATGTCTTCTTTAGAGAAGTGTCTATTCATGTTTTCTGCCCATTTCTTCACTGGGTTATTTGTTTTTCGGGTGTGGAGTTTGATGAGCTCTTTATAGATTTTGGATACTAGCCCTTTGTCCGATGTGTCATTTGCAAATATCTTTTCCCATTCCGTTGGTTGCCTTTTAGTTTTGTTGGTTGTTTCCTTTGCTGTGCAGAAGCTTTTTATCTTCATAAGGTCCCAGTAATTCACTTTTGCTTTTAATTCCCTTGCCTTTGGGGATGTGCCGAGTAAGAGATTGCTACGGCTGAGGTCAGAGAGGTCTTTTCCTGCTTTCTCCTCTAAGGTTTTGATGGTTTCCTGTCTCACATTCAGGTCCTTTATCCATTTTGAGTTTATTTTTGTGAATGGTGTGAGAAAGTGGTCTAGTTTCAACCTTCTGCATGTTGCTGTCCAGTTCTCCCAGCACCATTTGTTAAAGAGACTGTCTTTTTTCCATTGGATGTTCTTTCCTGCTTTGTCAAAAATGAGTTGGCCATACGTTTGTGGGTCTAGTTCTGGGGTTTCTATTCGATTCCATTGGTCTATGTGTCTGTTTTTATGCCAATACCATGCTGTCTTGATGATGACAGCTTTGTAGTAGAGGCTAAAGTCTGGGATTGTGATGCCTCCTGCTTTGGTCTTCTTCTTCAAAATTACTTTGGCTATTCGGGGCCTTTTGTGGTTCCATATGAATTTTAGGATTGCTTGTTCTAGTTTCAAGAAGAATGCTGGTGCAATTTTGATTGGGATTGCATTGAATGTGTAGATAGCTTTGGGTAGTATTGACATTTTGACAATATTTATTCTTCCAACCCATGAGCAGGGAATGTCTTTCCATTTCTTTATATCTTCTTCAATTACCTGCATAAGCTTTCTATAGTTTTCAGCATACAGATCTTTTACATCTTTGGTTAGATTTATTCCTAGGTATTTTATGCTTCTTGGTGCAATTGTGAATGGGATCAGTTTCTTTATTTGTCTTTCTGTTGCTTCATTGTTAGTGTATAAGAATGCAACTGATTTCTGTACATTGATTTTGTATCCGGCAACTTTGCTGAATTCATGTATCAGTTCTAGCAGACTTTTGGTGGAGTCTATCGGATTTTCCATGTATAATATCATGTCATCTGCAAAAAGCGAAAGCTTGACTTCATCTTTGCCAATTTGGATGCCTTTGATTTCCTTTTGTTGTCTGATTGCTGATGCTAGAACTTCCAGCACTATATTAAACAACAGCGGTGAGAGTGGGCATCCCTGTCGTGTTCCTGATCTCAGGGAAAAAGCTCTGTTTTTCCCCATTGAGGATGATGTTAGCTGTGGGCTTTTCATAAATGGCTTTTATGATCTTTAAGTATGTTCCTTCTATCCCGACTTTCTCAAGGGTTTTTATTAAGAAAGGGTGCTGGATTTTGTCAAAGGCCTTTTCTGCATCGATTGACAGGATCATATGGTTCTTCTCTTTTTTTTTGTTAATGTGATGTATCACATTGATCGATTTGCGAATGTTGAACCAGCCCTGCATCCCAGGAATGAATCCCACTTGATCATGGTGAATAATTCTTTTTATATGCAGTTGAATTCGATTTGCTAGTATCTTATTGAGAATTTTTGCATCCATATTCATCAGGGATATTGGCCTGTAGTTCTCTTTTTTTACTGGGTCTCTGTCTGGTTTAGGAATCAAAGTAATACTGGCTTCATAGAATGAGTCTGGAAGTTTTCCTTCCCTTTCTATTTCTTGGAATAGCTTGAGAAGGATAGGTATTATCTCTGCTTTAAACATCTGGTAGAACTCCCCTGGGAAGCCATCTGGTCCTGGACTCTTATTTGTTGGGAGATTTTTGATAACCGATTCAATTTCTTCACTGGTTATGGGTCTGTTCAAGCTTTCTATTTCCTCCTGATTGAGTTTTGGAAGAGTGTGGGTGTTTAGGAATTTGTCCATTTCTTCCAGGTTGTCCAATTTGTTGGCATATAATTTTTCATAGTATTCCCTGATAATTGTTTGTATCTCTGAGGGATTGGTTGTAATCATTCCATTTTCATTCATGATTTTATCTATTTGGGTCATCTCCCTTTTCTTTTTGAGAAGCCTGGCTAGAGGTTTGTCAATTTTGTTTATTTTTTCAAAAAACCAACTCTTGGTTTCGTTGATCTGCTCTACAGTTTTTTTAGATTCTATATTGTTTATTTCTGCTCTGATCTTTATGATTTCTCTTCTTCTGCTGGGTTTAGGCTGCCTTTGCTGTTCTGCTTCTATTTCCTTTAGGTGTGCTGTTAGATTTTGTATTTGGGATTTTTCTTGTTTCTTGAGATAGGCCTGGATTGCAATGTATTTTCCTCTCAGGACTGCCTTCGCTGCGTCCCAAAGAGTTTGGATTGTTGTATTTTCATTTTCGTTTGTTTCCATATATTTTTTAATTTCTTCTCTAATTGCCTGGTTGACCCACTCATTCGTTAGTAGGGAGTTCTTTAACCTCCATGCTTTTGGAGGTTTTCCAGACTTTTTCCTGTGGTTGATTTCAAGCTTCATAGCATTGTGGTCTGAAAGTATGCATGGTATACTTTCAATTCTTGTAAACTTATGAAGGGCTGTTTTGTGACCCAGTATATGATCTATCTTGGAGAATGTTCCATGTACACTCGAGAAGAAAGTATATTCTGTTGCTTTGGGATGCAGAGTTCTAAATATATCTGTCAAGTCCATCTGATCCAATGTATCATTCAGGGCCCTTGTTTCTTTATTGACTGTGTGTCTAGATGATCTATCCATTTCTGTAAGTGGGGTGTTAAAGTCCCCTGCAATGACCACATTCTTATCAATAAGGTTGCTTATGTTTATGAGTAACTGTTTTATATATCTGGGGGCTCCGGTATTTGGCGCATAGACATTTATAATTGTTAGCTCTTCCTGATGGATAGACCCTGTAATTATTATATAATGCCCTTCTTCATCTCTTGTTACAGCCTTTAATTTAAAGTCTAGTTTGTCTGATATAAGTATGGCTACTCCAGCTTTCTTTTGGCTTCCAGTAGCATGATAAATAGTTCTCCATCCCCTCACTCTCAATCTAAAGGTGTCCTCAGATCTCAAATGAGTCTCTTGTAGACAGCAAATAGATGGGTCTTGTTTTTTTATCCATTCTGATACCCTATGTCTTTTGGTTGGCGCATTTAATCCATTTACATTCAGTGTTATTATAGAAAGATACGGGTTTAGAGTCATTGTGATGTCTGTATGTTTTATGCTTGTAGTGATGTTTCTGGTACTTTGTTTCACAGGATCCCCCTTAGGATCTCTTGTAGGGCTGGTTTCGTGGTGACAAATTCCTTCAGTTTTTGTTTGTTTGGGAAGACCTTTATCTCTCCTTCTATTCTAAATGACAGACTTGCTGGATAAAGGATTCTCGGCTGCATATTTTTTCTGTTTAGCACACTGAAGATATCGTGCCAAGCCTTTCTGGCCTGCCAAGTTTCAAAGGAGAGATCAGTCACGAGTCTTACAGGTCTCCCTTTATATGTGAGGGCACGTTTATCCCTTGCTGCTTTCAGAATTTTCTCTTTATCCTTGTATTTTGCCAGTTTCACTATGATATGTCGTGCAGAAGATCGATTCAAGTTACGTCTGAAGGGAGTTCTCTGTGCCTCTTGGATTTCAATGCCTTTTTCCTTCCCCAGTTCAGGGAAGTTCTCAGCTATAATTTCTTCAAGTACCCCTTCAGCACCTTTCCCTCTCTCTTCCTCCTCTGGGATACCAATTATGCGTATATTATTTCTTTTTAGTGTATCACTTAGTTCTCTAATTTTCCCCTCATACTCCTGGATTTTTTTATCTCTCTTTCTTTCAGCTTCCTCTTTCTCCATAACTTTATCTTCTAGTTCACCTATTCTCTCCTCTGCCTCTTCAATCCGAGCCGTGGTGGTTTCCATTTTGTTTTGCATTTCGTTTAAAGCGTTTTTCAGCTCCTCGTGACTGTTCCTTAGTCCCTTGATCTCTGTAGCAAGAGATTCTCTGCTGTCCTGTATACTGTTTTCAAGCCCAGCGATTAATTTTATGACTATTATTCTAAATTCACTTTCTGTTATATTATTTAAATCCTTTTTGATCAGTTCATTAGCTGTTGTTATTTCCTGGAGATTCTTCTGAGGGGAATTCTTCCGTTTGGTCATTTTGGATAGTCCCTGGAGTGGTGAGGACCTGCAGGGCACTTCCCCCGTGCTGTGGTGTATAACTGGGGTTGGTGGGTGGGGCCGCAGTCAGACCTGATGTCTGCCCCCAGCCCACCGCTGGGGCCACAGTCAGACTGGTGAGTGCCTTCTCTTCCCCTCTCCTAGGGGCGGGATTCACTGTGGGGTGGCGTAGCCCATCTGGGCTACTTGCACACTGCCAGGCTTGTGGTGCTGGGGATCTGGCGTATTAGCTGGGGTGGGTAGGCAAGGTGCACGGGGGCGGGAGGGGCAGGCTTAGCTCGCTTCTCCTTAGGTGATCCACTTCAGGAGGGGCCCTGTGGCAGCGGGAGGGAGTCAGATCCGCTGCCGGAGGTTTGGCTCCGCAGAAGCACAGAGTTGGGTGTTTGCGCGGAGCGAGCAAGTTCCCTGGCAGGAACTGGTTCTCTTTGGGATTTTGGCTGGGGGATGGGCGGGGGAGATGGCGCTGGCGAGCGCCTTTGTTCCCCGCCAAGCTGAGCTCTGCCGTCCGTCCGGGGGCTCAGCAGCTCTCCCTCTCTTTGTCCTCCAGCCTTCCCGCTTTCTGAGCAGAGCTGTTAACTTATGACCTCCCAGACGCTAAGTCGCACTTGCTGTCAGAACACAGTCCGTCCGGCCCCTCCGCTTTTGCCAGCCCGACTCGGGGGCTCTGCTTGGCCGGCGAGCTGCCCCTCCGCCCCGGCTCCCTCCCGCCAGTCCGTGGAGCGCGCACCGCCTCGCCGCCCTTCCTACCCTCTTCCGTGGGCCTCTCGTCTGCGCTTGGCTCCGGAGACTCCGTTCTGCTAATCCTCTGGCGGTTTTCTGGGTTCTTTAGGCAGGTGTAGGTGGAATCTAAGTGATTAGCAGGACGCGCGGTGAGCCCAGCGTCCTCCTATGCCGCCATCTTCCGGAACTCCCCTCGATTTATCTTTGGAACAGTTTCAAGAGAATAGGTGTTAACTCTTCCTTAAGTGTTTGGTAGAATTCCCCTGGAAAGCTATCTGGCCCTGGACTCTTGTTTTTTGGGAGATTTTTGATTAGTAATTTGAGGAAATCTACAAGTTTTAACAAGATCCCCAGGTGACTTTTATGTATTCTAAAGTTTGTGAATGACTAATCTACTAGGACAGGTGCCTTATAGAGTGGGTATTTATTCATCTAATTTGTCTGCTCATGACTGTTTTCACATTTAAAGAGTGGAGAGTGAGTCCCTGATGTCATTTACACAGATACCTATTAGCCTAATCCTAGCATTATATAGTTCTACTTGGCTATGACCACAGAACAGCCATCTAGCTGCCGACGGCCATAAATAACCAATCATAAGCTTTTGCTAAGCAGTTCCCATCAAACTTATATGGCATCAAGCAGCCAGTTCTGACACTGCCCTAAAACCAATCATATCTCAAGTACATGCCTTATTATCTTATGTGTAGTCCCAACCATTCTGTTTCCAACTCTTGAGATGGTGCTGAGAAGGAGCTGTTGCTGGAAAAGAGAGAGTTGAAGGGGGAACAGATGAATAGGTCCTATGGTCTCACTGACAGAGCAGGCCACTTGCTGGTTACATTCAGTGCTCAGTGGGGACTACGTGAAATCAGAAGGTCCCAAGCTCTTTGGGTCAGACCAGGAAGGACACCTCAGAGTAAAACAGCCAGAGTATACTAGCTTCATATTGCTGCTGTAGCAAATTACCATGAACTGGATTTTCTCCCCATCTTCCTTCTAACATTTACTTGTTTTCAAAGATAAAGGAAATCAACTCTATGTACAGTTGGAAGACAATTAACCTCTTTGTCATTATTTTCTGGATTTAATTTCATACATCTACTACATGCCAGTGACAACTCCTCGGGGGCATTGCCTTTGATTCATCTAGGAAAACTTCACAAAAGTTTTACATGTATTTTAGCACCTATTATAAAGAATCTTACAGTGTCATGAACCCACTAAGCATTAAAATGTAAATTGAGGGGAAGAGAAAGTATTTAAAAAAAATAGCTGCGGGGGAGAAACAGGAGGTCATTCTGAAGTTCAGAGTCAAAGGAATTGCTGGGGACTAGGTAATAATGCTACCAGGAGCACGGGCTGGGGTATGCCGGTAGAGAGCAGGAATTAGATTCCCATTCCGCCAGCTGCAGTTCTGCCTGAAGCAGTTTCTCTGGCTTCCCTAAGTGGAGCAGATTTTAGTATGTGTCTGTATTTCTGTGGTAGGCGCTGGTGGTACAGAATCACTCATGACCTCAAGTCGCTGTTCTCTGCCTCCGGCTTGGAACGATAATTGCCTACCTACTGACTGTTCCTCACTTTTATTTTATGAATTTATTTTAAAATTTAACAGTGATAAATGTTGAATAGATCATCCCAAAATTCAAACCACGAAGAAACATGTCAAGAGTGAGGGTCACCTCATCCACCTTCTCTCTTCTAAAATAACCACTACATGGTATGTATCCTTCTTGACCTTTTCCTACGTACATATGTATATCATTTTTTGTTTTTCTCATTAATTTACTTTGACACTCCATATATCCCAGATACCCTTCCATGAAGTATATACAGTTCAACCACATTTTTTTTTTGAGAGAGAAAGAGTACAAGCAGAGAAGAGGGGCAAAGGGAGATAGAGAGAAAGAGACAGAGAGAGAGAATCTCAAGCAGGCCCCATGCCCAGGGCAAAGCCTGAGGTGGGGCTCGATCTCACAACCATGAGATCATGACCTGAGCAGAAATCAAAAGTCAGACACTTAACTAACTGAGCCACCAGGAATCCCACAACCACATTTTTTTTAATGTTTGTTTGTTTGCTTGCTTATTTATTTATTTAGAGAGAGTGAGCACAAGTGGGGGAGAGGCAGAGAGAGAGGGAGACAGAGAAAATCCCAGTCAGGCTCCACACGCAGCACAGAGTCCAACCTGGGGCTCGGTCTCACAACTGTGAGATCATGACCTAAGCCCAAGTCAAGAGTAGGACCCTTAACCCACTGAGCCACACAGGCACCTCTCCCTCACAACCTCATTTTTAAATGGCTTCATCATACTCCTTAGGGACAAATGTTGCTGTAATTTAACTTTTCTTTATGGATGGATATTTACTTGTTTCAGTTTTTTTTTTTTTTATAATTTAACTTTATTTTTTTATTTTTTAAAATTTACATCCAAATTAGTTAGTATATAGTGAAGCAATGATTTCAGGAGTAGATTCCTTAATGCCCCTTACCCATTTAGCCCATCCCCCCTCCCACACCCCCTCCAGCAACCCTCTGTTTGTTCTCCATATTTATGAGTCTCTTTTGTTTTGTCCCCCTCCCTGTTTTTACATTACTTTTGTTTCCCTTCCCTTATGTTCATCTGTTTTGTCTCTTAAAATCCTCATATCAGTGAAGTCATATTATATTTGTCTTTCTCTGACTGACTAATTTCACTTAGCATAATACCCTCCAATTCCATCCACGTAGTTGCAAATGGCAAAATTTCATACTTTTTGATTGCTGAGTAATACTCCATTGTATATATATACACCACCTCTTCTTTAGCCATTCCTCCATCGATGGACATTTGGGCTCTTTCCATACTTTGGCTATTGTTGATAGTGCTGCTATAAAAATGGGGGTGCATGTGTCCCTTCAAAACAACACACCTGTATCCCTTGGATAAATACCTAGTAGTGCAATTACTGGGTTGTAGGGTAGTTCTATTTTTACTTTTTTGAGGAACCTCCATATCGTTTTCCAAAGTGGCTGCACCAGCTTGCATTCCCACCAACAATGAAAAAGAGATCCTCTTTCTCTGCATTCTCACCAACATCTGTTGCTGCCTGAGTTGTTAACGTTAGCCATTCTGACAGATGTAAGGTGGTATCTCATTGTGGTTTTGATTTGTATTTCCCTGATGATGAGTGATGTGGAGCATTTTTTCATGTGTCAGTTGGCCATCTGGATGTCTTCTTTGGAGAAGTGTCTATTCATGTCTTTTGCCCATTTTTTCATGGGGTTATTTGTTTTTTGGGTGTTGAATTTGGTAAGTTCTTTGTAGATTTTGGATACTAACCCTTTATCTGATATGTCATTTGCAAATATCTTCTCCCATTCTGTCGGTTGCCTTTTAGTTTCGCTGATTGTTTCCTTTGCTGTGCAGAAGCTTTTTATTTTGATGAGGTCCCAGTAGTTCATTTTTTCTTTTGTTTCCCTTGCCTCTGGAGACGTGTTGAGTAAGAAATTGCTGCGGCCAAGCTCAAAGAGGTTTTTGCCTGCTTTCTCCTTGAGGATTTTGATGGCTTCCTGTCTTACACTGAGGTCTTTCATCCATTTTGAGTTTATTTTGTGTCTGGTGTAAGAAAGTGGTCCAGGTTGATTCTTCTGCATGTTGCTGTCCAGTTTTCCCAGCACCACTTGCTGAAGAGACTGTCTTTATTCCATGGGATATTCTTTCCTTCTTTGTCAAAGATTAGTTGCCCATATGTTTGTGGGTCCATTTCTGGGTTCTCTATTCTATTCCATTGATCTGAGTGTCTGTTCTTGTGCCAGGTTTCAGTTTTTAATTTTTAAACAGTTCTGGAAAAAATATCATTTTACACATATCCTTGCAAGCTTACATAGTTATTTCGGTAAGAAACATACTAAAGGTGAAATTTCTGTGTAAATTTTAATGGGTGTTGCCAGGTTACATGCCTACCAACAGCAAACTGGAGTCCCATCTTGTCCACACTTCCAGAGACACTGGATATTAAAATATGTATAATTTGCCTCTATCTGATGGCATGAAAATAGTATCTAAAGGTTCATTTGATGTACTTTTACCTGATCAATTACAAGATTGAGCACCTTCTCATATTTTATCACAGCATTTCCTTTAAAGACTATTAGGGTCCTGAGGATTCTTTGGAAAATGGCTATGGGCACGAAGAGATAGCACAAGGCCGCTTGCAGTTAATCTGGAACATAGCAAACTACACTTCTGGGAAGGAGGGATGGTACCACCTTCAGACTCCTGATTAGGCAGCATCCTATCTACCCCCAGGCTTCCTCCTCTCTCTGTGAACTAACAAAAGGCTTATGGGGAACACATTAATAGTTCTCACCCTGCAAGCCATCAAGTGCTAGACTTCTCTAACACTCACCTTCTGCAAGTATAATGACAACCATCCCTGAAAAGCCCAAAAATGGCAGGAAAGAAAGAATATGGGCTTTAGAGTCAGTCAGACCTACATTCTCCACTTAATAAATTCATGATCTTGGATGAAATCATTAAACCTTTTTGCAAAGAGCACTCCCAGGCTTTCTGCAAAAATTAGAAGCGTATATAGAACATTAAATGCTCAACGAATGTGAAACTTCCTTACCTGTTCTCATCTCCTCTGTCTAGGCCCCTTGAATGCATAGAGTCTCTCTTCCCACAAGCACCAAAGCCAGCTGGTGATCTTGCCCTCTGCTTCAATCGTGGACTGGGGCTTGCTTCTTAGTCTCTGTCTGGCCAGCTGATTTCTCTGAAGGTTGGGTTTTGTTGTCCTTCTTCCTAATATTTCAGAAGATTTTCTTGAGGGATACTGTTCTTCATTGTCCCATCATCTCGTCCCTAGAGTTTAAGAGCCTCATTCCCTTCCTCTGGATTTCATAGCCTGCCCAACAGTAGACCAGAATTGGCTTCTCTCAAACTTGCCTTTGGACTTGACCTTGTATTATATACCCTCTCCCCCAGACGTCAGTCTCCACCCATCTCTCTCAGCTCTTGCTCCCATTTTACCATAGTTTTCCTTCGCTAGAGCAGTAAGACATCGCAAGGCAGTCAAACAGGCTCCCAGGAGCCCATGTTGACTGCTTATCTAGGCTCTAGCAAATGATGCTAAAAAAGAGAAGGAAATAAAGTTGTACCAAGAGAAAAGCCTGTCTCTCATTTCTGTTTCTCCTCCCTACCAACTGGCTTTTATACAGCCACTCATGATGCAAGAAGCTCCCGCTTCTCCCCAAGCTAGAAAACTGATCGATCCATAGGGATAAATCTCTGACAAAGCCAACTGGATAACATAGCACACAATATCCCATTCTGGAAGCAATGCACAGGGGGTGGAAAACAAAACAAAACAAAAAAAAATGCCACTGACATGTCACAGATTTGAGATCCAGTTAAAACCTTAAAGAACTAATCAAAGCTTTCACCTTTCTCCAATTGCATCTGGTCCTGCTGGATTTTTTTTCAAGGTATATCTAAGTGTTTTTGTGAAACATGAACATCTGATTGCCAGAATGAATAGCAGAGAGATGATGTTAAACATTCTGCTTTTATTAACAAATCTCCTGTGGGGATTTGCTACTTAATTTTATTATTAGGACCATTAGTATGTGTATGTTATTAAATAATTATAATAATGAGGACTAAAAATTTGTATGTATTCTACACAGTTGCTGTCTGTACTCGTTAGGATATTATTGGTCAGCCTTTTTGAAAAGGAGATCAAATCATGATGGCTGAAGCAAGATAGAAGGTAATTTCTCTTGTTAAAGTTCCCTCTGATAGGTTCAGTAGGGAGAAGCTGTACTCCACAAGGTCATCCAGGGACCAAGGCTCCTTCTATCTCATTGTTCTGTTATTCCCTGGAGTGTTGTTCTTGTCCTCATGGTCAAAATCAGTTCATCCACTACTGCATCCATACAACAGCATTTGGAAAGGAGGAAAGAGGACATAGAAGGCAAACAGCTTTCTTTGGAGAACATAATTTCTAAGCGGCATACATCATTTTTGCTTACGTGCCTTCGGCCAGACCTTGCTTGTGTGACCACACCTTGCCAAGGGAAACTGAGAAATGTAATTGCTAACCGAATAGCTATGTGTCCTCTTGGACCTCGGGTGGTTGTATCACCAAAAGTCCACCATACCATATATACAACTTTTAGCCTACTCTTTCATTTAATATTTTAGACATCATTTCTCCACGTCATTAATGAATTACTACAAACATCATCTTCAGTGATTATATAATGGTTCTATATATGGAAGTATTTTCCTACTTTCAGACACATAGGTTATTTCCAATATGGGGCTTTTATGAATTGTACTGCCATGAACATATAGTATATTAATCTGTATTTGCTTTTCTGGTGATTGCCTTGAGGTTTCTTCCTACAGGTAGGATTGTTTTACTTAAAAGATGTACCAATTAACCATCTTCTCAGCAGCAAATGAGAGGGTCATATTTATGCCACTATCACTAGCAATAATTTGGTCTTCTTTTTTTAATCTTTGCAAATTGGATTGATTGAAAATGGTATCCAGCCGCAATTTTAAATCTCATTTCTTTTATTGTTAGTGTGTTTATTTCATCACTTGTGAGTTTTAACAAGTTCCAAATGTCTATAAACTGTATTTCTTAAGAATTTTCCTTTGCTCATATATTGTCTCAGGTTATTTTTTTCATCTGTAAAACAGGATAATAATAGTGTCTGTATCATAGTGTGGTAAGGATAAAACTGTTTCCTCTACCCCATTTGTTCTGACTTCTTCTGGACAAGTCCTGCAGTGTTGGGCCCAGTCTATGTTGGGGCCACAGTGGATTGCCCCATTCATTCTGCCTCACCACCCCATCTTCTTTTGGTCACAGCACTGATGATTATCAAAACGTATACTTTTCAGTAGTTTGTTTATTTTTGTTCCCTTCACTCCACCTACCCCCCCCCCCCGCCAAGTCTCCCCTAGTAGAACCAGGCCCTAGTTTCTCTTTTTCACTGGTGTTTCTCTACCACCAAAATAGCATCTGGCAAATATAGTAGATACTCAACAAATACTTGCTGGATAAATAAATGAACCTCCTTCTCTCGTTGCCAGAGTCCCTGGACTATGTTCCATACTTAGTCACCATCTATAATTACCTCTTTTCCAAAGACGAGTAAGTCGTAAAGCCCCCGCATACACCCTCCTGCATCCATACACACTCACTCATGCTTCTAGGCTCTTGTACCTGCCTCACTCTGTCATGTTTACAATCCCAACTCAGTACACCACCACCAATTACACCCTAACATTTCACCGTGCTGTATCACACATCTGGCACAGTGTTCTACTAAGACCTCTAGTCTCTAATCAAGAACGAAGAGAGAAGAAAGAAAAGAGGAGGAGACCCCCAATCTGGCTGCCTAAAAAATACTGTAGTCATGCAGAAAGGAATGTGGTTGCCTGATTTTCTGGTTGGAATCCCTGACCTAGGAACAGGCTGTGATGGTAACAGAGAGCTTTTTCCTGTCTTCTGCCAGATGATGTGTACTTTTCCAAGGCAGAGGTTGGACCAAATAAAGTCCAGGACTGTGCTTCTCAATCCAACACCAGTGACGTGGCAGTTTCTGAAAATCCTCCCAGAGTCCGGCATATTATCTTCCCGTATCCCACTTATTAGGACTGATACAATTTTTTTAAAGTACTTGTCCACTTTCAAAGCGACTTTCATGAATGTTAGGGGAGGACAGATAAGGTACCTCCAGTATGCCTCTATCTCCATATTAAACTGAAAATCTAGCTGAGGTCTCATTTTAAATTCATTTTCTTTAGCATGGATTAAGAGACAGGTATTGGACATTTTTTTGGATGCTTCTCCTATTTCATATCTGTTGCCTGAGATTTATTATGAGTGGTTCAAATATGTCAACATTTAAAGTTAATTCCACTTCAATTAATATATTATTGTGGTCTCTAATTCCAAGAGTAACCATTTTGGGGACCCAATAATTAAGTTTCAGACTGTATTTGACAAATTAAAAGGCAGGGAGGACATATAAATTGTTTTGGGAACTTATACCGAATATGCTCCAATGACAGTATGAGCTGTCTTTCTGAAGTGCTCAGGGGAAGCATACCCCTAGGTCTCCAATTGCTTAGCCACTCTCAACCTCTGTTACTCTTCCTGCATCTACTTAGCCTCTTTAGTGAACGGATTGGAAATCTACTGTGGTTGGCCTACTTCAAAATTATATCCTGCCCACCTTCAACCCCAGATCTTCCTATGTGGAAACAAGGGGAAAATGCTCTCTTTTTCTTTGCTGTATTTAAAAGACTCTATAGACTCATGAAAATGCTGTGTGTTACTTCAGAGTTACACTAGCTACATTTTTACTGGTTTGGAGATTCGCTGGTAAGAGAATGAGAATTGGCCAGATAACCAAATGCCCTCATGTGTTCCATCATGTTACCATGTCCTGAACATCTGTTTGATGGGGCGGTCTGTCATGGCCCACATCAGCATGCCTAGAACTGAAGTTCCTTCAGTGTCTTCCAGATCTGGCCTGAGCTCAACATCCGGAGAACAAGAATATAGCAGCCTGAAAATAACTAGGGAGGAAAGATATTTACTATGATAAAAAGGTACTGGGGCATCTGGGTGGCTCAGTTGGCTGAGCGTCTGACTTCGGCTCAGGTCATGACTTCATGGTTCGTGGGTTTGAGCCCCACATCGGGCTCGCTGCTGTCAGCACAGAGCCACTTCGGAACCTCTGTCCCACTCTCTCTGCCCGCCCCCCTCAGCCCCCCACTCACGCTCTTTCTCTCAAAAATAAATAAAACATTAAAAAAAAGGTACTGATGCGGCAAGCTAACCAAAATACCCATGGTCGGGGATATGATGACGAACTGTGTCTCTCTCCAAGTCCTCTTGTCCTGTTATTGTCTGAGTGCTTACATCTAATTCCACCTCAGCACTTCTTAATGTTCCTCACAAACTGATGATCTCATCCTTCATGCCAGGATATTCTTGGTTAGGAAAATGTTAGGAACTTGCATTTCTGTGAAACGAGAACTTGTAAAACCTCACTTGTTCAGGGTAGCATGAAAACAGTCAAGGGACAAATTGGTCTCTAATAAAACCACTCTTTATTACCACAGGAACTGCCTGCAGTACACAAATACAGATGCTCGAAAGGAATAAAATCACAAGCACTGATAAACAGCACCCCTGGCATATGTGAAGGTGAAATAAAATGACATACAAATATATAAAATGCTCAAACAATTTTAAGGTGAGAGGTTTAAAAGTTGCCAAGGTTCTCAGTTTCTAAAACCAATTTTTAAAACGCTTTAGTACCTTCACAAAAGTTTCAGTATGTCGGTAAGACCCAACCTGGTAACTAATGAATCTGGAGGGTTCAATATAGACAGAACTCCCTTTTTTCCCCCCACAGTATTTTAAAAGACATTAAATCTTAGATGTTGCCAGGCTATTCTTCAGAAGAGTTCAAAGGAATGGCTTTGATATAGACGGCTTTGAATGCGAGCAGATTGTCATTTCTAAGAGGCAACTTGAAACTAGGTTGCAGCAGTGATGCGGAAGAGCAAAGGTAGATCCAGGAGCCTATAAGCAAGGTCAGGCTTCAAGCATGGCAGGAAGCCTGCCTCACAGGTGCCTTAGAATGAGAACAAGTTGCAATGTTAAGCTAGCTGCAGAAGCAGGGGGGTTTCCTAGGTACTTGTAGTACCTACCTAGAGATCGATAGGACAGGTTCATCCAGAGGAGAAGCGGAGGGGAGATTAAATAGTTTTTCTCTTGAAGAAGCAGCTTTAGAAACCCCTAGGGAAGGACGTATACTGACCTGAATGTAATTCATAATGCTGACCTAACTGTGAGCAAATCATAGACTCACAGAGTTGTAATAGGCCTTAGAGGCCCTGTAGTCAAAGTACCTACATCAGTGTTTCCCAAAAGCCAGCCTGTAAAACAGCTGATATCAAGATTCACCTGGGGAAGTTATTTTTAAATATATAGATTCCTGGGTGACACCATGGGGGCTTCTGATTCAGCTGGTCTAGAATGAAGTCCAAGCATGGCTACTTCTAACAAGCTCCACTGTTGGAAAACCAACTTGGAAAGAGAGGGGCAGATAAGACAGACAGAGCTCAGGACCTAGGAATCTGGCTCATCTGACACCTGTACGCAGGTACATTGTAGGCAATGGGCGAAATGCCAGGGAGGAAGTCATACCAAGGGTCTATCAGACAGGGTGTTCCAGCAAGAGGCTTGGTCATGGTGACATGCAGACCGACAGGCCAGCAGAGGCCAGTAGTTCCATCCAAAAGTCTGGACGAAGGAGCAGTCACAGCCAGGCTGGGTTCAGAGAAAGATACTCAGTCCAGAAAGTTGTCAGGCCCCAAGGACATAATCCACACAGGCATACAGGAATAGAAAGACCAAAGACGTGCCCAGAGGTGGACAAATCAGGGGCTCGGTCACGAGAACAGAGTTGAAGCCCAGTCTTTAAAACTACAACAGAACCAAGGGGAGTTAGTACTGGTTGAATGCCTTCCTTATGGAAAGTACTTTTCACAGGTTGGCTCTTGTCCCTCTCCCATCATTACCCTCACACATGCTTGACTTAACGCACACCTAATAGGTGAGGGGCATTAAAAGGTGACCAGGGGCCAATTTTTCTCTCTCTGGGCCACAACATCATCATCTTTAAAATGGGTGGAATCATTCTTACTCCACAAAGTTTGGAAAGGATAAAATACATCAGTACGGCCTAAAAGGGATTTTACAGTTTCTAAAAGGAAATCCTAAA
The DNA here is from genome assembly GCF_028018385.1 of Neofelis nebulosa. Classification (NCBI taxonomy): domain Eukaryota; kingdom Metazoa; phylum Chordata; class Mammalia; order Carnivora; family Felidae; genus Neofelis; species Neofelis nebulosa. The sequence goes on along the minus strand of NC_080788.1, from coordinate 76,074,889 downwards.
CTTATGTTGTACTATGTTGCAAGACAACACGTTCACAAGCCTACCAGGACATTCTATATCTGGCTAAATTCCCCTTCTGCTTCTAAGGCCCTCTGTTAACCAATCACACCTTCTGCACCATCCACACTTGTCATGGCTCAAAGCCCTGCATTCCACACCAGCCAGCCCAGACGCCGAGCTCCTACCTCATCCTCACCAGTGTCCAAATGGTTACCCTTACCTGTACATTCATCCCTTCCCCGTCCTTATATTAACAACTGAACCATATTAAGCACATACACTGTGCTAAGCACCATATTGACTATTTTATCAGTAATATTTCTCTCAAGGGCCATGAAACTCTATTAGGTAGGTACTATTATTTTAACCCTTTCCACCGATGAGTAAACTGAGGCTTTAAAAAGAAGTAGCATGCATAAAATCACAGTTAGCAAACAGCAGAGCCAGGACTTGGACGCGGGTTCATCTGTGGCCAAAGTCTTTGTTTCCAGGCCATGTATGCTCTTTGCCATTGACCAAGCCATCTGTCACTCAAGGCTGATCTCAAATCCCACTTTCTCCATAGCAGGGAGGGCAGCTCTAGGCTTCAGTGGATCAAAGGCAACACCAAAAACTTTATTTAACTACATCACAGTCTAGAAACCACATAGAAAATCAGTGAGACACTTCATTATCCCTTGCAAAAGGCGCCTTCCGGGCAAACAGGAAAACAGTGATGCTCACTGCATACTTAACTGGACTCTTCCCAGTAAGATATCAGCTGAGCCTCATTTTTTAAAAAATAGTCAGAAGCATGAAAACAAATAGCAATAAATGCCTTAGGAAAATCACTCTGAACTTTGGTTTTGACAGCATTTAAGTGGAGATGGTGTTTTAGGACAAGCAAATCAGTCTGCTCAGTTCTCATCTCTGAATTTTCTCTCTCTTGTACGTTAGGGCTTCCCTCAGGAAGGGGGACTTAAGCTACTCTGTCCCTGATCTTCTACTAAATTTCAAAAACTAAGAGATAATAGATAAATAATTAGATAAATATATAAATAAGTTTATATAATCATGCACATATGCATAGATCTATGTATCTATACAGATCAACTTAGTTATCCATATAAATACATCTGTATGCTAGTCACCTGGTAGGTGACTTGGCATGGTTTAAAAAGCATTTATAAAGGGCCTACTATGTGCCAGCTTCTGTATTAGGCACCAGGGGGGAAAAAGTCAGAATAAGATCTGGCTCCTGTCCTCAAAGAGTTTATAGTCAATGTCATGCACCTAGGTGTTACCTCTTTTACTCATTAAAGTAACTATGTGACACTGTTATTATTTTAAACAGAGAGACCAGGGACACACAAAGAAATGAAACGATTTGTTCAAGGCAATGTAGAATATAAGAGTTAGATGTCTCTGCCCCCAAAACACAAATACGTCTAGCCTCAATGTGCTGTTTCTGAGTCTATTCCAAGATCTGATCTCCCACTTTGATACTGTTTCGAGCAATTCAATCAACCTATTGATCCTCTTGCCTGATTCTTCTCCCAATAACTTTTTTTGTATTTATTTTTATTTTTTTTAATATGAAGTTTATTGTCAAATTGGTTTCCATACAACACCCAGTGCTCATCCAACAGGTGCGCTCCTATTTCTGAACTCCTGCACTCCAGTAGGGGGAGCTTCCTTAGGAGTTGAAATCCTTCTGCTAAACTCCAGGTGGCGCTGTGCCACTTGAGGTATCGCTTGCTGGCTGTGGATTAGCATCTGCTATACCCCTTGTTCAAGGGGGAGAGGGCCCCATTGGCGCATCAGGAGCCCAGTTGCTCTAACGGTGACCTCCCTGGCGCTCCTAGCTTCACCAGATGGCCCCAGTTGTCTGTCTCCTTGCCCTCTGGATACCATGTCCTGTCCAGCAGCCTACAAAGCCCTCTTGGGCCTCTTAGGCCTGTCTGGGTGTGCCAGACAAGTCTCCTGATATGAGAGTTGCAAATTCATTCAAGGAAAGTCTTTACTTCTCCACATGCACCCTATCCCAAGGTGGTTAATCAACTCACGCCTGGCCACACGGCAAGATATGACAGAATGTACCATAAATGCGTTCAATTTTCCTGCAGCAAAGTTTGTCAATAAGTAACAGCAGATATGAAATGTCAGAAAGGAAAGGGGTTCCACACCAGAGGAAAGTGGATTGGCAGGCTGGAGGGAATGGTCTGAATCAATCTCACTCTTACACGCACGCACGCACACACACACACACACACACACACACAACCTCTGTCTGTCTGTCTGTCTCTCTCTTTCACATATATAAATACAGTTGTTTGCTCTCTCTCACTCTGTGTGTGTGTGTGTGTGTGTGTGTGTCTGTCTGTCTGTCTGTCTCTCTCAGGAGTATGGTTCTCTAGAACTGAAGGCCAGAACAAAGAGCTCTCACCCAGAGCCACAGCGAAGGAGTCAGAGTAACTTACTATGAATCTGGTGATGCTTAAGCTTCAGGGCCCTGACATGCACTAGTCTGTATGAGTATGGGGATTGTCAAGTGTTCTGGATGGTAAAAGGAAGTCAGACTACAACAGGAAGCATTTCATATAAGCATTTCTGATAAATTGTCCTCTGAAAACCAGAATATGAATCTCTAAGTTGCCATGGCCTGACTTATTTTCTCATTCTAAAAATCTATGTAATTTATATAATTTTTAAGAAGTATTTCTTTTTTTTTTTTTTTTTTTTTAATTTATTTTTGGGACAGAGAGAGACAGAGCACGAACGGGGGAGGGGCAGAGAGAGAGGGAGACACAGAATCGGAAACAGGCTCCAGGCTCCGAGCCATCAGCCCAGAGCCTGACGCGGGGCTCGAACTCACAGACCGCGAGATCGTGACCTGGCTGAAGTCGGACGCTTAACCGACTGCGCCACCCAGGCGCCCCAAGAAGTATTTCTATTTGTACCTGTTAGTGTTGATACTTTTGTATTATACCAGGAGACCTCCCCAGGTTGAACAAACTATGGACACACAGAGCCTAGATCTCCTCCTGGGGAGGAGAACATTGGTACTGAAGAAGCAAGGAAACTGAAAAACTGCTGAGATCCAAAATGTCAGGAGGGCACTCTGGAGTGTCAGCCCACTGGAAGGAACAAAGGCAATTAAGGTAGTTTGTATATGGAGTCTGGGATCCAGAAGTCTAATTACAAGCAAACGAAGCGGGAAGGATTCAGAGAATTGCCTGAGCAATTGTAGCTTGTTCTGAGGAGCCCCCAGTCAGAGCAGAGGGCAATAGGAGGGAGGGATGACATGGTTAGAATAGTCAGGGTAAAGCAGGGTGTCAGGGACCCAACCACGAGTGCTGGAGTTGGTGGTGAGGTTACAGTCTAAGCAGAGAAAAGCAGGACATGAGGACGTATGCACCATTATACTGACTGGGCAGACATGGTGGGGGTGGTGGGGAAAAACCGTGGGCTGATGGGCACATAGGCACCATCGGCTCACCCTAAGACACCGCACCCCAAGAGTGGAGCCTAAACACTCTTTTAGGCTGTATCAGTGACCCCTCAGAGAGAATGCAGTGCTAAATTAGCAGGACTGGGGAAAGAAGGCAATGGCGGGGAAGCAAGATAAGCAGCAGAATTTCACTCATAAAATGGGGACTAGACTATTACCCATCTCACAACGTTGTTGAGATGATTCAACTAATGGTGTAGGGAAAATGTGCAGCCTGGTGTTATATTCAATCCTGGAGAACCACTCACGCTCTCCTGAATATGATGCTACCTTGAATATGGTCAGTAGAAAAGGGGGTGAAAGTCTCCTGGTATGAGAGTTGCAAATTCATTCAAGGAAAGAACAACTAATTTTGCTTTAAAAAGAAATCAGCAATATAATGCAAAAATGCAGTTTATGTTTTTCCTTATTGATTTAATGAACTTCTTGGTAAAATTTTATCTGCTCAGTTGGTTAGTGACTGGTTACTTTTTCTTTATAGTACCACTAATAGTTTTAGTTTCCCTTATAGTAATGACTACCATTATTGTGTTTTATTTTCTAAATTGATATTGTACTCTAATATCACTCTGTTATTTTCCCTTGTGTTGTGGGAAAAATTAGAAATGCCCTTCCATTTCAATAGCTCATGAGATGTTTGTGGCCCTCCCCCAACTGCCCTTTTCCCCAGAATGTGAGCCATCCTGTAAGTTGACTTGCTGATATCTGTTCATAGATAAGGTCTCCAGCTCCTGGTCCATCACTCAGAGATCCTGGCCTCAAAAGGGCACGCTGATCCCTGCACGGACACCTGTCTGCTAGACCTTTGGAAGTGATCTTATCCCCATCTGGAAAGCTAGATTCTAGTTCTATCTAATCACAAAAGGTCAGGGCTCAGTCTTCAACAGAGCCACTTAGGCCAAAGCAAGAGAAACATGGGTAAGCTGCCAAAGCATGTTAGAAGGTTACAGTCTGGTATTTTTATTCAGACACAGACCTTTCTGCTTTCCTCTGAGGGGAAGAAATACTTGATATCATTGAGAAAAAAATTTTCCACTAACTAGAATCATGTTCAAATCACTCATAGAAGACACTTTGAATGCGCAAGGTTACTCTCAGGGAAGAATATTCAACATTGCAGAGGGGGGATAGGAGTCTGTCATAAATTTTCTCCCACCTACCCTAGCATCCACAGTTAAGGAAATTAATGTGGTTTTGCCTAATCTCCATGGCAAAGCAATCCTTGCCTGACCTCTCAGATTCCCCTCAGTCTGGAGATTGTGAAACCAGAAGGAGTGGTAGCAAATTCCCAAGAGACAACAAAGGTGAAAATGGGATAAAATCTGGAATCAGCAGTCATTGCCTAAATGTGTGGGCTCTTGGAGTCTTCTTCAACTGTATCCATGAGCCACAGCAAGATGTTTAAATCTCCCCATTCATTTTTTTTTCATGGATAAATTACATTTCGTTTTGAAAGACAGGAAACATCTACCCTACCTCTTATTTATTTGAATGAGAGACATTACTCACATCAAGAAAAACCTGCAGGTGAAAACATGGCTAACCTACCAACACTATATATTATTTCCTAATATGATTTACAGTGTAATACTTGGCATAAATCACAGTCCAAATTAAAAGAGAATCATAAAGTACAAAATGAATCCAACTCAATAAAGTCAAAGCCAAATCGTTATTCTTTAGTAAATATTTACTAAACCCAAAAAAATGTGCACGAAGGGAAAAGCTCCAGAAATAAAACAACTGCACTAAGAATTCAGTTTGGTGCTTCGTATTTATTATATGCCAAAGAAAATTTTACTAAATTTTTCACCGTGATGACCATACACGGATATATGATCTTAGGTGAAGTTTGTGCAGGCTCAACATAACTCAGTTAATTCCGTATTATAAATGCTACTGCTCATTTCCCCAAATTATACTGTCCATTCCTCCTTATTTTTCTTCTTGATCAATCCAACATTCATTTTATATCTGACCACGGAACAGCATACGCACATAATGAGAGTGAAAATCATGGCTCCCTTGCAGATGTGGTTCAAAATCTAAAGCCAGTATAGTGTGGGCATCAAGAATAGAAGAACTCATGCCACGTGCTCTCTGGGGATCAAGGTGGCAACAGGCTGTTCCTGCAGCCAGGCCCTCACATTTGAAGGAGGAAACCAACATACAGTGATTCCTCCAGGCAACCCGCACTCTGACGTAGAGAAAATCCAATCAGGTCATTACCTGATTGGGCACATTGATTTTTGCCCTAATAGGTATGGATTATCTGCCAGGCCATGGCCTCCTTCTAAGTGCACTGCAGAGAGAAGCCAACAGATATTCTTTTCACAACAGGCTAGTAGCTTCATCTATTACTTTATGTAGTGACCAGGGCAGCCTCTGATTAATACAGTTCGGCCAGATTGGGGATCTGGTGAGAGACGCAGGGAAACTATTGCAGTGGTTCACAAATGATTCTGACTCTGAGATCCGGGGCACGGGGAATGTGCTTGAGAAAAAAAATAGATACAGACCAAATTGTTGGTAAAGGTGAATATTTCTAAGTGTTCACACAATAGGCAGACCTCCCTTCCTGCCCCGTTTGAGATCTTTCAGTGGTTGGTTTTGAAATTGACCTAATTTTTATCTCGGGCATCTTAGACCTCCATCTGTAAGACTGAACGCTCTTACAAGGAGAACTGGCCCTGCCAGCTTTGAGTGGTTTCAGCAGGAATTTTAGGCAGCAAGGAAGCTTTCCCGGCTTTCCCCATGCAGTGTAGGCAGGGAGAGCGCCTGACTGTGAGTCACAAGACCCAGGTCTGGCCCCGCCTTCACCAGCAACAGTCAGTCACCCCACAGGTCAATGCCCCCATCTTCAAAATGAGATTGATAGACTACTCTCTACCGCATGCAAAGGGAGTATCGAGGGCAAATATAAGAGACATCAAATAATTTATAATTCTCTGGAAGTGAGACAAACACATACTGTTAAGATAGCCAGGGAGCATAGGCTGTTTGCACACAGAGGCAGAGAATGAAGGCAATTAGTCAAACAATTACTGCAAAAACCACTCCCCCCTCCCACAAAGAAGAGAAAACAATACACACACATCCTTACCAACACTTATCTCACTAATCTGAATATTTCAGACAAAAGGGAATTTTTGGCTGCCTGAATTACCCAGATAGTTCCCTTAAAAATCTCAATTTCACATATGCAGTGATAATGTCAATAAGGACAGCATTGTCCTCTATAGGGAATGAGGTGGCTAGACCTATAACCATTTCTTTCTGTTTGAATTTAACTTCTGAGGAAGATAAATTATTATGCTGTGTTCACCCCAAAGGAACCTTAAGACTTCAGAAGACCACAGGACTACCTGGAGTTTAGCTATGGGGTTAAGATTCAGAGTCCTCCAGAAAGTGTCTCTTCAAAGCATCTCTCTCGGGTCATAGACTGAACCTTGGGGATTTCTGGGTGATTCTTGCAAAGCATTACAATTTCATCCCGTGGCTGTGCTACCAGGAGATATACATCAAGACTGCAATAAATTGCAATGCCTCAGGCTGAGACAAGCTTTGAGGGGTTTTACTGTGGTCATTAGTTTAATTTCTGGAAAGAGTTTGTGAAAGTCTTTCTCAAACCAACAGACACACCAACTTGGCACATTCAATTTAATGTTTATGTATTTTTGAGAGAGACAGAGACAGAGTGTGAGTGGGGGAGGGGCAGAGAGAAAGGAAAACAGAATCCATAACAGGCTCCAAGCTCTGAGCCATCAGCACAGAGCCCGACTTGGGGATTGAACTCACAAACCGTGAGATCATGACCTGAGCCGAAATCGGACGCCTAACCAACTGAGCCACCCAGGTGCCCCTTGGCACATTCAATTTAATATCATTTAAAGGGGTGGGGAGAATGGTATATAATTTACTCCCTGTGTGCAGAAATGAATCTATATTCCTAATTTTTCAGACATTTGATACATACACCTGGAATCCCATACTCAATTGTTTCTGTAACTTGGGTATTGCATTTAGCATGACAACTTCCTTATCTTCATAAAGTGGGTCATTTTAATAATGCATACTAGCTATTGAGAATTTTAACTCAAAACCCTTTATTTATGTTACATCTTTACAGTAGCCTTGGGTGGAAGACAGCCAGCATTCTATATTTATGACTACAAGATGTTATATGTAACTTCCTGAGTATAACCTAGTTGCCTAGTGAAAAAAAAAATGCTGCTTCTAGAAGCACCTTCTGTTAAAGTATCTTATGTTCAGGAGAAACTGACTGAACAAACGTGACAATGAAAACTTCATACCTACTTGTGCTACTACTTTCGAAAACTTGGGCTCTGAGTGTCAGTTTCCATTGCTCCTGTAAGCTATCACATTCACCACCAAGTGTCATGAGGTTGGGAATCCAACAACCGGCTGTATAAGTCTTACTTACGCCATACCTGAGTTGAAGTGAAGTCTCCCACTTTGGCCTTAAGGTTCTACTCTTTCATCCAAGCAGTGGTTTTGCCTCTGTCCTAAGAGAAGGATTCTTCTTTCACCTGTTCTCTGAGGCCACCCTGGAGAACTAACCCTACTAACACCACTCCCACCTTGGCAGAACCATAATCCTGCTGGGTGCATCCTGGACCCTGATTCAGAGTGGGGGCAACCCAATATTACACATAATAGCAAAAGAAAAAAATCTGGTCTCCTGGACTACAGTGCCCTAATCCTGCTCAATAAGGTTTTCTTGAAGATACAACTTGAAGCAGTATAAGAACCCAGCATTATAGTTAAACCCAGAATTCCAGACCAACGACATTGATTTGTTTTAGAGATTCAAGAAAAAACATGATGCAAGAAGAAATGTCAAAATCAAGGATCTTATTCAAAAATATAATGTTCTGACTACAGAAAGTAAGTCAAAGCAAATGGACCAAAAATCAGGTTCCAAACTTAAATATTTGTGGAAGAATCTCCAAATTAAATGTATAACTATACATATGTAAATATGTATGTGTGTGTATACACACACACACATATCTCTTAACCCCTTGCTCAGATGCTGACCTACAGGCCCATTATATCAGTATTGATATTTGCAAGATCTGAACAAAATGTGAGGAAAAATTTAACGTGTACCATTGTAAGGTTGCTATTGTCCTTGCCCAAAAAGATCTATTCTTTTTTATATCTTTCCTATTTTTTTCATAGAATTATCTTTTTTTTTTTAATGAAATGATTCTCACAGTAGAGCGTTGGTTTGCTGTTTTGTTGTTGCTTGGTTTGTTCTTTATTTGGCAAAATAAAATGTTGAAACCCAATGAGTCTCAAATTTGGGGCGTGCCATGGTTTGTTACTGATCCTTGAAATCCTTATATCCAGGATGTATGACCCAGACAACATACGCCAAACTCTACTTGATGTTTGAATGCCTCTTCCTAACCCTCACTCATTAGTCCTTCTTCTAGGTCCTGCTGCCACAGGGTCTCGGTTACCCTTCCACATGAAAGCCCTTTTCATAGCTGAAAACAGTTCTTCTCCCAAGACTTTTTTCCTTCAGAATAAAAAATCTTTTACTGTCTTCAACGATCCTTTTGAGCCAGGTCTCTAAAAAGAGCCTGTGAGAAGGCAGAAAAAGCTTGAGAGAAATATATATACTATTATCATTATTACTATTACCATTGAAGGCAAGAAATCACATCTATGTTTTATAAATGAGGCAACTGAATCCAATAAGTTAAGAGGCTAAACCAATCAAACAGCTGGTAAAAGACATTCAGTACTCAGCAAACAAAACTGTCTTGCCCTTGATAAATGTATGCATTAAGGGCAAAGGACACACATGGTAGCAGATGTGTATAAATTGATTCGACAAACGTCTCCATCATGTAAACTATGCCATGCATTACTGTAGCAGCACAGTTACAGAAAACAGGGTACAGTCCCTCCTTTTGAGGAGCTCACAGTCATGACACGGTATATAGGTAAAATAGTAAAAGTATGAAAAGGTTGCACAATAGAAACAGAAACAACCAACTTTCGTTTGGGAGAGCTGGAAAGGCGCAAGAGAGGACGTGACTTGTAGGCTGGGCCAATGAAGGGTGAGGAGGAATTTGCCAAGGAGGGTGAACCGTTACCTAAGATAATTTACTGCAGAAGGAAGGACGTGTTTGGAGGAAGATGTGATGAGTTCAGTTCCAGAGCTACAGGTAACTTTGAGACACCCAAAGGAGACAACCAGGTAGCAACTACACCATGTAAAAGAAACTTGAAAAAATAGACCTAGGAGGTACGTGCACACAGAAAGCCGAGCTGGAAAAATTTCTTTTCACTCTTCTACCAAATTGGAAAATGCTTTGTATATAAGCTTAGGATAATTTACTTTTGGGGGGGGGATAAGTTACTTTTAACTCAAGGATTCAAGACAGTCTTCTTTTGTGAATCATGGCGCAGAAACCCATTTTTATTGATAAGAATGAAATGAGAAAGAAAATAAAAATATTCTCCAGAGAGGTGAGTTTCAACAGTATGAAATGAAAGGTGTTCAACATCAAACTTTCTATCTTCAACGTACAGATACATACAGTTAATCTACAGCCAGTAGGCTCTCGGCGTTTAAAGAATAGTTACCTTAGTTTGCCATAACTATAAACACAGAACTAAAGAGGGATGCTTAGCTTGAAATTCTTTGAGACTGCCTGCTTAAGATTATTTTCGTATATGTAAGTGACTTCTTGCTACGGAAAAGCACTCAGTAATTCATTTCCTCCAAGCAGAGATAGGTAGTTTGGTTTGGAACCTGGCAGATTTCAATCATGGGTTAGAGATACTGAGATGCGGATTTGCCAGCATTAAGTCTGTCTGTAAAAGCATACGGCTGGTGGACTGAGAAGGCTGCCAAGCAGCAACACTCTGATAACTTCTGTTCAAGCAAAGGGAGTTTATTTACATCAGGGTTAGTCTCTAGTGAGAGCAGCTGCATACAACAGGCTGCACTTGCTTGAGAAAATTCCAGCATCATCTCGTCCACCATGTGTTCACTGAGCCTACCTCCTGCGTGTGCCCTCCATCATCCACAGACTCCATTCCTGGTGTCTCATGGAATGTAAGCTTGGTTCTCACTGTCTTAGCTCCCAGCTACACTTAACCACAATGCCACACACATAGTCGTAGCTCAATTATTTGTTTGATGGATGCAGCCCAAAACAAGTACAAACTGAAAAAAAAAAAATGGACTCAACAATGCCTAGCAACACTGTCTGCTCACATGTTCCGATACATATTTGGAGGTCTTCAGTAGGCATCGATCCAGGAAACTTCCTGCAGGTTTTGTTCATTCCTTCCTTTGTACTTGTCTCTTGAAAGTTTCCACTTGGAATTTTGAACAATAACCTGGATAATCAATTTGGTTTATTTTAACCTCTAATACTACATTTAAACTTACTGAACAAAATCATCTCTCTCTGTCCTGAGGCTTCTATTTTGAGTTCTCTCTTGGCACCATTATAGCACGCACTTAAAACTGGGATTTTTTTGAGCTTGGATGAGATGCAGAATAATTTTCTGTTATGCATGACTGAGAGGCAAGAAAAATATTTCAGAGAAAGAAAGCTGTCTCTAAGGGGTTATAAGAATAATTTGGGATAGGACTGATACAGAATTTAATTTTAGCAACATTAATATATGAAACAAAATACTAAAATCTCACTTTCATACTTTACGGTATATTGGCGATCATACATAACAGCTCTGATTAAGACATATTTTGGTTGCATCTAAAGAATTCTCATCCATGTGCCTGCGTTATTCTGTAAATATAAATGGAATGAGAGTATTTCAGTGCACTGCTGTTTATTATCTACCCCTCAGTCACAGATAGAGCCCAGGGAAGAGTCCTTTGTAAATACACTCTAACAATGACCACAGAACGTTTTATTTATGCACAAAAGTTGCTATAATTCTTTCTGTTGGTAGCTTGTTTCACAAATTGATGGCAAGAAAATTAAAGGGCCTCCATGAAAAATACAGAGCTTCAAAATTAAAACAAAAACAAAAACAAAAAACAAAAATAAGACTTAGATACAACCCATTCAAGGATATTGTTCTCTCGGGCTGGTGTTGGTCAGCCTCTCTCCTGTTTAATCTGTCTCTCAGCAAAAATGCCAAGACAGTTTCGGGGAATATTACACTCAGAAATATTGCTTCTATATATATTGGCAGGAAGCATTGTCTGGGAAGGAAAATCATCTTGTTCCAGAAGCCTGCAGAAATTGTCCAGTGAAAAATAATGAAATAATCCAATGTGGCAAAGCCAAACAAGGAAAGTAAAGACACATTTTACAAAGGCTCTCAAAAGAAATTTGAAGTTTCCTTTTGAAAATTTTTGAGTCCTACATAGACATGACTTCTCAAAGCTTGAGGGGGGATGTTTCTCTCTCTTGTATGAACTCTTCTATGGAAAACTTAAGTGATAATTTGTGGTATTGTAAGATAATCCATTTGAAAGCTAATTGTGAAAGCAAGACCATAATTTAAAGAAAAACAAAGGAGAGTTTCCCCGCTAGCTAGTCATGGAGTTGATTGTATGCCCTGTTCTTTGTACCACTAAATACAGTTCAAAATCTTTGCCCCCTCAGTCTCTGGTCACAGCACTTGCCTTGTTCCTTTCCTTCCTTTCCTACCACATCCCAGTTCCCTCATCTCCATGTTACCTCCTATTTTCCTGTCATCATTAATTCACATCAAGACCTCCGCCAATATACAGTTATGGGAATCTCTCTCTTTAATTTTATGATTTTCCACATCAAATCTAATGCTTAAAACCATACACACCATCTTATTTTTGAAACCTGCAGTCCTCTCCTGACTGTTGTACTTCTGGCAAAGGCACCCTTACTCTTGCAATCACTCTGACCCACAACCCCAGTCGACTGATTATCTCACACTTATGTCCCCTATCCAGTAAGACACACACCCTTCAAGATTCTCTTACTGTAATGTCACCTCACGATGTTTATTTCTGGGTGATGGGATTTTATGACATATATATGTGTGTGTGTATGTGTGTATATATATATATATATATATATATATATATATATATATACACATTAATATATAAATATAAGTCATTTAAATATGTGCATACTGCATCTCTAACACTCATACAGACAATATTTTGCCTCTATCTCTGTATCTTGAATCTGTCTCTTATCTCGATGCTAAGGTCTGTAGTCATCTTTACAATATTCCTTAGCTCACCTCACTTGTCCATAACCTGCCACTTCTCTCTTGCCCATGCGAAGCACAGAACTTCACTTCCGACCCAAGAAGATCAAAGGCTTCCAGTATGGGTTCTCCATAATTTCATTCTCAAAATCCTCGAAATTATCCAGAGTCCTCAAATATTCCTCCTTCACATTGTCCAGTTGGCCTTGATTCTTTGCCTTTATACCTGTTCTTGGATTTTGGCCGATCAATTGATTATTTCCTATCATTTTCTGGTATCCTCTACCTCTTTCTGTTAAAAAAAAAAAAAAGAAAGAAAAGAAAAAGTCTTCCCTTCTATCTACAACATTTTCAAGTACTTCATTTGAGGGGGGGAAAAGAAGCCTCCTTTAGCTCTGCTAATCTCTCAAGCTACTAGACCAAGTTCCTCCTGCCCTTACACCAGCTTTCCCCCCAACCCCTGGTTTCCCCTGATTTCTCAGACCACTGTACCGGTTTTCATCTTCAGCATACTACTGAAGTTGCTGTCTTGAAGATCATAATTTCACTCCTAAAAACAAAATCTAATAGCTTTATTGCTGTTCATAGCATTCCTGGCTTCTCAGATACATTTGCCATTGCCAAAAACCTTGATTCTCCAATTCTCTCTTCCCCTGCCCCTGTGTACTCTCCAATCTTCTGAGTTTCTTATTTTCTTTTTGTTTTAAAATTTTTTAAATCTTTTATAACCTTTATTTATTTTTGAGAAAGAGAGACAGAGTGTGAGTAGGGGAGGGGCAGAGAGAGGGAGACAGAGAATCTGAAGGAGGCTCCAGGCTCTGAGCTGTCAGCACAGAGCCCGACATGGGGCTCGAACTCACGAAAGCAAGTTCATGACCTGAGCCAGGTCAGATGCTTAACTAACTGAGCCACACAGGTGCCCCTCTTCTTATTTTCTTGACATCTATCAGGTTTCCCTTTGTGGAATGTCTTCCTCTTTCTGTCCCTTAAATATAGATTTCCCCCAAGCTCTCATTGTTAACCTCTTCCCTTCTCTCTTCAAATTCTTTCAGGTCAATTCATTAGTTCACAGGGACTGGCTAGCAAAGTTGTATATCTTCTCTCTTGAAAAACAAAACAGATTTCTAACCACCTCCCAGAGAGCTCACCTTGGTCTCCTGTAGGCATCTCAAACACGTCCAAAATGTAGAATACTATCTTCCCTACAAATTTCTTTTCCTTACGTGAATTTCCTGTCCTATCAATTTTCTTTCATGTTAAAAAACAAAAAAACATTGGGGCGCCTGGGTGGCTCAGTCAGTTAAGCGTCCGACTTCAGCTCAGGTCATGATCTCATGGTGCGTGAGTTCAAGCCCTGCGTCGGGCTCTGTGCTGACAGCTCAGAGCCTGGAGCCCGTTTCAGATTCTGTGTCTCCCTCTCTCTCTGCCCCTCCCCTGTTCATGCTCTGTCTCTCTCTGTCTCAAAAATAAATAAACGTTAAAAAAAATTTTTTTACATAAAAAAACAAAACAAAACAAACAAACAAACAGTGAAATTGTTCTATTTACTCAACCATTTCTTCCTTGATATTTTAAGTGATCCGGTTTTGTACAGCTGCCACAAACTACCACCTCCCGATTCTGAAGCCCTGGTCTCCAGCCCCAGCTTCTATTCTAAGCATTAGAATAATAATTTTGATTGCCATCAATTATCTTCAACTGAGGCCCCATATGAACCTCATTAATATGTACAACAAACCATTATAGAGCTGTTCTTACACACCAGACACTACTGTTTCTGAAGAAACTCGTGGACTAGATGGGGAGATAAACATCTAATAAATACTTACAAGTCATTTGTTCTTTCAACAGTATTGATTGTGTACCTATTGTATACCAGGCACTTGGGCAATGGCTGGAGATACAACAGTCAATAAAACATGGTATGTGCCCCAAGAAGTTCACAGTCCAGTTGGATAAGTCAAACAAATAACCACATAATTATCATACAACGTAGTATGAAATGGGAAAGGTATAATCTACATCTTAAAGTATAAATAGGAGGTATCCACATGAATAAGGTGAAGTAAGGGCTTTCTAGGTTCTCAGAACAGCATTAACAAGTAACAACATGGTGTGAGGAACTAGGCGGTCTTATTGTTGTAATCGGCTATTTCAATAATTTAAGTGAGAAATAATAAATACCTGAGTTTTGTTTATTAAATGAATGAAGGGCTATGAAGGGCAAAAGGAGGTATGGGGAAGATATGTAAGAGACACGGTTGTGGGAATTTGGTGACAGACTGGATATATGATGGTAGAAAGGAGTCTTCTCGATCTCAACATGTCTAACACCTATCTTACTTCCTGTATTTTATCTCTCCCTGATACCACTGCTCACAAAGGTGGTCTAGTTGGAAACCTCAGTCAAATCCTAATACAGAGCCAGCTAAGCATACAATAAATGCATACTAAGTAAATTAATTAATATCTATAAGTCCAGAACATGAACTGGCATCATTGCCTGTATTATCAGCATTCTTAGCTGTAACCACAAAATCCATTCTGGCTAATTTAAGCAGAAAAGGGACTTATTAAATGGTATTATGTAGCTCACAGAATAAAAATAGGAGAGCTGGAGAAACACTGGAGGCTAAATTTCCAGGGAGAATGTTCAAGACCAAATCACACAATTAGTCTGAGGAGGACATGGCTGCCACCACCTCCAACTCTAAGAATTAAACCTCGGATCTTGACCAGAATGGCTCTTGCAGCCAGCGCTGCAGCCACTTCTGTTGGCAAGGCCACCACTGCTGCTGTTGCCACTATGAAAACTCCACACCACCCACAGCAGTGACAACAGGGTGACACATGGAGCTTGTTTCCTCTGGCTGCTTGCTTCTGGCACCAAGTCTCCAGAAGGCATAGCTAACCGGTAGAGTCTGGGTCACTCACCTGAGTTGCCACTGCGAGGGAGACTGAGGAGTTTGAGCTTTACCTTCAGAGTCAGAACTTCTATGTTGGAAAAGTGTTTTTTGGGGTTTTTTTTTAAATGTATATTTATTTTGGGGGTGGGGGAAAGGGACAGAGAGAGAGGGAAACACAGAATCTGAAGCAGGCTCCAGGCTCTGAGCTGTCAGCACAGAGCCCAACACGGGGCTCAAACTCAATGAGCTATGAGATAATGACCTGAGCCAAAGTTGGATACTTAACTGACTGAGCCACCCAGGTGCCCCAAAACTGTTCTTAATATCTCCGTGATATAGAAATGAAAAGATAGTGTCCAATATGAAACATAAATGACAGACCTTTTTGACCCTCCTGAATCTCCCTTCTTCCAATCAAGTCAACAGTATGGCCTACTTATAGGCCTTCAGTCAGCACTTCCTTCCAATGCTTGGAAACAGAGAAGAGTAAACCAATAAATAAAATTCATAAATGTGTCACATCATCTTTGTGAAAACCCTCAGAAACTTTTCTGTGACACATTCCTCATAGACTCCCAGAAATACTGTTAACAGAATATAAACATTTATACAAATAGATAGTAACCTAACATGATTTCTATATGTAAAAGTATGGATAGTCACATGTCCAGAGGGACCACTCCTTATACATTCACACATAACATAACTTCCAGCTTTGGAAGTAGACACAAGCAGATCTTCTGGGCTCTTCTTCCGTATACATTCAGATTCTACAGCAGTAATCTCCAAAGAGAGGCGCACATACCCCTGAAGACTATACAGTAATTCATTGGAATTTGGAGACAAAATATTAGAACACATGCTTATATGTATATAAGAACTAAGAAATAGATTAAGGTTACTAATATCACCCACACTAGAGCCCTCACTTGGTCCCCATGTTAGATGGTCACATGAGGGCACAATGCAAGAGGTCTCCACAAGGAAGCTGGGAGGTCCTGATTCTGAAGAATCAGTATTGGCAACTTCGCCCAATCTCTGCTTCTGAAATATTTCAGTCAGGGACGCCTGGGCAGCTTAGTTGGTTAAGCGTCTGACTCTGGCTCAGGTTATAATCTTGCAGTTCATGAGTTCAAGCCCCATGTTGGGCTCGGTGCTGACGGCTCAGAGCCTGGAGCCTGCTTTGGATTCTGTGTCTCCTTCTCTCTCTCTGCCCCTCCCCTGTCTCTCTCTCTCAAAAATAAATAAACATTAAAACATTTTTTAATAAAACGCTTCAGTCAATTGTACTTTACATGTGGTAAGTGGAATTAAAATTTATTTTGTCCTCATTAGTAGAATCCTAAATACCAGAGTCTACTTGTTAAAAGCAGTCTCCAAAGCCAAAACAGCTAATTTCAAATCCTGCCTGACTTTAAACATTTTATTCAACTTGTCTCTGCCTTAGTTATCTCATCTGTAAAATAGGAATGAAACCTAACTCAGAATTTTGTTATGAGATTGACTGAGGTAATTTGTGTGAAGTGCTTAAGACGTTTCTGCAAATGGTGAGCACCATGTGAATCTCTAAATAAATATGTGCTCAAGAGATGAGGAGTATCCGTGAAAATATTCTGCACTGCAGAGAAGCGCACTGGTTATCTTGCGGCAAAACATTTCAAGTTCTTGTCAAATTTAAAGATGAATTACATACTTTTACAGAAAATATAGGATCCAAATTTTCTGATCTTTTCTGTGATGTCAAGTGCCTATCAGTAGTAAGCATCATACAGATATTGAAATGAAACAAACCCCCCAAAACTGATATGCCCTGTCAAGATAAAGATGATATTTTAGCAATGAGTAAGAAAGTAACTGTTTTTTAGTAAATGGGTGTTTAGAAATGTTTGTATCATTGTGTGGCTGTGTGGAAATGCTATGTCATCCATTAACATTTCTATTTCTTCACATACAAAAAAATAATTTTTGGAGACAGACTTTTCTAACCCCTTTTTAAAAATCTGGAGTTGCTCTGGAGTTTGGAATTGTTTGAAAAATTACAAATGCAACAAACATCCCATTTGTACTTTATATTTTTATTTAAGCAGTATTTATTTCATCTTTGTCACATTCTTTTCAAATTTTACTTTTATTTGCATTTCATGTTCATATTATATTAGTTTAGAAAGAACATGTATATAATTTGTCAATAAAGGCTCCATGAGGGGCACCTGGATAGCTCAGTCAGGTAAGCGCCCAGCTTCGGCTCTGGTCATGATCTCATGGTCTGTGGGTTTAAGCCCCGCATCAGGCTCTGTGCAGACATCTCAGAGCCTGGAGCCTGCTTTGGATTCTGTGTCTCCTCTCTGACCTTCCCCTGCTCATGCGCGCTCTCTCTCTCTCTCTCTCTCTCAAAAATAGATAAATATTTTTAAAAGTTTAAAGACTATATGATGAAAATATTTGTACTGATAAGGGTGTGTGATAAAGAAAAAAAAAGGCTACCATTTCACTCTCTAGGAATGGTCACTGTGACAGAAATTTATACATGATCCTAACCCTCACAATAATTCTAAGAGATGGGTACTTACATAATTCCTATTCTACAGTACAGGAGCCTAAGGTTAAACATTAAATAATTTCCCCAGAGCCATAGAGCATGCAAGTGACTAAATCAGGATTGGAATGCACTTCGATCTGGCTCCAAGGGCATGCTGCATTGCCACTTTGCTAAATACAACCCAGAGGGATTATGGTGATATTTTGCACAGCAAAATACCGTGAACAGAATAACAGCAGGAGATTCAGATTGGTTAACTTAAAGAAAAGATATTTAACCATATTTTGGTTACATATGTCCAAGCAGACTTCAAATTTCAAATGGTTTTTGCTCTAAAGTTGGAAATGTAGAATGCAGGAATGTAGAATGCATTTTCTTCTAGAAACAGGGTTAAAGATAGTAGCTAAATTTCTGTGGACTATACAGAATCCTATTTTCTCATAACATACCTGAATTATCAGACACCAGCAATGAAAAATAGTAGAAAACCATGCAATACATCCAATGTCAGCACTTACACACACACACACACACACACACACACACACACACACACACACACACAGAGTCAGAATATTGCCACTTCAGGAAACAAACATGTTCTAAAGGGCTGTGATAATGCATGGAGAAATTCTGTACATGTTTTCAAAGGAACAGTTCCTCATTTTCATGGGCTTCAGAAATTAATGTCAATTCTTCACAATACTTAACTTCAAAATACATAATTTTAATTTTATTTACAGAGGTATATAATTAGTGTTCTCTTATTTTTATCACAATTGATTAAGGCTGATTTTTGAGCAAATGGAAATGTAGGGAAGTGGGCAGAGAGAAAGAAAAGGAGCTGGAAGTTTGATTTTCCTGAGGTAATTGGGAAAAGTGGGAAAACAAAGAAAAGACACTAGAAGACAAAGAAAAGAGAATAATGAGCGTAGCAACGACATCTGTATGCTTGTGGGGGAAAAAACAAAACAAAATATGGTTTTCAGTAAAATTGGCTGAGGCATGGAATGGAGAAAAGACAGAAGTATGGTAAGTGCTTACTCAAACCTAGTCCTTATCATTCTGCTAGGTGTCATCGCGTCTCTATATTATAACCTTGTTTAATGTTTATGGATGATACAGTCCCTCCTTCCCCTCAGATTGCCAGAAACTCAGTTTGATCCAGGGCAGTTTGGTTGATGAGTGGTGGTGACTGGAATGGACAGATGTCAGGTGTCATCTCTGGTGCAAGAACACCCTCAAGATGGCTTTGAAAGAAGTGAATGACCAGTGTCCAAACTATGAGTACAGGGTTTTAATTCAGGAAGCGCATAAGAGGCAGAATGGTTCTTTTTGGCAATTAGTTACATGAGTAACCTCCACCGAGAGAAATATTTAACTAATCATTCCTCTAAATCTCCCAGGATTCTCTAGCTCCGAAAAGGAAGAACATTAGAATTGGAATCATTTTCAGAGGCCGGGATATTCTCCTCATCTTTAAGAGAAACATATTTCTTTCCTTTTCTTTTTTTCTTTTCTTTTTTTATTTTTTAAAATTTACATCCAAATTAGTTAGCATATAGTGCAACAATGATTTCAGGAGTAGATTCCTTAAGGCCCCTTACCCATTTAGCCCATTGCCCCTCC
Source organism: Neofelis nebulosa (assembly GCF_028018385.1). Lineage (NCBI taxonomy): Eukaryota > Metazoa > Chordata > Mammalia > Carnivora > Felidae > Neofelis > Neofelis nebulosa. The sequence continues at coordinate 76,055,103 of NC_080788.1, read as the reverse complement.
CACAACCCCTCCAGTAACCCTCTGTTTGTTCTCCATATTTAAAGTCTCTTATGCTTTGTCCCCCTCCCTGTTTTTATATTATTTTTGTTTCCCTTCCCTTATGTTCATCTGTTTTGTCTCTTAAAGTCCTCATATGAGTGAAGTCATAGGATTTTTGTCTTTCTCTGACTAATTTCACTTAGCATAATAGCCTCCAGTTCCATCCACGTAGTTGCAAATGGCAAAATTTCATTCTTTTTGATTGCTGAGTAATACTCCATTGTATATATATACCACAGGGCTCTTTCCATACTTTGGCTATTGTTGATAGTGCTGCTATAAAAATGGGGGTGCATGTGTCCCTTTGAAACAGCACACCTGTATCCCGTGGATAAATGCCTAGTAGTGCAATTGCTGGGTCATAGGGTAGTTCTATTTTTAGTTTTTTGAGGAACTTCCCTACCGTTTTCCAGAGTGGCTGTACCAGCTTGCATTCCCACCAACAATGCAAAAGAGATCCTCTTTCTCTGCATTCTCACCAACATCTGTTGTTGCCTAAGTTGTTAATATTAGCCATTCTGACAGGTGTAAAATGGTATCTCACGGTGGTTTTGATTTGTATTTCCCTGATGATGAGTGATGTTGAGTATTTCTTCATGTGCCGGTTGGCCGTCTGGATGTCTTCTTTGGAGAAGTGTCTATTCATGTCTTTTGCCCATTTCTTCACTGGATTATTTGTTTTTTGGGTGTTGAATTTGGTAAGTTCTTTGTAGATTTTGGATACTAACCCTTTATCTGACATGTCATTTGCAAATATCTTCTCCCATTCTGTCGGTTGCCTTTTAGTTTCACTGATTGTTTCCTTTGCTGTGCAGAAGCTTTTTATTTTGATGAGGTCCCAGTAGTTCATTTTTGCTTTTGTTTCCCTTGCCTCTGGAGACGTGTTGATAAGAAGTTGCTGTGGCCAAGCTCAAAGAGGTTTTTGCCTGCTTTCTCCTCAAGGATTTTGATGGCTTCCTGTCTTACATTGAGATCTTTCTTCCACTTTGAGTTTATTTTTCTGTCTGGTGTAAGAAAGTGGACCAAGTTGATTCTTCTGCATGTTGCTGTCCAGTTTTCCCAGCACCACTTGCTGAAGAGACTGTCTTTATTCCATGGGATATTCTTTCCTGCTTTGTCAAAGATGAGTTGGCCATACGTTTGTGGGTCCATTTCTGGGTTCTCTATTCTGTTCCACTGATCTGAGTGTCTGTTCTTGTGCCAGTACCATACTGTCTTGATGGTTACAGCTTTGTAATATAGCTGGAAGTCCAGGATTGTGATGCCTCCGGCTTTGGTTTTCTTTTTCAAGATCACTTTGGCTATTTGGGGTCTTTTCTGGTTCCATACACATTTTAGGATTGTTTATTTTATCTCTGTGAAGAATGCTGGTGTTATTTTGATAGGGATTGCATTGAATACGCAGATTGTTTTGGGTAGTATCGACATTTTAACAATATTTGTTCTTCCCATCCAGGAGCATGGAATCTTTTTCCATTTTTTGGTGTCTTCTTCAATTTCTTTCATAAGCTTTCTATAGTTTAAAGAAACATATTTATTTTCTGTCAGCTTTTCCAGATTGCTGCACTTAGAAATGCACTGGCTATGTTCTCTTCTTTCTTACAATACACTTTTAAATTCATTGTCATTTAACTTCTTGGTCCTCATCTTCTTGAACCTTAAGGACAGACATTCATTGATATTACTTATCTCCTCCTTCTTGAAATTCTCATCTCCTACTTAACGCTTCTCACTCTCCTCCTACCTTTTAAAATGCTCCATTTCTGTCTTTCTCTGACTTTATACTTGCCACACGTCTAAATTTAAGTATCCCCTAACATTCTTCTTTGAGCTCTATTTTTTTCACACCCTCCCACGGCATATCACCCACACAACTCGAACAATTACCACCATTGAATAATTCCCCAACGTATATTTTTTCATTCCCACATTTGTATTTCTTGATCACTGAAATCCCAGGACTCCATCAATGACCAATAGTAATTTGACTTGCCAAATCCAGTAGATTCTACTTCTTCAATGATTTTCCCTTCCTACCTCTCCATCCAGTCTTTACTGTCACCTCAGCAATCTGGGACCAAACATTATTTCTATCCTGAGCTGTCAGATACTCTCCCAACTTCCAGTTTCCCTCTCTGGATTCCTTGTGCTCAAGTAGCCTTCTGCAAGCATATTCTGATACATAATGCCCTTGTTCAAATACACGTAATAGCCCCAAGAAAGACCTGGCCATGCTGTGTTGAAAATCTGAGCTAAAAATGGGTGTTTTAAGTTGCTAAATTTGAGGAGGCTTGTCACACAGAAGTAGAAAACTGACATGGCAGCTTATATCTCCCAGAGTGAGCAAATCAAGAGACAGCAAGGACATAGCCACAATGATTTTTTGTTGAAAAACTACGTAGTCTATTTGTTAGAAGTCACAAAGTCCCACTCACACTGAAGAAAAAAGAAATTAGGTTCCACCTCTTGAAGGGAAGAATATCAAAGAATTTGTGGACATATTTAAAAAAAACCATAATAATAGTAGTAATTAATTTTTTCTTATTTTTACTATTGCTGGATAATGACTTATTTAATGAAAAAAGTAGGTAGTATTTTTTTTATTAAAAAAATTTGGGGGGGGGTATTTATTTTTGAGACAGAGAGAGACAGAGCATGAGCAGGGGAGGGGCAGACAGAGAGGGAGATACAGAATCTGAAGCAGGCTCCAGGCTCTGAGCTGTCAGCAAAGAGCCCAATGCAGGGCTCGAACTCACGAACTGGGAGATCCTGACCTGAGCGAAGTTGGACGCTTAACCGACTGAGCCACCCAGGTGCCCCAAAAGTAGGTAGTATTTTTGCACACACTTTATAGATGAGGAAACTGAAGCACATAGAAATTAGGTAATTTGCCAAGGTCATGGCTAGTAGCTGGCTGTGCCAGATACCAGTCCCAAAATCATAACTCCAGGGCCTGAGCTCCTACTCACTATGTGAATTTTAACAATGCAGTTAAAAATATGCCTCATAATATAATCCATGAGCAAAATAATAAAATATTGGCCAATGAAAATAAAATTGGCTGAATTCATAATTAGTTCAATGACCATTTCCAGAGATGACCAATTAATGACCAATTCAGAGCCTACCTGAAAGGGAAATTAGAGTGGTTTGTTTAAAATTATATCATCTGCAATTTCCTCTAAAACATTTTACTTATGCCTTGAATATCAACATCAAAGCCATGCTTACCAAATTAATAAATGGCAAGACGAATTTCAGAAGTCTCCAAAAGCATGTCCTAAGAGAAACAATTAAATAATTAAAGGACCCAGGAATACATAACTTAGAAAGACAAGAAAGAAAGAATATATTTCCTGACTGAAGAGCTGATAGGAAACAAAAAAAATTCACTTTATTGAGTGTGGTTTCAAAGACAGAACTCAAATAAATGGATGGAAATTGTGGGTGGACTTCTGATCAATACAAGAACTCTGACCATTTAGTCACCTCATGGCAGCCCAGACTGTCTTAGAAGATGGTAACTTCTGAGTCACCAGAGGAATTCCCAAAGCAACTGAATGGCCACTCGCCAGATGCTGTAGTTCAGATCCATTTAGCTGGTGAAAAGTTGGAAAAAATTCCTTCTAAATCATCTTCAAACTCTAAATGTCTTCAGTCCTCTCCCACACGTCCTGACTCCTCCTCAAACTTCAGTTTCATTGTTTGACCTCTTAAACGATGCCTTCCAGCCAACCTGGCCACTTTCCCCCATAACGACCTTACATTTTTTGTCTCTATCTAGGCTGACCGTTAAGCATCTTCTGCAATTGGCAAAATCAGACCCATCCTTGAAGACCAAGTACAAAGCTATTGCATCCCTGATGCTTTCCCCAATAATCAATCTAATTATCCTCTTTACCTCCTTAGCACTATGTTCACCTCTCTCATATGGCTCCTCTGACACTCCGTCTTGTGTTAAACATTCTTAAAAAAATTTTTCTTTAATGTCTCTATTTATTTTTGAGCCTGATGCAGGGCTCGAACTCACAGTGTCAGATCATGACCTGAGCTGAAGTCGGACGCTTAACCGACTGAGCCACCCAGGTGCCCCTTGCATTAGACATTCTTATAGCCATCTTAATTCCCTATAAAAGTGAAAGCTACTTGAAGGCAAGAACCATCTACTTTCCGCATGCCTGTTCAGTTTTAAATATGACTGCCAATCACCGCCCTAATAATACATGCTTGTTAAATTGGATTTGACCGTTACTACATGAAATCAATAGTGATATTGGAAGGATAATTTAAATACATTTCCCAATTAAATGTACTTCTGAAGTAGAGTATATGTGCCTCTCCTCCATTGACCCCATTAGTTCTTTTTTGTCTGCCTGATTTTTAAAATTATGGTAAAATACATGGCATTTACCACTGTAACCATTTAAGTCTACGGTGGCATTTAGTACATTTGCAGTATTGTGCAACCATCACCTCTAGGTAGTTCCAGAACTATTTCATCATCCAAAAAGGAAACTCCATTTCCATTAAGCAGTCATTCCCCCACCTCCCCCGCTTCCTCCCCGCAGCCCCTGGCACCCACTAATCTACTGTCTCTACCCTTAGCTCCTTTGAAGCTCTGACACAAAGTCTTATACTAAGTGGTTATTCCGTAAATATTTGTTGAACTGAATTTGAATAAAAAGGCACACCAGAAAATACACATGCTTCAAGAGAAATAAACAGCAGGAGAGATCTATTTTTGAAAGTATAGGGTGCCTGGATGGCTCAGTCAGTTAAGTGACCAGCTCAATTTCAGCTCAGGTCATGATCTCACAGTTCAAGGGTTCAAGCCCTATACTGGGCTCTGTGCTGACAGTGTGGAGCTTGCTTAGGATTCTCTCTCTCCACTCCTCTCTCTCTCTCTCTGCCCCTCCCACCTCTAAATAAATAAATAAATAAATAAATAAAATATAATATATACACACATAAAGAAAGTATAAATTATTCTTAAAGGGTATTGTTTTTGAACATAACATTGTACAGAATAACGTTAATCGCTTTGTCAAACAAGCCCTTTGAAATATAATGTTCCATGTTACTTCTAAGCAACAAACAAAAAACTAATGTGCTAGAAAAACATACCAGAAATTAGTTGTGCAAAAGTATTCCGTAAGTTTTTTAAAGTCTGATTTTGCAGTGAGAACTTCCAAACTCCCCCCAAAATACATAGGAATGATTAAGATGACAAAAAGACATCAAAGGGGTTGGTCTGGAAGACATTTTAGGTTTTCCATACAGTCTTCACTGCAGTGGCTTCTATTGTAATATTCAAAATATTATCATTTTTTATTCTGCCTTCTTGAAAACGTTTTTGAAAGGATTTTTTTCACGTGTTTGTGTGATTTCTGGGAGTTGGCCACGCACGGGTGAGGTCCCCTGCCAGGTGGCTCTTCTAAGCAATTTTCCCACTGAAAATTCCGACAATAGTTTATAATCTCATCTCTTAGTGGTTACAAAAGACTGAGTTCGGTCCATGAAAATGTTCCTTTATCTTAATTGTTCTCTCCCTCCATGGTAGCATGTTTACCTTTATAATTTTGTGATTTTTTTTTTTAATTCCTGCTGCTGGAGAATCCACTGTTTTATGCCTTGTTTCTTCAGCTATTAGTCACATAGATCTTATAACTTCTGAGAGGAACTGTGCATTTTTTTGTTCAGTGCTAGGAGCTCACCGACCGAGGAGGGGTTTCCATAGTATACTGACGTGCAAATGACAAGTTAAGTTAATTAAATTCAGTGACATTAAACTCACCATAAAACTCCCAATGTGTACAGAATGACTCATTTCCAACAAGCCCTATTTAATATCATGAAATTGTAAAGATTATGATTTAGTTAACTATTATTCCAAACAATCTTGAGGCCATAATTAAATTTTTTTTTCTGAAAAAGAAGACTACTTTGCTGTCGTGATTATTTTTACTTATTCTATTGCATTCAGGATGTTTCTTAAGTCATGTTTTATTTCTTTACATGTCACAGGGAAAAAAAAATGGAAAGAAGGAATTTCTCAAATTACTCCAAGTGGAAATAATGTGAATAGTAGATACATAAAAGAAAACAGAGAAGGGAGAAACATCTTTCAAAAAGCAGCAAAAGATGGAAGAACTTCTGGAAGGTGCAGCCAAAGTCTTACAGCTAGAGGGAATGTAAATGGGTGCCACCTTCCTGGAACGTATCTCGACAAGAGTCTTAAACCTTCTGTGTACATTTAACCTTTGCATTAGCAATATCCCTTCTAGGAATTGATCATAGGGAAATAATTTGAAAAGTGAGAAAAATATATGAACAAGAATGCTCATCCAAGTGTCATTTACAATGGAAATTTTAAAAGAAAACCTGCATACAACCTAAACATCCAAAGATAGGGGACTAGTTAACAAATTATAGAGTACGCATTTCATTAAATACTAGAGGGTCATTACAAATGATTATGTAGCTCTATATTATTTTCCTGGAGGGAAGCTGCAACATAAAAGTGATAAAGGCAGTTTATAGAACAGTGTGCACAGTATGAATCCACTGTAATTAAATATATATAAAAATACACACACACAGGCAGACGTAGAAAAGAAGTTAGTAAAAATAATGAAATTTTAACAAAGGTTATCTCTAGGTGGTGTATTTGTATAGGATTTTTCTTTTCTGCTTATCTGCACCTTTGAATCTTGCTGCAATGCTCATGGATTTCTCACATAATGTGAATGCAGGAAATTTATGCAACTTTTCTAATTCTAAATTCTAATTTGAATTACCTAAAACCTACCGCATTGTTTCCAAATGACTATATAAACTGCAAAAACTAATGAAGGTAGAGAGGTAGATGGATGGATGGATGGATGGATGGAGAACTGATTACAAAGAATAGTATTATTGCTATATATGCTACTCACATAAAACCACCTTATTTAAGAGCATTTAAACTGGAAAGTCCTGCTAATAATATTTGAAAATAAAATGGCTTTTTAATTTTGAATGATTTTATTGTATTTATTTTCAAATTCAGTGTGCTTTCCTATAAGTTCTATGTTATAAGGATATGTACAGTGAGCCAAATTCATTTCAAACTAAATGATGTGACTAAGTGATTTTGATGCTCTTTCAAGGCTTAAATTGGAAAATGATGAAGCTAGATAAGTAGCTTTTCTTTGCTTATGTTTATGCCATAATTCCTCTAAGTATATGTATTAGTTAGCGATTACCACAAAGATGCTGCATGACAAAGTGCCCTAAAACTTGATTGCTACAAGAACACACATTAAATGCTCGTGGATCTGCAGGTCACTATGGCTCACCTGATTTAGGCTGGTTTGGCTGGGAAGTTATGCCACAGAAAGCAGGAGGGCTGGACTTGGCCCCAGGCTTTGGATTGGGTTCAGGTTTAGTCCAGGTGTGCTTGTTTGGGGGATAAAATAGCAGCAGCTACATGAGGCATGCTCTTCTCACAGCAGATCACCGGAGCATGAAAATCAAGCAAAATTACATAAGCGCTTTTCATTTATAGCCTCTTCTCACTTCTATGAGAAGTGAGAAGCACTTCTCAAAGCACTTGCTTTGGCCAAAGCAAGCCACATGGCCAAAGTCAGAGGGTTAAGCGGGTCCTAAGGGAAAGCGAAAGGGATTGAATGTTGGCTAAATGCTCCTAATTATCATAGTAAGTGAATCAATGACTGAGACATAACCCACAAACTGTCACAAGGAAAACCCAATACTGGGAGACTTCAATTTTGAGATTGAGAGAAACCTTAAGGCAATTTTCAAATGGACATTTGACATCCTGGTTTTGCTTTTCCCTTTTCTCTCTCCCACCCCACTAAGTGAACAATTTGCCCATGGATGAGGCCAGTACTGCACTGTACTAACAGTCATTCTTGTGTACCAACAGACCTTTCTACAGGTTGAAAAATATCTGTTCACTTAACTGCACAATTTCACCGTGAGTCTACCACCAAGAACAACCAAAATAGTTGAACAGTTCTCCAAAAAGAGAAGCTGGCTGATGATAAAAGAGAAGCAAGTCATAGAAAGGTGTGCTTTTCCTCTTTGATCTGGGAGGGTTCCTCTAGCAGATAAAAGGAGAAATGCAAGTTACACATGTTGTATTTAAGTCTCTTTAGGCAAAAATTAAGAGTCAAGAATATCACTAGAGGGGCGCCCGGGTGGCTCAATAGGTGAAGCGTCCGACTTCGGCTCATGTCATGATCTCACGGTTTGTGAATTCGAGCCCCATGTCGGGCTCTGTGCTAGAGCCTGCTTTGGCTTCTGTCTCTCGCTCTCTCTCTGCCCCTCTCCCACTCATGTTCTCTCTCTTAAAAATAAATGAACATTAAAAAAATAAAATAAAATAAAATAAAATAAAATAAAATAAAATAAAATAAAATAAAATAAAATAAAGAATATCACTAGAAAAATGCAATCATCTGTCCCTAAGAGCTCTCGTCTCAGGCACCACAGCACCTACCATATAAAACCTCTAAACATTACCCTCACTTACTCTCTTCCATCCCGCTGCCAGATCTCCAACACTCCCATGTACCCCTTCAATCCCTAGTGCTGTGGAAGTTATATCGTGTCATCCACAACAAAGAGACAGGATGACATATTTTCTTGAGACCTATCTGAATACGCCCGATGATACAGATAGGGAGAGGTAGAAAAATCAGAATACAAGTGAGTGACATGGAGATCTGTCCTGTCTCATCAGACATTCAGCATGGAAGTGACTTTAGACGAGTTCTGGTAAGCCATAACAGAGGGGTAGAAGATTACAGAGGGCAACTGCATGCATTTGAATTCTTGCCAAGAATTTGCGCTTGAGGTGAGACTACTATCTAACAGTATAATTAGAGCATTTAGGGAGAAAGTTGGGGGAAGTGAACAGAGTTCTGCCAGTTGTGCTGAGACCAGTCCTTTTGGAGGTTCCTTCCTCTTTCTTTTTTCCTATTCATGAGCAGCACAGGGTGATGACACTCTGAGTCACTGCGAAGAAAATGAATAGTCAAGGTATTTAAGTGGAGGGTGGGGGTACCCCCAAACCGGAAAGATAGTAGTTCCTTTCCAAACCATCTCACTTCCTTTCTTTAGTTTCTGAATAGAATATTGGAATTTTTTTTTTTTTAAATAGCAAACAAAGAATCATCTTGTTCACATACTGGCATCTTGTCCTCACTGCATATCTGCCAAATTAAGACCGGAATTTACCTGAATAAGGTAGTTTTGGAGTTTGGTTTTTTTTCTTTTGTTTTGTTTTGTTTTTTGTTTGTTCATTTTTTGTTTTTGTTTTGTTTTGCTTTTAAGAAGGGGATACTTTGGGCAAGATTCTATAAATAAACTTAAAGGAAGAAATATATAATTTGTTATAGATCATGCAAAAACTCGTATGAAACAAACCACATGTTCAACGCAGTGTTTATAAAGCAGGGACTTTGTGCATTCAGCAGTTCTGCTGTTAGGCTGGAGGGCTAGTCAGCTTTAAAACTTTCTCAAAGGTTTAATCGTAGACTGGAGATATGAGTGTTAACTGGTTAATATGTAAGGTGACAAAAGAGAGATATAAACAATAATGATTAACCAAGAGTTTAAGGATCAAGATGGAGTAAATACATCACATTTATTTGATGTGATGTTTCAAATCTTACTGAAATTAAATTAACAAAAAGGAACAGATGTCAACTAAAGAAATAAAGCTTAAACATTATCAAAAATAATATATTGTGCTTCTAAAGCCACCGCCCTAATAAGACAACTGTTTCTTACACATAGGAGCCGCCATCTTGCCTGACCTCTTAGCAGTATTCAACACTGCTGACCACACCTTCCTTCTTGAAATACTATTTTCTTGGTTCCAGAATTACCCAACAGATCTCCAGCCTGGAAGTCACCTGTGATAGCTGTTCCTCCTTAATAAGACCTCTTAATATTATAGTTCTTGAAACTTAAAATGGGCTTTTTCCCCCCCAGATATTCTATACTCTTTCTATACAATAGCATCAATCACCATCTTAAGGTCAATGGCTCCCAAATAGCTAATTTCAAACCAGATCTATTTTCTGATGTATTTTTCCAAACCCGTACACTGTCTACTTGACTATTCAACTTGGTTCTCTGACAAGATCTCAACCTCAGGTCCAAAATGCATTTTTAAGTTTTCTTTCCTAAATTCCCAACTGTATGAAATATGTGAGTGAATCACCATTTACCCAGTGGTTTAAGGAAGCAAATGAAGATGGTCATTAATGTTTCCATCCTTGCTCCCAATCTATTAGCAGACTTTATTATTCTCACCTCCAGAATGTAGTTGAATCTGTCCCCTTTTCCTCATCTTTCCAGTTTTAGATCTTATCTAAACTACTTTTGTCTCTCTTACTGTACTGCTACAGTGGTCTACAAAGTGCCTTCCCTTCCTCTACTCTTGATTTATTTCAACCCATTTCCCATACAGCACAAAGTGGTCTTAAACTATAAATAGGTCCCTGCTACCCCTGCACTCTAGAAACTGCAGTGGAATTGATAAGATAAATCTCGAAGGCGTCGCATGATCTAGTTCCTCAGGGTACTCCACTCTCCTTTCATGAATTATGCTCCAGCCACTCTGGTCCTTCTTCCACTTCTGTAATGGCATCAAGCCCTTTCCCACCTCTGGGTTTCTGTTCCTCTGCTCCCGCTGTTTCCACCTGGAACACTCTCCCCCAGCCTTCCCTCACTAACTCTGATTCTTCCTCCACTTCCCCAGTTTCCTTAACAAATACCCTCTTCCCCAAACCAGTTTAGGTTCCCCTATTATGTGCTAACCCCTTAGGTCCTGCATGATCACAGTTTGTAACTATGTATCTACTCATTCAGTATCTTTTTCCTGCATCAGACTGTGAGGTCACTAGGTCGTGAATCATATTCGTCATTTTCACTGCTGCATCCCCAGTGTCTAGTACAGTGCCCGGGGGTATGTTTAGTTTCAATAATACTTCTACAACTTAATGTATAGAAAAGTAAAAAATTAAGCTGGTCTCATAAAGTCTCCAGTTGACTATCCCATTTATTGTTTATAAAAGGTACATAATATTTCATCAAATAAAATGACTAAATGCACCTAATTATTTCCTGTTTCCTGGAGTGTTACTTAAATTTGCTCTCACGATTAATGCTGCTATAATAGAGCTGTTTCCTGAAAAGAAATTCACAGAGGTGGAAATCACAGGGCTATAGCTTCTGAATATTCCCCCTGAACAGGATCATCAATTTTTCTACAAAAGTATTATAACACATGACAGTACCCCCAAAATGACTGATCCTGAATAATTTAGTCATACTTTTTAAATGCTTATCAAAGAAAACATGCCTGCTCTCTGCGAACTCCAGTCCTACAACAAAGTCTCACAGTGCAGGTCATATACTCATTTTACGAGTCACAACAGTATTGACACTAGTTAAGTCTAATTTCTTGTAAGTCCTAGGAACAGTTCCCATTATATTTTATGTGTGGTAAAATTATAATGACACCAGGATGTCTGTCGGGAAGACATATTTATTATGAATATGACATCATAAATCTCATCTAGAGTCAAGGTTTTTAATTGACTCAACTATCAATTAAGAGCAATAAAATGTTCTTTTAACTTGTAACTTGCAGCCAGAAACTCATTGCCTTTACTCAAGTATGCATTATGAAAACTTGAATTAGAAACACTAAATATTGGGGCACCTGGGTTGCTCAGTCGGTTGGGCATCCGACTTCGGCTCAAGTCATGATTTCACGGTTTGTGGGTTCAAGCCCCACGTCTGGCTCTGTGCTGACAGCTCAGGACCTAGAACCTGCTTTGGATTCCGTGTCGCCCTCTCTCTCTGCCCCTCCCTGACTTGTACTCTCTCCTCTCCCTCTCTGTCTCAAAAATAAGTAAACATTGAAAAAAAGGAAACAAATATTTTCAGTAAGCTTTCTTTCCAAAGAAACAATGAATCTGAAAGTTTTCAAAATGCCCTTTTTTCTTTAGAAAAAAATATATAAATCTAAAGAGGGAAAACACATAGGACAAAAAATGGGTGAAGAGGTAGTCGTTCAGAGCCCACAGCACACTTAAAGCCAGGGGTCAAGGCTCTAGCAAGCAGAATTGTGATTTTATTCTAGAAAGACGTCTGCTTTGGGCCAGGTCTAAATGATGAGTGCTATAATGGAGTGGGTTTGAATCTGATCTGGTCCAGTTAAGCTTCTGGAAAACTGAGACATTTCCATGTCTGGTGTATTGGGGGGCTCTTTAAAGATGAGCATAACATGGTTCCTGGATTCCTGTTTTAAACAGGCTTATGTTCATCCCTGGGGCTGCACTCAGCTTTTCAGAGACAATCACTTCATGAATGGAGCTGTTTTTTTTTTTTTCTTCTTTCCCTTCCCTTCTTTCAATAAATAAATAGGCTTTTTCCTCCCAGGGCCTATGGTCCTAGACATTCTAGAGGATATAGAGAAGGTTCAGGCAAGTCTCAAGCCTCAAACGGGATGGATTAGACCTGTGCAAACATATTTGTATGGTGTAAACACACTGCAGCAATATACAGGTAACTGAGTGGAAGATGCCTCTGGCTGACACAATCAGTGAAGATTTCCAAAAGAAGCATTGCAGACAGCTCAACAAAGAAAGACAGGGTAGAATTCAGGCGTGCAGAGATGAGGCCTGGAGATTGGTATAGGAAAGGGCATCCAGGGCAAAGGAAATGCATTTCACCTTTAAAGTACTTTTTGTTCTCTTGGCTGGGTGGCCTAGGACAGTCCTTAATTTTTTTTTTTTTATGTTTATTTATTTTTGAAAGAGAGAGAGCACATGAGCAGGGGAGGGGAAGAGAGATGGAGACACAGAATCCGAAACAGGCTCTAGGCTCTGGGCTGTCAGCACAGAGTCTGACCCACGGCTCAAACACACGGGCCCTAAGATCATGACCTGAGCTGAAGTGGGACACTTAACTAAGACAAGCAGGCGCCCCCGTGCTTCTTAAACTTTGAAGTAGAAATGAATTGCCTGGCAGTCTCATTAAAAGGCAGATTCTGATTCTCTGGGGTCTGATTTGCCCGGGTAGCCTGGGTAAGCAGGATCTGCATTTCTAACAAGCTCCCAAGTGATGCCCAAGCTGCTGGTCTGAGAAGTGCAATTTAAGTAGTAAAGTCCTAGGCTGTGTGTTTCTACAGAAGTCACAGGGCCTCCCGGGGCTGGGCAGGTCCTTTTGGCCTAAAAGAGCTTCTGGAGACACAGCAGTGGAAGCTTCCCTCACTGTTACCCTCTTGGGAGAGCGAGGGGACCAGCATAAACAGAAGAGAAGGAGCTGTGTGTGTAAGAGAGGAGCCCCCTCCATCTCAGATATGAATGGATTGCATCATTCCCTCCTCTAAACCAGCAGCACAGAAGCTCGGAGAGAGATAGCAGCTCTGTGCCGTCACTGACTTGCTTGTGTCCTGGCAGAATAAAGGACTCTCTGTGAGCTCAAAGCCTAGCAGCTTTTCTGGATCTTGGTGGAGACAGTCATTTTAAACCAAAAACAAGTCTTTCACAAACACTGCTGAAATAAAGGAAGGAGTCATTAGGATGGTTCAGCCTGACAAACTCTGAACTTGATACAACAAACCAGTTTTGAGTGGAGGTGGGGGCCCTGCTACAGCAGAGGGTGATCAAAATAGTCTTAGTGTTTTGGGTTTTTTCCTGCTGGAGACTACTCTTCGAGAGTTTTAATTCATGCAAGGGAAAAGAGAAGAGTCATATTTGGTTGGCTATTTGATCAAAATTCAGAACTAGTCATTGTTGAAATTTATCTGTATAATGTCTTAAATCTTAACTAGGTCCTCACTTAATAAATACAAATGCTGAAATCTTTAAACTATTAATCTACCCCCCCCCCCAACGACCTTTTCTTTGGAGAGATAGTAATAGGTAGAAACACGAGGACATCTGGACAGGAGAAGGTAAAAAAATTTCAAAGCATTTCCATGTATGTTAAATAGTTGTTGTGAAAATAGGAATGCTATATACTGCACCTGCAGAGATAAAATATGATTGCTTATGGCAGAGACAGTGCTTCTAAGAAACAGCTCAGGTTGGAAATTGAAAACACATTCTGGGGTTCCCCTTCCCATTTTTCTTGCAGTTACCAAGATGGGTGGTCATGAGATGAAAGTAATATTTATTCAGCACTTGCTGTAGGTCAGGTATCGTGCTGTGTACATGACAGATGTGTTCCTTTTTAATCCACCAATTAAAACCATAAGTAGATGGTAATATGAGACAAGAAATCTAGTATCTAGAGAAGTTGCAGCCTTTATTCGAGGTTGTATAGCAAGGAGTTGAAACAGAAGTTCAAACCCAGAGGTTCTATCTAAAATAAGATCTGTACCCTCTCTACTATGGCATGCTGCCGAACATCAGCTTGTTTTCTGTTTCTCGCTGAGGACAGTCTGCTTCCTCTTAGAAGCTCTTCTTATTAGATGTTATGTCAAAGGCACATGGGGTTAGTGACTGGTTAAACTTAAAGACCTCTAACATCCCGCCCAAACATTCACATTCCCTTCTACCACAGTGCCTTTGCACATGCTGTTTTTAAAATCCTGCTTGAAGTTCCCTTTGGTTTTTTTGTTTGTTTATTTTGCACTTACTAACTATATCACCTTTCTCCTGCATACCTCAGTTTGGTCATTTCTTCAAGAAAGTCTCTCTTTCCTTTGCTCACTATTCCTTTCTCTCTCTCTCTCTCTCTCTCTCTCTCTCTCTCTCTAATTGTGCTTTACTTTATTGTGCTCCACGTATAGTGTGTTTTTTTACAAATTGAAGGTTTGTGGAAATAGGAAGAGAACTAGAAGTGGAGCCTGAAGATGTGACTGAATTGCTACAATCTCATGATAAAACTTTAACAGATGAGGAGCTGCTTCTTATGGATGAGCAAAGAAAGTGGTTTCTTGAGATGGAAACTACTCCTGGTGAAGATGTTCATTGCATGATGCCAGCCTCTGGATCAGTTAATTGCTACTTCCATCAATCATGCACTGACTGGGTAGCTGTGGTTATAGCCCCTCCTACAACTGCTGCAGAGTCAATACCCTTCTGCGGCTGGGCAGTTATAACCTAGGCCATATTCTGTGCAGTCTGAATGTTTGTCATCTCCTTCCTGGCTGACCTTCTGGAGATGCAGCAAACAGGCATCAGTGTGGAATGTGGCCAGCTCCTCCATGGAGGCTACTTTGGGCTTACCTATCCTTATTCACTTATGCAGTGCATATGCTTCCATCAAAGAATTGATTGGCCATCCTGGCCTATTTGGGGACATTGGGCAGGGAGTTGCACATCATGACATACCGGAGGCAGCGACTGCCCACCGTCCGCTAATTCCTCTGGCTCCTCCATCTTCCAACTCTGGCTGTTCCTGAGCCACCACATGGATTGGGCTTTTTTCAGACTCAACCCAGGCTCCAGTTCCTGCTCTTCTTCCCACTATTTCTATTATATACTTTTTACACTTTAATAGCCCATACCTCTGATTGTGAAAGTTATCACAGATGCAATTTTACACTTATGCATGTGTTCAAAATAACAGATTCTTTCTTTTTAGAGATCAGGTAATCAACTATTTGTCTCCTGTCTCCAGTGACTAACCTGAGTGGTGACAGCTGGTAACTGTCATTTGTTGATGGGCTCCTGCTTCTGAGTTAGGCATTGGATGAAGGTGAGGGAAATTGAAGATTTTTAAGACTTGTTCCCTGTACTCAAGGAACTAACAATCTGATTGGAAATGCATGGCTAATATATATTAATTAGTAAATTAGGGGCAGATTGTTGTACTGTGGCAACTCAGTTAAAAAAAGGTGGACTTCATTTATAACCTAGCTAGAATCCTTAAAGAGTAAAACCATATACCAATACTAACTGTGTGCAAAACAGAATAGGGTCCAAGCATAAGTTCCATAAGCCCATTTGAATTCTGCAGGTCTCGGGGCGCCTGGGTGGCTCAGTCGGTTAGGCGGCCGACTTCGGCTCAGGTCACGATCTCGCGGTCCGTGAGTTCGAGCCCCGTGTCGGGCTCTGTGCTGACAGCTCAGAGCCTGGAGCCTGTTTCAGATTCTGTGTCTCCCTCTCTCTCTGCCCCTCCCCTGTTCATGCTCTGTCTCTCTCTGTCTCAAAAATAAATAAACGTTAAAAAAAAAATTGAATTCTGCAGGTCTCCCAGATCCCACCTCCTCATGTCACTAGAAGTGACAGGTTGCACTCGTAATTTACAAATGATACATACAGACACTAGCCACAGACCTATCCCTAGCTGGGGGTGATTCCTGATATCACCAGGGGAGCCATTATGAAAAGCAAAACAATATTGCCAATATTCCAGGGGCTATGACCAACAAAAACGGCGGTTACATGGATCAACCTAAAAGTTAAGTTGAGACTTCCTGAATTTCTTACCTGAAAGCATATCATCAGAATGAAGAATCTGAAAAGCTGTTAGCGATACACTACGTAGAATTTTTTTTTTTAAATACAGACTTTAACTAGTCTCAAAGACATTGATTGATGATGCTATAAGTGATGCTGTTAAAAATAGTTACCATGCACAATTCCCTAGATCAAGGTGTCTTTGTCCATATCAGTTCGTACCATTTGTTATTTAGACAGCCCTTCCTTCTATAGCTGTAGGCAACCTGGGGCGTCTAAATTTGTGGGTGCTTCAGGTTGAGGTTGACACTGGGCAGTAACTCAGTTTTTTTCTTGCACCACTTAATGCTCAGAAAGAGGGCTTTGCCAAGTGGTCTGGTATCCTTACGACCAGGAGTGAACTGTGTGACCAGAGAAAACTGCTTTCACATTTCTCTTTTCTATTCCAGAATATACTAGTAACTTAAAAGCCAGTAACTTGGCATCCAGATGCACTATAAGGCATTTTTCAGTTTTATGATTTCATGATTAGACATCTAGAGAAAAAAAAAACTAACTGTTCTTACTCTCTTGTGCATGGGATATTTTTGCAACTATATGCAAAAAACTGGTAACAAGGCTTCATGGAGAGGGGAGCTTTCTCTTTCCTGCAACTTTTGGACTAAACTTTTTAATATCAGTGTTATTTACTACTAGTAATGAAAATAACTTAAAAAACAAATACAATTAATTTAAAATTTAAGCAGTACAAGTACGTTTTACTTGTAAAAGTACAGAGCCCCTCCCTCTAGAAATGTTTACATGCTGTTCTCGTTCTTCTTTACAATTTTACCATTATTGTGATTTGTTTTAGAAATAATGATTCTTAGGATCTGTGGAGGAAAGGACAGACATACAGAAGATTTGGATGATGTAAATTGCTATATATTCCGCAAATATGTGTAACTACTTGGTATGTGATAAGTCTGAGGCTAGGTACTTCCTCCTTTCCATAACTTCTCCAAGGCTTCTTGTGTAAACATCCAAGCATTTTTTTTTCTTTGAGAGTTCTGCAAACTTAAAATGTTTTTCATAGACTAGTGGTGGTTTGTTCCTCAAGAATGCAACGACCAATGTGCTCACCTGCCTCGACAGTGATCCAGGGCGTGGAGGTAAGTCCCAGGTGTCTGTTGAGGCAAAGACTGCCTTGATAACCTGCAGAGGAGACGAGAGGGTAGCCTTACAGAGGGCGGGAGTCATTTTGAGTGGCTGGCAATAGAAACTCCTACAGAGATAGCTTAATTCACAAAATTGTGGAATTGCCCAAAAGCTGATTCCAAAGATTTGTCAACAGAATCCTGCACAGGCTAAAAGAGCTTTGTTAAATCAAAGAAAGTTCCTACTTAAGACAAGTCTTGTAAAGCCGTAGAACTTGTTTGGTTAAATTCTATTTCATATAGGTATGAAGGTGAGAAGAATGCCTTATATTTGCTTAAACCTTGGTTTTCTCTTGGTTTTCAAAGCCCTTAGGCATACCTTATTTCTCTGAACCCTCACAAAAACGCTATGAGAACTGTCTGGCAATTTCACACATGATGAAAAGGCAGCTTAGAAGTGGAGCCTCTGGTCAATAGAAGCCTGGTAGGAAATGGCTGAGGTTTAGACCAGGACCTGGGAGCCTTACCTGAGGGCACTCCGCTAGGCCCACCACACACCTCTCCAGTTATAAGCAGAGCACGTGCGGCTTTGTTAGGGAAATCCATCTGATTTTCCTAAGATCACAACAGTGAATGTGCCCTAGGTATCCCCAATTCTCCCTTCTTCCCCTGCAGACCGCCTTCCTGGGTCTGTAGCCAGCCGATCTTCCTAGGGTTGGGTTTGGATTACTCCCCCAGCATCTTTGCTAGCAAGTGAATAAAGTTCAGGCTCCACAAACTGGCCGTCAAGTGCTCTGCCTCTAGCCCCCATCCATCACTTCAATCCCCTTTCCCATTTTGGTATGCTATTTCTTGCCCCTTACACTCTACCCAAGCAGACCAGTGAACCACCACTTAGGACCCCAGCAGGGCACAGGCTAGGGTGAGGTGTGCTGCAAAACTTATGGGGATGTCACGGAACTCAGGAACCAAGATAAATAGTGTGATGCAATCTTTTAAAAATTAGTGCAAAAAAATGCATGATGAAAAATATTAAAATTTAAAATAAAGACGGGGTCAGCTTGACTGGTTTTTCCTTTTTCTTCAGACTCCGAAATGCCTCTTCAGGGCACTGTTACTGATCCTGCATTGACTTCCCCCTGAGTACTTACATCAATGATGTTTCACAAAATTTGTTCTCATTACCCCTTTCCACACCAGTAACTTATCTTCTTGAATGCCCCAGCATTTAGCTGTAGCCCTCTTTTGTCTGGACAACCCATTTCCCTTGGTAACTGGTAGTACTCGGGTGGCCATCTGAATCATCTTGAATCCTTTCCAGTGCCTTCCTTGCTGAGTGGGCACTCAGCACCTCAAGAAAGAAAAAGAAAGAAAGAAAGAAAGAAAGAAAGAAAGAAAGAAAGAAAGAAAGAAAGAAAGAAAGAAAGAAAGAAAGAAAGAAAGAAAGAAAGAAAGAAAGAAAGAAAGAAAGAAAGAAAAAAATGCAGCAATCACAATCCTCAAATTAGCTCTCTCAGGCTGAGCAGGGAAGGAACCCAGATATATTTCGTTTGGTCCAGTGTTGTTAAAAAAAAAATTGCACTTGTATCAATGATGTAAAAATCAGGATGTTATACATGAAAAAAAAATCGAAATCTTTGTCATTTCTTGAAAAATCAGAAAATCTAGCAAAGGTAGGCCCGAATTGTTCCATGACAGCACTGGGCGTTTAGAACTTCTCTGCCTCCTGGCTGGGTCACTTATTTGCATTACCTGCCATGCCCCGTTAGCTCTTTGAGTTTGGACCTTAGGCTTGAGTGCACTGGATAAAACACATCTGCTGGATCCACTCCTTCTCTCCTGGATAATAAATGCTTCCTTGTCCTTTCCAGTAGAGTCTTGCAGAGAGGCTCACGGAAGCCGCTTACCTTTCCAGCCCACAAACTTCTCACAACCCGTGAAACTTGCACTGCCCTCCGCACCCTGTTTTTCCCCAGCCCTCTGCTCCAGGGCCCCCTCTCCTGCGCTGGCCCATCCTTCCCTCCTCCAGCCCCACACCCCGCGGTCGGGAGCCCGGGGCGGGTCTCCGGGCCACCACCGCAGCTCTCTGCCCCGGGCCAGGGCGCTCGGGCTCGCCCACGGCGGCACTGGGCATGCTCAGAGGCGGCCGCGGGGGCAGGTTTGCTTCGCAGGCGCTCGCACTCGGCGGCGGGCGGGCGCGCGGCTGCAGCTGTAGCTCCAGCGCCAGGAGTTGGAGTTGCCGGGAGTTTCCCCCCCCCCCCCTCCCCACCCCGCCTCCCTCTTGGCGCGCGGCAGCGGGAGCCGGCGCGGGAGCCGCGAGCGGCGCCGAGCCAGCACCCGGGCCGGCGGAGCCTTGTCCGGAGCCCGGAACCCCGCGCGGGGCAGCCCCCGGGGAGGAGCCTCGCCGGCTGGGACGCGTGCCACTCACTGGCACTGCCGGCGCTCGAGCCCGGCTGCAAGGTAGGGCCGGGTCGTGGGCCGCCGGGCTGGCGAGGCAGAGGCCAGGGCGGGGGTGGTGGGGGGGAGATGCGGCTGCTGCGGCCGCGGCGGTCAGGGCGCCCGGCGCTCGGTCCAATGCGGGCGGCCAGGGCAGGGACCCCACTGCGGGGCCGGAGGAGTAGGCAGGCGCCCAGACAGATGCTTTCAAGTTGGCGGGCGGCGGGAGTGGGGGCTTTGCGCCCCGGCGCAGCTGCTGTGCGCGCAGACAGGGACTCGGTCCCTGGTTTTCCCCAAACCTGGGACCCGGTGTGCGGGTAGGTTTGGGCAAGCCGCGGAGCGGAGCAGTTTCCTCCGAGAAAGTTGAGGATGGAGCCCTTCTTTCGGCACTGTCCCCGCGGTAGGACGAGTCCCGGGGGTGCCGCCCCGAGGCCCCAGTGTGGAGGAGCCGAGTGGGTCGCTGCTCCCCTGGGCTGAGTTCCTCCACCCCTGGCTGAAATCTGCGAATCACCGGATCTTCGCTTCTCTGGCGTCTTCTAGGAAAACCATTCATGCCAAAACTGAGGTAGGCGTCTGAGCGGCACGGCTCCCTGCCTCCAGGGCTTGTAGCCGGGCTCTGCCCCTTCTCCAACCTCCGACGTGGCGAAGGGCTCCCCGTTCCGAGTTCGCGCTGGTAGCGCGCGCCGGGGCAACATGGGGCAACGTGGCTGGGGTAGGTGGATGATAGAGTTTTTCCTCCAGGCTTTCCTCAGGTTTACAGCACCCCACCAATCCCACCCTGTTCATCTTCGCAGAGGACAGGACTTGAAAGGAAGGGCCAGGTGGAGAATTTGAGTTGACATTCTGATCCTTAGGAGAGGGTGCCTGGATCGTATCTGCCTTGGGCTCTGGCCCCAGGACTTCATAAGGAATTCTCTCCTTTCTTATTCTTCCCCAGGGACTGGGTGGCAAAGAATAGGGCCAATGGGTCTACCAGGACGCCTGCCTCTTTCCTCGGGCTTCTAAGATAGATTTGCAGGCCACCCCAGGACCCTGAAACTGGCATTGTGCAGATTGCCAGAGTGTGGAGGATGCTGCCGCTTTCTCCTGGCTCCACTTTTTTCACTTCTTGTTTTGAGTTTTGGGGTTTTGCCTGCACACGAGTCAGAGCTGCGCTGTCATAACCCCGGGTGGGGTGTGTTGGGGGTGGGGGGGGTTGTGGAGAGTGGCGGTAGAGAAGCTTCAGCCAGGCAGTGAGCGGCTGTTCGCCTCAGAGGCTGCTAGTGGGAGTTGGTCCAGAAATGATTATGCAGGCTAGAAATATGCCTCTCTCTCTCTCTCTCTCTCTTTTTTGGCTGAACACCTTGGCTGTTGGGTTTGTGTGTTAAGTTCTTAAAGGGGCACCCACACATCGCTCAAGTGCCGTGTTGTAGGAGCTGATCGTTTTTCTGCTGCACATTTGTTTTTTCTTTGCTGTTTCCTCAGGGTGAATCTGCTTTGGGGCAGATTTCCAGCTGTGGGAATCACATGGTGTGGGTACACAGGTTCTAGAGTCAGATCTGAGGTCAAGTTTTAGCTTTACAGCTGATGATGGTGCAGATAGACAAATAGCCACTCTGAGCTTGTTTCCTCTAGTGTCAGATGGAGACACTTAGTGGCCTCACCTCCTTTCATTGCAGGGTTGTTGTGAGACTTGGATGAGATAATAGAAATGAAAGTTCTGAGGAAACTTGGAAGCACCTTTCATATCCTATTATGGCTACGCTCTTTACTCAGTGTTTCTGAATTAACTAATTCTTTCCATTTTAACGGGACACCTAAGCCTTCTGCCCTCTACCCATTCCTCACCAAGAGGTTTAGTTGCTCAGGCCTTTGGAAGTAGCTGTTTATCTTTTTTCTTTGTATTGTTTCCCTAAAATCCACCTCTCTTGATTTTAAGGGTTGAGGCTCTAGTCCTCATATTTATTTGAGGGAAGCAGCATGGTGTAGATTAGGAGATCTCCAGGGTTGCCTTATCAATGTTCAGAGTCCTGGCCCCCCATGTTGGCTTGTCAGCAAGACCCCTGTTAGACAAATACAGTTGATGAGTCAGCAGACCCTGGGCTGGAGCTCTGCCTTGGCCTCTAAGTGACCTTGAACTAAAGACTCAACCTTTCATCAGTCTATGAGGTTAAAGAGCCAATAATCATCAGACGGGAACAGGTGGGATTTCCTCTCACTCAGTTAATAAGGGCTTGATCAGGCTCCTGAGCCCCCCACGTGCTGCATCTTTCCTAATCCTGGGGCAGAAGTTCTCCAGCATGAGCACTGAAGTCAACTGGAGGGCTTGTTAGGGGCACCTGGCTGGCTCAGCCAGTGGAGTATGAAGACTCTTGATCTTGGGGTTGTGAGTTCAGGCCCCACGTTGGGTCTAGAGATTACTTAAAAAAATAAATAAAAATCTTCAAACAAACAAACAAACAACCAAAACACAAAGATTACTGGGCTGCACTGCTTAGAGTCTCTGATTCTCTAGGTCTAGGGTTGAGGGAAGGGGGTCCAAGAATTTGCATCACCAGCTAGTTCCCGATGATGCCAATGCTGCTCGTCCGGATCCCATGCCAATAGAATCACTGACGTACCAGGTGAGAGACAGTAAGAGAGAGGTGAGGTTTGTTCTAAAATAGCATTATTTTAATACCACACGTACAGAGATAGGGTGCTTTAGGAACTTGCCTGAAGCAGCTTATATTTCCAATACCTGTGCCACTTACCATTGTCCAGTTTTAATAATTCTGATTGCTCTTCATTTTTTTAAGTTTATTTATTTATTTTGACAGAGAGAAAAAGCACAAGCGGGGGAGGGGCAGAGAAAGAGAGGGAGAGAGAGGGAATCCCAAGCAGGCTCCTTATTGTCAGCACAGATCCGTACACAGGGCTCAATCTCACAAACCGTGAGATCATGACCTGAGCCTCCATCAAGAGTCAGAAGCTTAAGGGACTGGGCCACCCAGGCGTGCCGCAACCCCTCCCCGATTGCTCTTTCAATGAGTGGATTTTACACAAAAAAGGTAGGATTCCCCCTTCTTTTCACACTGTATAATACTCAGGTTTCTAGGTCACTCTTGAGTAGACTGAGATCTGTGACCTTGATATTGATAAATCTAGCAACTACCCTATTCCTTTCCTAGGAGATCTCAGACATTTTTGCAGAGGAGTTGCATAAAGTTATGGCAGCTTGAACCTTAAGACTGGAGAACAGGTTGAATTGCCATAAGCAAATTTTAATAAAACTGACAATGTGGTGCCTTCTCTGCATGGACAGCGTACCCAGGCCAGGAGGCAGGAGGAGGTGAAGGATACTCCCTGACAGAAGTTCTGTGGTGGTCAGACCTGGCAAAGGCCTTCCATTCCTTCTGTCAAATGGTGGTGTTGGCAGTGACCGAGATCCTCTCTCACTCTGTGGGAGAGGAAGGCCAACTTTCATGGGAAGCCGTGCTGTATCAGTGCCTCTCTGTGTCCTTTCACTGATAATCAAGCACTGCTTGGGCACAGCCCAATCTTAAGTTCTCCTTGTCCCCCAAGCTAGGGTGAGAGCTCACCAGGACTAGTAGTGGCCTTGAACTTCAGCTGCTTTGTATCAGAGAGGCCTTGGGAGGGAGCCTGCGTGAGTCAGGAGGGCGCTTGAGATGCCATCCTAGAGAAAGAATAAGGTCATGTAGCACCCAAACCACTCGGCGTAAGAGGAGGTCAGCACTTGAACACATTCTCGTGTTGCCGTGCCAGATGGAAGCCAGCCTGACCATCGTGCTTTATCTTAGCTTTCCATTTGTGCTTTGTTTTAGTTTTAAAATGATTAGCACTAAAGAGACCTATCAGTAAAATCAGAAACCTATTCAAAAACTCAAGTGTACCATTTAGTGTTTTAGTAGATAAAACCGCAAGGCCCATGCCTGTCTTCCTGATGGTAATCAACCCTCAGTGAAGGAACCACCTTCCGGTTGTAATTCTTAAGATTCACTCGCTCATTTAAATAGTTTCTCCTACTTAACATGAGTAGGGAACGTTTCTATTTTAAAATTCTTTCCCATAACTTGATGTTTATATTTTGGGTGTTACCCCTACTTTTCACTGCTAGATTTTTTTCCAGTGTGGGGGAGGCTTCTTTCCTTATCACCGTCGTTAGCTTTTCTTAGTGCGTGACCGCTTGGTATCTTCATTCCCTTGGATAAATCTGTTGTGAGACATTTGTGATACTTTCTTTCTCTTTGATCCTCGGGGCTGTTGGTCCTGGGTCATAGAGACTCACAGCCCATTCCTGGAACACTGTTCCCCACCACCTTCCTAGAGCCTGCTTCAACTAAAACTCGGGTTGTAGGGTTGTAGGGCACTAGCTCGATTCTAAGATGCATTGGATCCGCGCACCCCCCCCCCCCCCCCCCCCCCCCCCCCGCCACACACACACACCGCCGGGCAGTTCATCCTTTTCCAAATTCAGAAATCTGGATGGGTCTTCAAAATTATGAACACCTTAAATATATGGTTTTCTTTTCTGTTTTTCTATAAACTGACACGCAAATAGAGCAACTTCCAATTGACAACATTCTAAAACAAAACAAATTTGGTTCCTTACGCCAGTAGAAAATAGTTTCTACCCCGTGCTGTCCAGCTGATAGAATTAAGCAGCAATTGAATTAGCTCAGCAGTTTCCAGAGTACTTCGTCAGAAGAGTCAAAAGAATGCTATCAGGGAGGCGTTAATAGGTGTGCTCTTGAAAAGGGCAGATCAATTTGGAAGCTCTGCCTGTTATTTTTCCCTCTTAGAGATTCCCACCATGTGCATCATCATATCAAAGTCTCTCAGAAGTACTAGAGTTAACAGTCCCAACAATTGTGTTTATTCAATTAAACGCTTCCCAGAACACATTTTTGAGGTTATGTGTGGATCTTCTAGTATTCCATTACCAAATGAGCACATTCCCTCAATTGTGATATGTTATTTAACATCAACTATGGATGGAGTGGTTTCACCTAGTATATAGGGGCATTCACTGAGCATGAATATTCATTGATTAATGGCTCTATACGTGATTACCGTTTTTTTTATTTCAGGGTAAAGAGAAGCCATTGTAAACTATGGTGGCTAGGAAAATCTCCATGGAGGGGATAGACTGAAAATATAAATGATGGGTGGTTGTACTTTTGTAGAGAAGAGAAGGGCATTGTAGGTTGGTGGCATAATGTGGTGGTGGTCAAAGAACCTGTTCTTTCTGGATTCTGTGAATTCACTGAAGTAGCCATGAGTTCTGGTGACCACGGACGAGCTGCTTGTAGATAAAGAGGAGGGGAGGCATGATATTCTGGTTGAATACATGGGATATCAAGAGAGAAAGTATTTCTAGGCCTTTCGAGGAAAGTCGGTCCAAGTACGGAGGGAAGTCCAGCTAAAGAGTCTTGGGTATTTGGGAGATGAGCTTTCCAGGAAAAGGGGTTGTGACTGGAGTTTCAGAAAACAGCCCAAAGAAAGAACTCTTACAGTTCGACAGTAAAAAGGCAACCCAATTTTAAAATGGACAAAGACTTCAAATAGACAGCTCTTCAAAGAAGATACACAGATGGTCAGTGAGCAAATGAAAAGATGCTCAACACCATTTAGTCATTGGGGAAATACATCAAAACCACAATGAGATACCACCTCACACCCATCAGGATGGCTGTGATCAAAAAGACATAATAACAACTGTTGGTGAGGATGTGGAGAAATCAGAACTTTCCTATATCACGTTGGTGATGGGAATGTAAAATAGCACAGCCACTTTGGAAAACAGGTGGTTCCTCAAAATGTTAGACATAGACGTACCTCGTGACCAGTTTCACTCCTAGGTATATACCCCAGAGACCAGAAAATGTGTTCACACAAACATTTGTACACAGATGTTCACAATAGCATGATTCGTAATAGCCAAAAAGTGGAAACAACCCAAATGTCCACCAGTGGATGAATGGACAAACTGTGATGTATCCATACAATGGAATACTGTTCAGCCATGAAAGGGAATGAAGTTTGATTCATGCTACGTGGATGAATCTTGAAAACATGCTATATGAAAGAGGCCAGACACAAAAGGCCATATGTGTATGATCCCATTTATATGAAATGTCCAGAATAGGTGAATCTGTAGTGTCAGAAGGTACGTTGCTGGTTGCCAGGAGCTGGGGGGAGGGCGGAGGGGAATAACTCTTGATGTTATTCCTTTGATGTTATCCCAAAAGCCTTCCTTTTGGGGTGCTGAAAACGTTCTGGAATTAGACAGTGGTGATGATTATACAACTTTGTGAATAGTCTAACAACTGTTGAATTGTACACTCCAAAAGGGTTAATTGTATGGTGTACGAATTATGTCACAATAAAAAAAAAATAAAGTAGCAAGAAGGCTCCTGCCTGGCGCTAAAGAATAATGAGAAAAAAGTGGTGAGAGAGAGATCGAGGAATCGGGTATTTGTTTCAGGCCAGATTTTCTCTGTGGGGGGAAAATAGCTAGATAATTCCTTCATCCTTGCTTGTCTTTGGGTCTTCTAGGATTGTCCTGTTGCTCTTTGTTGCACAAGTCCTTTCCCCGAATTAAAAGCGTTTTGTGCCAACTTGCTCCTGAGTCAGTGGGATGGTTTTTGTGGCAGATGTGCCTTGTGATCTTCAGAGTGGAGAATGTTCCTGGACTTCCCTCCAGAGGCGAATTCCATATTTAGGCTTCCTGGTTGCGAACCACCAAAGGGTGATAGGTTGTGCTGACTTGGCAGTTAATCTTTAGGTTCTCCCTTAAGATTTGACCATAGTGTCATCTTCCAGTTTGTCTGTGGAGCTCTGTCAAGACTTGCCCTTTAAAAAAAAAAAAAAAAAAAATCTCTGTATCAAGCAGGGTTTAGGTGCCACTGCTGGCACCACACCAGCATCAAAGTGTTTGGACCCCAAAGTCATGATACTAAATGAGCTTTTAATGTCACCAAGGCGAGGCTGCCATCCCCTTGATAGAGATGTTTCTCCTCTCTTTAGTGGTGAGATGTAGCTCGGCTTCTCAGACTCGGGGGCAGCAGCACTGGGGATCTCGTTAAGGTGCCGAATTTGATTCAGCAGGCCTGGGTTGGGGCCTGAGATCCCGCCGTTTTAACAAGCTCCCGTTGATGTGGTTGCTGCTGGTCCACGGACCGCTCTGAGTAGAAGCTGATGCAGCGTGGAGCAGGTGGCTTTGGACTAGGACAGAGCTGAACAGGAGCTGTGGCAGAGCCACCAATTTGCTCAGGGAACTTGGGGGCAAGGTTAGTAACATGTGAGAGACAACTTTCTGTCTTTATTATTTTTTTTAATCTATATTCAAGTTAATATACAGTGTAGTCGTGGCTTCAAGAGTAGAGCCCTGTGATTGCTTTCTGACATATGACAGCCAGTGCTCATCCCCAAAAGTGCTCTCTTTAATGCCCGTCACCCATTTAATACCCACCCCCCACTCCAGCAGCCCTCAGTTTGTTCTCTGTATTTAAGAGTCTCTTATGGTTTCTTCCCTCTCTTGTTTTTATCTTATTTTTGCTTCCCTTCCCCTATGTTCATCTGTTGAGTTTCTCAAATTACACATATGAGTGAAATCATATGCTATCTTTCCCTGATTTGTTTTGCTCAGCATAATACACTCAAGTTCCAACCACATTGTTGCAAATGGCAAGATTTCATTCTTTTTCATCTCCAAGTGGTATTCCATTGTGTGTGTGTATGACATCTTCTTTATCCATTCATCAGTTGATGGACATTGGGACTCTTTCCATAATTTGAGCCACAGCTTTCTTATCCATCAGATCAGAGTAAGACCTAGCGCGCGTAGAAAAGTACGCACCACAATGTGCCTGGAATGTCACATATTTGCCTTTTGCTTCCCTCAAGGGCTGAGAATTCCACGATTAAGACTAAAGGAAAAATATATATGGAAGAAAGCCAAGGGCATCACAGAGTGTTTGATTTGTGTGGATGGAATGGAGGGAGGATATAGGAGACAAGGTATGAATCCTAGTCCTCGGGGCAACTTTAATTTGCTTATTGGTCTTCAAATGAGCATAACTTTGGTAAAGTCACTGTGCTAGTCTCAGCTGAATCCGGATAACTTTTAGTCAAGGTGTTGGGCCTTTACTCAGCTCTCATGGAGTTGATTTCTTTTTGACCAGATCATCCCTCAACTGCTCTTTGGGTGCTCCCATTCCTTAGTATGGTGGTCTCTTCCCATCCTTGCCTAGCTGCCTTCCCCCCTGACTTACTGATGTTTATCTCATGCAGATGAGAGGAAATGGCGCTCAAACGTAAACCATTGAGTTTCGTGAGCAGCACGAGTGAAAGTTTCTGGGGATGAGGGTGAAAACGTTTACTTCATTGACTTGAGAAAACCTAGGTGTTTCGTTAATTTGCCTTAACTCTGGGCAGGTTGGATTGAATTGGATGAATGGGTAACAACCGAAGAGGAAGAATTGGGAACTAAATCTTGGCACTGGCTGTAATTTTCCTACCTGGAGCCTGTATTACTTGGCCTCACTGGGCCTCAGTTTCCTCTGTGTTATTAGGGACTGGCCTGGCTCATGGGGCTGGCTTTTGAGGCTGGCATGCACAGCACCTGGGAGGGCATTCTGAGCTCTAAGAGGACCCACCTCTGTGAAGTATGCCCTGTCACTCCCCAGTGCTGGCTTAGGTAATGGCGTCTGCATAGGGTTACACAAGGTGAGTTGTGGTTTGTTAACTTTGGTTCTGTTTCTATCTTCTTTATCATCATTTGAAGTGAGAGGAAACAAGAGAATGTGTTTACATTTCAATTAAGTTGACAGATCCTTCTCACTTTCTACAGGGAAAAAATTCACACAAACAGTTCCTACGGTTTTAACAAAACCCCAAGTGCAGTAAATCAAACTGGTTTCTACGACCTCACAGCCTGAAATTCATTGCTTTCCTGAGGATGGTAATTTCGCCCCATGAGGCTCTGTTTTCCCACCTTGTTTGACTGTTTTGTGGATTGCCACGTGTGGATATTTCATGCCTGATTTTGAAGAAAATGAGATTGTTCACTTTGTTATAGCGCTAGGGCTGAACATTTAAACTGATGTTGCATCAATATCAAATAATCAAAGGCAAGGTATTCAGGCTGCAGCTGAATACACTAGGTCTCACTGCACTTACTGTCCTTCTGAAAGGTGGAGGTGGAGTGTCACTCGAATTGGGAAAGATCTGATTTCTGAGGCGAGCGAATGTGTGTGCTCTAATCTGGTTGCCTCTCCTGACCACTGTTGGTAAGGAAAATTGGTCAGAGAGGTTATGCCTCAGCGATCTCTTTGTTTTTAGACCGCCTGGCAATGTGTTGCTTCACACAGTCTCAGATGAAAGCCAGCAGTATCTGCTGGTTGAGAAGTTAATATTATTCTTGAAGAATTTAATCTACCCTATCATTAAGTCGCAATAAGGAAGCTGTCCTGCTAAGGAGGAGCTAGGTATATGAAGCTGGGTGTTCCTGAAGTAAGGCCTTTTAAAATTAAATCCTTATGCAACTACTGTATAACAAGTTATTAAAAGAAAAGAAAAACTACCCTAAAGGTAGAAATTTGGTGCTTATAAAAAGAGCTCAATGCTCATAAAACGGGCATATTTCCAAATTCATCCACATTGTCAACCACACAGTCACTGGTCTATCTAGTAGCTGATTTTTAAAAATGGGACAGGGAATTCTGAACTCAGACACCCTATTTTGGAACAGCCCTTGCGCTCAAGATCCCAACGGCTGGGATCTTCATTTTTGTATCCCCGAGGCCTAGCATGTCTGGCATATAGGAGAGAATCAATAAAAATATACTGAGCTGGACAGCTGCTTTCTCCTGGGATTCCCTTCCACTGTCTCGTCCATTAGTTTTTGTCAGTATATTATTTTTACTATTTAATATTTCCCTAGAGATTATTATATGCTAACATAGTACATAGGTTCTAAGCACTTCATTGATACTGATTCCTTTTGTCTGCACGACCCTCAGAGGTAGGTACTGTTGTATATTTATCCCTACTTTACAGTTGAAGAGTGTGTATCATTTCCAAAAGTGACCTGAAAAGCGCTGTGTTTAAGATGGAAAGCTCATTACAGAGCAGCTCGTGATACGGCTGTGCAAATGACAAGTGTAATAACTCACGTTGGCATGGAAATTTCATAAAGAACCTATGCTGCTGGCCCCTAAAACTCTTGAAAGTAACCCCCCAGAGCTCCTCAAAATCTCCCAAACTGTCCTCAGTTTCTCCCGCTTTCCAGCTGCATCCACCATGTATGTGGTCACGTCCTGCCGGCATATGGTCTACAGAGTGCTCTCACAGGATCTCATCTTTTTCTAGATGACAGCAGTGAGGCCTGGAGAGTCAAACTCCTTCTGAGGCACAGGATCGCCTGGGTTGGCTGGGAGCAGGACCCCGTGCCTCTTGCTCTTCACACTAGGCCCGAGTGCTTACATAAATTTATGCTAAGGGACAGTTGAATTGGTTTGCCCTGTGTGGCTTCGCACGGGAGGAGGCAAATAGATGGGTTTGAAGTGTAACATACACACAGAAACAAGCGCTAATTACATGGGTACCATTAAGGGAACTCACTCTGTGAACACATCCATTTAGTCTTAGTACAGGTCAAGAAAGAGAGAGAGCCACCAGCACCCCAGAATCTCTCCTTGTGCCGGATGGTTCTGTCCGCCTCCATGGTAGCCACTCTCCTGACTTCTAGTACTACGGATCACTTTTGCCTCCTTTTGAGTTTTATATGAATACAGTCATTCTTCTGTATTCTTTTGTGTCTGACTTCTTTCTCTCAGTATTGTGAGGTTCAGCCATATTGCTCATGTAGCATAAGCTGGATTGTATTCTGTTATATTAATATACCACAATTACTAATGATGGACATTTCAGTTGTTTCCCATTTGGGGGTTGTTATAAATCATGCTGCTGTGGGCATACATGTGTATATGTCTTTGGTGCACATAGGTATGTATTTCTGGAGTGTGCATGTGGGTATAATTGCCAGGCCTTATGATAGGAGTATGTTTAGCTTTAGTAGATACAGCCAGGCAGTTTTCCAGTATGCCATTCAATTTATAGTCCCATCTGGTGTGAATGAAGAGTCCCCTTTCTCTATTTTCTTGCCAGTACTGAGTTTGATAAGTCATTTTAAATTTAGCTCTTCACATGTTTGTGTAGGGGGTCTCTACTTATGGTTTAAATTCATATATCTCTCGGGCACCTAGGTGGCTCAGTCGGTTAAGCAGCCATCTTCGGCTCAGGTCATGATCTCATGGTTTGTGGGTTCAATCCTTCCATTGGGCTCTTATGCTGACAGCTCAGAGCCTGGAGCCTGCTTCTGATTCTGTCTCTCTCTCTCTCTCTGCCCTCCCCCCACTTGCACTCTGCCTGTCTCTCAAAAATAAATGAACATTAAAAAAATTTAAATTCGGGGCGCCTGGGTGGCTCGGTTGGGCGTCTGACTTCGGCTCAGGTCATGATCTCATGGTTCGTGGGTTCAAGCCCCGCGTCGGGCTCTGTGCTGACAGCTCAGAGCCTGGAGCCTGTTTCAGATTCTGTGTCTCCCTCTCTCTCTGCTCCTCCCCTGTTCACGCTCTGTCTCTATCTCAAAAATAAATAAACATTAAAAAAAATTTTTTATATTTAAATTCATATATCCCTTGTCACCTTGTGAAGCTTAGTGTCTTTGCATGTGTATATTGACCTTTGGATTATCCTCTTTTGCGAAGATTTCTTGCCTATTTTTCAACTGTGTGGTTTTACTTTTTAAAACAAAGTGAGGATTCCATAGAAACATCTATGAAAAGTCCTTGAAATCTATAGTGATGGGGGTCACCTGTTAGTGATGTCTGGTTGTGTTCTCAAATACAATTTCTGGAGAGTCCCCACTGAGGGAGTCACAGCTGGACAAAGTGGGTGAGGACCTGAAGAGGCATGAAACCCTTAGCAGGGAACTTGCTGAAAAGCTGGCGAGTCCCAGGGTGTATGGCTCACGGCAATTGTAAAGTTGTGAGGCCACCTGAAAGGTTAAAAGCACTTAACCTACAAATGAATTTGCCTTTTATGGAAGTTACTCTGGATGATTTTAGACCAACTCCAAAAGTATGGCTGAAACATTTCTGGAGTTGATTTGAGTACGTCAGTTTGGATATTTTTAGTTGGTTTTAAAAATGCCCTTTGAGCCTGTATTTGATTTAGGGAAAGAGCAGAAGACCTCCCAGAACCCAGTCTAGTGAATAAGGAGGATACTTCAATGGGTGACTTAAAAACAAAACCTTATTCGTGAGGCTTGCCTGCAAGAGACGCACTTCCCTGCTTGGGTGAAGAGGGCAGATTTAGCAGGGAGGAGAAGGCCCTGCACTAAGTACCTTACTCTCCTGGTCTCTTCTCATCTTTATAGTAACTTGTGAGCTACTTAATGCCATTAGAGATGGAAAGTCAGAGAGTTAGAAAGAAAAGGGGAGCCTGATTTAGGAGTCCAGCCCAGCTGCTGCTTACCCCAGGGCCACTAGCTTTGCTTTTTACCACCCTGCCTCCCCTCTGACAAAGTGTTGAAGGAATTTCAAAATGTTACATCCAGAAAAAAATGTGCTGCTGGTGAAGATCTGTTATAGACCCCCAGGAGCTGCCCTGTGGGGCTTTGAGGGGATAGAAGTCAGTCAAGCTTCAGAGCACTTGTCTTTCCCAAACACAGTGCCTGGGGCTGGGCTGTTGGCTGTTCGTGGGAGCAGCCTCAGGCCTCTCAGCATCCTGCCAGAACTAGTAGTCTGACCGGTAGGCCTTACTCTGCCTGCTGTTTCTTCTTCGTGACTGGCAAGCAGCTGCCCAGGAAATGCTCTTAGACACGTTGATGATTATTGTCACTATTGGGAACTATATTCTGCATAGAAAAGAATCTTTTTTCCAGATAGGCACTTCTACAAAATCTGAACAACAGAGGCAGAACGCTGTTGAGCTCTTTAATAATCATTCATTCTCAATCTTAAAGTCATCCATTAGTTCTCCCTGAAACACGGTGGGTTAATGCCTTTGGCGTTCAGTACAGACCTTCCAAAATTATCCCCGAGAAGAATACCCCGGGCAGACCGTTTGAGATAGATCCCAGGGCATCCAGCTGCCCGTAAGATGTGAAGGTCCTAGGAGAGCCGCCAAACACACTTGACCCTCCCAGAGGCTTGTTCTTATCCTTTCTGACTCACAGACCCCAACAAGCTGGCCCTCTTCCACTGAGCCTGGAAATGTTGTCTAAAAGCTGAATACAGGGGCGCCTGGGTGGCGCAGTCGGTTAAGCGTCCGACTTCAGCCAGGTCACGATCTCGCGGTCCGTGAGTTTGAGCCCCGCGTCAGGCTCTGGGCTGATGGCTCGGAGCCTGAAGCCTGTTTCCGATTCTGTGTCTCCCTCTCTCTCTGCCCCTCCCCCGTTCATGCTCTGTCTCTCTCTGTCCCAAAAATAAATAAATAAATAAATAAATAAATAAATAAATAAATAAATAAATAAAAAATAAAAGCTGAATACATAGAAAGCAGAAGGAGGGCGTCTGGGTGGCTCAGTTGGTTGGGCATCCGACTCTGGCTCAGGTCGTGATCTCGTGGTCCGTGAGTTCAAGCCCCCGCATCGGGCTCTGTGCTGACAGCTCAGAGCCTAGAGCCTGTTTCAGATTCTGTGTCTCCCTCTCTCTCTGACCTCCCCCCGTTCATGCTCTGTCTCTCTCTGTCTCAAAAATAAATAAATGTTAAAAAAAAATTTTTTTTTAATAAAAAAAGCAGAAGCTACAGCCTATTTTTATGGCTCAGAGCAGTGGCAGAGAAGCCTCTGGACTTCTCTTGAGATGGCACAGTAGGATGGTTTCTTTGTTTGCTGGTTTCTTCATACTTAGCACCTATATCCTGCACAGCCTTGGTTTTCAGGACAAAGTCCTGGGTGATGGGTAACCAGATAACCGAATCCTTTCCTCTGCAGATTAGAATTTTATTTCGTTCGTATCCACACAGTTTTCCCTGGATAAAATGAGGTGCCTGAGAAAAAAAAAATGTGAGGACATTTTAATGCAAAACCTTCGCGGGTAAGATCCTTCTTTTCCTACCACATTTAATTCCTGTGGAGGATTCCAGAGCAGGCGTGAAAAGCCGGGTGTTACTATGGAGCAGTTGTCCCCAGTGACTGAACACCTGCTGGGGCCGGCCTCACCTGTTTTCTTAGCAGATTACATTATCGTATGCACGTGTGCAGTTTGTACATCCAGGACTTGGACTTGGCTGGTGAATGTCTGAACTTATTCACCTCCTGCCAAAAGAAAGCATATAAATAGTGCTTTGTCTTCTGAGCTTTACAGGACACTGAGTAAACACAAATGTACACTGTGATGGGGCCGGGAGGGCAGGGCAGAGGGGGAGAACCGCCCACATCCTTATTTTTTCAGTGGGTGTAACTAATGACTAGTTCCTGGATGTGTACCTAGAATGTAGGTCATGGTTCCACTGTCATCTCTGGAAGAGCTACAGTAAACACTGTCTCCTTATAGGTCACTGTGTTATCTTATAGGTACAAGTGTCTAAAGTTCTTTTTCCCTGAGAAGTTTTCTACAGAGGTTTTTGTTTGTTTGTTTGTTTTTAAATAAGCATCTTGGTTTGGGAATAAGGAAGTCATTCCTTATTCAAGCCATACCTGAGGCTTCCTTAACATATTAATCATACTAATGGTTAATCACCGCACATATGTTGTGTGTCAGGCACCGTGCTAGGGATGTTTTGTGGAGGCATGCCTCTCTTCTTGCTAGGTGATTGATATGCTACCCACTTCATGAGATGTTTCATAAAGCCGGTTACATCTTCAAAAAAAATGTTTCATGGATTCTTCCAACTCAGGTGCTATCATTTGCCCCATTTTACAAAAAACCAGGGCTGTAGTTCCTTGGTGCTGGGATCTACAGCCCGTCAGTGTGACCCTGGGTCAGGCCCTTGAACACCACACTGTGCTTATCCTGAGACAGGGGGTTCTGGCTGGGCAGAACCTGGAGCTGCTCCTGAGACACTGGATATCGGAAGAGGGAAGATCAGACATTACTCAATAGAAGGTATATTGATGTGGGCAGCGCCTGCATTTTAAATACGCTTAGTTTAGGTGAGCGATGGGGAAGTAAACTGCGGCAGATTTTGAGAAGAAATGGATTGTTGGGGAGGGAGAGAGATTTCCATTGCCATTTCAAGTAGCGGGGATGATATTCAGCTTCATGTAAGGGGGCTGACCTACATCCTAGAAAGGCTTCCACAGAGATGATGTATTTGTCAGGGGTTCTTAGGAGCAGTTTTTCCCAGAACAATGGTTTCAATAGGTTTGTGGGTATTACCTCCTTGCCCTGCCTTTATTGAAGGCAGACACATACGGGGCCACTCACCTATGTGGAACCCGACTTCTTTCCTTCCTTACTTCATCTCTAGACTTGGGAGAAATAAGGAGAGCAAAAGATATGATGGTTCCCCTTTCCTTCCTCACATGGATGCCATGTCACAGTGCTGTGTTGGGGTGGAGAGACCTTGAGAAATTCCCAGGGAGAACGTCTTGTAAAAGGTGAGAGGTCTGGTTTAAATCCCGTAGGAGTCGTTTGTCTGTTTCTTTCTCAGGGCACTTTTTCCCTTTTGCTTTGTATTGATCTTATCTCTGTCTTTTCATTC
This sequence comes from Neofelis nebulosa, assembly GCF_028018385.1. Taxonomy (NCBI): domain Eukaryota; kingdom Metazoa; phylum Chordata; class Mammalia; order Carnivora; family Felidae; genus Neofelis; species Neofelis nebulosa. Next base: position 76,019,360 of record NC_080788.1, on the reverse strand, counting down.
AGCACAAGTGCCTACAAAAAGCAGACATGGTTTCTGCTTTTATAAAAAATATTAAAAGAGACAATATACAAAAATAACTGCATGAAGTGTTCACTGACAGCTATTCTAAGTGTTCTATAGGAGAGGTATGTGTTCGAGGGGACCTGGTCCTGGTCAAGGAAATTTGGGTGGCTTTTCTAAGGAGGGCCTGCTGAGCTGAGACCTGAAGGATGAGTAGGGGTTAAAGAGGCAGGGGATGGCATTACAGAGGAGACAGGATGTGCAAAGCCCCTGTGGTGGAAGGGACCATGGTATGAGTGATGGACAGAAGGCCCCTGAGGCTGGGAATGGAGAATAAGGAGTGTGAGACAGAGTCTTTTCCCAAGAGTCACAAGGCTTTCTGAGCATGGGTTTGAAGTGATCAGATTGACAAGATACCATGTTGATTGCAAAGAGGTTGGTTACAAGGACAGTAGGGGTCCACAAGGAGACGTGGATAGACCAGTTTAGAAATTTTTGTAGTAGTTTAGGAAGAAACGGTGATCACCTGACCGGGTGATATTTACCAGGGAGGTAAAGATGGAGAGAACTGGGTGGATGTTTGGAGAAATAGAGGTGATATGATTTGGATATGGTGATGGGTTGGAAGTGCTGGCTGAGAAAAAGGGAGGCCTCAGAGACTATTCCTTGGTTTCTAGATTGCACAGTTACATGATGGTAGTGCCATTCTAAAGATATTGCCATGTCTCCTTAAGCAGACTGTAGACTATTTGATAGCAGGATCTTTTTCTTTTTTCTTTTCTTTTCTTTTCTTTTCTTTTCTTTTCTTTTTTAAAGTTATTTGTTTATTTTTGAGAGAGAGAGAAAGAGAGAGCATGAGTAGGGAAGGGGCAGAGAGAGAGGGAGACAGAGAATTCCAAGCAGGCTCAGAGCTGTCAGCACAGAGCCTGATGCAGGGCCCAAACTCACAAACTGTGAGATCATGACCTGAGCCAAAACCAAGAGCCGGAACGCTTAACCAACTGAGCTACCCAGGTGCCCCCATAGCAGAATCTTTTTCTAATTTAATTTTGAATCCTCACAGTGTTACTGTTTGGTATGTACTCAGTTAGCTTTTGTTTACTGTATTCTTTGAGGAGGAGAGATTTCTTTAGAACTATGGCATGTGTGCATGGTGAGAAGCTACAGTTAGGGTACCACTTTGTATGTGTGGGGCAAGAGAAAAGTTCCATAGTTGGAGTAGAACTCCAAAGTCATTTAGCCACGTAGAGATATGGCTTCAGTTTTCAAGGAACACCGACTAGGGGTGGCTGAGAGGGGTATTCATAATAACTTTGTGAAATGTGCAGAGTTTTACATTAATTAAAGGAATCTGTTGATGTGTGCTTCCTTTCCCCCGGTATTCCTCCTCACCACTAGTGGGTGCTGTTGCTTAGAATGCTCTGGCCGCTGTAGTGAGCATAGACTCTTGGTAGATGAAGTGTCTCTCTTGGGTGGCTGCTCGAGCGCAGGTAAATGGCTGTGTTTCTTTTTTCACCCAATCCTTCTATAGAGTGGTGGGTCAGTGGGTGACTTTTCAGTTGATGTGACTGTTGACTGGTCTGTAGACTGAGGAAGAAATGAATGAAGGATAGATCTAGTTCCTTTTTTATTGAGATTGTTTTAGATTTCAGGTTCTAGGATGCTCAAAGCAGGTCACAACCCCAGGATAGAGAGTGTGCTGAGGACAAATGTGTTTGGTTTTTTTTAAGTTTATTTATTTATTTTGAGAGAGAGAGAGAGAGAGAGAGAATATGAATCCCAAGCAGGCTCCACACTGTCAGCATAGATCCTGAGCCAGGGCTCCAACCTATGAACCGTGAGATCATGACTTGAGTCAAAACCGAGAGTCTGATGCTTAACCGACTGAGCCACCCAGGTGCCCCAAGCACAAATGATTTCTTAATCTCAATCCTCAGCGTACATATGTGTAAGAAGGTGGTTCTCCCCACCAACCTTCCCAAAGGCTGGAGAGAGGAAATTCTGGAGTGGTGCTTGTCATTGGGAGCAATCCTCCCACAGTGCTTTCTCCTCATAGAATAGAATGCTTTCGCTGTGTTGGTGAGCCTGTTCAAACTGGTTTGCCTATAGTTTGCCTATAGTCTCTTATTTGTCTCAATGGTCTTATAGGTTTTATATTTTCAAGCCTCTTTGTGTTTCTTATCTGTCATATCAGACATTCTGGAATGCTAGTTTATTTCCTTCTGTCTTTACCACTGTATTTATTCTGTATTTTTCACTCTCCACTTTCTCTTGGATCTCCGTAATAACCATCATCCTTCCCGTCCTTTATTTGGAAGCAGGGCATTTCTAAGGCTCTTTCTTGGGGTCCAAGGGTAATCTTACGGTATTTCTACTCTACTGTGCTGGTCTGTTGTCCTACACATGCTATTGATAAACACGTTACTCTCTTAAAATAACTAGATGGGGCGCCTGGGCGGCTCAGTCAGTTAAGTGTCCGCCTTCCGCTCAGGTCATGATCTGACAGTTTGTGAGTTCGAGCCCCGCGTCGTGCCCTGTGCTGGCAGCTCAGAGCCTGGAGCCTGCTTCAGATTCTGTGTCTCCCTCTCTCTCTGCGCCTCCCCTGCTCATGCTCTGTCTCTCTCTGTCTCTCTCTCAAAAATAAATGAACATTAAAAAAATTAAAAATAACTAGATAGGATGGGAAATCATAGCACGTGCCAAATTGTCTTTGTCCTGTGCATTGGGACATACAAAACTAAACAAAAAATTGGGATATCCATATAGGCATCTTTCAAAAATATTTTGTACCACTTAGTCATTGTTATTTTATAAGCTGACATTTGCACAAAAATGGAAGTTTACTTTTGTGCTCAAATGATTGAAGCACTTTTATTGTCTTCAATTTTTATTTTCTTTGGTTCTAAAGCTTTGATCTTTTAGTTGAAATGCAATTCTTCTCTTTCTAAAAAGGATCTACTCTTTGTATATCAAAATTCATTGAGTTTTTTTACTCAGGAAAAGGGTTTAGATGTCTAACCCTTTCTTTAACCCTCTTCCACACTCTCATCTCTCAGTGTACTCCATTTTAAAGATGAGGAAACTGAGGCTGTACCGTTCTGTGAATCAATAGTAAACCCAGGACTCTTAATTCCAATCTTTGGATTCCTCAGCTCATTGTGATTCTCTAGGACTTTAAAATATTTTAATTTTTTTTAATGTTTGTTTATTTTTGAGAGAGACAGAGACAGAATGCGAGTGGGTTAGGGTGAGAGAGTGAGGGAGACACAGAATCTGAAGCAGGCTCCAGGCTCCAAGCTGTCAGCACAGAGCTCGACACAAGACTCGAATTCACAAGCTGTGAGATCATGACCTGAGCCGAAGTCGGACGCTCAGCCAACTGAGCCACCCACGCGCCCCTAGGACTTTAAAATATTTTTAAGATTCTTCATTTTGAAATCTAACTTTCACTTTAAGGTCAGTTTCTTAGAGGTTGTTTCCTTGTGGTAACTAAAACTTTAATGGGTCCAGTACAAGGGAAGAACCAAGCAATGATTTTGTTTTGTTCTAAAATTAATATAAAAATGTGTAGCTCTAGAAATAATATTTATCGAATTGGTAATATTGTTTGTATATATGAATAAATAAATTTGAATTGTACTAATACTTTATGTCTGGTCTGCCCAGATTTCCACTTGGAGGAAATTGCATTTGTGTGGAAACACACCGTCCTTTCTCTATCATCTTGGTCTTTATGAGGGGTGAATTTTTGGATTTGTGGTTTGTTTTATGCCTAGCTTGTGCAGGAAATCAGGATGTGTCTAATTATCATATAAGGTGTCAGGAAATTCTCATAACAGTTCATTTAAGTCCACCTTAATTAAAAATAAAGAACAGGTTTTATAGCAACAGGATTTTGTTCTTTCTTTTGAAGAGATGATAGGAGTCCGTGAATCAAATGAGTCAGACAAGCTATAGCAATTTCAGAAAGCATAGGGATTACTGCTTTCAAGGCCCAGGAGGAGATGATAAAAATCCAACAGCTCTGTCAGTTTTTATCGTGCCCTGGTGTTTGGGTGGATATTGAAGCTCTGTGTAACTGGTGACCTATGATCTAGCTATTTCCCTTTAAAAGCTGTCTGTTTAAAATCAGTTCTCCTGTTCCCCTGCACAGCTCAGCAAGCATTTGTTTTTTTCCTGTGCTGCCCTCAGAGCTGCCCCTCAGGATGGAGAGTGTCTTGTCTTTAACTCAAGGTCTTAGAGTTAAGATTAATTGGCAGATATTGGCCTCAAAAAGGGCAAGAGACTAGTTTTTAGAATCCACAGGAGTATGGTAAAACTAAGGATGCCAAGAGGGGTGTTGGGAAGAGGTGGCCAAGCCACCTGGTGAATTGATGAGGACCTTGGCTTCCTTTGCCCATTCAGTTGCCCCATGTCCTCCCTTTCCCCCTTCCTGGAGGGCAGGGTGCTGCCTTGGGTTCTGCAAACAGGCACAGAAGACTAAACTTTGGGGGCCGGGACTTGTTGACCTTTGCTTCTCTGTGACCAGCTGCATCCCTCCCCAGCTTATCTCTCTGTTGTCATTGCTGCTGTTCTGAAGGACATGAAACACCCTGGTAGTATCATTCATTTCCACTCTTTTGGCCTTAAAATGCCCTTCTCTTCCTTGTCTGTCTTGTATCTTTGCAATCATTCTTCAGACCCAGTGAAGAGTTACCACCTCCTTGAAGCCTTCTGTGACCACTGAACTTGCACCTGAGCCAGAAATGATCTGTGCTGCTCCTGTGCCATATATAACTTATGCTCAGGTATGATTATTTGCTTGCATGGGGATAGGACTGTGACGTACACATTCTGTGTCTTCATTGCCTGGTATATGACAGGTGCCCTAAAGGGGTTGGATAGGTGGATGGATGGATGGATGGGTGAGTGGGGCACGTTCAAGGAGAACTTCTCAGAAGGGGGAGATCGACAGAGGGAGGGAGGGAAAGGGGGAGAGAGAGAGGGAATGCATTTTTAGCTGAGACACATGGGAAAGGGTTTAGGTGTGGACAAGAGAGTTGTTTCTGCCACATGCTTACTGAAATGGTGTCTAGTAGGGGATGGAAGTGTGAGGTGTGAGAATGAGCTGTGCCACTTTTATCAGAGTAGAAACCAAGTAATTGGCAAGAGATGACATCATAGTCATTTGACTTTTCTTCTTAAAAGCTCTGGGATCTTTCCTGAAGGATCTAGTTTCTTACTTGTAGAACGGGTTGATAACCCCATAAAGTAGGATCTATTATTAACATGAGTATCAACGAAAACTTTAAGTACTCATTGCCCTGCCTGGTATGCAGTGAAGGCTCAGTAGGGTAAGTCATGGCCACTGCTGTTATTATTGGCCTCTGGTGTGTAATGGGAGGAAGAGGTGCCTGTTAGAAATGCTGAGGCACTTCTCCCAGAAATGAACACTTTTAGATTCACGGGTAAATACAAATGGGTCTCCAGGTGCTAGCAGTCATTGGAAACGGGATTACGTGTTCTCCTTCCTCTTCCTTGTTATGTAGTACTTCTTTTTAGAAAGGAAGGCATTTCCCCCATTTCTTAGGGAAAGTTTTATTCCTGCCAGCATTTGCTTCTCAAGGAAGTTTCTCACATGTGGCATTACATGAAGAGTCTTTCTGGTTGTTTAAAAAAATACAGGTATTTCTCCCCATATATTTATTTGCAAAAAGTGTTATTCTGTTCCTTTCTGCCGTCCTGGAGAGCAGGTGGCATGCATTGCTGTTTCTGTTTCCAGATGGAAGCAAGTCAGGTTGGTCTGGGACCAACCTGGGACAGCTCGATTTTGGCTTATGAACGCCATTGTTTGTATTTGTGCATTTCTGTCCCTCCAGTTGGAGTGCCATTTAGAAATCAGTGATCAAAGTGCCTAACAATATTAATTTGTTTACAGAATCATTCATGCATTCATTTCCTGCCCTGTGTACTACTGCTTTTCCTACCTGGTCCTGCAGTGCTGGATTTACCAATTTTTGTTTTTGATGTTGTTGTGTTATTAAGAAACCGCTACATTTGTCAGTGATGATGACCATTGGGGTGTGCCTCTGAACCCCTTCTTCTCAGAGTATTTCATAGCCAGTCTGCTGATGTTTGGGTGTAGGGCCTTTTATTTGTTGCCTGAATATAGGTCAGTCCTGCCATAATGGATTTCTGAGTAAAGAAGAAAATGGATGTGAAAGAGCTATGTATACAAATCAGGTAGCATGGATCCATTATCCCTTCTCTCTAATTCCAAAATCCACAAGGCTCTGAAAGCTCTCATCACCCATTTTGTGGTGAGATCTGACTTGAATGAATGAGTCTGTGTATTCATTTATCTCATTTAGCTCATTCATTATCTCATTTAGCTGTGGTTATGTGTAAGTTTCCCTGCAGGAGTATTACTGTGTTTGCCTATAGAGTACTGACCTACACACTACTGAGAGCGTAAGGTACATTTTACCTTCCTAAAGTGTCAAAATTTTTGAATTCCAAAACACATCTGGTCTTAGGGCATTTGGATCAGAGCTGTGGACCTGTAGTATTTTTATTAGGGCCTCTAAGCCTTTTTTCTGTTGACAGCCATCTTTTGAGATTCTCTCCTTGGCACCATTTTTGGGGGGTATGCAAATGAGGATCTCCCTTGCTGTTACAAGGACTATTTACTGAGCTGCAGTAAGAGGTATGGGTTGAGCTTTGCAAGAGGTATGGGGAAGGAAGAAGCATTGCACACATATGCCGCCTCCCACCCCTGCCCTGGAGAAGGTCAGAGCTTCATGATAATGTGGAAAGTACTTTAATAGCAGTCTGTGGACTCCTGGTTGTGGTATGATAATCACATCCAGGAACTCCACCAAAATTGCAAAGGCAAAGCAGTGTGGAAGAGGATGTGATCAGACAGCAATTGTAGGCTTGTTGTGGTCTTTGAAAGATAAAACCAGAGATGGGGCTACAAAGGAGCCAGTTTTTGAAGAGCCTTATGTACCAAGCCAAACAGTTGAGAATTTATCCTTTGGCAATGAGAAGTCTTTAAACCTGGGGATGAATGATTGGGTTTGCACTTTTGAAAGAGGCTTCTGCCTGCATTTTAAGCGACCTCAAAAAAGAAATCACTGCAATATTTTAGGCAATAGGACATTTTACTAGTAGCCCTAATAATGCTTTATATAGTGCTTTAGGGTTTGCAAAAGATTTTCCCCTGCCTTAATTTATTTTGTAGTAGCCCTGAGGGATGGGTAGGTAATAACTAAGGAAGCAGATTCGGAGAACTGACTTGTTCAAGGTCATATCTAGCAACTAACAGCACCAGCTCTCCTAATTCTACATCTAGTGCAGCTTGGATGATATTAAAACCTTTTAGTATATTGCTCAGTTATGAGCATCGGTAAAAATAATCCGCTACCTGCATATCTCTTATGTTTGTCCTCAATAGACTGTCAGCTCCTTGAGGACTTGCAGCATTAAATTTGATGTGCCTTTGGCACAAAGATAGACTCACAATAGGCACCACCAAGAATTTGCTGGACTGTTTCTTCTCCAGATCCTGAACAGACCTAGGAAGAAGGAACACTTACAAAAACAGAGGGACTACCCTATTTCTTACTGTACATCTCATCATGTGTACTTATTAGGCAGTTTGTGTTTAAGGCACTGTTCTAGGTGCTGTGGGGAATACACAATGTAAAAACAATAGCGTTTTAATAAACTTGGTCGTCAATTCAGCCTATTCTATCTTATTTAGATCTCACACACCAAATTCCTTGGCTTTTGCAACAATTTTCTTTTCTTTAGTGAATGTTGGGTATTCCAATCAAAATTCTTGCACAGACTGATGAGAACTCTTAGGCTTACACATTTGCTTTGCAATTGTTTATGCAGTAATCAAGTATAACCCGGCACCTTTCCAAATGGGTGTTTTTTGAAACAAAGTAACCAAATCATTAAATAGACATATTTCTTTATAAAGAGCGAGAGTTTTAGCTTGACTAGGTTTCCAGTAATATCACTTCACAAGTGAAAATCGTCTTGGGAACTACACTTAAAATTTATAGTCAGCCGTGAGTTTCTGTGCCAGTCCTACAGAATTAGTGGGGAAATTAATAATGTAATCTTTTCCTTATACACCTGGCATATACTGCCATTTATGTTAGCAGTATTTCCCAGGCAGTCTAAGAGCTAGAGAGAAGTTCTAAATTATCCTCAGTCTTGGAATCCTATGTCAATGTAAAAGCACTTACTGAGTTGACTCAGTTCTGATTTTCCTTTACCAGCTTTGTATCAGAAGAACTTTTGGGGCCTCAGAAGAAACTCTATAGATCATTCAGACCTAGGGACAAGACTGAGGAGGGGGAGGGGATAGAAAACTGTCCCCCCTGCCGCTCCCCGGGTGCAAGTCCATTCTCCAACTTACTAATTATAATTTGGAGCAAGTCTCAGAGCCTCTGGTTCCTTATCTGAAAAGTAAGGCTTATGATAGTGTTTCTCAAAGATTGTAAGACATACATTTTTGCTTATTTTACATTTTAATATATTTGAAAACAAGATGTGTTTTACTGTGCATGATAGGTTATGGCTTAATTTGTCGTGTTTTTCTAATATAGTGGTGCATAAAATAATGTTGCATCTTAAAATCAGTGATTGCCTATTTGATGAAATATGGAAACATGCCTTACCAACCTCCTGGGCTGTCAGGATCAAATCAGATAATATGTTTGCTAGAACATTACAGCCGTGCTAACAGGCAAGCAAGCAAAAGTACCTTTGGACAACCCTTGACGACCTTTCTCCCTTTGGTGTGAAACTGTATTTCTGTGTGTCTTTAAATTGGGAAGAGGCAGAAAATGGAAATTGCGAATTTAGATGAATTAAGATATCAAATGCCTTTCTTGAATATTTGAAGTAAAATGAATTTTAATGGAGTCTTACATTTGACTTCCTGATTTTTTTTCCCCTTTTTGAACAATACCCCAGTCACGTTGGTCTTGTCTCCCCTTACCCACCACCCCCTGCAATAAGAACATCAGCTTTGGGTGGGAGAGGGGTGGAGGGTCATCAGTTTCATTTTGGACAAATTGCATTAGAAATGAGTTTGAGGCGTCCAAGTGAAGATGGTGAGTAGGCAGTTGAATTTATGAGTCAGAGATAAAAATGTGGCATTTTTGGTATAGAGATGGTAAATGCCGGCTCGATCTTGGATGAGATCACCTAGGAAACAAATGGAGAAAGGAGGATTGGAACTGGAGGTTGACAAGCCACCTTCAGCCAGCAAACCTGCTTTATTTGGCCTGTGCAGTGTTTTTAAAATATTTGAACAAGTTGCTGTCGCATGTTTATGGTTTTTTGGCTGCCTAGCATATATTTTCTCTTTTGATAGCAGCGCCCTAATTTCCTTTTAAGAAATTTCATATCCTTCAATCGCAGACCTTGTGCCTTAGACTAAGTTCCACCCCTGACTCCCAATGAAGTGTGTGACCCAGGGCTGGCCAGTCACTCCCAGAGTAGTTCAGCCATATGGTTGGTCCAAGAATGGCCTTGTAATCCAAGTTGGCCCAATCAGAGAGAACTTGGAAACTGTGGGGGAGCTCCAGGAGGAGAATTTGTCTTGCTTTCTACTTAAACCTGGCAGAATTTGGTGTGGAGGTCTAACAACTGCTTTGCTACCATAGGGTAGAGCATATCTGAGAATAGGAACAACAGAGAAGATCTGGAATACAGATAGAGGAACTAGGCCAGTGTCAGCTGCACCTGTAGGCTTTTCAGTTAAAAGAGTTAGTTAATAAATTCTCCTTTTGGTGTAACCAGGATTTCTTTTATTTGCACCAGAAATAAATCTTAACTGATTCAGTTGCCAAGATTTAAAAATCATGAGTTTTCATGTAGAACTCAGTACTTCTGGCTAATTGTCATTCTGGTAGACGTTTTATTACAGTCTGTACCTCTCTCTGCTATCATCTTACCCTGATGCCCAGGGTCTGTTGCCAGTTATCCAGCTTGCTCTGCAATGAGTTGAGAAGGAAGTGAAAGTCCACTTTGCTTCACTTCATTGTATTACTTGCTTACCCTCATTGATAGTTGGGCTTTTGATCACTAATGTAGGGTGAAAAGAAAAGGGGGCCTAGGTTCAAGCTTTGGGGAGCTTGAACCCTAAAGAACAGGTAAAGGGGGACAAGCTTGTGAAGAGAAGGGAACGACAGCATTCGTTGTGAAGGCCAAGGTAAGGAACATTTCAGGGAGAGAGTAATGAACATTGCCAAACACTGTCAAGATGTCAGATAAGATGAATGAAAAATTCTCATTTGAATTAGGCAACAGAGGTCATTATTGGCCTAGACTGGAGCTTTTGCAGGGAGAGTTGGAGACAAGCCAGATGGGAATGGTTTTTGAAAAATGAATGGCATGGGAAAAAGGGATGTAGTCAAGGAGGAGAGTTTTTATTTTTCCTGTGAAGGAAGTAAAGAAATACGGCATTAGTCTAGAGACACAAGCGGTTGAGGTGGAGTGCTTTAAAAGTACAATGGAAGATGCTGAAGTGTTGATGGGAAGGCTTTGGTTGAAAGGGTGTAGTTGACTGAATAAACAGGAGAGAATGGCGGTAACAGAGCGTGTGCACCTGAGAAGGTAGGACAGGGTGGGATCTACAGCCCAAGTGGAGTGGTTGACCTTGGGTGAGAGGAGGGAACGGGATGCAACAGGAAGGCAGAAGCTGAAGGCTTGGAGAGATGAAGGTTGGTCTCGTATCAGGAAGTTGCTGAGTGATGGGTTCCATTTCTCTGTTAGGAGGCAAGGTCATCTGAGAAAAGGGTGGAGGGGAGTGTTAGAAGGGGTTGCAGTTTGAAAGTGAAATAATAGTTGAGGACAAGGAGAGAGTGGGTCTGCGAGAGAAAGGCAGTAGGGTCGCCCAGCATTGTAGACAACTCATTTGCAGTTGGTGTTTGTGCAGAGCGACATCTCCACCTGACACATCTGCCCATGTGCCCTTTCTCCCATGCCCAGGCACTCAGTTGTGGGCACAGACACAACTACACTGAGTGTCCTCTGAGGCTGGGGTTTGGCGGAAGGGTGAGCAAGGTCGGTTTTGAGCATATGGCGAGGATGTTAGGGAGAGTGTGTTATGGGAACGATGGCATTTGGAAAGGCAGCTGAGTAAGAAGGCCGGTGAAACAGAACTTCTGAGGAGACCCTGATGGTTGATCCCTGTGAAGGGGATTTTAATGAGGGAACTGAAGCCGAGGCTATTTTAGTCAAAAGGCGAGGTGTTTGGGCTGTGGCTGGCTCCTGTGGAGTGGAGGAAAGGGTCGTTGGAGGGGAGGCAGTCGAGCGAATAGCGACTAGGGTGTCCATGGGTTTGGATATTCAGGTCACCCACGCTGACTGCCGGATTAAGGGAGACAGACTTTCGGCCGAGGTTCAGATGAGGTAATTGGGTTTGCTGTTACTTAATGAAAACCTTTGGTTTCAGTGGGAATTCAGCTAGGAGAGTATATCTAAATGATTTGGGGCCCACCTGTCTTTAGGTAGTATGTCCTGCGAGTGATACTTTATCAGGAAAAATGTGTCTTTTAACACTTTGTGTTTCTACAGAAAACATAAACCGTTTAAAGCTCTTGAGTTCCTAGCTTCTTTAGTTGCTGGAATGATTTGGTCTCCTTTGCCTTACATGGTCATGTTGCTTCTGAAGGTGACTTATGGTGCAATCAAAATCTTCAGGAGTAGGCCACGTTAAGCTGAGTCCCCTGTGGCTCCCACTGTGATGAGCTTTGAAGGGAGGGTAAGTAGGGAGCTATGTTGGAGACATCTGTTGTCGTTGGTAATGTGTGTCGTGCTTTGGCAGTAACTAGAGCTGAGCAAGCCCACCAGTCTGTAGTTTATAACCAGTAATCTGAGAGCCCAAAAAATACTTCTCTGAATGGTAAGGCATCAGAGCCAGCATTCCTCAGACTTAAGAGGGAAAAAGAGTTTGAAAGGCTCACCAACAGAAAGAAAGAAAGAAAGAAAGAAAGAAAGAAAGAAAGAAAGAAAGAAAGAAAGAAAGAAAGAAAGAAAAGAAAGAAAAGAAAGAAAAGAAAGAAAAGAAAGAAAAGAAAGAAAGACAAAAACAGCACTTGGGTTTTATAATAAGATGCTAAATCAGATCATCTCAAAACATCCCGAAGGTTGTGATAAAAATCTTCATCAAGTAATCAAGATGCACAAGTCTATAATCTCTTAAAAAAAAAAAAAGAATTCAAGCATGCAGGCTTTCAGATACAGCATCTATTCATTATGGATTCTGAAAACATTAGGTAAACGACAAAGCACGGGGCTAGTGTCCATGTTTTCAGGCTGAGGATGGTGAGGAAAGATAGTGGAAGAAGTCCCTCCGTGCTCAGAATATCAGTCACAGAATGAAATGTTTTGCAGCCTAGAGGGCTCTGATGCCAACCAGCCACTCACTCTGCTCTCTGCAGGTCTCTCTGTGTTCTTCCCCGAGGACCTGTTTATCCACCCCTCCTCTGCCCCATCCCAATGCCTCTCTTCCCCTTTCTCTACATCTCATCCATTTTTCCCTGCCCAGTGAGACCAAAACAAAGTCCAGCATGATGCTAGGTCTTTCCTGGCTCTGCCTCCTTTGTTTTTATAATTTGGTAAGTTAGCTCTATGATGGGTTTATAGATTGTTAAGGTTGTAAGAGACCTTGGATTCTTTTTTCCCCTCAAACAGTTCCCAAGGCAAGAATCACTTTACCCAACACAAGGCTTATAGTGTGCAAGTTCCTTTAATCCCTGGAGCATTCAAGAGTTCAGACTTGGGTTCTCTCATCTGGGCCTTTAAGGATGGCTTCATTTTTCTCCAGTAAAGAGAACACAGAGTTGCTGATAAGCATGGCATGTCCTTGACATCTGCTGTTTTATACTATTTTACCCAAGCAATAGTTTTGGCCCTGCCTTGATCATTTTTTCTTGCTCTCAAAATAACTAAACCACCTGCTTTGTTCTTAGCATTTTTTTTTGAAAGCCGTAGTTCATTCTACAGATGAGCCTTCTTGTAGCTTATAAATTTCTCCTGTGCTTTTGCGTACGTCTTTGGGAGGTATCACAAAGCATGTAAAATGGGAGAAGACCTGTAAGTTCACCAAGCATTGCTTCTCAAGCTTGACAGAGCAGAAGAGGGCTGGGTTAAATTGTAGCCAATGAGCCCTTGGCCTCCTTAAGATTCTTTAGGAAGTCTCTGTTGAATTTGCAAACTGCTAAGAACGGTGTAGTAGGCCAGTAATGGTAGCTATTCTTATGGGGCCTAAGCAGCTGGTCAGAAAGATCTCACACTGAAGAAGTTTATAAATTAAGAACTTACCTTCTGCATGAATTGAACTTCAGCATTTTCATTATCATGGTTGTTCCCTACACTTAGACCAGCCAAAGAATAAAACGTGGACCTTAGACTCCTAGAGCATTACAGCTGGCAGGAAATAGGGCTCAGCATCCAAAACGTTATATAGAGGGAAGCCAAAGCTTAGAGACATTTGGTGACTGTCCCTAAGCCACACTGTTTATGTTGGCAGCTTGGGACCAGGGTGCAGCTCTCTGGGCTCTGGAACTGGGATTTCCCCCCACACGAAGGTGTGTGACTCCAAAAAGTCACTCTTGAGGGAGGAGTGTGGAAAGACAGGAAGAAAGGGACAGTGTCCAGAGGGTGTCCTAATGCTGGGTATTAATGTCACAGAAGAGCATAAAATAAAGAGGTTTGGCCCCCTGATATTTTATCACATTTCTCCTCTCTGATATTTGGCTTCTGTATCTGGTCCTTTTTAAATTAAATTCTGGGTCACTACTTTGAAAAATCAGGAGGGTTTGGGGTGGGAGGTGCTAGGGATAATTATAGCCACCCTTAATATTAAAGGTCACTGCTTTGAGAACGCATCTGGCAAAGAGAGAGAAGAGCCTGGGCTCAGAGAGGCCCCTGGGTCTTGTGGGAAGTCTGTGGTTCCAGTGCTTTGCTGCCTGGGCCTGGGGTAGGCACTCACTAAGTAGCTGTGTAAGGCTGAGCTGCCTGCCAGTGAGAAGCCACTGGCAGTGGCCGAGGTCTGAGATGTATCGAGAATTTCTGGGAGTCCCATTTGTGTACACTGCAGGAAGGATGGGAAAATAAAGAGGTAATACAGCACCCTGACGATAGAACACAAGAGCATACATACAAAGATTGGGTTAACAATGGGTTTCCTGAGATTCCTGAGATGGGCACAGTGTATAATTGTGCTGTCCATCACAGGGAAGTCCTGTATTGCCTTCCTCGGGGAGAAGGCTGTTTAGTGACCCACAACCAAAAGCATTTGGATGGAGGGCAAATTCAGAGAGGGATGACTGAGCAGACCGAACAAGCACTGAATTAGAACTGTAGGTGGCAAGCTGAGGTTCAAAGCCAGGCACTTCAGCTTCCCATTTGGAGATCTCAACCACTGTGCTACCTGCCCCTACTGAGCTGATCTCAGCCCTGGGAGAAACAACCAGGAAGTCTTCCTGTTCTCTGGTGTCCCCCTTAGAGCCCGGTGAGTCGGTGAGTCGTTGGGATGCATTACGGCCCAGGGCCACCCTTAGTCAAATGACCATGATATTTAGATTCTCATGGAATCCCAATCTTTGAATACCTTTGCATTCTTTTCTTATACCATCAACTTTTTATCTTGGTAGCTAAGAATCAACTGGTTTTCCCTACCCTTTGGAGACTTTTTAGTTAAACTTGGCTCAACCTAAAGCCTTCTGGTAATTCCACATGTTCCTGTGCCTTCCTTCCTCATTGTCTCCCTCTGCCTCTAAACTTCAGAGTCCTTAAAGAGCTGTCTGTGTCATTCACGTGCATTCCTAACACAGCACTCCTCTCCACCCAGGCTTCCACGGCCCATCTCGTCCCATGAAGGGGGGCTTTACTGAGGACTTGAAGACCCACGGTTTGTTTGACACACCACATCTTTCACCGGCTTTACTGGTTCTCGCCCTGCTTCGTGTTCTTTCTCACTCAAACATCAAAGTTCTACCCACATTGGGGCAGCGGTGGGACAGGGACCCCTCACTAGGGACCTAACATCTAGCCAAATAAATACTGGTTATTTTCCAGGAATTCTGGTGAGTAAAAGATTTGTCTCATTACATGCATTTCAGCCCAGGCGCAACTATGCAAAGCCAGAGATACTAGTTTATACCCAACATCTAATTGACTACACCATTGATTATGCCATTACGGGAGTGTTTGTACTCCTAATAAATGTTTTACTGCTTACTCAGCATTATATGCTGTACATCTGGACAGCACTCACCTCAAATTTCCTTTATCTCCCTGATCCGCCAAACTCTTTCCTTCATTGTAAGGCTTATAACTTTGTTTTTACCTCTCATACCAATTCCCATGTACTTAGAGCCTGAAGCACGTGTGAATCCCATTCCACCTCTCCTTTCCTGCTCCTCAGACCTGAGAATATATTAATTTTTTCTATTAAGCTTTGTGCCTTCCTAGGTTTGTTTTATGATTTCAGCTGTCCTTTTCATGCCCTGTTAGTAAAGTAAGTTCACAACCCAAGAGTTGTGCTATCAGGGATTAGTACAAACATGCTTAGCGTTTTCTTTAGAGTAAAAATTGTGTTTGGCATGCAAGTATTCTTTTTTTTTTTTAAAGTTTATTTATTTTTGAGACAGAGCACAAGAGGGGAAGGAGCAGAGAGAAAGAGAGAGAGAGAGGGAGGGAGGGAGACACAGAATCCAAAGCAGGCTCCAGGCTCTGAACTGCCCCTACATAGCCTGACGTGGGGCTCGAACTCACGAACCGTGAGATCACGACCTGAGCAGATGTTAGACACTTAACCAACTGAGCCACCTAGGAGCCCCTGATGCACAAGTATTCTTAAGACTTGTGTTCCTTTCTCTAGAATGATGTGAATTTCTCCCAGTCTTTATTACTGGCACGGATTGTCTCAATGTCTTTTTCCCCAAAAGAGCCATAAGAGATTTGGTGTCATTGGAAACTAGATCCCCGCACAAATTTTGGAAGGATCAGGAAGTCACTCTCCTTAATTTTGAGGATTGCCTAGGACCTCAGATACAGATTCTTTCCAGTTTCTAGGAGTTAGAACTTCGCTACCATTCATGATTGGCACAAACTAAAGGTTAGTAATCTAATTCCATCTTTGTTTTTTTTGTTTTTTGTTTTTCCCTAGAGATAAAGTTAATTTCTGTTCTGGAGAAGATAGAAGAGATTTCGTACAGATCACAGTATTCACTGATGAGGCTAAAGCATTAGAAGTTTATGACATCTTTTTTTCTTGGTGAAACAAGGGGGAAGAGCAGAACGAAAGTATATTAGGTACTAATAACAATAGTTGGTAGCATTTGTGGAGCATGTATGTGATACAGGTACCATGCCAACCATTTTCCATTTTTCATCTTAGTTATTACAACAACTCTGTGACTCTCCACTCTCATCTTTATTTTGCAAGTGAGAAACTTCTCATGCACAGAGAAGCTCAACAGCTTGTCCAAGGTCACACAGCTAATAAATGGCAGATCAGTGATTTTTAACGTTGGCAATGCTGTCCGAAGCTCACACTCTTAGCTACAAGGTTGCATTGCCCTACACTGGGTCATTTTGACTTTCCCTCACTTTGAGTACAAGCCTCCCACAATTACATATAAAGCACAGGAGAGGTGGCAGTTCAGCTTCTTTTTCCTGTTGTTTATTTAATAGCAAGGTTAAAAAACAAAAGGCGGCATGTAGTCTAAATCAAGATTAATTAGACCCATGTGGAAAACATAACCACTATCCATGCCAAATTTCCGGCATTTTTCCTTTTTCATGTTCAATTTTTTTTTAATTTTTTTTAATGTTTATTTCTGAGACAGAGACAGAGCATGAGTGGGGGAGGGGCAGAGAGAGGGGGAGACACGGAACCTGAAGCAGGCTCCAGGCTCTGAGCTGTCAGCACAGAGCCTGATGCGGGGCTCGAACTCACAAACTGTGAGATCATGACCTGGGCCAAAGTCAGTAGCTCAACCAACTGAGCCACCCAGGCGCCTCTCATGTTCAATTTTTAACAGTCACTGGTACACGTATTCTTCCACTTATTTTCCATGTGAAATAGCTGAAGCTAGCAGAGGGTGCTGAATTGTTGCCTATTTCCTGAAGACTCTTTGTCTGAGTGGAACTTCTCTAAAAAAAAAAAATCCATTTTTGTTTGTGGAACACGTCTTTCTTTGGCTAACATGGTGTTAACTGGTGTAGAATCCTGGCATTAAACTGAACTTTCCTTTTTCTTTCTGAGCTGGCGGAAGGGAACAGGGTCAGGGTGATAGGCAGAGCATCAGGACAAAACCCCTCATAGGATCCCAGACGTCCCTGTTTGCCTCCACCCTCCTGCCCTTGAGGTTTTAGAAGAAACTTAAGGAGATCTCCTTGAGCTGGGTTATCCACTTGTGATTTAAAAAAAATAATAATAACAGTTTTCCTTTATTTTGTAGAGGAAAAAATTAAGAATATCTCCCCCTTGGGGTACCTGGGTGGCTCAGTCGGTTAAGTGTCCAACTTCGGCTCAGGTCATGATGTCACAGTTTGTGACTTCAAGCCCTGCATTGGGCTCCGTGCTGACAGCTTGGAGCCTGGAGCCTGCTTCGGATTCTGTGACTCCCTCTCTCTTCCCTCCGGCCCTCTCTGCCCACCCCCCCCCCACCCCTGCCCCTGTTCACACCCTGTCTCTCTCTCTCTCTCAAAAATAAACAAAGATTTAAAAAAATTAAAAAGAATATCTCCCCTTTCCCAAATATAAAAAGGGTATTCTTTTTTTTTTATGTTTATTTATTTTTGAGAGAGAGAGAAACAGAGCATGAGCTGGGTTGGGACAGAGAGAGAGAGAGGAAGACACAGAATCTGAAGCAGGCTCCAGGCTCTGAGCTGTCAACACAAAGCCCGACGTAGGGCTTGAACCCACGAACTGTAAGATCATGACCTGAGCTGAAGTCGGATGCTTATCACTGAGCCACTCAGGCGCCCCATAAAAATGGTATTCTTATATTGCTTTCATAATTCGATTTGAAAATTCCTCAACTGCTTTCAATATTTTCTTCATTATTATAATATTCTTCCTTTATCCCAGCCACAGAAAGGGTCATAGAAATATAACAAATAAAATACTATTATTTATAAATAGCTATCTCAGAGCTTTGATTTATGAGTGATGTAAAAAATAAAGTTTCTTAGTTTTCCCCCCACATTTAAAATAATATAGTAACTACAGAAACTTTGGACAATTCCAAGAAATAGGAGCAAAGAAAAGCAAACTCCCATAGTCCCTATACCCAGGGGGGAAAAAAAACCAAAAAACAAAAAAAAACCTCACTGTTCTCATATAGTTTCTTTTCTTGAAGAGTTCTTATACCTTTTTCTGTGTAAAGTTTTTATTTATATTTATCAGGAACGGAATATAAACTTCCCTGGTATTTACCTGTGTAAGATAAATTACAGAGCTAACTGATAAATATTGGAGGTTCGATAGAACAAGGCACTGTAGTAATAGTAATTCTGTAAAATATCAGTAGTTGAAGTATGGCCAACTCTTAATAAAAGTTATCAAAATAACCCTTTGGGTTATGATCATACTGAAAATACAGTTTTGGTTCCTGCTCTGTCAGAAAGATGTCACTGGTTCAAGAGACAACTGGCTACCCCTACCGTGTCCCAGGTCATCTTACAGATCTTTGGCTGGCACCTCCCTGGATACGTAGCCAGTGCTCTGGACTTCTGGGTGCTTGAAAACAGAGCACCCAAGTCCTGCCGTTGGGCATATCACGGAATTGCTGGAGAAGACAAGATGACATTTCTGCGGCTACTTTTATTTTTTTGGTATGGAACATTTAAAACCTACACAGAAGTAGAGAGAATATTATAATGGACCCCATGTGCCTTTCTTACAGTGTCAACAGTGATCAGTCTGTGGTCTTGCTTTGCCTAGACCCCAACCTCTAATTCCAGATCCTGGATTGTTATGAAACAGATCCCTGACATTTTATTATTTCATTTGTAAGTATTTCTGTACACATCTCTGAAAGTAAGGACTGTTTTTTTTTTTTCTTTCAATACTATCATCATACTTGAAGAACTTCTCTGATATAATTGAATATGGAATATCTAGTCAGTGTTCATTCATCTGTTTTCCTTATTTTTCTTTTCAGTTTGTATAAGGATCCAAATAAGGTCCATACATTCTGTTGGTTGACATGCCTCTTCAGTTCCTTTTACTCTATAGGCTCACCTTCCACTGTCTTTCCTTCCAATTTATTTTTTGCCAAACCAGAGCATTTACTCTGCAAAGTTTCCCGTAGTCTGGATTTTGCCAATTACATCCTATGGAGTTAAATGTTAAAAGTCCCTCTTTAACATATTCCTCTAAATACTGTATTTATTGCAAACTGGTAGGTGCACCTGGAGGCTGAATCGAATTCTGTTTCCATATCTTGTCAATAATACTATAATAAGTGTGTTATGTACTCCCATCAGGAGGCGCTTAAATTAACATCAGTTCCCTGTGTGTGTGTGCGTGTGTGTGTGTGTGTGTGTGATATGTTGATATGTTCACAGTCAAGGGTGATCGTTTCCACCTAAATCCATCAATTCATTATGGGTTTCAAAGTCTTATTTCAATCATTTCTTCATTTGCCACCTAGGATACTTATATAATGAGAAACTCCTGTTAATCAGCTGTTTGGTTATCCTGAGGTACGGTTGGCTCCATTAGCGAACTAATGAGTAGTATTCTCCAAAGGTAACCATTGAGAGAGACAGAGACACAGAGATGGGAAGAGGAAAGAGAAGTGTGTGATTCATTGAGAATTCATGAATTCAGGAGCGCCAGGGTGGCTCAGTCAGTTGAGCATCTGACTCTTGGTTTCAGCTGAGGTCATGACCTCATGGCTCCTGGGGTCGAGCCCTAGTCTGGCTCCATGCTGATGGCATGGAGCCTGCTTGGGATTTTCTCTCTCCCTCTCTCTCTCTGCCCCTCCCCCGCTCATGCTTTCTCCCCTCCCCCCTCTCTCTCTCTCTCTCAAAATAAATAAACTTAATTTAAAACATGAAAATAATTCATGAGTTCAAAAATATTAGTGTTTCAGTCCATTCCAGTTCTTACTGATACTAAAATCGTCTCACTTTTGACTAGTGGGAGCCCCTCTATGTTGGCTCCTGAATTTTTTTATGTGATTCACCTGCTTTGACAGCTTTCCTGCTTTTTACATGTTAAGGTATTCTAGGCTAGTGATTCTCAAAGTGTGATCTGAGGCTGCCTGGGGGTTCCTGAGACCCTATAAAGGGGTCCGTGAAGCCAAAACAATTTTCATAATTGGACTAAGATATTATTTACCTCTTTTACTCTCATTTTCTCACATGTGTATACTGGAGTTTTCTAGAGACCACTGGTTGACTATGGAAATGTGTGTGTATATTTTTGTGTTTTCTAGAATTTTCTAAGATAAGCTCTTCGGAGTCTTCAATAATTTCTTAAAATATAAAGGGGTCCTAGGATCAGAAAACTTAAGAACTATTGTTCTAGGATCCTCTTTACATTTCTTACCACGTTCACAGACTCACTGGTGCCCTTATAAATTAGCATCCTTTTTTTTTCAGCTTTATTTTTATGTGTGAGTGATCTGCCCCAAGTAGCAAAACCAGAATTTGAATGTAGATGTTTATGCAGTATTTCTGTCCATAAAATAGAATCACTGCTGTCCAAAAATTTATGATTAATTAATGCTTAGAAGCTGTAAACACTGCATGCTATGCTAGACGTGTACATTTTAGGGGCCACCAAGTAAAATTAGCTGTTCTTTTTCTCAAGTGGAATGGCCCTCCAAAAGGGAAAAACAGATGTTGAGACAGGATGAGTGGTTGCTATAGCTCCATGGTATAATGAGAAACAATGCATTGAATAGTTGTTTTTCTGGTCACAGTAGGGAAATTCAAGATGCAGCAGTAACACATTAGAGTGTTAACTTTTGAAGATTTCAGCCATCCGGAGAAAAGCCTGCTTGGCATGTGGAATTCAGTAGTTCATGCGTTTCCCACTTATTTCTGAACCCAAGATCCAAATGACTGCTTGACCATGTAGCTCAGAAATAATTTTTCATCTTGCAGTTAATTGAACCAAATCCTGCAAGAAAGTATCCTGCAGTTTTCAAAGCTGAATAATAGTGCCTTAAGCCTGGGATTCTCATTTTCCCCTCACTGAATAGTATACATATATCTAAAAGATGGTTACTTGAAACCACTGGATTTCATGGTTCTTGGTCCTCAGGGGGATCTTTATTTTGTTTCACTCTGTTGAGCTGAACTTGGTAACTTGTCCTTGGTTCACCATTGCCAATAACTGTAGCTTCTCTTCAGTACTGAACATTATAACTCACTTCCCAGGCACATGGAAGAATTTCCACCAGAAGAAAAAGACGTGTGCTTTCAAACCAAATGGGCTTGGCTTTCTGAAATTAGCAGCCTTACGTAATGGACTTGAGTATTTACAAATGTAAGAAACACCTGACAACCTCAGGTGCCATCTGGAAAAGTGTCATCATATAGGAAGCTGGGATCAGAGCCCACATCACCATTCAGGTGCTTCATAATTACTTTGTGGTTCAGTGTGGGAGTGAGGCAAAGAATATGTCAAGGGTTTCAGAGCTCTTAGTAAAAGATAGATATCTTTGTCAGAGTAGATATTAAATACTAAATAAGTCTGCGTTTATGAGCAAATTTATTTTTCACTGGAGCCTTGTTCTTTTTCTCAACATTAAGTGTGTCACAGTGAAATGATTTAAATATGTGCTTCAGGTGACTTGTTGCATTTAGATTTATGTATTTGGAAAGTCAGATGCCTGGGCTTTTCTAGCAAGCCAGCTCATGTTTTAGAATACATGGAAGTCAGTATGGAGTGGAAGGGTAGTCTTTCATGAGGATGGCACTACAGTTGGTCTTGCCGAATTTTATCTTCTTTTGTGTCACTGACCAAACCGCAAAAAAAAAAAAAAAAAAAAAAAAAAAAAAAAAAAAAAGTTTCACGTTAAATTCACTAAACAGACCGACTTTGCGTGGAAAGCATGCAGTGTATAATGATGTGAGCCTTGAACTTATGGCTGGGGAATGCCAGGAATCTGGGGTTCTGGTGTCACTGAGGAAAATGACCCCGCCTCTGTGTGCCTTGGCTTCCTGTTGAGAAAGTTCTGCTCTTCATAAGAGCTCTGAAGGACTAGGAGGAAGGTGCTTTATGTGTGGAGTTTTCCATAAAATGCAGTCCTAACTGAAAGGCTGGGTTAAAGGTACGTCAATGCTTTATAAAAACATCTTTTATGTATATGTGAACTATTTATTAGTTTATGTCTCACCTATTTATTTACTTAGGTATGAAGTTGCCCCAGGCAATTTGAATTCTGATTTAAAATTCAGGTTTTGTTCACTTAATTCCCTTCTTTTTCTTAAGGGCAAAGAATATAAAGGCCTGGGAAATAGAAATTGGAATTGATTTTAATTGCCTGAATAAGTTTACCAGAAAAAAAGTTTTATCAAAGTGAAAATGAGGTCCAGATTATTTTTGTTCTTCCTCTGTAATTAATAGCAGGCAATTTTGGAGTATTCCATAAATCTCTTAAAAGTCTAAGTGAGAGTATCCATCACGAAGTGAGCCATGACTTAACAACTCTTTGTGACAATTGCCTTGGATAAAAATCTCTGTGATGAGAACTCACAATTCCAGGAATACATTTGGAGGTGGAATCAATTACATAGATGATTCCCAAAAGGATATGAAGCTATTTTAGAATATCTCAGAAACTCTGAAAGCCTCTTCCCAGCTTTGCCAAATCTCAGTGAGCCACTGCTGGGAGCAGTTGTGTTTTGTTCCTTTCAGAATTACTACCCAGCTGAAGTTAGGCTGCTGTGGAGATTGGGAACAATACCCTGTTAGAATAGCCTTTCTCTTTGGAGAGTGCCGCTCTTTCTAGAAAAGATAAATTACGGCATTGCATGATTTGTAGTTCATACAGTAGCAGTCACTACGTGGTTTAGAACCATGACACGTACAAATTTCTGGTATTTTACTTTGGTTCTAAATGGAAGGGATTTGTGTGTGTGTGTGTGTGTGTGTGTGTGTGTGTGTGATATCATTTTGCCTGAAGAAGCTACATATGGGTGCTTTGGAGTCTAGGAACATTTTCCACTGAAAATGTACACTGCTTAGCTGAGGGTCAGAGCCAAGTGGGAGTGAGTTCTGAAGGAACAAGGACAATGTGACCATACTCTCTTCCTCAGTTGGTGGGAGTGGACATGTTGGATCTCTGCTTCACTAAGGGAGGAGAGCTTTTCTCTGCGTTTAAATATGCTACAAGATACTGTGGAACCTGACTTAGGTCTGGGGACTTAGGTCTGGGAAAGAAGTATGTTTTGATTATTTATTATATAGTTTAGTGTAATCTGTATGATTCTTCTCTCACTTTTACTTTGAGAGACAAGTAGGAAAATGGAAAAGCAAAGAACTCAGGTGGTCTGCAAATGAGAGTAAGAGAAAAACATCTCTAGGAAATCAAATAAGATCTGAAGATGTATGTTTAAGTTTTCAGAACTTCAAATACTCAAACCCAGGGATCAAGAATTCTCCACTTATAGAACGACTTTGAAATTTTATTTTTTCATTGCTGCCTGCCTTCACTTGATATGTTGTAAAATTTTATAGTTGTGTGAAGTTATTCAAAATCAAAACAAAATAAGTTAAGTAGAAATGATCTTAGCTATCATCCAGTCCATCTGTTGTATGCTGCTGATGAAGCCAGTAACTTGCTGTGAAAGTTCTTAGTCTCAGAACTTTCCATGCCCAGCTCTGGCTTTAATGCATAATACATACTGGCTGGCTAGTGGGCTGACTGGAGTAATATTTACTAAAAACCAACCAACCAACCAACCAACCAACCAACCAACCAACCAACCAAAAAACCCTGAAGCAAACCCTGTGGCCAGAGTACATTTGAAGAAAGTCTTGGTGGAAAGGTCGAGAAGTATGATGGAAAGTGTTTGAATGGCTCTTTGGGGATTTAAAAACTTTGCCATTCTTCCATGAGTTGTTAAATCCTAATGTCTACTATTCCAGAAACTTCTTATGTGTAAATGTTCTGTATGTATAAAAACTTTTGTCGTGTAAAATATCTTTTTGTGACACATTCTCAAGCTCGTAGTATCTTTTACCATTACTTTGGGAGTACTGTTTAATGACTATTTGAGAATCAACAGAAGAATGAATGAATGAGATCATTATTGCCATTTAGAGACTGTTCTCCATATGCCAAAAATTTAAAAAAAAACATGGATTTTAAAGTTCCATCTAACAGTAGCTTAGCAAATCAGTGACATTTCATTGGTTTATTTTAGCTTTCCACTTACTTGTATTAATGTCTTTCGATAGAATTTTAAACACTTTTTCTTATATTAGTTACATATCACATGTATTTATATAATATATAGTCATATACTATATAATTGTTATATAGTATATATTATTAAAGTGGTTTTCTATTCTGTGTATTATTATTATTGAGGAATAATTGACATTAACATTATATTAGTTTCAGGTGTGCAACATAATGATTGGGTATTTTTATATATTACACAGTGATCACCACAGTAAGTCTAATTGACATTCATCACCATACATAGTTACAAAATTTTTTTTCTTGTGATGAGAATTTTTAAGATCAACCCTTTTAGCAACTTTCAAATATATAATACAGTATTATTAACTGTAGTCACCATGCTGTACATTACAACCCTGTGACCTACTTATTTTATAACTGCAAGTTCTACCCTTTGACCTTCTTCACTCATTTTGCTTCTCCCCATCCCCATGGATGTGTCTATGAGCTGTATCTATGAGCTTGATGTTTTTTGTTTGTTTAATTTTTTAAAGTTTCTTTTTATTTATTTTGAGAGAAAGATAGCAAATTGAGGAGGGGCAGAGAGAGAGAGGGAGAGAGAATCCCAAACAGACTCTATGTTGTCAGCACAGAACCCAACGTGGGGCTCGAACTCACAAACCGTGAGGTCATGACCTGAGCCAAAATCAAGAGTTGGACACTTAGCCAACTGAGCCACCCAGCTGCCCCCTGTTTGGTTGTTTCCTTGTTCAGATTTCACATATAAGTGAGATCATATGGTGTTTGTCTTTATCTGTTTGTTTCACTTAGCATAAATCCCTCAAGGTCCATTCGTGTTGTCACAAATGGCAAGATTTTTTTCTTTTTGTGGCTTAATAGTATATCATTGTATATTTTCTTTATTAATGTATCTACTGATGAACACTTAATCAAAAAAATTGTAAATAATCAAAAAAAAATTTTTTTAATGTTTATTTTTGAGAGAGAGAGAGAGAAAGAGAGAGAGAGACAGAGTGCGAGCAGGGCAGGGGCAGAGAGAGAAGGAGACAGCATGCTCCAGGCTCTGAGCTGCCGGTACAGAGCCCAATGCAGGGCTCGAACCAACGAAGTGTGAGATCATGACCTGAGCCAAAGTCGGATGCTCAACCGACTGAACCACCCATGCGCCCCTATTGTAAATAATTTTGACTATTTTTTTAAAATATAATTTATTGTCAAGTTGGCTAACATACAGTGTATACAGTGTGCTCTCGGTTTTGGGGGTAGATTCCTGTGATTCATCGCTTACATACAATACCCAGTGCTCCTCTCAACAGGTGCCCTTCTCAGTGCCCATCACCCATCCTCCCTTCTCCCTTGCCCCCCCCCCCCCACATCAACCCTTGGTTTGTTCTCTGTATTTAACTGTGTCTTATAGTTTGTCTCCCTCCCTCTCTGTAACTATTTTTTTCCCCTTCTCTTCCCCCATGGTCTTCTGTTAAGTTTCTCAAGTTCTAAATATGAGTGAAAACATATGATATCTGTCTTTCTCTGACTGACTTATTTCACTTAGCATAATATCCTCCAGTTCTATCCACATTGCTGCAAATGGCAGGATTTCATTCTTTCTCATTGCCAAGTAGTAAGTATTCCATTGTATGTATAAACCACATCTTCTTTATCCATTGATCAGTTGATGGACATTTAGGCTCTTTCCATAATTTGGCTATTGTTGATAGTGCTGCTATAAACATTGGGATACATGTGCCCCTATGAATCATCACTCCTGTATCCTTTGGATAAATTCCTAGTAGTGCTATTGCTGGGTCGCAGGGTAGTTCTATTTTTAACTTTTTGAGGAACCTCCATACTGTTTTCCAGAGTGGCTGCAAGAGTTTGCATCCCCACCAACAGTACGAGAGGGTTCCCATTTCTCCACATCCTTGCCAGCATCTGTTGTTTCTTAAACTGTTCATTTCAGCCACTCTGACCGGTGTGAGGTGGTATCTCAGTGTAGCTTTGATTTTTATTTCTCTGGTGATGAATGATGTTGAGCATCTTTTCATGTGTCTGCTGGCCATCTGGATGTCTTCTTTGGAGAAGTGGCTATTCTGCCCATTTCTTCACTGGATTATTTGTTTTTTAGGTGTTGTGTTTGGTAAGTCCTTTGTAGATTTTGGATATTAACCCTTTATCTGCTATGTCATTTGCAGATATCTTTTCCCATTCTGTTGGTTGCCTTTAAAAGTTTTGTTGATTGTTTTCTTTGCAGTGCAGAAGCTTTTTATCTTGATGAGGTCCCAATAGTTCACTTTTGCTTTTAATTCCCTTGCCTTTTTATGAAGGAAATTGAAGAAGACACAAAGAAATGGAAAAACATTCCATGCTCATGGATTGGAAGAATAAATGTTGTGAAAATGTCAATACTGCCCAAAGCAGTCTACACATTCAATGCAATCCCAATCCAAATTGCACCAGCATTCTTCTCAAAGCTAGAACAAACAATCCTAAAATTTTTATGGAACCACAAAAGACCCCAAATAGCCAAAGTAATGTTGAAAAAGAAAACCAAAGCGGGAGGCATCACATCCCAGACTTTAGCTTCTACTACAAAGCTGTCATCATCAAGACAGTATGGTATTGGCACAAAAACAGACACACAGACCAATGGAATAGAATAGAGACCCCAGAATTGGACCCACAAATGTATGGCCAACTAATCTTTGACAAAGCAAGAAAGAGTATCCAATGGAAAAAAGATAGTCTCTTTAGCAAATGGTGCTGAGAGAACTGGACAGCAACATGCAGAAGAATGAAATTAGATCACTTTCTTACGCCATATACAAAAATAAACTCAGAATGACTGAAAGACCTAAATTGTGAGACAGGAAACCATCAAAACCCTAGAGGAGAAAGTTTTGACTATTTAAAACATTGGGGTGAAGATATCTTTTTGAGTTAGTGTTTTCATTTTCTTCAGGTATGCCCAGAACTGGAATTGCTAGATCATATGGTAGTTCGAGTTTTAATTTCTTGAGGAACCTCCATATTGTTTTCTGTAACAATCGGTGATTTCCTAACAATGTAAAGTAATGTGTCTTATCACAAAGCTGAGAATTTTAATTTGAACCATTTTTTTTCTTTTTAAATGAATTGTGGCTATTTCCCATAGGGAGAGTTGGGTCTAGGGTCTGATCGTTTTGTTCACGTGGGGCTCAGGCAAATTTGTTTCTGTAACCAGGAATTTCCCATTCCCTGTCTGGCTTCATGTCTTGGGTGCTGGTTCTGGCTCCATGGACAAGACTCTGGAGTAGAGAGGGAGCCAGGCCTGCAGATGTGGTTCTTGTTTGGTGAAAGGCTGCCAAAGGTGAGTCCAACCCTGAAGATTCCTTTCTCATTTTCCTTGGGGACTTAAGATGACATGACTATTACTTGATTTTCTAGAAGTCCTGCTCTATGACATAAAAAGTGGCTTATCTGTGAGACCTTGTTTTTGAGATGTTCTGACTATTTAAAAAAGAATGTGAATATTCTGAAGCATTGCAGGGCTAATTTGTTTTGCAGCTAATATCTTCAGGTTTAGAGGAAAGAATCCCAGTATCTTCTTCATTTCATCCCTTCCCTCCACAGATGTCAAGTGAGCACTTCTCACATAGCAGGCCCTATGTGGTGTGCTCAAGTTTGAGCATAGTTCCCTGCCCTCACAGAGCTTCCAGTGGAGGAGACAGGCACACACAGAAGTTAAATCTGTCAGATGGTGATAGGATCTATGAAGGAAGTTAAAACAGGGATGGGGGACAGGAAGTGTGCGAAGGGGTGAGGGATCCATATTAGGACCTAGGGTCCTGTGCTACTTATGGTGACTATTGGGGCCCATAGGCATGAAATAGCACAGTCATTTATACATTGTGGCTTATCGTGCTGTCATGGTCACTGCCAGCATTGTCACTGTCACAGCCAGAATGTACCTACCCACACCTATTAGCCAGGGTGTGTACAGAATGAGTCAGACAGCTGAGTGTCCTTCTGTGGACACATGCAGAGGAATTATTAATGACAAAACCATAAAATGACTGTATTCATTCAGCAAATGTTTACTGAATGATGTATATACAAGGCATTGCGGAGGGCAGTAAGACCCATCACCTGTACCTTTCCAGAAGAGCATATAATCTAGCATAACTGTGTGTGCTAGGTCATTTACACGTTGATGATGTAACATTTGAGGTGAACTGTGAAAGGTCCACAGCATGTGCTGGTTTGTCACTTTGCTGAGGCATGGTTTTCCGTCAGGTCTTCCGGGAGGCGGGTGTGGTGTACTAGCCAGGAGTGTGTTAGGCGAGTGCACTGTGTCCACATTCCAGCAGAGTGTAGTTTCTACCCATTGATCAATGTGTAAAATGCCTCTGAAGTGAAATATGCTTTCTTCGTGAAGGATCGCTCTCAGAAGGAAGCCAGTTTCAGGTGCTGGTGTTCGACATGATGGTTCTTAGCCAGAAAATGGAATCATTTAGGGTCTCAAGGACCTACTTAGCATTTTCCAACCTTTCTGAGGAATTCACATGCTGCGCTTGTCATCTTGGAGATGAACCCCGTATGAGCCTACTATTTGGGTGAATCCTGATAAGGGGCCTAATTGGAAGTGTGGACATGGGAGAGGTTATCTCCTTTGTCTGGAGGTGACTATCTTGGAGGAAGCTACTTCAGGAGCTGCTTCATCTGGGCCTTAATATCAGGTTCTTTCCTTTCCTTTAGAAAGGAAGGATCAGGCATCTTTATGTAAAAATCCCGGCCGTTTATTATATAGATGGGATCAAAAGTTTACTGTGTAAAAATATGTATACTACTACATAGAAAGTATGTGTGTGTGTACACATATATAAAATACTATATAAAAACATATATCTAGTACTATATAGAAACATCCATGGTAAAATCTTGGATTGTGAGTAACTTGTTCTGTGAGTGTTGTGCAAGACAAGCAAACATTATATACAAGTGCTTTGGCTTATGATGTTTCTGGAATGCATTATGCTTACAAACCAAGGTTCTACTGTATATAATACACAGTAAAGAGAAAGCTTGGAAGAGGAAGGAAAAGCCACAAAATACAGTAGCAGAGGCTGTTGGCCACCCACCAGAACCCACGATTTCTTTTTCCCGAGTCCACGGTGAGAATATATCTTCCAGCCTCCCTTGCACTTGTGTGCAGCCATCTGACTGAATTCCAGCCAGGAGAACGACCATGATGCAGATGGCAGAGCCCATCAGCCTCAATCCGTGTTTCAGCGTGAGGAGGATGAACGCCTCATCCTTCTCCATCATGGAAGCCAGATACAAAGTTCTGAGGTGTTAGCACCGTTATACATTTTTGGGTCTATTTCAGCAGGAAGTGGTCTTCCCTAACTCATCCCAGCACTCTGTGTGGTAAATGAGAGAGGCAAAGACGCCAGGTTCAGTGTCTAGATCTTACTTCCCTGGGGATACTGGACCCAGTTGTTTCACGCAAATGGCAGAATCCACACTCTCGGAGGAGGGTTGTTATTGTGCTTGTAGGTTCCTGCTGTGCATTTATTACTGCACCTGCTGCTCCTTGCTGTACCCACAACAGCTCAGGGCAGCGTCCAGGGAATGCTAGGTAATCCCTGATTTTTCTTCTTCCTTTCTTCTTCTCAAATATTTTAGTGCCTGCCTTGTGCTAGGTGCTACTGGGGATACCTAGAAATGAAAGAAGCATGAACTGTAACCTCAGAGAGCTAACAAGTCTAGCTGCCCAGACTGTTTCAAATGGGGCTGTCAGCTGGAGGTAACAAAAAACCCAAGAGGAATTGTTTAAACAATAAGTGATTTTTTCAAGAGCTGAGAGGTACATAGACTTTAAGTGTTGTTCCTCTATGATTCTTTTTTTTCTTTTCTTAATTCAAGTTAGTTAGCATACAGTGCAGTATTGGTTTCAGGAGTAGAATTTAGTGATTCATCCCTTACATACAACACGCAGTGAATCCAATAGGATTGATCCCTGAAATTTACTTTAAGTAGTCAACCGCAAAAGTCCAGTGAACCATCCACCTAGAATTGCCTTCCTTTCTCCTCATGTCTTTAATTCTAATATGGAACAGTTAGCAGGTGTTGCAGATTGCCCAGAGCAAGTTACTGGATGCCTTTTTCCCCTTGAATTCCGTTGAGCTGGGCCCACAGTGGAAGAATCGAAGTAGTTACTTTACTGAGTATTTCGAATGGTAATGAGATGAGGAGATTAGTGTCTGTAACCCGAGAAAATCCTGTTCAACTGTATTTTAGTTTCAGCAGATTCAATAGCTCCCTTCATCTAGCCTAGCACTGCATTTCAAGCTGGAATTTAAAATTTTTTTTTTTTTTTTTTTTTTAATGTTTTTTATTTTATTTTTGGGACAGAGAGAGACAGAGCATGAACGGGGGAGGGGCAGAGAGAGAGGGAGACACAGAATCGGAAACAGGCTCCAGGCTCCGAGCCATCAGCCCAGAGCCTGACGCGGGGCTCGAACTCACGGACCGCGAGATCGTGACCTGGCTGAAGTCGGACGCTTAACCGACTGCGCCACCCAGGCGCCCCTCAAGCTGGAATTTAAAGATCAGCTGCTTTCTTCCTCTTTAGCTGATCATCAGTCTCCCTTTTCGATTTGCTCTGTTACTCTCTTTTGTCCTTGTTACTGTCTTCCTTCTGAGATGGTCTGCTCCTTAGATGTAGGTACCACACTTCGGTTATCTTTGTATTCTTTTCCCTAGTCTCTTACCCAAGAGCATAGCACAGTGCTTTATATATTATGTATGTCTCAATAAATGTTTAATTTATTTCATTGTTTTTATTAATGAATTAATTGATTAGTTAGATGTCTTGCATTGGAAGAACTTCTTGAACTAGCTTCGTGCTTGGTGAATAGCTCTTCCCTAACATCACTAACATCACTTCCTGATGCCATTGTATTGCTATCAATTCTTGTGATGTTTCATCTTGTTGAACTTAGTGACACTGGCCTGGCCTTAGCCAGTAACAGGACTCATCCAGCGTGAGGTTTAAAAAAGGGAAAGTGGTGGCATGGTAAATGTTTACTGTGTGAGTATAGTAGGCTGTGTCTTGATCTGGTCCAAAAAGTACTTGTAGGGCTCATGTCTGGTGGATGACACTGAACCACATTCCTATGATTTCTTGGCAACAGAGTCATCTCATGTGATATGTACTCTATTGCTCAGTTTAATAAGAGAATGACAGATTAATCTTGTTCTGCCTGGTGGCTAGGTTTGTATCTTAGGTCTTATTTGACTTACTGTAGGTTCTAGAAATTCTTTGTAAAGAGACTCACACACATCCGTAGCTAGGCTTATTTCTCCTTATAAAATTACCACTGAAATCTTTCCCTCTGGGATTTGTCATATTCCATTGTAAAAGCACCTTTCTAAAAAAAATTTTTAATGTCTATTTTTGAGAGAGACAGAGTGTGAGTGGGGGAGGGGCAGAGAGAGAGACAGAGACAGAGTCCAAAGCTGGGCTGTCAGCACAGAGCCTGACGCAGGGCTTGAACCCAGGAACTGAGATCATAACCTGAGCCTAAGCCGGACGCTCAACCAACTGAGAATGCCAGGTGCCCCTAGAGAATCCCGAGCAGGCTCCACACTGACAGTGCAGAGCCCGATGCGGGACTCAAACTCACGAACCATGAGATCGCAACCTGAGCCATAGTCGGATGCTTAACCAACTGAGCAAACCAGGAACCCCCAAAAGCACATGTTAATAGTTGCAACAGAACAGAAAGGTGACTTAACAGGATTTAGGACACTACAGGCCAGGAAAGAAGGTGCTTTACAGGAAGAGTGCTCCACTCTTCTTTGTGATTAGGGGCACATCTATTCCTTTGATCAGCAGGAATTATGGGAATTATGGGATTATGTCGGTGTTTCCTTCATTTTTAGAGTTAACGCCTGGTCTTCCCCATCCCCACCACCTGAGAGGTGACTTTGAAAGAAGCTGGCTGGTGCTTTTCTCTGATCTTGCTCTTCTCACCTCTTTTGTCAGTTCATGAATCTTTTGTCAGAAGATCATCTCCACATCTCTGGTTATTTGGCTTTCACACTTAAGAATCTATGATATGAATATTTCCATGCTGACTTACTTGTTTTTTAAGTTTGATTGCCTTTGTGAAGACAGGGGAACTGTTGTTTCTTTAACAGGACTTAGAAAACTGGAAGAACTCAACTGTGTAGAATTTCCTGTCATAAGTTAACCTTAAAAAGTTTTTAAGTATTTATGCTGGAAATGTGGAGCTTATTATCTTCTCCCAAAGTAATCTGTGATCATTAACAGTGAAGGAGTTAAATTTTCCTGCATCTCCATTCATTGGACTAAATTACATTATAGTGGCCTAAAAGTATTGGCCCAGTTTCATCTGGTTCCAGGAAATAGTTTTAGAGAATATCCTCACCAAGTATCGATAATTTGGGTTCCAAGAAAAGCAACTAGTTTGTAATCTGAATAGTTTAGTGGTCTCTGTAACCTTGGCTGGTGTCATGAGCCCACCTTTCATAGTGGCTTAAGTGATGTTGTTGCAAGTGGTAGCCTGGGAAAATAACTAGTGACTCTGTGTACATTTTAGACCCAAGACCTAGCAGAAGGCGCATCTTTGAAGAGGGAATAATGATGAATACATTCAAGAAGACATTTGATTGTGGTAGATAATGCTACCTTCTGCCTAAAGTGTAGTCACTGTGGTGGAAAAATACCATAAATCATTATTCTAAAGGCCTACTTCCCTCACTTCTTGTCAACTGATGCAACATGTGCCACATTCAACATAAAATTATAAGGAATGCCAAAAGGCAAGAAAAAGCACAGTCTGGAGAAACAAAGTAACAAGCAAAAACCAGACTCTGATATAACAGAGATGGTGTAATTATCAGGCAAGGAATTTAAAAGAAGTATGATATGTGAAGGGCTCTAATGGAAAAAGTTTAAAACCTGCAAGAACAGATGGGCAATATTAACAGAGAGATTGGAACTCTACGAATCAAAAGGGAATGCTAGAAATCAAAAACATAGTAAGAGAAATGAAGGATGCCTTTGATGGACTCACGAATAGACTTGACACTGCCAAAGCTGGAATCCGTGCACTTGAAGCTCAATCAGTAGAAACTTGCCAAACTGAAATGCAAAGAGAAAAAATAATTAAACTAAACAGAGCATCCAAAGTCTGTGGGACAATATACAAAATTGTAGCATATGTGCAGTTGGAATGCCAGAAGGAGAAGAGAGAAGGGAAAAGAAATATTTGAAATAATAATGGTTGAAAACTCTGCAAAACCAATGACTGACACCAAACCACAGATCCAGGAGACTCAGTGATAAATACCTGAGCGTTTTTTTTTTTTTTCCCTGACACCAAATATGTGATTTTTTTTTTCACACCAATTCTCTAGTTCTCTGATAGCAACTGAGTGTCCACCAATTCAGTTCAATTCTGACACCAGTTCCTGGAGTTAACTTAGACCCCACAGGTTAAGTGCTCAGTCCCACAAGACTGTCCCCACTTCAGATGGCAGCCACAAATAGGGTGCTCAGGCTGCCCACATTTCTGCCCAGCCAACTACAGATTTGGAGAGTCCCATGACCCCTCTCCCCTAGGTTGTTCACAGAACTCAGGAAAGTACTTTACTTACAATTACCACTTTATTATAAAGGATACAACTCAGGCTTGACAAGACGGAAGAGATGCACAGGGCAAGGTGTGCAGATGAGTCCAGGATACGTACCACAAAACTCGCATGCCCTCTCCAGGAGCACCACCCTCCCAGCACCTCCACCTGGTCACCAACCTGGAAGTTTTCTGAATCCCATTGTTTAGGAGCTTTTATGGGGATTTCATTGTATAGGCATGATTGACTAAATCATTGGCCATTGGTGATTCACGTCAGTCTTTAACCCTTCTCATCCTTGGGGGTGAGGGAGTAGAGTGCTGAAAGTTCCAATCCTCTGATCATGCCTTGGTCTTTCTGGCAACCATCCCAAATCCTAAACCTTTGTAGGGGTCCACAGGAGTTACCTCATTAGCATAAGCTCAGGTGGTGTTGAAAGAGTCTTGTTATGAATAACAAGACACTGCTATAACTCAGGAAATTCCCAGAGTTTTTGGAGTTCTGGGCTAGGAACCTGGGACAGAGACCAAATAAGTATTTCCCATTTTACCACAGTACTCCGCCTACCATCCCAAACCACAGTTGGGCCTATCTTACTCATAGTGCAGAAAAACAAAGAAAAAGAAGATCATGAGAGAAGTCAGAAGAGAAGAACACCTTACCTTTCGAGGAACAAGTAAAACAATTACAGTGGCTTGCTCACCAGGATCCATGCAGGCAAGATGAGAATGGCATGAAATCTTTAGTTTGTTGAGAGAAAAGAACTTTCTCATTATAACCAACAATATTTACTGAGTATCTGTGCTATCATCTGGTATATAAAAAGACTAAAACACAAATGCTGCCCTGAAGGAGCTCACAAGAGGGCTAAGAGAGAAGCAAATGGGATGTACAAGATATGGTATTTAGTGGGTAAGAATAAGATGTTATAGCAATCCAAAGGGATTAGATAGGTGAGGTGGGGTGCTCCAAGGAGGTGACATTTTAGATTCCAGAATGCCTCCTTTCTCCACGTCCTACCATTTACCCAACAGGACTCCAGATTGTAGCCGAAAGACACACACAGACACTGTCCAGGAGCAGGACCTGGGAGAGCCCAAAGGCAAGAGGGGAGGCAAAAGCAGCACACTAGAGGAATCTGTAGCCTGTGGTACAGCTGGCACAGCTACAGCAAGTCGTGAACAGAGCCCAACTCCCCACAGAGAGAATACCATTCTGTGAATGGATCTGCGAAGAGAACGGTGACTTAGGTGCTAGGACAAACATGCTACTGGGTTAGCTTGTTTTAGGCACAGGTTACAAATGTTTCTCTGCTTTTTAATCGCTGAAGACATCACCATACAAGCCTGATATAATTTCTTTAAAGTTTTGTTGAATATACTTATAAAAAAAATTTTTTTTTAGACCTCAGGATGGGTTAGGCCCTGGCGGTTTATGGTCCGTGATTTGGTAGCTATCAGGGAAGGATGTGAAGCTCTTTTTCTGTCTTGTAACAACAGACTACTTGAACGTCTCTCTCAGCATCTGCCTTTAATGATTAGATTCTTCTCAGCAAGGACTTAAGTGATTAATGGACTGGATAGAATGTAAGGAGACTTAAGGTCCCTGCCTTAGAATAAGTTACCACCAACACACGAGATGAATAAAGATTCACACACAAAGGACATTTTGATTGTATGATTTGGGGAGTTATTAATTACGAAAGTAATCACACCACCTTTCATGTAATACATAACTTAAATGGGTTCATGTTCACTGTGTAAGAACAAGGAGAATATATAACTGTGGTTAAAAGCATTTTTTGGTTTCTTCCAAAGGCAGTAATGTTATTGCCAGTTCTTGGAAGTGGCCAAAGATGAGCTTCTTATCTCTTGAATATTGAAGACAGTCATTTCAAGGATCATTCTTTGAATTTTTAGGTATGATAAAATAGTATTACTCCAAAATGTTTTCCAATAAAAAACAAAAACCATAAAAAGGCAACTCTTTTGAAGGCAGGGCTTGGATCTTAGCAATGTTTGCTTCATCAGTATCTGCCATGCCTGTAGTAGGTGTTTAATAAATTCAAATTGTTTAGGAAACAATCAGAAAAACTAAAAGGCAACTGACAGAATGGGAGAAGATATTTGCAAATGACATATCAGATAAAGGGTTAGTATCCAAAATCTATAAAGAACTGATCAAACTCAACACCCAAAAAACAAATAATCCAGTGAAGAAATGGGCAAAAGACATGAATAGACACTTCTCCAAAGAAGACATCCAGATTGCCAAACGACACATGAAAAAATGCTCAACATCACTCATCGTCAGGGAAATACACGTCAAAACCACCATGAGATACCACCTTACACCTGTCAGAATGGCTAACATTAACAACTCAGACAACAACAAATGTTGGCGAGGATGCGGAGAAAGAAGATCTCTTTTGCATTGCTGGTGGGAATGTATGCTGGTGCAGCCACTCTGGAAAACAGTATGGAGGTTCCTCAAAAAAACCAAAAATAAAACTACCCTACAACCCAGCAATTGCACTACTAGGCATTTATCCACGAGATACAGGTGTGCTATTTTGATGGGACACATGCACCCCCATGTTTATAGCAGCACTCTCAACAATAGCCAAAGTATGGAAAGAGCCCAAATGTCCATCGATGGATGAATGGATGAAGAAAAGGTGGTATATATATACAATGGAGTATTACTCGGCAATCAAAAAGAATGAAATTTTGCCATTTGCAACTACGTGGATGGAACTGGAGGGTATTATGCTAAGTGAAATTAGTCATAGAAAGACAAAAATCATATGACTTCACTCATGAGGACGTTAAAAGGCAAAACAGATGAACATAAGGGAAGGGAAACAAAAATAATATAAAAACAGGGAGGGGGACAAAACAGAAGAGACTCATAAATATGGAGAACAAACAGAGTTACTGGAGGGGGTGTGGGAAGGGAGATGGGCTAAATGGATAAGGAGCACTAAGGAATCTACTCCTGAAACCATTGGTTACACTATATGCTAACTAAATTGTATGTAAATTTTTAAAAATAAAAAATAAAATTTAAAAAATAATAAAATTGGGGCACCTGGATGGCTCAGTTGGTTAAGCGTCCGACTTCAGCTCAGGTCATGATCTCGTGGTTTGTGAGTTCAAGCCCCACGTTGGGCTCTATGCTGACAGCTCAGAGCCTGGAGCCTGCTTCAAATTCTGCGTCTCCTCCTCTCTCTGCCCCTCCCCTGCTCATGCTCTGTCTCTCTCTCTGTCTCTCAATAATAATAAATAAACATTAAAAATTAAAATAAAATAAATTCAAATTGTTTGGTACAATTATGTGAGTCCTGACAGCCCAGGATAGCCAAGCTTTGTTTATTCATAGAGTTCTACCAGGAAGTCATGGTCTCTACCCAAGTAGCAGTTATTCTTCACTAACAACTTGATTGAAAGAACTTTTGTTTTTCCTCTTAGATTAACTTGAGCTGAGACTTCTTACAGCTATCAAGAAACAATATGCTTTTTATTCCCAATATTCCTGTAATCTTGAGATCAACCACTAAAAAAAAACCACTTAGGAGTTCACTTCTCATCTCTAACTCATGCATTAGAAGATATTATTTTGACATTATTGAAAGAAATTCATTTTTGCTTAAAAGAACCTCCCCCACTTCCTTGACAATCTTATACAAGATGATCAGCCTCATTAATAACCTAAGATATGCACATTTTAATAACATGCCATTTTTCACTTATCAGATTGGCAAAGACTGCTAAGACTGATAACACCCAGTGTTAGACAGGAAAAAGGTAATCTCATACACTCAGGAGGATTAATTACCATTAGTACAAGACTGTGGAAGGATATTGCACATACCTATCAACATTGTAAATATGTAGCAGTTTCTAATAAATATTTGCACTGGTGCACAATGGATGTCTGTTGCATTTTCTTATTGAAAAGTTGGAAGGAGTGTGACTATCCACCAATAGGACACTGGTCAGATGAGACATATTTGTGTAAAGAAATATATCACATTCAATGTATTTTCAGGCAAAAAAAAAAAAGCTGTAGTACTTACAACATAATTGCAATTAATTATTTTTTTCTTTGAATTATATATGCATAGGAAAAAGTCTAGAAGGTACAACATGCTGTTGATAGTTATCTCTAAAGGGTAGGTTGATACCCTTCTGTCTTCTACTCTACTCTATGCATTTTTATGCTGCTTTTGTAATTAAAAGAATTGTAACTATTGAAAAAATGCATGTGTAGCGTTTCTTGGGCATGGTGCCGTCTGGTACCATGGTACACTCTGAACTGGGGGTACAAAGATGCATGGTAATGAGATTTGATACTGATCTCAAGGAGTTTACGGTCTAGTCAGTGACCATGGGAAGACATTCATCCCATCATATCTTGTGGGTACTCTGATAGAAGCTGCAAAATCTTCAGCAGGATTAAGGGTTAGTGTGATCAAATGGGGAAAAAGAAATTGGGTATAGAAGAAAGGAAGCCATAGAGGGGGTTTGAGCTGAGTCGTGAAAGACTTGCTATTTGATATGGAATTTGAGAGGTGATTAGATGGTAGAGGGAACCAGGAAGAGTAAAAGTGTGGGCGATGGTGGCAGGCGTGCATGTGGGAAGTACCAGGAGGCGTCCTGGAGGCCGCACGGAAGCACCTATAGAGGTGAGTGTTGTTATGGGGGAGAAGGTGATGACCATGCACACAGAGAAGAGGGGACAGGATTCCGGCCTGGGAGTCAGGAAATTCCTGCTTCTGCCACAGAGATGCTGTGAGAGTCTAGATAAAGTCATTCCCCTCTCCGGACCTCAGTTTCCTAATCTGTTCGTTGGCGGTGTTGGACTAGATCAGTGACCCCCTGTGCTTTTACTTTTTCCTCTCTTCAGATATAGAACCTTTTAG
The DNA here is from genome assembly GCF_028018385.1 of Neofelis nebulosa. Taxonomy (NCBI): domain Eukaryota; kingdom Metazoa; phylum Chordata; class Mammalia; order Carnivora; family Felidae; genus Neofelis; species Neofelis nebulosa. The sequence continues at coordinate 75,980,381 of NC_080788.1, read as the reverse complement.
TCAAAGAAATTCTACTTTATGTTGGGAGCAAGCAGAGCAGATAAAAGCAGAACTGGTTTACCTGAGCTATTGTAGTTGGCAGGTGGGAGGTGATGATGAGGCTCCCCCCCACCCCCACCCCGCATCCTCAGACTTCAGTGGGGGCTCAGGGGGAGCACGAGTGCAAAACCCTGGCCTAGCAGAGCAGGAGAGCCCCTTTGGGTCTGAAGCCTTGATGACTGTGCCACTAAGCTATTTTGACGTCACCGCTTCCTTCACCCTTAGATTTGTTTCCATTTTGGCCTAATTTCTTCTTACCCCAAGTTCTGCGGCACATCCATGTTCAATGTAATTTCTCATTATACCCAAAGTACTTCTCTACTTTATGTCCATCTTCTTGCCATTTTCCTTCTCTCATACCTCTGATTCCTTATTGATTTTTTTTTTTCAATTTTCTTGAATTTGTGTGAACAGGTTGGCCTTTTCAGGACATGACGGAAATTATAATAGTTAACGCTTACTGAGTGCCTACTGTGGAAGCTGTTTTAAACATTTGGCATAAATTATTTCATCCTCTTGACAGGTTTTAATTATGAGGCAGGTGTTAATGTCATTATTATTTTACATATGAGGAGACCAAGGCAGGCACAAAGAGGCAAATCATGTCATCAGGCCAAAGAGATACAGTCATCAGAACTGTGACTCGAGCCTAGGTAAGCTGGCTCCAGAGCATTACCGCTTAACCATGGCCTAACCTTTTTTACTTTGACTTTTTTAGCTGACAATTCTCAGAAATGGTGTATTCCCATTCATTCAAGTGTCTTTGTGTACTCTGGGGCTGTCTCTGATCCCTTTCTTTCCCCTTCTCCCCACACCCCCTGCCTTTTTTTAAAAAGTTTATTTATTTACCTTGAGAGAGAGAGAGAGAGAGTTGGGGGGGTACAGAGAGAAAGGGAGGGAGAGAGAATCCCAAACAGGCTCCGCATTGTCAGCGTGGAGCCTGATGTGGGGCTCGAACTCAGAAACCCTGAGATCATGACCTAAGCTGAAGTCCTAAGTTGGATGCTTTTAACTGGCTGAGCCACCCAGGCACTTTCCTTTCCTTTCCTTTTTGGAAAGAGAGAAGCAAGAAAGCCCTGTGTGATGCCAACAAGATAGTTAAGGTTTAACTGAAACTCACAAGAGAAGTGATTTGGGGATTCTTGTTTTAAATGGATTTCTTGCGATGTGAAGGGGGAAATGAAGCTGAGAGATTCAGGCAGAGCAAGTCCTGTTGTGTGATTACCAAGGAATTTGGTATGAGTCGGGAAGGCAAGGAGAAAAAGGGGTAGAACCAGGCATTTGATCCATCATCAAAGTCAAGAGATAGAACATCGTTCCTATTTTTTATGGTTACTTTACTACCTTGAAAAGCTAACCAACTTTAGAGAATGATATCTTCTTTTTGTGTTGCCATGCAGTATTAACCATGTGCCAGGGTAGTCTGAATATAATTACCTAAAAACAAATAAAGAGGAATCTGTACCATTGTTGATTTGTGCTAAGTATATTGTTGTTACCAAGATATCAAGGAAATAAAGTAAATGAATAACCAAATTCTTAAGGACTAAAACCTTTGAACTGCAAAATGTTGCTGTGTTTACTCAGCAGAAATAAATCTACTCGCTGGCTTAGAAGCATCAAAAAACATTAACCTAGAAGCTTTTGGCCAGTGTTTGACTTATTTTATAATAAATAAATTTTAAGTATAGAAGATATGTCTTCAGAAGTAAAATTCGCATAGATATGTTACTGCTACCCATAAAATTACAAAACTGTAGGAAAACTCAGCTATTTCTCTATTTGGAGTAGGAGTAAGAATGGGTCCCAAATATAGAAATACATGTCTAATTTATATAGTAAATCTATACATAGAGATCGATGTAAAGATTTCTATCTCTTTGAAGCACTTTTCTTTCCACTTACTATGTTCTGAAAGTAATGTTCAGATTTATAGCATACATAGTTTAAAGCAGTTTCTCAAATCTGGTGTGTGTGAGATTTTTGAAAGGAAAGCAATATAGTAAGTTTATTGGGATCTCAGTATACATTTTACTTTAGAACAGATGTTGGAAACAGGCTAGACCTTCTAAAAGGGGACAGTATGAGCTGATAAACATCCAAGGGCATTTAGCTGCTCTGTTTCTAAGTTAGCTTTATCTAGGTGGTTGGCCTATGGATAAATCCCAAAGATAGAAATTATATTCCCAAGAAGCTTATTTTCCAAGAGCTGCTTGATAATTCAGATATCCCTAAAAGAAAAATAAATCTTTTTATCTATTTTGTTAGAGAGTCCGTGGAAGTTCAGGAAAATATTTTCTGTAAAATGTCTACAGTGACAGAAATTGCATCTAAAGGCCCAGTGCAAAACCCTACCTTTTTTTAAGTAGCGTTTCCAGATCTCCCTAGTGGGAATGAATCTGTATTTTCTTGTTCGTGGATTTATTCATTCATTCAACAAACTATTATTGAACACCTACTGTGCAAGATTAAAACTATGAGAAGTTAAGCATAGTGCTCGTCTTCCCGGAAGTCATGGTTTGGTAGAGAATACAGAGTAAATACTCAGAGTTAATAGTATCATTACTGCTATAATGTGTGCGTGTAGATCTGGGAAGACTTCTTAGAGAAAATGCTGTCTAAGCTCAGTAGAAGTTAACTGGGTAAACAGAGAAGATTAGGGGCATGATATACAAAACAGAGAAAGAACCTTCTGAAGGCAGTGAAAGAGGCACAGTGGTTCTGAAATGGAAAGGAGTTCAGAATGGGTAGAGCTTGGAACATGAGGGAGGGAGGAAATAGTGGTCAGAAGAGAACCGACAGAGAGAAACGGTGGCTCTAGAACTCTGAGAACCTCTTCAAACCCACCCTCCTGATAGCCTTGGTGAGCCACTGAGGTGATGGCAGACATTCTATAAAAATCACAGTGGTTACTATGTATGGAATGTGCTGGAGGGAGGCATGAGGCCATCATAGTCCAAGGTCAAAGTGATATGCAACCCAATCCCATAAGACCACTTATAGGATTTATTTCTGGGAACCACTCCTGGTAGCAAGTTCTGTATCAGTCAGGGTTCATTCAGAAAATAGATATAATGCTAATATTTCAAATTGGACACACAGGTTCTGGGAGGGCTGAGTGGGTAGAAGAAGCAGAGGTCCTAGAGATTAGTAACTTCAGGAAGCAGCTGCCATCCCTAGGGCTGGGGGAACAAAAGAGAATGAGTGTGGCTAGCCAAACCTGGAAGCTCAGAGTAGAGATCCCCATAGAACCAAGGAGGTGTGTGGGCCTCTGGGGAGGGATTGCCTATGGCTGGGGCTTCAGTCATCAAGAGGGGTTTGTGGCTTGTACACAGTGTACTAAAAGCATGGAGAACTAGCGCCGTCTGCTACTGCAGAGTCTGAAAAGAGCTGGAAAACAGGAAGAAGAGTTCTCCCCACCTCTGCCTTCCAGTCCCATGACGGTAGTTCTCACTGGCAGAATTTAACATGAAGCCAGTTGCAGGGGATTCTAGGATATATGGTTTGCAGACGTGTAGCTCCAGCATCACAACAGAATACAAAAGGGTGGGCTTGGGCTGAGAGGCAGCTGATAAGTAATCTACCCCAGGCATTTTAGGAAAGGAACTCTAGCTTCACTGTAGGAAGTGGATTGGGGGCAGTCCTGGGTACTGGTTGATCAGTTCAGAGGTTGCTACCCAGACAGGAGGTGATAGCACTCTGACTTAGGGCAAGGACAAGAGAGAAGGGAAGTGAGTAGATGTGGAGAGATTTAGAACATAGAATTCAACAGAATTCGGTGAGGGATGAGGGGATAGATCAGAGGGAACAAGGAGGGGAGGGGTTCAGGAAAGAAGCTTGCACCTCACGTAGACAGATGGATGGTGGTGCCGTTTACCGAGATAGGAATATAGGACTGAAACTGTTTAGGGGAAGATAATCCATTCAGTTTGGGGATTGTTGAGTTTGAGGTGCCTGTGGCTCATCCAGGTGGAAATCGACTGCAGATATCTGGTCAGAAGATGTAGATGTGGTATGTTTGCAACCTATAGGTGGTTGGAATTTAGGAATGAATGAGGTTACCAAGCGAAACCATAAAACGTGGAAAAAAGAGTGCCTTGGGCTAAACCTGGAGGAATAACATTTTAGGAAAGAGCAGAAATAGTGGAGCATAGCTTGTGCAGGAGACCAAAAGAATGGTCAGAGAGATTGGACGAAAACCAGAGTGCGTTGCAATTCCCAAATAATGTGCCGGGCACAGTGATAAAGCCATGCACCCGTGGTACCAAAGGGAAACGCCCACCACAGGCTGGAGAGCAGCTGCGGGAGGAAGAACTGTATTGGGAGGAGGCCACCAGGTGCCTCGGGTGCCACATTGCCACTTTGGAGCTGGGGGTGGATGTAGAGGATACGGGGTGGGGGCGGTCTACCAGCTCTGTAGCCAGAAGTCCTGTGTGAGCAGTAGGGCCCTCGAGGCTGTACAGTCACGGAGAAAAGGCGGTTCTGAGAGATGTACTTGTCTCTTACCAAAGTTTGTCTTCTAGGCATTCTTTTTCTTTCTCTTTTTTTTTTTTTAGATGACATCTTTAGTGTAGTTTGATTTTATGGGAATCATAACCTTGAATTGGTTGATTTTTCCCCTTACATAAAGTACAGAAGTCATCTTGCATTAATATGTCTTTTGACTGGATTTGTTTTGCCTTTAGGGGCGATAAAAGCTCAGTGAGCTGGGCATCTAACACAGGCAAGGAAAGTTCTCTGTTTAACTCTGAACTTGCCTTTATTTTACTATTCGAGCCCCTCAGAAACAACAAATTACACCTTCACACTGATTTAACTGTGCTCTCCAAATGACCTTTGTGAACTGATTTGGACAGGTGTTAGACCTAAGATATGCATAAAGAAGGTGGGACAATTATGTGCAGATTTGAAGTCATTCACCAGTGTTCATTGCTTTCAGTAAGTTTGTTTTTGTTTTTTTTGTTGTTGTTGTTGTTAACAGGTAACCACAACCCTTTTCACTTAAGGAAAATAGGAGTTTTTCATAACCTTGTGTATGAGCTGTGTATGCCCAGTGAACCCAGGCAGCTTCCTTTCCTCTCTCCCCTACGTCTGACCACCCTTGCCTCAATCTATAGATCAGTTTTCTCTGCAACTTTTGCTTCTATGTGATCTGTCATCTCCTCTCTGCCTCTCTCTACATCACGACTGACACAGCAGCTCCCACTGCTGTTTGGGGATTGGCTCGGTTTACTTTCACAGTCTGACCCAGCTTATCTTTTCAAGGCAGCCATCTTGTACCAGATTGACTCTCCCTGGGTCGCAGGCCCTTCCCTGTTGTACTCAGCTTGCACTGGGGGACATATACCCATGTGGTTCATAAAAGCAGGAGATTGGGTAGCTCCCCTCTGAAGCATAAAGTGAGAAGCAAAGATTCCTGGGTTGTGACTTACTCAGTACACTCCTTCCACTCCTGGCCCATAACTTGTTTCCTACACACAGTGCCAAAGATTTTCTCTTATAATGTAATCCACTCATAGGCAGAATTACACATTCACTTACCCTTTCCCTAACAGAAAGCATCCCAAAGTCACAGCTGCTACACTGAGAAGTCAAGGGGCTGCTTACAAAGCATCATCCAACCTGAATCCACAATTCTCAGCGATGTCCATTTCAATTAAAGTCCTCTCACAATTAGTCTAGCCGTGGACTGGCACCCGGAGGCCAAATATTACATGCAACACTGACATACCCTGTGTTCAGTGGTGGACATTCTTACTGTCTTGAAACAGGGGAGAAGAAATTTCCACCTCTTAACCTAGCTATGAGAAAGACACATCATACATTGGTCACTGGCTCAGCCTACACTCTGTCTAGTAAAATAGAGCCCACATCTGGTGATGGGTGGCCTCCTTGCTGGCATTCTAGGCCAGAGGCTTGGAAATAAGGTTTGTTGGAGGATCCCTGACTCCTAAACCTTTGGCTTGTTGCCTCACTTCTTTTACCACGAAATGAGTTCCCTGATCTGCAGACAACTACTCTAGAGTTCTCTGTAGCGTGTAGCTGCTGTTTTCTAACTGTGCCTTTCCTTGTTAAAATCTGGTTAGAGAGGGGTTTGATTAGTTGTTTGTTTGTTTTTTTAATGAATTCTTCAGTATTTGATGATGTGACATTGAATAGAAATATCAGCCCAGTTATGCATCTCAAACCAGAATCTTTTTGAATTTTTTCCCTTCAACCCTTGTTAAGAATTTAGAGCACTCTAATTTTGTGATAGAGTAGGTATCTATGGGGCTTGGATTCTGTAATCAAGCTTGTTTATTTCTGAGCTTTCTTTCTTGGCTAATTTCCATGTGGTTTCTAAGTTAATTGCATAGGGAAAAAAAACCCCAAAATTTAGTTTTCTGCACTGTATTGACATGACTTTTGCATTTGCATTTAATCATTTGCACTTTTTCTATCTCAGGAAGTACAGTGAGCTGTCTTCATATTTATATACCGTAGAGAACTATCAGATAAATTAGGAGTAGAATTAGAATAGAGGAAATCAGCATAGTCATTTGGTAAATAAGCATCAAGGAGTGCTGCAGCCATCAACTGACACCAGATAACTTCAAACTAAATAAGGCATTGGAGTGTGTGTGTGTGTGTTTAAACATGTTATTTAGTCTTAATTTAGCTAGTAGAAGTTCCTGATTCCCAGCCCTGCACTCTTTCCCTTCTGTACGTCCCAGCTTTTGCTAGATGGGTGTTGAGCTCACCATTGAGAAACCATTCCATCAACCATCACATTGATACAACTATCCAGAAGCATAGGGACATATCTGTGTTTCAGGAAAACTCACACATGACCCACATACAGAGTTAACGGACTAGTTAAGTAATGGTTTCTAGTTAGGTATTTTCATATAGCGAGTAAAAGAGATGGTGATGGTCCTGGGAATGATCCTTTGGCATCATGCAATTATGGCTCCCCCAGTATTTTTGAGATGAATACAGAAATCTAAGAAATCTGCGTGGGCTATGAGTGATTAGATGTAAAAGTTCTTGGAAAAAAACAAAATGCAGATCTTATGTTTACGCTCTCCATATGAACCAGAAGAGAGCGGTGGTTACCAAGAGCACCCTTGCAGGGTCAGAACCCCTTCCAGCATAGCCTCCTGACCATGCCCACCCTGCTGTACCTCCCTGTGCAGTGGTTATCTTGAGTTCTAGCACAGACTTGGAACATAGTAGACACTCAATGAAATGTCTTGTTGAAAGGCTGAAAATATGGATAGGTAACATCTCAGCCTTCAAATTTCAGGAGAACACTGATTCTTGAAGGTTCTGTGTAGAGATTAAACAAGATGCTAAGGAAAGGAAACTACTAGGCTAGTGTTTTAAGAATACCAAAAGAGTAGATGAATATGCCTCTTTGAATGATGTGACATAGATTAGAAGTATCCAGTCAGTGGATGCATTTCAAACCAGAATCTTCTTGGATTTTTTCCTTTCAACCTTTTTAAGAATTGAGAGCACTCTAGGGGCACCTGGGTGGCTTAGTCGGTTAAGCGCCTGACTTCAGCTCAGGTCATGATCTCACGGTTTGTGAGTTCGAGCCCCACGTCGGGCTCTGACAGCTCAGAGCCTGGAACCTGCTTCAGATCCTGTGTCTCCCTCGCTCTCTGCATCTCCCCCGCTTGCACTCTCATGCACACTCTCTCCCTCTCAAAAACAAATAAACGTTAAAAAATAAATAAGGGGCGCCTGGGTGGCGCAGTCGGTTAAGCGTCCGACTTCAGCTCAGGTCACGATCTCGCGGTCCGTGAGTTCGAGCCCCGCGTCGGGCTCTGGGCTGACGGCTCAGAGCCTGGAGCCTGTTTCAGATTGTGTCTCCCTCTCTCTCTGCCCCTCCCCCGTTCATGCTCTGTCTCTCTCTGTGTCAAAAATAAACGTTAAAAAAAAATTTAAAAAAAAAAAAAATAAATAAATAAATAAATAAAAGAATTTAGAGCACTCTAATTTTGTAATAGAGTATATCTACTCTTGTTCCACCTTCTTAGGGTAAGTTCTTAGCAGTACAATTGCTCTTGTGCCTATTTTCAGAGCTTTTGATAAGTTTAACTGAAGTGTCCTCCAGAAGGCTGTACCAGTTGGCTGTATGCAAGACTGATAGAATCCCCACCCTCTACATTTCACCTTATTACAATCGTACTTATGTCTCCAGTGCCTGCTTGGTGACACTTGGTGAGGGTAGGGGTGTGTGTGTGTGTATGAGAATATAAAGAGTTTCTAAAACTTCCAAGATGACTGTGTGACAAGAATATTTGGCTTGTTTTGGTCTCTTTTGATCCACTTGGTTTAATTCCTTAAAATTCGTGTGATGATTTCTTTATCTCTGCTTCATTCTCCCATAGGGCAGTACCTTTTTTTTTTTTTTTTTTTAACTGTGCTCGTCCTTTCTTACACAGTTTTTACAACATTCCCAGTCATTCTAATTAATTTAGTATCCATACCAGATTCTTTGGAATCAATAACCAGAGAGGAATAAATTAGAGAACAGGCCAGAGTCAACAAAAAGCAAGGGCATTTTGGATGATGGTCAGTTGACATTATTAAGTCTCAGTTTGGACAAAAAAAATAGGGAGTGGTGGGGACTGATGACTTTGGGGACACATTATAGAGATGGTGATTGTTGGGGGCAGGTGCAGGCCTGGTGCTTCCAGATCCTCCCAATTTTCAAGAGACACTGGAAATTTGTTTCACATAAAATATATATGCTTTTAAATGTGCATGGGCCAAGAAAACTTACTCTTACAAACTACTCACTTATGTGCTCAGGTCTATATCCATGCCTACTTCCGTTAACAGTTGGGGGGATGAACACTTTGAAAGAAAGCAGTTTTTCTTTCATCTCCTGCTCTTTCCCCTCCCCTCATCCCCACCATGGACAGTTGAGTTTATATTTGTCTCAGACACCTTTTTCCTGTGGCAGCTTCTCTGGGGGCATTTCATTTTCCCCATACTTGTACCCAGAGTTTCCGCTTGCTGTTCTGAAAGTGTGTAAGGGCTGCACAGAAATGTGTCCCTGAGGTGTCCGTAGGTGAGGATGTGTCTCTCTTCTGGCTGAAGCGGTCCAGGGCGTGCCCCTGGTGAAGATCAGAGGCGGAACCTGAGGCGTATGTTCTAGGTCATCCACTCAGAGCCAGCCACTTCTGTGGCTTTCCATGGAAGTTGGATCTCTCTGTGTAATCCGTGCAGGCAGACCTAATTACATTCTTTAATTACATTTCAAGGGTAAGCTTAACAGAGTTAAGTATCTCCTGATCACCAGCCTCTGAAGGATTAAAATACCTGCCTCTTCTGCTGCTGTGGAGCAGAAGTTTTCCATTCCTCATTTAGTCTGGTGGTTGTCTCTTTTCCTTGTCTTTCTTCTTGACCAGACCTTTCTTTCCCTTGAATATTTTTAATTCACCTGTAATTTCCATCTCTTGCGCAGAGCTCAGGTCATAGTAACTACTCAGTAAATGTGTGTTGAGTGAAGAAGGACAGGGACTGTCCCTAGATGAAATTTCTTTGTCACCTCTGATGGTACAGAACAATATGTGCCAGAACAGAAATAATCATCAAAGCCAAACAAACATCCTCTTAGAAGGCTTGGAGAGCATCGGCTCCACATTATTTGATTTTCTTCTCTGATGGTTAGTGGTGAATGATAGTGACTACAATTCTTTATCCCTTTGCCTAATTGCTGAACCCACAGGACCTGTCTAAATTGATTTCTTTTCAGCTACTGCATTGACTTGTTTACTTGTTGATTGTTTTTGCACACTAGAATGAAAGCTGCATGAGGGGAAGGATTGCGTAGGTCGCGTTCCCCTCTTTGTCTGGGACAGTGCTGAATATTGAGTGAGAGCCTGTGTCTTATCCTGGCTCTGTTCTTTGTGTCTTCGTTTCTTTTCTTTTCTCTTTTTTTTTCTCTTTTCTTTTCTTTTTTCTTTTCTGTGTCTTTTTCTTTTCTTGCTCTTGCCTTTTTTTTTTTTTTTATGTCTATACAATTCCTCATCTTCCTTGGGTCACAACACTCCATCCACGTTGGGACAGGCATAAATTGGCTCTGTCATTATTTTACTACTGAAGCTGGCAGGCAGTTTCATATGGTAAGAGGGGCCCAGTGGAAACAGGACAAGATTACAGGAGGAAATATCCTCTCTTTCCTGGCCAAGTCCAGCAGAGTCAGCAAGGTAGGTAGTTCCCTTCTCTGAGCCTTGTTCCCTTTACCCATCAAGGAGAGGCAATACCTCCGTACCTCCCTCACAGGGTGGGAAGATGCCATTTGAGGAAAGCTTTGTAAAATGCACTGTGATGTGCACATGCTTTTGCGGATGTAGTAGGACATGCTTGCTTCCATGTTTGTCTGCCTTTCAAGGACCAGGACAACTCAGGTGGGAGGAGGCTGACCCAAAGAGCTGATTTCCTAACCCCCTCCTCCAACACCACAGTCTTGTGAAGTGGCTGATACTATCCCATTTTATTTTATTGCATTTTATGGTATTTTATTTATTTTTTAAGTAGGCTCCACACCCAAAGTGGGGCTCAAACGCACGACCCTGAAATTAAGAGTCCCATGTTCTACAGACTGAGCCAGCCAGCCGCTCTGATGATATCCCGTTTTAAAAATGAAGGTATGATTCTTAGAGATACAGAATGTAATTTAGGATTATTCAAAAAGTAAAGGCAAAGGCAGAGCTCAGACATAGATCATCCAATGACAAATCTAGCCTTCTTTTCACCATCCAGCATCTGGAAGATTAGAGCATGGGAGAAGTGGCCATTGTGCCTTGGCCCCAGATTCTGGATCACATGTGTTTTGAACATCTCTGTAATTTGTTATCGTGTAACACCATAAACTCATACTAGTGTTAACCTGAGTTAGTATTAAAGTAGTATTCAACTGATAGATTTTTCTTCCCTATCAAACATCACACAGCTAGTTAGGTCAGAAGTTAGTTATTTTTTGGAACATGCTGATTAAAAAAAGGGTTGACACTGAATGACAGGAGAGCTGATTGACTGGGGTAGAGCCTGCATTTACATATGGACCTTGAGCCTGACCTGGATTTACAGGCTATTCTGTGGCATCCCAATATATAGAGCAGGATGCCTGCCTACCTACCCATTCCTCTCAAGTGAGCTTGAACCATGATTGGGTGCTGGAGCCTAACCAAGGCATTCTATTTTCTTGCTCCTAGGGAGTCTCAAGTGAACCTGTAAAGACTCTTCAGTTACCCAGTAGGACCTTGTGCAGCTGCATGTGGGAATCAGGATAATTCTGGCATTTCTGAGAGCATTTTAATAGAGCACTGATTACAGATTGCAGGCACCTGGTGGTGTTTTTGTACTGAGGCTGAAGGGTGCAGTTCGAAAGACCAGAACTGGGCTTGACAGATTCCTATTTTCCTATCCTGTTGTTTCCCAGGGTCTTGGAACCCTTACAACAGTTGAACCAGGCTCTTGGCATGGTTAGCCTTCACTTTCAGGAGACCACCAGTACCAGAGCATTAATTCCCAGGCAGATGATGGTCATGTGACTTTGCCCAAGGCGTGTTCTCCTTCCAAGGGCTCAGAGCACTGAGACTGTAGGAGGAGCTCCTGTTAGTTGGGGTCAGCACAGAGCCCTCCCTGTAGCTTGGGACTTGGCCAAAACTATTCTGTGCTTCTTGGACTGTCTCAGGCTGTTCCACTTGGGCAGGCCATCATTGCTTTTGGCCTTGACAGCCAAATGAGAAAGCACAAACTGTGAAAAGTCAAGAGAATAAAAAGGTGATAGCCAAAAGTTGAGGTTTTGAAATCAATGGGCTAGAAGTATTCTAGTCCAATACTTAATTTCATGTCAATTCATAAGAAAAAGAATGAATCTGAGAAGAGTCCTCCCTGCGATAAATGAGGTTTTTCTCTCTCTTTTCACCTCCCTCTGGCATACCATGTGCTCACACCTTCCACAAACTTGGGACGGCTCTAGTAACTCGACGTGAAAGAGCATTGCAGCCAAGCAGAGAGCAGTGGCTAGCCCTAGTCATGGCCTTGCTACTCTACTTACATGATTTGGGAATTTCCCTCCGGACTTCAGCTTTCTTATGATTTAAGAGAGGGAATTGTTGTGCTAGACAGCACAAAGGTCACTTCCAGCTATGAAGATTTTTTCAGCCTAAGAATGCCAGCATACTAACTTCTCCATGCCTTTCAGCTGACGTATAAGCTGCTGGTGGGTAGGGCCCCCAAAAAAGGTGTCAAGGAACGGTTGTCAGTTGGCTCATCTGGAAGGTCTTATGCAGATCCTTCTCATGAAGTCAATTGAATGGAATTCCCCTGGTTGGCCTTTGACTTTTGCGAAGCCCATGGCATTGCGGCCAGGGAAGCAAATAGGGTTTCTTGAAGCAGTAGCAACAAAAGACAGAAGGCACAGAGAGAGTCTGAGGGAGGAGGCAACAAGGAGGGTCCACGTTGTGTTTCTGAAATGCCAGAGGCGGGTAATACAGCAAAAGGAAGTGGAAAGAAAAGTTTCCCTTGAGAACCAGCAGAAACCTTTGATATGTGTGCCTTTCATATTTAAACCTTTTCCCGTTTGGATAATAGCCTACAAGGTTCATAAAACTGCCTTGTGGCAGCCATCCAAGACCCTCCCAGGAGAGGGCTCCTGTTGTAAACCGCTGGTCTCCGAAGGAGGGTCCTGAGCAGCTGTGATGAAACTTTGGGTGGGCATTGTCCTGTTTACGGAGACAGACCTATTATAGACTCTCTGCTGCTGTGTTTCCAACTCCCCACTTTTTATCTGTGGAATCAAAACAAGCTCTATTCTGACTAGACTACGTGATCCTCTTTGCCAACTACACAGCATGACATGCATAACCGAGATGAACAGATATCCAGAAAGAATGACTTCAAACTACAGCCTGATGCATTATCTTTGTAGCTGCTGGGCAGGGATGATAACAGTATTTTGTCCCACCAGAAAGCAAGGCTGATCAGAAGGAAAACTGTGAAGGAGATGAATTGGTCTTGACTTACCTAGAATGCATTTCTGTCTACCTCACCTATCCTGACCTTTCTCATTTGTTCAGTGAGATAGTGAGGAAGAGCAGACCGCTGGAATCACGCTTCCTAGGTTCAAATCCCTGCTCTGCCCTTTTAAAGCTGTATGAATTAGAGCCACTTATGTAACTACTCTGAGCCTTAGTTTTCCTCTTTTGTAAAATGGAATCTTGCCCTCCGCCCCCACTACAAATGCATTAATGAGGATTTGCAAATACCAAAGTCCCACATCTAAATGTATGCATCTCGAGTCAGAATTTGAGATAGCTAATGGGGAAAGCTTTTGGAGGCGCAGTGGGAATGTTTCTGGCACCGATCAGATCGTACCACACAGGTGCACAATCATGAAGCTGACCATCAGGGAGACCGGTTAAAGTTAAAATCACATTCCTTGGCCAGATCCTTGTGAGACAGAAGAGTTTAATGACCTTGTTGAAAATCTTATTTGAGACATCAAAGGACAAAGTGCCTTACCTTTTGAATTGACATGATAAATATGTATAAAATGGGTACAGGACATGCCACATTTCTCCCGTGTCCCCCGTTACTGTGAAGGACTTCATGTCAGGGTGTAGCTCTGATAAAATGCCAATTACAGAAATTGTTGACATTCTCTCAAGAAATTATAAAGTGATGATATTCTTCAAATCAGAGATTCAAGTAGAATTTTAGAATTGATGTTAGATTTAGAGATTATTTTGAGAAGCTTTCCTCTGATTTTTAGAAAATATGTAAACTTGTTTCCGCTATATTTTAGGTTTTTTTAGGTTTCATACACGTACAAAAGCCTTTTGAAAAGGCTTATTATCTTTTTGGGGTCATATTCCACATCTGTTCTAAAATAGAAGTAGGTGAGGGGCGCCTGGGTGGCTCAGTTGGTTAAGCGCCTGATTGGGCTCAGGTCATGATCTTGCAGTTTGTGGGTTCGAGCCCCGCATCGGGCTCCATGCTGATAGCTTGGAGCCTGGAGTCTGCTTCGGATTCTATGTCTCCCTCTCTGTCTCTCCTCCGCTCGTGCTCTGTCTCTCTCTCAAAATAAATAAGTAAACATTAAAAAAATAATAAATAATAAAATAAAATAGAAATAGCTGAACCAAGAGAATTTATAACTTACCTAAGATTTAAGTCAACAAATACCTGGTTTTATTTTTTTTTAAATTTTTTTTTTCAACGTTTTTTAATTTATTTTTGGGACAGAGAGAGACAGAGCATGAACGGGGGAGGGGCAGAGAGAGAGGGAGACACAGAATCGGAAAGAGGCTCCAGGCTCCGAGCCATCAGCCCAGAGCCTGACGCGGGGCTCGAACTCACGGACCGCGAGATCGTGACCTGGCTGAAGTCGGACGCTTAACCAACTGCGCCACCCAGGCGCCCCAACAAATACCTGGTTTTAATAAAAGTTTCATCCTATGTTTGCTGGAGAATTTACTCATTGGTTTCTTTGTTTTTAATGGTTGATATGTTTGGTCTTTTTTTTCTTAATCCATAACTTCTGTATAAACTTCTGTGAATCACACCCCTCCTTTAAGAGGAGAAACTATTACCTAAGTCATTGTTAAATGACAGAATTTCAGCTGAGTGAATTGAAAGATCCAATTGGCTTTTTTCAATGATTATGAGCTGGGCAGCAGTCTCATCTAACAATAGGACGTAGCTTCACCAAGCTATCAAAGAGAAAAGGCTTTTAAGGGCAGATAAAGGGCTATGAGAGAAAATTATTAGCAAATAATGAAGTGTTGTTTCGGGCAGATTGTCCTCCTAAGGGTATTGGAAGGATCCTATGGAGTGCTGACCAGGCAATTCCAGGTTGACCAGTTAACGTTAAGCTTCTGGGGGGTTGAGACAGCAGTTAGGTTAGGTATGAAGTCTTGGTTTGCTGAAGTGGGGGGATAGCACAAGCAACTCTGGTGCCTGCTGTCTCCTTTTCAGCATCTTCCACTTTGTTTCACGTATGGGTTTAGTGTTTGCCTCACTTTTCTATCGTCAGTGCAAGTAAAAGAAACATACTAATTTAGCAAACAGTGCAGAACATAGCACATAATTAAACAGTTTATTTTCACATTGTCTATCCTCATGTGGCTTTGTCCCTATTCGGTTGGAATAGATTTGTCAATTGCCAGTGTTGTCTGCTATAAACAATGCTCCCCAGGCCAATATATTGTTTTCTTGGTTTGCCAACTAGCTGTTGGACACCACAGTGACGTGAATGAATGCTCAGAGATTGAGACGTGCCAACAATTTAAGCTCCTTTCAATTCTCTTTCTCTCACAACCCTTTGTTCTTTCTTTGATATGATTAAATTCATTTTTAAGGCCTGCTCACATTTTGGGTTGATAATCCTGTCATAACCCAATGAGTACACCCCAGCCTGCCCTTCCTAGTGGTTTATTTCTGCCCATTACTGTGGAGTCGGTATATGGGCACTGAAGAACCCACTTAACTAGTCATTGGAATTTAAACTTGTGAATGTGGCTTATTTCTGGCAGCTTTTTTGTTGTTGTTGTTGGTGGTGGTGATAGGTTTTTTTGGCTTTGTTGTATTATTTGTTAAAGTTTTGGGATATAATGATTGACAATAAGGTTAACAAGTCCACCCACAATATGAATAAACTTGTGTAAACACAGGTCTTAGGGTCTGGGTGTAGAACAGGGTTTGTTCTTTGGATATTAAACCAACAAGAATAATGTGCTTACTGAACATATAAACACGGAAAGAGGAGATGAAAATAGTCTAGATTTATAACTGCAGTAGACGTGAGTCACTGGCTTTGGAGGATCCTGTGAACATGATGTCTCCTACACAGGGAGGGGTAGTATATACAGGAAAAGAAAGCCAACCAAGTCTCATAGTATTTGGTAGCCTGATGGTGGGGAAAAACTTGAAAAACTCCCTCTTCCCTTTCCTTAAAGAGTTAAACTATATTTTAGGGTTTGTTTTTTGTTTTTTGGTTTTTTTAGAGTTTCATATACTTTAAAAGTGTAAGTAAGCCATGACCAGGGGGGATGGTTGTGTATGGTTGTGCTGTTTTTGCACTGCTCCAAAGGTGTGTATGTAAGGGAGCAAGTGCAAGCTGACGTGTGGCTCGTGTTGCATTCACCAGGCCACGGGCACTGGCATGGGGCTGCGTTTGCTCGGAGGAGAAGGGGCCATTTTCTTCTCACAGAAATGGCTTCCGGGCCTTGTCATTGTTAATAGCATTTGCTCCTTTTTCTCACGGCTTTTTGAAAGTGGGAATTCATCGAGTTTCACCTTTGGGATTCCCAGCACCATGTCTGGACTGGAGCTGAAAAGAGGCAGACCAATAATTAGATCTCAATAAAATATATTTTGATATGTCTTCCAGTTTGAGGAGAAACAGTGCACCTCAAAAATAAAATGTTTAGAGGAACACTGTAGTCAGGTCATAGCAGAATAAGAATACTGCCCCGCAGAATTGATTTCTGACCAATTTTCTGGCTTCAAAATCCAGAGCTATTTATGTTAACATTTAGGCAAACTTTTTTTAATACATTTTTTATACATATAAATACATATAATTCATGAGCTCATTTTCTGTTTTGTTCACTTCCTTGTTTTCACTCTATTGTGTTATGATCATTTTCCACATCAGTATCTGTAGCTCTGTGCCATTAATTTTAAAGACTATGTGATATTCTCTTGGATGATGCGCTATACTGTATTTAACCAATGAAGATTGGCTATTGATAGATATTGAGATTGTTTCTAATGTTTTTCTCTTAAAAATGAATCTGAAGTAAGCATGCATTTATAATACATACAGGCACACAAGCTCACATCATTTTCTTCCATTGTGGTAGAAGTTCTGGTTCAAGGAGTTCTAACTCAAATATTAATTTCTGTGAGTGAAATTATAATTTCTTCTTAATCCCTGGACCAATCGAGGTGGATTAAAAATGGCATGGTTTACCATTCATAAAAACACATACCTAAAAAGCCTGATTTACAATCTTAAAGCAAACTTTGGGAGATACATTTAGCGGCTATCTTGATTCCACGCTTGGAATTGAGCATAGAAGTGTTTTTTGTAAATCATGCAGTGCTCTGCAAACCTCAGTGACTCATTACTAGGGCTCTACGGAGTATCTGCCTTATACTCTCAAAAAAATGTTTATAGAGTCTTATTTTATAAATATTTCATTAAATGCAGAGGGAAAACCCCAAAGACAGTGGTACTGACCTGGTTGTATAACAGAATAAACGAGGAGATGATCAAGAAAACAAGTCCAGGTCCTTGCCCTTTAGATCGCCTCTGTGAACAGGTCCTAGGTACCTCATTCGATGCTGATGTACAGTCCTTGTTTGGAATTTGTCCTTTATGGTATTTCTATGTCTGTCTACAAGTATTTTTCAAATGGAAAGAGAAGATTTTTAGCTTTTATTCATATAATTTTTATTTTCCTGTTTAGAAGTTTCTGGTCCCTCAAGGATACTTTTTAGAGGGTTTCTTTTGTTTCTTGTTTTGTTTTTTGTTTTTGTTTTTTTGTCTGGTTGATTGGTCGATTGTTTTGGGATATGACTTATTGATTTAGTTCTGATTTTTGCAAGCCCTGTGAAGTCTTAAATACAAGTTCTTGGTCCGCCATTCCCACCTGGTTTCACAACACGCAGCCCCTTTCCACAGGCCTTGTGTCTGCCATGAAGAACAATGGACTTAACAGTGATTTCAGTTTCCCACTTTGAATGTTACCACCAGATTAAAAGTACATGTCTATTCTAGTAGTATATCAGACTCCCTCTTTGGATCCCACTAATGCAAATTTTTAGTTTAAAGTAGTATTTGAACTACATGGAAAAATTGGCTGGTGGACTGAGATTTTTATCTGATTTATTTAAATTTTCTACATGCTTGCATGCCATAAAGTGGCTGAAATTTTCATCTTGAGAACTATCTTATCAAGGAGTGAAGTCTACGTAGAAATTTTGTATATTTGGTATCAGTAACTCTTACTTGAGTAAACTTTTATAAAGGTAATTTGACCTCCAATTATCTCATTGTGCTTAATATGTGAAACCATTAAAAAATAGACTTTTCACCGTGTAACACATTGCGTGTTTTCTAACTACCAGGTGAAGTTCTTGGATTTTGGAGCAAAATGAACATTTTTACATTATTTTTAGGTTTAGTGATTGCTTGATAACCTCTGATGTGTAACATTTAGTGTTTATATACTGTGGAGTTGACAGGAAGCAATTTAACATTTCTCTACTTTGGTTTCAATATTTATAACATTGACCCATTTCTTGTCAAGGTAATTGTGTTTTCCTGTCAAGACCTGAGGCTTGGAGAAGAAGCAAATACAGTTAAGCTGGAGTTTTATTTATCCTTTAGAATATTACATTGGGCAGCATCGACGGACAATAGTGAACCAGATGGGATCGGTACTGGGACCCTTTTAGGAGGCATCAGAATCATTCATGCTAGAGATGATGAGAATCCTAACAAGGCAGAAGATGCAAGAATGAGAGGGATTCTGATGGAATCCAGTAAGGTTACATCAAATCCACAGGACTTACGAGGTAGAGGGTGGGGTTTGGAGGGGTGAAGGAAGACGCAGCGTCTAGGTTAACTCACAGTGGAAGTGCTCAGATGGCAGCTAGATAAATGGATTTAAAGCCAGGAACACGGTGGAAGCTGGATGCATGATTAGTGTCCGCAAATTAAAGTTGCATTTGTAGAATTTCAAACACAAAGTGGTAATGATAGAAGTCCTTAGAGAGTAACCTTACTTCTCTTATTTCTAGGTTATTGGAGGTCACCTCACCAGAGTTCACATGCACTAGTAAAGACCAGCCAATTCTCCCCAAAACTCTTCCAGGGTGACATCACTTTCACTCTTTACTTGGAGAATTTTGAAACTTGATATCAGCTTGTTATGAGTGCATCTGCTTCAGGGTCAGGTTATATTAACTGGTTAAAGACAGTGGTGTCTAAAACCAGGGATTCTGGTTATTCACTGCCGATGGGAATATACTACCGTAGAGTCCAGAATACTTGTATTGGCACAGCTAGTGCCAAAATATGATCAGAAGATTGCATGCTAAACATGCGGCCTAGGGGAGTATGGGTGGCTCAGTCGGTTGAGGAGCATCTGACTCCTGATTTCAGCTCAGGTCATTCCAGAGTCGTGGGATCAAGCCCCGTGTTGGGCTGTGTGCTGAGCATGGAGCCTGCTTAAGTTCCATTCTCTCTCTCTCTCTCTCTCTCTCTCTCTCTCTCTCTCTCTCTCTCTCTCTCTCTCTCTCTCCCTCCCTCCCTCCCTCCCTCCCTCCCTCCCCCCCCCCCCGCCTCTCTCACACAAATGATTTTTTAAAACAAAATAAAAAATAAACATGAGGTCCAAACAGGGAAGTTCCTGAAGTTAGACAGATCTGTTTACCTTGATAATATTAAGCTAAATAGATCAATGTATCTCACCAAAGGAGCTCTTGGTTCTCAGGTGAGAAATACTTGAAGCCTGTAGGCTACACCCCATGTCTGCATGATAGCTGCAAAGGGAAACTGTGGCTAAGGGCATCTGCAGTTTTAACTTGCTGGAGTCCCTACCACTCTTCCTTATCTCCTGACCACAGAGGACACGTATCCATTCCATTCCTGGAAACCAAAGACATTAATGTTGGAGTGAGAAACATCTGCCTTGTGTACCCTTTACTCGTGTACGTCAGCTGCTCAGCTCTGAGGTCATAGGAGTTTACTGCTCCTTCTCTGAAGGTTAATCTCATTTCCTGGTTACTTGTGGGAGTGGAGGGCTACCTCCCCACAGCAGCCGTGTACTAAGGCAAGTGGATATGGATTAGGTGGTTTACAGCAAGAAGATAAATTAAAAAACCCTGGGAAGGATTAAACTAACTGAGATTAGTTTCTACAATTACCACTTAAGGCAGCCAGCTCCTTTGACTTGCAAATCATATTGTAGGTTGGTTTCTTGGATGGAAAAGCTTTGTAATTATAGCTTATAGAAGCTGTGGACCCGGAAGAGAAAAAAAAACTTCCATGGGATTGTAGGGGAGGAAAAATAATTTTGCTTCCCCCTTGAGTTCTGAGCTGAGACTGCTATAATAAAAGACAGATTAATAAGAGAAAAACAGAAGTCTATCAGCACACATGCCTCATGGATACATGGGAGATACCCAGGGAAGAATGAGTAACTGAAAATCCTTAGTATTCTAAACCTTAGAATTCAGGATTAAATACTGTCTCCACAGGCAAAGAGGAGGTAGGCCTCTAAGGGGAGAGGAAATGATTTTTAGGAGAGATTGAGTGCACCCTTAGAAGAACAGATGGGAAATATGAGAGTTTGTGAAAAAGTCTGTCCTGGATATGGTGCCCTCTCCTAGTCTCTCCTGGGACAAGAGCCCATCTTCTCTGGTTGATGAAACTCTGGGAGAGGGGATTTATTGAGCTCCTTTTGGAGGATCTGTCTTTAGCAGATCAGGGGAGTTCAGACAAAGCCTCTCCTTGCATTTGCTGCTTTTCAGATGCCTTCTGCCCCAAATAATCAAAATATTGAAGTTGCCTATTTTGGGGCAGCATGTCCTGCTACATTCATTATGATGTAGACTAGAATACCTGCAGTCATTGGTGTTGTATTCGTCTTGTTTTCTTACAGTGGGGTCCCAGTCTTGGGCTGGACATTGATTTACCAACAAGATGTAAGACTTGATAAAGCTGCTTGCTTGAATCAAGAGAGAAAATCCTGTTACATGGCTTCCTGTATTCTTTCCGAAGAATGCATTTCTTTCCATTCCATACTTCCTTGTTAGGCTGTTGATTTTTAAATTAGGCATCAGGATGGCTGCATGAGAACCAGTTAGAGAATTGTTTAAAATACAAATGCCAAGATTCTAATTTGGTGGGTGTAAAGGAGGGGACCAAGAGTCTGCATTTTTTAAAAGCTTTTTATGCTGAATTCAGATGTGTCCTCAGGTTGGGAGACACTCTTATAGATTCTTGCCATGAAACTGCACAAGTACCCTTTTCCCTTTCTGATTCTTTCCTTTCTGATCCACTGTACCTTCGCATTCCCAGGATGGTGTTAAAAAACATGCACGCGTGAGCCACACAGGTGGCTCAGTCGGGTGAGCCTCCAACTCTTAATTTTGGCTCAGGTCATGATCTCATAGTCGTGGGATCGAGCCCCATGTCAGGCTCTGCACTGAGCATGGAGCCTATTTGGGATTCTCTCACTTTCTCTCCCTCTGCCCCTCTCCCCTGCCCACTCACTCTTTCTCTAAAATAAAAAAAAAAAATTCATTTATTAAAACAATAAAAAAACATGCACACATGCCTGCCATGGCATACACATCCCACAAAATGCATCCAATAATCTCCTACTGGTGAGTTTCCTGAGGGCGAAGCCTATAAATTCATCATCCTCGTAACAATACAGAGCCTTTCGTAAAATAGACCGTGTGTCCATATTTAGAGAGTTTCAGACCATGAATGAGGAAAAAAGCCGTGGTAAAGTTGAGTTTCTCTTTTACAAATCCCTTCTGGTATGGATGGCTACATTTGCTCAGCTTCTACATGTTCAGAGGGCCTTTTATTTTTCATGCTGTAGCAGAATTAACTAAAATTTTCTAAGAGTTTATTATGATTCAGACCCTAGAATAAGTGATTTGCATGCATTGTTTCATTTAATTCTTTCAACAGTTCCATCAGGTGGGTGAAGATCTAAGTTGCAGTTAGTAAGCTGAGGGTCTGGAATTTTAAGATATTTATCCAGTCACGTATAGGTCTTCAGTGTTGGAGCCGGAATTTGAACCCAGGTTTGTTTTGATTCTAAAACTTGTGCTCAGTGAAGTACCTGGTTTTATGTTTCCTGGTTTTTGTCATGTTTTGTTTGTTATTGTTCTTGGCTACTGAATATCAGTATAAAAAAAAAACAACAACACAGTAAAAGGTTATTTCCATGTCTTACCAGTTTCTCAAAAGAAGAACAGAATTTTCTAAGAGTTTGGTAAAACAGGCATATTCCTTTTTTTTTTTCTGGCAGATTTTACACAATAAAATGATAGCTTTTTATTTCTTTTAACCACAGTTTTAGAAAAACGTGAATCCAAAATAGGAAAGCAAAAGCCATAGCACAGTTGGGAAGGCACTGGTCAGAGAATGCCTGGTGAGTTTGGGGATATGACATGCTTTCAGCATTGCTTCTAGAACGTTGGAAGCTGTTGCGCTCCCACTGGCTCGCTTTCTCACTTGTTCCCAAAGGGTGAGAAGTGAGAGGACTTTTTTCTCGCTCACTTTAAAAATGTCCCTGTAAATGATAACACGCTGCCTGGGAAAGTCACAGGGTAAAATCATGGGGGTGTCGGGGGGAGGTTGTGTTTGCTAACTTCTGGGAAATTGCAGGCTATCAGTCAGTGGTCAGCACATTGAAAACCAGGCCCCTACACTGTTGTCATTATGTTCTCAGCCAGTGTGAGGAACCTGGTGGCAATGAGAAAATGTCATGACCAGAGCACAAACGGATCTGGGTATAGATCAGTATAATATGTAGTGGAGACATAGATGGATATAATAAAAAACAACACTTTGTATTCTTTACTCTTGGTGCCACTAAGAAAACCTGTTCTGTTATAAAACTGAAAGTAGGAGATTTTTTTTTTTCTTAACCAGAGGAATGCCCTCTTTAAATATATCTCTTTTCTACGACAGAGTTGCTGATGGGTAGCTATGTTGGTAGCATTTGTGAATCTTGCATTGGGAAGAGTGATCCTATGGTTTTCCCTCATAGAGCAAAACCTTTGATGTAGTCAGCAGTCAACTCCTGGAGAACAGGGACCATGTCTTAAACATTTCTTGTGTCCCTAATACTGAGCCTAGAGATGGCACGTAGTGTTTGTTCACCAACCGGCTCAATTTTACAGCAGGCTGACCAACTCTTTGAGCTGCTGTTACCATATTTGGCTGTGCTGTTGACCCATTTGCGCTGTCTCTGAATACTCTGTATATATAACCCAAGTGACCACCCCACAGGCCCCGTCTGCACCTTTAGTTTTGATTTGTTGGTTAAACAAATTTTGCTTAGTGATTAAGACACAGACTGTAACTAGGATAATGGCATAGAAAATGTCTCATCAAGTTGCTGTTGAGGTTTTTGGATAATAGGGTTAAAATTCAGAATGACCTTGAATATAATGGACACAAATAAGCAGAATTAAGACCATTAAGGAGGTATAACTTCTGGAAAACTAAATATAACATGGGGCTGTATATATGTGAGTTTGGTAGCAGGGAGAGGAGGGACTCGTTGTATGAGTCAGCAACATACTGCTTTATCTTCTTAATTATTGGGCACACACTGCCAGTTACCCACAGGAGCATAACATGTGGGCACTGCCGGGTAACATTTCCAAAGTACTTGGCATTAGTCAGACATTTTTTTTTTTTTAATAGAATTTTCTGTCCACTCTGGCTGGAGAAAAATGTGGAGAATTTGTCAAGGGTCCAGAGCATGGCAACTCTGTGCAGAGGAGTGCTGGAAAATAGGACCCACTAAAAGAGGCTAATAAATAAGGATTAAATTATTTAGCGTGATCCAAAGCAGCCTAACGGGTGATTAAATTAATGGTCTTCCGTAGCATGTATGGTTATTATGTAGAAGATGATATAATTATTTCCACTGTGAATAGAATTAGGGAAATGGATTTACATTAGAGTTAAAGGAGATTTTGAGGCAGCATTAAAGAACTTCTTGATTAAGGATTGTTGGACAGTGGAAAGACTTCTCAAATGGAAATGTGAAACCATGTTTCTTACAAAATAGGCATGGGGGTGCGTACCGCCCTCCAGTTACCATTAGATGCAGTTGGGGTGGAGGTTGACACACTTTCCAGATAACGTTCCATGCTGTCCGTCTCACATCGTATTTGACATTTTCAGCGAGTACCTCAGGATTCCCTTTTGTTTGTGTTTTTCACAGGTAATACAAATGTGCAGACCTTGCTTTTAATGATTCTTCAGTGCGTTTCAAGCAAGCGAGAGTTTAAACTGCAAACCGAAAATTACATCACCTACGAATCAACTTGCTGCTCGCTGTCACAGGAGCCCTAGAATATTGTCAGTTCAACTTGCCTTCTTCTTTTTCTTCTTTAGAAAACTCGCTGTGCGCCCTCCTCGACTGTTCCGCAATGAGTGCCAAGTCTGCCATCAGCAAGGAAATTTTTGCACCTCTTGATGAAAGGATGCTGGGAGCTGTCCAAGTCAAGAGGAGGACAAAGAAAAAGATTCCTTTCTTGGCAACTGGGGGTCAAGGCGAATATTTAACATATATCTGCCTGTCAGGTAATGAAAAACAGACCTTAAGAACATTTAAACAGCTTCATTTTAAAGCAGTTAATTCTAAGGTATCCAAGAGCTGGGTATACCCAGCTTTTGCACACATCTGCTCTTCCAGTCATGTTTCCTGTTTCTCTTGATGTCCCCTCCGGTCCTTTTTCCTAGTGGAACCTCTATTTTTGATGTTGCTTGGTGTAGGAATGGGAATGAAGTTCATTTTTCAACATAGTTTCCAGTTCATGAAGTGCTTCTCTTAAGGGGCTGACAGACGCATTTGTTTGGCCATACTTTCCTTCACTAGGACATTGACAGAAAGTGGGTTCTCCTTTAGGACTTTTTGCTTGAGGATAATTCCTGGTATCTGGATAATTGTCATTACCACCAGCCTGAGTTTCATTGGGTTTCTTTTCCTTAACCGTTTCCAATAATCAGTAATAGTTTGTCTCAAGATAAATATGGACACCTTAGGGAACATGAGAAAGTAGGTGCAGTGCCCAAGTCATTGCTTTGCCTGACAGCTGTCCCTTGTCAGGAAGAGGCATCTATTCTATTAAGCTTAGAATTTTGTGGGATTATTTTCTTTTCTCTTTCTGCTTGTGATTGTAGATGTGTGGGACTTCCTGTGGATTCCTACCAAGCTTTTGAGATAAAATTTGGATAAGTTTTCCATGGAGTTGTGGTGATGCTAACTAAGCTGAACACCTGAGGCATTTGTAATAAATCTGATAATACTTCTTGTAACTGGGCAATGGAAGAATGAAGCTTGCCTTAATTCATCTTTTTTTTTTTTATTTCCTTCACTTGTGGCTTGGGAATAAAACTTGATTTTTGGACCAACTTTTAGATTAAAAAAAAATAAGATTCTTAATTAGTTTATCAGAATTCACTTCAGTGTGTAGATAGGTTTTTTCCAGAAAGAATATGTAAAGATAATGACAAGACAGTGTCTTAGTTTATAATGAAATGATGACATAGCTTTTTGGTAAGAATGTCTTCTCAGTGGTTAGAAGAAAGCTTTTATTTAAGTGAGTGTGAAAGAATTGACCTTGAGTTATTCGTTTTTCTTTCTGAATTCCAAATTAGGATTAGATTAATAAAATTTGGTTATTGGAGGACATTTGCATTCCCCTAGTGTGCTGGGTAGTGCTTGGCATTTAATAGGGGCTCAATTAATATCTAATGACTAAGTGGAAGAAGGAAGTAACCTTTCCTAATACCTTCCTAGTATTGTGTTAATGAGCTTCAGGTCTTGGAAATATTTTCATAATGTTAAATTTTAATTCTAGAGTTTTGTTTGCACCAATAATGAATAGAATGCATGCTAATGAATTTTGTTTTGTGTTTGGGCTGAGCTGAATGTGAGCTGAGTATGGGCACATAGCGACTCTAATTTTATTAAGTTTTATTCCATATGTGTTTCATTGAGATTTTCTCTGAAGCTGGGTAGTTGAAGAAAAAGTGGACGGTCTAGAAGTCACTGGAGTTTTGCCTAGTACATACCTTTGACTGGAAAAGACAGCAGTTCTGTTTGCATTTGAGGCATATGCTACTGTCAGCCTGTTTCTGATCACAAAATCTGCAAGAGTGATACAGGGACTCTCTGCCTGCCTCGTCTCAGTGAAATAGCAGAGCCGTTTCCCCCGCCATGGGAGATAATGACCTAGACTTATCCGCTATCTGCGTTTCCCTTGTAGATTACCAAGACTTTAGTTTTCAAGTTTGAAACGATGAGAATTCCTTTTTCAGAATTCCATTCTAATGGAGGAAAATATCTTGTTCTCATAGTCTTCATCGTCGTTCTTTTCATGGATTTGAATCACAAGAGGATAGGTTGATAAAGTAGACCTGACAGTTAAGCAGATGGTTTTATGGAAATTGGGGCAGGAGATGACCAGACAACTTTGACACCCAAGTTTTTTGCAGTTTGATTTTTTTTCTTATAATGGAGAAAGGAGCAGCCTTCTTTATTTTCTAACTTCCATGAAGCTTAGAGGCATAAGGTAATGTTTTACCTGGTAAGTAATTAATTCCTCAAATATTTATTAAGTATTTTTTATGTGCTGAGCACTCTAGGTGCCGGGCATGCAGCTAGGAGAAAAAAACTCACGAAGCTTACTTTGTTTGATGGAAAGGAGCAGTAGACATCAATCAACCACTCGCTAAAATAAACATAATTATTAACTGTGAAAAGGCTCAAAAAGAACAATACAGTGATGCAAAAGCATGTGTGAGGAGAATTTGTCCTGGCTGGGAGAACCCAGAGCTGCGAGAAAAGTAGGGCCTCCCTGGTTCTGAAAAGGCATGGTGTGTGTGTGCAGTGAACGTTCCTGGCAGAGGGAAGGGCCGCCTCATTAAAAAGACTTGCGCCGGATTTTGAGTTGCTCCTTTTCTCCCATGCGGTCTCAGGATGACCCTCTTGTAGCTCAACTCACAGAGGTGGCTGTGAAGTGAAAGCCGAGCCCTGGAATGACAGCCTCCTTCCTGCTATTAGCGTGAACCACCTACGCCTTCTGGGAGACCAGGCTCTTCTCTTGTGGTTTGGTTGATGAAAACCAGCTATCCAGTTGGAACAGGCAAGATTTGTTCAAATTAGGGCAATGTCTGAAAATAATATTTAACCACTTTTAAGCAGTATAAAAAGTTGAAAAAAAATTTTTTAGGGGAAGAATATCTCAGCTTTCAGACCTTGCCAGCACATGCATGTAAGCATGAGTGTTGTACATATCCAGTGTCTTTTACTGATTTGTGTGTGTGTGAGCCTGGCAAATTTCAGATCTGAGAGGGTGAGCCTGTGATCCTCAGAGTTATTATTTTCAGAGCGAATTGCATGTCTTTTGGAGGAATCCAGAAAGATGTTGGAGCAGGGAAAGTAAGATGATCTTTCTTGGGTTATTTAGCTGTGATTGTGTAAGGAGAGAAATAATCTCTCCAGTTCATTTCTGGAGCCTTGGAGTAGAATTTGAATGTTTCTCTTTAGACTTCCCAAATGGCTTCTTGGATGGTGTGCAAACATTTATTTACTGACATGCTTTGGTTGATTCGTGTTCTCAAAGCCTGTTTTTCACTTTTTCTTTTTGGCAATGGCTAAAATCAAAAAGACGGACAATACCAAGTGTTCGCAACCACAGGAAGCAGTTTGAACTCTCATACTTTGCTGGTGGGAGTGTTCACCAACTGCTTTGGAACAATTTGGCGGTTTTTTGTAAATTCAAACATGCACTCTGACTCAACGACTATATTCCTAGTCATTTACCCAAGAGAAATAAAAAAACATACCCACATAAAGACATGTACATTTAATTTGGTATTTATAATAACCAATACTCAGAACTCAAGTGTCCATCTACATGTGAATGAATAAACAAATTATCTTCTATCTATGGAATACTCCCTAAGAAATGAATTGCCAGTACATGCAGCAACATGGATCGCTCAAAAGCCTTATGTTGTATGAAAGAAAGAAAAGACAACATGCTGTATGATTCTATTTACATGAAATTCTAGAATGGACAGAATTTAAGCTGTAGTGACAGAAAGCCCACGGGTGGCTGACAGGGTTGGGGTCAAGGATTGACTGTAAAGGGGCATGAAGGAATTTTTTGCAATGGTGTAAGTGTTCTGTATGTTGACTTAGGTGATGGTTATCTGGGTATGTATCTTTTTCACAACTTATCAAACTGTACACTAAAAATAGGTACATTTTATTATATGTAAATATATCAGCAAAATCTATTTTTTTTAATTTTTATTTATTTTTGAGACAGAGAGAGACAGAGCATGAACAGGGGAAGGGCAGAGAGAGAGGGAGACACAGAATCGGAAGCAGGCTCCAGGCTCCGAGCCATCAGCCCAGAGCCTGACGCTGGGCTCGAACTCATGGACCGCGAGATAGTGACCTGAGCTGAAGTCGGACGCTTAACCGACTGAGCTACCCAGGCGCCCCTCAGCAAAATCTGTTTAAAAAAAACAAAACTCTTACAGAGTCACTAGTGGGATGATGGTAAGAATTTATTAACCTTCAGGGTGCCTGGGTTTACTCGTCGGTTGAGCGTCCGACTCTTGATTTTGGCTTAGGTCACAATCTCATAGTCCGTGAGATCCAGTCCTGCATCAGGCTCTGTGCTGGCAGTGTGGAGCCTGCTTGGGATTCTCTCTCTGAAAAATAAATAAGTAAACTTAAAAAAAAAAAAAAAAGGAATTTATTAACCTTCTTATGTCTCCAGCCTCCTCCTATAAGGAAGACAGAAACCAGTCCTCTCATTCATACAGATGAGAAGTTATCCTACACAGCCTTTTTGAGCCCTCAAACAGAAGCAGCTGTGTGTCAGGGAAATCTGTGCTTGAATCTATATGATGTGAATGTCAGTGCATTCCAAGTTCCTTATTGCACCTGACACATTGCCAAGTACAGACACTACGCTTTGTGTTTAACTAGAAGATGCTATTTAAATTTGTGGCTCACTACATACCTGTTTAGACTTTAGACTTTAAAATTTAGAACGGTTAACTCATTCAAAGTATAATGCAAGCCCCACCCCCAAGAATTTCTACAGTTGGTGGCCCCTTCAGTGAAACTTGGGTCTATAAAACTAAACTGGAAACATGCTAAGAAGTTAAAAACCAGTTTATTAGTAGAGGCCAGTTAGCTACTGAACATTCCATAATTTCATGCTTAAAATCTATTTTCCCAGTCCTGTTTTAATTCAGTATATGCCATGTATGATGCTAGCCTTCACATCCATAAATGGATAAAAATCTTTACTTGGCTGCTACTCATTGTCCACATGAAAAGGAGTATGAAGAAATTTCAATTTTTGTGATTAATACCTTCTTTTACGTCTTTTGTTGAAACGAGATCTTTATCTTTTGGAAATGACTTTAGATGTTTAGAGAGCAAAATTTTCTTATTTAAAAAAAATAGTTCTGAATGAACTTTGATGAAATAATTTATGTAAATGGATCCCTGTGGAAGGTAGTTACACGGGATAGGAGCCTCGAACCTGGCAACACTACTCTTCATCTCCGCAGTTGCCAATCCTACATGTTCCTTAAGAGTCACATTGGGAACTTGTCAAAATCCAGATCTAGGTGCTACTGCAGTAGCACCAGCAGGGAGTGGTAAAACTTACTGTATTTTGAACGTGTGACCTCGAAGATACTGAAGCCAAGGTTGAGAAGTTTCGTTATGTTGGGGAGTTCTACTCCAGGTTGTCTCATTGGTGTGCTTGACGTAACAATACATTTTTGCACTCCACTCTATCCAAAAAAGTACTTCTTGGCCTTGCGTGTTTTGTAACCATGTTCAAACCTCTGAATTTTTCTGGGCTTCGGTTTATTTACTTGACAAATTCAAAGGTTCCTTTGGGTTCTGAGGTTCTAGGATTCTGAACCCGTTGGAAATTTTTACCAAATCGGATTCTTATTTCATACATGGCATGTAGGGAGAAATTCAGGCTGCTAATAAACCAAATGGACACTTAGAGCATTTATGAAGGTTCGAGAGCATTCTTTATAGGTTGTTACTGGAATTAAGGTAAGGAAAGTTAATTTTCAGCAGTCTGACATAGAAAGAAATTCTTTTCACCCGCTTTCTAATTCTGACAGGATCTCATCTCAAGGTCTGTAAATAATGGGAAAGAGAAGGGAAGACTACAAGACGGATGAAATTTGACCTTGATAGAAATGGTTTCTTTAGGAATGGTGAGTTAACTTTCCAACAGTTTTTTATCCAGGAAAATGAAAAAATTCACTCTGAACTCAGAGGTATACAAACATATTCACAGTAAAAGAAGAAATACAAAACAACTACAATAATTATATATTTATAATTCTGTATTATAGAAGTAGTACATATTACTAAAACTATGAATCTTTTATAAAATTATGTAGAAAAAAATAAAAATCATTAGTCTTACATATATTATTTATTGTCATTCCAGTTAATCCTCACAGCATTCTTACCAATTAGGTGTTAGGTTCTTCATTTCACAGATGAAGGAACCAGTGTCATCAGAAGTCATGCCATTCCAGGCTCAGTCGGTTAAGCGGCCGACTTCGGCTGAGGTCATGATCTCGCAGTCTGTGAGTTCAAGCCCCACGTCGGGCTCTGTGCTGACAGAGCCTGGAGCCTGTTTCAGATTCTGTGTCTCCCTCTCTCTGACCCTCCCCTGTTCATGCTCTGTCTCTCTCTGTCTCAAAAATAAATAAACGTAAAAAAAAAAAAAAAAAAAAAAGTCATGCCATTCCAGAGCCACCATTTGGAAGTAACAGACTGAGAAATCCACCCATTCCTTATTACCCCAGTGGCCATGCTCATACTGCCATAGTACCTCATTTCTGCTGACTTAGGTCACGAGGGGGTGTGGTGTAGAGAGGACCGTGTTTTGTTTTTTAAGTTTATTTTTTTATTTTGAGAGAGAGAGAGAGAGAACCAGTGGGGGAGGAGCAGAGAGAGAA
Organism: Neofelis nebulosa; assembly: GCF_028018385.1. Lineage (NCBI taxonomy): Eukaryota > Metazoa > Chordata > Mammalia > Carnivora > Felidae > Neofelis > Neofelis nebulosa. Next base: position 75,949,531 of record NC_080788.1, on the reverse strand, counting down.
GGGGACAGAGGATCCAAAGTGGGCTCTGTGCTGACAGCAGAGAACCTGATGTGGGGTCCGAGAACCGTGAGATCATGATCTGAGTCGAAGTCGGATGCTCAACCGACTGAGCCACCCAGGTGCCCCAAGAGGGCCGTGTTTTAAGGAGCAGATTCCTCCCTAACCCTTCAAAACTGGTAAGACATTGAACACTTTTGACCTGTAGTCTTGCTATAATTTCTGAGGTTATTGATTAATAGACTCTCCTACATTTGTAATATGTATCAGAAGTCTCTTCTCTCATTATTGTAGAGATTTGACATATAAATCCAGCCATAAAACTTTAAGTAGCTCTGGAAGACGGTGCAATATAAAAGTTATTTCTAGTGCCTTATGATTCTTTCTAGATCCTCTTTTATTTTATAAAAATGAAGTATCCTCTGATATACTTTATATTGAGAATTTGGTTCTTCTGTGTGTGTGTGCATAGACACATTTGATTGAAACATTTGTAACAACAATAATCCTTGGGTGAATGGAGTTAAAAGTGGAGAAATGGTTTTCTGAAATGTCTTCTGGCCCAGTGGATTCTGCCACCAGGTGTTATTTATAAATGACCTTCAGCGTAGAGGCACCTGAGCACCTGGCTCAGTCAGTTAAGCACCCACCTTCGGCTCGGGTCATGATCTCGTGGTTTGCGAGTTCGAGCTCCATGTCTGGCTCTCTGCTGTCGGCACAGAGCCCGCTTTGGATTCTCTGACTTGCCCCTCCCCCTCTTGCTCACGTGCTCTCTGTCTCTCTCTCTCTCTCAAAAATAAACATTTTTAAAATAAATAAATAAATAAATAAATAAATAACCTTGAAGATAGCACCTGCCAAGCACCTATCCTGATTCAGTGCACGATACAATTAGATCGGCACCAAGCCCCCCCTTTGAATTCGTGATAGTAATCAATACTAGTAGTAGTAATGGTATTTATTGAGTTCCTATAACAGACATGGTTCTTTGCCCTTTATATATTAACTCATTTAATTCTTACAGCAGTGCTACAAGGTACATAACAGTATTGTCTTCATTTTGTAGATGAGGAAACTGAGCATTTAGCAGTTAATTAGCTTGCCTGAGATCATCAGCTTACGAGTTACCAGACAGGGATTTGAACCCAGGGAGTGTGATTGTAGGTCTGTATTCCCTTAGCCACTGAGAGAGAGAGTGTAAGAGTTACCTGAGAGAGAACGTCCCAAACCAAACTTCTTTTCTCACCCTCCTCACACAACTTTAGTGATAATCGTGTCTTGATATCACTCTGCTTTCCTATAGGTTTAGGCCTCGGTCGGTCTTGGCTGGGTGGTGACAATCCCGTAGGCCAATAACTGGACTGTTAATAAAGCCTATCGGAATGACAGCGGATGTATTGGACTCTTAGAGAAGATTCATTCCCCGGGGGAATTCTGATAGGCTCCTGACAGAACACTGACGTGTAGGAACCTGTTTTTGTTCAGTTACGTAATAGAAAAAAGTGGATGCCTTAAAAATTTTTTAGAGCTTCCTTAATGGTTCTCGAGCTCTTCCTGTGAAAACTGGGGGTAATAATATGTGTCTTCTAAAGCCTGGTGAATAGGAGATGCCAAAAATGGGTAACTAAGCCCTTCACGGGTATTATCTCACGTAATCCTCACGACAGTCTTGTGATGTGGCTTCTGCTTTGCAGATGAACCAGCGGAGGCTCGAAGTGGGGGTGAGTGCCCCGCGCAGGGCGAGGCGGCCGGAGAGCGATGGACTGAGACACACATCCGGACCCATCTCCCTCCAACGTGGGCATGCTTGTTAGTCTGTTTTCTAGGATGGGGCTGGGTCTGAGAAACAGAACTCTCCCCTTCCTTAGAAACAATGTGGCAGCATTCCTTGATTGAGCAAAGCGTTTTCATCTCTGAGGGTTTAGAGGCTGAGCTGTCAACCACTTGAGCTTTTCTAGTGGTTTCGCACGCCAACGGAGTTTTCTTTTTCCATTCTCTCATGTATGCGTTCCAGTACTAAAGCCAGATGGAAACAAGGGAAAACTCTTGACAGAGGCTAGTGCCAAAACATTTCATTTAAAAAGGAAACTCCATCTGTGTGCTCTCCTACCACACAGCCCACTGTTAAAAGCAGGAATTTCACAGCTGATTCCGTCATGTTCGCTTTGGTTAATTTTGACTAATTGCAAAGGTAGAGCAAGCGTTGGTTGGGGGATTGTCGACTGAGGCAGCTCTCCTTCTAGAACGTGGCCGGCAAGGCCCTGTGTAGCTGGCAGCCGCCGACCAAGAAGGCAGGGTTGTAATCCATGCAGATGCATTCTTTGTTGGTGGTGCTTGTCTCAGTTACCGCTTTTAGAAGTTAGCGCTCTTGGCTGTTGTATTGCAAGTTGAACATCATCAGGATTTCATTTGTCAGTAGTTGTAGTCAGAGGCACTCTGGGATGCTACCAGTCACTGTTGCTTCCTGTTTTCTTCTAGCCCCAAACAGCTACAAACCACAGGCGTAGGTGTCAGACTGACTTAGGGTAAAATACTGCTTGTATTAGCTCTTTGAGACTCAATTTTCTCATCTGTAAAATGGAAATTATATATATCCGTCCCAAGGGCTTTTTGAAGATTAAACTGAGCTATATATGTATGTGTGTATAAGGCCTGATACATGGGAGGCCTTCAGCTTTATGAGTAAATTATCTTGTCAAAATCTTGTCATTATCGGGGAGCTTGGGTGGCTCAGTCGGTTAAGCATCCGACTTCGGCTGAGGTCATGATCTCGCGGTCCGTGGGTTCGAGCCCCGCGTCGGGCTCTGTGCTGACAGCTCAGAGCCTGGAGCCTGTTTCAGATTCTGTGTCTCCCTCTTTCTCTGACCCTCCCCTGTTCATGCTCTCTCTCTCTCTCTGTCTCAAAAATAAATAAATGTTAAAAAAAAATTTAAAAAAAAATCTTGTCATTATCTTGTCATTAAATGGGACATCCACTGATTCTTGCCATACAAAGCTAATTCATCTGCAGTTTAGAAAACATGTAAATATATGTCAATGACAGACTTCTGTGACCCATGTCAGGTGAGACAAAAACCACGTGAAAAGCCCAGATTTGCCTTGGTGGCTTCCTCCCTCCTTGTCTGTACATTTTTCCCTTCCCCTTCCCTCTTTGTCCCACCCCTGCTAGGGATCTCAGTCATCCTGACTCCCGATTTCTCAACCAAGGCCCTCTTAATTTTCTATGTTCCAGAATGATTCTGCACACACCCCCTGCTAGAAATGGGGGCTGGGAGGCAGTGCGCATCACACTTCTGTTTCTGAGAGTCTATAGACTTCCACTCTGATTTGGCTGATTTGGTGGGTGTTTGTGACATACTGGACATACTGGATGCTGAAGTGGTTGTGTTCAGGCCTCTTTATCCAGCTTTGTAAGGAATTAGAACTGGCTCAGTTGATGGAGTCCCTGTCCCTGAAATGGGAGATGTTATTTTCCTACACCTATCTTCAGTGGATCAAAAGACAAATTGAAACAAAATAAAACAAAACATTCTCTGGGGTCAGTCAAGTGCACTTTAAGCAAACAGCAGAAGTGGGAGAGGCTGGTACAACAGCCTGTGGACCCAGCTTTTGAGCCCAGATCAGGTTCTTATTTGCCCAAGTCCTTCCTGTTACCCTTCCTTTAGAGAAAGAACAAACACCAGTGATATTCGTATTCCAGAATCCATCCCAGTTACAGTCATGCTATGCCATATGCAGAATTTCCCACAAGAAACTATAAATAACCACAAGGGCAGTGAGGTTTCCAGGTTGTCTAATCCCATGCAGAAGCAACGACCAGTTTCTGTGCTCTGAACTTGAGCACATTTTCCCCGCCCCTGGCTTCCCGGGTCATATTCCTAATAGCACTGAGTATTGCTGGGTTGTTTTGTCAGTTTGCTTTCTGTTTACCTCCCCAGACTGCCAGCCCCTAGAAAGTAGGGGCCGTGTTGTAGACATCTCTCTGTTCCCGGTGGAATGGATAGGCACCTTGGTGGGAGTGGGGGTCGGGGGGGGGTGTGTGAATCAGGCGATATTCTACTCTACTGAGACTGCACCGTGGACTCACTTTCTGGGGTGGAGCTCCAGGCTGTGAGGCCACACATTTACTCTGGGTTTACCAGCTGGAACTGGTTTGACTTTTCTTTTTTTTGAACTTGCTGTTGTTATTCACCCGAAGATGCTGCCAGGTGTTTTTGTTGTTGTTGTTGGTTTTTTGGTTTGTTTGTTTTCTTTTCCCTCTTGGAATTCATCAGGTAACTGAGCAGGAATTTTTATTCTACCTATCAGCCCAGTTACCAGGAAGAAGATACAGATTTCCCTGGTTTATTCAGGCTTTTAGAATCATACAAAATGAACAATTTATAAATGATTCCCTTATAATGTACAGTGGAAAGCTATTATCTCAAATTTGTGAAGTACCTGAGTGTTTCTCCTGAAGAAAGTTCATTTTATAGAGGAATAAATGACCATTTAATGGCACTAATATATCAAAACTTTCTCTGAATGTTCTTTTCTTACAGGACTCGTTTTCAGTTCTACATTTTCTTAAAAATGGCTTTCAAGGAGAAAATGGGAACTGTTTTTATTAAAACTCTCTCTGAGGATATTCATAGTGCCCTCCCCCCACACATATACCCTTTTAGCTCAAATTATTTTTCAACCACCACACGTGGGTCCCGTGGGGCCTAGGTTGTAGAACCTATACCCAACTGCCATTTCAATGTGTGTATTCAGTTTAACAAATTACACTGTTCTCAGAAGCTTATCTTGATCCTTGAGATCTAAGAGAATTGAGGACAGCCCTCTCTGGTTTTCCAGCTAATATGAGTAAGCAGCAGTTATATAAGTTTTTATTCAAGTCCGAATCCTTTCTGTCTTGCAGATAACTAAGAGTCAACTATGTTTTTGGATCCCTGAATGTTTAAGTATATTTCTCCCAATAAATGTACATGTGTACATTGTTGTACTTTATCAGAAACATAGAAAGTGCCCCTGATAAAAAGAAAGAAAGAAACAATGAGGGGGGCAGTGCCTGGGTGGCTCAGTCAATTAAGCATCAGACAATTCTTGATGTTGGCTTGGGACATGATCTCATGGCTTGTGAGTTTGAACCCCATGTCGAGCTCTGCGCTAACATTGTGGAGCCTGCTTGGGATTCTCTCTCTGCCCCTCCCCAACATACGCTCACATGCGCATGCTCTATCTCTCTCTAAATAATCATTTTTTTAAAAAAAGAAAAAGAGTGGGAAAAATAATGATTTTGGCTTTTTGGCTTCATGGTTTTTAGTATTCTTCCCCCTTATAATATTCTGTTTTGTCCTCTCTTTTTCACTTAGCACAGTAACAAAATTTTTTATTATCCAGTCTTTGTAAAGATAATTTTAATGGATTTTTGAGTGCCATAGAGTATTTCTCTATTTATCTGTTGCTGCATATTTGTTTTTTCAATTCTCATAGTGAGAAATAAGGAACTTGGTCTTGCCTTTTTTGTTTTTTTTTGTTTTTTTTTGTGTGTGTGTTTTTTTTTTGTAATACCTATCTTATAGGTGAGGATGTTGAGAATCACACAGATAACTTGTTAGAGGAACCATGCACATCACCAGGAAGTGGTAGAGGGACACTGGAACCTCAACACCATGCTCTGCTCAGGGTTATGTCATGGACCAATGCGAGCTTATTTCAAAACCCAGATCTATCAGAAGTCCTGAAAAGTAAAATATCCTATTGCACTTTGTGTGCTTAATGGCTGGTTAACCATCCCTCTGATATTTAACCAACTTCTAGATCAAGTTCTCTTTAAGGCATGTATGATGACTACTTCCGTTAGGGCTAGAGCATTATTTGATTTCCATATGCATTTATAGGTCTACACAAGTATGTGTGTGTGTGTGTGTGTGTGTGTGTGTGTGTGTGTGTGTGTGTATTTGCAGAGAAAGAGAGGATGAAGGTAGTCATCTTACCTAGAGTCAGCCCTAATGCCCCTTAAAAGAGGAAGTTCTTCATCTTTTTTGGTCTGGTTCACTTATGAATTCATCAGACATCTTCTATTGTTGTTAGATGAGGAATGGGCAAAGTGGTAAATGTCAACCAAAGATACACATGCTGTTTTTCTAGGTCAGTGCATTTCATTAATGATTCACATTTGGCATTATATCAGATCGCACATTTGGACCAACAGAGCAAATAGGCTGAGGGAAATGAACTTCTTAGGAAGTTTTTTTTAGAATGGTGTAATTTTATGTCTAGAAGAATCTTTAGTCATCCCCAAATCAAACACCAATGTTCACATGGAAAATGAGGCCCAGAGGGGGTGGATGGCTTGCCTGCTATCGTGGAACGACTACAATAAAGTGAAAGAAGGAAAGCCATGTGCTCAGACCTTCTTGCCAGTGTGGTTTTTAACCTTGGGGCCCATTCTGATTGAAGTGGGTTAGATGAGAAAGAGATGGGCTTCATGGTTACGCTGAACTTGGGCTACATCTCCGTGCCATTGCTTCTTATGTCACTACGGGAGCAGTTTGTACCACAAACTCCTGGAAGGAGCCTGTCGGCTGCGGATCAGGCAGGTGGCCATCCCTCTTCTAGGGTTTGAATGTCGCAAGAAACTGGCATGGGCTCAGCCGTAAAGGCCAAGTGTTTAGTCTTACCCTGCTTCTCTGTCACTTCCTATGGGCATGGGGATCCATCAGGTGGAGAGTGTCCAGTGAGAGTGTTTGAGGGGAAAGGCCGAAATGCCATTGTCTCTGAATGTGGTACACCACCTGATTGACTGGGTTAAGAGACGAAAACGATAGCATTTCCACTTAAAATATTTACATATTTTCATAATATTTAAATATTTACATAATATTTACATGTTTACTTAAATATGTAATAGTTATTTAATATGTACATGTTTGCATAAATTAGAAATATGTAAATTCTGATTTACATATTTCGTGTATGCTTATAATCGCCATAATATTTTAGAGCAGTAGTCCAAGCGTGTAATTTACAGATATGCATATACTGGAAGTTAATACTTCTTTGTTTTTTGTGGAGAGAATGTGTAGTTACAAATGGTTGGAGAGCCCCAGCTAGAGTCCTGGGGGATGGAAACCTTTGCTACAGTAATAACGTCTTACCAATGGACTGCAGTCTGTTCTAAAATCTCTAGCTTTTAGAGGTCGTTGCCCAAAGCAGTGAGCATAGAACTGCCCGTTGGAATCCGCCTCAGCCCCACTCCCTGACCACCAGCCACCCCTAGTGATTCCAAGGCTTCTGCAAGGTACAGAGCCAGCCAGCTGCTGTGTAAACTAAGTGTCCTAACAGACGAGAAGCCTGTCACAGTGCTTAGCACTTGGTGGTTGTAAGTGAGAGCCCTCCTTTTGGAACCTGAAATGTGTCCAAAACAGTTATTTGTTTCACTTTTAATACTAGGTTTGATTTGGACCAGACGTAAACATTTGTGACTTGTTTTTAGTCCACTGACATCAGGTCGGGACTGGTTTATTTAGTTCTGAAGCTTCTTGGCCTTTTGTACTGTTTAAAACAGGGAAACCTACATTTCCTTTCTGGACCTGATATTTATTGATTCATCCAGGGGAGCCTTGTTCTTTGCTGATAAAGCAAAGTCAACGGTTCCCCTGTGAGAAGTTCTGTTGGAGCTAGTGCATTTCCTTTTTTGTACATGAGTGTTTTTCTTTGTCACTGGTTACACTTCATATATAAGAGTTGTGCAGACCATTTACTTATGGCACGGCTATGCCAACCTTCTTTGGGAATGAAATTTTTTGAAGTTAACTTCAAATACCATACTAGGTCTGCAAAAGACATTCAGATGAGCCACATCTTACATAAAGATAAGCATAAATTACAACACCCCCTTTTCCATGGAATTTGGAACTATTAAAAAGATCACTTTGGATTTCAGAAATAACCCAGCTCTGAGATCAGGTCTGATTTTCTGTGTGTGTTTCAGAGGTTATCTTTACATCTTTCTGCATTTCTCCTCCCTTCATATCCTATTCAACTACTATTAGGTACTAATCTCCTTTGCTTCTCAGAGACTCCTTTGCAGCCCATCCTGGTTGGCCACTGTTCCCTCGCTCTGAAATCACTTTCTCTTCTACCAACACGGTTCCTCCAGAGTGACTGATCTGTTAGGAGAAAAATAATCCCATCTACAAAAACTTTCAAAGATTGGCATGTCATTGGAACACCTTCTCTGAGGGCATTTGTATTTGCAGAAAGTGGCATCCCCTCTAAAGCTGGTGGTAGTGGTCCTAGTGACACGCAGAGCATTTATAGAGCAACTACTACCACCCATTATATACCTTGTCAGATCATTGTATCTGGGGTTGCCACACGCAACTGATAAATGGTAAACATCTGGGCTTCCTGTTTTGATCATTTCTCCATAGTGTTTATTTCCTTCTATATCTGTTGGAAGCATTCACTTGTTCAGTGTTGATACGTAAGGACTCTTGCTTGGAACCTTTTTCTATGGTGACAGTTTTTACCTTGAATTTTGGAGGTCAGCCTGCTAAATGGACTTGGGTGTCACTTAACTTGGCTACTGTTGGCTTTTGCGTTTTAACAAACAGTGTTAACAGCAAAAATGCAACTTGACACTTAGGAGACTTCCATAACTCATTTTCATAAATCAACGTACTAACCAAGAGCATTTCACATCTTGAATGCCTCCTTCAGTTGCAGAAAGTACATTTGTGGTGGGGTTTTTGTGGGTTTTTTTGTTGTTGTGTTTTTTTTTTTTAAATCACTGTTAGCCAGCCTTCCAGATAAAATTCACCGGCTTTAAGACTGTGACATGATAGGGATCTTATTGCCAAGACTTTTCTACATAATACTTCAAACTCGCTTCCTTCCAAAATCTAATTTTATTTTGAGCTGCAGTTCAACTCTGTGAATGTCGAAGTCAGAGAAAGAAAAGGAGTCTTCTTCTCCATAAAATGAGTTCTCTGAGTCTGGACTAGAAAGACTCTGCAGGTCCCAAGCAAGGAGAGAGTTTTGCAGAAATGAGTTTAAATTTCCCTCTGGCCAGTTGTATTTTTGCCTAGAGGTAAGAAGAGGATGGTGGTACTTGAACCCTTTTGAGGATACAGCACTTGGCATTGTACAATGTAGTTATAGTGTCATAAATACTTTGGTCTGTGCAGTCTTTTTTTTTTTTTTTTTTTCCAACGTTTTTTATTTATTTTTGGGACAGAGAGACAGAGCATGAACGGGGGAGGGGCAGAGAGAGAGGGAGACACAGAGTCGGAAGCAGGCTCCAGGCTCCGAGCCGTCAGCCCAGAGCCCGACGCGGGGCTCCAACTCACGGACCGCGAGATCGTGACCTGGCTGAAGTCGGACACTTAACCGACTGCGCCACCCAGGCGCCCCGGTCTGTGCAGTCTTAAACATGGGATTTGGACTGGAATGATTTGCTTAGATTGGTGAGTTGGCCTACTCTAATTTTAGCCTAATCTCATGAGCCCAATTAGAACTTTCAAGTTTTGCTTTTATGAGAGATGCTTCAGAGAGCATCATTTTCCTAAATGTCTAATGGGTCTTGAAAAGATGAGAGTTCTGTGTGCATGCTGACAAGTCACGTATACCGTATTGGTGAGAAGCTGCAGAAGCCCTTCTACTGTGAGGCTCTCTTTTGTCATATATAGAGTAACAAGTTGGGAAGACGTGGGCCCAGAAGTGGCCAATCAAGTGATAGCTCCGTGTACATAATCTATGCTTCTTCCATATCCAGGATCAAAGCGATCAGAAGTAACTCAGCTTAAGGGCAAAGGCTTTGGAGACAGAAAAAAAATGTGGCTTTGAATCTGGGCTCTACTGACTAGGTATGGGAGCTGTATAATCTAGAGGGAACCTTCTGAGCCTCAGTTATCACTTACGCAAACTGGTGATTACAGATATCTGTCTTGGAGGGCCATTGTGAGAGCTGAAAAGATTGTGTGAGGAGACATCCGTAAACAGCCTTGCTTGGCCCCAGAATATAATAAATGCTTAATAAATGTTAGTTTCCTCACCATCCCCACCTGACGTTTGAAAGCATTCTTCTATTGGTGACAAGGAATGAGAGTCATCGGTCACCTGTCAGAGACTGAACTGGAAAAGGCAAGAAAGCAACTGGTGACTGTACATTCCTCAAACAGGAATCAAAATTCTCTGGAGGGGCCAAAGATGGTTTCTAGTCCAAGGAGCTTGACACACATTAGGAGCCCGATTGCAAGTTTTGTCACTGCCATATTGGCTTATATGAAACTATTCATTCTAAAGATGGAAATTACCCATCTTTTCTGAAGGGCAAATGAGTGACAAGCTAATGGAGTTTGAATTGAAAGTGAGAAGGCTGAATACTCAACATCATTAAATATGCTGAAAGGTTTTGGTGTGGAGAAGAGCAGGACTGGCTCAGACACAACTCTTTTGGATCTCAGCCATATCCCTTTCTAGCTGTGACCACAGAATCCAGCCACCCTCCGTGAACCACTTTCCTCACCTAGACAACAGGGACAACTCATACTTCATGGGCTTAGTGTAGAAATTAAATAAAGCCACCTGTAAGTAGCCTGGCACACCACAGGCCTCAGTAAATTCTTGTTGACAGTTAAGCGCAGAATTTGTGTGCATGTGGGGGAGGGCAAATCATGCAAAATGTGGCTCCATCCCTAGATTGCCCCCAAAATAGGGGCGCCTGAGCGGCCTAGTCGGTTAAGTGTCTGACTTTGGCTCAGGTCATGATCTCATGGTTTATGGGTTCAAGCCTTGCATCGGGCTCTGTGCTGACAGCTCGGAGCCTGGAGCCTGCCTTGGATTCTGTGTCTCCCTCTCTCTCTCTGCCCCTCCCCTACTCATACGTTCTCTCTCTTTCTCTGTAAGAAATAAATAAATAAACATTAAAAAAAAGATTTTTCTTTTTTTAAAAAAGAGCCCCAAAAATACACTGAATGCTTAAGCAGTGGTACGTTCAGGGGAAGAACACGGTGGGAACCACATCTGACTACTTTATGGCTGTGTTCCGTGTTGACACCCACCCAGAGTGCTGTGGCCCTGACCTCAGCATGAGTGCTGGACCTGTCACGAGCTGAGTTCCAGCATTCTGTTTTGAAGGCAAGGGCAACTGGTGTATTACAAAAACAAAACACACGGACACTTGCCCAGTTGTTAGTAGAAGTTTGTTCTGTTTTGTTTTTAAGCTGCTATCCTGTCAATTTTTCTTTTCTCCTTAAAATGCCTTTGTTTGGGTGGAGAGCCTTAGATTCCAGTAGGCAGCAGGCAGCTTTCGCGGTTCCTACCCAGGGATGGCTTTAAGCCGTGCACCCAGTCCCCAGAGAGCCTGGATTCCCTGCAGTTTGATAACATGCTTTCAGGGTGTAAAAGAAACTTCTGAAAACCAGTTTCTGGTTTCTCATTTTATTTTCTCCATGTTCACTTCTATGCAAACTAAGGCCAGCCCTTTGTATTTACTTCTACCATTAAAAGCTGTAAAAGCCAAAGCCTGCGGCTGAGGACTTAGTCTGTAGCGTATCAACTGTGTCCCTCACTGGGTAGCGAGACCTCCCTGCATCCCTGCAGGCGGCAGCGAAGCCCTCTCCTGCCAGTGTGCCATGAACTCCTTACTGAGATCTTACTCTTCTCTGTGTAACTCCAGTCTTCTGTAAGGGGCAGTGATTTTTGTTTTCTTCATTCTTTGACTCATATGACCAGACACCTAGTGCATAATGTTTTCTTCGTGTTCAATTACTCAATTGTTTGCCAGTTGGAAATGAAACTCTCCTATGCTTTTGGATACGCATGGGCATGAGTAGCCACTTAGCTGCACCGTGTAGTGGGAAAAATAGCGTGGGCCTTGGGATCAAACAGACTTGGGTGTGAATCTTGTGCTGAATACCAGCTGTGTGATCTTTGGGTTTTTTTTAAATTTTTTTAAATGTTTGTTTATTTTTGAGAGACAGACAGAGTGTGAGCAGGTGAGGGGCAGAGGGGGAGAAACAGATTCCAAAGCAGGCTCCAGGCTCTGAGCTGTCAGCACAGAGCCCGACGCGGGGCTCAAACTCGCGGACCGTGAGATCATGACCTGAGCGAAGTTGGGCGCTTAACCGACGGAGCCACCCAGGTGCCCCAGCAGCTGTGTGATCTTAAGTAGGTTATTTCCGCGCTCTCTGCCTTGGTTTCCTCACCAATAAAGCTGAGTGTTCGGTGTGGTTGTAAAGTTTACAGCAAATATGTGTGAAGCACCTGGCGTGTTTCCGGGCACACAGTAGTGCTCTTGAATGGGAGCTGCTGCTCCTGTGGTCGCTGCCTCCTGGCTGTTCACCCAGCTGGTGTGGAGCCCTGGTGCTGTATCTGTGGAGAAGAACTTGCTAAGACAAGCAGGGCCAGATCCTCAGGCCACCTGCAGGCTGACATGTGCTGCGCCTCGAGGAGCACTCTCGGACTTCGCCACCACAGCCACCGACTGCTCACCGTGGGCCTTGTGCCCATGTTGCTTCCACTGAGGGCTGTGACTCCCCAGTTTCACTTCGCCACTTGGGTTTGAATGTCCCTAATGGTTCCTGGTGGTGAGAGTTCTGTGCTGTCAGTGCACCCTGCCATCATGCCCAAAGTGGCCAGGGACCGACGTTCCAACCTGTTTGTCCTCGTCAGCAAAGGAGACAGCCGGGACCCCAGGGGCCAGGTCACAAAAAGACGATAAACCTTAAGGCTTTTCCTTGCCCTAGTGTGATGAAGATGGAGAAGCCATAGCGGGTTGAATGGCTGTTGTGGCAGCTGGAGCAGAAGAAGCTGGATATGTGGCTGGTGGAAGCTTTGGCATCAGACCTGGGACTCCCTGGGCAGGTGGGATGGGGGCCCCAAGGAGGGTGATCACTTTAACGTCTGTCTACAAGACATACCACTAGTCCTCTGACTGTTGGGAATGGGGTGGCCTCCTAAGGACGTTACCCTGCCTTCCTGCCACATTCAGCATAATTTCTGTAGACCGATAACTGAGCATAAAAGAACTTTCAGATGGAAACAATAATACAGATAGCTACCATTAATTAAACACTTATTATATGCCAGTTACTAGACTTGGCAGCTACACATAGGCTCTCACTTAACCCATTGACACCAGCCCTCCCAGAGAGGCATGTGTGCGTGCTAACCCCTTTCCTCAGATGCGCAAGGTGAGGAGTTAGGGAGGCTCACTGACTTGCCTAATGTCCCAGAGCCAGTAAATCCTGGAGCAGGGATTTCAACCAGGTCCTCCGTCTCCAGACCCTGAGCACTGAACCTCCGTGCATGGACAGAAGTGCTTCCTAAAGCCTCTTCTTTCTGTGTCAGGCTGTGTCCCAGTCCTCGAGAATATTCCTCTCTCACCAGAAGCTAAGGGACATTATTGATCATTTATTTTAGCACCACTCTTGCACTGCCTTAGAGCAACCTGACTTGATAGGAAAGATGATCCGTATTCTCCCTGGTGGTAGGTTGCAGTGGGAACCAGACACCATTGACCTCTTATCATGCAGGTCGTATATGTGCCCGGTCCATATCTGGTGGTCACACCAGGGTCAGCTCGCATTCAGGTCTTTGTGCTTCTTTTCTTAGTAAAAGGCAGTGGTGAACAGTTTGGACATGAGCTTAGTAGAGGTGGGAGTGTTTGCTTCATGTACACCAACAGCTAATGCAGGACCGTGGTCCCCAGAGCTCTGGCTACACTGCCTCAAGGGACTTTTCTCTGAGCTGCTTTGTTATTAAGCACGTGGGGCTCTGCTCAAATGAGCTGTCTTTACCCCCTCAGCCTGCTGTCCCCTCCATCATGCAGAATAGTTCAGGATCTCTTCAGCTGCTACCCCCCACCTTGCTTAGTTAGCCAAACCCATTGTAAGACAAAAGAGAAATAAAACAGCCCTACTAATTAGGGTCCACACTAACTTTTATATTCCCTCGTGTCACCTTAGTGAAGGAGCTGGAATAATCTCTCAGGCCTAGGTTTTGGAACCCCTCACACGCATGCCAGAAATGTTGGGTGGCCCGTTTTCTTTAGAAAAGCCTGGTCACTGTCATCTCTGATGGTGGGTGACCAGCTCCCCGTCCCCTTTCTTCTGGTGATCTGGCAGCCCTTACAAGGATCCTCAGCCCACCCTGGGTGCTCTGTCTTCTTCCACCTCCCCCGACTGCCACCCCGACCCCGCCCAGGAACAGCAAGTGGTACTTATTACCCAAACATCTGCATGTACTTAGCCTTTTCTATGTCCATTTTGAAGAAGATGATGACCTCTCCTCTTAGTGTCAGCACCTCTGAGCCTCATGGCCTCCATTTAGCTCGAGTCCGTTTTATTCATCCATTTAGTAAATATTTATTGAGATTTTACATGCACAAATATAAATATAACTGCTTTTGTGGTATTTAAATGGTGGGGAGAGAGCCATAAATTAAATTATCAGCTGTAAAATACTGAGTCGATTTCTCTGAAGGAAAAGAGCAGAGCAGAGCTTAGTGACTTCGGTAGGAAATGAGTGGCAAACTCAGATGTGCTGGTGGGAAAAGAGTTTACTGGTGTTGCTGGGAAGTAGGTGGGAACGACACTGCCTACAGACCAGCACGGCTCCCTACAGCAGAAGAGAGCAGGCCAACTTGAGAAACAGAAGGCCACTTATGACTATAGCACAGCAAACAACGGGAAACTGAGGGACGTCAGGGTAGACCCAAAAATATGCCCATCTCCTCGTGCCAGGAATCTGTGACGTTTACCTTATTTGGAAAAAGGGTCTTTTTCCAAATTGCAGATGCAATTAAATTAAGCATTTTGAGCTGAGATTACCCTGGATTATCCTGGTGGGGTTTAAATAACATCGTATGTGTCTTTATAAGAGCAGCAAAGGGAGATCAGGCACACAGAGGAGACTATGTGAAGACAGAAGCAGAGGAAATTAGGTGATGTGGCCACAAGTCAAGGAGTGTTACCAGCCATGAAAAGCTGGAAGAGACAAGGAACAGATTTTTCCCAAGAGCCCCTGGCAAGACCACAGCCTACTGACATGGCGGCTTTGGACTTCTGGCCTCCAGAACTGTGAGGAAATAAACCTAGGCCGTTTTTAGCCACTCAGTTTGTGATAAATTATTATGACAACCACAGGCCATTTCCCTCGAACATTCTTTGATACAGCATTCAGGATTTTTGAGATTTTGACGAGGCCCGTTCCTTTAGACTCAGAGGAATGCTAGAAGAGGTACAAAAGACATTATTCTTACCTTCTTCTTCTCTGTCAGGAATTTAGTGGAAATTCAAGCAAGAACATGTTTGTATATTGAACACTTTGCATATGCTTACAAGTATATGAAGAAATAAAGTATGTTTGGGGGTATCTTTTTACCATTAGGAGCTTTGTAATGTGGTTTCCTCCTCTGAGCTGGAATGCCCTATGGTCACACCTTCTCTGGTTTTCTTGTTGGACAAAATATGTTGAGAGCACAAGCAAACCAAGAGGGAAAATATTCCTTTTTCCACCTGTGCTTAATGAGAAGAAGTACTTACCTAGTTCCTAATGTAATTTTTTCCCCTCGAATAATACTTTAAAATCTTTCAACCTAGAATTTTGTTCTAATGATAAAGAGAGTTTTAATTGTGGAGTTGGGATTACATTGTCATGATTCAGAACATTAAATTCTGTTTGCAGAGCATGAATAGTTACAATCCTGCCACTTCAGAGATTCTGTTTTTTTCTAGAATAACTCAAAAAGAGAAATATAAAATGATATTTGGTTTAACATCCTTCACATTTGCATTTGGTTGTGCAAAATATTAGGAATGAACTTTATAGAAGTTTAGGAAAGGTTTGTGGAAAAAGTCCATACTAATAACAGGCATGTATAATATACGATGACTATGCTCATGCCGACGTGTATTAACTATGTGCATTTACTTCAATAGGCCCTTGGTCTAGAAGCTTGAAATAAGCTTATTATTTGTCTTAATGGGGTTTTCCAAGTATTTAATGTTTTTTAAAATCTTTTTATGGAAAATTACTAATATGCAACAGTAGAGAGAATAGCATAATAAACCCCGTGTGCCCATTGTCCAGTTTTAACAGTTAACTCACCTGACTAGTCATATTGCATTTATTTCCCATTTGCTTCCTCTCCCTGAGTCATTTTTGTATAAATCATCTTGTTTCATTCTTTTTTTTTCCAACGTTTTTTTTGTTTTTGTTTTTTGTTTTTTGTTTTTTTTTGGGACAGAGACATAGCATGAACGGGGGAGGGGCAGAAAGAGAGGGAGACACAGAATCGGAAACAGGCTCCAGGCTCTGAGCCATCAGCCCAGAGCCTGACGCGGGGCTCAAACTCACGGACCGCGAGATCGTGACCTGGCTGAAGTCGGACGCTTAACCGACTGCGCCACCCAGGCGCCCCCATCTTGTTTCATTCTTAAATATTTCCATATGTATATATTTAAAAGACAGAGACTTTTAAAAAGCACAGTCAAAATACCAACATCACAACAACAAATGCCTTAATGTCATCAGATCAAGTCAGTATTCAACTTTCCCAATTGCCCCATGTATATTTATCTCTCATATGTAAAAATTTGAATGAACTATGAAACGTATCTATCTCTGTCTCAGTCCATATCTATCCATCTCTCTGTGTATATATATAATGTTCATCCTACTTCATACATATACATATGTGTCTGTACAGTTTTTTATATTTATATAAATATAAATTTTATATAAATGCAAATTTATATTTACATACAGAAAAGCATGAAAATTGTAAAAGTATAGCCCAGTGAATTTCACACTGGGAACACCTCTGTGTAACCGGCACCCAGATCAAGAAACTGAGCACTACCGACTCCTGAGAAGCTCCCTGCATCCTTCCCACAATACCTTCTCCCCCAAGGATAACCATTATTTTGGTTTCTAGCACCATGTATTAGATTTGCCTGTCTGTGAAGTTTACGTAAATGCAATCTTAGAGTATGTGCTAATGAGTGCTTGGCTTCCTCCTCGCAATATTGTTTGTGAGACTGGTTCACCCATGTTTCATGGAGCTGTAGTTTATCATTCTCATTACTGAATAAGATTCTGTGGTAAAAATTGTGCTACAATTATTCTATTTTTTCCAGCATCTAGACTTTTTCCAGGTCTTCGTTATTACAAATAGTGCTGCTGGGAACATTTTTGTATGGGTCTTTTGGTGACTATACCTGCATATTGCTTTTGAGTATATACCAAGGTCGAAGAGAATGTCCCTTCAGCCTCAGCATAGAATGCCAAACAGATTTGTGAGAAGTAGTACCCATTTACACTTACAGGAATGTATAGAGTGCCAGGTGCTCCACACATGTAGTCATTATTAATTATAAATTAATTAGTGGGCAAGAAGTGTTGCTGAATGAATTTTTGCAGTTGAAAATTGACGGGCATAAGAAATCCATTTCTTCTAGATCTTCTATAGAGAGTTTAGAAGACACGGTGCTATTTATTAACCTGAAATTTTAAGGAAGTGGATTTTGGCCAGAGTAAACACAATTTTCTCATTCAATCTACACCTGAGAAATATTCCAACTCTTTGTTTATAACCATCTTCTGTGTGGATATATCTCTCTCACTGTGATGAAAACAGAATTGTTGGCCATGATTCCTTTGGGAAGAACTCTGAGAAATCTGGAGCAGTCACGTTAAGGTGGCTGTCAGTCTTTTTTTCAAGGCCAACTGGTGCTTAACCCAAGTACCCACTTTCCATCTTTTTAGTTGTCTATTAGGCTTCTGTGGAATCCTCTTTGGCTTCTGCATTTCTCTGAAACTGTGAAGATTAAAGACAACTTGAAACCTGGGAGAGATACTCACTACTCAAAGAAAAAGCTTACCTTCAGGCTGCTACATTTTATACTTCTATGAGCATTTTTAAGTAGAAGATATTAGATGTGGCATAATGGCATCGTGTGGTAAGGTGTCCAGCTGTAACCACCTTTAGCCTGTAGCTAAAATAGTCCCTCTAATGCTTACTCTGTGCTCTTTCCTTTTGAATTTATCCAAATTCAAATGGATTCCTGCATTTTCCCCTGTAATTACTTTTTGTTCTTGCCTCATGTTCCCATTTGCTCTTGGTGTATTGTCCTTCCCCACCGATGTCGTCAGCTCTAGACACTGAGTATCAAGACACACACCAAGGTATCAGGAAGAAGTTGACATAAGTTTTAGGATAACTACTACATCTTGTTCTCCACTTTATGTTGTAGAATACGTTTCTGTAACATAGGAAAGACCCATCTCCTTCAGGACTTGGGAGCCCGTGATGTTTTTGAGTAATAACCAAATCACGTTCACTCTGCCTTAATTGTTAGGTGTGACAGAATCAACCACAGTGTTTTTTTATTACATTCAGAGACAGGGCATTCTTTTTCCCTCGATAACCTTCTGTTAATTTCTGAAAGTCTTGTAAAGGATATGCTCGACACCATATCAGTCTCTGGTTAACCTAGGAGAGACCCTACCAAGGTGACAACAAAAGAGGAGAAACTAGTAGTTAAGAATCATTAGAGATGCTGTCTGGGTGCTGATGATCAGAAGTCAGTTCTCACTTGGCTTTTTTATTCGAAGAGGGTTCCCTAAGCTCAGAAAAATCAACAATGTGGGAATAATGTCAAGCGGTCCATCTTGGGGCCAATAGCAGAGAGTGTTACTGAATGTGAGATGCTTTAATGCCACAGGGCTTCAGAGTGCCTGCCCCGCAGCCTGAGCTTCTGGCACTTCCTAGAGAGTCTTAGTGTAAAGCATCTGATCCCCAGACTTGGAGAGGTAGGTGCGAAGCTTCTTTAAAGGGCATAAATTGCAGACTTGTCATAATCATTTTACTTCCCCTCACAGATTCTTTGGGTGCAGGTACAGGGCTATGCTCTTGCTTAGAAATCTCAACAAATCCCTGCCTTTTTATCTTGCCCTACTGTGGGCTCAAAAATAGATCTTCATGAATATCAGGGCTTTTCGAACATTTCTGAGATCGGGCTCTTTTTCTCAGTCTCACTTTGAGGGATGTAGTGCCTTGCGCCTTCTCTGTAAGAATAGGGCAAAGGACCGTGAGTAGGGAGATTTATTTTTCATATTAAACTGTTTTCAGATTGGAAAGTGATCTGACCTAGGAAGCTATCCGTCATTAGTGAAAATCTCAGTGATCTTTTGGAAGGCAGAAATCAATCTGTGCAGAAATATGAGCTTATAAAACAGGATAGTACTCTAAGTGTGGATCCTTATGTATCAAAAGTACATCTTGGGAAGTGGCATGTGGGGAGGTGTTCCCTTTCAAGAAGCCTATTGGGAGGCAGTGATATCATCCTCAGTTGGGCAGTGTGTGGACTCAGACCTTTTTTTTGGTCATTAAACTTCAGCTATAATATGCATTCTTATCCAATCACTGTCTATTTATTATTATGGTCAGCAACCCACTCCCAAGTCTCCCCTTGTGCAAAGAATGCTTAGTGTCTAAGAATGGAAGTTTTGTTTGTGGAAATATCTCTGTTGTGTGCAGCTGATACGTGAATATATTCTTCCTCCCATTCCCGGCTTCTTCCCACTGTAGTTGGCAGTGACTTTTCTTGTCAGTAATTGGTCCTTGTGTGTCATTCTTGGGCATGTGCACACCGTGCTCCTTGGCATTCTATTGGAATTGTTCTGGATCTTCTCATTTACTTCTCCATCACTGTTCCTGTCATTATGTCATGCTCCTCAGTCCCTATTTTCTTCAAAGACCCATCTGTATTCCCTTCTGTGAGCTGTTCCCCTCGTGGCTGTCACTCCTGTCTGAGCATAGCCACACTTCTTGTTTAAACTAGTTTGGTCCCAGAGAGTCAGAAAATGGTGAATTCTTTTGCTTTCCCTTTACATGTGGAGCTCTACATTATTAATACTACTTTCTCCTTGGTTTTCTATTCCAGCAGACCTGTCTCACCTTGTTAATCAAGATTAGATTATCTGCGGAGACTTTTACTGATAGATGGGCCGCTTTTGATTTTGTTAGTCAGCACTTGACTCTGATAGTAGTCTGTTGTGACTTTTGAACTTCTGAGAAATTTGTCAGTTACTCATATTATGTAACTTCTTATTGTAAGTTATGAGGCTCTAGGCTCAGTCCAACTGCTAAAAATCCTGGCTGCATTCATCATGATCTTGTTGCCTCCTTTCAAAGGCTTGTCCCTCTGCATGTTCTCTGTATCACACACCCTCTTACTTTCTCAAAGACTGTCATGCTTTTCCAGTTATGTTCTCTGCAGTCAACTCTAGGAAACTCTTCCCATAAAGTATACCTCAGAGACATGATTTCATATACCTACAAGATTTCCTACCTTCCTTTTAAAAATAACCCTTTTAGGACTCCACACCCCTTGCCAACCTCTCCTCTTAGCCTGTCTTCCCTGGAAAGATGTCTGCACCTGTTTTGGGCAGTTACTAATCCTTTCTTCACCCTTGAGCCCACTTCAATCTGGACAAGTCTCTCCCCACTTGACTCTGGTCCTGAGAAGGTTGTGAGGATCCCCTCTGTGACCTAATCCAATGGACATCTTTCCCCTCCTCTTCACTCCACCTCTCAATGGCATTCAACATGATCACCCACTCTCTGCCTTAAAATCATTTCTTTCTTGGTATCAAACATACTATACTCTCTCTTGGCCAATCACTTACTTACATTTTGGTCTCCATTGAGCTCTCTTAAACCTTAACTCTTAAATCTGGAGACTCTTAGACTCTGTCCTGAAGCACCCTTCTTTTATATTTTCTCTCTTTCTCTATGTTCCTGGTGCTTTGATCAGTAAGTGTCAGGGACTATTATTTCTAATACTATTATATTTATGTTGTAGGGTATTTGTGACAAAATAAGAATTCCCATAAACTGCCTAGAATACAGAAGATATTCCATAAACGATGTTACTGTTATATATGTTTTCATCTTTCTTGCTCTCATAAATTTGAATAAAGAGTAGACTCAAATATTTGTTAAAAGAAAGAATAGTTGAATTTGTATTTCTTTGGTTTTGGACTTTCAGTGTCTTGATTTTCCATTAGGTGTCAATGGCTACATACTCCCTCTAAGAAAATATATATCTCATTCCATCAGATATTGGGACAAACATTTTAAGATCTTTTTCTTTGACCCATCTACCTTTATTTGGTCTATTCTTTTTTTTTTTTTTTTTTTTCATTTGAGAGAAAGAACACGCGCTGGCGGGAGAGAGAGAGAGAGGTGGGGAGGAGAGGGAGAGAATCCCAAGCAGGCTTCATGCTCAGAGTGGAACCTGATGTGGGACTCAATCTCACAACCCTGGGATTGTGACCTGAGCTGAAATCAAGAGTCAGACACTTTTTTTTTAATTTTTTTTTAACATTTATTTATTTTTGAGATAGAGAGAGAGCATGAGCAGGAGAGGGTCAAAGAGAGAGGGAGACACAGAATCCGAAACAGGCTCCAGGCTCTGAGCTGTCAGCCCAGAGCCCGATGGCAGGGCTCGAACTCACGGACCGCGAGATCATGACCTGAGCCGAAGTCAGACGCCCAACCGACTGAGCCACCCAGGTGCCCCAAGAGTCGGACACTTAACTGACTGAGCCACTCAGGCTCCCATCATTGGTCTACTCTCTTGACTTCACCCATTTAAAAAAAAAAAAATTCTTAATGTTTTTATTTATTTTTGAGACAGAGAGAGACAGAGTACGATCAGGGGACGGGCAGAGAGAGAGGGAGACGCAGAATCCGAAGCAGGCTCCAGGCTCTGAGCTGTCAGCACAGAGCACTACACGGGGCTTGAACTCACGAACTGTGAGATCATGACCTGAGCCGAAGTTGGACACTTAACTGACTGAGCCATCCAGGCACCCCTTGACTTCATCCATTTTGATTGTTCCTAAGTCCATCGTGTGCTCCTGAAAGTTACCTAGTTACTGGCTCAAGGGGAAAATTATTAAATTGAGTTTTTAATAATTAAGATGCTTTTGAGAAAGATTCAGTGCATCAGTATATGTTAACAATATGCACAAAGGTCTTAGAACAATGCATGGCACCTAGTCA
Source organism: Neofelis nebulosa (assembly GCF_028018385.1). Classification (NCBI taxonomy): domain Eukaryota; kingdom Metazoa; phylum Chordata; class Mammalia; order Carnivora; family Felidae; genus Neofelis; species Neofelis nebulosa. Next base: position 75,927,465 of record NC_080788.1, on the reverse strand, counting down.
ATGTTTGGTAAACATCAACCAGTGTTGTTAATTTTTTTTTAATTCTTATTATTCTGCAACATAGGAAACCCCTTTATAGAAAGGTGCATCCATCTGTTTATGGACATGGTGGCCACAGTGATCTGACTTACCTCCTCTGTAGGGAGGGGTTTTCAAGTGTTGTCCAAAAGCTGGCCAGTTCAGGACATTGTGAGGTACTCAGAAATTAGGAGATTTCTGGGCTCCACTATAATTTACACTTACGAAGCTAGGATCTGTGGGAGTGGGAACCAGGACTCTGCTTTTTAAAACAAATTTTCCTGGTTTGTTCTTATACGTGTTCACCTTTGAGAATTATTTCTGTACTCAATGCATTGTGAGACCTTGGAGGTACACTATCTTTTGTTTTTTTTAGTTTTTTACTAAGTGGTTTGTGGAATTATAGACCTTAAAGAACATTGGGTCCATTGCCCTTGTGTTGATGATGGGAAATAGAAGTCTAGCAAGAAGAATCTCCTTCTTCAAAGTCAGCTTGTTTGCTGGGCTGAGATTCAGGCTTCCTGGCTCCCAGTTCTGTTCTCTTTCCACATTCCACACAAGCTCCCCATGCCCACCTAGTGTCCCCAGAAAGTTGTCCAGTCTGCCTTCCATATAGCAGTTAAGGGGGCTGTCCCAGGGGAAAGCAGATGGAGGAGAAGAGGGAGGTGATAGGAGACAAAGAGTGATCTAGAGAAAACAAAAAGAGAACTCAAGAACATGATTAAGATTTTAGGAGAAGAGAACCATTGGTTTTGATGAGCAGAAGGTTTGGGGAAATAAGAAAGAGGTATTTATAAAAACAGGAGAATAAAGGAAGGGGAAAAATAGGATAGGACTGTAATAGTATGTGTTGACATTTCCTGCACTAAGTGTTCATAGTCCAGTGCAGTGGTAAGAGCCCTGGATTGAAGACCCCGGTTTAAAGCTCTTCAACAACTTAACCAAGGTAAACCCAGAGTCTTGGACAAGATCCCAAAGCTCCTTTCTAGTTCCAGCCTCTCCAGCTTTGCTTTGAACAAGACAAAATGCCCAGTGCAATGCCATCCATTCAAGGCACCCTCAGGTGAAACGATGGGCTTCAAAGGAAACCCTTCACCATGTTCTGAAGCACTCCCCATGCGTGCACGTGCGCAGCTGCCCGAGAGGTCTGAGGTGGTTGTTCATTTGCTGCTCTTGGTGGTAGTCAGCTTGGCCAAGTTTAGGAAAGTGACAAGACCTTCTGTGTGACAGGAGGACTCCATAGGGTTCCTTCTGGTTTTACTGTTGTTCATCTTCAGATATGGAAAACATGAATTGTCAAGCTGCTTTCACTCAGTAGTTGAAAACACAGTGCCACCTTCCCACCACCAAAATCAGAGTTCTGGAAGAAAGAGAATGGTAAGTCGCTAACCCTGTCAGCCCCCAAAGAGTGAACATATACACATTTTCTGAAAGGGATTGCACCTTAAAGAACAGATTCTAACTGACTTAAGACTTAAGTTTTAAGACCGCTCTCTCACCTGTTTTCTTCTCTGGACTTTTGTCTTTACTAGTAAATGTAGCTATCTGGAGTTTTCTGCCACATAGCAATCAGTTTGAAAACAATTAAGCATGCACTTCGGTGTTGGTTTGTGGAGTTGGGAAGAGGCCAAGAGGGCACAGGTCACCCCATTGTCTCTTGTGGATACATGTGCCATTTGTGAGTAATTGACTTGCTCTTCTCACCCATGGTCTTCACTACCTGCCCTTGGATCAGAGGTGGATGTGTTCAATACATGCTGAATAAGAAAAAATCAAACTGTCAGTAGTCAGAGCCTGAAGACATGGTAACTAGTGATTGATTCTGGCCATTTCATTCTTCTTGGGAGGAGTGTGAGAAAATTCCATTTGTGCATCTTGACAGCAGTTTTCTGCACAGCACGCGCCCTCTCACCCAGCCTAAGGCCATGGGACCAGTCGCGTGTGGTGAATGCCCCTGTACCCACAGGGGAGTTTTTCACACTCCTTCTTCCCACCTTCATCCCCTGGGTGTGAACATTTCCAGATAGTCTGTCAGGCTCACCGCTCTGCCTCGTCCAGATGGAGTTGCCGGCCATGTGCATTCGGTTGTCTAGTCTGCTTTGAAATATGGTTCTAATTCTCCCTCACCCCCCTAAAAAATGAGACTCACATGGCCCCACTTGTATGCCTTTGGTTTCGTCTTTCCTTTTAAAGACCTTCACCAACGGGATCAAAGATGGTTCAAGACCTGTTTGAAAAGAAATCGGTTTCTGCTTTTCTTCTGTTTACTCTCTTTTCCTCCATTTCCTTTCAAGAATTCTGTCAAACTCTATCCTGCGGTTTTATTGAATCACTGCTCTTTACAAGTTGACTGTGTTCCCAACACCAGATTTTCATTCTCTTTTCTTCTCAGCAGTTAATCTCTCCACAGTCTCAAGCTTCTCAAACACAGGGCGAATTGAAGTAAACCCCTCAGTCAGGCAGACTGGCTGAGGAGGAAGTTGTGCAGACATGTGTCATGGTAGCTCGTTGGCTTTCAGCCAGCAGCTCTTGTACATGTACTGACGGGCTCGCAGCTACAGGGGGAAGCATCACCTAATTCACTAATCTGTGAGAGTCTCTTGGAAGCTTTCATACTGGTGGTCCCTGAGTTAAGTACATATGATGGCACTCTCTCACACAGAGGAAGGAGCCAAGGAAGAGGGGGGACTGAGGGAGGAAAGGGCAGACACCTGGAAGTGTAGGTATGGGGATGCACCAGGTGGAGGGCATCTGGCCTAACCCTCAGAGGAGAGGGAGAACAGATTACTGCGCCATATATTCATGGCAGTGAACCTTCTGTAGCTAATGAATAGAGTCTACTCCCTCTTGGCCCCAGGACAAAAGTTAAAACTCTCCTTAGAATTATAAGCCCTTAAATGATTTTTGCTTATTCCTTAAGTACCCACAATGCTCACCCACCCCCAACTCATATTGCCTCTCCTTTCCCTGCCCTGCCACACATAACCTTCATGACAGTGTCACCCATACTGATTAATGTAATAAACTTTCATATTATATCTTCATTTTTTTTATTTTAGAGAGACCATAAGTGGGAGAAAGGGCAGAGGGAGAGAGAGAATCCTTTTTTTTTAAATGTTTATTCATTTTTGAGAGAGAGCAGCAGAAGGGCAGAGAGAGAAAGAGACACAGAATCTGAAGCAGGCTGCAGGCTCTGAGCTGTCAGCACAGAGCCTGATGTGGGGCTCGAACCCACGGATTGTGAGATCATGACCTGAGCTGAAGTCACATTTAACAGACTGAGCCACCCAGGTACCCTGAGAGAGAGAAACCTAAGTAGGCTCCACACTCAGCACAGAGCCCAACACAGGGTTCAATCCCACAACCCTGGGATTAACACCGAAGCAGAAATCGAGAATTGGACACTCAGCTGACTAAGCCACCCGCCTATTCCATCTTCTTCTAACTGCATTACCTATTTCTTCATCCAGCCATATTTGATGAGCCCTATCCACCTTCCCTCACATGTCTCTCCCAGATGCTTGCTTGAGTCCCCCAGTCCAAGATACCTCTTCTCCATCCTCCCTTAGTGTCCTTGTGCATTCTTATCATGGCTCTTATCACACTGTCCTACAGTTTGTCTGTCTTCTCTCCTACTGGATGGTAGGACATTGAGGTCAACGGCTGTATGTTACTCAGCTTTGTAATCAGTGTCTAACATAGTGTCTGACAGAATGTGGTTCTCAGTACTCTTAGCAGAATTAATGGATAAAACCGAAAGAAACTGACTCTGTTGTCAAATGTTTTATGGCTGCATTTTTTTTCATCTCTCCAGTTATAATAGACCCTACTTGCCAAGTCCCTGTGTGACTAGTTAGAAGTTCTGGTTGGGCGTAGAGGCGGGGTAAGGTGGAAATGGGGGAAGTTGCTGTGGCAAGAAAGGAAGATTGATTTCAGAAAAGGTTTGTAAGGAGGTCAACAGGTCAATGACATGCAGCAGCATAAAAATAGACCTGCAGTTCTTATCAGTCTGCAGTCAGCCTGTTTACTGAAAGGTCAAAAAAGAGGCTCCCAGCATCAAGCCAGCAGAGTGATAATGAAAAGCAGCTGATGACAGATTCAGGCTAAAGGGAAGATGAACATCATCTTAGCCACAGACTATACATATACTTCATGGATCTCTTCGCCCGTGGAACCACCATCTGGCTGAGTGCCTTCCATATGAATGTTGGTTTTGCAGAGCCATGAGTCTGTGCTGCAATCTTTTTAGCTGGTCTCTTTCAGCAGTCCTGTTTTCCACTAAGGTCACCGTGCCTACATGAGGATTAGAGTTTGGGCATTGAGACCGTCCTTCTCTGTTTCTTCTAAATATCAGATCGTGTCATTATATCTTATACTGGGGACCTTCACAATAAAAGTCATCCTTTTTTACCTCAGTTGGGTATTTTGCTATAAGCAGCAATTAGACAGGGAGGTCACTTGCCACAGTTAAGCTATAGGGTTTACATTGCTCTCTCGGCCTTATAAAAACATGGCTATATCAGATATTTCAAAAAGAGAGCAATATTTAGAGATTAGAGGACAGGAGTTCAGTAGTAAAGCTTTTTAAGATACTGGATAAACAAGCAATAGAGCCCCATTTTCTCAAGAATGTGGATAACACCTCAATTTGCTGTCTTCTGTGAAGGTCTAGAGGTGTGCTATCCAGTACAGCAACCACAAGTATGTGTATGTGGCTATTGAACACTTGTCATTAAAATTAGTCCCAATTAAGTTGTGTTGTAGCTCTAAAATATACACAAGATTTTGAAAATTTAGTATAAAAATGTAAAATAACTACCTTTTTATATGTATTACATGTTGAGTTAAATATGTTATTAATGTCATCTCTTTTTTTTTTTAAAGCTCTTAGAAAATGAATGTTGTCCACATTTAATTTCTGTTGAGTAGTGCTGGCCTAGTGTTGCAGGATCTTGATGCAGTGCACACACCGTATACCTTGTAAGAATCAGTGAACACATCTTGAGAGCTTTGACTTAGAGATAATAACCAACCTTAACAGCAGAACAGAAACTCCCCCAATTGCCATGTCTCAGATTAGCCCAACAGGGCTACAGCTCCAAGAATATATATATTTGCCTTGTGTAACCCCTTCTAATTGAGCCTTTTGCTAAAATCTTTCATTCATCTTTGTTGTTTCCAGAAGAATCTGTTGGCTTTCGGTTGCCCAACTGAGCATCTAGAGTTGGAACCAAGAGTTCCCAAACGAGAATAGAAGGCAGGAAGATACTCAGACACCAAGAGCCAGAATTATATTTGTCCATATGGTCTGCCAATGCTGAGTCTCTGTTGCCTTGGCCATCTAGTCACTGCAAGAAAATGTAAATATTATTAGGTATATAGAGCAAAACATCTTGGTATTTAGCTCGCTCTAAACTAGTTGTACCCTTTTAGACAAAGGCAAATAAGTGAAATGTGGTCAACTTATTTTCATATAATGTTGAGGTATAATTCATTTTCTTATTTTCAATCCCTATACTGACTTTTTTTTTTTTTTTTCAATTCTGGGTTTATGGCACTTTCTAGCTGCGTGGAGTTGACCACTTAAGTGCTCTTTTTCCTCCTGGACATCAACATTCTCCCTTTGTTATTCCACCAACATGGCCTATTTGAGCATGTTGAATGAGTGTTTAGTGTAGAAATGGGGCTAGACAATGTCTTAAATCAGCAAGTGCCCTCTTACTGGGAATGTCTGACCAGTGCGAATGGGACTTGATGTTTAGGGGCCTTGTGAAAGCTTTTGGGTGTGGGTCACCATGGAGCTGCTTTCTGCTCTGTCTCTAGGAAGACCAGGACAAGTCATTGTCCCCATTAGAAACAAATAAACAATATTTTAAAATTCAGTGCAATTCTTTATTAAGATTGCCACAGTCCCAGCATTCTCTGTTGTTTCAGTTCAAACACTCAAATACAAGTGTCTTGCCCTGACTTTCTCCTATATGAAGTTTTGTTTGATTTCCATTGTCTTGTGCAATGTGTGCACCACGATAAACAAAGTTAATTGTTTTCTTCCCCACATAAAGCCAGGCAGAATTTTTGTGTATAATTTTGTACCTAATTAACATGTTACTGCATTTATGAAGTATTACGTTTCTGTTTGGCAGCTCTAAAATGCCTCCCATCCGTAAAGTCCAGAATACTGGCAGCAGAATGATTACCAAAAGTTCTGTAAGCCTGAATGTAGTAGGCGATTTTCTTTTATTTCCGCCAAATGCTGCACACACGTACACACATGCATGCGCACACACGTGCGCACACACACGCAGGAAAGCTTACTGCCAAAAGGTAATATTTACAGACAACACTCAGAGCCAAGAAAATAATTGCTTAAGATTCTTTAATCATGTTTGTGTATGTGCACTTGTTTAAAACATATCGGCTCTGATCTGAAATGGTAATATAAATTTATTTGAAGTATTTCTGAGATGTAGATTTTTTTCACATTTCACTACCTCTGAAGTTGGGACGGCTTTCAGAATCTGTGACATCTTTAAATTGTTACCATCCAGGTGGGAGTCATGACATAATCATGATTGCCATGCAGACTGGGCATAAGTGCTCATATTGTCATCATTTCAATTAGGATAGATTGAGTATAATTGCTGCCTTCAAAAGATTAGGCTGTTCAGCATATATATAAAGGCATGGGAACAGAGCAATGTGATATATAAATGTAAGTCTAAAAGAGCTCTTTCAGTCAGCATAAGATACAAGTATGTGATCAAAAAGTGTTGTGTCATGGTTTATTTGGTAGCTTCTTTATTTAATTGATGTTACCTCAACAATAATACATCTTGATAATCAATAGTGACTTGGATATGATGAAAACCATTATATGAGATCAGGACCTCTGCGAAGTGAACGTGGATTTGTTTCCCTTTATATTCTTCCTGTGGGCATATTTTCCACTTCTCCATCTTACTAGAAACTAATGATATCTTGTATCTGAAGGTGGCATTGCTGACCTCGCATCTAAAGAGCATGCCATTCTGGTTTTGGTGCATCTAACGCATCCCCTTTGTGCACTAAGTAACAGTCCTTCCACGTTCTTTTGCCTATGATCGTGTGTGTGTGTGTGTGTGTGTGTGTGTGTGTGTGTGTGTGTGTGTGAGAAAGAGGGTGGGGGTGGGGAGGGAGGGAAAAAAACTGTCGAAAAGAGAGGTGGTGGCCAGTTTTCAAGTAGAATCTGGAACTAACAGAACAGTGTAAGCCACTAGACTCCCAAATGGCTCTCAGTTTTGACTATGACCTAACACAAGTCTCTAGCCAACAGAACTAATCAGTTACAGACATAAAAACTAAGTTCAAAGATACCTGGTCTCAGCTAACCCAAAGTTACACTTCTAAACGAAGGCAGACTTACATGTGTTTTGTGATTCTACCCACATTCTCCTATTTCTCCCATTTTGCATTTTGGACTCGATCTCTCCTGTGGAAGTAGATGACAATGAGAGTTGCCATATTATTTGTCGGGCCTCTACTTGGATGCTAAGTTGTTTTGTGGTACATGTTCATCAGGCAAAGATTATTTCCAAGAACAACACAGCATCTGAGAAGAAAGGCTTTCTGGATAGAGATATTTTGACTGATCTTGGGTTTCAAGAAGGGACATCAAAGAAAAAGCAATCCAGTATAATTCTGTATTAGTTTATTATAATTCTGTAATTGCATTTCTATAATTCCAAGATTATTATAAGTCTGTATTGTGGGATCTGAAAATAGAAGTTGTATGCTTCTTGTGGACATGTTTACTCTTACTGTTTTTTGGAAAGTGCTATTTTCTGGTGTGCAAAACCCATCTGATGCTATCTTGGATTACCTTAAATTTCACTCCTTTCCCAGTTCTTTCGCCACATATACCTGCATAACTTCCTTCTTCCTGTTAAAATTTATATCATGCTTACTTGTTTTGCTTTAATTCAGCTTTTGTTTGTGGTGAGCTGTTTTTAACATGAATCGTGCATTTGGATTTTTTCCTCTGGATTTTGCTTTTCATCTGTTTTTGTTTTGTTTTGTTGGCATTTTATCCTCCGTTCATTCTCTGCTTTATTTTTTACCTTTTCTACATCTTCTACCTTTTTCTCCATTGCCCCAAATTCACTTATTTCTTTAATGTGGAGATTCCTGCATTATAAGTGTTGCCTACCAAAATCTATCTCCAACGAAGAGACTCTGCGGGATACTTTATGGTAAAATAGTTTATTGCTGTGGGTTGAGTGTGCCTAGTGTTCCTACATTTACCCTTTCCACTTTTTCATAGTTACTAAATGATTTTAATTCAGTGCTGTCTTGGAATATCAAGGTTTATAAAATACAGCTCTAGATTGTGCAGAATTTCTCTCTGGGAAAATGAGGCCACTGGACAGGTTGTCCATCCTCTCCTTTTGCATCCCCCTCTTCCATCCATCCCTATGTACTCAACATACACCAGTACCTGAAATATAGCAGGTGCTCCATAAACACAGTTGAATGAACGAATGAGTCTATCTTTAAAAATGTTTTTTTCTATCTAAAAAAGAAAGCCGGAAACTGCTACCACGAAAAGTTTTGTGGCAGCCCTGAGGGATGAGGGAGAATATTGGTAATCACTCTTAACATTTAACTCTGTCATCTTGGGAGTCTTGAACAATAGCTTGCTTGGGATGCATAACATGCTTAAAAAGAAGATATTAATGTTTACACATCCAGAGGATTTCTTAATCAATTAATTACTTTTACTAAAATAGCAGTGTAGGGTTGCCTGGGTGGCTCAGTCAGTTAAGCGTCCAATTTCAGCTCAGGTCATGATCTTGTAGGTGGGTTGGAGTGCACGCTTTCTCTCTCTCTCTCTCTCTCCCTCCCTCCCTCCCTCCCTCTCTCAAAAATAAACATTAAAAAAAAATAAAATAGCATTGTAGTAGCCATTTAAAATTTTTTGTTTGAAAAAACCAAAATCTTTTATCCTGTTAACCACTTTGCAGCCCTTGTCCATGTTCTTTGATACAGTTGTAATTTTTTTATTTATTTATTTTGAGAGAGAGCGAGCACACATGAGTGGGGGAGGGGCAGAGAGCAAGGAAGAAAGAGAATCCCAAGTAGGTTCCATGTGGTCAGCACAGAGCACGACGTGGGGCTTGATCTCAAGAACCATGAGATCATGACCTGAGCCTAAATCAAGAGCCAGATGCTTAACCAACTGAGCCACCCAGGTGCCCTGATCCAGTTGTAATTTTAATAAACCAACCACTCTTTATATCTGAGTAAGGTATCTCAAGAAATTTTTTCTTTAGTGTTACTGGTTAATTATGACATAAGCCACTCTGGGCATGATCACGGGAATAATGAAGCAGTGTATTTAGTTAGAGGGAATGAGGCACAGAGCACTTCTGTCCCTAACCTCCCTGATGGGTGATCATGACTTTTTTTTTTTTTTCAGGAACACTGTGTGCAGGTAAAATATTTGTTTATAAAATCTATGTTATAACCATCACAGTGTCACAGTCTCCAAAATATGCGGTAAAGATTTCATCATAAAGAATCTGATTTATTTTTCTAAGGAAATGTGGCTCTTCTTCAAAAACTGGAAGCTCTGTGGGCAAATCAAAACTACATTAAAATACTTCCCACATTTTTAGGAAAACACAGATACAGTGAGATCTGGGAGAAGCACAGGCTGAGGTGATCTGTCTGTGATTTGTTGTGGGCACACTCTTATCAGAACGGTGTGATTAGCCATTTGGAGGAATATGGCACAGCTTAAAATGGATGTGGTTATAAAAGCGGCTTAGTTCTGTGCTAACAGAAGCATAGCAGGTCTTGAAGCAATCTCACAAAATATTTCTGTACCTATAGCCTGCAGAATATTTATAAGTTAAAGTGCCTGGAAAAGTTTCAGCCTTGCACCCAGAAGACACTGCCGTGTCCTTTTCTGTAGTAATGAAGTGTTGCTTTGTGGTTAGGAGGCCGGGTCATTTCTAGATTCTCCAGAAGCCTGTTTGGTATGAAATGCTAGCATTTCTGCCAGACTCTACTTTTCCAAGGGCTGGGATGCGAGGCGAGGGAGGGAAAAGTCAAGTGCAACATGGTTTCCTGAGAGCGGTCATTCCAGTGTGTGGAACTATGCCCAGGGTGAAGTAGAGGTCACTCGCCCATCCTTTTGTAGAACACGATTTCTCCACGTAAGCCTTTTAAAGCTGGTACAGCCTATAAAATTTTGTCGCTGATACAGAAAGCTAATTTGAAGAAATTCCGCTTGTGCTGTGTATTCTTCTAGCCCTGAAAATCTAAATGGAAACCCAGACAAATGTTTATTAGCTTCTTTGGAAGTTCAACAATAAAATTTCCTGAAACTGCCGACATGGGCACAAATGGCTTTTGAGAACTGCAAGCCTACTGCTTTAAATCTCTGCAGTCTCAAATAAAAGACGAAATAATTTGCTCTCCCAGAAAGGGAATGGTTTGGCCTATACGTTATTGTAAGGAGACATTCAGAAACCCAGCCTTGCGCATCACACCTCGAAGTGAGTTAGGGGCGATGTGGCTTCAGCTCGGCGTAGGCATGGGGAAAGACGGAATCGAAGCTTGCCGTCATGGTGACACCAGGCCCCTTGGCATTGGAAGATTTCCGAGAACTCTGATTTTGGAACAACTTTATCTGAAATACCTATGATTTTTCAAAGAGAATGATTTTCTACCAACTTGGAGAGATTTTCCTCCAATAGCCAGTCTGTACTTGGGATTGCTTGACGAGCAAATTTGTGAAAAGTAGATGTTTTTGGAGGTTTGTGTTCACCCTCTTTCAGAGCACACCCTTCTGCTGTCTTTCAGGGTGAGGCTTGAAAATCTTCTGGGGTGGGTTTCCCTTTGTTGTTCAGCTAAGCTTTTACCTGATATCTTCTCACATCTATTGGCCTTGTGGAATGTCACACTTTTTTTTTTTCTTCCAATCTACTCCCTGTGTTGGGTTTTAATGGAAATTTCCAACCCAAGGGAACTACTTGGATTGATATTCTGAGTGCTTTTATTTTTCAGTAAATTTAAAGAGCACTAACCACTGTATTTTCTTCTTAATACCCATGCCCCGGAATACTAGAAATATTTAAATATCTGGGAGGGTGTGGTCTCAACTACCTTTGGAATGAATGAATCAAAATCAACAATGATCAAATTGGACAGCTGCAAGGCTGACTTGGGAGCTCTGAGCCGGTGATGGCATGTTTTTGCTTTAATCACCAAGATACTAAATTATTTCAGCTCTACGTGTCTTGTTTCTATATATAGGTTTATCATTATCTCAAGTGATTGCTGAAGAGCTGGAAGGTGGTGTCAAAAGCTGGGTGGGTTACCCAGTTCTAATTTGTTTTCATAGTGTGAGGTTGTTAATACACTAATAAGCTAGTAGGAAAAGAAATCATGAGTTTATGAGCTAGAGACACTGTTAAAATTGTAAATGAACAGCTTGGCATATGGCTATGATAAGAATAAGAACAAAAGTTGAAAAAACCCACAGAATAAACCCTAAGGATGCCTAGGTTGTTTAGAAACACTGACAGGGAACAGGATTAATGAGGAGTGAACCAGAATCTCTGTATTCCAGAATATCCTCTCCCCACTTTCCAGCTCTTCCCATTGTAGTGCTGGGGGCTGAGCTCTCTTGCTCTCCCCTGTGTAATTGTACCCAGTTTGAAATTTTCCACTTGTTGATGATGTGCATTTGTATAGATTAGGCCTGGTTTCCTAAGGAAGGTGAAAAGTCCATAGGGTTCTGAGGGACCAATCCCATTAGGGATCGATCATTCGAAATTCAGGACCATTTTGCAAGAGGCAGGGCATCTCAGGGCACCTCTGTTTTCAGGTTTCTACTCTTCTGACCTCTCCCTTCGCTCAATTGTGTCTGTGCACAGGGGTGTAACAACATCAAATGGTAATTCAAAGGCTGTCTGTGCAGTAAACTAAGATTAATGAGAATTAAACCCCTGAATGACTGAATGCTCTCCAGGACCAAAGGAAGAAGACTTTTTGTTAAAGTTGCAAATATGAAGATTTGGGAATATTTCATTTTAAATGCTAACACAACCTACTGAAGGGAGGGAAACTATAATAAGGAAAAATAAGCCCCAGACATATCTGGTTGACATTTCTGCTAATGTCCCCCAAAGGAGGACTGCTGTAATCCATCCCTTGAACGAAGGACAAAGAGGGACTACGGATCTGTCGCTGCACAAAAGCAGGGAAAGGACAATGTCAGAAGTGACTTAGAAAATAAATAAATTGTTCTTTGAAGATGTCTTTAGAGAAAAGGTTATTGCAAAGTATGATAGTTGCAAAAACTCTCTCAGCAAATCAAGATTTGAAGGATCTCACTCCCAGGGTTTTTAAAGGATTTTGAGCGTAATACGCTCTGCCTTTGGCAATTATAGATAACGTGAAAAATATTCTTGCTTGTTCCACCCGACTCTGTTTTAGAAGGATGTCAACACAGCCCAGAGGCCAAGGAGGAAACAGCTTCCGCCACTGAGAACCAAAGATTAACATTCAGGGAAGGTGGATTGTTGAGCCAGGAGGGTGGTTATGGAAGGACCCTCCCTATAGGGCGAGCCAGGGAGTGGGGCCAGGCCTGGAAGTGTGGAAACCCATGAGGAACGCCCCCTCACCCACAATACATCAACCCTGTGTTCACAGACATTCTTCTTTAATATCACAGGTGCCTAGTTCTTTTTTTTTTCAACGTTTTTTTTTTTTTTTTTTTTTTTTTTTTTGGGACAGAGAGAGACAGAGCATGAACGGGGGAGGGGCAGAGAGAGAGGGAGACACAGAATCGGAAACAGGCTCCAGGCTCTGAGCCATCAGCCCAGAGCCTGACGCGGGGCTCGAACTCACAGACCGCGAGATCGTGACCTGGCTGAAGTCGGACGCTTAACCGACTGCGCCACCCAGGCGCCCCCACAGGTGCCTAGTTCTTGATGCAGCACCTGAATATCATACTCTTAGCAAGAACAGAACCCTAGAAGCTACAAGCTCATCCATTATGAGTTCTTCACACCTCCGATTTTGAGTTACAGTAACGTACACACAGCTTTTCCTTGTTTTTGTCCACTAAAAAGCTTTGAATTTTACCCCATGATTTTTAAATTGAGCCAACCAGGCTGATAGGAATCAGAAACTTAATTTGAAAAAAAAAAAAAAATAGCAGATGGGGCGCCTGGGTGGCTCAGTCGGTTAAGCATCTGACTTCGTCTCAGGTCATGATCCTGCGGTTTGTGGATTCAAGCCCTGCGTCAGGCTCTCTGCTGACAGCCCAGGAGCCTGGAGCCTGTTTTGGATTCTGGGTCTCCCTCTCTCTCTGCTCCTTCCCCGCTCATGCTCTGTCTCTCAGAAATAATTAAACATTAAAAGGTAATTTTTTTTTAAACAGAGGGGTTAACACAGAGTACTCATTCATCCTGCTCCTGCTAGTATTCCATAGTGCTGTGACTGTATTAACTATTTTGATCCCCACCACACCCCTGTGACATAGTTCAGATTATCACCTTCTTCTTTCAGCCAAGGATCCAGGCACAGAAAGGTGACATAACATGCCCACACTTTGCCAGCTAGCGAGTTCGTGTGGAGCGGGAACATGTACTAAGCAACCTGGCTTCGTGGGCTTTCCCTAACCATTGTGCATCCTATCCTAAGTGACAGCTGATAAGGCTCTGCATTGGAAATGGTTTTGTTTTTTAATCACGGTCTTTTTTTATTTATGAATAAATACACTCTCCAGTTATAGGTAGCAGTCTTCTCACCAAGCACAACAAAATTGTAGGATTTCCTTAGCCCTCTATGTTTTTCTCTGTATTCGCGGGAGTGAAATATATGAAATCTCAGCTCTTGAACCCACCTAGCATACATTATTATTGCCAAAAATAAAATGCCCTGAGCTCGGCCAACCTGTGGCATTCCTGCATGGTGGAAAGAGCATCAGTGTGACTAGTCAGGGAAATGTTCCAAATCCAAGGACACCCAGAGAAGCAATTTTGGAGACTGTATTTAATCCCTCCATTAGTCCACACTTCTTGTCCTAATCTTCACCACCTACTCGTGATCCCCATCGTGCATTGTGTTCTACTCCCTTTACCAGGATTTTTTTTTTTTTTTGCCTTTTGTCTTTAAGACTTTGCTAGACTAGTGGGAAATCAAGTAAATGTTTGCTTGTTTGTTTATACAAAGAAGAAGAATGGAAAGAAGCAAGCATAAGAGTTCCTTGCCAAAAATGAAATAAAACTAGACAGGCAGCAGACAGAAATATTTGAGAACGTGTCAGAGCCCTCACTACCTCAATATTTGCCTTGTAGCGGTACTGTTCTGTCTTTGTTGTACGTCCAAGCTGTTCAGAAATGCCTGCCCCTTACCAGTTTTCTAGCTATTACGTTTCAGGGGACGTCTGGCAGGGGGCAGGGGAGTGAAATGCTTCTTTCTTTGTGTTATGAGGTAGCTTCCAAACAAATCGAAAAGTTGTTTTTCATTTGGATTCTTTTCCCTTTCCAATTTTAATGTAGGAGACAGACGGAGATGACAAAATTTATTTCTGAGAGGTAGTTACAGACTATCAGATTCTGTAAAAACCTGTTGGGCAAGCTTATTCAGTATTTCTAAAGTCAATTAAGCAATTACTACCGTTCTGCTCTATCCATATGTAAGTGTTAATCTTTAGAATGGCTGGTTTTGAAGGAATCAAAACTCCTGTGGAGTTGAGAAGTGTCTGAGAAAATGCCAAGTCTCCTCTTCTGGTATTTCCTCTGGGACAGGACAGTTCCTGGATGTAAACCAGTGGCTTCCTTTCACCCACTGAGATGGTGGTTTCACGGTTATGGAGGCAAATGCCTAAGAAGCTGTGACATTACAGTGTGATTTCTGGCCATGGTTACTTTAAGTTGTTTTGCCTCTGTAATTGCTTGTGCCTGCAATGGAATTAGTTTTTATTTCACTACTAATGGCGGGAAACATCCTGATCTTTGGGGTAGGTAGGATCTTTTTTCCATGTGACACTGGCCCCTAACCAAAGGCTATCTTCTTCATCCAGGTGTGTTTTGTGAGCACAAGGACTCTTAGAGGTTGATGGCTAAACCATATTTTGTGAATAGTCAAATGAAAACACATTTAGGGGAATGCATGAGTTTTTGAAGTTCTGTTGTTCTCAAAAATTCACTTTTGAGGTCAAGTCTCACCCGTCACATAGCATGAAGGTGGGTGTGACTATGAGTGGTTTATCAAATTGAGTATAATACCCTGAATGCAAAACTGAAACCTGCTAATTTTGAGCCAGAGGGTATCTTAGTACAATCTTATTTCCCTTTTTATGGTAGCTGATTCTTAGCTATAACTTTTCTGGAGAAATCTGTAGAAAACAAAGGAGTTCAGTAGGTATTGCTTCCTTGTGATAATTCCCTGAACTTCCCTTTGCAGAATCGTTTCCTCCCATAAGTGTGTACCTCTAGTGCATCACTTGCCATGATCCGACTTTTTTTTTAATTTTTTTTAACATTTATTTATTTTTCAGACAGAGAGAGACAGAGCATGAACAGGGGAGGGTCAGAGACAGGGAGGTACAGAATCTGAAACAGGCTCCAGGCTCTGAGCTGTCAGCACAGAGCCCGACGCGGGGCTTGAACTCACGGACCGCGAGATCATGACCTGAGCCGAAGTCGGCCGCTTAACCGACTGAGCCACCCAGGCGTCCCTGATCTGACATTTTATACTCAGCCACGTTCCTGTCCGTGTCCACACTGAGTGTGAGTGCCCCCAGGTCCTGGGGACTGTGGCTTGTCATCAGGGTATCTCCTAGCACCAGCACAACAGCGAGTGAATGTAATAGGAGGTGAACCCATGTTTGATTTACTGTATTCTTCGAAGGAATATACAGGTGAAGAGATGGTTAGTGAGAATGTAGAAACCCCTAATAGGGGCTTGGAGTTAATGAATAAGAACTAAAAGTGGTTCATGACCATTGCCATATTTATTTTTTTCTACTACTTGCTTAAGAGTTTAAGATTTTACCTGTTTCTAAGTGAATTCAAAAGTTTGTGTAGTAATTTGTAATCTTTTCAAGGAATAAGTGTATTGCTGGGTTAGAAGTGAGCCACTTAGCTCATCGTCAGGACCCATCAACCACTCAGCATCTCCATGTCAGTACAGTCGTGGTCTCTGTTTATTCTAGCATGAGAAGAACTTTCCTGGGCCATTTCCACAAAACTTAAAATTGTTAATGGAGCAAAGTGAAGACATAAAATAATTGATGATCCTGCATAGATGAAAACTTGGTATTTGACAGGTGGCATTGCAGATCAGTGGGGCAAGGATGGGCTAACTATTCAATAACTGGAACCATGAGGTTTGATTATTCTTAGTGAGAAGAAAGTAGGCTTCTAGCTCATACCAAATACAAAAATCAATTTTAGGTAGGTTAAAGATCAAAATGTAAAAAGCAAAGTTTTATAGCTTTTAGTGTAAAATAGTAGTAGTCTCTTCGTCCTCAGGTTAAAGAGAGATTTCTTAACTGCAGAAATCATAAAGAAAAAGATTGTTCATTTGACTTTGTAATCG
The DNA here is from genome assembly GCF_028018385.1 of Neofelis nebulosa. NCBI lineage: Eukaryota > Metazoa > Chordata > Mammalia > Carnivora > Felidae > Neofelis > Neofelis nebulosa. Next base: position 75,910,848 of record NC_080788.1, on the reverse strand, counting down.
GAAAATCTTCTGCACACTAAAATACTGTCAACAAAGTGCCACATTCACCGGTGAAGATATTTACAACTGTACGTAAATGACAAAGGATGAGTATAAGAATTTTTATGAATCATTAAGAACAACCCAGCAGAAAATGGGCAAAGGCTAGGAGCAGGTAGCTCAAAGAAGAGGAAATGCAAATGACCAATAAACATGGAAGATGTTCGGGGCGCCTGGGTGGCGCAGTCGGTTAAGCGTCCGACTTCAGCCAGGTCACGATCTCGCGGTCCGTGAGTTCGAGCCCCGCGTCAGGCTCTGGGCTGATGGCTCGGAGCCTGGAGCCTGTTTCCGATTCTGTGTCTCCCTCTCTCTCTGCCCCTCCCCCGTTCATGCTCTGTCTCTCTCTGTCCCAAAAATAAATAAAAAACGTTGAAAAAAAAAATTAAAAAAAAAAAAAAACATGGAAGATGTTCAACTTCAGTAGTAATCAAGAAAATGTAAATTAAAATGAAACGCCATTGGAAAAAGGTTTTGGAATTTGGTAACACAAGCATTAGTGGAGATGTAGAGCAATGGGAGCTCTAATACATTGTGAGTAGAAATGTTAATCAATATAACCACTTTGGAGAACCATTTGGCAACAACCGGAAGAGTGCAAGATGAGCTCGTAGGGCGTGTCTCACTAGTTACACCCTAGAGGGAGTGGAATGTCCCTAAGGAAACATGGGGGAAAAAATTCCAGGATGGCCTTGTTAGTAATATTGAAAAACTCAGTGTAACTACTTACAAATAGGAAAATGGATGAATAAATTGTGCAATTTTTATAAAATGGAATATTACACAGCAGTGAAAATCACTAAAGCTATATCAATCGACATGAATAAATTTCACAACTGTAATGTGAAGATAGCTAGTTGTAGGGGGGAATATTTCCTGCCACGTATGTGAAGCTTAACAAAAATAGAAATGTTACGTATTGGTAGGGTCGATAATATACATAACTATATGCTTGGACATTAACATCAAATTCAAATTTTTGGTCACCTTTGCTGCAGGCAGGGAAATTGTGATAAGGAATGGATACGTGAAGACGTCAATGGTGCTTGCTATGTGTTCTTTCTTATATTAGGGTTGTGGATCCTTGAGTATTTGCTTCTGTACATTTTTGAGTGTCATAAATATTCCATAATAAAATATAAGCAAAAGGAAGGAATACTTCTTAACTAGGAAATATAAATAAGATTAAAGATTAGAATAGTGGGGGCGCCTGGGTGGCTCAGTCGGTTAAGCGTCCGACTTCAGCTCAGGTCACGATCTCACGGTCTGTGAGTCCGTGAGTTCGAGCCCCGCGTCGGGCTGTGGGCTGATGGCTCAGAGCCTGGAGCCTGCTTCCGATTCTGTGTCTCTCTCTCTCTGCCCCTCCCCCGTTCATGCTCTGTCTCTCTCTGTCTCAAAAATAAATAAACGTTAAAAAAAAAAAAATTAAAAAAAAAAAAAAAAAGATTAGAATAGTGAATCCAGAATGGCCCACATCTTTGGTGTATATAAGTCTGTCATTGAACTGGGCTTGCCACTCTTTCATTTAAATTCATCAATGGCCGTGGGGTCCTGGGTGGCTCAGTTGGCTAAGCGTTCAGACTCTTGATTTTGTCTCCGGTCATGATCTCACGGTCATGGGATTGAGCCCTGCATTGGTCTCAATGCTGAGTGTGGACCCTGCTTGGGATTTTCTCTCTCTTTCTCTCTCTCTCTCTCTCTCTCTCTCTCTCTCTCCCTCCCTCCCTCCCTCCCCCACCCCACCCCATCCCCCACCCATTTCCCCATTCATTTGCGCTCTCTCTCTCTCAAAATAAATAAACATTATAAATAAATACATAAATTCATTAATGGCCAGAATCTACTTCTCTAACTACAGTATGTATTTATTAGTCAAATGTGCTCTCAACTCTACTGCTGCTTCTCATCCATGAGAGCTGTCAATGCCATTATTTTTCCTTTCTTTAAAATAGATAGCCAAGGGCCTATCTTCGTCTTGCCCCAGCCAGGCTATCATCTCTGAAAAAATCTCTTTCCTTTCTTATCTTTCTGAATACACTGACCTTCCCCCTACTAAATCTTAGTACCCGGAAGTTTCCTTGTTTTCAAAATTCTTACTTTAAAAAAAATTTTTTTTTTTGGCTTTGTGGGTTTTTTTTAATGTATAATCTTTTTTTTCTATTTTTTCATTTTATTTAAATCCAAGTTAGTTAACATATAGTGTAATAAAAATTCTTCTAAGAATGCATTTTTTTACAGTCTTCCAATTCTTATAATTATGTAGGAATGTGGCCCTTTCCAACAGCAGCTTGGACCCCAGATAAAATGCATCCTTCCACTTGCCATATTTTCTTTTCTGTCTGTCTGTCTGCCTGCCTGCCTGAAAGCACATTGACTAGGAATCAGAATTTGATGATACCCTTGGCACCCCTTCACACTGACTGCAGCTTTGCAGAGGTCACTCAGTCCCTCTGAGTCTCATTGGTTTTTTTTCATCTATAAAGTTAGGGATTGTTTTGATGATCTCCAAGGCCCCCTTCAGGTCTGAAATTCTTTGCTAGTTTTCCATGGAGGAGGAGTTAGGGGAAGAAGGCAGGAGATGAATCAGGGACTAAAGACCCAACAGAAGTGTTGGAGGTTGACCCCTCCTGGGGAGAAAGCTGCTGGCAGAAGAGAAGAAGAAACCTGGGAAAATCATTGTACAAAGGAAGACCCAGGGATGTGACTGAAGTATGAAGAGAGTCCAGCCAGGTGCTGGAACATGATGCATGGTTTTGTGAAAAAAGCGGGCTGAGGTCAGAGGTGCGTGTGGTCCATTGAATGGGTGCCTTTGAATGGGTGATAGTAGAGAGGGCAACAGAAAGGAGCCTACGGGCCCAGCCACCGAGAGTGGGAATGTGGAGTTGACTGAAACAGGAAATAGCTGAGAGGTAAAAGGAAGGGCTGGGGCTTTTGTGCCATGTTCTTATTTAAAAATATAGTAGGAAGGGCAGTCATCAATAACATAGGTTAAAATAGGCAGATGGGGGCGATCTCCTTCCTATGAGAAAATGACTATAATTTACTGCCTGATGTTTCTAAGCCACTGGGGACTTGGCATGTGCCTGTGCAGCATGGATCTTCACGCTGGAGAAACAGGGATGAGTCTTCAGCTGGTTTTAAAAAGTGTAACTGAGCTCCTATTATTTTAATGCCAGTCGATTTGAACTCTTGCATCGGCTTAGCCTCCTAGCCCCCTTACAATAAAATTGTATTTAAACAAAAGTAAGAATTTACCGTTAGACCCCACTTGATATCCAGAAAGGATATTGTATAGATTAAATTAAACTAATGCTTTCTGGCCTGTGTTTGCAAATACTGGAACATTTTAGTGCAATTACATCTTTTCGGTCAGAACTATAATTTCTTCCATAGAGCTCCCATTCTGCTCTCCTCACCTTATTAAACAGTTAGAGAGCCATCATATGGATTCCTGGTGGAGGCCTGCATTGTATAGCTCACACCAGGTTTGCTTTAGTCAACGGAATGAGAATAGTAGTAATTGTTACCTTCCATTGAAACCTTACGTGCACAGCATGTATGAAGTACTTTACAAATATTTCTTGGAATCCTTATCGCATTCCCAATTTACAGGTAAGAAAAATGAGGCTTAAAAAGACTATACAAATTGCCTAGTAAGTGGCAACTAAAAGGTAGAGCCTGTTTGAAACTGGGTCTCTGTGTCTCAAAAGCTAGATGTTTCCAGTTCTGAACCCCCACCTCTGATGCCTTGTGTCTGTTGCACAGTGAGCAGTACCTCCCACAGGCCAGATTTCCAGATCTTGTGTGTGTTTGTATCATCTCAGCAGTTATGGCATGTGCTGCCACACTGATAACCAATCTTGTTTTCCAGTTTCCCAAAAGTAAGTGAAACAGATCATAGTTTAGGGGGAAAAACATCTCCGATTACAATAGGAATTGCTCACAAAGCCTTCATTATATTCAGAGTTAGATGCCTTAGGATAATTGGTAATGGAGGTGAGAGACTGAGAGGTGACTGGGGACTTGAAGGATCTGATGTCCAACATGGCACTGGGGATTGGCAGGTGAGGAAGACAGAAACCAGGCTTGTCACGGTCTGGGAGCAGCAGGACTCCACCAGGGCAGAGGTCTTAATGGTTAACAGAATTTTCCAATTCAAATAAGATACGGTATGTTGATCAGGGTTCTCCAGAGAAACAGAACCTATAGGATATATATGATAAATAGAATGCGATTTATTATGAGGGATTGGTTCACAATACTATGGAGCCTAAGAGGTCCCGGGATTTGTAATCTGCAAGCCAGAGGCCCAAGAACGCTGGTGGTGAAGTTCCAGTCCAAACCCAAAGGACTGAGAACCAGGGGAGCTGATGGTATAAGACCCAGGCCAAGTCTGAAGGCCCCAGAACCAGGAGCAGTGATGTGTGAGGACAGGATGAGGTGGATGTCCCAGCTCAGGCAGTTGGCAAATTCACCCTTCCTTCCTCCACCTTTTTGTCCTATTTAAGCCCTCAACAGATAGGACTGGATGGTGCACACCAGCATTGATGAGGGCAGCCTTCTTTACTCAGTGCACCGAGTCAAATGCTAATCTCTTCCCAGACACTCCCTCAGAGACACACCCAGAAAGAATGTTTTGCTAGCTGAGAATCCCTTAGCCCAGTCAAGTTGACACAAGATTAGCCATCACATGTGGCAAGTGTTTTTTTTTTTAAATGGGGGGTAAAGGGGGCACCTGGTGACTCAGTCAGTTAGCATCTGACTCTTGATTTCGTTCAGGTCACGATTTAATGGTTTGTGAGTTTGAGCCCCACATCGTGCTCTTCACTGACGATGCAGAGCCTGTTTGGGGTTCTCTCTCTCCCCTCTCTCTCTGCCTCTATCCTGCTTGCTCTCTCTCTCTCTCAAAGTAAATAAACTTAAAAAAATTAGAAAAAAATGGAAGAAAATAGCTAGAAGTGTGCACTTGAGTGCTGTGGGTTTCTTTCTCATCAAACTAACTAATAATAATAATAATTAAACTATTACCAGCAAGAAAGAATAGCACAACTCCTGAAGAAATTCCTCATCTCTTTAAGGGAAACAAAAACACAAAGTAGTGTTGATCAAACATTAAAAATTGTTAAGGATTTTAATGAGCAGATCTTTTTAAGCTGTTAAAACAGAGCCACCAAAAATGAATTGTAAATGATAGTCTCATTTTTTTAAATGGCCACATTTAACACACCTCCTTAAAAAAAATTTTTTTTAATGTTTATTTTTGAGAGAGAGAGAGAGAGAGAGAAAGAGAGAGAGACAGTGTGACCAGAAGAGGGGCAGAGAGAGAGGGAGACACAGAATCAGAGGCAGGCTCCAGGCTCTGAGCTGTCAGCACAGAGCCCGACACGGGGCTCGAACTCATGGACCGCGAGATCGTGACCTGAGCTGAAGTCGGATGCCCAACCGACTGAGCCACCCAGGCGCCCCTAACACACCTCCTTTAAAAAATAATTTAGTGCTGCCAGCTCAGAGCCTGGAGCTTGCTTCGAATTCTGTGTCTCCCTCTCTCTCTGCCCCTCCTCCGCTCACACTGTCTCTCTCTCTCTTTCTCAAAAATAAATAAACATTAAAAATTTTTTTGAATAATTTAGTGTACAATCACAAGACACTTACCTCTCTGTAAGTGTGTTTTTGGGTATTGGGTACCTAATTCTTCACTTTCTTGGCTTTCCAAATGCCATGAGTATACAGGTGAGCTTCAAGATTGGTTTGTGTTGCTTTCTGATACCTAGCCGCTGTTTGATGTTCTGCTGCCTTAAATTGGGAAGAACTAAAGTTTTGCTTAAGAATCACAATGCGGGGCGCCTGGGTGGCTCAGTCGGTTGGGCGTCCGACTTCAGCTCAGGTCACCATCTCACGGTCCGTGAGTTCGAGCCCCGCGTCGGGCTCTGGGCTGATGGCTCAGAACCTGGAGCCTGCTTCTGATTCTGTGTGTCCCTCTCTCTCTGCCCCTCCCCCGTTCATGCTCTGTCTCTTTCTCAAAAATAAATGTTAAAAAAAAAAATTTAGGGGCGCCTGGGTGGCGCAGTCGGTTAAGCGTCCGACTTCAGCCAGGTCACGATCTTGCGGTCTGTGAGTTCGAGCCCCGCGTCGGGCTCTGGGCTGATGGCTCGGAGCCTGGAGCCTGTTTCCGATTCTGTGTCTCCCTCTCTCTCTCTGCCCCTCCCCCGCTCATGCTCTGTCTCTCTCTGTCCCAAAAATAAAAAACATTGAAAAAAAATTAAAAAAAAAAAAAAATTTAAAAAAAGAATCACAATGCAATTTTAAAGCATCTATATCAAAATCTCTGGCAGGCTAACCTTTTTTGGAAGTTTCTCTCTTATTTTATTTATATTACTTACACCAAGGAAGCTTCTATAAAGTTCAGTGTGACCTAACTTGTCTCTCCTAGATCCTGTCCTCTAAGCAGCTGTTTTTCTCCTTATTCCTAGCAAGTTTAAAATTTCACTTGGGCACTGTAAGCAAGTAAAGGTTTATAAGAAATTAGCTTCATTCTCACCCACCTACCCCATCCTCAAGAACGTACTTTTGTGTGCACAGGAAACACCTGATGCACGCCCCTCCCCTCGTACTGTTTTTGCTAACAAGTATACTTTTATTTAATTAACTAAATCACTATTTCACACAAAGAAAATTAACGGCACGACGCAGAGTCACAGACGTGAAGTTTATTCACAGGTTTGTTAAAATCATGGTGGATTGAACAAAATCATTCCTGGTTCCCAAGTGGGAGCAGAATTTAATCTAAGTCACTAAGTGACTAGAGGGCAGTTTGGTTAAGAAAAAATCCTATGGAATCTTTCTGAAGAGAAGTAATTCTTCTCTAAAGGAATCTGATGGGGGTGCCTGGGTGGTTCAGTCTGTTACGCGTCCAGCTCTTGATTTCGGCTCAGGTCATGATGTTGCGATGGGTGGGATCAAGCCCTGAGTCGGGCTCTGTGCTGACAGTACAAAGCCTGCTTGGGATTCTCTCATGCGCGCTCTCGCTCTCTGCCCCTCCCCCACTCTCACTGTCTTTTTCTCTCTCTCTAAAATAAACTTAAAAAATAAAGGAATCTGATGAACTCTAAAGGTTACTTCAATTTTTATTTTTGGGTATTGTGGTTTGGTTTTTTGGTTTGGTTGTTGTTGTTGTTTGCACTTATTCATCAGTTACTAAAACATCCAAAATACTTTACTGAAGAATTAGGAAGTGAAACACTATAAATTTCTACCAAAGTATTTGTTACAAGGTAATTTTTCCTTTCCTAGAAACCTTTCTTCTCTTCAATATGATCTCCCAGTTACTATATCATGTACCCATGAGATTTGAAAATGACGTCATTTTCAGCATCTTAGGCAGAAATCTCCACAAAAGGACTTGATTTGAGCGTGCCAAGTTCCACGCTGTGCCTGTTGCATAGGTAAAAGGCAGACGACTAGGGCGCCTCTGACACGTCACCCCGAGTACAGCGTGTCTTGGAAAGGATGGTGTGTGACAGACCCCCTGTGACAACCGCAGGACTTGAATCTTGAGCTTGCGCTTTGATTCAAAACACCTGCTTTCCTTCCCGGTGTAGGATCCTGAGCCAACAGCCTTGCAGTCAGAAACCACTCATTGCTTCATAGTGCAGTTGGGGAAGAGTTCCTTTCTTCCAAACTCTTACTTTAGAATAAAATTGAAACCTTATATTTAGACCAAATATTTGCCAATTGGTGCTCAAACATGAGATGTTGTGATTTTGCTTACCCACGTTTCATCTGTCAACAGTCCCTTGTGTTTCAGGGTAAAAATATACCAGCCACAGGTGAACTGCTGTCCTACAGAAGGTGGTACCAGACTGATGCTTAAAGAAGTCTCATGATATACTAAAGCATTTGTATTGAATAGATAAATCCTTACAAATTCATTTAAAATGAAGCTAAAATCTTTACAAATCCTTACAATTCATTTTACGAAATGAAACTTTTTTTCCCTTCTTCCATTTCACCAGCTAAACAAGATTTTCCCTTGGTTAGACATCCATGCCTGAGGTTAATTTCTTGTTCTTGTTTGTTTTTTGTTTTTTTAAGAGATAATCACCTCTTTTTTATTTTTTTATTTTTTTATTTTTGTTAAGTTTATTTATTTTTGAGACAGAGAGAGACAGAGCATGAACGGGGGAGGGGCAGAGAGAGAGGGACACACAAAATCAGAAGCAGGCTTCAGGCTCTGAGCCATCAGCCCAGAGCCCGACGCGGGGCTCGAACTCACCGACCGCGAGATCGTGACCTGAGCTGAAGTTGGATGCTTAACCGACTGAGCCACCCAGGCGCCCCTGTTTTTTAAAAAAAATTAAATGTTTTCAGGATTCTTAGGAATATCAGTGGCTTTTTTACACTGCGAACACCCCATAACTCAGGCTCTTTGGCCATGACTTTAGATTTATACTAACATAATTTAAATAAAACCATCATGGGTCATTCCTTTCTCCGTTTACCTACACCACCTTTTTTTTTTTTTGTCCTTTAAGGATTCCTTTATTAATATGTAATTTATAGACCATAGAGCTCATCCTTTTAGAGTGTTCAAATCAGTGTTTTTTAGGGTATTAACAGCCTTATGCAAACATCGCTACTGTTTACTTCATCACTATGATCCCACCAGCCCAAACCTCATACCCATTAACAGATACTCTTTGATTCTCCCTTACCATAATCCCCTAGCGACCACTAATCTACTTTCTGTCTCTGCATTTATCTCTTCTGGGCATTTCATATCAATGAACTCATACAGTCTTTTGTGACCGGCTTCTTGCACTCAGCATCATGTATGAAAAGTTCATCCATGATGTAGCATGTATCAGTACTTTATTCCTTTTTATTGCCAAGTAATATGTCATTGTATGAACATACCACACCTCGTTTGCCCATTTATCACCTGATGGACATTTGAGTTGGTGATAGGCAGAATAATAGTACCCAAAGATGCCCATGTCCTAATTTTTGGACCTGTAACTGTGTTATCTTAATGTGACAAAAGGGATTTTGTACAGTGGTTCAGGTTAAGGACCTTTTTTTTTTTTTTTTAATGTTTATTTTTGGAGAGAGAGACAGAGTACAGGTGAGGGGTAAGGGGCAGAGAGAGACACACACACAGAATCTGAAGTGGGCTTCAGGCTCTCAGCTGTCAGCACAGAGCCCAACTTGGGACTCATACCCACAAAGCACAAGTCAGACACTTAACCAACTGAGCCACCCAGGTGCCCCAGGACTTTTTAAGATACAATTTTCCTGGATTATCTGCTGAGCCTAATGTAATTCAAGTCTTTGGTGAAAGGGAGATGGGACTATGGAAAAAGGATCAAAGAGATGCAACATTGCTGACTTTCAAAATAGAGGAGAAGGTCATGAGCCAAGAAATGTGGTAGATTCTAGAAACTGGAAAAAACAAGGAAACAGATTAGCCCCATGTGCTTCCAGAAAGGAGTGAGACCTACAGACTATAAGATAAATCTGTGTTATTATAAGTCATTAAGTTTGTGGTAATGGGTGACAGCAGCAATAGAAAAATCATACAAGGTGGCTTCCACTTTTTGGCTTTTGTGACCAATGCTGCTATGAATATTTGTGTTGAAGTATTTGTGTGAACACATTTTTTTTTTGGCTGCCTACCTGTGGGGGGGACTGCTGGGTCATATGGTAACCGTATGTTTAACATTTTGAGGAACTGCCAGACAGTTTCCCAAAGTGTGGCTACACCATTTTCTATTCCCACCAACAATGTTGCCATGTCACCATTTCTTTGCCAACATTTGTATTCATGTGTCCTTTTGGGTTTAGCTATCCTAGTAGATGTCAGGTGGTGTCTTATTGTGGTTTTGAATTTTTTAATTTTTTAATGTTTATTTTGAGAGAGAGAAAGAGAGACAGCATGCAAGCGGAGAGGGGCGGAGAGAGAGAGGGAGACACAGAATTCAAAGCAGACTCCAGGCCCTGAGCTGTCAGCACAGAGCCGGATGTGTGACTCAAACTCACAAACCATGAGCTCATGACCTGAATTGTGAGATCATGACCTGAGCCCAAGTCAACGCTTAACCACTTAACCGACTGAGCCACCCAGGTACCCCTTATTGTGGTTTTGATGTGCATTCCGCTAATAACTAATGATGTTGAGCATACCTATTTGTATATCTTTATAGGAATGTCTATTCAAACGCTTTGTCCATTTTAAAAAATAGGACTTTTTTTTTAAATAAAATCTTTTTTTTTAAGTTTATTTATTTATTTATTTTGAGAGAATGACAGAGAGAGAGAGAGAGAGAGAGAGAGAGAGAGAGAGAGAGAGAGAGAATGCAGGCAGGGAAGGTGCATGGAGAGAATCCCAAGCAGGCTCTATGCTGTCAGCACAGAGCCCAATGCAGAGCTCAAACCCACAAAATGTGAGATCATGACCTGAGCCAAAATCAAGGATCCGAAGCTTTACTGAATGAGCCACCCAGGTGCCCTGGGGCTGTCTTTTTATTATTGAGTTATTTTTTATATATTCTGGATACAAATCCCCTATCAGATATACAGAAAAATATATTCTCCCATTCTGTGGGTTATCTTCTCACTTCATGGATAGTGTCCTTTTTAGCACAAAAGCTTTTAATTTTGATGAAGGACAAATTCCAATTTATTTTTCCTTCATTCCTTTATGCTTTCAGTGTCAAATAAGAAACTATTGCCTAATCCAAGGTCACAAAGATTTACACCAAGATTTTTTTTTAAGTTGATTTATTTTGAGAGAGAAAGAGAGCATGAGCAGGGGAGGGGCAGAGAGAGACAGGGAGAGAGAGAATCCCAAGCAGTCTCCATGCTCTCAGCACAGAGCCCCATGCAAGGCTCAGTCTCACGAACCAGGAGACCATCATCTGAGCTGAAACCAAGAGTCAGATGCTCAACCAACTGAGCCACCCAAGCACCCCCTAAGATTTTTAAAGTTTTACCTCTTACATTTAGGCCTGTCACCCATTTGGAGTTAATTTTTGTAGATAGTGTGGGGTAGGTATCCAACTTCATTCTGTTGTATGTAGATATCTAGTTTTGTTAGGACTTAGATGCAGTTAATGTTGAATTGAAAGTGTTAACCCCCGTAGATTATTTTGTGGGTATCGTGGTGCTCAGAGCAGGCTGGCTGACGCTGTGCTCCATGTTGGTAACTTGCTGGGCTGGTGGCAGCCTTTCCTCGTGGACCTCTTCAGAGAAGAGGTAGGTTGCCAATACCCTGTCAAAAAGTGCAAAATACAGGAAATCAAACACACTTTTCGCTGCCTCATTCTGTCACCTTTTCCTCTCGTTTTTGTTTCATTTCTGATAGTATTGGATTTTTTCTGCAAAATTATTACATGAGGCTGCCATGACCAGGAAAAACGTTGAAAGGGGATTTTAGTATTACTTTTCCTCACTAATTTGGAGTTCCTTAACTTCTTAACCCCATGGCAATTCTCAAGTGCTGCAGGGGTCTAATTGCATTTTCTTTCTCCTGCTCAGTTTTCCTTCCACTGTGCGTGCTGTGCAGAGACAGATTTTTCTCAACGAGTCCTAAATCATAGGACTGCTCTGCTCCATCCTGGGTTTCCCCATAGCAGGATGACCCTGGGAAGCAGCTGTGGCCTGGGAGTGGTCATGTCTGTGGCCAGTTTACCTCTGATCCCTAAGCTGGAGAACTCCTTGCTCTAGAAAGGACTAGTTTCCTAAAGCAACGCTTCTTAAACTTGAGGGATTTTATTAAAATGCAGATTGTAATTTATTATGTCTGTGTAAAACCTGAGAATGTGCATTTCTGATCACCTCCCAGGGAGGCTGACTCCATTGGTCCATGGAGCACATTTTGAAAAGTTAAGTTCCCCAGGGATCATAGATCCTAGGGGGAATTCAAGAGCTGGTGAACTCTGGAGGCATTCTAATCCAGACCCTGTGTTCTCCCTAAAATTTTCTGGAAATGAAAACAGATTCCCTCTATACCCTGCAAAACTAAGAGACCTATTCCAGATACACTGCAGCAGCTGTAATCAAGTAGAGATTAAACTTCTTAAAGAAATGAGGGGTGCCTGGGGGCTCAGTTCAGCGTCTCACTTCAGCTCAGGTCATGATCTCACAGTTCGTGGATCTGAGCCCCACATCGGGCTCTGTGCTGACAGCTCAGAGCCTGGAGACTGCTTTGGATTCTGTGTCTCCCTCTCGTTCTCCACCCCTCCCCCTCTCATTCTCTGTCTCTCAAAAATGAATAAATGTTAAAAAAATTATTATAAATAAATAATATCTTAAAGAAGTTGTCTCAGAAAGGTGTTACCTACTTTGTGTTTGGAGAACATTGTCCAGGTGGCTGTTTTAGTTAACAGATTTTCCCAGGCGATTTAAGAGTGAAATAGGATAAGAGTTGGGCCCCATTATCTGGTCAATCTTACTTTTCTCTAAGCTCAGTTAAGCTTTCATAACTTTCATAGCAATTTCATTACCTGATTCCCTTATCACAAAACTCATGTCTCCCCAAAATCCAGAGGTGGAAGACTCCATATGTCTTAGGAGTGATTTTACCTTAAGTTCTACAGTGGAAGGCTGGTCATTCTCTGATCAGAGCTTATATCTACCTATTAGAGCCTTTCTGTTTTCTGGTAGTTACTTCCAAATCAGAATTATAACCACATTAACCATAATTAAAAAGTTTTAAGGGCACCTGGGTGGCTCAGTCAGTTAAGCATCCAACTCTTGATATCAACTCAGGTCATGATCTCATGGTTCATGAGATCAAGCCCTGTGTAGGGCAGAGAGTCTGCTTGAGACACTTTCTCTCCCTCTCTCACTGCCCATCTCCCACTCATGCTCTCTTCTCTCTCTCAACAAATAAATAAACTTTAAAAATTTTAATACCACATGTGTCTTTTGCTGAACCTTATTAAGAAAACCATTTTAAAATGTCAGTGAATTTGTAAAAGTACAAATTGCATTTTTTTGGTTCTTTATGATCATTATAGTTTTAAGTTCACATTGTATATATTTCTGTTATGTAAAACTTAGCCCAGGAGAGATAGATTGATTGGTTGATTCACTGCTTTATTTATTCCACCTTCACCTGATGAAGATTATTTATCTTGGAGCTGGATTAGGACGAGTTGAATAGGGTTGTGGGTATGCATGTTGATTGGAAAAAGGGAGAGAAAAAAAGAGGAAGACTATTTATTTGTATAAATATACCATGACTTCATTATTTATGCTGTCATTTTTAAAAAGTCTTCATAGGGGTGCCTGGGTGGCTCAGTCGGTTGAGCGTCGGACTTTGGCTCAGGTCATGATCTCACTGTCCGTGAGTTCAAGCCCCGCATCAGGCTCTGTGCTGATAGCTCAGAGCCTGGAGCCTGTTTCAGATTATGTGTCTCCCTCTCTCTCTGCCCTCCCCCACTCATGCTCTGTCTTTCTCTGTCAATAATAAACATTAAAAAAAATTTTTTTAATTTTTAAAAAACTAAAAAAAAATAAAAAGTCTTTATAACGTAGCTTCCTCACCAGAAGAGGATGAAACAAAGCATTGTATTTCCCCTTGACTGGGATGTACTCAAAAGTCTAAATGACTTACCTAATGTGTTCTTGGAAAGAACCAATGGCTTATGGTGGCTGGCTTAGGATAAAATACAACTATACTAGTAATGGTAATCCTAATAAGAATAGTAATGCCAGTGAAACAGTAATCACTGTTGCTTTGTTTTAGCTGTGAAAGAATTCGAGCCCCACAGCTTGTGTGTAATGACCTGGTAACTCAGGGAACCACCTGCTTAGCTGCTTGGCTCTTAAAAACCTTACCTTCTACCGCTTCCTGAAGGAATTGTATCAGACTGTCATCTGAACCGTAGTTGAAAGAATTTACAAAGCCATCTCATCTGTGCTCTTACCCCAGTATAGTCATTTTTACGCCATCTCTATGCTGAAGTGTTTACAGAAATGCTGGGAGCTCCAAGCCTGACCTCTACAGACAGCAATGACGCGACACGCAGTTGTATACTTCCGTTAAGCTCTGAGAAACATGACAGATTGCCCTCCTACGTAATTCCTCTTTCTCTTCCTTGAAAAAGACAGTGTTGACCCAAGCATGGTGATAAATAACTTTGGGTAATAATGGTGAGAGCCAAGGGAGACTGATGGTTTGCTTTGCAGCAATTCTGCTGCCCTGGTACTCGGGTTTGAAACAGTTGAGGGAAATAATTTTTTGAAAATGAGCAAAAACTGGGATGCCTGGGTGGCTCAGCCAGTTAAGCAACCAACTTCAGCTCAGGTCATGATCTGGTTTACGAGTTCAAGCCCTGCATCGGGCTCTGTGCTGTTAGCTCAGATCCTGGAGCCTGCTTCGGATTCTGTGTCTCTCTCTCCACCCCTTCCCCTCTTGTGCTCTCTCTCTTACTCTCACTCTCTCTCTCTCTCTCAAAAATAAACATTAAAATTAAAAAAAAAAGAATAAAAAGCTAAGCATCTAATTATCCAGTGAAGATGCAAACCCTATACCTCAGTCCTGTGACTGAGAGTATATAAAATGCTGCCCTATGCATATGTAATGAAGTGATAACTAATCGATCATACTAAAAAATATGGGAAGGATCAAGAGCAACTTTAAAATCTATCTTGTGGGGCGCCTGGGTGGCGCAGTCGGTTAAGCGGCCGACTTCAGCCAGGTCACGATCTCGCGGTCCGTGAGTTCGAGCCCCGCGTCGGGCTCTGTGCTGACGGCTCGGAGCCTGGAGCCTGTTTCCGATTCTGTGTCTCCCTCTCTCTCTGCCCCTCCCCCGTTCATGCTCTGTCTCTCTCTGTCCCAAAAATAAAGAAAAAAAAAAAATCTATCTTGTGACAAAAACTTGGAAGATAGTCTTGGAATGACAAATGATTAATAAGAAGAATATTGACCTCAGCCACCAAAAATGAAAGAACCAGTAAGATAAAGCTTGAGAAGTTAATTTTGCATAACTTCATTTTGTGCATCGCAGTGGCATATTTTCCAATACCAGCCTTCGTGGCTTTTACCAAATGCTGGTGAAAGATGATGCATAATTTAAGGCTCAGGTCCCTGAGCAGCTGAAGAATGACACGTTGACATCAGGAACAAGACACAGCAGAGAAAAGGGAAGGGCTGCACCATCTGTCCACTGCAGTGTTTCTTGAACCCCTACCTGCATCCTCAAATCTCTTCCCTGGAGAAGAAACCATATTTTTTCATGTCCTGGTGACCTCTTTATTCCGTTTCCTCTCCCTCAGTGGTGCTTTCTGATATGGGCAAGATGCAAGCCAAGGCAGCAGTTTTTCCAAAGACCGAAAAGGATCTCATCACTCATTGTTTTTAATTGCTGCCTTTAAAACACAAGTTAAACATGGAAATTATAGACTACCCTAAAGCAATTTCCTTTTCAAATTGACTGTTTAAAAATTTCCCATGAAGATTAATTGCCTTGAAGACTCTCCTCTCCTTCCTCCCATCGTACCCGTGAGCTGGGGCTCTAAATGGGGTTATGGTCCCTTAGCCCAGGACATGCACAGAGATGAACCAGTCTTATTCAGTGGTCCTCACCTTCTGCTTCCAGGACTGTGGCCCCTCAGCGAGAAAGGAATAATCCCCTTTGGCCAGTGAAGGAGTGAATGACAGTAACAGCTGAGCTGTTTCTTTCCCTTTGTTGGAATCTCAACAGAAGTTCTCCTGCTCAGTGTCTTTTAAGATAGTCTGAGTTTCATTGCACTTAGCAAGCCTGTGAACTATTCCCTAGTTTCACCCATCGCCTGGCAGTGTGGGTGCTTGCGGCATTAAGACTGGGCACAGGGGCGCCTGGGTGGCTCTGTCGGTTAAGCGTCCGACTTCGGCTCAGGTCATGATCTCACAGTCTGTGGGTTCGAGCCCCGCATCGGGCTCTGTGCTGACCGCTCAGAGCCTGGAGCATGTTTCAGATTCTGTGTCTCCCTCTTTCTCTGACCCTCCCCCATTCATACTCTGTCTCTCTCTGTCTCAAAAATAAATAAACATTAAAAGAAATTAAAAAAAAAAAGACTGGGCACATAACTCAGGATTGCAAAGAAGAAATTAAATAATAAGAACAAGGGCTCAAGTTCCAATCAATGGCACTGACTTCTCAAAATAGCTGTGTGGTGAAGGACTTACCTTTTAATTACTAGTCTGCTTGATCTGATGCTTTTGTAAAATAGAGTAAAAACGAATTGCTAGAAAAATGAAATGAGGAAAAGACAAGCCCACATTTTTTTTAAAAAAGTATTATTAGATTCAGTAGTCATAAGATTACTCCGTTCAAGTTCTATAAAAGTTTCTAAATGCTCTCAGTTTCTGCTCTTACTGCAGACCATTGCCAGCTGGCACAGTTTGAAACCCACACTTGGAGTAGCACTAATCCAGTGTGCTCACGTTACTCCCTTGTTCTTAGTGCCATTCCAAGGCTCCTTATTCTTTTCGTAAGTTGTTCAAACCTTGAGGTTAAGTATGCGCTCAAGACAAGGCTGCGTGATTTTTAAACAGATGGAAGCACATCTCAGTTGCAAAGTCCTAAGCATTGTTAAATAGTCATAGAAGGTTTTAACAATTATTTGGCCGACACTAGGTGCTGCATTGCACATTTCTTTGGCTTCCCTTGCTATCACCCGATTATACACCTCACCCAGCCACGGCTCTCTGTTAGGGTACCAAAAGGCGCTAGTGATTTTCAATGGCATCCATCGAGATGCCTTTCATATGTTAACATGCTTTTTAAACTCTTCATTTATTTAATTGAAAAAGCTAATCTGGGACCTTAATGTTACTTAAAATTGCTTTTAAGACTACAGGAAAATAACCATGTTAAATTTGAATCTAGAACTCGTATCTCAGGCAGTTAGAAACAATGTTTGGCTTTCATTAATTCCTTGTTAAGATTGGTACATAACATTTCGTATGCAGAATATCAGCTTGACAGGCCTCCCGTACCAAGCGTTCTGCCCGCCCTTGTCAGGCAGGCGAGCCGCTCTCTTCCCCTCACACAAGTTGAACAAAGGTGGTACTGTTTAACATGCGCAGAACCCAAGGGGCCGCACTCGTGGTCTTACAATATTTGGAGCGCTGCCATGGGGACAAGAAGGTGGAGGAGCTCTCCATGACCGGCGAGCGCACAGACCAACGGCTAGAAGTCAACAGAGAGGTTGATTTCAGTTAAGTGAAGGGCTCCCAAACATGCACACCTACATTTAAAGGAGCACAAGGAGGAACTGAGGCGCTCCTCTTGTCTCTGTCGCCCATGTGAGGTCTACTACTACAAATGAGGCTGCTGGGCTGAGGATGGTAATAGAAGTCTGGAATACTCCTAGAAATGGGAAAGGCCTTGCCAGTGGAAGAAAGAGTTTGCCAAGTGGCACTGCCAGGCAGTTGGCTGACTGTCGGCCTAGTGGAGAAGGGTGCTCACGCTGTGGGTACAGATAGGTCTGCCTGGCTGCCGAGGTGCTTTCTGTGTTTGAGAAACTGAGATAGCAGGTTCTAGTATCTGTACTGTAGACATCCTATGGCTTGGTTCCTTATTTTTTTTTAATTATGAAATAGCTGCAGGAAAGTACCAGTTTTTATATTTTGCCGTATTTGTTTCATCTCTCTATTTTATATATTTTTTGTTTTTAAATTCCGATTAGTTAAATTTAAATTTAAATTTAAATTCTGATTAGCTAAATACAGTGTACTATTAGTTCCAGGTGTGCAATTTAGTGATTCAACACTTGCAACACCAAGTGCCCATCGTGACAACTGCCCCCCCTTAATCCCCATCACCTGTATAACCAATCCCCCCACCCCACTCCCCGTCGGGTCTTTTTTAACATTAGGGATACTGCTAAAGACATCGCTTCCATTCTTTTGCCTTCTTTCCCTCCCAGAGGTGGCCACTGAATTGCTCAGAAGCTGTCATGAGACTCCTCTGTTGTTACTTTTACTTTCTGACTTTTACGGCCATGGGAGTTCTGAGCGGTGATAGTTTTTTTTAACATCTCTGGTATTCGCAATAGAGATAGAAGCGGAAGGTTTGAAGGCTTTGCTAGGACTCAGGTTGTTAAACTTAGGCTTTAGTAACTAATTATCATATATATGTGTTTTCTAGTCCTTGGATCTACTGGCTTATGTAAAATTGTGAGTGGCAAGGTTTACCCCGATTAAAGACCCAGATTTTAATACCAAGAATGCTACATGTAGCCTGTCTTCTAGACAGACCCAGAAGGGACTAGAAGATAATCATAATACATTCATTGATACAATTAGTTTATTCAGTTCTTAAAGGACATACTCTATGCCAACCACTATAGTAGACTCCAGGGATACAGGCCGTGAACAATATAGACAAAAATTCCCTCTTTCATGAAGTCGATAATCTAGTTATTAGGAGACAGACAAACAAGATGTCAGATGCAGAAGAAATACATTCTGTGGAGGGTAAAACAGGATAGCGGAAAAGGAGCGTGGGTCGGGGGCAGGAGTCACCGTTATTTTGGGTAGTCAGTGAAGTCTCTCACGTGAGGACACTCGAGCAGTAGCCTCAAGGAAGTGAGGACAAGCTGTGGACATCAAGAGAAGCACATTGAGGGACCTGCAAGCAGAGGGATCCGTAAGTGGGAGTGTGCTTTGTGTTGGGGACAGCCGCGA
The DNA here is from genome assembly GCF_028018385.1 of Neofelis nebulosa. Classification (NCBI taxonomy): domain Eukaryota; kingdom Metazoa; phylum Chordata; class Mammalia; order Carnivora; family Felidae; genus Neofelis; species Neofelis nebulosa. The sequence continues at coordinate 75,892,136 of NC_080788.1, read as the reverse complement.
GGCAACATGGACGAGGGGTGCGACCTGGGGAGGAGCAACGGGAAGATGTCACCAGAAATCACAACGGCCTCTGAACGTGGGAGAGAACGTTCTGTGGGAGAACGAAGGCAGTTCTTCTACCCGTTTTTACACATGAGGAAGCTAAGGACTAAATAGAATGACTCAAGTTCACGCTGGCTACTTGTCAGCTGGCCTAGCCTGTCACCTGGATTCTAAAACAGGGTCCAGTCTTACCTTTATAACTGATTTTTCATCGAATTGCATAAAATCCCTGGACATCAGTTCCCACACCTGTAAAACGATGGAAGTAAAATTCAGGGCTGATCCAAAGAAGATACTGTGGATGGTGTAGATAAGGTGCTGTGAGCTGCCGGGCTCTCTGCTCATGTTGCACTGCTAGAGCCAGACGGCCCCTGGGCTGCGGCTCCCGGTGGGCAAGACTAAAGCTTGTACATGTGCCTTATTCAAGGCCAAGTCTCTGTAGCCGGCGTATGGCACCATTGGTTGTGTAGATGCCCCATATTCTGATTTTTCAAGAATCCTAGAAGTAAAGTTAAATGCAGATTCTAACAAATTTAGAAGTACTTCAGTGACGCCTCATCTCCTTTCCTGCTTGTCACTAAAGATAACACAGAAATGTAAATATGGCTTGATATATTTAGCTGGCACAAATTCTACTACTGTGCATTTCACCTATTTCTATTTTAAGTGCATTTTCCTTTGTAATTTCTTGTTTCCTTTTATGTTCTGCCAATTCCCATTAACTTGCCCTTGAGCTGTGTAATCTAGAGTTTAACTCCTGTGGGTGATGGGGTTTGCCTGAAGCGAAACCTGATTGCAGGGAATCACAGTCTCCTCTCTTCAAATGTTACGGTTCCAGCTGAGCCTCCAGCTTCTCCAGGGCTGTTGGATCTTCTGAAAGCAGCTGCTGGCCTGGGGTCTCGGTACAATCTAAGACCTATGATGAAATTGAGAGTTGGCAAATTTCAGGTCCACTTTGGTCTGAGTAGTAGGGGAAGGACCATTTGTGAAATCAGACCCAGGAAAGAGCTTTCTAGGCAGAAGGGACAAAAAGTTTGAGGCATTTAAGGGACTAAAGAAAAGTCAGTGTGGCAGGAACATGGTGGGAGAGGAGAAGACTGAGGTAGTAGGTGGGTGCAGATCCTGTAAGGTTTTGTCAGCTTAATATGGAGGTTTAGGTTTTATCATATGGATCATGGGACATGAGGGACAGTTTTTAAGCAAAGACATGACATGGTTCACATTCTCGCTACCATGAAGACAAATGGGGTCCGAGTGTTCACTACTTAGGTGGTTGATGCAGAAGTCCAGTTGAGATGTAATTGGCTATGGCCAAGTGGAAGGCACAGAAGTGGTGGGAAGTGTTGGATTCAAGATGTGTGTCCAATGGCACTAACACATCTTGAGAATGGATTGAATTGGGTCACGTGGTTAGGAAAAGAATGGAATCAAGGATAACTCCTTTTTTTTTTTTTTTTTTTTTTTTTTTTTTTGGTGCAAGCAACTAAGTAAATTAGTCTTTACTGTTTACTAGAAAGAAAAGGTGAAAGACTCAAGATGTGAATTAAGAAAGACTGAGTGAAGGAAGAGGAAGCAAATCAGTGATACACTTTGGCCATGTTACATTTGAAAGGCCAGTCAAGGGGGGATTGTTGGGAGGGGGTTGCAGCCTGGAGCTCAGAGAGGAGATCTGGGCTGGGGATGCAGAAGTGGCATGTCTTAGCCCTGAAGTGATGTTTAAACCAAAACTTTCGATGGTTGAGATCACATAGGAAGAAAATGCAGCCAAGACAGAAACACGAGATGTTCCAACATTGACAGATTTAATAGAGAAGTGTCAGAAGAGAAAGCAGAAAAAAATCATACCCCTAAAGAAATAGGAAGACATGATTTGGTAAATTATTTTAAAAAGAGGGAATAATACTGGTATCATTTTTATGGAAAGCTATCAGTATAATTTCTTTCGAACAACTACCTTGTTTTAGTTTAATAAAGATTAAAAAGCAATACATTCTCATTCCTAAAAAAAAAAAACTAAAAATAACAAGTATAGAGAAGAAGAGAATTCAGTTAAAATTTGAAAACTCTTAAAAATTCCAATTTTAAAATGTTAATATTTTGGTGTGTTTCTCTAATCATCCTTAATGCTTTTAAGATATTTTTATATAATTGAGGTGATATTGCACTGATACAGACAACTCTGCGTAATGCTCTTTATGTTCAACACTGTAATGGAAGCAATTCCTCATGTTACAAATTTTTACATAAAACTTTAATGCCTGCATGTGTATTTTTTTATTTATTTTTGCAAATGCTTCCAAATCTGTATCTTTGCTAGTCTTGAGCAATTTCTGCTTTTTTCATTTTTCCTCTTGGGGAATATAGTGAAGTAGACAGTGCATCTCCTTGACCTAATATTTCCCTCCTATATAAAGTAAAAAGTCAAACTGCCTACTCGTAGAAATTTGACTTAGCAAGATTCCTCTAGTGAGGGAGCAAGCCATTGATATAGAAACCTAGTGATTCAGCGCTATTCTTTATTTTCCTGTAGCCCTTAAATTAAAATTTGTCATGAATGCTATATTCTCAGGTTAGATTTCATAGCAACACAGTCCTTTAAAATATCTAAATCCAATGACTTAAGAACTAAGATGGCAGGGGTACCTGGTGGCTCAGTCGGTGAGCGTCTGACTTCAGCTCAGATCATGATCTCATAGCTTGTGAGTTTGATCCGGCGTTGGGCTCACAGCTGTCAGCATGGAGCCCACTTCAGATCCTCTGTCCCCCTCTCTCTCTGCCCCTTCCCTGCTTGTGCTCTCCCTCTCTCAAAAATAAATAAGCCTTAAAAAAAAAAAAAACGGCAGATTAGAAAAAGGAGATATTCCTGAAATACGCTGTATTCTGAATTTGGAATTCTTTAAGCTAGAAAGCTAAATATGTTTTCTGAAAACAAAAGGTCATAATCAATGTCAGTTGAGACGATGGCTGTGTTTGACCTGTTGATTGGATTGCTCTATATAAAAATCATTAAAATGGCCTCATAAAAAAGACTAAGTAAAATGTACCGTGTATACCTACTTGATTTTGAAATTTTTTGTCCATTGTAGAATATCATTCATATGTCTTTAACCCTGCATATTTTTAGTCAAAAGGAACAATTTATATGCAAATTGAAAAGTAACAGTGTATCATTCATTTTAGAGTAGTAAGGTTTGGATTGAGAAGAATAGAGACCATTCTCAGACCCTGTAAATAAACGGGATAAAATTGGCATTTGTAGGCTTTTTAAAGAAAAGCTGATTACTTGACACAATGGAAACACCTCTGTAATCAAGATGCATTCACTTGGTAGGGAAATTCTATGATTAAGAAATGATCATTAGAAGTAGTTGATGAGTGTTCCGTGTACATATGTACGTGCCTTTTTTCTACCTGAGGTTTTTACTAGCAGGTTTTTATAACTACTACTTACTGCAGTGGATAAAAGGATTTCTGTGGCTTACGGTTTATCTCCCATTGCACTTGGCATTGTATTCTACAAAGAGTGGGGGATGCGCAAAAAGCTAAATGAGCTTCAACTACAAGCACACCCTATGTTGGTCCTACATGTGTATCCCCTGAGGTTTTCTTTAGGAACTGGCACATAAAAAGTCTTGAGTATTCATCTGTTGAAGTCAATGAAAAACCACGTTATAGAAACAAAAGTGATTCCAGCTGGGAGAGGATTTATACATCCGTGGAACTGGATGGAGACAGCTAGCCTTAGGGGTTGCCTTCACTGGCAGTGTTGCTCCGGACGACACAGAGCCATGGGTTCCGTGTTGTTGTAGGTCAACATAGCATACTTCGGGAACGCTAAGTGGAGAAAACGAACAGTGAAGCAGCCACTGTGGTGGCTCCTTCACAAGCCACTGCCCCCGCTTCTTCCTTTCTTCCCTCAGGTCAGGGTGTACTCAGCTCTTCATGCTTTTAATTATAAAATGAGACATTTATTTATTTTAAAAACGCTTTCACACTCATGCAAACTGTGCCTTGATATTCTGATTTAAAAAGAAAAAAAGATGTCACCTAAAGATAAAATCTGTTACATTTTGAAATTATATATTCACTAGTATACTTTTCTGCATGCATATACACATAAAAGGGACCTTGTATGGTTTTCCACCTAGCTTTTTCTTCTGCTAGATCTTATTCTATGTTCACAGCAAATATTACTGTAACATTTTTAATTAGTTCAGGTATGACATTCTAACATAAATATGCCCACAACAGTCCCCACTGTTGGACACTTAAATTTGTTTTTCTAATTTTTATCTGTAGGAAGCAGTTTTATGGTGAACATTCTTGCAGTTAAAGCATTGTACTCATCCTTTCATTAGCAAAAATGGGTATTTCTTATAATTCTTCCTTGTAAATAGTTGTCTTTCAGATGCACAGATAACAAACATTTAATGTTAACTGTTAAAAATGTATTGTAATATGAAAAACTAATGTCTTGAATGTTCATTATTTAAGGTATAATATATGTACAGTAAGATGCACACATCTTAAGTATAGCACTTGACCACATTTTATATATGTGAATGTCTATCTGATTATCACCTAGGTTAAGATGTAGAACATGTAAGAAAGATCCCTAGTTTCCCTTCCCAGTATTCAATGGCCCCCATCCCTAGACGTAGCCAGTATTCTCTTATCCCCATAGTTTTTGTTTTGCCTGCTCTTGAACTTCCTATAACTGGAATCATACAATGTGTATTAACTCTTTTAGATCTGATTTCTTTCACTCATTATGTTTTGAGATTCATCCATCTTATTGCTTGTGTAAGTATAAATAGTTTCTTCCCATTGCTCAGAAGTATTCTTTGTATAGATAGGCTACAATGTGTTTATCCTTTCTCCCGTTGGTAGACATTTCTGTTTCTTCCAGTTTGGGGTTATTATGAATAAGGTTGTTTCACACATTCTAGCCTAAGTCTTTGTGGACATATGCACTCATTTTTCTTGGGTACCCAGATTAGAATGGAATTGCTGGGTCATAGGAATGCTATGCTTAATTTTATCAGAAACTGCCAACTTTTCCAAGTGGTCATAATATTTTACACTGCACTTGGCAATGTGTAAGTGTTCTGGTCATTCCAGATCCTAGACTTCATTTGGTACAGCCAGTCTATTTATTTATTTAATTTTTTTAAATCCAGCCATCCCAGTGAGTATGTCTTTGTAATTCACTCAGTTTTTTTTTTTTTAACCTCAAAAAAAGTGTATATGTCTAAAATGACCCTAAAGAGCTGGATTTGAGGAGCACCTGGGTGACTCAGTCAGATAACTGTCCAACTTCGGCTCAGGTCATGATCTTGCGGTTTGTGAGTTTGTGAGTTCCAGCCCCACGTCGGGCTTTGTGCTGACAGCTAAGAGCCTGAAGCCTGTTTCGGATTCTGTTTCCCTCTGTCTCTGCCCCTCCCCCACTCGCACTCTGTCTGTCTGTCTGTCTGTCTCTCTCTCTCTCAAAAATAAAGATTAAAAAAAATTTTTTTTAAATAAAAAAGAGCTGGGGCCCTTGGGTGGCTCAGTCAGTTAAGCGTCCGACTTCAGCTCAGATCAGGATCTCGCCGTCCGTGAGTTCGAGCCCTGCGTCAGGCTCTGGGCTGATGGCTCAGAGCCTGGAGTCTGCTTCCGATTCTGTGTCTCCCTCTCTCTGTGCCCCTCCCCCTTTCATGCTCTCTCTCTGTCTCAAAAATAAATAAACGTTAAAAAAATAATAATAAATAAAATAAATAAATAAAAAAGCTGGATTTGAGTATATTTTGTTTTTATATAATGAGAGAAAATGCTAATATACTCTATACTTAGTCCTGCTTTTTAAAACAGGTTAAAAAGCCAAAACACATAACTAAAAACCTATCTACGTAGTCGAAATAAATAATATTTCCTTTATTTACTTAATAAAGACTAGTGATGAGATCCTCAGTTTTGAAATTCTGACTTTTAAATGTATGTTTCTTGCTTTCCGTTGTAAATTTCAAGACTCCGTCTGTCCTGGGATAATACAGTTTTTGCTGCTACAAGCAGAATTGCCCCTCCTTCTCCCAATTACGCATACATCCCAGTTTTTATTGCCTTCACCTCTGCTTTAGATTTTGCTGGTCGTCATTTCTTTCTGATGTTTAGTCAGAGCCTGGCCATTGGGAGTCCTGGTTCCTTTAGAGAAGACAGACACTGTGCTTGCCTTATAGGGCAGGCTGGTGCCTCAGTGCTGGATGGCCGATCATTCATCTCTGTGATTTTTATGACAATATTGGATCCTCTCATTTTTACAATCTGATACAGACCTCACTGCCTTCTCTTTCGATCTCATGAAGACAAGGCCGGAAACCTCTAAATGGCACACTGAAAAATATTAGCCATGACTAAGCCACAGTAGCTCAAGGGAACAATTTTGTAAAACTTTGTCTTGTGGTTTAGCCCCAGTTATTTGGTGTAGGGCCCTCCCAACATCACTCTCCCAGCAGAGGTCTGACTCTCTTAATCTAGATCAGATGCAATGAGGAGGCCTGGAGTTTATTTTGGACTTCATGATGGATTAGAAAATGAGCATACACAGAGCTCCTTTTTTGCTGTTGGCAAATGGTTGTATTATGTTTTGACTCTTGTACTGCCCTCAGGTATCTCCGAGGGCTCTGTTGGAGTCGGAGGCTCTACAAAGCCTGGGATGGTGCCACACCCAGTGGGTGCTTTGATAAAGACATTTGCTTGATAAACTTATCCTCACTAGGTTGAAATGTAGCTCTCTGATGGAACTGAGAGGAAAGAATTTGAGATGTGCTAGCCCTATGACTTCAGGGAGAGAAGTTCTCCTTACAGACCCTAGAAATGTGCCTTTCCCTTTATTTTTTTTAATTTTTTAATGTTTATCTATTTTTCAGAGAGAAATAGACAGAGTGTGAGCAGGGGAGGGGCAGAGAGAGAGGGAGAGAGAGAGGGAGAGAGAGAGGGAAAGAGAGAGGGAGATGCAGAATCCGAAGCAGGCTCCAGGCTCGGAGCTGTCAGCAGAGAGCCCAATGCAGGGCTCGAACCCACAAACTGTGAGATCATGACCTGAGTCGAAGTCAGACACTTAACCGACTGAGCCACTGAGGTGCCCCTGTGCCTTTCCCTTTAATATGGGTTCTAAGAAGATGGAAACAAAAATTGTATATGAAGAACAAAATTGAGCAGATGATGTAAGATTGTTTGCACTCATTTTACTGTTTCTTAGTGTTTGTAAATTATAATCTGTAAAACATAATATTCGTTTTCCTATTGGATAGTTCGTTATGTGACATCTAACAAGTCTCTTAGTCCCCAAAGTTGATATCCAAAGATCCTCTCACTTCAGAGGTCAACAAGCAGCTGCATAGCATGGTATTTAAGAGCCCCACTGAGGAGTTAAACAGCTGGGATTTGAATTCTTAGTAGATGCACGCGTGATATCTGAGCAAGTTATTCACTTTCCTAGTGCCCTGTATAAAATGGTGATAATTATAGTACCCACCTCACAGGATTGTTAACATGATTCAGTGAGGCAGAAAGATACCCCGAATTCCTCCTGGCACAGAGTGGTTTATCTAAAGGATTTGCTAGTAAGATATCCCTGTAATATCTGTGCTAATTTGATATTGTAATATCTGTGCTTATCATCATTTCCTAAGAAGTATCTTTTGACACTCTTACTGAGATAAAGAGGAAGACCAATTTCATTAAAATAGATTCCCAAATCAAATCATATAAAATATCTAAAGATATTTTGGAAAATATAAACTAGTATGAAGAAGAAATTAATTAAATGACTTAAATGCTCATCGCCCAGATATAATCATTTTGTTTTATTTCCAATCAGGCTTTGGTTCTTTTTTTTTTTTCCTCTTCATAGATTAATTTATTTACCGAGTTATAATCATTCTGTAGTAACCATTTTGATTCCTAATCTGTTCATTACTATTCAGTTATAAGCATTTTTCTTTTATTACCTAGGATTAATTCAACATCACCTCACTGGTTGCATAATATTATTTAGAACAGATACTTTTTAAAAAATTTGTTTAATGTTTATTTTTTGAGAGCGACAGAGTGTGAGTGGGGGAGGGGCAGAGAGAGAGGGAGACAGAATCCGAAGCAGGCTCCAGGCTCTGACCTGTTAGCACAGAGCCCAATGTGGGGCTCGAACCCATGAGCCGTGAGATCATGACCAGAGCCAAAGTCAGACACTGAACTGACTGAGCCACCCAGGCACCTCTAGAACAGATACTTTTTGATTTATTTGTGTTTTGTCAGATTGTTGAATAGGGTGGTTGTTTATGATTTTTAGTGCTATAAATATTGGTGCAGTAAATATCCATGCTCAAACTTAAGTTTGCAGGGCTCATTATTTATTTAGGTTTCCAAAAGCAGAAATACTAACTCAAGGGTATGAATATTTTGAAGAACTTGAATTTGCCAAGTAACTTTCCAAAATCGCTGCTAGTAATGTATCAGCTGGTCTGTTTCATCCTATTCCACCAGCACTGATTGTTGTCATTTTTCTAATCTGTGCCATTTTGTTGGCAACCTCAGGCACTACTAACATTTTTGTTTGTGTTTCACTGTGGGGTGTCTTAACATTTTCCCATGGATTTGCTTACAAAGGGTGTATTTTCTTTTGGCAAATGTCTTTCCATGTCCTTAGCCTGATTATTTAAGAGTTTTGGTGTTTTTCTCCCTAATTTGTGTGAGTTCTTTACAGAGAAAAGCACACAGCCCGTGTGTGAAATATTTGCTAAGAATATTTCCCCTTATGTTTTTGGCTCTTATGTTGGTTATGATGTTTTAAGTCATACAGAAATAAATGAGAGTGTATGGTTAAGTCTGCAGATCTTTTCCACTGTCATTTCTTCTGTAGTTTCTAAGCGTAAAGTTCTAGAGGTTTGGTTAGTGTTTGGTTCTGTGTTCCTCTGGTTTTTCTAGGAGTTCACATATGCATTGGCTTATATCTATATCTTAATGCCTTAATATAAACTTAAATGCCTTTCAAGGAAAGAAAAACACATTTTTTTTTCTTATTTCCTTAGTTTTTATTCATATGGTCATTGGTAAAGCCTGAACCCAAACCCAAATCCCTTTCACGTCAGTACTTGATTAGAAAAGCTTGTGTGTGGTTCCAGTGGGCTTCAGTGTATTTCCCAGCAGTGGGGTTATGCTTTTGAAAACCACTATCAAAGAGGATTTATCAGCGCTCTCTGTGTGAGTCACCATCTAGTCACCAGAGATGGACTCCTTGTTCTACTGGAGATCGTAATCCTAGGGGGAAATTTGGGGGTGCTCAGTAAATGTTGACCGTGCAAGCCTCTGATGTGAGATCTCCAATGCATGACTTCCTTCCTCTGCCCTCCTTTCCTCATCTGCAGAATGAATGAGTTGAACTGAGTGATTTCTGAGGGGCTCTGTAGCTCTGCAGTTGCTGGACCTGGTGTACAGACCCACATGCATACACAGACGACTGTGCAAGGGCAAAACCGCCTTCTTCCATGTCAGTCCACCATCCATTTTCTACTTTGCAACATCATAGGCTTTGCTTATTTACACTTGGAGATACAGGAAAGCAGGGCTGATAATGACAATAAAGAGGAATTAATAAGAGCCAGACCACTTACACGGTCCAAAGGCACCTTGCCTTTTGGACAAACCTCCACAGCAATTAAGTGGTCCTAGAAAATTGGCCACTAGGAAAGATGATCTGGTTACACATCCTTCTATGTCACCTCTTAAAAGGTTTCGTTTTGGGGGGGGGGGGGGGCGGGGAGCGCCTGGGTGGCTCAGTCGGTTGAGCATCCGACTTCGGCTCAGATCATGATCCCACGGTTCACGGGTTTGAGCCCCGCCTCGGGCTCTGTGCTGACAGCTTAGAGCCTGGAGCCTGTTTTGGATTCTGCATCTCCCTCTCTGTCTGCTCCTTCCCCTCCTGTACCCTGTCTCTCTCTCGCTCTCTCTTAAAAATAAATAAACGTTTAAAATTTTTAAAAACAATTTTTTTAAAAAAGGTTTCCTTGGTCTTTTAAAGCATCAAGGCTGCTAAGTGTCTCCCATTTTTTGTTAAGATCTACAATTCCTTACAAAAACCTCAGTCCCAGATGTGTTTTGGAATTCAGAATTTCTCTGAGTTCGCAAATGTTATTTAGCCCAGGAACTAAATTTTGTAGCATCCCCACGTGGGGCTTGGGGCAGCACCCCTAATCAAACACATTAATATTTTTGCAGCAGAATGCATGACGATTCATAATAAGTTGGGTAAATAATGACTATAAGTAATCCCACTTCGTTTCATGGCAGATTTTGCCACCAGATGAGTACAAAAAAAAAAAAAAAAAAAGCCTTGTTTCCTTAGATTTTTCGATTTGGGAAAGCTTATATGGTGTTGTGGGCCTGAGTTACCCTCTTCAGTTCACCCTACCAGGGACGTACCTTGTCAAAGCTCAGATACAATTCTCACCCTTCCTGCAGCAACCTTCCACAGCCATTCATGGCAAAGAAGCAGTAAACCCAGACTTCAGCTGGCACTCAAGGCCTTCTGTCCTATACCTCATCCAGCTGTACAGCCTTGTCTCCCTCTACCGGAAGCAGTAACCCCCTCCCTCCAAGCCCACTCGCATGGGCCTCGGCCATATTCATCTGCTCCGACACATGCCAGGCTTGCTTACTCTCCTGGTGTTTCTGTTTAGCTGGTTCCCTCTCCCAGTGACACTCTCATGTCCTGTTGTTCCTGGCTCCTAGCCTGGCTTTTTTTGTGCTCTTAATCCTAACTGCCTCCCAAATTCCCACTCTGCAAGGTTCTCCTAGATCTACCTGTGTGAGTTGACTCTCCTTTTCAGCTGCTGTATTCCCTATCTTTATTATGGCACCTGTCAGAGATGGTCTGCTCTTAGAATAGCTTGTGTGTATCCTCTACTAAATTATGAAACCCAAGAGTCGTGGTTCTCTAGTATGCATAAAATGGTGTCGTTGTAATTGCTTCCTGGGTTCCTCTTTCCTCCCTCCCAGGACATTCTCCTTCAGTACGTCTGAGTGGCACCCAGGTAACTGCATATGAACAAGCCTCTAATTATTTAAACTCTTCGATTTTTATCTCCTTGGCCATGAGGAGCTGGGCAGCAGATTCTGTTCTTGAAATAAAAAGCCACCCAGGACTCGAGAATCCAAACCTAAAACTGAATTGTGGCCTCCACATCAGTCCACACACAAGTGCTACCTTTGGTTTTTCTTGTTTTATTTCTTCTTTGCAGGACTGTATTAGAAATTAAATCCATAACAGATGGTAGTGATTATGGCAAGGTCTTTAGTAACAATTACGTGGGAGGTTTCTTGGCAGGGCTAACCCTGAGTCCATCATGCCCCTAGGGACGTTGAAGTGTGGAGAATAGCCATGGCCACTGCAGAATTAGCCAGGTGCCAGCAGCCTGACAGGTTAGTAAACATCTGGAGAACACAGGATTGCAGACTTCAGGGACTAAAGAATCCATATGTGGCATCTCTGCCCAGGACATTCAGTTCAGAAGTGATGTTGCCTATTCTGTATTTAGACTTCTGAGGGTGGAGAGAGCCTAGTTGTAGCCCACACTTCAGCCCCACCAAAAATGTCCCACACTCTTCTCTTTTAGTCTCTAATAAGAGTGATGTTGATGGACATAATAATTAATGTGGCTGATGTTTAGTGAGCTCTGCATGCTGGGAACCACATTAATCACCTCACATAATTTTTTTCATTGCATCCTCCAGGCATCCCAAAGAGTGTACTTACTGCTTCATTTACATCTGAGGACTCTGATGTCCAGAGAGGTCGGGCAGTGTGTCCTTGGTAACACAGCTAATGATGGGCGGGGGGGGGGGGGAGGGGGGCACCTGTGAGTTCAAGAAAACTGCCTCCAATGTCTGTGCCCTGTAACTGCTCCAACTATCACTTTTAAAGTTCTCAGTGTTCTGTCTTACCATGAAAATTGAAACTCTGCTTCATCTCTTATGCATTTAAGAGAATGTCCTTCCCCCCCCCTCCCCCCCCCCCCCCCCCCCCCCCCCCGCCAATTGTATCTTTGAATAGGTTGTGTGTGAATGGGCATAACCTCAGTTCTGTGTGTATCTGGGCCCCTACAAGGAAGACATCCTTTGGCCTCTGGGCAGCTTGCTCAACATAAGGACATAGCTGTAGGAGTGGCTGGGTGCTACCACAGCTCCTAGGAGAAATTCAGCACAGCTCCTAGAACCCCCTTCCTCTTTCCGGGCATGAATGCCAGTAAGCTAAAGCCTGCGGTTTTAAGTCTGACCAGAAAATGGCACTCTGGATGGAATGCAAACACATGCCATTTAAATCACTTCAGATCGCTCTTTTGTAATGGAACAAAAAGAAAGGGATAAACAACCATAACGTGGGAATCCCTGTGACTTTTTACTAGCTTCCTGGCCGTAAGTGATCATTTCAGAATGAAAGGACTGAGACACTTTTATATTCTCTACTTTGCTCCTTTGCTGTTGATACTGGAAAAAGTCATTATTTTGACCAAGTATAAATTAGGCTTGTCTCAATGAGGAAACACCTCTGGGAAACATTGAAATGCTTAACACGCTGACCATGGCTGGTGATTGAAATGTGAATAGATGTTGACCTGGCATTACTTACTTAGAATCTTATTTTAGATCTCAGAACTAATTCATGAGAGGCAGAAAAATAGCCAGATAGGCTCAAGGCAAATATCGTAAAGCCACTGGGATACGACATAGGAGTTGGAGAATTTTTCCTGACCATAAAAAAAAAAAAAAGAGAGAAAGAAATAAAAAGAAGAGTTAGAATAGAAAACTTTAAAGTTTCAAGGAATTTAGGCCAACAAGAAGCCACATTCTCCACTGGCCGTTTAGAAAGGTAAACGGTGTTGTTAGGCACCTCGTAGGCACAATGCAAGGGTGTCTTAGCGCAGGTAAAGGGGGGTGTGTGTCCCCACCACACTTGCCCATAGGGAAGGGTCACTCAAGCATGAGCAGAGTTGTGACATGTAAGTGCCCCCATAAAGCTTACACGTGTGAGCGAAGCCAACTCTCAGGTTATGAATACAGTAAAAAGAAAGTGCAATGCCTTCTGCAGCTTTGGTGGTCTAGGGTCTGCAGAGAGCTCTTCTAACCAGCATTAACCTTCCTGCTCCTGGGAGACGTGCCTGTCCTGGTCCTCCTCCAGTTAACCAGACTGTCCCTGGTCCTCTGCCCACTCCATCCTGCCCGGCTGCCCGTTAAATATTCCCACCTGACCTGAATCCAGGCACCATACAGTAAGTACCCGCCTGGCTTCCCTGTCTTGAATGACTGACTACATCACCTTCTATCTCTTTCCCTGAGCCAGAAATCTTAGAATTGGTTTGGGCGTCCAATTTTTTCACCTTTGAAAATTAAGTCCGTTACCGAACCCTGGGCATTTTACATTGGTTTGTTTCAGAGCTGAATTTTCTCTTATAAAACACTGAGATTCTTTCCAAATTGATCTTTGTCTCCTGTTCTTTTCCATTTGGGAAATCCTCAACTCCACCGGGATGTTTTTATTTCTCAAATGCAAACCTAATTATAATATTCCTGCTTGATTTCTAAAACACAGACCAAATTTCTCTAGTATGACTTAATCTGGTCCCATGCTCCCTTACCAGCAAGCCTGCATATCAAGTGCTTTTTCCTTTTCCTTGTTTCAGTGCAGATGCATATTTTTATGACTGTTGGCTGTGATTTTTATTCCTATTTATATTTTATCATTATTTTCGATTGTACGGTCTTATTGTAAAATGCCACTTGCCCAAAAGAGAAATGACTGGACTAAAGTTCAAACTCAGATTTTGCTGTAAAGCTAGCTGTTTCTTAAATGTTCTCAGATTTGCAATCTTAGACTTGAGTGTTACTGAGGAAGTCTATTTTCGAGCTCTGTAATTTCTGGAAAATGTTAGTGGGGGAGGGCGTATATTTGATTCCCATTTGAACACAGGAGATTGAAGTAACAGATATTGAGTATCGCTTGTAATCTTAATTTTTGTTTGTTATGATTCCCCGTTGGAGATTACTCACAAGATTTTGGCCATAACCGGCAATCACAGATCCTTCAACACCCTGCATTTTGTGCAGTCAGGGTGCTGGTGGTGTTGTCGTTGTTGTTGTTGTTATATATACTGTTACCCAACACTGTAAGCGCTTAGTGCTCCCAACCTAGCCAGGCGGCTGGTGGGTCAGAAAGCAGACTCCGGACACCTGATGGCTAGGTTCTGATTTCATCTCTGCCACCTACTAGCTGCGTCACCTTGGGCACGTTCCTTAACCACTGTGTACCTCTGTCTCTCCATCTGTAAAATGGATTTAAGAATGGCAAATTCTTTCGATTTGTGATGAAGATCAAATAGCAATATATACAGAGCACTTAGAACAGGACCTGATACCGAATAAGCTCTCTTAGTTTTAGCTGTTGTTTTTCTGTTGTTAGAGCTATATGAAATCATGTGAAAGGCCAGTTTTTATCCTCTCTTAAAATTTCTATAATTAGATCAAAATTAATAATTTGGGGACAAAGTCTTTGGACATCTGAGCAGGCAGGCTGCACTGTACCATATCCTGGAGGGCTGAGTGCCCAACACCCCCTTACTGCTTGGCTGTTAAAAGTGCCATTCTTGGGTTCTCCTTGATGAATTTCTCCCCAAAGAGCTCTTCAGAGCAGCGGAGTGTGGAAAATGGGGCTCATTCTGCTCCTTGTTCAGGACCGTGAGACTCCCATTTACAGTAATTGACAGTTCAGAATGTGTGGGTCCACTCGGCTCTCTCCTGGTTCGCTCGAAGCCCCTGTTTCATGACCTCTTGGCAGCAGCATGCCTCACATTTGATACTCTCCCTGGTGGCCCCCCGTGGCTCAGCAGCCCTGCCGCCTGTGGGCCAGATGGAGCCAGTGTGGGAGCCGCATAGCCCAGAGGGCTGTGACGTGAATGCTGTCGAAGTGACACCTGGGCACAAGTAGGAGTACCGGGGTCAGACACCTGCTCAAGCAGTCTGCTTCAAATGCCCACAGAAGAGAACAGAGAGAGGTAGGGGCCCTGCCCTTTGCATAATTCTTCCAGAAAGAGACACTCTCAGTCCAAAGGGTGTGGTTGGCCCAGAATCAGGATTGCCTTCTGTGCCTACAAAGGTTTTTTGTGGCTATCCATGTCTTCGTCGCTTCCAGAGTTATTTTCCGGTTAAAAGAGTATAGACACATCTGGCTCATTTTCCAAGTCTGCTGGCTACCTCTGAAATCCTCAAAGCAAAAGAGATGGATGGATGGACAGACAAATAAATAATGAAAATTAAACCAAAATACTACTACCTAAATTCAAGGCTTTTATCTAGAGCTTTTGTTTCTTTCCCCTTCCTTCCATCTTCCCATCTTCCTTCCCTCCCTCACCCCTTGCTTTCCTTCCCTTTCTATCCACACCGCCTTCCTTTTAGTAGCTCATTTATGCATAAAGTATTCATTGGCTGTCTGCATTGTGTTAGACACTGCAAACTGTCTATGCTCACATGGGTGAGCATAAAGACCTGCGTGTGGAGAAGGGGGGCATACGGTCAAGTAGCTTCAGAAATGCATAATTATACACTAACATAGGTGTCAAGAAAGAAAAGCACAGAGTCATGAGCAATTGTAAAGGGAGCCTGATCTGGCTAGGCAGTTGTGCAAAGGCTGTCCAGAACATGTGACTGCTAAGCTGTCCTCAGAAGGATTAACCAGTTAACAAAGAAGTGAAGGGGCAGGATGGCCATTCTAGAAGGAGGAAAATTTATGCTCAAAGATCATAAGGTGGAAGTGGCACTGCACGTTTGAGACATCAGAAGTTTGATGGTGGAAATGTCAGCAGAGAAGGAACAGTGTTCCATTAGAGCTATCTTTCAATTTGGTTTCGACATTTTGTGTATATATATTGAACAAATCAAAGTTTTACCGAAATATTTTTTTCAGATGACTTTTCCTAAATTTTCAAGGCGATATGAGTGCCCTCAAGGCTAATACCAGTGATGGGTGAAAAGAATATCAGTTTTCCCCTATTTAGGTAAATGCCATAGATTGAAGCATTCAACAAGATTCTAAGTCAAATTCCAAAGGGATCTCCTGATACTATCCTTTCTTTGCAGGTATTGGAGGAGGGATGAATGAATGGTGAAGCTTTAGCGTAAAATGAGATTATAATTTTTATTAACCTCAGTAACACTTTCTTTGTCTTTTGACACACAGGCTAAACATCACAAGTTATTAACAGAGTATTCAAGGTATAATTAGACCCCCTTTTATCCTGCAGAGGTGGTAGCACTGTGAGAGATGGGCTCAAAGTCCCAATTGATTGTCCTATCCTTCTTAAAAATTGGGCACACTTTTATCTGAAAATGCAATGTCTGGAAGCCTCTTAGAAGGACTCCAAAACTGATAGAAGCAGTGTCTTCTCTGGACTTGTTTTTAGGCCTTATTTGGACCCCTAAATAACACACTGCCCAAAGGTGTCTCTGCACAGAAGGTATTATGAACTCTATTATGAGGTTCCTAACGAAACTCCTTGAGAACAGAAGAAACTTGTTGAGAAAGATGAAAACATGAGATACAAGAAAGAGAGATTCAACACAGGACAGAGGTAAAGGGAGGCCCCAGGATGAGGGTCAAATTAGAGCCATCTAATGACAGCAGTACACTAGGCATAAGCAACTTACATACCTGCAAGTGTTGTAATTTTACCCAGATACCTGATAGATAGCTTGGCTGGGTGTAAAATCCTAAGTTGGAATGATTTTGAAGGTATAGCTCCATTGCATTCTCATTTCCACTATTGCTATTAAAAAGTCCAAAAGGATTCCAATGACCTCTTGTCATCCGTTTTACTTGGACTCAGGGGGCCCCCTCAGTGTTGAAATTCATTTCTTCCAGTTTCCTTGAATTATTTCCTGCATGACCCCCTTCTACCCAACACCATGTCTCTTTATCCCTGTCTTCCCTCTTCCTTTTTCTTCCTTCCTTTCTTTGTTTCTGAAACTTTGTTGTTCAGATATTGGGAACATTGTGACAGAGATGGTGAATTATCTCACATCCATTCCAGCTTCCTTCTAGTTCACCTTTGGGTACTGCAGAGCTGGAAGCCTAAATGCTATATTTCCCAGACTTTTGCAGCTAGTGTTCTGAATGTGATTTAGATTCAAGGATAGTTCTTTCTATTCTGTTGGCAAGCATGGTCATGGAAGCTTTTTACCCTGGGACAGCATTAATAAGCATTCCAGTGTTTGGTCATTAGCTCCGTGAGGGTCAAGAAGCAGGATGCTTGCCATCCATTTTTCCCCGTATAGTTTGTCTGGCTTTCGAGCCAACAGCAATAGGTGCGACTGTCTGACCTGGGCAACAATAACATGCTTCTGGATTTGGCGGGTCTGTGTAGCAGTTTGCCCCTTTGGGAGGCAGTCTCCTTATCTTGCAAGTGGTAGCAGCTCTCTTTGAGGCTTACATCCTGGTTTAGTTTAGGAATTGTACTAAAAGCTCAACCCCATATCTGTGTCTTTAGCACTTCCAGTGATGCCATTCAGTATATTATAAGAAATAATTTCTGATTTAATTGGCATGGATTCCATTCTCTGCAAAGGACCCTGATCAGTAGGACACTCGTGAATTTGTTTCTCTAATTTCTTTTTACTTTTTTCCTGTGTTCCAGTTTTATTTGGGGGGTGGGGGGTAGATTTCTTAAACTTGAGCTTCTAACCCTATAATTGAGTAACTTAGTTTTTTATTCATACACACACACACACACACACACTATCCAAACACACTTTTTTTCTTCTATGAATGCTTCTATCTTAGAGTATCTTGTTCTAATTTTATCAATAGATAATCTTCTTTTGTCTTTCTGAGGGTTTTAATGATAGAGTTGTGGGATTTTTTTTTTTTAAGTTTTCTTCTTCCTGCGTAGTTCCTGTTTTCTTCAAATTGCTTTTGATTGTCCGTTTGGCTCTCCCAACTTACATACTAAAGATTTTGCTCGGTGATCCTTGGTGATTTGCTCATATTTAAGAGTAGGGCCTTAAAAACAATTAGAAACTCTGAGCATGTGATTGTGTATTGTCACATGTGGGCTTCCCTGTAAAGTTGTCTGGCTGTGCTGTTTCATTGGGGGAAGCCCTGATGTCAGCACCTTTATGGCTTTCTTCTTGTCTAGGTTAGATTCCCCAGAGAAGGATTTTCTAGTCTTCTGCCTATGAAGTATGGGCTGGCTGCCAGGGTCATGGAGGCTAAATATGAAAGGGGGAATGAGGGTCTAAGCATAAGTATGTGAATATTCTCTTTGAATAAAAAAGCAAAAGCAACTGTTTTTATACATTTCCCTCCCCCTTAACTGTGTCTGGTACAGAGAGGGTTGGGAAAAGTCAGGCACCAATCTAGAAAAGCAGAGAAGATGATAGGGCATCTAAATGTTTCTTAGCCTTTCACCATTCCTTCTATGTTAGCTCCATCTGTACCCTTAATGTCAAAAGTATCTGACGCCTTAAAACCCTGAGCTTTGGGGAGAGTCCGTGTTATAAATTGGACTGCCTTTTAGCTTTTTGCCCACTGCCAGCTTCAGTTTCAGCTTTCTTGGGCCTACTTGGGTCACTAACCACATATCCATTTGCTCTCTGGCTTGCAGAGTTCTGTTGGTGTGTATTTTCTCCCACTCCCCATAAACTTATGGGTTTATGTCTTTAAAACAAACCCCTGCTGTCATTTTAGTCAGCTTAAAGAGAAACTATAAGTAAAGGTGCGTGTGCATACCCAAAGTCTTGACCTGGGAGTTGGTTAACTTTTCTGTGACTCATGAGGAATAGAAGGGTATTGAATTTGCTTTCCATATCTTTGCTTGATTGCTTATTAAGCTTAATTGTGTAGTATGTCTTTAAACAATGTGTTATTAAACTTAAGAGTGTGTGTGTGTGTGTGTGTGTGTGTGTGTGTGTGTGTGTGTGTGTGTGTATCTAAGCTTACAATAGAATGGAGAATAGCTGGGCACCTGGGTGGCTCAGTCAGTTAAGCATCCAACTCTGGATTTGGGGTCAGGTCATGATCTCACGATGTGTGGGTTTGAGCCCATTGTCAGGCTCTGCGCGGATAGCACGGAGCCCACTTAGGATTCTCTCTCTCCCTGTCTTTCTCTCTGCTCCTCCTCCGCTTGCACGCGTGAGTGCACACACTCTTCTTCTCTCTCAAAATAAATAAATAAACTTCTAAAGAAAAAAAATGGAGAATAGCTAAAAGACACAAATGCTGTCTGTCCTAAAACATACACCAGTTTCTTTCCTTCATTGCTGCTAGGACTTGCTTCAAGCTGCAGAGGCACCAAAATTTGTTCTTCACAATGATTTGAATATACTTAATGGAAAGAATGTGCAGTCAACATCTCTGCCTTAAACCCCAAATATAGGGAGAGCAGTGGGTCTGGGGTTTCTTTTGTTCTGTTTTATGTGATGAGAATTTATATTTGTCATCCAAACAGCATGCCTTTTTGGCATTTACTGCTGAAGAGTTGTGGCAAATCAGAAATGATTTGCTTGAGTTCAGTGAAACCTTTCATATCAGCACATTCTCACTGTTATTCATTCCTGGTGCCTACAGCAAAGATTTAATAAGCCCTGTTTGCAAAACAAAAAGAGAAAAAGGGTAATGGCTCAATGGAAAGCCCATTAATGTTTCAGACCACTGACTGTTGAATCCAAATATAGATTGTAGGAAGGAGGGCCAAATTCAGATGAGGAGAGTGAATTTCTTTTAAAACATAATCCTTTTCACTTAAGCTATGAAGAGAGAAATTAAAATTGAACCGTGGAAGGTAAAAATTAATAGTGGTGAGGTGTTCCAAATATAATGTACAGTTTTTGTTTGAAGTTTCTTTAGTTTCTAGTGATAATAAATGAATGAACAAGTTCAGCATTTTGCTGGTTTTGAGAGAAAAATCCAGGTGGATACATGACTTAACCTCTTAGCAAAAGGTACACTTAAAAAGAGAAAGTGTAATAAAACAACACACTAAAGGGTAGAGAAAAGGGCGTACCTGAGGTAATCATTTAGAAGGCTTTTCACTGAGGCCTTGCCTGTCATGAGTTTATCAATTTGTGGAAGCAAAATCCCATTTCTTTTTTTTTTCTTTTTTTTTTTTAATTTTTTTTTCAACGTTTTTTATTTATTTTTGGGACAGAGAGAGACAGAGCATGAACGGGGGAGGGGCAGAGAGAGAGGGAGACACAGAATCGGAAGCAGGCTCCAGGCTCCGAGCCATCAGCCCAGAGCCTGACGCGGGGCTCGAACTCATGGACCGCGAGATCGTGACCTGGCTGAAGTCGGGCGCTTAACCGACTGCGCCACCCAGGCGCCCCAGCAAAATCCCATTTCTGCCAAAATGTGTTCTCATTCATGTTTTGAGCCCTGACATCACATCACACAGGGTGGGGCAGCAACTAGATGAAATTGCATAGTTCCATGTTAGTTGTTTAGAAACCTGGCAAACAAGATTTCATGTTTTCCCTGTACATTTTTGGCTGCCTTTTTAGGAAAGGTTGAAGGAGCAGAGGGTATAGCTCGGTACCTGTTTGGATTCAAGGAACAGCATGGTATTTTTGACGAGGACTTGGGAAACTTAGATTTTAACCCATGTTTATCTACTAACTAATTGCATGGCCAGAAGCACGTCCTTCCACATTGTTTTATTGGTAATTTTTTTTTTTAACTTGGAGTTAACTAAGATGCATGTGGCAAAGAATAAAGTGATACAATCATGGTAGAGTTACTTTGAAAGTCAGATGTAAGTTCAGTCTGCTCAAAGTGCTAGACAAAGCATAAATATTTAAAGACTGAAGTTAAATAACAGATCACAAAGGTGAACTGAATTGTTGGCAGTCCACAGGACAATTAATGATACCAAGATTCCAGAATAAAATAGCAAGAACATCTAATCTGAATCGTTGATGAATTCTAGATACCCAAGATTTCGCAGATGATTATTATGATAGCCATTTACTGAGTGCTTAATATATGTTGGGCCCTGTGCTAAAGGTCATTAAATGCATGATTCTATTTCTGATTCCTATAACAACTCAGACTTATAGTTACTATTATCATTCCTATTTTGTAGATAAAGTATATCAACTGAAGTTACACAGATAAGAAGTGGCATATCGGGGACTTGGAGCTGAATCTTTTTGTCTCCAAAGCAAAAGTGCTTTTAATCACTATGCTGTATGTCAAAAACTGGCACCAGTTCTTGAAGACTGAAGATTATTTTAAAGTAAACTAACAAAAATACTCCCCTTCTCCTATTTATGAACTCTAAGCTGTTGGGACAAGTAGAAGATTCAGCAAGTCACATACACAATGGGTTAGACTGACCTAACCTGTAGGAGATTCTGGTTTAGCTGAAGAGGTCAGAGATTAGAACAGTTAAGTAAGGAGATAATATGTCATCATAGATGAGGAAGCAAGGCTTATTTACCCTGAATGAGAGCACATTCATGAAGACTAAGTTCACGTATCTAGGACAATAAATGAAACAAAACCAGATTTATTTTCTGGGACTTGAGAACCGTGTTCCTATATTTAAGTACATAGAATGAATGATCCACAAGAGATGGTGAATTTTCTTTCACTAGGTAAGTTCAAGTGACATGGATGTCGTAGATGGAACCCAATGCTCTTTAGGGTCCTTTTCAATCTAAAGATACCTAAAGGTCAGAAGTTTTTCTTTTCTTTTTCTTTTTCTTTTTCTTTTTTTTTTCTTTTCTTTTTTGGCCACTTTAACCATTTTATTTTATTTTATTTTATTTTATTTTATTTTATTTTATTTTATTTTATTTTAGTAATATCTACCCCCAACATGGTGCTCCGACTCATTACCCGGAGATCAAGAGTCAACATGCTCTACCAACTGAGCCAGCCTGGTGCCCCAAAGGTCAGAGATGTGGAAAAGATCAATTTTGACTAAACTGAGTGAATAGGGAGGATTTTTGGGAGAAGGCAAACCTCAAGATAATATCTGACAGAACAAATGTCATTCATTTATAGGTTAACAGGTCAAACTACTCTTAACGAGTAGAAAAACCAGGAGAATCGGAGCTGTACTAGAATTCAAGGTCTCAAGTAACTCATCTGTTGTCTCAACTTTGGTTCTGGAAGTTTTTAGCCATTATCGCTTTAAATATACTTTCTGTCCTTGTCCCTTTCTCTTTGCTTTCTAGAATTCCCGTAATGCAAATATTGTTTCTTTTTATTGTGACCCATAATCCCATAGCCTTTCTTCACCCTTCTTTATTCTTTTTTCTTTTTGTTGTTCCTCTAATTGGGTAGTTTTCAGCATCTCATCTTCCAAGACACTGACCCTTCTGCATGTTTGAGTCTACTTTTGCGACTCTCTATTAATCATATTTTTTTATTATATTTTTCAACTCTAGGATTTCTGTTTGTTGATTAGTTGGCTGGTTGTGATGGTCGATATTTCCTCGTTGAACTTCTTGTTTTGTTCCTGCTTTATTTATTTTTTTTTTTTTACATTTTGTTTCATTGCCTGTGTTTTCTTCTACTTCACTAAACTTCTTTAAGAGGATTATCCGGAGTTCTTCTTCCAGCAGTTCATAGATCATCATCTCTTTGAGGTCGGTTTTTGGAGCTTTATTAGTTTCCTTTGACGGTGCCATATTTACCTTATTTTTCATGATCCTTGATTTCTTACTTTGCTGTCTGCACATTTGAGGTGCCTGCCTCTTCCAGACTTTGCAGGTTTGCTCTGACAGAGACCTGTCACCTCAGTTTGGGTTTCTGTGTGTGTCTGCCTGGTAATGCCCTTGGGCAGTTGGGGCCTGATATCATGGTCTATTTTTAGGCAAGGCAATTGCTCAAACTCTGAGAACAGGGATGGGGGTTGTGCCAGTGGCCAAGAACAATTGGACAGGATGGCTGGCTTTGTTGCCACCCAAGTGAGTCTGTAGGATGTGCTCCCCAGTTGCCTGGATCTTATTGTTGGGCTTACCAGATGGTTGGGACTGTGGGCTGTATTCAGTAGTAAATGGGGCTATGAATTAGCCTCCCTGTCCTGGAAGGGCAGCAGGATGGGACCCAGGGCCTGCACAGCTCTGTCTGGGGACCTGAATCAGTCCAGAGTGTGCACTGAACTCTCTGGTCAGGTGAGGACAATCTGTAGAGATGCGGGGAAGACACAGGCTGTATTCTCTGTTTAAGGCCTGTTGAATGGGCTATGCGACTTCCTGTGTGCCCTGATTAGGTTCTCTGGTCCAACAGGCTGAAAGCTGGGGGCACCTGGGTGGCTCAGTCACTTAAGCGTCCAACTCTTGATTTCAGTTCAGGTCATGATCTCACAAGTCATGGGTTTGAGAGTTTGAGCCCCACGTCAAGCCCCATGCTGTCAGCACAGAACCTGCTCAGGATTCTCTGTCTCTCTCAAAAATAAATAAATAAACATTAAAAAAAGACAGGCGGAAGGCTGTATTCAGCAGTGAGCATGGCTACAAATTAGATTCCCTGGTGAGGTGTAGCAGGAGAAGCAGTTCTAAACCTGGTAGAGGTCTTTGTTTTTTTAACTCTAACCAACCTGCACCCCAAGTTCCCCAGCCCATCATGGCCACTGGCTTTGCCCTACAAACTGTTGGCTCTGCCCATGTGTCAACTTGGGTGCTGTTGAGCTGCACAGCTTCCTGGAGTAATCACCAGCCCTTCTGGTCACATGGAGCTGGAAGACACAGCAGGTGAGGCTGTCTCAACAACCTTTCTTGAGCAGGAGTGGGAGGGGATCCCTCTACACTACTTTCAATTTTCCACACAGGCTCTCAGATTGGGAAGGGCCAGGAGCTACCCTCAGCCTTGGCTGTGAAATAATCCCCTTGACTTTGCATAACCCAGGAATGCTCCACACCTGGCAGTAGGTTTGCCCACCCATCTCTTGGCTTGAGTGCCACTGGGACACACTGCTTCTGGGAGTTGTCACCAGCCCTCCTGGTCCTGTGGGGCTGGAATACACTCTCCATGGTGGGTGGGACAGTGGTTCAGCTCCTTGCCTGGGCATGGGCAAACCAGGCTTCAGGGCCAGCAAAGCTCTTCTTTTAAGGATCCAAATCAGGCAGATCTGCATTCTTCCAGGTTCTGTGATCAGAGTTGGTTCTGCAGATGAGCAAAACCAGTGTTTGCGATTATTACTTGAGCACTGCAGGCATGAACTCAGCCTGCCCAGATCCATGTGCTGGTTGTTGCAAGCTCCTCCCAACTTTCCAGCATGGTCAGATTCCCACAGTTCCCCTGCGAGGTCAGAGTTAGGGGCTCCTGCAAAGCGAGCCACAGTGCTGAGTGGGATGATGGTCGTCCCCACTGTGGGTTCTCTTTTCCCACTGGAGGAATCAGAGAATCAGGGGAGACCTCTCTATGTGGCACTGGCCCAAGAGTGGGCAGTGAAGTCAATGTGTAGCCACTTTTCTTACCTTCTAATGCAATCTGTCTTGATCTCTGGAGGGGGTGCACCAACCTCACCCCTGTGCTCTGTGGTCTCTCCATGGTTTCTTGTTCTCGCATAGTTGTTAGTTGTTCTTGTAAGGAGTAGCAAAGTCAGGAACAACGTATATCACCATCTTGGGGACGTCACTCCAAGCTTTGGGGTTTTTTATTGCTTTTGGAAAGGGGAGCTGTATTAGAATCACTGTCCTTTGGGAAACAAGTCAAAATAGAATTCCTTCAACATGTCACTGAAATGTAAAATGAAAATTTGTTGATTCAGCAATGGAGATAATGGTACCTTCTGTTCCTGAATCTCCATCATGAATGGAAATGGAAATCATGAGCTGTTTGCAGCTGCTCCTTCAGGTCATTTTAACCAAAAGTTTTCACAATTATGTTTGAAGACATAAATATGTTTCCGACACGAGGAAATGGTTCTGGGTTTTTTTTTTTCTACTATACCTTTTATGCAGAGTTGATTAGTGTACAGTGAGCCTCACTCCACAGAATGTAAGTGACTGATGGACCCATTGAATTTCAAAGGCTTACTGAAGCTTTCCCTTTCTTTTTCTTCTGTATAAGACATGTCCTTTTGGCACAGATAGCCAGTCAGCTACATGCTGAAAAGTGACTATGACTATTTCGTAAAGAGGGAAGACAGCCTTTAATGAGATGGGTTTTTTGTTTTTGTTTTAGTCGTTTCCCCCCTCTTAAGCATAGCTTGTTGTTTTGTTCTGTTGTTTGCCAGTTACTTAAGAGCATGTGTTGTGGGAAAGTTCCAATTCAAAATATTTTAAAAAGGCATTCTTCTTGAGGAGGATAGTCTGACATTTCCATTAGCTTTTGCCGAAGAATCCCAGGGGTATTTAGACACTATGGAAGAATAAATAACTGGTCAGTGAGTCAACTCTCTGAACCAAAACAGCACAATGGAGATTTTGCTGACTGATTCCCAGCCAGCAACTGCAATGGGTCACTTTTCTGTAATAAACTCAGTGTTTAGGAAGTTTTATCTAATATGTAATAGCAGCCTTTAAAAGTACTCACCGTGGAGACTTCTAGGGAGTGGAGAGTTCCCATGTCTAGTTAGTTGGCTTCAAGCAGACCCCTCAGCAGTGGAGGGAGTTGAGATCTCATTCATTATTCATGGCCCATGACAAATTTTTGTGATATATTCTGGGAGGAAAAAATGACATTAGGTAAAAAAGTAAGGAAATCTGAATAAAGTGTGAACTTCAGTCAATAATAATGTACCAATATGGATTCATTCACTTTGACAGATATACCTCCCTAATGTAAAATGTTAACAGTAGGAGTAACTGGGTGTGCATGCAAAGGAACTCTTTATTATCGTCACAACTTTTCTGTAAATCTAAACCTACTCTAGAGTAAAAAGTTTATTAAAAAAGAAGAGATGCCTGTAGAAAATTTGGGAAGTACAGAGAAGGCAAAAAATTGAGGGCCTGCAGTTCTAACACTCAGAGGAACACTACATTTTTATATGCTGTCATAGATAGTTAAATATGTATGGTGTTATAAGTGTGAGATATATCCATATAATTTCATGATTTCCTTTTCTAATGAGAATCTATGTCATTAAATATGTTCCAGAATTATAATTGTTACATAATGTTCAGTTAAATCAAAATATGTCATAATGTATTTAACCAGTCCCTTCTTGTTAGAAATTGAAGTTATTAGCCATATTTCATCATTATAACCAATGCCATGACTTACCCATGTAATTAAAACTTTGTTCACGTTCACTCTTATTTTCCCAGGAGCAGATTCTAGGAATGGCATTACTGGCTCAAAGTAGATGCAGGTCTCAAAAATGTTGCTAGCTTTTCAGAACATCAGTTTGAATTACATATCAAGTGGAGTTGATTATGTACGAGGGAGCAGGTGAAAAACCGAATTTATAGTGGAGAGGTGCTGGGCAAGAACTCATTAAGCAGGAAGTTGCAGGTCTGGCGTAGTAAGGGTTCTATTTATTTATGTATCTATTTATTTTTGAAGCTTTACAGGAAACAACTACGAGTGAGGGAGGGAACTGGAAGACAGTGACTAAATAAAGCCCACTGAGGCATGTGAATGAGCTTAAGAGCTGCAGGTCAATGCAGGCTTGGCAAGAAGTAGACCTTTAGAAAATGGATGGGATGGGTCCACGGTTGTGGGTGCTCATCTTCTGCTGGACCCGAGGGGGAGACAAAGGCACAAGGTTCAGGCATCTCAAGGTTACTGAAGTTGGGGCCGGGTCTAATAGGTAGGGAAGCCCCTTTCCTTTATGATCAATCACCCAGAAGAGGGAAGGAGGGTAGGCACTGAAGGGCAGAGGCCACTGTAGGTAGGAACCTATCTGAAGGTGGGTTAAGGTGTAGCAAATGGCGAGAAGTGATGGAAGGACTCTACCACAGTATGGAGAGGAGAAAACTAACCTACTGATGTGTACGTTTCCATCTGTAGGCCACTAGCAGCCAATTTTGGGCAAACTGGAATTAACCTGTCCTGTTAATGGAGATATTGATGTATCTGCACTGTGCATCATCTCTCCAGCTGGCCACTGGCCCTGTTAGGCACAGTTCTTCCTTCTTTCCCACTCGTCTGGCAGCTGTACTCCAAGGTGGTGACCAGTACCTATTCCTACCACTGCCACCATCCTGCCTGAAGGTGCTACCCAGATTATTAGCTTTTAAAAATGTATCCATGTCAGTACTAGGAACAGCCCCCAAGTAATCCCCTGGTCTACCCCCCTGCCTTCAGGGAGCTTAGGTAAACTCCCTTGTAACCCACATACCCTCATGTCATGAGTAGCTGTAAGTGGACAGCAACAGTAAGTTGTCTTTCTGTGTTCACATGTGCTCAATTTGTGAATGTCATCTCTGTTATTTGATTTGTCATTCTTAACCTTTTTTCTTATTTCAAGCATTTTCCCATCTATAAAGTTTAGATGCCTTTTCACGATATTTTGAATGGAGGCTCAAATATTGACTCGAGTTCTTTTCTGAAGCCTGCTCCCTCAACAGGGCTTTGCTTTCCTGCCGTAACTTGCGGAGCGTTCCAAAGTAAACTGCATCTGCTGGCTGGAGCTCTGGCCACCCACCACAGCCTGCAGAAAATGAGGTTCTGGAAGGCATAGATCTCCAAGGAAGGTGTAGAGAGTGCTGCCTCTGAGTTTTACCCTTGAATTAATGACCCACAAACCTGAATATAGCCTGAGCCTTCCCCACAGAAGGCCCACTCTACTATTCTGTTCAGTTTTGCAGAAAAATTCAGAAGATCAAATCTCTGGGCTCCTCTCTGATAGTAACCTTACCTGCAAAGTGTGGGGAGATGCAAGTAGGTGGTAGGGGAGAGGGAAAGCATGTGAGAACAATGATCTCAAAAAAACAGAACAGTAGTTTTGTTGATTATTTCCTTCACTGTGCAGAAAATTTACCGTGGTGAAGTCCCAATAGTCCCAATTTTTGCTTTCGTTTCCCTTGCCTCCAGCGACATAGCTAATAAAAAGTTGTTCTGGGGGCGCCTGGGTGGCACAGTCGGTTAAGCGTCCGACTTCAGCCAGGTCACGATCTCGCGGTCCGTGAGTTCGAGCCCCGCGTCAGGCTCTGGGCTGATGGCTCGGAGCCTGGAGCCTGTTTCCGATTCTGTGTCTCCCTCTCTCTCTGCCCCTCCCCCGTTCATGCTCTGTCTCTCTCTGTCCCAAAAATAAATTAAAAACGTTGGAAAAAAAAAAATTTTTTTTTTAAAGTTGTTCTGGCCAAGGTAAAAGAGGTTGCTGCCTGTGTTCTCCTCTAGGATTTTGATGGTTTCCTGTCTCACATTAGGTTTTTCATCCATCTTGAATGTACTTTTGTGAGAAAGTGGTTCAGTTTCATTCTTCTGCCTATCGTCCAGTTTTCCCAACACCATTTGTTGAAAAGACTGTCTTTTTTCCACTGGATATTCTTGCCTGCTTTGTCAAGGACTAGTTGACCATATAGTTGCGGGTCCATTTCTGGATTTTCTATTCAGTTCCATTGATCTATGTGTCACTTTTTGTGCTGGTACCATACTGTCTTAATGACTACAGCTTTGTAATATAGTTTGAAAAACGGAATTGTGATGCCTCCAGCTTCACTTTTCTTTTTCAGGGTTGCTTTGGCTTTCTAGCATCTTTTGTGGTTCCATACAAATTTTAGGATTGTTTGTTCTAGCTCTGTGAAAACTGCTGGTGGTATTTTGAAAGGGATTGCTTTGGGTAGTATAGACATTTTAGCAATATTTGTCCATCCAATCCATGAGCATGGAAGTTTTTCCTTTTCTTTGTGTCCTCTTCAGTTTCTTTCATAATTGTTCTATAGTTTTCAGAGTACGATCTTTTACCTCTTTGGTTAGGTTTATTCCTAGGTTTCTTATGGATTTTGGTGCAGTTGTAAATGGGATCAATTCCTTGATTCCTTTTTCTGCTGCTTCATTATTGGTGTATAAAAATGCAACATATTTGAATGTATAAAGATGACGTGATATATATATATATATATATATATATATATATATATATATATATATACACACACATACACACACATACATACACACATTGGAATATTACTCAGCCATCAAAATAATGAAATCTTGTCATTTGCAATGGCATGGATGGAGCTAGAGTGTATATGCTAAGGGAAATAAGTCAGAGAAAGGCAAAGAGCATATGATTTCACTCATGGGATTTAAGAAACAAAACAGATGAACATATGGGAAGGTGAAAAAAGAGAGACAGAGGTAAGCAAACCATAAGAGACTCTTAATAATAGAGAACAAACTGAGGGTTGATGGAGGTGGGTGGGGAGATGCATTAAGTGGGTGATGTATATTAGGGAGGACACTTGTTGTAATGAGCACTAGGTGTCTTATATGTTAGTGATGAATCATTGAATTCTCCTGAAACCAATATTACACTGTATGTTAATTATCTAGAATTTAAATTAAAATTTGAAGGAAAAAAAAAAAGAAACCAATCAATAGAACAGTATCTGAACAGTATCCTTGGTCTTTGGATTCTCAAAGCAATGAGAAAACACCCTTTCAGTGGATGAATGTGGAAAACATTATGAAATGTGACTCATGTAACCTTTCAAAAACTGGAACTGCCCTCAATTCTGAGTCCTATTCTCTGCCCTCTAGCTGTCCCTGCTCCCCGTCTTTTCTTTTTAGGACTGGGACGCACAGACTCAGGTTCATTATAATGGTTGGCTCATGACACGTTGTCACCGTTGATTCATACACTATCCAGTTCTATAACTTTGGTCATTTTCAGTAACTTCCTTCTGTTAATGGGAACTGGGCTGCTTCCAGATGTTTGTTCTTGCATCTGCCTTCACGTCTCATTTGCATACACAGCGCCCAGAGCCCCAGCACCACACGACAGGGCTTTAGTGCGTCACACACCTAGACTGCAGGTCCCAGCGCTAGGGACGCAGCCCTGTTTCTTCCTGCATATTTCCCAGCTACGACCTTCAGAAGTCCTGCTGTCCTTAGAGGTGCTCCTTCTCTGTGCTCATTGAGCACAAAGCCTTCCACAGGACAAAGTGCAGTCTCACCCATGGCAGAGTCAAGGTGTGGAAGTGCACTAAGCATGATTGTACCCTTGAGAGGTTGGAACTTGGTTTTACATTCTTGGGGAAATTTTCAAAATCTTTGATCATGGTTCTAGCCACTGTATTTTTTCTCAGTGTCAGAAGCAAATTCCTAATTGAGGCCTAGCTCAGGAAGCTTTCCACTAGCTTCCCTAGGGAATACTCTGAACAATATAGTGGCTTAGTAGGTGTGGGTTTGTTTTTTTGTGTTGTGTTGTGTTGTGTTGTTTTAGTGTTGTCCCAGTGCCCTTTAGTACAAGACCTTTTGGAACATGATGAGAAGACAAATGTCAGTTCAGTAATGTCATTTCTCGGTCCTTCGCTCACAAATGCGGCCAGACCCTTCTCAGAGGACGTGGCTGTCAAGCCTAGCGGTAGAACTAGTCACCTTCTAGTGGGTGCGGAGAGAGAGCGAACGCCGACAGGATAAATAGGACAAAGAAACAAATCACACAGGTGTAGTTGATCCCAGGTCAGGAGCAGGCTGGGAGCAGGGAAGCCAGACACCCCCAGTGGGGAGCATGCTCCTCCGTGGCCCCTCGGGAGCTGCCATGCAATTGCTCGGGGATCATTATCTCTGCCGGGCTTTTCATTGTTCACAGGGGCAGCTCCTGCCAACCAAGATCCTGTTTCTATTTTGTAAAAAGAGTGCCTGGAGCTCAGGAAAAGAAAGGCTCTGTGGAGAGGCCAGAAACATTAAAAGGAGGGGAAGAAAATGGATTCTGTCAAGTTGTTTGTACAGTTCCTCTCCTTTCTTCCTCATCTCTTCTTAAAATAATTGCTTTAGGACTATAATAGAATTGCCGTCAAACCAACCCTGAGAGTCGGTTACCTTGGATGGAGGCAAGTAAGTAAAAGTGCACCGACTGAGCCCACGGCGTGGGAATGAAAAGAAATATTGATCCAGAGCTGAGAGCCAGCTGAGAACAGGAAGAGGGCGAGAGATTTTGTTGTCGTTGGTCAATAATATCTTGATGCTAAGTATTTATTCCAGTGTCAAAATGGATTACAGGAAAAGCATTAGAATGCAGAGCTCTTCACTCTTACTCTTTCCTCCTCCTCCTCCTCCTCTTCTAAGAAGGAAGACTTCTTCTATTCACAGCACATATGAAGGCTGTGCCAAAGAGAACAACGGCCATAACAAAGTCTTACGTAGTACTTTCTATGTAATATTTAATTGCTAATTATTTCTTAGGAATGATGACCTGAATATATGGAAAGTTCCCTCTTTTTCTTAATTATTTTCCAAAAGAAAGTATTTTCTGACCTACTTCAGTGTCATGGCTCCCGTGGCATAAATTTACTTGGCCATTAGTTTTTTGTTAGTCGTCTTTTTTTTCTTCCGAGTTCACATACTTTGACCCTTTTGTAGACTCTCCATAGTCTTTCTCATGTTTACCAGTTCAAACACTGAGGCCTTTGGTGGTTCTGACCAAACTGGGCATAATGAGAACTTCTGGAACAGGGCACTTCTGTTGTCCTTCTTTCTTGCTAGCAGTTGCCTTTCAGTAAGAACGGGCACAGGCGCCATGGTTCCCTTACCATTTTGTATCGTTCACATAAATCTATTCAAGCGGGGATCAAACCACCTCATGAGGAGAGAACGAATACTGAATTAGATTTAGACAAGAGGGCAGGGGAGGGGAAGGAATTGGACAGAAGGTGACAGGTGGGAGTAAGAGATTGCAACATATTACTTTTGAATCACGTGAGTGTTATTACGTATTTAAATCAAAAGAAGTAAAATGAAATTCAGAAAAGAACAAGGAGGCAGCGGGCACTGGAAGCCATTGTAAATGACTTTGAGGTCTTTGGTTATAGACATCATAAAAAAGGCCATTCCATTCAATTGACTGATATCCAGCTGACTGTTGAGATGCCCCCTGTGAGTGGCCAGGTTCTAATATGCTCTTTACTGTTTAACCATGTTCATACTGTTCATACATGTTCATACATGTTCATACTGCTCAGACTTCTTGGTATTCCCTATAGGCTAAAGCAATACTGATTACCTATAATGCCGCTTATACCTACTGAATTTAGTCAAACACTTTCTTTAAACTTTTTAAACTTATCTATTTTTGAGAGAGAGAGAGAGACCATGAGTGAAGGAAGGGCAGAGACAGAAAAAGAGAGAATACCAAGCAGACTCCACACTGTTTGCACTGAGCCCAGTGCTGGGCTAGAACTCATGAACCGTGAGATCGTGACCTGAGCCAAAACCAGGAGTCTGACACTTAATAGACTGAGCGACCTAGGTGTCCCTCAAACACTTTGTAGGTGGAGTTTCATGAGAGTGGAAGCCAAGTTCAAAAAGTAAAATAGTTTTATAATCCCTGGCATATAAGAAAATTGAAGAAAACCAACCAAGCTCAACATTTTCTATTCAAAACACTACTTAGCTATGTGTTAAATTATAGTGCCACAATTCATTCACTTTCCATTTGCATCTGGTTCATCATTGCTGTAATTTTTAATGTTCTTAAACATTACCTGTTGAAGTTGTTAGAAATCCAGTAAGTGCCTTCACATACCCAATTAAATGCCCAATTACCAATTTTAGGCTCTTGACTTACATTTTGAAATGAGACGAACCTAGCCCTGCAGCTGAATTGTTAATGGATGGCAGATCTCAAGGGAAGTAAGATTTTAAGTGTTCTCACTCAGAAACCATGTTCCCACGGTTCAAATAGAAACACCAGCACATCCTTAACTGCTTCTACATCAAACCTTGCATGCTGTCCCGAACCAGTGTGAGTTACAGCTGTGGGTGTCCTTTCAAGAAGAGGAATAAAATTAAGGGCAAACTGGAGTCACTGGAACCTGGGCAGGGGCGCTGGAATAATTTCCTTTTTAAGAAAATAATAGTGCCTTGTGTTAAGGCCAGGAAACAAGACCAGGAAGCTGGGAGTTATGCTTTTGAACATAAATATGTATTTAACAAAATTACTTCCTAAACATGGAGTTTAAGCATAGAGGAGTATCCAGGATTTTTGGCCAGGAAATGGGTTGTCTTAAGATTCATCCCAGGTCAAGGTAATCTAAAAGAAATCAACTGCTCTCTGGGTGGTCTTATTTCTCTACTTGTAAACAGGCCCTTCCCAATCAGTAAGGGCTTGTCTTTTTAGTTATGGAAGCACAGAAGATGGTTTGAGGCATAAATGAGATCTGCTTCTTGCTTCGATCCTTATAAGCCCTACCCATCCTTCCAGCTACCGCTCAGACGGCATTTTTCTTTCATAAAGAAGCTGTCCTGCATCTACCAAAAACCCGCCTCTCACTCCACTCCCTGCTCTGTTCAGTGTGTGTTCTTTGCCTCCTCCAGACGCCTAACTATACACCTGCTCCTGGTAAGAAATACATGCTGTGATATTTATCATATCCTACCTTGTATTTTAGCGCCAGTGGCCTTGTCATTTCTGCACTAAAATGCAAACTTCCTAAGGAGTAGGACTGTCCTTGACTCACCTTGTCCTTATTTCCACCCTCAACACACCTCCCTTCCCCCCACCCTCACCCCTGGTGCATCACTTCTCCTTCATTGTGCACACATAATAAATATTTGTTGAATGAGTGTTGTTTGTGCCTTCAGATTTTTTCCAGAGGAATAGAATAGTCACACTGCTTTATGATCCAAGTGTTGGCAGTTTAAATTCTTAAGCAAAACAAAATTTACATAAACGTGTCATATTCAGCTATGAGTCCCTCTAGGGGAATTTAGCAAAGTTATGAGCATAACATTTTGCCACTCCCAAAAGAATTCTTTTCTCCTACCGTGAAGCTCTCTGCCTGCCAAGAGACCTCCCCTTGCCACTCCTCACCCCAGCCTTTCATCAGCCCCGCAGAGGGACACAGCAGGGCTGACATTCTCTTTAATTAAGAATCTCAGAAGAGCGGCACCTGGGTGGCTCCGTCGGTTAAGTGTCTGACTCTTGATTTCAGCTCAGGTCATGATCTCAGGGTTCATGAGATCGAGTTCCATATGGCGCTCCATGCTGATAGCCCAGAGCCTGCTTGGGATTCTCTCCCTCCTCTCTCTCTCTCTCTCTCTCTCTCTCTCTCTCTCTCTCTCTCTCTCTCTCTCACCCTGTGCATACAGTCATCCTCCCTCTCTTTTTCTTTCTCTCAAAAATAAATAAACTTAAAAAAAAAAAAAGAATCTCAGAAGAGTCTAGGACAATGGGTAGACGGAACTTTGTGTGTTCAACATTTTAAAATGAATAGATTTGTTTTTAATTAAAAAAGATTTTTTTAATTTAAAAATATTTTTAAAAGGGGAGCCTAGGTGACTCAGTCGGTTAAGTGTCTGACTCTTGGTTTCAGCTCAGGTCATGATCTTGCGATTTGTGAGTTCAAGCCCCATCTCGGGCTTGGCGCCGACAGTGCAGAGCCTGCTTGGGATTCTCTCTCCCCCTCTCTCTCTGTCCCTCCCATGCTCTTTCTCTCTCTGTCTCTCTTGAAATAAATAAACTTTTAAAAAATGAATAGATATTTTACATTTTCTGCTTTTATTCGGAAAGCTGGCCCTTACTATGTTTATCTATATAATGATTTTCTGTGTTTGTTTGTTATTAGAGACATCTAGACATCGTCATGCACAGCATACATTCATGTGACACACAGAGCCATAGAATGGGCAAACGGGAAGGGGCTCATGACGTTCCTTTGGTCTAGCTGCATCCTAGAAATGACAAAATCGAGACTTAAGCAGTAACAGACCCTGTCTAAAGCACCCAGAGACAGGCAGAGTGGGCACAAGAGCCAGGGCTCCTGGACTCCCAGTCGAGGGCTGGCTGTCCCTCCCTAAGCTTCCCCCTCTTAGGGTCAGTGCCAAGATTCATGGAGCTCCCGTGCAGTGCTGACAGACCCAAGTTCCCTCCCCATGAGGAGCAGCCTTCTTCACAGAGGAGATCACTTAGTTTCTAGGCCACATCTGGAGTCTGTAATGCTGTTTAGTTCCAAGGTGGAGCAAGTAAAGAACTCCAGGGTGATTCAATACCAGGAACATTGGCCTCTGCTGGAGAGCCATTTTAATGAGCATGTCCTTCTGACAGGTGTCAGGAAGGAACATTTCCTCCCTCTCAGGAAATGGCTGGGTGAACTGTGGTTCTTTTAAAGAGACCTTTCTAAGGCTCCAGCAAGGAACACGTTATGTATCCTCACATAAATTTCCTTTAACCTCGTCTCGGCAAACAACTTTTTTTCCTCATATCTGCAACATAGCCATTTAATGAGCTTTACTTTTTCAATTAACATGACCTTCCACCCATGACAGTGCATGAACCATAGCTTTCTGCTTGGTTTATATTTCGATGAACAAAGCTTGTTGACATTAGGAAGTAATTTGGGTTCCGGCTGTGCAAAGCCTTTCAAGCATGGTGGCCGAGATGACATGGATGGGATGGAGCCTCTGACATAATGTGGCATATACCTGTGGGTGGAACCGGAGCACGGGGTTTTGAAGATCCTCTTTTGAACATGCCTTTCTTTTGACCCAGTAGTATAATTCCATTATAACACAAATCTGATAGAGACTCTAAACACTGGACACCAGAATCTGAGTTACTAATCCTCTCATCCCCTCTGGCATTGATAGGCACCCTGGAGCCTGCCTCCCTCAAGTCAGGCCACTGGCCAGCGAATCTTCCTTGCACCCTCAAAAGGAGGAGCGAAAGAGTGAGCGTTTTACCAAGGACAAAGCAAGGGGCGGGGGGAATCCTCTTTCTGTCTTACAAATTGCCATTACTTAAGATGAAAAACTCCCATCTGCAGGGCCCACGCTATGCTAATTTCAGTTTGTGACCCTACCAGTGCTTCCCTTGTGTCATTTGTAGTCTTGACAGAGATCTTCGGCACCTCGGTATCCGCAAGAATAGACCCCTCCGCTCTCCGAGATGGATGCAGGGGTCTGCGGATTGCTGGGCACGTTGTCTCGGGAACAGTGTACACAGGAGTGCAGGTAGATATAACTGTGCCCTTATGTGGATACAGACACTGCCGTTAGGAATTCTTCTCCCACACCCTCATATTTCTATCGGAGAAGGAGATGGAATTTCATCTCCAAAATGAACCTCCTTGCAAAAGAGGAGGGAGAAGGGAGAGAGTTGATGGTTGTGGTCCCTCACAAAGGAGGAGAACCAAACGTGGCATGCGGAAGGCAGTGACCTTTCCTGTACCTCCTTCTCGGGGTCACCGCAGTGGCTCAAGTGCAGACGTGGAGGTCACTGTTGCCATTTGTTCATTGCATCAGAATCCCAAACCAATCGTACCGTGGCCATTTCCACCAATGCTGTCTCTCCTCTGGAAATGTGGCCTTTTCACCTTTCATTCTTGTACCTGAGAGAGTGACTGTCTTCAGTATGTCGGCCTCCTCTCTAAGGGATCCTGTTTCTTTTCTTTTTTTAAAGTTTCCCTTTAGAACTTGCCTCCTCTGAAAACTGTCCTGCCTCTTCTGACCTGTTTAACCCTCCATTCGCACTGAAATATAATTACCATCTCTTGCTTGATTTTTTTTCTGTGAATGTTACCTGAAAACCCTTGAGAAGCAGGAACTATATCCCATTTTGCCTAGAGTGCCAAAAAATTAAGTAATAAAAAAGAGCCTCCTGTAATGTTATCAGGGAATACATTTTCATTTGAGGAAGCCTCCTGCGTTCTGAAATGAGAATATTTGATAATTCATCCTAAGTTTGGCCAGAGCTTCCCTTTGCACTTCTGATGGTGGGGAAATGCTTCCCAGGCAAGTGAAGAGAGTGCTAAGATAGGTACAAAAAAGGGTATTCTCTGTTAAACTAAAAACAACAACAACAACAAATCCCCTGCAGTTTAGGACTAATCATTGGCTTGTAAACAGCATATTTCCTTTGTGTTCCTGAAATACATACAGTATGGCAGAGTCCTAGAATGAGTGTTAAAGAGAAATACCCTAGATGTTTTAGGAAAGGGTGGGAACGTGGGCTGGGCCGCCAAGGAAATTCTTGTGGCAGAGGAAGGATCTGGAGTTGGCCCATGAAGGGTGAGCACAACTTAGATGTGCAGGAGGTAGCATCCCAGGCTGAGAAGTCCCAGGGACCAGAGGCACACAGACAGGACAGGCTAGGACACATGCACGACCCAGGGAGGAGCCCGGCACTTTGGGATGCAGAGTCTCTGGTGGGGGCAGTCTGGGAAGTATGGAGTAGAAAGTAAGATTGGAGACGGGGACGAGCCAGGCAGCTAGTTCCCAGGGACACTTGTGATCCATTGTATTGTAAATTACTTAAGGAATCAAACGCTTATTTTTCTAAAAATAAGTTTTATAATTTAGACTTGAATGATCAGGGTTTCTGTGTTACCCATCAGGATGACATCTGCTGTGTGTGACAAGATGACTGACAGCAGTGGGAAAGACTTGTACCCAGAGCCATGTGCACAGATTTCTTTCTAACTGTGAGGATCTACAGACAATGGCCTGGCGTCAAGAGGGCAGCCTTTGTAATCTATCTGGGGTGGACACAGGCTTCTCCCTGTAGAACTGTCAGTGACATCATTGACCTCCTTAGTGGAGGAAACGCATAGGAAAGAAGCATTAATTCTATCCTTGTAATAATATCAGACCCTAAAGTGGCCTCTGTGATGTGTGTTAGTCACTTCCTGAAAGTCTGCTTATAATTGGCACAGGTTTGCCAGTGCTTGTGGTTTTTGCGATGGCTTGTGTGGTCTGTGCTACACAAGTGTCTCGGAACTCCAAAATGTGTGTGCTCAGCATCGTATGTTATCAGCGACTGCAGATACAACCTCACGGCAGCAGAGAGGTCCAGGGGTCTGTGGCTTTGTTGATAGACTAAAATTTGAGTTTGAAGCAGTGAATCTTTGAGGGAATCTTGGCATAGTTTCGTGTCTCTGTTTATTTCCTATTGCTGGTTCCTAGAGAGATTTCCTTCTTCACACAGGTGCCAGTACCCCTTGGTGCTACGGTCTACTGAAGGCTCAACAAAGGCTAATTAAGGAATAGATCTGTTGGCCACAGGGATCTTGGCCTGCGGAGTCAGGTGGAGAAAAATTGGTACAAATTTGTATCTGGTCTCAGAAGTCCGATGAGGATGACCCGGAACTTTATTTCAGTTAGCCATTGATGGAACAAGGAAGAAGCACGAGATGCAACGCCTGCATTACCTCACTCGTTCTAGAGAGGCAGCTCCTTAGGAAGTTAGAGCCTCCTAAGAGCAAGATGCTTCTTTTGAGTCCATGGTCCTTGGCACTGATGTTTGAGTGGACTAGAACTTCAGTTCTGGGAAGACATCAGAGTCTCTCGGTTAGCGATGTTAACACTCGGAGAATGTGACCCGGTCTCATCACACACTGTCCAGGCGTCGTCCAGCAGTGAGCCTTGGCTGGAAAGCCACAGCACAGTGCAGCGGCCCGCACACTGACGATGAGAACTTGTATCATTTGCTTCCGCAGATGGTTAATATTCAGCTGGCTGCCGCATTGTGGGGGGGTGGGGGGTGGGGGGGGGAGGTTCTGGTGACCTTTGGACCCCTCGCATCATCATCTGGCACATTCCTGGTATACACTTTGAGGGAACAAGACCTACAGCACATACTCGTCCTCCGTGGCAGTTCTGCAAACCATGGCCAACTGCCCATTACACCTACACTGTTTGATAGACTTCATGCAAAGCCTTTCATTTTGTGTCTTTTTATTTCCAGTGCCATACTCCCACACTCAACCACCCCATGTTCCAATGTTCACAGCATTCATTCAACACGCATTCAGTATCGATGCCAACTGCACACAAGGAATGCTGCTAGATGCTTCACTGCACTTTAGTTAGGAGTGGGGGCTGGAAAGGGCTGGATGCAAAAGCCTTGCCTGTACAGTATAAAGTTCTCCGGTGAGGGCAGGAAATAGCTTCTCTCCCTCACAGTGCTCAAAGGGGGCTTGTACACCTGCCATATGGAAACAGTGACGGGAAGAACATAAGTAGGCGAAATACGGGTGTGGCTTGTAGAAAGAATATAAGTTTAGAATGTCAATTAAAATTTTTCTCTAATCTCTTTGAGAATGTGGTCAAAGAGCGGTTCCATAAATACTCACAGTAGATAGTAAGGTGACCATAAGCGTGCAGCATCAGTGTTTTCAAAAATACTGGCATACCCAAATAGGAATCCAGATCAGTCCAATGCTGGATGTGAGCTTGTTGCATTGTCCTCGCCTTTTAAAACTGCTCTGCTTAGGGGACGCCTGGGTGGCTCAGTCCGTTAAGCATCCAACTCTTGGTCGCAGCGCAGGTCTTGATCTCAGGGTCATGAATTCAAGCCCCGCGTGGGGCTTCGTGTTGTGCGTGATGCCTACTTTAAAAAATGTTTAAAAATAAACTATTCTATTTAGATCTGGCTCCGTGTCTAAAAGGGAACATGAGGAATTCAGCTGGGCTCCGTAGGGGCCCACAGGAGGTGGTGATTGAAAAAGAAGACCCATCTGGGAAGACTGGGGGAACTGGCAAGGATTTAACTAGGAGAAAACTGGAGACCAATTAAATGACTTTCAAGAATATGAAATGCAAATGGCTTTAACCATAACCCCAAAGGAGAGCTTCTCATCATGAAGCTCTTTATTAGGATGAATTGTAAATTATTATTGTGGAGGTAAAAGAAGTTAGAAAAAGAATATATGTAAGGAGCTGAGAAGGTAGCGTGCCCAAAGGCAAGACACAGGTGGAGAAGAAACCTCTGGGAGACGTTTTCCAACTCTGCAATTCTGTATTATCTTGACTACATAGGCAGAAGTGCAGACCACACATATAAGATTGGTTAAGTGAGCTTCAGTTATGTCAAACTGGTGTGATGGACTGAACAGAACTTGTACATTGAAAGCATGCAAAACATTGCTTTTTTTTTTTTTTTTTTTTAATTTTTTTTTTCAACGTTTTTTATTTATTTTTGGGACAGAGAGAGACATAGCATGAACGGGGGAGGGGCAGAGAGAGAGGGAGACACAGAATCGGAAACAGGCTCCAGGCTCTGAGCCATCAGCCCAGAGCCTGACGCGGGGCTCGAACTCACGGACCGCGAGATCGTGACCTGGCTGAAGTCGGACGCTTAACCGACTGCGCCACCCAGGCGCCCCAAAACATTGCTTTTGAATGAACCAATGAAGTTATAATTTTTAGTATTTTGTTGCTCTAAGGAATTTACGTATTTTGCCCCTTGTTGTAAGTGCTAAGTTTGGTTTTAAAGCTCGTAGGTTACCTTGCAATGAAAAATTGGTGATTTCTGCCCCAAATTTCAGTCTAAATAGACTGACGTTCTGA
Source organism: Neofelis nebulosa (assembly GCF_028018385.1). NCBI lineage: Eukaryota > Metazoa > Chordata > Mammalia > Carnivora > Felidae > Neofelis > Neofelis nebulosa. Next base: position 75,851,665 of record NC_080788.1, on the reverse strand, counting down.
AGTTTTGGTACCACATTAATTTCATGCAAACGGTTTCAGAATTCAGAGTTTGCGGGTCCATTTAGTAGCATGCATGATTCTTCAGTAATGTATTCTCTGCCTGAGAAAGATACCATATGTTTTCACTCATATGTGGATGTTGAGAAACTTAACAGAAGACCATGGTGGAGGGGAAGGGAAAAAAAAAAAAAGTTAAAAACAGAGAAGGAGGGAGGCAGACCATAAGAGACTCTTAAGGACCGAGAACAAACTAAGGGTAGATGGGGCGGTGGAGGAGAGGGCAAAGTGGGTGATGGGAAGGGAGGAGGGCACTTGTTGGGATGAGCACTGGGTGCTGTATGGAAGCCAATTTGACAATAAATTATATTTTAAAATAAATAAATAAAATTAAAAATGTATTCTCTGCCTAACGTAAACCATATCTATCTATAATTCTTGTTCTTGCTTTTATATATATACATATACATATATATATACATATATGTATATATACATATATATGTACACATATACATATATATATATACATATGTGTATATATACGTATATATGTATATGTGTATATATATGTGTATATATATATATATATATATATATAATGCCTTCTTTCCTTTCACAGTGGAGGCCACACAGTGACATTCAGTACAATGGAGAAACTACACTCCATTGGGTATATACATGGAAGGTGGTTAAGCGCTCAGCTCTGTCCCTCAGCCACAGCGGAGCAGAGTTCAGCGACCACAGTCAGCATTTGCTGAGGGCAGCACCTCCTCTCTTTGGCCCAGTATGGTGACTGCCCTCTGATTTAGATCGGCCTTATCAGAATAGCCTGTGGTCTAGGCTGTTAAGTCTGAAGGAGAGGAAAGATACCCTGGGACCAACAAGTAGAGGCCTGCAGACAGGACCGGCTGAGTTTTGAGAGGAGCTAATGTATCAATAGTTAGTTGTGCCTCATCTCCTCAAGACAGTTTATCCTCCAATTATTCTCCAATTTATGTGGAAATTGCCAGTGGGGAATTGGGGAGAGAAATCTGAGCCTCTCACCAAGCGTTCAGCACCAGAGGGTCAGGTATTTCTCTCCTTTTGTTCTGAATCTTCATCAAGGCCGGCTGTTGAAAGATCCTCGGGGATTTTTCTTTGGAAGGAATCATTTAACACAAGTGGTCTCATTTATTTCAGAAATGATTCCTAGGCTGTCCATAAATACTAATGAGGTGCATAACAATGTGTTCCATCTCGGAATCTGCAGCAGAAGTCACGGAGGTGCTGTGCTGGCTGTCCGTGTAAGAGAAGCAGCTCTTTACCACATGTCAGAATCGGTAGTCAGGTGTGCCTGTTCTTCTTTTCTTTTCCCCTGCCCCCACTGCCTTAAATGACCCCAGAGAAAAAAAGAAAAACAGACATGGCCAAAAAGAGAGTCGATGGGTGATACATTGCTAACCACAGTCATCAATATGTACAGCAAATCCTTAATCATTTCTGATGAGAATGAAGAAATTTCACATGATGCATATTTGAGTTAGGACTCTGGGTAGGGTACCCTACCAGGTGCCCTGAAGTACACAAAGACCTAATCTTTTATTCTCGGGTTAGTTAAAATCTGGGAGCTGAGATCACACCTACAGATAAATACAAATATTTTTATTCCAACCTGTACGAAGTGTGATGTTCAATGAACAGTGGCCTACAGTACACTATGCATTAGGGTATGAAGGTGACTGACCTTGAGGTTGTTCTCTGGGCGGAAGGTCAACAGCTATGGAGAGTAGGACAGACTGTCTCCTTTTTCTGTGTCTCCACTGCTGCCATCTGGTCTAAGCCACCATCACCTCTCCTGGACTACTGGGGTAGAAGTTCCTAAGTGACTTCCCTGCCTACACACACTCCTGCAGGACCTATTTGCCGGATAGCAGCAGTTGGCCAACATGTTTTTTGATGTAAATGAGAACCCATTATGCCTCTGTTTAATGCTTCCCAAGCCTTTTACACCAGGATCTTCGTGAGCTAGCACTTGATCGCACCCGTGACCTCACTCATTCTTTCTTTTCCTCGATATTTTGCTGTCCTCCTCTTCTGTCTCTTCCTTGGGCATGTCAAGCACTTTTCCACCTTTGGGCTTTGCCACTAACTTTTGTGCCATTGGGTTTCATAGTTTGGAGATGTTTTCATTTTCATGGGGCAGTTTCTGGAGTGTGGTAAGGTCAGGGGGGAGTAATGGGTTAAGCAGTGAGCAGGTAGCAAAGCACACGTAATTTTCCTCTCACCACCACATTTTTCACGAGAATGGATAGGGCTTGAGGACAGGCCTTGTTAATAGAAGAGTCTCACGTGGAAAGAAAACATTAAGCATGTTCACAGGCAGAGTGGAAGAAGTCTGGAAATACGAAGATGGAAAGCTTTAACCAAGAGGAGGAGTAACTGGAGTGTTTCCAGAAGAGATGGGCAAGAAGAGAACCATGAACCCAACTGGAGAATTTTATAAATAGGGTATACTTTCAAAAAACGGGGTAGGTTTTTATAAAAGCCAGTGTCAGAACTGCAGTGAATAAATGCATTTTCTGTCATGGACTGAATATCCTACCCCTCACCCCCAGATTCATATGTTGAAATCTTAAACCCCATGGGATGGTATTAGGAGGTGGGGCCTTTGAGGGGTGATTAGATCATGAGTGTGGAGCCCTCATAAATAAGATTAATGCCCTTTATTAAAAAAAAAAAATCTCAGAAAGCTCCTTTGCCCCTTCTTCCATGTGAGGGCACAGTGAGAAGACAACTATGAAGCAGGAAATAGGATCTCACCAGACACTGAATCTGCCGGCACTTTGATCTTGGACTTCCCAGCCTCCAGAACAGTGGGAAGTAAATTTCTGTTGTTTATAAGCCCCCCAGTCTGTGGTCCTTCGTTATTGTAGCCCAAACAGACTAAGACAGCTTCCAAGTTTGCACATTCTTTCTGTGTGGAGAATATACCGGGTGGTTATTCTGTTACCAGCAATAACCTTGGAGTGAACTGGGTGGGGGAAGTGCTGAGAGATGCCTATCAGGGTTGGCGATTTCAAATGGGTACTGATTCTCAAACCCTGCCGTCGTCATCATCATCATTAATTTGCATTTGTTAAGGTATAGCTTATATATTGTAAGTTATACACATCTTAAGTGTACAATTCAGTGGGTTTTTTTTTTTACATGCATAGAAACCAGGTCACCATCATCCATATCAACATAGAAGTTTCCCAGCATCCCAGGAGGCTCCCGCCTACCTCCGTCAAAGGTAATCTCTATTTTGACCACAAATGCTGTAGATCAGCTTGTGAATTTTTTAACAGCTTTATTTCATTGAGGTATCACTGACATACAGGAAACTTTACATATTTGAGTGGCACAGTTGGTAAGTTTTTACATATATATACCCATGAAATCACCACAACCAAAGTAATGAACCTACCATCCCCAAAAGTTCCCTCACAGCCCTTTGTAATCTCTCTCTGGCCCCCAACATTCCCATCCTCCGTGTCTGCGTGCACGCACTAATTTGCTTTCTGTCCTACGCATGAGTTTACATCTCCTAGAAATTTATGTAAGTGCCAACGTATAGTATGTACTCTTTTTTGGTCTGCCTTTCACTCAGCATAATAATTTTGAGATGGACCTTCGGGTTGTTACCAGTTTTTGCCTCTTACCAATAAAGCTGCTGTGAATATTTGTGCACAAGCGAATATATGGTAGGGGTCAGTCTTTGTAATGTTAGCCTTTCTGAGAGCTGTGTCAGGATACCTCGTAATGGTTTCAGTCTCCCATTTCCCTGATGACTAATAGCATTGAGCATCTTTTCATGTGTGTTTTTTTCCCATCCACATCTTCTTTAATGAAGTGTTCAAATCTTCTACACTTTTTTTTTTTAAAAACTAAGTGTTTTCTTGAGTTTTAAGAGTTTTAAAAATATAAAGTGATGAAAATAGAAGTCCTTTTTCAGATGGAGATTTGCAAATATTTCCTCCCAGTTTGTGCCTGTCTTTTCATGCTCTTGAAGAGCAGAAGTCTTAAATTTTGGTCCTACCTAATTTGTTCTTTCATGAATTGTGCTTTTAGTGCCATAGCTAAGATGCCTTGCCTAACCCAAGGTCACAAAGATTTCCTTCTGTGTTTCCTTCTAAAAGTTTTATAGTTGTAAGCTTTTACATGTAGGTCTGTGCTCCATTTTGACGTACTTTTATATATGGTACAAAGTAGGAGCCGAAGTTCCATTTTTTAGCCTGTGGATGTCCGTTTGTTCCAGAAATATTTGTTGAAGTTACTTTTCTCTCTCCAGTGCCTTGCCTTTGTACTTTTTGTGAAAATCAATTACCCATTTATGCAGGTCTTTTTCTGAACTCTCTGTCTTGACACCAGTCCCACAATGTCTGGATTAGTTAATCCAGTAATGAGTCTTATGATCAGGTAGTGTAAGTTCTCCACAACTTTGTTCTCTTTTTTCCCCTCAGAGTGATTTTCGCTCTTTTCGATCACTTTTCCAGTCTGGTTGGTAGAAACAGGCAGGAAACTCTTCCCAAAGCCTATTTGAGCTGGGGCACTCTTTCCTCTATTTATTTTGAATGGTTCCTTCTCTGGCCTCCAGTCATTTCCTTACATACATGTTGGAAGACATACTCAGCTCATACTCAAGGCCGAATCTCTGCAGATCTCCAGCGTCCTCTTTGCGTGTAATTCTCTATTCTTCATTACTCTGTCCTGAGAATTTTAGCCCTTTGGTCTCTCCAGACTCTCAGCACTGTCACTCAACTCACAGAATCTGCCAGTCTCTGCCTAGGCTCCTCCCCCTTGCACCACAACTTGGAAGAAACTCGCAAAGCAATCAACTAGGGTGATCGTGAGGCTCACCTCATTCATTTCCCGTCTCTCAAGGATCACTGTCTTTCATTGTGACACTTATTTTGTCTATTTGGACACAGCACCACTCGTTTCTGCTGTGTAGACACAGGAGTAGAATTTCTGGGTCATAGAATATTGCATGTTTAGTGTTAGTAGGTACTGCTGAGAGTTTGCCAAAATACATTCAGTTCATTTTAACTGTAGATCATTTCCACTAATGTAAAATGACATTCGTTTTACCCAGAACATGTAGATTTTATTCCTCCATTTAACACAGTAAAGAGTAAAGGGGGCAAGTTCTTAGCGACATCATTCACTTTTTTTTAGATGTTCAGTGATGCACACCCTCATTTAAAATGTATTATTAAAAGTATCAAGTAAATAGTGGTGGTGGTGAAGAGGAAGGAAAACAGAGCAGGTAAGTCTGTCTTTGCTTGACTGACAATTGTAATTATATTTGGCAGCCTGTGTTGGCTCAGTGATAACAGCTTTGATTTTTCCAAACACCTAGTGATATTATATGTTTAGTACCTGATCCATTAGAAAATTCTCTGTTACTCTGCCTCCTTCAAGGCAGACAGAAATTCTCATTTGTGGGAGAGTAGCCTTCTCACATCGAAGGTGATCCCTATCTGCATAACATCCTTCCATGGTTCTTTTAGACTGACTACTCATATTGAAGGACTGTGCCCAGCAGTGGGTGCGCAGTGTCAGGGACCATGGCACCAGGCCCTTCCCTCATATAATGGTGAGTGAGCTGCTCAGGGGCAGGGACGTAAAGGCTGCAGAAATGACTCCCTCCTTCCTCACTGGAAGGAGGGTCTTTAGCAACCCCCCTTGCAAGAAAATAAGTATTGAATTTCTACCAGGTATGACATTTCCCTGCAGAGAGTTGCTACATGGCATGTACTTTTCAGTATATAATGGAAAATGGCAGGGAGAGCGTAACATTAAAGGAATCTCTGTTTCAAGTTTTTATTCCCAGCCCATGAGCTTCTTGTGGAGTAATTAAATTCGTTCTTGAGTCAGGTGCTGCTCCTTTGATGCCTTTGTCTTCAGAGCCTCTGTTTGGAAATCTCTCCTAAGAATAGATCAAAAATGAGGTTTGCATCTGTTTCCAGAATGGAGGAAGTAAGAACAGAGTAAGACTGTTGTTGCATTGCATGGTATAGGGCAAGGGGTTGGATTTTTTAATCTCTTCAGAACCACCACAGTTCTCACTGCTGTAAGCATCTGTGTTCTTGGCTTGGGCCTGTTTGTTTCATAGTTACACTACATAAGTCAGACGTGCTATATACCCTTTCCACATAAGGCACGAAGTTGCAATAACTAATACCAGCCGGGTTGTATAATTCATTGCATGTTTACCCTTTACCCAAAATGCATGCAAATTGATTTCCTCCTCAAGTCTATGGAGAATAGTCTCAGGAAGCTAAAAAATCAGGCACAATGGGAAATCTTGGATTGCTGAATCTCCAGCCCAAAACTGTGTTTTCAGGGAGGCTGAAGCAAACAGAATTGCTTATAAGAGATGCGGCTAGAATAAGGATTGAAGGAAAAGAGATTTCCTAAGAAGTTCTCCCCCACAATTTATATCCTCCCAGTGTCCTGATATTTCTGTTTCTTGGTTTTTACCATTCTCTCCATTCTCCCTAGTCCTCAGGATTCTCCTCTTTTCTAGTAAGAAAACAGTTCAAATCCCTTAAAACTGCGGTTTGATCTTGAAACAGAACATTTGAACCTGAAATACATTTGTGGTTTAGTCGTGGTTTCTGGTGGGCTTAGGAACCGTTTCCTCCTTGTGTTGAGGATCCATCCGTTTGTTCACTCCTTCATTTATGCATGCTTCCATAAATTAGCACTTTGTATGTCAATTTGTAATACAGAAGACATCATGGTGCCAGTGTGGAGGGGACAGTACTGGTCTTGCATTGGGGAACTCAAGCCTTATGGGGATTAAGCTTTCTGATTCCAAGCTAAAGGTGTAACAACCTAGGGCTACCTGTGGTGCACCTCCACCTGTCGTTGACCTAAAAAGTAGAATACCCTTTCCAAATAAAAATCTACATGTTTTTACAAGTAAAAAAACCAAAATGATGAGCAGGGTAAAGAAGATTAAAATTAGAAGGGACTAGGTTTTAGAAATACTAATGAGGTCTCATACTGATATGTGACATTGAAGTTGCATGTTCCAAAAGTAAGCCCATCTGCTTGTTGGTAGTTTGGAAATATTGAAACCAGGTAGTACTTCCCTGCAGAGTTGGTATAGGGGGGTTGCTTGCTCTATCAACGTGTAAGTTGTCAGCTACTCTCCGTATGGTGCTGTAACCTTCCTAAGGGATGCTTGATGCAAGATGTTTCTTATTCTCCTCCTTCTACTGAAGGGTTTCTCCAAATTCCTGTGCAAGAAAAGTTTCCCATGTAAATAGTTCCTTTTTCAGTATCCCTTTGGAAAAATTTCCTAGGCTTTCCATCACCTCTTCCTTCTCCAGTTCAGAGGGGAGAATGTGATGTAAGGGACAGGCCTTGGAACTAGTGATACCAAATAAGGAATCTTTTGTGTGGAAAACTTCTTTCTTTGTGATTATCGCTACTAGAGACTAAGGAAGTCTGCCTTTAAGAACAAACCTCAAAGCTCAGTGTACTGATTCTCCCTTCCCCTCCCCTCCCCTCCCCTTTAGGGTTAGTGGAGCAGGACTGTAACAGAAACCCATGGGGGAGGGGAAGGGAAAAAAAAAAAAAAAAAGAGGTTAGAGTGGGAGAGAGCCAAAGCATAAGAGACTGTTAAAAACTGAGAACAAACTGAGGGTTGATGGGGGGTGGGAGGGAGGGCAGGGTGGGTGATGGGTATTGAGGAGGGCACCTTTTGGGATGAGCACTGGGTGTTGTAAGGAAACCAATTTGACAGTAAATTTCATATATTAAAAAATAAATAAATAAATAAAAAAAAAAAGAAAAAGAAAAAGAAAAAGAAAAAAAATAAATAAATAAATAAATAAAAAAAAAAAAAAACCATCCATCCCTCCGTGCTTTCCCAGGGCTTGGTGCTGAAGACTGAATGCCACTGTTTTTGTTGCATTTGTCACTCGGATTAAAAGTGTCTCCTAAAAACATGCAGATTCACAAAGACCTTCTCAGGCCTGTTTGGATCCTATCAGGAATCTGGCCAGAGAGCCCCAAGGACCTGGGATAGGGAGGAGAGGGATAGGGCCCCAAAGACAAACTTGGCCATTTCATGAGTTGGTCTGGTCAGAGCCTGTTGATTCTGAACATTTACTACGTCCCAAATGATAACACGCTTTGAGAAATACTTGGGAAGCCAACGATCAACCCTGTGTGGAGCGTGCCATGCTCCATTTCCCCCTAACTGTAGCAGCGATGATGTTCCCCTGTTCTGAAAACATTTGAGGTAACAATCTTCATATTCTTGCTCCTAAGCTTTGTAAACACTCAGTTGTCTCACCAGATAAAGTTGCTGATGCAGCCTCAGACCTGATACTTATTTGCCCACAGATACTGCAAAATCCACCTCAAATCATCAGACATTAGAGTATTGGGAGAGCATTAAGGAAACTAGTTCCAAATAATCATTTCTCACCCCAGTATGTTAGCCCATTTCTTTACCACATCAGCCTCCAGAAGGTGTGCTCAATCTTGCTTTTACTTCCTGAACCACATTTCACAGGATTTCTGTCTCCTTTTTTTCCCCCCTTTCATGTCAGCCACCTCTGACAAAGAGCAGCCCTGCTAAGATTCTATGTGGATATCCCTTTTATTCCTTACTCGAAATTGTTTCTCATCAACGGTTTTGTTGAAATCAAAATGTCTGGCCATTAGACCACAGCAGAGCAGAGAGCTAAGGCGTACCACAAAGCACTGACCTTCACTTAATGGTAAAGTCATGGTAGGAGGCAGCATGATGAAACTAAGGTATTTTAGGCACCTCGTTATGGTAAACTCTGCAGTTTAGCTACCTAGCCTCAATATCAAACTATATTGTAGAAAGATTTATCTTCATCGTCTTCTTTTTCATAGAAATGACCACGTAAAATTATAAGGTGATTCAGTTTGAGTTTAATGTGTATAAGAAATGTTTGTGCACATGTTAGGAAAAACCACCTATGAACATGAAATGGTAGCGGATCTAGAGGTGACGAGTAATAATTTTGTTGATATGATTATTTGTTTCCTTTAAATTAATGTTTTAAGACTGAAGCTAGATATTTCGTATCTTAAAAACAAAATTGACTTTCCTGTTTGGACTGACTGAGAAGTTATGCGGTATGAATAACGAGATTGTAAGGGAAAGATGTAACTCCTTAGAAAGTCTTTCAACCATTGGACCTTGAAATGAAGGATCAGCCTGTTAATCACTGGCAGACCGTGCATCGTCTGCTGTTTTGCATAAAAAGCAAGTAACTTGCAATTCTGTCTTTCCTTTCCTCATCAGTCTTTGTCCCTACCTCCACCAATTCCTGACTTAACCCTAAGACCAGATTTTATCTAAGAAAGTGCTTTGCTATTGGCAAATAAATGGAATTTTCTGATTGGGCAGAAGCAAGGCTGGGTGGTTTCTACTCTCTGACTGTAGCTAAGCGTCTTATTTTATATTTGTACCATCTTTCATGGAAGGGCCATTCTCTAAAAGACCTTTTTTCAGCCAGTTAGCTCATGAGAGACAGAGATTTCACCACTTGAGTGGTGATGGTAATGATATTACAGGCATAATAGTTTCTATCACTGGTGTTTTTTAGTTTAGTTTTGTTTTTTTATAATGTTTATTTTTGAGAGAGTGAGACCAAGCACAGCAGGGGAGGGGCAGAGAGAGAGGGAGACATAGAATCTAAAGCAGGTTTCAGGCTCCAAGCTGTCAGCACAAATGCAGGGCTTGAACCCATGAACTGTGAGATCATGACCTGAGCCAGAGTTGGACGCTTAACTGACTGAGCCACCCAAGCATCCCTGTCACTGCTTCTCAACTACAGCTGAGATGTAAATGAAGTTTACGTGAAGGCTAATGAAGCGATGTGCCCCCATGAGAACCACATTCTTTTTATCTGATCTGGTAGCAGAAGGACTTGAGTTTGGTTGGCCCCATGCTTCTATTTTCCTCTGTCACCAGTAGAAAGCAGTGGGTGACAGGAGTGGGAGGGAGTGAAAAAGCAGCATTAGGCCTGGATAACTCCAAAGCGTGGGGAACATCTATGTTTTGATTGTCTTTAACACCTGTCTACACTCGCTAATCACCATTTTACCTTAGAGTGGACCTCAAATGCCAGACCTTCCCCTGACAACTCTCTAAGTTGAAATTAATAGCATTTATGTTTTAATTGTATTTTTTACATTATTTTCTATTTAACATAGGCAGAGCTATGTACCTATTTACAGCTTTCATGTATTTTGTTTCTCATTAACTTATTCAAGGAAAAAGCCATTTATCTAAAGGGAAATGTTAAGGAAATAACAGTTCAGAATACTGTCAAAATCACAACAGTAGTATCCTTATTAGAACAAAAAATCCAGTTAGTCCTTAACTTAATGAGCATCCCACATGCAATAAAATGTGGCATTTGACATTGCAGCAAAAGGCTACAGTGGAAAGAGCAGCGGACCCTAAGCTTATTGTGCAAGTTGCAGTCTTCCCATTGATTAACAGTATTACTTTGGCAAGTCAGTGCTTTCCATGCCTCAGTTTCCTTGTCTATATATACAATGGGTGATGATACAGTAACCCTGCCTCTGTCACAGAGCTGTTGTCAAGCACAAGAGAAAAAACCAGAGGCTGTATTTAAAAAAGAGTTTTAGAAATTTTAATTGCTGGGAAAAATGTCACATGTGATTATGTCAATTCATAGGATCCTACCTCACAAACCACAAAGATCCATGTGGGGATGTATCCACCGCTTACATGTTTTAGGACCAGATGGACATCATAGCAGTCTGGTTTTTATGCTTTACAAATATGCCAGAGAGGCAAATTTTGAGTATTTTATCCAGGTTCAAAATGAATCTGTTTTGCAGTAAACAGAGTTCAGGGACAGAAATAACATGGCAAGGGAGCCTGCACAGATCAACAATCACACAAGTTTTCTCTATGGAGTTGACATGTAAGCTGAAATCCAAATGACAAACAAGAGACAACCATTTAAAAAAAAAAAAAAAAAAAAGACGGAGCATTTCTATGAAGGGAACAGCATTTGCAAAGGGTAGAAAGGGGTTGTAGTTCCCCAGGAGCAAAAGATGGCTGGAGCCTAGTGGACAGAAAGGAGAGTGGAAGGAAATAAGAACAGGGAGGTACTCAAGGGCCAGATCATCTAGGGCCTTGCAGGTCACGGTGAGGGCCTCGAGTTTTATTCAGAATGTTTTGGGACGCCACTGAGGAGATTTTAAAAGATGGCTCAGTCTTCCATATTTTAAGTTTGAATGGCCAATCTGGCCAGAGGAACCAGTTTGGGAGAAATCATAGAAGTCCAGGCGAGGGCTAATGGTCTATTACCTGGAATATTGGCAGCTTCATGAAGCCTGCTTGACCTCCCCCAGCTCTGCCTTGGTCCTTAAAGCCCCCTCCCTCCCCAACACCTCAGGTGACTCTGGTTATGCGTTAGCACTGTTTTTGCATCATTTTTAACAATCCTCCCACCGCCCAAATTCTTGACTCAGAACCGTATCTTATTCAATCTTTGAATTGCCCACCAAACTTATTTCTGTGCCTCCCATCTTGATACATGTTCCATAAATATTTGTGAAATGAGTTCATACACCACAGTGGCCTCAACAGTCACAGTACCTCAGAGTACAATCACCTGAGGAGATTGAAAATGTGGGTCCCAGGCCACACCTCCAGAGATTCAGATTCACGTGGTTTGGTGTTATTTGTTGTAAAAACTCCCAGATGATTCTGGTGCACATTGGAGTAGAGGGCCAGGGTGATTCTGGGTGGTCTTACCTGGGAGTGTGATGCTCACCCTACCCCTTTAATTTTTTTTTTCAATGTTTTATTTATTTTTGAGAGACAGAGACAGAGCACAAGTTGGGGAGGGGCAGAGAGAGAGGGAGACACAGAATCCGAAGCAGGCTCCAGGCTCTGAGCTGTCAGCACGGAGCCCGATGCCGGGCTCAAACTCAGGAACCGTGAGATCATGACCTAAGCTGAAGTCAGATGCTTAACCGATTGAGCCACCCAGGCACCCTTCACCCTACCTCTTGAAATGCCAATATGTTTTCCTTTTCCCCATGAATGTTGCAGGCATGATAGAAGTGCCCTGGTTATCTGCCCTTTAAAGTTCTTCGAAATAATGAATGCAGAGTCTACTGTATTGGGGTAGTTGGCCATAGAGCACTCCGATATTACTGATCCAGGGTGTGCTATCAATCAGTTGTCCTTTGGAAGGAGAAGATAGATGACTTTTTTTCACTAGACTTCCAGAATCTGACCAGCATATTTGTTTTACCAGCTATGGACCCTGAAAACACCAAAGCAATGAAAGGGTTAAACATGGCTCCATCAAACACAGAACTCAGAAAGTCTGGCAGTGGTGTCTTTGTGCAGTTGTTTTGATTTCCGAAGGGGAAAGTCTTTATTTAACTCCACATAATGTGTATATAATAATATAATTTTAAGGCACCTGCTTCAAAATAGAAACTGGGATGTTGGAGATAATAACAATAAACAGAAATTAAACTAAACCGGGCTCAGTGCCCAGGAAAACTACCAAGATTCCAAGAACTGGGCAAAGAATAAGCTAATAGGGAGAACAAGGCAGCAGTGGTTGGAGTTGTAACTGCCTCCATGAAGAATGATCGCTCTGTAGCGGGATCTCTGTTAGCGGTTCTGTGGGGCATTTGTCATGTGGGTGGAGTTCCTGCCCTTCTCATTTCAGTGACAGACTTCCAATGGAACTTGCTTTTTCTAAAATGTCAACCCTCAACATGCCAGTAATTACAGGGACCCTGCATTGTGTTTGAGTTTTTATAATGCTGTAAACCACTTGGAAATAAATGGACCAGAAGTAAAAATAGGAGTTCATAACAACTTTAAAGTTAGAAGGGAAACCCTCATGTTTCCCAGGATGCCTAAATGTCGTGTGATTTACATAAACAAAGGAGGAAATCCTCTTTGTGTGTTTAGGGGTGTGTGTCTAATACAGGAACCCGTGTTTTCCTGTTATTGAAATGTATTCTTTAATCTTTTAAGCACATTTTAGGACCTGCATGTATTCCAGGTGTCTTGTTTCCTCTAACATGAAAACTGAAGAGCAGGGCATGGCTATCAGAGAGACCTATTAGATCCCATAGGAGGCATACAAAATAAACGGATAGAGCCCTGGGCAGACTGATACTATTGCCTGAATTTAGTTCGAGGAATGATTATTCCTAAGAGGACTTAACAGACTTATTCGTGGAGCTGTAAGCCAGGCAGACTGTGTGTGAACAGAAGACTGTAAAATTTCCTCTGATCGCGGGTGTTAAGGGGATGATGACTTTTTAACCATGAAAGTAAACGTAATTGGTATGAAATGTTCAGAAGCTTTTAGCCAAATATAACTGAAATAATGGGTAATAAACCTAAGCATTATTTGAAATTGTTTTTTAAGTGTTTGCTAAATCCTGGTTTGGAGCAAAGGGGAAAGATTGTACCGAGGTCATAAAAACAGGTCTTTAGTCCTGGAACCATGCAGTTCTTGCCAAACGTAAAGGCAAGATGCCCACATTTCATTCCCCTCTTGGTCCCTGGGTTCCTGCTTTAATGCCCGCAGATACTGCAACTGCCCTGAACTCTAGCGTGCGTGAAGGAGGGTCCTTCTTACCAGGAACCGTGACCACAGTAGATGCCTGCTGTCCTTCATCCCTCAAGGATTCTTTTTGCCATCCAATGACCATCCGCAGGCATATATAGAAATACAGGATCTGCAGGGCTGTTTGAAACAAAGAAAGAATGTGCCACTGCTGCACAGTCGTCCTAGGATTGCATTCATGACAAGTAGTACTTTCCACTTCTCCTAGTTCCCTTACTACCATCGTTTCTGTTAAATTTTACAACTCGTACAGCCAGGCCTCGGGAGGAGCTTTTACGTTAAGCCCTTTTATAACACTCAATTACGTCTCCACCTTTGAGGCTCTAAGTCACGAAATAAGCAGATGTGGAAATATCCAGATGTGGAAATATCCAGCAGATGTGGAAATATCCAGGGTAAGCTGGTCTAGCGGCCGGTGCTTGACCTCCATCTGAGAGGTGACGCTGTCCATCCTCGGCATGGAAGGGGCAAAGGAAGAACTGACTAAGGCTGGAAGGAGGAACTGTCTCGGTCCTGCAGGTGTGGAAGCCTCAGGAATGTGGGGCAGGCGGGTATGTGAATGCCAAACGCAGGCATAAAGAGATGCAAGCTAGATTCAAACTGGACAATATTTTAAAGCCAAGTAATGTTTTAAATATTCCCTCTCTTACCATGGAAGCCCGGTATGTTTACATTCAAATACCACGCTAGGTATATACATTGCAGTTCACTAGGGGAGCCAGTAACATCCACTTCCTTTAAAATCCAGCCTTTCCTAGTGACCTCTCCCTGACACCTGTCAACCCTGTATGCTTCTTTCCGTGCAGTTGGTCACCATGTTCTTGTAGCCTCCATTAGAAGTGCCCGGTGTTACCTGATTGAGCCGTGTTCAGTTTGAATGAATGAAGACAGAAATGAAGCAGCCCTTAAAATTATAATTATTCTGCAATCGCTTGAGAGTGGAGACTAGCACTTCTGTTTCTTTTGAGTTCACCCCTCATCAGAGGCATATGTATTCAGGGGCTCTTGGGTAGCTGCCAGTTGCGTATCTGACTTTTGATCTCAGCTCAGGTCATGAACCCAGGGTCGTGGGATCAGGCCGCACATCGGGCTCCGCGCTGAGCAAGGAGCCTGCTTGAGATTCTCTCTCTCCCTCTGCCCCTCTCCCCCCTCACTTTCTCTCTCTCTCTCTCTCTCTCTCTTAGAAAATAAAAGGCACATGTATTCATATTCTGTGTGTTTTTGTGTGTGTGCACATGTAAATCTAAGATGAAAACCAACCAACCTGCACACCCGCTAATCTGAGTGGTTTCTCTTGGCAGTGACAAACAAGAAACCCACACAGGCGTCCATCACGAAGGTCAAACAGTTTGAAGGCTCCACGTCATTCGTGCGGAGGTCACAGTGGATGCTTGAGCAGCTTCGCCAGGTTAATGGCATCGATCCTAATCGGGTGAGTGAATGTCTGGTGTTGAGCGAAGGTGTTCTCTTCACACGATGACTCCCTCGCTGACCTTGGCAGTGGTGGTGGTCGTCTGAGTCCTCTTTAGCGAAGCTATTTCTCTGTTTCAGTTACGTGGCTAAGACTTTCTTATTTCTATGCCCTTATGGGGAACTCTAAGTCTTTTCATCATGTGTGATGCAGAAACGTAAGGGGATGCACGCTGAAGAAGTGCTGGCTTCTGTAGTAGGTTTATCAGCCAAGTGCAAAGAGCAGAGTTCAGATATCATGTCCATGGTTACCAATACGAAAAACGCATGTTCATCAAGGCTTCACGTATCTCGTTATATCACCAGTGATGAGATTTATTAGCCGAGCGAGCAAATAAATAGATGGCACCTTACAAATTATGTATTAGGATTCTATTGGATTTAATACGAGAAACATTTTAAGGTAGAGCTGTTTATTTAAGTACCTTCCCTTTTGTTCACACATACTCACTGTATAAAACCTCGGTAATGAGGAGAAATAAAATGTAAATTGTCACTATATGCTAAAATAATAAGGGAGAATCTTTTCCTTACCAAAGGTTAGGGGCAAGATTCATGGGCTTCACTGCCAAGAACGTGACCTTTTCCGGGTCATTGGGAAGGCAGTATCTAGTCTAAATTGTGCCAGGTCAATGTGTAGTAAGCTGTTGGGGCTTCTGTGAGCGTAGCTTCCTAGGGACATCTATAAATACTGCAAGATCTGGGGTTTGCTTGATAAACAGAGAAAGGTGAACTTTCTTTCCATGCACCTGGGTGCGAATAAAGATGAGCCTTGTGATTAAGACCAAAGTTTTGAAAGGTGTTTCAGCTTTTGTGAGCCTTTTGTCAGGGGTAAGCTGGAAGCCGCAGTTTTTCTAGGTTGAGATCGGCACTTATTTCACTGTCTTTTCCAGGATTCTGCAGAATTTGATCTGTTGTTTGAAAATGCATTTGACCAGTGGGTGGCCAGCACAGCTTCAGAAAAATGCACCTTCTTCCAGATCCTCCACCATACCTGCCAGAGGTACCTCACGGACAGGAAGCCCGAGTTTATTAACTGCCAGTCCAAACTCATGGGAGGTGAGTGGACATTCGTACGGCTTTGGCCACCCCGTTTCCTCAGACTCGCTTTCACATGAAAAGGTAGGTGTCGGCAACATAAAGGCAAAAAAAGAATCAGGATACTCAGAGCTGGACAGCATGAAAACCAGTCTAGGGAGTTCATTGTATGCTAAGTCTAGACACAGTGGAATGTTTTCATTCTTAACCAAATCTGGTCTTTTGGGAAGAATTAGCCACTTAGCTAAGATTAGTTATGCTATAAGAACAAACCTGTCCCCTCATTAGGAAAACCTTTCAGTTTGGGTTTCTTGACTACCATTTCTATAAATTCATTGCAGAGCGCCGTTTTCTAGGCTGCTTTTTCCTATTATGTCTCAAGATATTCTCCAAATATTAACATGTAGATTCTGACACATATAATCTCTTTCTTTCAAATAGCAGCTAGTCTCACGTTTATTCCTCGAATGTCACACAAAGGGGAGTTAGGCTGAGCACTGTAAGCCAGCCTTAAGGGGTGAGTACCAGTGTTGGCAACTTAATGAGAAACATTTAGAGGGTGCTTAACACATTTCTTTTAGGTGGCATTGCTTTTTAGGGAATTGAAACTGTGCTAAAAATATTCTCAAAAAGCCTTGCCAGTCACTCTGTGAGCTGAGGAAGGAAGTTTATATCATTGCTCTCTTCACTGACCTGTTCTCCGGGTTTTGAAGAAAAAAGTTTTTTGTGCCCCAACTTTATCTTAATCAAATGTCAAATGAAGGTCACGTCATAGACACTACGTCTCCTCCTCGGGCTGTACATATCTTTCATATGAACACGGCACAGAACCCATTAGTCTGCCCACACACCTAATGTGTGCATACTGCCATTCTGCCCTTGGTCTGCTAGATGTCGTGGGGGCAGATCTCACACAGTGAGTTGCTTATGTCATAAGAACCTAGAAAGGTCTTCCTTAGGCGTTGATGCAGTATTCTATTATAGCTTCTCCATTTAGTCCTAGAAAAATATCAGAGGTGATGAGTAGTGCCTATTTTCTTCAAAGCGGCCCCATCCTGTGTACAGAAGTAAAAACTGTGAGATGTGGATGTTGAAAGACAACATGTGACGCTGACCTCTTACTGTTTAGAAAATAGAATGAGATACTGCTCTCATGTCTGGGCCACCAGTACTCTTCACGTGAATCCCACCTGCAAAGCCCAGCTTTAACAGATGTGGCAAGTGAGAGCGCCCTGGGTTCATGGCCACAGATGACTGAGTTTTTCAGTGACTGGAGAATTGACCGGGAAATCCCAGCTTTCCCTCATTCTTCACTGGGTAGGATTTTCTCTGCTATCCTAGAATCAGATTGGTTTCTTGATGTCAAGTTCCTACTAGGAAGAATTTTTCCATCGGTGTCCGTATGGTCAGTAGATGTGGATAGCACTTACGCAGAGTCTCCTCTGAAAATAATGTGACATTATGGGTTTGACATTTCTGTTGCCCTTGGAGATAGACTCCCCTCATGCATTCCACTTCTGCTCGTTCCGTCCTGAGAGCAGAGTGGCCAGAAGCAGAAGCGGTGCCATGGGAACTACCACATTTCCTCAGAAGGGAAATGTGAGGCGGAAGCAGGAGGGCCACAGCCACGCTCCCTCCACTGTCCTTGCGAGAGAAACGCGTCTCGTCCTTCCTGCTAAGGTTGAGGGGAGCTTTGGTCGCTCTTCTCTGCCTCCTCTCACTAGGTGGTCCCTCCTCTCTGTTGCCTCTCTGAGGCTCTCATTTCTTCTCTCAATACAGTTCCTTTCATGCAGGCATGCATTCATTCATTCATTCATCCATTCCTGGTTCATCATCCAGTTATACAACAAGTAAGCACTAAGTACGTGCTATGTGCTGTACTATGTGCTGGTCACTGTGCTCTGTCCTAGATATAGAAAATCGTTTGGTTCCTTAATGGACCCCAGTTTCACCACCCATATTCCAGACTGGCAGATCCCTAACAGCCTTTCTGTAAGCCCTTCATTACCTTCTTGAATGTCCCCAGACCTTCCGACACAGTCCCACTCAGCCGCTTCTGTCAGTCATTGGCTCAGCCCTTCAGAGGTCTTCCAGTGCCCTGTGGATCCCAAAGTCTGTAGAGTTGAGACAGGAATCCATATATCCAATGTTAAGTTGTTGTGTGTTGGATAAAGCCGCAGATTGATTTCCTGTAGTAAGAAGAAGACTAAGTGAATGAGACCAAGTGCCAGAACTGGCTCTGCCTTTTGAGACCGTCGACCTCACTTTTCACTGGTGTCTTGTCTTCCTTAGACCTCACTTTTCACTGGTGTGACTTGTGGAGGTTGGATTAGATATCTACAGTCCACTTCAGTTTTAATATTTAGAGAATCGATAATGCTTAAGTTACAGCTTTATTGTGTAGATTAATCACTTCTTAATTACAAGTCAAATAAAAGACTTGGCACAGTTAAATATTGACGGGTCTTAGATTCCTAAGGAAGGCAAAAAAGTTTGAGTTAAGCACATGTAATTTGTTGGCAGCACATAGATCCTTCACGCGTGCACCTCGTCTTCTTGTTGCTTGTCCTTGGTAACAGCCGTACCAACATACCCTAGTTAATTAGCATACCAATTAGTCTTCCTTTCTGCCACTTACCACAGTTCAGACTTAAAAAGCGCATAGTTCTTGGGTCACAACATTCTGACCCCTTTAACTTTGGGGATACCTACCCTATCTTCAGCAGATGAAATCTGTTTCAATTCCACAGTATCCTTTGGTCTGTCCTCACCGTATGGGTCACACATCCTAGAACCGGTTGTTATCAGAACTGTGAAATGTCACAGATTTTGTGATTTTAAAGAACTAATATCAGCGTTGGTATGCTGCCCTACACCAGATTGTTTACATATGTTATCTCATTTAGCCTTTTACAGTAGCTTTTGGAAATCGAATTTATTATCTCTGCTTTACAGAGAAGGAAATAGGATCAGAGAGATCATCAAATAGCTTGCCAGGGGTCATATAGCTAGTAAGTGGCAGAGGTGAGATTCAAACACAGGCCCTCTCCACTCTAAATTTATCTTCCCCAGGGCCACTGAGTGCCATACCCCAGGGGACACAGTGACATTGTCTTTTCTATGAATGGTGCCCCTGAAGTTATGTAGGAATTTGGAGAAAATAATTAGCCAGCACATCCCTAGGTTTTAACAAAGGGAGATGAGGGGAGAGGGCCAGAGATTATAGATACTTTTAACTCTTTTCCTTGTCTTATCGTTGGTATGCAATTAAGATAGGAAGTCTTAAGCTTTTTTTTTCCCCCCTCTTGGTCCTAAGAATGATGGAGTTATCAGGGATCTTTAAAACCACCTTGCTCTTTGGTTGTTTTTGATTTCGGTTTTGTTCATCTGATATTATTCATGTTTCAACATAATAAAGAGATGAACTATTTTGGTGGCTGAGAAAGATGATGGAGCTCTGGCCACTCCCTGGACCTCTCAGGTACTCTGCATCTGGCCTAACCCTGTCATTGGGAAAGCTGAGGACCAGTGATTTTGAATCACGTTACTGAGGTCCCAGTATTGGAAGCAAGTCCGCCTGACTCCCACTGAACCGCACGTTCTTTAATACCAGTTCAGACAGGATCATCATTTTAAATATCTACAATTCCATGCAGTTCTTCTCTGTAGTTACTGATGGTATATACCCCACATGGCCATGTTTTTCTCTTTCCCTCGGGGAAAATCAGTTACACAGAGACGGATTCTTTGACATGGTTGAAACTCTCTCCTGCAAACGTGATATTCCATCTCCAGAGGACGGACTGGGAAGCTTTGATCTTCTGATGCTGGTTACAGAACCCAGGAGACACATGTACAGTCTGTAGGGCTGAGTGAAGGCCATCATAAACGGAAAGAGGGCAGGATGCTGTAAGCAGGTGTGAAGAGGGGAAGCATTGGTTTCTTCTCTTGCCTCTGTCAGCATCTTGGCAGCCATCTTCTCTTCCCTGAATAATAGGAAGACCTGGAAGCTGGAACCAAGTCCTGCAGGCTTGGTCATTCCTAACTTCCACTCTACCTCTCATTTAATTCATTAAAGGTTGGTCACCTTTCAGAGATACAAAGCCGTTCATTTAGTGGCTGGATCCCTAAGCTACCAAGAAACCTAGATTTAACCAGACCGAAGGCAGAGGCATGAAGCCAGTCTTTCTACTAAAATATGACATGGCATCATGAATGAAAGGGGCCCTGAAAGTGAACCTCGGGTTCATTTCTGAGATGCTAGATTTTTTTGTCTCTCTCTCTGTTTATCGTAGGCAGAGATGATACACTGTTATGTGTGTGGTAACACATTTGCACTTCAAAGATGCCTCCAAGGTGTTAATCATATGTGTAGACCTTTGGATTCCAGAGGAGAGACTTCCTTTCAGCTAATTCATTTCCAAGAAACGTGGTCTGCTCCCAAATAGTAGTATCAGTGTAGACAGTGGGAATGTCATATTAAGTCAAGGTCCCATTGGGAACTTTGTTGTATTGCTTTCTTTATTTTCCTTCGTAAATCCCACATGGCTCTCCATTGCTCTTTTATTTACTCCGACCTTTCGTAGCGATTACTATCACCCTATTATTCTTATGCCTAATGCTGTGGGCTATGGAAATCTGTAGTGGTATTGAACAACTTCTGTGTTAGAACCACAACGTAGATTCTTTGCAAACCTGTTTTCTTCAATAAGTGTTATAAATTACTTTCTGGAAAAAAATGATTTATTCTTCAAGGCAAGCTTCTGTACAGACTGAAGCATGTCCTAGCATTTTCTTGAACTCAACCCAAACAGCCTTGGCTAACCCACACAATTACCTCTTGTTCTTTCACCTGTTTTGTATGGCTCCTCCTTCAGTGGACCCTCCTATGCTGTTTGCAGCCAAGTTTCGCATGTGTCCTCGTTGATTTCACAAGCATTCACTCAGCACCACCTATCTGTCAGGCACTGAGCTAGCTGGAGAGACCCAACAACAATGTAGATACCTTGCTGACTTTGCTTACTGTTCTGGGGAGACAACAGGTGTAAATAGATAATAAACAGTTCAATAACACCAAGGTGATTGCTGAGCTGCATTGTAAAGGATGGATAGCAGTTGCCAGCCAGACAGGGGCAGGGTGAAATGAGCTCTCTCTTACGGCAACAGTTAATCTAGAGAGTTTCATTCCAATGTTGGCTATGTTCAGATTTTGGAATGTGGCAGACTGTTTTTCCACAAAGCAGCCTATTTTGAAATGCTGTATATTTTCATCATCACCAAAGGAAATATCTTAAGTGTTGCTTTCGTATGCACAGCCCTTCAAATGATGGTATCAAGCCCAGACTTCTGAGCTCTATTAGAATTCCAGGGACACAGATGCCTCTGATGTCTCCTTCATAGCAGGCTTGCCCTCATTTCCCTTGCTGATTGGTATGCTAAAGGAAACACCTAATGGCTTTATGCTGGATTCCCCTGGGATGGAATAGACTCTCAGGGTTTGAAGTGTGACTTTGCATTGTACTTTTCTTCCAAATAATGCAGGGTCATCCCTGGGTGAAGGTTGTGAATATTTCACCTTGCAAGTGCTCTAGGCATGGGCATATGTAAGATGGAATAACAAGTAACTTCTTAAAAGAGCACATGTGTACCTCCTAATGGGGTTTTAATGGGAAAAACAGTGATCAATATGGTCATTCTTTCTTTTTTAATTTGTTTTAAGGTCATTTATTTTGAGAGAGAGAGAGACAGTATGAGCGGGCAGACAGAGAATTCCAAGCAGGTTCTGCATTGTCAGCACAGAGCCCAACGCGGGGCTCAAACTCACAAAACCATAAGATCATGACCTGAGCTGAAACCGTGAGTCGGACACTTAACCAACTGAGCCACCCAGGTGCCCCAGTATGGTCATTCTTAATCCCAATATATTAATATACTACTTCAAGGGAATCTGTAACATTTTCCATAATTCTTATATTTCTTCTCTATGATGGGATGTTTTCTGCCACTGAATAATGGCTCTGTGGGATGTGAACCTCGCGCTCCTACACATGCTCCAGCCAGCGCCACATTACAATAAATTGTTTCTTTCTCAAGACTAGATTAATGTGTAATTTTGCCCACTGCTTCAGCCTTAATATGCTGGGGGATACACACACGTACACGCATACATTAGAGATTATCATTCATGTACCAAGTTAAATTGTGTTAAAACCACCATATTGCTGCTGCTTAATGCCACCACCCGGATGCGGAACAGAGGAGACAGCCAGGCTGTTCAGTGACACACTGTTTTGACAGCGATAAAGTGTTCCTTATAGTTCTTTAAATCAACAGGAATCCCTGTCAGAGTTCCTTCAGTGGCTTTCTTTGTCACTGTTGAAGAAATACAAAATAACAAACTTCACTTCTCCTCTGCCCTGGCCCAAACAAGGAAAATGATTTATAAGGAGCACCCGGATCCACAGCTCTTAAGGAATGGAGTTAGTGCCTCCATCAAGGCCTGTCCCTCATTCCCCATCCATTCAATGCAGGCCATGACTTTCAAGTCACTTAATAAGCACATCTTCTTTTCCTTATATTGATTCAGCTAAGTAGAAGACGAGATCGTGCCGATTTAACAAGGTATTTATGACCGAATTTAAAATTCTGTTTGAAAGATCTCTGTAAATGACTGTTAATTATATCAATCCTGTACACACACAGATTTATCAACCAGTCTTCCATTACTCCATCCTCCTCATTTTCCTAGACAGCATGGTATTTCATCAGAGACTCAGCTTATAGACACTTTTTTGGAGAGAGTAAGAAACTAAGACTAGAAACAAAAAAAATGCATCAATAAAAATAACAGTACAAATAGTTTTTTAAAAAATGTCTAATATTTATTTATTGCTGAGACACAGAGAGAGACAGAGCACGGGCAGGGGAGGAGCAGAAAGAGAGAAGGAGATATAGAATCTGAAGTAGGCTCCAGGCTCTGAGCTGTCAGCACAAAGCCTGATGCGGGGCTCAAACCCACGAACCACAAGATCATGACCTGAGCCAAAGTCAGATGCTCAACTGACTGAGCCACGCAGGCACCACAACAGTACCAATATTTAAATTATACGGTTGGGAAAGCCCAGCTAGGGTTTTCTATTTGTTTTGGTTATTGAGATCCTACCACTGTAACTACTGTATCAAACAAGTTAGATGTTCATGATGCTACATGACTCACAGACGTAACCATCCGACATTGGCCAAGCACCATTAGGAGCAGGACATTCTAGCAGAAGCCCTGAGAGGTTTCTGGATCTGGATCTTTTATGTATTTATTGTTTCAATTTAGGACAACATTGCCAGTTATTACGTTGGGTGATTTATGAGCTTTCTTATATTTTCTGAGTGGATCATTCAACCTCATCTTGTTCCCAGGAGGTAAATCAAAAGCAGATGTTTTTATTTTAAGTGAGAACATTGAAGTAACCAAGGACTCCTTCCTTAGGTTCTATGCAATTCTGTGCATGATGTTACAAATGACTAGTAACTAAAGAAAAACTAAAGAAAAACTGGGTCACAGATGTGATTTTCTTGTTTTTCATCACTCTTTGCCTGTAAGCAACTCTCAGGCACACAGTGAATCAGCTGGTGGGCTGTGGTCAGTCTTCCTGAGCCAAGAGTGACTTCATGTATTACATACTTTTGAATCATGCGTCTCCATCAAAATCTTGAAGCAAACCAAGGGTGCGATCCAAGGTATCATTTACTGGCTCGACAAGGATCATGAACATATTTTGTCTATCCCATGGTTAAATAACCTGCAGTGGATTAGAGCCATTCTTACTTTCAGAATCAACCAGAGGTCACATCTACACAACTTGATATAGTAATAGAGCGACATAGAGCAGACTCCATTCATTTATCCCTGTCTTTGGTGGCATCACGCATTAACTTTGCAACTTCCTGTAAGCCACTTAACTTACACTCAACCTCCCTATGCTCTTCTGTATCGTGAAGAGTAACAGAGACCTTGAAGGAATGGTGTGAGGATTAAAATGAACTTTAAAATGGTCAACCAAACGGGGTTTTTGCAAAGTACCAGGACATGTCTGAATAGTCTATGAAAAAAAAAAAAAAACAAAAAACCTTGGAAATTGTGATTTGTGTATTCATAATATTACATGATTTCTTTTGTGATATTTATCAAAAGCCCTTTCTTGTGAAAGAAGCAAGGACATTTTCTTGTGCTTTCCTACTCCACGTTGGCCCAAAGAATAGCAAAAAAAAAATAGCAATTTCTTTGTTCCAAGTGGGAATGAGCTGAGCTATGTTATGGACATTTCAAATGCCTGGAGTGCTAAGTTGTTTGCCATGGTTTATCAAATGCTGAATGTGTTGCATTTTATGTCTGACATTTATAGAGTGCATATGTGACTGCTGACTTACCAAAACAACGATGTTTAAAATAGCGAGTAATGCTGTGCCAGAGATCAGGGCAAATAATTCAGATCCTCCTGTAGGAAAGAAAAAACCTGAAACATGTTTTCTGAACTTTATAAGAGAATAGAAATATTCCTTTTCCACCAGTATATTGTTAGCCTAAAATATTTCTTTGAGTCCAATTCTCTTTCTCCAGCCAAAAAGGGGGATACATGAATCAGATGTAAAATTATTTAACAGCGTTAGACAAGAAGTGGTATTTCTGAAACAGACCTAAAAAGTGTGCTACATGATGCCCATACTTTCAGATTTAAAGACAAGTGCCAGTCACTTTTCTATGTAAGGACAGTTTTTGAGTCTTCATATCCAGTATCACCATAATTTCATACAAGAAAGTTTACTTTAACATGAAAAGATTGAAAGAACACACTCTCCAGAAATAAAGAGCTACTCCTTAAACTAGAACTGTTTACCTTCAGGAAAACCTTAGCACATTGTTCTTACTTGTCTTGCTTCCCATAGACCAATAAAAACTCCCCTCAGCTGGCATTCAAAAGTTGTTGCCTTGCTGTACAGTAGACATGTCAGGTACTAAAACTAACGTGGAATTTTAGTGAAGAGAAGCTGAAATTCAGTAACTGGCCTGACTCTAAGAATGATCATTTCATGATTGCTAAATTCATCCCTCCTTCTGGGGATACCCCTCAGAGCACACACCTTGTGGACAGCAGATCAGAATGTCATCTTCAAGGCTCAAGGTCATCGTCCTGTTTCATTCCTGGAATAAAGGTGAGGAGCTTCTGCATAGTAGCTGGGAAAAACTATACAGGAAATTGACATTTCTCAAACCTGCAGTGAAGAGGTAGATGGAATGGCTTTTTCCCCCCAGCCCACATTATATCCTAAGTTTCTAAAAAGTTCTGCCTTGTTTCTGATCACTAAAGTAAATCTAAATCACTAGATTTAGCAAAGGCAGTTACCGGAAATTTAGACACTGGTGTAAATCTGAAGTTAGAGATTTCAGACCACCCGCTTCTCACCCTTTTGCTTGCAATGTGCCTACCCAAGATTAGATTCAGTAGATGTTCTGCAAGAAGCAAGAGCACTAGGGTTGCCTGATTTAGGAAACAAAAATAGAAGATGCTCATTCAATATGAATTTCAGATAAACAGTGGGTACTTTTTTTGGATCAGTATGTCCCAAATATTGCATGCATGTCCTATATTTTATCTGGCAACCTTCACGGGTATGGACCACCCCTCACCCCCTCAGTTCCTGGCCACCATAACAAATATGGAAAACAGAATAAGTCAGAATAAGTTTATTGCAGTGGAGACACATAAACTTTAAGATGGCCAGTTATTAGGACTTGAAGACAATTTGAAATGGAGATCTCCCTCAAAGGGATTATGTTAGGTTAGCCATTCAGATATACAAACAGAAAAATATGAGCAGACTGCTAAAGAAGGACTGTTAGAAGAACTTAGAGGAAGTCTGACTTATTGTGGCTCTTCTCCAGAGAATAATACTATAAAAATGCAAATTATAATTACTGGTAAGTATAGAAATTCCACTAAAGCACTTCTATAATCGAAGATGAGATTCCTGGATAATTTTGCCTAGGGAAGAAAGGCCAGTCATCTATCTGAATGTCTTTGGCTTGATTTTAAAGAGTTGGTTTGCTGTCAAGAATAAAAGGAGCCTGCCATAGACTCTTGGAAGCACCCAGCAGAACAAAGGCTCCCACTGATGGAGAAGAGCAAAAAGCTCTACTGTCTCAAGAGTCAGACGTAGAATTAAGAAGTGTAACAGGAAGCTACTACTTATGAAAGTTAGCCTCCTCTCTGACCAGTCTAATGGTTTTCTTAGTAATGGAAGTGACTGGTCTGTCAAAGATCCCTTGACAAACCCTGTGGCTTGCCTACAAGTTCTGGCTCCCCTTTATCCATCATGCTGCCTGTCTGTAGCCCTCGCTCATTGTCAAGTATACAAGCATGCAGAGTGACCCTGGCTTCACTGTTGGTTGGTTTGGTTTTTGTTCCAGCCCTATATGAGTATGGCATCCAAAGGTGATGCTGCTGTAGGTTCTATGAGCCATTCAGTGGGTCATACCTGTGAAAGGGGAAGAATATGTTTCACAACTTTCTAACTATGACAGCACATAAAGCATAAGCATGTCAATTACAATATATGACTGACAGTAAAGCAAGAAAATAAGCATATCATTATACTGGGGTAAAAACACATGTTTTGAGGGGGTGGGGAATGAGGACAAGTCTTTCTTGGCTTAGGGATTTATTTCCTCTGACAAACATTTGAGTGGTTAAACTGTGAGGTGACTGTGTGTGTGCATGTGTGCTCACACACATGTGTGCACATGCATTTGAGACTCAGTGGATACTATTAGTGGGAAAGAAACTATTTGCTTTTATTTAAATTAGTGGCCCATGCCAAAATGTCAGTAAGGAAGATTCAGAGTGTTTCTGAGTTTAGATGTCTGAGCAGAAACTGATTTTTTATATTTTGAGAAAATGTAAAAGTAATTATCATAATTACTCATACTACTATGCCCCATAGAAAAGAACTTTCAAGTGGGATCAATATGTTCCTCATTGAATCTGATTGAGAACATTCCAGTCAGGATCATCTTTATGCCCCTTTGCAACAAGGAGAATTAAACAGGACAGAATATGATGGATCAAAGTCAGGACCATTTCTTGAGTCACATATAAATATTTCACAAGAGCTAATCTCCTTGTGATTATTTATACTATTATATATTATTCTCTCCATCAGTGTTTCACTCTGTCCTATGGGCCTTATTTTCACAGTTGGTTGATTTTATTGATCATCTTCCCAGTTCCCATTATAAGAGGTTGAGAGTTAGTGGGGGGGAAAAGGTGGTTTCACAAGGTCAGAGTGGATCACACATCTGTGATAAAGCTAAGAGCTTGCACTGCTAGTTGGTGTCTACAAATGTTAGCACTTTTTAGACACTAGGTAAAGGAGAGGAAAACCACTTTTACAATTATTTTATGGGGTCAGTGTATTCTCCTTGTGTGTTTTCTTTAAGCTTTTGACTTAAAATTGCATAAGAGAATACATCATTATTTTTTAAAGGCCTGCATCATTTAAAAGCAAATACTCACCACAGAGTTCATGTGTATTTTAATTTTTCTAGCCACGGTAGGTTTACCCTCTTGGTCATTTGTGTTAGTTTCCCACTGATACTGCAGCAAATGATCACCAAGTTAGTGGCTTAAAACAACACGAATTTATTATCTTACAGTTCTGGGAATCAAAAGTCTAGAATGGGTCAGTAGGGCTGTGTTGCTTCTGGAGGCCCTAGGGAAGGATTTCCTTGCCTACTCCACCTTCTAGAGGCTGTTTGTGTTCCGTGGGGCATGGCCCTTCTTCCATCTTCAAAGTCCCCAGCATAGCATCTTCGAGCCTCTCTCTCTGGCTCATACACTCTTGCCTCAGTCTTGTAAGAACCCTGATTATTATATTCATTCCACCCAGATAATTCAGGATAATCATTGCATCTGAATATCCTTAACTTAATCATATCTGCAAAATCCCTTTCACCATGTAAGGTGACATTCGTAGTTTCCAGGAATTTGGGTGTAGGCATCTTCGAGAAGCCATTATTCTACCTGCCACACCATTTTCCTAAACAATTCTAAAAGCTATAATGTACACTATTGAGGACTGCTGTCCTACATTTAATTTTATTCCTTTCATACAATATAGTTTTAAATACATCCTATAGACTATTTTACTTGTACTTACCTATTATGGTTTAAGACATTGAATATCTTAAAATATAAAATTTAGAACACCTAAACATGTTATGAACATGTTATGAAACACCCAGTATTTAAGTGGCTGTAAGGACTTGCCATGTCCCACATTATCAAGAAGTTCCCCATTTTGCCAGCTAGGATATTTATACCTTGGCTCTTTCTCTTTACTTAAGGAATTTGTTTTTCCTTAATCATTATGTAGGTTCTTTACAAGTTTCTAGGAAGTCTTACTGTTTAAACCTTGTGATGATGAAGATATTGTAGGTCATTTGATTTTGTTTAAAATCATCCTTTTCCTTGATATTTCCCTTCCTGTCTCCTCAGATAATGACTCTAATGCCCTACTTGTAAAACAAACAAACAAACAAACAAACAAAACAAAACAAAAACTTGGTGGTAGTCCTCTTAAGAGACTGACAATTCTTTTTTCAGCTTTGATGCAAAATGTCAAGGTCAAGTTTATTTAACATGTACTCATTACAGACAAGTTCAAATTAGCTGCTTGGATTTATCTCTTTAATTCAGCATACATTTAGAAGTGATTTAACATGAGCACCTAAAATATAGCTACCATGTCATTTCAACATTTTTCTGTATTGCTTAGGGTATGTACTTCTTTTCCTGTTGTGGTATTTCTATTTTTTTTTTAATGTTTATTTATTTTGAGAGAGAGACAGTGAGGGGAGGGGAGGGGCTGAGACAGAAAGGGGGAGAGAGAATCCCACGCAGGCCCCACGGTGTCAGTGCAGAGCCCCACACAGGGCTCAATCTCACGAACTGTGAGATCGTGATCTGAGCTGAAATCGAAAAAGTTGGATGCTTAACCTACTGAGCCAGCCAGGCATCCCTAGAGTATGTTGTGGTGTCTCTTAAGCCTTGTTCTGGTGTGGTGTGATATACACTAAACAGAAAATGACCTTGCACAGATCTGGGTGTGAATTTCTGGCCGGTCACTTACCATCTGTGGATAAGTTAAACTGTAAGTCTGACTTCCTTTTCTTAAACAGTATTAATACTGCTTACTCCATAAGGTTGTTGTAAAGATTGAATAAAATGATGTATGAAATATTTAACACGGTGCACAGGGAGTACTATGGAATGTAGTGGTGGCTGTTATAATTAATAATTATATTAATTTGTTAGGGTAACCTAGGTGGCTCAGTTGGTTAAGTGTCCGACTTCAGCTTAGGTCATGATCTCGCGGTCCGTGAGTTCAAGTCCCGCGTCGGGCTCTATGCTGACAGCTTGGAGCCTGCAGCCTGCTTCGGATTCTGTCACTCCCTCTCTCTCTGCTCCTCCCCCACTCACACTCTGCCTCTCTCTGTCTCTCAAAAATGAATACACGTTTTGGGGCGCCTGGGTGGCGCAGTCGGTTAAGCGTCCGACTTCAGCCAGGTCACGATCTCGCGGTCCGTGAGTTCGAGCCCCGCGTCAGGCTCTGGGCTGATGGCTCGGAGCCTGGAGCCTGTTTCTGATTCTGTGTCTCCCTCTCTCTCTGGCCCTCCCCCGTTCATGCTCTGTCTCTCTCTGTCCCAAAAATAAAAAAAAAAAAGTTGAAAAAAAAAAAAAACACGGAAGTTTTAAGTTCTAATACAGATAATAGTAGACAGAACCACTGAACTGCTGGTGCTTCTCAACCCATTTGTTTTCCCTGTTAAAAAAAAAAAAAATTGAAACTAATCATTTGGGGCCATTTATTTCAATTAGCCAGGCATAGGTAAATAAGAGAATCTGTCAGTAAAACATGATCAGCTTTTTCTTTGTTTGCTGGTGAAAACAACAAAGGGAAAGATAAGTAGTATCACTACTGAACATTGTAGGGTTTTTTGGATTGTTACACTGATAAAAAAGAAAAGTCTTAAAAATAGAACATTGGTGCAGTTTGACATTGTAAATTCACATTTTGAGGCTCCTTCAGCACTGCCACATACGAAATAGAGGAGATTAAAAAGAAATAGCCACTTTGAAAAAAAAAAAAAGATGAATAGCTGCAAAGTCAGAAATACACAGAGTCTCAGAATTAGCAGGTAGGAAGCTGCTGGTGTGCTGGGCTACAGGTCTGGAGAGAATAGTTTGGATTCTGTGCTGTAACAGTATACCCCAGACAAAGTAGGAGACCAGAGCCACATTCACTGCCTGGAACCAAGGCTTCTCTGCCCAAGCAATAAGTCTACAAACAAGCTGTGACCAACTTTCCCTGGGGCAGTGATTTATCAGAATCTGCATTCCTAGAGAGGCAAAAAAGAACAGACGTAACTTCCCACCCAAGACCTGCGGCCAGCCACCCACTAGCTTGGGACCGGCTCCACGATATCCAGAATGGCACCCAGGACAGGAGCTTCGGACCATCAGCTGAAGTTCTGGTTGCCTCAGGGGCTGGTAGGGGAAACAGTAAAACTATATGTGGGGAGAAGGGGCCAAGGCAGTGAGAGGAGAAGAAATTAAAATTTCACACTTGAGAAGAATGTACACACCAAAGTTCTACAATATATGATACAACCAAAAAATAAAACAAAATAGTTGGCAGTTGAAGTCATTCTAAATGAAATAAAATAACAGGACAATTTGAAAGTGACTTTAAAATAACTATGTTTATGATATTCAAAAGAAAGAGGAAGGAATCAGAAAAAAGAACAAGATGTTACAAAACAAAACCAAAACTATAAGAAAAGATGAGATAACTAGAGGGGAAAATAACTTTGGAAGTGAAAAAAATATTGTCTTTGAAATGCGTTCAGTTGATAGAATAAACTCTAGACTGGGCATAGTCAAAAACAGAAATTAACTGTAAGAGAATGAGAAATTCACCCATAATATAGTACAGAGAGATAAAGAATATGAAGGAGCAGCTGTACCTGGAAGATAGACTGAGAGGCTTGAAGACTCAGATGAGAATACCTCCAAGTGCCACAGCTGAAAATTAAAGCTGTACCTAGACAAAAATAGGATGAAGCAGCAAAACATTGAGAACAAAGAGAAAATCTTAAAAGATACTAAAACCAAAAGTTTCCTACAAGGGAAAGACAAACTGATGACTTGTCATCAGCAACAAGAGATGCCAGAAGTCAATAAATAAATGTCAATCTGGAATTCCATACCCAGCTAGACTGTAATACAGAAGTAAGAGGAAAAGACATCTTTTCAGACAAAGATTATTTGCCACCTCCCGACCCTTGCTGAAAGAGCTACTAAATGAAGCACTTGAACATGAAGCAAGATGAACCCAAAGTTCATCTAGAAGATGAAGAAGACTAGAGTTTAAGAAACAACAGTGATCACAAATGTGATAAAAACACATTGCCAAACTTAATTACCTGATGATTATTTTTAAGTTACCTTGGATATTTCCTTAAACTGGAGCTAAAATTCTAGACATAATTAACCAAATACATGCTGTGTGTTCAGTGGATAGCTGTACTGCTGTCTGTTCTGTGAGAGAATTACTGAGTTAATTCAACTTTGATAGGAAAAAAATCAAAGACTTTTGGTTAGACTTCTGGTTTTCCTAAGCAGGGTCAGGCCTGGTTACTACTTGGATGGGAGACTTCTGGTTTTAAGTTGACAGAATATAAAAGGTGTTTTCTACTCTTCTTTTGAATATTATTCAAAATCTAGGAGAATGTAGGAATGCAAACTGTCTCGGATGGGATGCATACCTGTCTCTCATAACAAACCCATAGATGTGGGGAAGGGCCGACAAACACAGTAAAGGTCAAGGTAGATCTCAAGAGAGAGTTCTCATAGCTGTAGTCTCAGACAGAGCCAAAAGCCAGCAGAATGAAATGATTCAAAGTAATCCCTTTGGATCCAATAATCCCTTCTTTGAAGCAATGAGCAAATGCCAGGAAAGCTCTGGGAGTTTGATGGACTCCATTTGGCATGATGCCTAGACAGACGGGCAAAGAGCTGAACAAAGAATCACACAGTCAAAGCCATGTTTGCAGGAATCAATCTGTTGATGGGGGAAGAA
This sequence comes from Neofelis nebulosa, assembly GCF_028018385.1. Lineage (NCBI taxonomy): Eukaryota > Metazoa > Chordata > Mammalia > Carnivora > Felidae > Neofelis > Neofelis nebulosa. The sequence continues at coordinate 75,819,299 of NC_080788.1, read as the reverse complement.
AGAAGCTGATTTTTTTTTTTTAATATATGAAATTTACTGTCAAATTGGTTTCCATACAACACCCAGTGCTCATCCCAAAAGGTGCCCTCCTCAATACCCATCACCCACCCTGCCCTCCCTCCCACCCCCCTCAACCCTCAGTTTGTTCTCAGTTTTTAACAGTCTCTTATGCTTTGGCTCTCTCCCACTCTAACCTGAAAGAAGCTGATTCTACACAACCCTGTGGTACAGATCTCATTTGAGAGAAGTAAAGTTACGCTCAAGAGGCCTCTGTCACATACATAACCCTGTATGTTCCTGGGAATGTGATCCTGTTCCCTCCTCGGTAATGTGAACCTTCTGCAAATGTCTGCTTAGCAAGTGATCACCTTGTTTTCAAAATGGTGATCCCAACCAAACCGGCATAGGTGGTTCCATTACTTACTACATATGTGTCCTCGCACAATTCATAACCTTCCTAAGTCATGGCTTCCGTTTTTGTAAAATAAGTTAACAGTTCTCCCCATATAACACTGTGGGTAGGATTCAATAACAATACAGGCAAAACATTAGCACGCTATCCACTACATGATAAAGAGCCTGGCAGGCTAGGCATTTATCTATGAGATAGAATTCCTAGGGCGGAGCACTGACTTGCCTTCCTTTTCTTCTTCCTCTCTGAAAATTAGTGATTATGATCACAGATTCGAGAGCAAGAATGCCTGGGTTTGAATCCTTTCTCTCTCACTTACTAGACTGAGGATCTTGCCCAAATTATTTATCTGGCCCTCAGTTTCCCCATCTGTGAAGTGTGGATAATAATAGTACCTACCTCACAAAATTGTTGTGAAGAGTAATTAGTTAATTCTTGTAGAACATGATGAATAGTGTCAGGCACAAAGGATTCAGTATACATTAACTACTAGTACTTTTTATTTTTCAAGAATTACAAGTCACACCATAGATATGAGTACCACACTTCTTACATGTTTAAAAATAGTCACCTTCTTGGGGCGCCTGGGTGGCGCAGTCGGTTAAGCGTCCGACTTCAGCCAGGTCACGATCTCGCGGTCCGTGAGTTCGAGCCCCGCGTCAGGCTCTGGGCTGATGGCTCGGAGCCTGGAGCCTGTTTCCGATTCTGTGTCTCCCTCTCTCTCTGCCCCTCCCCCGTTCATGCTCTGTCTCTCTCTGTCCCAAAAATAAAAAAAAAATAAAAAACGTTGAAAAAAAAAAATTTAAAAAAAAAAAAAAAAAATAGTCACCTTCTCAGGAAATGTGATTCTTTAAACATAGAGCCAAACATTGATTTTTTTTTTTTGAGGGGGTCGGGAGCAGGGCATAAAACCCAGGGTATAGATCATATATTCCAAGTTTTGATTTATTTAGATCGTGAGCAAAATTATCTTTTGCCCATGGTTAGTTATTTAAGGTAGATCAACACCATGTGTTCAATAAATTGGTTGTGTGCGGGTACAAGCCAGTTGTGATAAGTTATTAATTATGACCCTAGAGCAGAGGCTCACAGACTGCAGCTCTCAGGCCATATACAGATTTTTGTATATAAATAAAGTTTTATTGAAACACAACCACTCCTGTTCTTTTATATTTTGCCTATGGCTGCGTTTATGATACAACCACAGAGTTGAGTAGTTGTACCAGAAACATTATGGCTCAAAAAGCCTAAAATATTTCCTATTTGCTCCTTTACAGAAACAGTTTGCTGACTCCTGCCCTAGAGTAATAGCTTTTCCCTAGGTCTTTCACTGGTCAGAAACAGCATTTTTAGGTATGTTTAATAATGGACTTTAGTGTACTTTGAAAGTATAGAGTATAATATAATTAGAAATGGGTAATGATGTAGTTCCCATCTCCCATAATTTTTTTGTCATTACATAAAAAGCCATTCACCTAAAATGAGATGCTAGGTAATCCCACTCCTTTCCCTTAGTTTGGCAAATGTCAGTTTTAGGACTAACTGCCGATCCTTTTGTTAAGGGATGTTGTCCAGGCCAATATGTCTAAAATTAGAGAACAGAACAGAAGGAGGGCAGACAGGGACAGACAATGCAACTTTCACTCATAATCATAGAACTCAAGTCCCTGTGGGGTTGCTTGGCCAGGTTCCCAGTTGAGAAGAGAGATCTCTGTAATGTTTTCAACCTTCTTTTTCAAAGCCTGTTGGACTTAGATGATCTGGGCTGTCTTTTTCTTTTCTTGTTAGATGTTTTTGTTTCATCTTCTTTGGACTCACTTTTTCATCACAGCCTATAGAAGGCATCAGTACTTAAGTGTTGGGAGTTTTAAAATGGGAATGAAGTACTAGGAACTAAATAAGGGAGGGCATTTGAGTTGTCTATGTATGTGTTTATGCTCAAACTCACTTTTTCCCCCTCAGTATACTTCTGGAAGGAATTCGATGCTAGGTATTTTATCATAAGACATGGAAGGGCCCTCAAATATATTGGCCTTTTTTTTTCCTTCAGTTTATTAGTAAATGTATTTTCTAAAAATCCATCCTACAGATATGTTTTTGTTTTTGTTTTTGTTTTTTACATCTTCAAATCTTTAAAAATGAACAGAAAACAGAAGCTTACCTTGATACAGGCTTAGTCAGCCAAAGTTAGCTTTTAAAGAGTTAAGGTCAACCAGAAGAAATTCTGTCTCGGCCACCGCCATACGGTGACCCTCCACCAGCACTGGATGATCTTCTCAAGTCTTTTCTTAGGAACGGAGTCCGTGAAGATAGCTGCAGAGAAAGACAAGTGAAGCTACAGCATGGAGCTCATATTGCCACTTCTCTGAGTAAGGCACCTCCTCAGTTGCCATTTGCCAGAGTGATGGCAAAAGAATAGACGTCCTTTGGGCTTTATGCTCTCCCCTCTCAGGAGCTCTGGGGCTCGATGGGCGTGTGTGCCATTAGCTGGTAAGGAGGAATCTGGGAGCAGCAGGTTTCTAGCTTCTCAGAGTAACCAAACCCACCAGCGTAGCAGACATCCTGCTCGATTCCATGACTACAGACCACAACAAATATGGGTGATCCTCATTTGAACAGGCAGTGAAGCTCTCAGTTGGAAAACCAAGTCCAGATCTTTGATCAGAATGTAATAAGAAAGATTATTTTTGGTTGCCAAACCCCAAGAGATCATTAGCTGTTGCTCTTCCTTTTTTCTTCCTGTTTCCAGACACCCTCAGCCCACCCGCTCATCTCTAATGCCTGCACTCCCTAGAGGTGGCCTAGTGTTTCTGGCAGACCCCACGGGTAGGGAAGTCCTAGGTAAAGACGCTCATTGACAGCTAGTCATGTTAGAGCAGTAGCCTAGACCTCTTTGATTAATGGCAGTATGTTTCCTCCTTACTTGGTGTCTTTGTACTTAATTTTACAGATAAGTTCTGTGCTAGCCCTCACTGAAATGAGCACAAGTCCCCATGGAGAACTCTGGGGGACTGTGCTGGTAGGTATTCATTCTACTTGGACTCAGCCCCAAAGTCCTGGGGACTGATACTTCCAACCTGCTCACGCAGTGCCTCCTGCCCAGCACCCCCAAAGCCACAAAAGAACTTTTGCTGCCTTTTTGTCTTGCTTTTAACCAAAGTGTATGTGTGGGAGAACTTAGCATGTGATTATGCCGCTAGAAAGTACTGTTAGTGATAAAATATCAGACTCCACCTAATGTATGTGCATCTCTGTTCCTGAGCTTAAACGGAAAGAGGTGATAGTCTGCTTTCCTCCAAAAGCATACATTCAAATAATTTTTAACTTAAAAATTTTAAACTATTTAACATTATAAGGGTCTGGTGGCCTCTAAGATTTGGGTAGTTCGCAGGCTGCTTTTTATCTTTAAGAATACTAAATTCCTCTATGTTCTCCAGAGCTTAGGATGTTTTTCCTATTTTCCAGCTTCCCTCCTGTTTCATCTCCTTGTTTTAGATCATTTGTGTCAAGTTACTCTTTATTCAAAATAAGCAAAGCATTCAATTATCCACAAAAGAAGGAATAGAAAAAATTGTCATGCCATATATTCCCTGTAACCTTTAATAATTATGTCCATATCAGCTAACATACGAATTAAAATATGCATGTTCTCGATGTCTTCTAATCCACAAAAGGAAATGATTACTACATTTTGTCAAACTAATGCCAATATGATGACAATGTTAAAACATTCAGCTTGCAGCTGGTAAAGCTTTAATTATAGCTTCTTCTTACAGTGAAAGTGCTTAATTAGACTCGTAAGATTTGACTTGAAGATAGATTTTTTTTTTCTGAAGACTTAAAGAATTAAGAAAAATACTTTTTTCCATTCATCTTCCGTTTTCACTCGTTGACCTTTAGCCATACCTCCACCCTACTTCTTCCCCATTACAAAAACTATTATAAGGGAAACTCAGCGGGTCAGTTAATGGATACCCTTTTGACTGGTTATTAGCTTTCATTTCTGAGTTGTGAGTTTTCAAAATGCTATTTACCTTCAGAATTTTGAGCAGATCAAGTGAAATAAGTCATACAGAGAAAGACAGATACCGTATGTTTTCACTCTTTGTGGATCCTGAAAAACTTGACAGAAGACCATGGGGGAGGGGAAGGGGGGAAAAAAAGTTACAGAGGGAAGGAGGCAAACCATAAGAGACTCTTAAAGACTGAGAATAAACTGAGGGTTGATGGGGGTGGAAGGGAGGGGAAAGTGGGTGATGATGGGCTTGAGGAGGGCACCTGTTGGGATGAGCACTGGGTGTTGTATGGAAACCAATTTGACAATAAATTTCATTTAAAAAAAGAATTTTGAGCAGATCTTCAGTGCAAAATAAATACTTTGTATTTACAAAGCCCCTTTCTGTACTGAATTGAATGATGCCAATATTAAAGGCACGTTGCCAATCATCGTATTAAAACTCATCGGAGAGCAAAGTTAGGGTATGATTTCATACATATATTCGAGGTTGTCACTTACTAAAAGGAAGCAAGAGGACTGCTGTGGGCTTTCCCAGGTAGAAGTGAAGAGTGGAGGCGATAGTCATGATGAATGCAATATGTGGTCTCACTTGTACAACACAGTATTTCTTACCTGGCTGCCATGTTTTTTGAGTTTGCCAGTGGGTACACTTTTAATTAGAAGGCAACAAGGGAATGGGCATTTGCATCCACACTGCACAAGAGAGAAAAATGACACTATGGATGTTGTTACTTGGAGCAGCTACAGTTACACGGTCAAGGCAGAAAGTGAGATTTTTAATAACAGTATTTATGTTAGTATATGAATCTATAAAGTCTATGCTTTCATATTTTAAACCGTAAATTAGCTTTGTTAATGCATATCTTGCAATAACATCTACTTTTTTTGTTCTTAGTGTAGAACTGAAAAAAAACTTTCTAAAAATAAAATTTAGTGTTTTTTAATTAGATAATGTTATGGACAGCATGCTTCTGTTCCCCATAACTCCTGTTGAAACCCCAACCTCCAGTGGGATTAGATTAGGAAGTGGGGGCCTTTGGGAGGTAATTAGATCTCGAGAATAGAGACTTTGTGATGCGATCAGCATCCTTCTCAGAAGAGTTTGTTCTGTGCCATGTGAGGATATAGCAAGAAGATGGCCGTCTGCTTCCCAAGAAGAGAACTCTCACCAGAACCCAACCAGGCTGACCCCCTGGTTTCAGACTTCCCAGCCTCCAGAATTGTGAGAGATAAATTTTTATTGCTTAGCCACCCAGTTTATGGTATTTTTGTTACAGCAACCTGAGCTAAACAAATGCTCTGTTCGTGTTTTCTTCTAAAACAATAATTTAAAAGCCCTAAAGGGGCTGACTTCATTCAGTACATGCTTATACAATGCATTTATGAATTCCACTCCTCTCACCCTCATACACAAAAATAGTATCATTGACTTGATTTATTTTAGTTAAAACATTTTCAAGGCCTTCTAAATCTGGGCACTTTCCTCAGAATAGGTTGCATATGTGAACATCATCCCTTTTATTAGTCAGAACAACGCTTGGTTATGCTGCAGTAACTAACACACCTCAGACTCTCAGAGGCTTAACAAATGAGACACTGTCTCTCGCTCCAGCAAGGTCTGTGAATTCAGTGCCTCTCTAGAGCAGCTTCTAATTGGTGACTCAGGGACCCAATTTGCTCATATCTTGTTGGTCCTCTATTTCAAGAGGCACTTTAGAGTCAAACTCCATAAGGGAAAAGAAAGCTGGAAGGCCACCCAGGGCAGAACTCAGCACAGAAGTGACACTCATTGCCTCTGCTTACAGCCCACTGACCATATTACCAAACTAACTGCAAGAAAGGCTAGAAGATAGATGCTTTCTATGTATCCACGAAGAAGAAAAAGGAAACACAATTTTGTGAACACCTGCCATTACTTCCACCAAACCCTTTGTTCCTATCGTGGAGAAAAACGCTTAAGAATAATTTTTTGAATTTCATAATTTCAAATCACATAACGTGAATGTGATCTTACAGTAAGTTATCAACCCAAAGACTCTCTCTTCTCTTTAGAAATCCATCATACGTTGTCTGCAAATAAATCATCTTAAGCCCTTCTCCCTCACCCAAGCTAAAGTGTTCCCTTGATGTCTCTTGAAACTTGGCTTTTTCATTCCCATCTTCACCATTTTAGCTGAGATTTTTGTAAACTTCTCCTGGAATATTTGCAACAGTCTACTCAGTAGTCACCTCATTCTTTTCATCAGTCCCACCCTCACCAGATCACCATTATTTCTTCAGCACTGTGTGATCTCTCCCCCCTATAAATTCCAAGGAGCATTAGCATCTATATCACTCTCTTAAGAGTCACCAAAAAAAAAAAAAAAAAGTCAGGATTATTCATTGCCCAATAAATAAGAATCCCTCCCACAAGAAGTAAATGGTTTATATTGCCACTTGGAAAACCCAATGAATGAAATACAAAAATATTTTTAAATTGACAGAAACCTTCATATTTTATATGTGATTCTGTGAACATTTTAACCTGTATGTTGGCTCAGGACGGAATATACTCAAAGTTTGTTCTTCCAAATTGAGTTTTCAATGCTTAATCCTTTTTAAAAGTGTGGTATTTAAACAGAGGAGGTGTGAAAAACAGGCCTTCCTTCATATTCTAAGTAGAGTAAACACAGGAAGAAGCAAAATCTGTTTTGGTTTTCACTCACTTCGTGTGTCATCTTATTCCCACCAGCATCATAACAATTTTTGGAAATAGTGCTATTTCTATAGAAACTAAAATTTTCCACATTAATCAAATATCCTGAACTTGTATTTTGTACATGTTTATATCTTTGACAGATTTGTTTTTCAAACCCCCAACAATTTAGAAAAATGGTGTATAATTGGAATTTTCTTTCAGTATGTCCGGAAGTTGATCCTTTCTGTGTGCTAATTAGAATAACACGACCCAAGATGAATGCCAATGCAAAAAAAGTTTTAGGCATAAATAGTAACTTCATCACATCTTTATAAAACCAAAAACATCCTCCATTCTTTATCAATGTACTATTCATTCAACAAGCATCTATTGAACACCTACTAAGTGATAAACATCATGCCTGGAGATGCTAAAAAATAAAGGGGCTACCCTGTGATCAAGAGGCTCCTAGTTTAATGAGGTACACAGATAAACAGACCAATAGTTTTGGTGCATTATAGTAAAAGCTTCATTAGAGAAATGCGAGGGATGCTATGGGATAGCACTCAGCCTCAGGGAGTCATTACCTGATTCCTGGAGGAGAAACTATGGCTTAGTTGTCAAGCTGTTGGGTAGGAAGAGACATCATATAATGTGAATTACACAGACATCATGGGAATGCCATTCTCTTATCCGAGGTATAACTATGTCACAACAAGCTGGGACAGATGAAAATCCACTCTTGGTACATTTCACCTCACAAGGTATACCATTCAGAGACTTCAGAAACTCACAGTACTAAAAAGAATAGTGATTTTGTAGTCAACTAGACCTGAATTTCAAATCAAAATTCCGTCATGACTAGCAGAATCATCGTAGGTGAGTTTCTGAGTCATCAGTTTTAGGAGAGGAATAATAGGGTGTATTCTTAAAGGGTATCCATTAAGATGGATAGGATAGTAGATATAAAGCATTTAGCACAAGTTCCTGGCATGTGGTAGGCACTTAGCAAATCATCGTCCATAGTATAAATCATGGTTTCATAGTATAAATGAAAATGGGTTGCATTTGCACTTGTGACTTTGATAGTGAACATTCAGGTCCACAGTTGATTGAGCATTCTTTCCTTCGATTTGTATCTGGTTAATATGCATTGAAATGTTGGTGTTTTATAATACTGTTGGATGGTGACTGATGGTGACTGTACTTATTGTGGTGAGCACTGAGTAATGTATAGAATTGTCGAATCACTATGTTGTATGCCTGAAAGGAATATAACATTGTATGTCAAATACACTTCAGTTAAAAAGTGATGCAGTGTGGATCAACTCCTGTATGTAACTGATAGTAATTTGATTCGGTTGATGATAATTGTAATGGATTTTAATGATCAAGTGGCAGTTTTCAGGTTATCCTTCTTAGGAACTAAAATATGTCATAGGAATTCATTAGTAATCAAACAAAATTCGTTAAGATTATAGAGTGACTAATAGTCATGAAACCCTTTGGGACTTCATATCAATTTCAAAATTACATATGATACCAGAGAGATGGTAAAAATCCCCCTATGACTATCAGCCTGAACAGAAATTGTCCTTGACATGTGTTAGCACAGCTGCTCATTAATCACCATACTCCCAGTCTGTGAGGTGAGATTCTCAGTTTTGCATTCACCAAATTAAGACAAATTAAAGGACTCTCAAGTTCATGTAGATGCTAGTATGGGACAGAATCATAAAGAGAAGCTTTAGTTCAATGAACTGTATGCTGAATTCTGTTGCCCTTGATAACAGTGTCTGAAACATAATTGACCCAATCTTTAAATTTTTCAGATGCCAATATCATAAAAGGAAATAGCTCAAGGCCGCAGACTGATTTGATTCTCTTTATTAGCTCCTAAATAATAGGATTTAACTATAGCAATAATGACGTAGTCGAGTAGTAAAGTGACCTCGATGACTATAATAGAAGGTTTTTGTTATACTCATAGTATTTCACCTAAAATTTAGAATCACTATTCTCTTTTTCTTGGGAAGTTCATCTGTTTCATTTCTCCTGCTCAAGATAAGTTTCCTGCACATCATCATTTGCTGCTAAGTCACATTGCCAGTTTAAGGACTAAACTGTCAGACAGAAGAGCATTCAGTAATTGAAAGTTTTCTTCATAATTCTTCAGTCTTTTAAACCACATAAACTGACCACGTAAGATACCCTTGATGGTATGTTTATACTCTTCCTTGAAATGTATGATATTTCCCTTGGATTTTATTACAAGGAGTTAGTAAAAGTTGGGTAGTGTTGTATTTTGAAATACATACTCGCTGGGGTGAAGTTCCCTAAAAGGTAAGGGTAACCCTTTCCTAAGGGGAGATGAGTATAGATCGTTACAAGGAAATCAATTACCAGATTCTCCATTTCCATACGTGTTTCTGAAATGTTGAAGACCATAAAACCTCATTGAGCCCCAAGTCGGCAAACATGGCCTCTCGGGCCAGCTCTGCTATTACCTGGAATGTAACCTCGAGAAAATCCTTTCACTTACCCTCTGACCACACGTCTCTCCAAGGAACTAGATGATCCCTAAATTGTTGTCCAATGTAAGGCAATGAAGTATTTGCTTATTTTACATGAGGAAGTCATACTAAATTCCCTAACAGCCTGATCACTTAACAGCAATAGATTTGAGACACAGTTTGAATTCGTTTGAAGTAAAACATCTCTAAGGAGCTATTTGGGCTGGACACGTGCTAAATGTGGAGTACATATTTTCTTGAGTCAAAGAACACAATAAATTCATTTTTGTTCACTGTAAAGGATATTCGAGTTCAGACCTCATTCTTTATTCTTAGAGCCTCAAATATTAATCTTTTATTGTCTTAATCCAAAATCATTTTATTTTCCATCCTGTGTTAGTAAATTAGCTTTGATGAGCTCTTTCTCCTTGGTGATCTTTCTCTATATTTTTTGCTCTTTATATTCTTAATTCCAATTTGTAAATATGTGTTTATTTTCATATAGTAGCCCCAGCCACATAATGCATGTGATATATGGGTCTGGTACTCTCCTTGGCACCAAGAATACATGTGGGGAGGATACAGCCAAGGAGTTTAAGAAATTTCCGGGGCCCCTGAGTAGCTTAGTCGGTTGAGCGTTGGACTTCAGTTCAAGTCATGATCTCGTGGTTTGTGGGTTTAAGCCCTGCATCAAGCTCTGTGCTGACAGCTCAGAGCCTGGAGCCTGCTTCAGATTCTGTGTCTCCCTCTCTCTCTGCCCCTCCCCTGCTCATGCTCTGTCTCTCTCTCTCTCTCTCTCTCTCTCTCTCTCTCTCTCTCAAAAATAAATAAACATTTTAGAAAATTAAAAAAAAAAAAGAAAAAGAAATTTCACAGCCTGATTGACTAAACAGACACTTAAACCAATAATTATATTGTGTTAATATAGGGAGAGAGACATGTTAAAGTGGTAGGGTAGCATGAAGTAGGGAGCACAACCTTCTGTTTAATCTTGATGAAGACTGATTTATCTACTCTGCTTGCTTGTGCTTTTGGTGTCACACCTAAGAAACCATTGCCTAATCTTAGATCATGATTTATGCCTATGTTTTCTCTAAGAATTTTATAGTTTGTTTTTTTGATTTAATTTTTATTTATTTTTGAGAGACAGAGCACAAGCAGGGGAAAGGCAGAGAGATGAGACACAGAATCCGAAACAGGCTCCAGGCTCTGAGCAGTCAGCACAGAGCCCAATGTGGGGCTCAAGCTCATGAACTGTGAGATCATGACCTGAGCCAAAGTTGGACACTTAACCAACTGAGCCTCCCCCTAAGAGTTTTATAGTTTAAGCTCTCATGTTTAGGTCTTTGACCCATTTTCAGTTAAAATTGTATATGGTGTGAGGTAGGGTCCAACTTCATTCTTTCACATGGGATCTCTAGTTGTCCCAGTACCATTTGATGAAGACTCTTCTTTCCCCAGCGAATGATCTTGGGAATCTTGTAGCCACCTTTTTGATATATTGTCCTGACTTAACTTCAACTGTGTCAAATTAATCTTGGTTTTTCTGCTGCCTCTCAGGCTTTCTCCTCAGTGTCCTTTACAGGTACCTTTATGTTTACCTCATTCTAAATGTTAACATTCTTAGAAGTAGAATTTGCAAACCCCTTTCTTCTCTTTCTCTTTAGCATTGCTCCTGAGGTAGGCTTACCCATTCCCATTCTCTCTCTATGCTGATGACCTAAAATTTTTTTATATATTTTTTTAATGTTTTTATTTATTTTTGAGAGAAAGAGTGCGAGCTGGGGAGGGGCAGAGAGAAAGAGGATCCTAAGTGGGCTCTGTGCTGACAGAAGCAAGCCCGATGCAGGACTTCAACTCCCGAACCATGAGATCATGACCTGAGCCAAAGTCGGACACTCAACCAACTGAGCCACCCAGGCGCCCCGATGACGTTATCTCCATCCCAAACTTCTCTGTGGAGCTTCATACAAAAATATCTATTTGCCTTATTGACTTCACCTGGATGACTCACAGACAGCTTAAGCATAACATTCTCCAAAATGAAATACTTCTCATATGTGCTCACCTTCCAAAGAAATTTGTTCTTCTGACTGATTGTTCTGTCTTGTCAATTGCACCACTATATACCTATTTGCTCAAGTCAAAAAGCCTGGGATTTGCTTGATCTCCTTCCTTTTGCCTCATCTCCCATATTCAGACGTATCGGTATATATCTTAAATCTTTCCACTTCTCTCATCTCCACTGATATCATTCTAGTACAGGCCACCATTATCTCTTGAGTTACTGCAAGAGCTTCTTAACTGTTTGTTCTGTGTTCTCTCTTGCTTCTCTTCCCAAACTATAGCCAGAGTGAGAATTTCAAAAATGATCTCAGTCCAGGTGACCCTTGTTTTAAAATGCTGCAGTGGCTTCCAATTGCACTTAACATCTATCCCATTTCCACAGTCTATAAGCCACTGTGTAGTCTGGTGCCTGCTTCTCTCTCTCTCGTCTCTTCTCAATCCGTCCTCCCCCTTCTATAGCCACACATTTGGTTCCTAGACACAGAAGGTCTTTCCCCTTTCAAGCCTTTGCATATGGACTTTGCCCCAGCTTGTCTCTTCACACCACAGCTTAAACATTACCTCCTTAGACTGATCTTCCCACTGATGCTCAGTCCCCCTCCCCTTGAGTTCACTAACATAGCATATTGTTTGCTAACCACCTGGTGATTTTTAAATTGTATGTGTGTGTACACATATATGTGTTACCTCTACACACACACACACCTTAAACCTATGTACATATTGTTGTAACCTATACATAACCTATACATAATCTGACTCTTGTTTCTTGACTGTAAGCTCTGTGCCTGGCCTGGGTGGGGACTGGGTGGGGGAAGAACATATCTGTTTTTCCTGTGACTGTGCCTGCTGCAAAAAAAAAAAAAAAAAAAAAAAAAAGTATCAACAAAACATTTTAGTGAATAAACAGACCAGCAGACAAATTTGGAAAAGGTGGAGTGACCTCAGATGAGTATGAATTATAGTTAGAGAAGGAAAGGGCATCATAGGTTGAGTGACCATAGACTACAAAGGCTCAGAGACAAGAACAGAGATGGTACATTTGAGGATATTGATTATATTCCTTGAAGACTGGTGGGATTTTGTGCAAAAAGAGAATACTCTTATTTTCTTTTTGTTTCATGCTCAATTTATTAAATATTTCTCCTAAACAAAACTTGGAAAATCAAATTTTCTTAAACTTTTGAACATTGTTTACTAAACTTAGTTTTTTAAAATTCTCTTAAACAATTTAAATTGTAATCACAATTTAGTAGGACTGATTATGTTGCAATTTTTAGTTACTTTAAACAGATGAAACATGCAAAAATAATTATAATACTTAAAAGCATATTATATTTAAACTTTTTATGAACTAACACACCATGGTTTTAGGTTTAATTTGTGTCTTCATGTTATTACTTCTTCGTAGATCTCCAAATTTAATTTGAATTACTTATTTTCACGTTTCCTGAGTCTGGAGAAACCAGATGTCAAACAACTGGTTTTTGGTGGCAGCACAGGCCTGGTTTCTTCTCCCAGTGTGATCCCAAACTTCAGGCCCTGAATATCTCACTGGGTCCCTTTTTATAACTGAATTTCATGTTTCCAATCAGGAGGTTTTACAAGAGTCCAGTGTTTTCAACCTGATGGGTGTTCTTCCAGAATGGTGTATGCTTTCCTCTCCTAGGCCAGCATTACCTAATTACCTAATCCTTCACCATGTCGTTATTACACATTGATCTGGTATGTTAGCACTACAGGAAACATACTGATGCCTTATTAATGTCTTATCATAACTTGTCTTGTTATGTAGAGGTTTCTAACTCCTACCAGATGCAGTCTAGCCTGAACAGATAGCCACATTTCTAAAGAGGACACAGTCAGTACTTTAGAATGCACCGTGGTTACTCTTGCCTACTTAGCGGCTATACTTGGCCATTGATATTCATCAGTTTGTTCTGGAACAGTTTCTACTCCTTCTGAAACACTTTGGCTTACTCAGTTTCCTATATTTACCCATCACTACTCACACAGATAGGAACAAATCATACTTTTATACGTAGATAAATACTTAAGCATTCTATGTACATCAATACTCAAACATGTTAATGCTCCTTAGTTATTAAAATCAATAACATAAATTAAGCATCCAGTTACAGTCAACCTTGTTTTGTATTTCAACTTCATTTTCATACATTTTATATGAACATTAACAAATTATGGCTTCCACAAAGTTGTATAAAATTATTATAATCATCATCTTCATTGTTACAAGTTCTATTACTGTTGATGTTGTAAATATTACAACTTGCCCTGTGGGACCTGCTTTAACCTGACTTCTTTTTCCTTCTAGCACTAGCCCTGCCATCTTTGAAGATATCCTTGTTGTCAGGCAATGCTTCAGGCCTATCTGAGTTTTCTTTGCCCTAAGGCATGAAATCCACTATTTTCCAAAGAACTTTGCTTTCTTCTAGCAGAAAACAGTGTTAGACACCAAAATCCAAGTGCTAGATTTGCATTTGAGTACTAATGTTGCAATACACACACACACACACACACACACACACACACACACACACACACAAACACAAACACACACGCTATTGCTAATGTTTGGACAGAGCTAGACATGATATTGTTTATTAAGCTTTTTATTCACATTGGTTTTTTTTTCCAAATTCATTTGTTATATGTTCCACTTTACCTATGGTAGGAAATTGGTAAAACTTTAATGATTTTCTAAACTTTGTCAAGAAACCATGAGGCAGTGGATAGAGATTGGAGTCTGGGGTTGGGGGATGCCAAGTGAATAGCTCGAGACTGGATCAGGAGGGACCCTCTTGAGTTGACTGTGTTGAATTATGGGTAAGTCCACAAAGGGTCACAGCAAGGAAGGAGCATGATCAGGTTAGTAATAAGGAAAGAGGATGATGCATTAGAAACTGAGAGACCAGTGACCACAAAACCACCCAGCCTGCTACATAGTCCAGTAAGACCTGGTGAGGACTGGAAGTAGAGTGGAGGGCTAAGCAAAGTGCCCTTGCTAAGATAAACACTCTGGGCTGCTTGGACACACGTGTGGGATGTGACAGAGAGGTTGGAGTAACGGTGACTGAGCAAAGGATACAGGGTAGACAGAAAGGCCATTTACTAACACAGTGAATTGAGGAAGAGAAGGTCAGATGGAGGGTGGGAAGGGAAAGAATGGGCTAATCCTAACGTCAAATTTGAGAAGCAGACAAGTATAGATAGTGTCTGACCCATATTTACACTACGATAAATGTGCTGAGTGAATCAGATATTACCAATAACAGTGTGTATGGAGCTCGTACTGCATTACTAACACTATGCTAAGTATATATTTCCTTTCATTTTCATGACAAACTCTAGGAAAAATAGGTACTTTTTCTCTCACCACTGTGCCAATGAGAAATAGGTTCATAGAGATTAATTAACCTTTGGTCACATAGCTAGTATCTTCTGCCCTCATACCCCTAACCGGGAAAGGAATGGAACTGACAGGGAATAATCAAAGTGGTGGAGGGATTAAAAAATAGTTTGATACAGAAGCCCAGAGAAAGAGCAGATTTTAAAAAGGAGTAGTCAGTCACCTTGTGGTCCGGTGGCCAAGTGGAGGAAACTTAAAATAGCCAATGGACTCAGGTTATTGAAGGAGCGATGTTAGTAGAGTGGTGTGGAAACCACTTCTCTGGAAGTCCACTGTCACTGGGAAGTATGAGGGCAACAGTAGAATGGATTCTTCCTTCAAGAATGTTCATGGTGAACAAGAATAGCAAAAGAAAAACAAGTTGAAGTGGAAAGCTGAACACAAAGACTCTTAAGTGCCAAATAACTAAAGTTTCTCTCTTCGGTAATGGCTAAAGTTGCGTCTTCTGTGTGCTAGACACTGTTCTAAGTGCCCCACTTTTACATTACCTCATTAATCCCTCCCCACAACCTGATTAGGTAGATACTAGACCAACCCCATGACAGATGAGGAAACAGACTGAAGCATAGAGAGGTAAGTTATTTGTTCAAGGTCACCCAGTGAGGAAGCAGCAGACTTCACATGTTGAACAGAATTAGTTTGGGGCGCCTGGGTGGCGCAGTCGGTTAAGCGTCCGACTTCAGCCAGGTCACGATCTCATCTCGCGGTCCATGAGTTCGAGCCCCGCGTCAGGCTCTGGGCTGATGGCTCGGAGCCTGGAGCCTGTTTCCGATTCTGTGTCTCCCTCTCTCTCTGCCCCTCCCCCGTTCATGCTCTGTCTCTCTCTGTCCCAAAAATAAATAAAAAACGTTGAAAAAAAATTTAAAAAAAAAAAAAAAAAAAAGAATTAGTTTTAGCCAGTAGCATGGTAGGAGGTTTTCAAATTGTATATATCAGTTACTAAAGTAAAAGACACTAGCTTCCAACTGTAATGAAAGCTGACAGCTGCAGATCAATGCTGGTTTATTGACATACGGAGTAAAGACAGAATGGACAAAATCCATTTTACCAAATTAGAGCCACTTGAGGTTTTTAACCTCAAAACAAGGATTCCCTCTTTGAAGTTACATTTTGGCCACTTTTCTGTGAGCCTGATATTCACTGAACAAAACAGATCCAAAAGAAGTCCTTAAAATCATTCTTCTGATGCCCTATAACTCTTCTAAGAACATGTTCATAAGGACCAAGTTTAAATGAATAAAGGATTAGTGAATTTCTCTACGTATCTTGAGTTTAAGCGTTTAAAGGGGCATGAATAAAACCCTAAATGTTTGGCCCTCGCCATTGGGAATCTTGAATCTTGAAATAATGAGTTGGGAGGAGAGTGTGAGCTCATAGCCATCTGTAGGACAGGGAGGGGGGCATTCGGCTTTCTCCTGAGCCCTTAGCTATGGGGTATGACTGTGACTTGGGAACAGGCCACGGTTCCACAAAATGACCTTTACATTTCCAACAGAAGAGATTTGCCTCATAGAATGGTCCAAGGAATGGCATTCCTTTAGTAATGCCAGGAATAGATAACTCCAAGGTCTCCTTCAGGTAGGCTTTTGAGTTTATGGTTTTACAGCGTATTCCTGAACACTGAGTCCATTCTTCTTTGTCATCCAGCTGCAGGCAACAAACAAGTTTCATGGTCCCTGAAATTAGCCACCAACTTGAGACAAAAGATAATTCTGGAACTGCCATTCAGCATGCTATATCTGTTCTGCTGTCTCTGTAAAGCACGCCTTCTTAATGTAATTACATGACTTGTCCATCTATTACTAAATTAATGAAGACAGCCTGGATTTATTTTTCCTCCCTTAACTTAGGAGTCAATATAGTTTATTGTAGTATTTCCCAAAGTGGATTCTGCAGAAATCCACCCTACTAAAATAGTCTATGCAAAAGGACCCTGTGAGTAAGTATGTTTCAGAAGTTCTGCTGGCAGATCTCCTGCTCACATTCCTACCTCCTCCTGATTCACAATTTACATTAGCATATTAAAGGTTTTCCAAAGTTATGCAATAAAGGAACCAGCTAGATCTGCACTTCGTGAAGTCATTTTACCCTAGAATGGAGCTTTATGAGTAGCCCTCTTTTAAACTACAGAACCACTTTGGGAAATGCTGACATAGTCACCAAGAGTTTTGGGATCAACTCCCAGCTTCTGTGTATTTGACTTTTTTAGCTTCCCTATCTAAGCGGGATCGTGCAGTTTTGTGGGTTTTGTTTTTTTTTTCCTTTCTATCTTGCTTCCTCAGGCAGGGAGATGGGGGAAACAGATACTGGTCCCAGGGTACAAAAGTGAAGTTATGCAAGATGAATAAGTCTAGAGATCTAAGGCACAGCATGATGACTATAGTTAATAATACTGTATTGAATACTGGAAATTTGCTAAAAGGAGATCACAGGTTCTCCCACCAAGAAAAAAAAAAATCTGAGGAGATGGATATGTTAATCAGCTTAATTGCTATAATCATTTCACTGTGCATATCAGAACATCTTGTTGTACACTTTGAATATACTATTCTTATTTACAAATATTTTATTAAATAAAAAAGTTTTGGGGTCAAGATCTGGGTGATCTTGGGTAAGCTACTCTACCTCCCTGAGCACTCATTTCCCCATCTGCAAAATAGGTAAGAAAATATTCCTTTGAGGACTTTGACAACTTACCACAGCCCTTGTACATAGGGACATTCAATGAATGGTAGCTGTTTCTGTGAGTGTAGGGCTGATGTATACTCTTTGCCCAGCACGGGTTAACGACTCTTCCTTTTAGAAAGGTTTTACATAAAGTAGCCTGGATTTGTAACAGAATTTATCTGATTAGTCATTACCACAAAAGTGCAAGTGAAATTTAACCTTTTGGAAGATCTCCATCTAAAAAAGGGATCCTAGAGGTGGCCCAACATTGAAATGCAGCAGGGTGATTAGTATTGATTAGTCAGTGTAATGTAGAAAGAGCTTCCTAATTTACCCAAGCTCACAGATAATCAATGGAGTCTGTGAATGAAGAACCAGCTTGTTTCACCGGGTAGGCCCGTGCATTTAATTACTCTGTTTGTAGAAGTTATTATCATCATTCTCATTTAAATTATATTCGTTTCTAAAATGTTTAGGGCAAGTCACAGCCCTAAGCAGAACCACCGGAAGTATCACAGTTACCATGCAACTTCAATTACTGCCCGTGGGGGTGGAGGTGCGCCCTCTTCCCAGTATAAATGGTTCAGAGTGGCTTTAAGAGGGGAGAAGGGACCATGGAGAAGGGACCCTGCAGTCGGAGGACCAAGTTTCCATGTGACTTTTCTTTTCTTTTGCTAATATGTCCTCTCATGGTAAAGACCCTGAGCAACGAAGATTGGAAGTAGAAAAAGGAAAGGAAAGAGCATCTTGGGTGAATCCCACAGATTTGTAGCCAGGAAAGTTCATTTGAATGTCACTAATACTGGACCAGACTTAGGTGTGCCTTATGTCTACCCGTGAAAATCATTTTGCTAAAAAATAGTAATACCATAGACAAGTATAGAATAGGGACTATTTAAGCTGCTCCATGAATAAATTATTACCGAACACTTTCGGCAGACACCGTGAGAGTTACTAGTGTTCCTGGCCAACTAACAGATTCAATATAATAGATCTCCCTGCCTATTTTTGTGAGTTTATTGTACTAGAACCCAAATCCATTTTGTTTTTCTTTTCTATAATTAGTTTTCAAGTTAGTTTGTATACATGGGGCTTTATTGTACAGTGCTTGCTAAGTGGCTAAATTGACTATAGAGTAGAAGCAGTCCAAGCAAAATTATTAACAGATTTCATTTCTAAAACAGTTGCTCTGAGGTGATCACATTAATCAGCACTGAGTGTAGATTGGCATATATTTATTGATCATTTATTTTTAGATGATTTTCCTGCTTCTTTCCAGGGTGAGTATTTTGCATTTCAAATATACATATCTACCTATCTATATCTTTATAGATATAGATAGACAAATATAGGTGGATATAGATATTTGATATAGGAGAATGCTGATGAAAATTCTTGAAGTTGCCTCTCTACTAGCTCTTGAATTAGGAATTTTGATTACCAAGATACAACCTGAAGCCTAGGACAATATAAAGAAATTATGTTGATATTTGTTGGTGTGCATATCAATTGTGTTGATATGCTGTTGGTGTGTTTTGTGTACTTTTAAAAATCTTCCCTCTGCCTCTTTCTCTTCTATTGTTGCTTTTCAATACCCCTTATTTTTTCCCTCATATTTCTATACATTTAAGTTTCTTTTAATTGGGATTTGAAACAGACTAATGCAGAGTTACTGCTTTATTTCAAGTTATAGCTTTAGTTCAGTAAAGTCTGCTCAATCATTTAAAATAAAAGATGCCAGCATTAAAAAAAAAGAGATGTCAGCATGAATATATATATTTATATATAATATATATTAATATAAATATATATAAATATATTTTTTTATAATATTTTTTAATATATTAATTTTTTTGTACTGAGTGAAATGGATATAAATGCAACATCAATGAAGTAAGACTGGTCTCTACTCTCCAGAGACTGTAATTCAAAAGGCAGGTGACTTTATTTGCTGTGGTTGACAGCCTCTTCTCAGACTGCTTGAATAAATTTGGGTATTAATATGCTTCCTGCCTCTTTAGAGAGAATTACTGTTCTATCTGCCTTGGGAGACTGTTTTATTTCCAGACTGAACTCAATACAGTATTATGGGCCTGAGCTTTGAGTAGAACATGCCTTGACTCAGTGAGTTTGTGCTCAGCTCCCTCTCTGAGCAACACGCTGAGCTATGACAGCAGGTATACAGGGCTATCTGAGAAGTGTCTTCTGTGAGCTTCAAGACACATAGCCCCAAAATAGGAGAGAAGAGAGGGAGACAGGCAGTGGAATTGAGTGGGATCTTACCATCTTTGAATTCCTAGAGAACAGATGTGGTCTCGGGGAGGTGGAGAAACAAACACCCACTGAGAATCTACAGGCACTTAGTACACATCTTTGTCTTCATTTCCACAACAGCCACACAAGGTAGATGGCATGACCCTCATTTTACAGATGGAGAAATTGAAGATCAGAGAAACTAAATCACTCCCACAAAGTCATTTTGCCAATTGCATCAGTATAATAGTGCCTGACATACAATACACTCAAATGAATAGCGTTGAAAGTTGAGGGACGCCTGGGTGACTCAGTTAAGCATCTGACTCTTGATTTTGGCTCAGGTCATGATCTCAGGGTCATAAGATCAAGCCCTACCTCAGGCTCGGTGCTGAGTGTGGAGCCTGCTAAAGATTCTCTTTCTCTCTCTGCCCCTCCCCCACTCGTGCACATGCACACTCTCTCTCTCTCACTTTCTAAAAAAAAAAAAGAAAAGTTGAATGAACCTTTCAGGGAAGCAATTTTCATCCTGCATCAAGAGCCTCAAAAATGTGTATGTTCTTTGAATCAGCACTTTCATTTCTAGGAATTGTCAGAGATGTGAGTAAAGATTTTGTGTGTGTGTGTGTGTGTGTGTGTGTGTGTGTGTGTGTGTGTGTAAATGCAACAAGGTAAGTGCAACCTCATTTTAAAAAGCAAAACTTTTGGAAACACACCCAATACCTAAAAGGGAAAGAGCCAAATAAATTACAGCAGTGTTATGCAGCCATTATAAATAGTATTTTCAAAGAATTCTTTATGATATGGGGCAGTGCCCACAATAGGACAGAGAACGAAATATCTGTGGTATGGTCTCAGCCACGTCTTAGAAAAGCATATACAGAAAAATCACCAGAATAAAATGTACCATCAGCGTAAATTGTGGTTATCTCCAAGCAATTGAATGTTACATGATTTCATTGCCTTTTTATAGTGATGTGTGTTCTAAATTTTCTACAGTAAGTTATTCTAACTTGTAATAATAATAGGATATTTTGTTTACTATTGCAATTTTAAGGAATGCATAAGAAACTACTGCACTGCAGTCCTCCTTCCACAGTTAATGCAGACTCTGTGTCATTAATCTTGTACAAGAAACTTCCCATGGAGAGCCCACATAACACAATGAGTAAGAGAACTGGCTCTGGAGGTGGGCTAACCCTCTCTCTTTACATTAGTGCTTCCACTGATAGAAATGGGATCGTGCAATGCCCGTCACATAAGATGGTTGTAAGAAGCATTTAGTAAATGCCCAGAACATAGTAAGTGTTCAGGAAACAGTTATTTTTACATTGGATTTATTTATTAAGCTATTTAACTTATGTTTTTTTATACCTTACTGTCGTTTATTTTCAGGGTAGTAACAACAGATTTTTTTTTTATCAACCACCCCCCCCTTTCCTTTTACTATAGCAAATGCGTTACCCTTTTTACATTTTGTGTTTCATTTAACTCATTGTATTCCTGGCACAATTGCTAGGTGAGATAGTTAACTCCATTAGACACAGACTAATCTCTTAGTCCCTTGGCAAGTTTAGAATTTCAGGACGTAGTTAGATCGTGTGACAGTATCAGTTATGTACCCAACCCTCTGCTAAGCCATGAAGAAATCCTAAGAGGGATGACATATCCTTCTTTCAGTCACCCAGTGTTTATTGAACATCTGCTGTGTGCCATGGACCAGGAATACAGAAATGAAAAAAGCAGGGTCCCTGCCCTCAAAGAGTTCACCCTAGATAGCCAAGAATTACATGCATGAAATAAATGCACCATTTGAAACAAACACAAGAAAATGTGTTTTGGGAGCAGCCCGGGTATATGGTAAGCTAGACATGATAAGGTTCCCTTAGAGAGGACCTGAATTGTACTGAAGTAGCCACTTTTTTAGGAAGACCAAGATAAGCAGGGTTCCAGGCAGAGGCAGTAATATGAAGGCTTATAAGTAAAAAAAAAAAAAAAAATCATGACACATCATGTGTACATCATGTGTACATTTAGGCAATTTGGCAAGGTGTAAGAGACGAGGTGAGAGAAAGGCAAGGCAGAAGTCTCAATTTTATCTTTAGTGGGGAGATGGTAACAGATTTGCCTTTCTAAAAGTTGTCTATGAAGGTGTGGAAGATGAACCATCTTGTCTAGCTGTGGGGACAGCGAGACAAGAGGCTATCACTCTAACTCTGAAAGCAGAAGGGACTAGGTCAACACAGAAACAATGGAAATGGTAAAGAGAATAGAAAGCACAGAGCCGTGTAGAAGGGGACCTTTAGTTGCGTGGGGTAAAAGTGAGGGAGGACATAGACTGGACTCCCAGATTTCTGAGTTAAGGAGCTGGGCAGATAGTGGGGTTGTTCACTGAGCAGGGAACCCCAAAGGAAAAGCAGGTGTGAGGGGAAAGACAGTGGGGTCAGGCTTAGGCACACTGAATTCCAGATGACTTTGGGTCACTCACCTGGAACTCTCAAGTAAGAAAACATATGGGTCTGGGGCTTAGCAGCACAACCCCATGAAAGATAGAATTTGGTCACTGAAGCCGTGAATTGAGTAAAATTGATCTAGAGAGAATGTAGAGTGTAGAAGTAGAGAGTGAAGAGGGCCAATGACAGAACCCCGGAATTGCAGCTTTAGCAAGATCTCAGAAGAAAGGAAGTAGGAGACCAAATGAAGAGGAGAAACATTCAAGATTTGAGGAATAGCCAACATAACAAAATGGTGCCCTTGGGGAATTGATAGCCTGGCTGGTAAATCACTGCATCTGTAGGTAAAGAAATGAGTTGGGAAAGTTGCCCACCATGACTGCCCTTGATTAAGTGCCTAAGAAGATATAGACAGTTCTTACGGAAGTAAGAGAAAAGAGGGTATGGAGTTGACATAAAACTTGATAAAGGTGATGAGACTTCATTGAGCCTGAAATGTGGTTAGAATTGAAACCAGGAGAGAGAGGTAATTTCAACCAAGAGGCCCTAAGATTTGCTCAAATCCATCCTCATGTCTGAAAAACAACTGGAGGTGGATTTTCTATTGATCGTGGTCAATCAGTGTCATCTTTGAATAGTGAAGACAGTGTTTGGTTCTCTTTTAGTAATAATGCCTGTTGGTTAAACAGTATCATATAAAATTGGATGCAGTGTTACCTGACATCTTGTGCAAAATTAAGGAAGTCATGACAGGAAAACAATATGGCTTATGCATAGCAGATTCACTCCAGAAACACAAATGTGTCTAACTTTGTAGACATCATGAGAGTCCAATTCAATGGGAAAAGACAAGTTCTGGTTATATACCTTCTTAATTTTATGGTAGCTAATTCTAAAATCTCTTTGGCTTGATGTAGCTGTTCCTGGCTGTAAACTTGCAGATTCCCTGCCCTGTATTTTTTGTAGCCTCTGGTGGCTAAGCTGTGGGTTTGTGAGAAGAAGCAAGAAAGGAAGGCAACTTAAGTGCCCCCACCACTATGCACCTTCCAGGCCCTTCCATCTTCCCATTCCATCCCATTGACCTCTTTCTCTTGAGACCACTTGACTTACAATGTAACACAGGTGAATAGCTCTTCATTAACCAAGAGGAATACCTTGAGGACAGAAACAGTCAGGCATTACCTTGGGAAATAACCTGTCAGCATCTGTCTGTGCTAATCTGCTCACAATTCTGTCTTTTGTATTGTTTCCCACAGCCTACACCATATCTGCAAAGAGGATGGTACAGAATAAGGAAAAGTCATTGGAAAATCAGGTTCCAGTGCTGGCCATGCTGCTTCCCTAGCAATATGATTTTGTGCAGGCCACATAACCTCAACCAGTGTCAGTCTTCTCAATAGAATTTGTGTGACACTCAAATGAGATATTTGTGAAGGTGCCTTATGACTGCAAAATGCCATTCACATGTTAGGCAGTGGACTAAGAGTCTATCATCATAGTCAGGCGGTGTGGAAGGAGAGGGGGACCAAGATTTCTTCTCCTAAATCTGTTCTGAAGACCTAGGCTTTCCATCCAATCATTGCATTCAACAAGATTCCTCCAGAGCCCCATCTCCAGTAGTCCCTATTAATCTGTTAATTTATCTTGGCTCATGGAGTGCTTGATGCAACTGAGTAATACTAAGTTAACCCCATTCTTCTCCCCTTAGCACACAGCAGAAGCCCTTAAAATCTACTCCTAAAGAAGAAAAATGGGAAACAATTTACAAAATGCTTCCTATGGGCCAGGCACTTTCTTTGCCTGAGAGTCTGTTCCACAAACCACAGACTTTTCCCACAGAGGAGAAATTAGGAAGACTTTACAGCTGAGACCAGTGGAAATGACATTTCTATTAAAAGCTGTCTGTGGCTAGATGTATCCATCCCAAGTACAAAGTTAAATGATGTAATAAACTTATTCAAAGACATAAAGCCATTACATAAAATGCCATTAAATATCTTCCACTCAGTGTTAACAAAATACAGCTATAAATCTCCTTGGGTTGTAATTCTGCAAGTCGCTGGTTCTCAGTGGGTTATACACCTGCCAGTTCTTCACTGTTAAATTCTGTTTTCAGTCCTGGCAAACGGGACAGCAGGGATGTATAATCCTCTGAGATGTGACGGTTTTCAACTTTTTCATGAATCGGGAAGTGCCCAGTTACTTCTAAGGCTGGTTACTGTCACTGTTCTCTACCTCCTGGCTAAGTGCAGTGTTGAGGACCCATAGCTCCCATAATCCACATTTTGCCCTTTCACCTGACCAACAGTGGCCCAGCCAACCAGGTTTTGACTCAGGATTCAAGGTTGGGAGCTGACCTATCTCTGAACTTTGGGACTGTTTGACAGCTTCTCACATGAAACCATGCATCTAGGGATAATGGGGTAAAATGGAAGAGAGCAGTTGAAAAGAAGAGAGAGCATTCTGTCTGGAAAAGTTCTGTGCCTCTTTTCCTGTGGGTTTTCACCTAAACCCCAAGCCAAGAGGAAATGCGCAAAAGATCCAGATAAGCCTCATCAAATTTGCCTAATTCTATGAATTTGTCAGAATTTCCTTTTGTGGGGCACCTGAGTGGCTCAGTCGATTGAGTGTCTGAGTTCGGCTCAGGTCATGATCTCACGGTTCGTGAGTTCAAGCCCCGCGTTGGGCTCTGTGCTGACCGCTCAGAGCCTGGAGCCTGCTTCAGATTCTGTGTCTCCCTCTCTCTTTCTGCTCCTCCCCTGCTCACACTCTGTCTCTCTCTCAAAAATAAATAAAGATTAAAAAAAAAATTTTTTTAATAAAAAAAATAAAAAGAATTTCCTTTATGCAAGGCAAGTCCTAAATCCAGATGGACCCCGTCCTTTGGATCCTCACCAAACAAAATGGCAGTAGAGTGGCAATGAGGGCTGTGTCAGTGAAGGGGATATGAGAGAAGCTGTCAGCATTTGCCCAAGCCCTGCAGGTTGTGGGTTCTCTTCCTACACATGAGCAGTCAGACCAGATCAGAAGAAATGTTGACTCATTCCTAGACACTCGAGGCTTCTCTGTAGGGGCCCTCCTTGCTCTTACAGGTGCTAACCCCTCGCAGGGCTCTGTCGCTGTAGGTCAGGCAAGGTAGCCTCTGATGCTCTTGTTGTGCTTCTTCAGGAAACAGCATCCTCCATTCGGCAGCCGATAGCGTGACCAGCGCCGTACAGAAAGCGAGCCAGGCCTTGAACGAGCGTGGGGAGCGGTTAGGCCGAGCAGAGGAGAAGACGGAAGACATGAAGAACAGCGCCCAGCAGTTTGCGGAAACTGCACACAAGGTGGGTCCCGCCAAGGGACAGAGGTCTCCACTCCGGGTGGTCAGGGAGCTTGGGCTCCAAGAAACTCATGTCAGTGCATCTCCCATGGTGGAAGATACAAAATCCAGCCTTTTTTTATTTGGCCTCGTTATGCAACCTGCTGTTTTAGTAAGTACCAGAATCATGAAAGATTTCTTGTACCTGTTTCTTTGTGTATCTCCTTTCTGATGCCTTTATCTCTGTCTCTGACCTTGGATCTGGATCTTTGGAAAATGTGGACCATCTTTAGTTCCTTCCCAGAATTTTAGGGCTCAAGTTTCAGGGAACAGGATGGGGGGTAGGGGAGGTCAGATCTAAGAATATCCATCCTCCCTTGGCCAGTGCTGGAAAAAGGACTTTGGGCTGCTCATGCTTTTCCTTGCCGTCCTTTTCCGGTCACGGCCATGAGCCTAGCATCCTGTGTTCTTATCTCTTCACTGTATGAAAAGCAAGCTTTAGTCCCAGGACACCGTGCACCTCAGGGCTGGTTGCCCCTCTGTAAGAGGCCTTGCATCTCTCAGGCTGACCTGACTCACGCAGAGCTGCCCGCAGGGTTCCTACCTGCCCTGGATCCAGGGCATGGCAGTTCCCACGTGACCACAGGCACACACATGCACATTCACATGCTCCCTAAGAACGTGCCTTTCAGAAGGGGAAAGGGGAGTTTTTATTGGCATCCCACTCTCTGAGGCAGTTGAAAACCAAAGGAAAGAGCTGCCGTGTTGGTCAGGTGATAAAGAGGATTTATTGCTGATCTTGTGCTTTAGGTCAAAGGGTAGTTGTCTGGCTAGGGATTGGAATTCAGGTTTCCAGAAACCACCTCTGCTGATAACTGTTGGCATCTCTGACTCATGATCCAGCCTTTCAGGTCTGCTTTTTAGGTGACCTTTGGGGAAAAAATTAATTTGCTTCAACAGAAAACCCCATTTCTGTGGAAGAAACAAGAACAGACAACCTGAAAAGTAGTGAGATAAGTGTCCCCAGCTGAGGCTAGCTGGCCTCTCCCAGGGGCTCATGCCCAGGCCTGACTGCGGATCCAAATCCCAGCGGATGCTTCCTGCCTTCCCTTCCTGCTTCCCCCTTGCACAGACCTGTCTTCTGTGTCATCAGGTTCTCTTTTGTGACAGGGTCTTACTGCACGCCTGTCTCGGGGGCCCATTTGGGGTGCTCTGGAGGAGAATTGGCCAGATGTGGCCAAAAATGCAGGCAGGCCTGCTGGAGGTCAGACCCTTGCTTGTCACTTGTCACAGAGAGAGGGAGCTCAGATTTAAGGTCCCTTCTCCCACCTTTGTGATACAGAAATAATGATGAGATGGAAATGCTAGAATTCCCGCCCCAGTTTCACTTCTGTAACAACAGCAAATCTTGTGGTTTACATGGGGGATGGGCAGTGGAAGTCTGGAGAAACATTCAAAGTGTTGATTTGGGGAAGAGAAAGCTAAAGGGAATAGTTTTTTAATTGTCTTCAGTCTGGGAAGAATGTTAGTGCAGGCAGGTCTCTCTTGTCCCTTACGACACAGAAGGGAGCATTCTGCACACTGATAACATTCTGCTCAAACCAGAGTGTAGGTTCGTGATTAGATCATGAAGCAGGTTACCAAGGAAGTCTGTGAAATCACTCTTCCTAAGGCGAAGTAGACAATACCCAGAGGTCATCTGTGTGGGCGTCCCCCTCGGAGGAGGTTGTACAAACACAGGGTTGGATAACCTGACCAGAGGGCCACGATTCTTGGCCCTGGTCGCCCTGTTTCCTTGATGTTGTGGCCGAGCTTGCTAGGTGGTTGGGAAGGCGGTACAGTGTGGTTAACATCTTGTGTTTGATTTACCCTCCCAGTGACCTTGGGCAAGTGCCTAATTTCTCTAAGCCCCAATTCCCTCATCAATATAATAAGGCTAATTAATAACAGTGTCTGTGTCCTAGGGCCTTGAGACAATTGAATGAATTCCAACCTATAAATCTATTATCACAATACCTGGCACATATAAATCTAAATTAATATTGGTTATAATAATTTCCATAAAAATGGTTGTGTTGAACTTGCCCTACTGGGTCACCTAGTGACCACTGTACGGGGATAGAGAAATGTGATTGAGGACCTTAACAGAGGGATTGGGGAGGGATTGGAGAGAAGGTTTTGTGAGCCCCGAAGTGGGGGAGGCAGGGCTCCTGCTAAATGCTAATACCTTCTAAACACAGAACAACCCTTGAAACAGGGCTTGTCAGAACAGAAACTGATTAGTCCACCAAAGGCAAAAGGGCCTCTGGCCTTGACCACTGGGAGGATCAGTGCCAGCCAGTGGTCTGTTTTCAGTAGAGATGGAAGAGGCAGGGTCCAGCGTGCCCTTGTTTTGGTTTCCCCGCCTGTGGGTGTTCTGAGGGGGGAGGTGAAGAGGTTGCTGGTATCTATTAGTGTGTTTGAGGGAGTGTGAGCGAGACACTGTCCTGGCCAGACATGGTTTTCTAAATCTGGGATGTGTGCTTATGAATCACCAGCATTGGCAGTATTCCCATTGAGGAGATTGACCTCTTTAGATAAGGTGTGGCTGTTTTCCCAGGGACTAGGACTCCTGATTTAAACCCTCTGGTATAGCCTGACCGTGAAGATGTCATTTCACTGGCCAAGCCCCCACCAGACCTGCTGGTGAGGAGGGTGTTCAGAGAGGGAACCCAAGCCCTTCTGCCCCAGACAAACAGCTGTGTTGATTCATAAAGAGTGGGCTGCGTTTTACAAGTGGAGACACGGTGTGCATGTTAGCACCCTGAGCAGATAACAGTGCCATGCACCCTGGTTGAATAAGGGCACGTAACCCCCAGCCGGAGAGTATGGCACCCTTCTCTAGATTGCAGCAAAAAAGACCTTTCTGACTTTTCCCAGGACTCCTGCAATGACCCAGGTACATTAACGAGCAGATCACCTTTGCACAACCCCACCTCCGAGATAACTTGGGTGCTTGTCTCCAGTAGAACAGATGGGAAATGCCCCAGCACCCCCTTTCCCCCAGCTCTGTTGAGCCTGCCTGGAGGAAGCGTGGTTCCTTCCTGTGAGCTCTGGACTTGGCACGGTCTCAACCACAGAGCAGGCCTGCTCACTTTCCCCTGCCCCAAAAAGCACAACATTGCAGTGTGTGCCATGCTGTGACACCCGCCACAGGCAGCGAGTCAGCAGGCAAGAGCAGCACCCGCACCTAGGCATCCTCAGATGACACGTCTACAGAAAGAAACAGTGATCCGCCCTGTTTTGTACAAGCTCGTGTTGGGGGTGGGGGAGGGAACAAGCGGTAAGAGGTACTTCTGTCACTGGTAGGGACTGGCTGCCTCTATCCCTGCTACAGTCGCCTGGTCCCTTTGGGCCCCTGAACCAGAAGCAACCTCAGGAGGCCTCTTAAAATCCCCTCCAACCAAGTGCAAATAATTTATTTTTATTATTTATTTAGATGGAGTAGTCTACACAGCTGTGAAAGAGAAAGATTTCTGTGGGATATTAAGAAAACAAAATACACCAAAAGGAAATTGTAAGCTCATCTTCTGTAGGAACTCTACTATCTAAACTGATCCATAAGCATTTGAGCTGGAGATGATATTTCTAAACATAAGGAGACTGAGGTATAGAGCAGCTGTGACTTTAGGGCTCAAGGTCACTCAGCAGACTGGTAGCAGAGAAGAAACAGCACCCTGCCTTCCATGTTCCAAAACTTCTAACTCCCAGAGAATTTTAAAAAACAATGAAAAAAAAAAAAAAAACACAGAAATGGTGCCACTTTCTGCAAAGACACTGCAAATAGTCAAATATCCAATCCAGCCATATTTCTACAATCCTGTGTTGGCCACAGCCCCACCTGGGTGGGGCTCCCTTTAGCGCCATCCCAGATGCCCTAGTAGTCACCAGGGCCTGGTGCAAACGGCCATACAGTTGTTGCTGAAGATTGATGACTGGGGGTGAATTGGCACAAGCCTATTAGCTGAAGGTTAACAGCTCAGTGAATAACAGGACAGCAGCACTGATCAAATATTTATGTTTGGTATTCATTATGCACAACACTTAACAACTCTGGTTGATTTGAATGGTCCACGTTGCTAAATAATGTATTAAAACTAGAGACAGAGCGAGAAGCAGAATCCGTACCCCGGAGGGGCAGAGCGTGGTGGGGCAGTGGAACAGATCCGGAGGAGAGCCATGGGACTCTAAACTCTTCAGGTTCAGGAGTTATTAGCCACCTCCACCCTTCTTGGCAAAAACCCATAGCACTTAGCACCGCGGCGGCCCCACACTCACAAATACCATCTGACAGTGACGGACTCGGTGTCTGCACTGCAGAAGGTCCATGGGGGCCTCTGTGGAGACTGGCATCACCAGGCAGAGAGGCACAAGGAGATCTCTCAGCTGAGGTGAACTTAGCAGCACGAAGGCCTGGGTCCACAGGTCCCTTCTCCATCGCATGCTAACGTGGTCCGGTACACCTGCTGCAAGGGAAATGTCCGCTGCATCTGCAGGTGACCTAAAGTGGCAGCCCCAGGGTCGGAGACATCCAACCCTCCTCGTTGTTGGAGACATCAAAGAAAGGAAAAGAGAGACTCATGGTGCCCTGGGTCACACCGGAGAAATGGGTCATTGACACCGTTCAGATTGATGGATAGCACCGCTGTGGGGAATCAGGCAAATCCCCCTGCTAATTCTTCAAGGACCGAGAACCTGGTCATGATGCAGATGATAACGGGTTTCTACAAAGTTCTTGCCTGCCAAAGAATCACCTGCTGTTTGCTCAAAGACAAACCCTGTCCTCTACTTCCAGTCGCAACCCCAGGGATTAATCCCTAATACCAGATTCTGGACACATGCGGAATTACAGTTCAGGCTCAGCTCTGCCTTCTGGTTCACATCAGTTTATGGGCTCCTTGGAAAGGATCAAAGAAAAGCAAAGTCAGATTTAACTTTATGTTCTGTACCTGCCTATATTTCCTTAAGTATATCATCATGCGTTGTAGCTGAGCTTGGGAAGCTACTGAATGATACAGTAGTATTGGTGTTCCCATTTATAAAGGTCTAACATTTCAGCAAGCCACATTTCTCAAATACTAGTAGGCTATCGCTTCTCAGCCTTTTGGCTAAGATCAAATGTCAAATACCAGGGGCGCCTGGGTGGCTCAGTCGGTTAAGCGTCCGACTTCGGCTCAGGTCACGATCTCGCGGTCCGTGAGTTCGAGCCCCGCGTCGGGCTCTGTGCTGACAGCTCGGAGCCTGGAGCCTGTTTCGGATTCTGTGTCTCCCTCTCTCTGACCCTCCCCCGTTCATGCTCTGTCTCTCTCTGTCTCAAAAATAAAAAAACAAAGGTTAAAAAAAAAAAATGTCAAATACCAGTGGGAGTAGCAAATGAAGGTCTGGGTTTGGTGTATTGTTCAGCCCTAGTCAGTAACACTGCTTCCTGGTCAAGTGCTTTCAACTTGGTTAAATGTCCAGGCTAGATACTGAGTGGATTAACGCAAACTGTTTCTCTACAGTTGGTTTTTAATACTCTTTGAGGTATCAGTCCATACGTACATTTGAGGAGTGTTGGTTTTCCTGGATAACTAGTAATGCGGGAGCACAAAGGCCTCGGTTCCTCCCCCCCCCCCCCCACTCCTCCTCGGTAGGTCACTCACTCTGCCTGTGCACTGGCTGTTCCATTTACTCCGGTGGAATGCAGGAAAGCCACATAGCATGCTCTCCCACCAGGACACTTACACCAATGGAACTACTGTTAAGGAGGCATCCCAAACACAATGCCCAGTGGACTATTTGAGAAAATGTTGCACATTTACTAGACGTCACTGTGCATAGTAAGGTGATCTGCCACAGCAAGTGAAACCTCGGTACTGTCTCTCAGCATGGATTTGGGGAGGGAACAGCACAAATGCCTAACAGTGCCTTACTTTGCCACCCCTGTCTCTCCGTAGCTCGCCATGAAGCACAAATGTTGAGAAGCTGCCTATCTGGGTGATGACCCTCTTAAGAGAAATGGAAGAGCTCAGCGGTTTTTACAAGAATTCCAGACCTCTGCTTGCTTCTTTTTTTCCAATATATGGACTTAGGTTTTTTTGCTTTGCCTTTTCAGATGTTAATATGAAAGAATAGATGTTGTGTTGATACATTTCACTAATGATTGTGCTAAGAAAGGCTGCAGCAGGCATCAGCTTCATTTGGTTTTTGTTTTGCTCCACTGTGTGTATATATGTCTTTAGGTGTGGGGGTTTTTTTGTTTTAAGGTGTTTTGTTTTTTTTTTTTCGGTAGTTTGAATATAAAATTAGGACCAAATGATATCCAGAGTTGGGTCTAAACTGACAACATGTATTCTTTTTTTCTTGATATTAAGGCAGAGAGGGGTGCCTGGCTGGCTCAGTTGGTAGAGCGTGCGACTCTTGATCTCGGGGTCATGAGTTCAAACCCCACATTAGGTGTAGAGCTTACTTGAAAAAAAATTGCGATATTAAGCCAGAAGACCTTTTAATATGGTAACATGAGATGTTCCTAGATGGAAATTAGAGTCAAGCAGTGATTGGTCTCTTGGTCTCCTAGCTGCTCTTAAATTTGAAGGTTAAGATTCTATATCTTGAAACATTTTATGAAATGTTTTGAAATATCTTGAAACATATTATGGAAAACATTTGGATTTATCGGGGGAAACAGCAGTCTTAGATTTTGCTTTTTATGTAGTAATTTCTTGCATGAGCCATCACCAGCACTCAAAAAAAAAACAAATCAAAATGACAGAAATCTACTTTCTGAGCTACAGTTTAGGTATTTCTAGTACTTGTTTCCAGGCTGATTATTTGCAATTATCATATGAAGGGTAAATATTTGACATTAAAGGCCTAAGGAAAAGCCTATTTAAAAACTTCTGTACATTCATAGATGTCTCTTTCTTTTGTCATTGTCCCAAATTACGGCAGCCAGTATTGCAAAGAGCTTGGATTTTTATCAAGAATTGATTTGTCCAGATAAAGGTCTGTGTAAATGATAACGTGAAAAGATACTACATTTAAAATCTCTTTTCTTTTTACAAAGTCATGCCAATTTTAGAAACACCCTCACAATATCCTTGGGAAATGGCCTTCAGTTTCATGGTATCTGATTTTTGGAGGTTTTGATGTTGTTATTGCTATCTATTTATTTAATGTAATTTAAAGTGTGGGTGTCTTGACAAATTGTATTTCATGGCAATTGCAGCTTGCCTGGTCTGACATAAAACATGATCATGAAGGCTTTACACTGCAGTCAGATTGAATAAAGTTGGTTCACACACCTCCTGATTTTGTATTACTCCAGGGAGTGCTGGGTTTAGAGTCTGGGAGTTTTGTTTCTTTAAGGGTTTAATGTTAAATATAAAGGTTGTGTTTTGTCTTCATGAAACAAGGAAGCAAGCACACCCCAGACACAGTCCCAGCCTCCCACTGCAAGGGCATTGATTTTTAAGCTGCCTGAATCTTCAGGATCCCTTTCTGTTCCTTTCTACCCATTGAGCCGATTGAGTCTATGTATATTGTAGCCTCTTACACAGCAGCAGCAGATGACTTTGGAATTATTTATGCTGATTTAAATAGCTTAAGTTCTCCTGATAAAGCATTCCTGGGAGACAAAGTTGGGCTTTGGGGGCAAAAAAATTTATCTTAGACTGTATGTGTCAAAAGGGAGATGGGATTTGCCAGACACAAATTTCTGAATCCTCTTAGGAAGATGATCCAGTCCAAGAAAACTCTCTGTAAAATTAATATGGCAAACTACATAAGTTTAGTACAAGTTTTGTGCTTTTCTTCCAGTGTCTAAAAAGTTCAAAGAAGCCAGGAACTTTCTATCTGATGAGCACCATTAGATGAGCACCATTTATAATTTCTAAGAAAAGCCCAACGAATCACTCCAAACAGGTTTTGTTTGCAGACCTCAGCTCAGGAAACACACATACACACAGATCTATTCATCTTCCAAAGTTGGATTCTAGCTAGCTAGTTGGTATAAATAATTGAAAGGGTAAATCTAAAACCTCCCGACAATTGGCCAAACTCAAAAATAAATTTGTTGCCAAGTATCTAACAAGAGTGTTTGCAGAGCTGCTTCTAAAGGAGCAGAGGATGAGGTCATAAGCATACTGTGAAATCTGAGATTCTTCCTCCCCGGTAGAATTATGATAGCCACTCTTCCTAAATGTAGGTATTCTAATCGCGCCCTCCAGCTTCACTCCCTGTTTATCCTTTTAGACTTCAGCCTTGCCGGAAATAGCTTGGATTAGAACGCCTATCTGGGTCTTTATTAGCTTCCCCTATCGATTTGCTTCCAGGCCATGGCCATGCCCTTGACCTCCCTGGGTCAAAGCCCTACCTAGGCCTCCACCTTACAGAGAGGCCAGGACCACAATCCCCTGTCTTTCCTCTACCTCCTGACCTCTCTCAGAGCTGCCCTGTGATGACACATGTGAAGTGCTTCGCTATCCTCTTGTAGAAGGTGCTGCAATACAAAATATTAATACAGTCTAGCCTAGAGAAAATTGCTAATTCGTCACGTTGTTTGGGACCAATTTGTTGGGTTGAGCTGCTAGAAGACCGTTTGTTTCATTTCTGCACTCCATTTTGGGACACTTTCTTTCTGTGAAGGAGTTCTTCAATGTACTGACAACACATAAAGAAAAGCTCCCCAGTATTACTGCTTCTTCCTGGAACATAGCTGTAGTTTTCTTCACTAGTATTAGATATCTGTATGCAGGATGCATCCAGTTGTCCAGGTTAATGTTTCATATTAAAGAATGTATTTGTAAAATGTAACAAGATCAGTAGTGAACTTTTTTTAAGCTCTGAAAAAATAAAAGATTGTGTTAGACTTAAAATTACAGTGAAATCTGTCTTAATACTTTTGTGGCTAACAAAGGTTGTGAATTTATGTAAAAATATTTACAGAATGCCCTAAATAAGGGATAATAAAGATAGGTTTTGCTTTTCAGTTTTTAGAATCGTAACACCGCGGCTGTCTGTTGTGCAGTTATTAATTCTTCAGAAGTTTCTCTAGGATGTCAAATATAATTTTTGTTTCTTTCAGAGACAAATAACACCTGCTCTATGATTCACGATTACAGTAAGCTCTCATTTTGTCATTAAATATTTTAACTCTGTGATGAAAGTTTGTTTTTCT
Source organism: Neofelis nebulosa (assembly GCF_028018385.1). Classification (NCBI taxonomy): domain Eukaryota; kingdom Metazoa; phylum Chordata; class Mammalia; order Carnivora; family Felidae; genus Neofelis; species Neofelis nebulosa. The sequence goes on along the minus strand of NC_080788.1, from coordinate 75,784,312 downwards.
CAATTATTTGTCAAATCTATAAAACACAACCAAATAGGCAGGCATCATCATGCATTCTATGCTGTGGGGAAGATCCTGTGGGCCTACGGAAGGCTAATTCTAATTCTAGCTCTAGCATAATGGTAGCGTTTCCTTATATATGTTCTAAAGGTAAAACTTGAAATGTGTAAAAGTCAAAAGAGCTAACCTTACTTTAGACCATTAGCTTCTATCCAGCAAGAGTCTTTGGTTTTTTTTTTTTTCTTCTCACAGGCAAAGGAATTAAGCCAATGAACAGTTACCTTTCTGCTGATACTGGTGATGTTCTCAGCTCAGATACTCATTTACAGCCTGGGCCCTCATTCAGCAGACCAGTTTCATGCCCTGTTAAATTGGAAAGAAGACTTGATCCAATTATGTCGATTTACTCTTATAGAAATAAATACCGCATCACCCACTTGTTTTCAAGGGAAGTGACTTGGGTGACACTGTACAGAGCAGCCCTCTGGGTTGGCGTGGACATGTGCTAAAGCAGGCAGGACTTTGAAGTGTTTCCTGGATGGAAGGGCAAGACTGCAGTCTCTACTTTTCAGAGAAGGCAGGACAGAGAGATGGCTTGGCTGGATGAGGAAAGCAGCCTTAATTATGTAGTTAAAGGCCCCAATTCTTGCAAACTCATTATAAGCCCATTGCTTTGCAATAGTGATCTTTTTTCTTAATTTGTATTTGCTGGCAATTCCACCACCGTTAATTCTCAATTTGAGGGGAGGATGAATATGGTAAGCGCTTTTTAATCTAAAAAATAATACTAAAAAGATAAAAAATCTAATGGTGCCCTCCCCCTGTGAGTGAGGACATGCTTAGGAAAAACTATTGACCCATCATGATCATCATCTGCCTAAAGAAGCAGATTGAGGGCGGGGAGTGAGGGAGGCAGAGAGAAGAAAAGTGGGGGGAAAAAAATACCAAAAATAAATTTCAAACAGAGATGCAAATGTTTGAGTGTTATTTCTGTTGATACCCATTCTGGGTGCCTGGCACAGGTGGGCCTGGGTGGTACCTGGACGTACGTCTGCACATTCCACATATGCATGCTCACAACTGACAGCAAGAAAAGAGGCTGTGCTCCTACGTTCCCCTGAAATCACTCCATGACACTTTCTTGCCCTTCTGGACTGGCGAGGTAGGTGCCAGTATTTCCCGGGTCAACAAAACCAGAAAATGCCTCAGGTGGGCCATTGTCAGTGTATGAAATGTAAAGACTTAAGAGACATGGAAAAAGAACAGATCTCCCCCCCACCCCCACAAGACAGATCTCACTTATTCTATAAATGTGAATGTACTAACAGCCCTATTGTAACGAGATGGGGCAAACTATGGATTTTCCTTTGATTTTCTTTTTGAACATCCAGGAATTACCATACAAAGTGATTTTGCATAGCCAGAGCCAGCCTGACACAAAAATTCGGCTTCATTTTTACCTCCTACCAACCTCTCTCCCTTCCGTGCCCTTCACCTTGCTGTCCCTTTTTAAATCCTGCTTCAGCTAACTATTCCTCTGCTGTAAAGTGCTGGCTCACGGTGGCTTAGGGCAGTCTCCACCCGGGCTGCCTCACTGTCACCTGGGAAGCCACTAGAAATGCACACATTTTACTCCCAAACTTGCCCTCTTGGTGTCCCTGGCCATCTTGTGTTTGCAAAGAAAAGCGAAACTACCTCAGAAGGCTTCGGATGACGGCACCTGGCTTCCCCAGATGCTTAATGGGTTTAAACCAGCAAATTAAAGCTGTCAAGGAAATTAAATGTACTATGCATTTCAGCTCAATTACTGCTATAATGTAACCTCCTGCCTTGACTCCCATTATATTTCTCCCTGGAGCCTCGTCTGGAGCCTCAGGATTTCCTGAGTCACGTTTTCACTTCCCAGTCCTGAAGTTTGGTGCCACATTTTCTTCCTTCTGCTGATGAGTCATGGTCTTCAGGAGGGCTGCCTCAGTGGCACATGCCACTGCTGGATGTAGGCTGGTGAGGCAACACTGTCCTACCTCCCTAGGTTCCCCGGGAACCAGTGGACAGAACTAAGGGATTCTGAGTTGGCTGCTGCTGTGTATTGCCACTGCTCTCGCATTTTGTCTTTTAGACATATTATATGCCAGTGATTCTCAGGTGGAATGAAGCCTTTTTTTTTTTTTTAATAGAACGCATGTTTGGTTTTTTTTTTCCTTGTCTTTGTGTGTTCAACCAGCCTGAAGATGGCTATTTAAATGGAGCCTGGCCCCATCACACATCCATATTTAGATGTGTCAGGAATCACCAATCCTGCAAGTCCCTGGTGTCCCTTGTCAACATTAGATATGAACCTTTGTCCTATGATATTGTATCCCAATTTCTTTGCCACTCACTGTCAGATGACATAGAAAAAAGAAAACTGAGCCCATAAATTCGTAGCTTTATCCAGAGATCTAAAACATGGGTTGGATGATTCACAATTTCTAAAGAAAATTCCCATTACATACTCTGACCATGAGCACCAAATGCTCTGTGTAATTATAACACCACATTCTTGGTGATTAAAACCTGAAGCTTTCTGTTAGTTTTCCTTAAAATGAATCCTCTCTTTTACTACCCTAGGAAGGAAAATCTGGTTCCTACTATTGAACATACTTTTTACTCATACCACAGTAGCTTCCTTTGGGCAGTGTTTTAGACCTGGAATTATAGGGGTACCTGACTGCTCAGTTAAGCGTCAGACTTCAGCTCACAGTTCATGGGTTCAAGCCCCGCACAGGGCTCTGTGCTGAGAGCACGGAACCTGGAGCCTGTTCCAAATTATAGTGGCCAATACAAGTAGGCACATATAGATTGGTCTGAAGCTTTCCAGTATTGAAGGAGCCTCAGCATTTGACAGAAACAGGGAAAAAAGAATGTGTGAATCGTGCCCAACGCACACCCCCGGGAGGAAAAATAAAACACATCTTGTACTGGAGTGGACATGGGCAGGGTGCCCTCTTGTGATGACTTACTGGAGGCAGCATTGCACTGTAGTTAATAAATGGTCCCAGAAGGGCCTGTCCTTCAAATCCCAGCTCCAGTCCTGGTTGGTCTCAGGCAACACACCGACCCTCTCTGTGCCTGTTTTTTTAGCTTTAAAATGGGAGTTATTGTCTACTTCACAGGTTATTATAAGGATTAAACGAAATCACAAAAGTAATTTTAGCCCCATACCTGGCACATAAGGGCTCCATGTGTGCCAGTCAGCTTGGCAGCAGGCTTCTTCTCTGTGATGGATCCAAAATAAAGTAGTAAAACTTACAGGCTTGTGATGGCTTCCAGACTGCGCTGATGGCTGGAAGAATGGATGTGTTTTCCTTAAATCCATGTTGGCCCAGGGCATGTGAGCAGACATTTTCCAGGTCTCTTTTGCCATTTTTATGATCCGTAGACATAGAACCCTTGACATTTCACATATCCAGCTGAGGCTCCTGGCCCAAATGCAACCCAGTGGGAGTCATTTTCTGGAGGAAATTTCCAAAAAGACTAAATTCACAAAAGAGAAGAGCGAGACAAACTGGCCCTAGGGTCTGTGCCATCACCTACAGGAATGGACATGAACAGTTTTATGGCCTGGGAGAATATGAGACCTGTCCTTTGGGTAGTAATTCATGCTCCTTTTCAAAAAAGAAGTCCAAGATCTGCAGGTGTATTGCTGTGACTCCAAGGATGATGCTACTCAAACAGAGACTATTCCTAGATGACTTAGATTGAGAGTAACTTAGAACCATTTACTCCACAAATGGAATCTGGGCCTAGTCTGAAAATAGCCCTGAGAGAAAAGGAAGGAATTCATATCTCAGTGTAAACCAGTGATAGCATGCCTTTTCTGGAAGCATCTTTAGGCATTCAGCTAAAAGAAGGAAAGAAGGACCCAGAAAAACTGATGTCAGCATACTGTTCTCCCATAGTTGTCACAGTGCTGTTAATTATGATGTCCAAGTAAATCCAAGACTATTCGGGAAATCGGTCATTTGTAAACGACTGTCCACGTAAGAAGGACCTGGCTAGTTTCAACAGTGGATGTACCCCAACCAAACCCCAACCTCTACTCCTGTAAAAATTGCACTAGGTGTAAATAAATGTTAAAAAAAAAAAATTTTTTTTTTAAAAAAAAAGAGGGGGCGCCTGGGTGGCTCGGTCGGTTAAGCGTCCGACTTCGGCTCAGGTCACGATCTCACGGTCCGTGGGTTCAAGCCCCGCGTCGGGCCCTGAGCTGACAGCTCAGAGCCTGGAGCCCGTTTCAGATTCTGTGTCTCCCTCTCTCTGTGACCCTCCCCCGTTCATGCTCTGTCTCTCTCTGTCTCAAAAATAAATAAACGTTAAAAAAAAAAAAATTTTTTAAAAAATTGCACTAGGTGTTGTTGGGTTTTTTTTTGGGGGGGGGGGGAGTTGGGGGGTTTTTTGGCTTTTTTTTTTTTTGTTTTTTTTTTAGCAAATTGCAAGCCATGCAAGTTTCTTTTTTAAAAGTAAATTAACTAGAATCCTTCCTAGCAGAGAGCTTCCTGGCTTTGTCATTAGCTTTTCATCCTCAGGCAAACTACATAATCTTTCTGTATCTGATTCTTCATGTTTCAAAGGAAAATAATCTACATCCTGCCTGCCTCATAGTCCTGGTGAGTGATGTGTGCTATGTAAAGGAACTCTTTGAAATACAAAGTGCTAAGGAGGTTAGGTCACTCCCTAACACACTGGTCTGCAAGTCCCCACTCAACACCTAAGGGATTCCTTTATCTACCTCCCCCTCTCCCCCTATGGGTCTGACCCTACGTGATGATGCCAGATGGCACTGCCATCCCCTCTTCCTCCTCTCCCAAGGAAAAGAATCCCCAACAGAGAGTTTGATGCCACTTGCCATCATGAGAAGTAGAACAAAGACCATAGTAGGAGATAGTCCCAGGCTGCTCAGGGTAAGGGACACCTGGGCTTAAAGGCAACCCCCAAGGGGAAAGACTCGGGGCATTCCAGGGGTGGAGGGAGAACACTATGCTGGATAGGTTGGCCTGGATGCAGCTCACCCCAGGACCTGGGGTAACTCTTGAGAGTTCTGACATCCTGATGAAGACACCTGTTCTCCTTCCACCTGGGAAGTCTTTTGTTGACAACAAACAAAATAAAATTTCAGCAACTAGTCGGGGAAGTCAGACATACTCCCCCTGGATGGAGACACATTCAGGCCCATACTGTGTGTGGTTGTCCTAACATAAGATAAACATGGAGCACCACAAAAATGGCCAAGGTCTTGGGAATTCACTGAATAAACATGAAAGGAATGATAATTAGTTACTCCAGAAAGACAGGTTACTGATCTTATCAAAGGATGCAATCTGAGGACATTCTTTCAGACACAGGGAAGACTCACTGCTCAGCTCCTCTCCCTGGGAGCAGCATGATTATCCTGACTGAAGGAAGCCTGGAAGCCAGCTCTGTACTCCCCCCTGGGGGGTGCCTCAGCTGGGCAACAGCAGGAGAAAGACCTGGAAGAAGGCCTAACTATCTCTCCCCAAGCCTAATGCTGAGCTGGTCTAAGCCACCTACTCAAGCTGGTGTTCCTCTGGACTCCACCACATTCTCCATGGTGGGTGAGCCACCACACACACACACACACACACACACTCACAAGATAGCCCTCAGGCTCATCCTACTCACCAGCAATGTTGGATGAAAGAGATTGAGGAGCCACAGGAGGAAGAGGATGTGCACCATAGTCCACCCGCTGGGTCCTCATTCTGTGTTTCCCCTTATTCAGTTTCTCCTCCCTGACGTGGAGGGAGGACAGATGAAGGGCAAAAGAAGGTTCCTGTGGCAGCATGAGGGATAGCCGTTAATTCTAACGAAAGCATGAACAACAGGAGGGGGCAATTAGGGGAAAGCACTCGCTCTATTTCCGAAGCTATTCAAACCTGTCCTTCTTTGTGAGGAATGATCCATAGTAGTCCTGCTTAGCAACAGATGAGGGCTTCTGTAAGTCCCGACAAGTCTAATTCTACAAGCATGCCCACAAAAGACATTGGCCTAAGTTTCTTTGTAGGGTTTTTAACCTAAGAAAAGAAAGCCTTGAAAATAGTGCCCAGGTCTGCCCCTGAATTCAGCTGGGACTGAACATAAACCCACCTCATTCCTCACTGTGCTTTAACCAGCTTGGGTATCTTCCCATTCTCTAGCATGCCAGGTCCTCGTGTGCCTGAAAACCTTCACCTTGCTGTCTGTGAGGCCAAGAACAACAGTTCCTTCCCTAACACCTCATGTGGCCCATCATTTCTTGTCTATCAAGTCTCCACTTACATGTCTCCTCAGAAAGATCTTCCCTAACCACTGCATCTAAAGAAGAACCCACCAAATGTGTACTCAGACACGTTTTCTTCTTTACTGTCTGGCCCGCATGGACCATGTCTATTTTGTTTACCCCATTGCCTGAGGACCTATGATTTACTAGGCACTTAGTACACTCCTATTACATAAATGAACATTTGCTCCAGTTAAAGCTCCCATGCAGGACTCCAAAGGGAGTTCACAGAAGAAAAAAAACATCGAAGGAACTAAATATATGAAAAGCTGGTTAGCCTCATAGAGAAATGCAAATTTTTAAAAAGGTGGCATTCAAAAGCTGATGACATCCCATAATCAAATACTATCAAATGGGAGTATAAACAGACCACATTTCTGTAGGCAAGTTGTCCACATGGATGAAGGTTCAAATGGCTGTGTTCCCTCCCACTGAGCCCCCCAGGGCCACACTCTGCAGCCACCAGCCTCCCCAACCACTCTGTACAGAGTCTACCACTCAGATCGCTGCCTGCTAGTTATCCCCATTAGAGCAGCTGAATTACAGAAAGTTTCTCCAGCCTCTGGAAATCAGAAAGCAGTTGTCAGGAGCCACTGAAGTTCCCCCAAGCAAAAAAAACAAACAAATACAATAAACAAATGCTGCCTTTTCTTCGCCTGTTTTACATTTGATATTGGTGGGACTCACACTGCCCCATCCAACTTTGGTAATGTTTTCTTGAACCCTTCAGTACTCTCCTTTTCTATGGAATTCTGAATCTGGAAAGGAAAGAAGGGATGATAATTTTCTAAACTATAAAATCTTTATCTACTGTATTGGGCAACCCTTTTGTTCATCTATGGCATTACGGATTTATTGTGTCTCAGTTCCAAATTCCCCCTTTCTCCCCACCTCCTGCCTTGTGGATCTGGAGTTGGACCTTCAACATTGCACCTGCTGCTTCTGTATCCCTCGGCAGTTAACTCCTTTTTACTAATTAACAATGATCTATGTTAAATTCTCCCTGTTCCAATAACTGGCATGGTTTCTTTCTCCACCTGAACTTTGCCTGACATCATCTCAGGCATCTTGGCACAGCATCTGCTCCCAGACCTTTGCCACTCTCCCAAGTCTCTTTTGGCAAAATCCTTTACTTCTGGCAAATGATTAATTTCCTACTTGGCTAGAATCAGGACTATCCTGATGGGGAGATTATCCTGGATTATCCAATAAGCCCAATGTAATCGTAAGGGTCCTTATAAGAAAGAGGCAGGTGGGTTAGAGTCAGAAAAACTATGTGACAAGGAAAGCAGAGAGAGAGAGAGACTAGAAGATGCTAAACTACTGGCCTTGAAGGTGGAAGAAGCAACCACAAATCCAGTGATTCAGAGGGCCCCTAGAAGCTAGAAAAGGCAGGGAAACAGATTCTGCCTTGGAGCTTCCAGAAGGAACACAGTATTGCTAACACCTTGATTTGAGGACTTCTGACATCTAGAACTGTAAAATAATAAATTTGTGTTGGTGCAAGCCACTAAGTTTGTGCTGATTTGTTACAGAAGCAACAGGAAACCAACAAAGCCCTTAACCCCCAAGGTGAGGTGTTTCGGCTCTCAGGACAGATCTCCCCCAACATGGATGGTAGGCATGTCCCACTGAAACCAGGGATAGCCAATAGCTCCTCTCAAACCCAACCTAGTTGTAATCAACAAGCATTTACTGAAGACTCTGGATCTCTCCTGGGGAAATGGAAAGAGGAATCTAGACCCCAACCTTAAAGACAGAGTCACATGAGGAGAATAAAATTTCAAGATGGGATACACTAGATGCGAAATGGCTGACAAGTTCAGCTAGGGTTCTAGGCACTCAGAAGAGGTTGGGGCGCCTGGGTGGCTTAGTTGGTTAAGCATCCAACTTCAGCTCAGGTCATGATCTAACTGTTCATGGGTTTGAGCCCCATATCGGGCTCTGTGCTGACAGCTCAGAGTCTGGAGCCTGCTTCAGATTCTGTGTTTCCCCCTCTCTCTACCCGCTCTCTCTCTCTCTCTCTCTCTCTCTCTCTCTGTCTCTCTCTCTCAGAAATAAATAAACATTAAAAACAAGAAGAAGAGGTAATCATCTTTAATCTCAGCGAAATGCTTCTCCTCCTATTCTGCCTTTCCATGATAGGCAGGGGACTGTGCACCCAGGCTTGCCCAGGACAGCCACGTTTACAGCTGTTGTCCTGTTGTAATCATGAATAGGAACTCTTTTCATTCAAAAGCACCCAGATTCATGATAAACCACATGGTCACTCTAATGGTAGGGCATTAGCCAGGAAGCCACTGGACACTCTGCACCCACTTAGGAACAGGTTTGAGCTTAAATCTCAACACAAAATAAAAACGGATCGCCAACTTTTTATGCTACCAAAATCCCAGTAGAGAACACTTTCAGGTGATTGTGAGTGAAACAGACATTTCAATAATACTTGATATACAGTCCTCAGATTCTCTTCCTGGCACAAAGTGAGGAAACTTAGGTTACAATGTCTAATGAGATACGGCGATGTTAATGTAAGACACCTCCTGCAGCTGAAGCAGCCCGGAAGGGTTTTGTTGTTTTGTTTTTAAGCCTTGCTTGTGATGGAGCCAGTGGGTGGAGAGTTGGAGGAGGAGAGAGAGGAGAAAGCTGAAGAGGAAGAATATAAGAATGTAAGCGAGGTCGGAGAGGGGAAAACAGTGAATGCTGGGATTCTTGCCATATTTACCAGGGTTACTAAGCAGTCATTCGATTCTGCCCTTGAACTGATGCTCAAGGTGCTATCCTTTCAAAGACCTCTCCTGCTCCAGAGGGGAGGTTGGACAGCAGGGTGCTATTCAACTCTGTCTGTTCAGGATGGTGCTTTGGAATGTGGAGGTGAGTGCAGTGTGGGGGGCTTCGAATCCATCTGTCATGTCAAACCCTGTGTGGGCTGAATCGTGTCACTCAAATTGGTCCATAAAGGGATGAAAATTAAAATGCTGATAAATGAAATCATCAAATTACAGGAAGCTATGGAGTGTGCTCAAGATCACACCTACCTTTGGGGGATTTTGATGACACTCTGTGTCTTCTAACTGCTTTTTCTTATCTTCCGGCCACCTTATTAGCCAGGATTGACACAATATTTAATGCTCTATGTCTTTTGTTGGCTTTTTCCTCTATGTTGTTAAGCTCCTCTTTGCATCCCCCCCTTCCCTGGGGTAGTATCACCAGCGATTCCAGAGCTGGCCTCTGGGTGTATGTGCAGTGTGGTTTGACTTGCGTCCTTGGCACATTCTACCTCCAACGCCCCCATCCCTTCGTGCCAGGCCTCCTGGAGGCAACAGTAACCTTTCTCCCCAGACACTTGAGTAGTTTTGTGAGAGGAAGAGGCAAAAAGAGTAAGGAAGAAAAACGAGCAGGGAGAAGAGGCTTAGGGTAAGGGGAGCAGGGAGGATCAAAAGGGAGAAATACTGGGAGAAGGGCAGAGTGGCCCAGGTGAGGGGGAAGCCCACTAAAATTCCTGGTCAGTCACTGGCCCCATGTCCTGTGTCCCCTCCATGTTTTAATATCTCACACCAGCTGAAAATAGGTCTGTGGGAAGTCGTAACACTCACCAAACCCTTGACAGCCGCTATTCTTCACAGAGGCTGTGAACAATTGCCTGCCTGCCAGTGTCTGACTGAAATAATAGCTGTACCTACAGGATCATTTGCAAGACAGATGGTGGAGGCAATCCCCATTCATCTGCCAGCGGCCATTTCATAATTCTTACTGGCCTGTCAGGCCCGTAAGGCAGAATGCAGCCTTGCTAATTGTTTTAGCTCATTAGAGAGCTGTTGTTTTAAAGCCAGTAGTCGGTCCCACCCCTGTCCTGCTGCATCCCAGCCCCACCATGCCAGCCCTCCTCCAAGGTGCTTTTGAGAATGCCTTTGGTGACCTTGGAGAAAGCAGGTGTCCAAAGCCTAGAAGCCCTAATGTTTGCTAGGTGGTATTTATTTTTTCACTTTTTCACTCTGCTCTCCTCCCTAAGGAAGTATTGCAGATCTAAAAAGAGGTCCCTCACCTTCCCTTCTATTTGCTGCTTCCATGTTCATTAGGCCCATTAGTATTCCATATTTCAAAGTCTAGATGACATTTCCTATACTAAGTTGCCATTTTCTACTTAAGGTGCCCAACATTCCGTTAGCATTTTTATAGCATGCATTAAGCCAAAGATTTAACTCACTGCCGTGTTTATGGATTTAGAGAATTTCAAGAGCTCCATATCATGCCAGCACATCTGAAATCCTTGGTTGTCATTCAATAGCAGTTTTTGAGAATCTACTCTGTGGATGTAAACAGGAGCCAGGAGAAATGGGAGGGCCTTCAATGAGTACAGCTTACTGAGCATCGACCTGTGCAGTGATACAAGCGTCCTGGCTCGCTTTAGTGCTAGGCAGGCGCCATCTTGAAATTCTTAATCATTTCTGAACAAGAGCCCACATTTTCATTTTTGCACTGGGCCCCACCGATTGGATTGGTTTTGCTACAATTGTTGGGAAGGGGGAGCATTTGCAAGGGCTCAGGAAAGGGTCCCTCCTGAGCCAAATCTGAGAAGCTAGAAACTCCAGATATAACAGAGGAGAGGCAAAGATCAGTACACGCAGCAAGGCAAACATAGACAGCAACTATTATTAGTGTCTATTTGAGAACTATCCCGGACATGGCCTGTTTCTGAGGTGCTGAAGACTAGAGATTGACCCCACATCACTGAAAATTCAGCAGCCTAACAATACCACCTGTGAGTTCTCTCAGGTAACAATTGGCTGGCATTGATCCTTCACTATGTTACCAATTTCATTATGTACCACTTCTACTGAAAAGTCAGCAGGAGAAGGATGTGTGAGAAATAAGGCTGGAATGTAAGTGAGAGCCTGGAAAGGGAAGGCTTTGAATGCCAGACTGAGGAATATGGGGAAGCGCTTGAAAAATTTGGTCAGGAGGGTGACACTGGAACTTTGGCTGCCCCAAGAAAAGAAATATTCTTTCTAGACCCATTGGGTCATTTGTTCATAAGGCTTATATAATACCAAGTAACTTCCCAGCACCTTCCCCTCATTGCACATCTCCCCCCCACTATTCCCCCTCCTCACACTGCTTCTCCCACCCCACAAACACACAACACAAAAAGTCCAGATATTGTCTCTAATTTGGGCTCTGCTACTGCCTTGACCTCCCTTGGACTCAAGTCACTGACCAAGTTTGCGTCCATTGCACTGTGTCTTAATTCACACCTCTGACCTTTCCCAAACTGCTTAGGTGAGCAATCCTACCCATGACCCTGTGTGTGGTGGGCAGAATTTGAAGAATGACCACAATGACCCTTGGCCTTAGAAAACTTCTCCACCTGAGTGTGTATGGAACCTGGGAACACAATAAGATGCCATTCCCATGATTATGCCATGTCGTAGGGCAAAAGAGATCCTGCGTATGTGATTAAGGTTGCTGATCAAAGGGCGCCTGGGTGGCCCAGTCAGTTAAGCATCCAACTCTTGATTTCGGCTCAAGTCATAATCTCATAGTTCATAAGTTTGAGCCCCACATCAGTCTCTGTGCTGGTAGAGTGGAGTCTGCTTGGGATTCTCTCTGTCCCTCTCTCTCTCTCTGCCTCGTCCCCACTCACACTTTCTCTCTCTCTCTCCTCTCTCTCTCTCTCAAAATAAATACATAAATAGACTAATCAGAATGGGTGGGCCTAATCTGGTCACATGAGCCCTGTAAAAGCAGAATTTTCTCCAGCAAGTGGCAGAAGGGCAAGTAATCGGAGCATGAAAAGGACTCAATGCCCCAATGCTGCTTGGGAAAATGGAGGAGCCATGTGAGAAGGGATGTGGGTGGCCTCTTGGAGCAGAATGACCTCCAGCTGACAGCCAGCAAGGAAATAGAGACCACAGGCCTAAAGCTGCAAGGCACTGAATTCTGCCCACAACACCAGTGGTTTACAAGCTTCTTCCCAGAGCCTCCAAGTAAGAGCCCAGTCTGGCCAACATCTTGATTTTTGGCTTTCAGAGACCCTGAGTATAGAACCCAGGCAAGCTGGAATGACTTCTGACCTGCAGAACTGTGAGATTATAAACAGATATTGTTTAAGCTGCTAAATGTATAGTAATTTATTATATAGCAAGAGAAAAGTAATACACTATTTTAGCCCCTTCCCAGCACTCTCCTGCTTGGCAGCTCAGAGCCTGCCACTTTAACATTAGGCAGGGTCATAAAGCAAGCATCAGGAGCCACATCTGAAGCGACAATGATTTGAAAGTGAGAGATGAGTGTCGATACAACCAGTTGGGATATTACTGCCAATGACCAGCATGAAAAAATAAGTGGCATCAGTTATGGATAAGAGCGATGAATTTGAGAGTCCTTTTGAAAGAAAAGCTGTCCAGATTAAGCAACCGATTGAATGGGAGGGATAGAGACAGCTATTACGTTGGTTTCTGGAAAGAGTTGGAGGGTACCCTGGTCCTCTATGATGGCATGGCCATTAAACTAAATGGAAACAAAATGTGTGCTCAACTTTTCTTAAGATAAGTACCCACGTTAGCTAAAATCGTTGGTGGCAAGTAAGAGCACTATCAATTCAAACTAATTTCAGGGGGTAAAAAGAGGAGGGTGCTTCATATTGAGATGCAGGTGTTTTCTAGACCCCTAGAGACACGAAAACAGCCGAGCCTCCAACAGGACTGGACTGGGATATGGAAGCCCCTGGGGCAAGAGAGTGTGCTCTCTCCGTCTGCATCCCTTCTTCCCCAGAGCCCATCCTTGTGTACCACTTAGCCCACACAGCAGGTGGAGGACGGCCACAGCAAAGCTTTAGGGTTGAAGGGGAGACCAGGCCAGACTAGAATTGCTAATCCTGATTCCCAATCTCCAGGGGAAAAGGTCTGGCTGGTCAACATGGTTTCCCTACCTTTCATACCAACGCCATGCTGATGCTCTCAGGAAAGTGGGAGAAGAGTTGATTCTTGAGCAGGACAGGCACTCTCAAAGTTGTTTACCGAAGAAGCAGAAATGATGTTTCAAATCTTAATTTCCACAGACACAAGAATATACTCTTGTTTGTAGACAGAGAAGTGGGGTGTTATACCCAAGCGGCTGGGTCCCAATCCCAGTGCTCCCTCTAGGGGGCATGAGTGACAGTGATGAACTAACTAAACTTCTCTCTAGGCCTCAGCACCCCTAGCTATAAAATAAGGCACTCAATCCAGGTGGCGTTGAGGCTCCCAGCTGTAATGCCCTGTGACTCGAAGTCCTTCTGAGTAGGAGCAATGCTGTATTGATCCAGTTCTCTTGTTTAACTTTCCCGTGCCCTCTCAAAGATCAGAACTAAAGCCTCTCCGCATTAATCCTCTCACTGGCTTACAAGAAGAGGAAAGGCAGTCAAGGAAAATATATAGTTTGTATTCCAAGCAAGCTGGACCAAAGCTCCTTGGTACTCAAAAACACTAACCCTGACCTGGCGTTAACTGGCGTTAAATCTCTGCCTTGACAGGAGCACTGGTTCGGTGCTTCCTCGACACCAGTGTGTCTCAGGTCACTGAGTGGTCCGGCTGCCACCATGCTGGCTCTCTCCTGCAGTTTTCTTTAGAACCACAGGTCAGACCCTCAGGAGCTTTAGTCCAATTCCTTGATTTTCTATAGGACAAAGCAGAGACTGAAAGTGAAGGGACTTGCCCAGAGACATCCAGATCACTTGGGGCAGAACAGGGAGTAGAGCCAAGTGGCCTGACTCATGTTTTTCCATTGTCCCTTCTGTGAACAGATTAAGGCATGTGATCCGGATGGAGAACCATGGATAAACCAGCAGACTTTATTGATGGCATCTGTTATTTCTGAATTGAATTGTGTCCTCACCCCACCCCCCAAACTCATATTTTGAAGTCCTAACCAGCACCCCTCCCTCATATCTCAGAATGGGATTTTATTTGGAGATAGAGTTTTTACAGCAGTAATCAAATTAAAATGAAGCCATTGGGGCACCTGGGTGGCTCTGTGGGTTAAGCATCCGACTTCACCTCAGGTCATGATCTCACAGGTTTGTGGGTTCAGACCCCATGTCAGGCTCTGTGCTGACAGCGACAGCTCAAAGCCTGGAGCCTGCTTGAGATTCTCTCTCTCTCTCTCTCTCTCTCTCTCTCTCTGCCCCTCCCCCCATCTCAAAAATAAAAATAAAATGAAGTCATTAGAGTGGTCTTTAATTCTCTACTGAATATTGCCTTCTGTGCCCACTCATGAAGGTCCCTCCATCTCCAGCCTAACATTCTACTGCAGTACCTTTCTCCTGCTCTCCGAACTCAGGTTACAGTCTCATTTCTGTGCTGTGATTTTGTAAGATTCTGACTACCTTCACTCCTTGCAGCTCCCACCTATTCTTCTGCATGGTGGCCAAAGCCTTTCACTCGGGCAGCTGTGAGTAAAAAGCCTGGTGGAAAACCGAGGTCTCTTTCCAATACTGGAGCAGTGGACCTGGTATCTAAGCAAGAGATGCCACAGGAAGAATGTGGTGTCTGAGGTCCTCACTCTCGAAGGGAGAGGGAAATGGAGTCTGAGTCTGACACCATGAGATGCAAGATCATCTACTTCAACTGCTGGTGGCCTTCTCTAAGCTCTGAGATAAGCCCTGGAAATTATCAAAAAGAAAGATGATGATAGTCTCTTACATTTAGGAGAGCACCACTTTTAAACAGTTGTGCATCGCTTAGATATCATCTCAGTACAAAATTTGTCAATCTCTGAGTCCTTACCTATACAATTTGCTAATATAGACACTTGTATAGCATGCTAGCTAATAGAGCAGGAGGTTAACGTGGGACATAGTCTCAATGTCATCAGAGGCTTTAATACTACAGGTGCTAGTCAGACCACTTAAGCAAAACTAGAAATGGAAGTATGTGAAAGCCAGTTTCGTGACTCAAGCTTGTTACTCACCTCCAGCCTATAAAGAGATTAAAGACAACAAAAGCAAAGATGGGAATCGGAGAGAGGCTTTTATTTGGAGGTAAGTGGTCAGTGAGCCTCTTCACCCGCTCCAAGAGGGAGGCTCATGCCTTACCTCAAGCCTACCCATAAAGGCATCAAGGGAGCCTGCAGAGGGCTTCATATAAGCCCACATAGAAAGCAGGTCTCAAGTGGTTGACTCAGAGACAAGAAATCAGAAGGGCCTGGAGGCTAACTGAAGCATCAAGGGGCAACAGCATAGAGGCCCCCTTCTGGGAGTAATTTTCATTCCCTCTACTGAAGGATTTAAGATGAAGTATATTCTGTGCACCAGAAGTAAGCAGAAAGAGAGAGAGAGCAGAACCAACTCAGAGGGGCTTTGCCCATGAGGCCACCTAGAAGAGCAGTAGGAAAAGAACAGGGGAGAGCCTGTGTGGAAGTGTCACAGAGAATTGGGGTTGTTATGGACTGAATTGTGTCCCTTAAAATTCATGTGGTAAAGCTCAGTGTGACTATATTTGGAGATAGGGCTGTGAAGAAGGTAATTAAGGTTAAATGAGGTCGTAGGGTTGGGGCCCTAATTTAAGAGGACTGGTGTCCTCATAAGAAGAAAAGGAGACCAGAGCATGCACAGAGGAAATGTCATTTGAAGACATAGCAAGGATGTGGTGGTCTGAGAGAGAGCCCTCAGCAGAAAACAACCCTGCTGGCACCTTGAGCTTGGACTTCCAGCCTCCAGAACTGTGATAAAACAACTGTGTCTGTTGTTTAAGCCAGCCAGTCTCTGATATTTTGTTATGGCAGCCCAAGTAAAGTAATACAGGGGTCTTAGCAGCCAAATGGAGAGAACATCCCCTAAAGCAGAGATTCATAGGTAAATGGTTCCCAGTGATGGGGGGGGGGGGGTATCTCCAAAGAACCCACAGAGAAATCCAAAAGAAATAAATTCACCCCACAAAGAAATCTCAAGGGTTTAATGTTTTCACCGGTGAAGTCTACCAAACATTTAAAGAAGAAATAACACCAATCTTACTAAACTCCTCCAGAGACTAGAAAAAGAGTACATGCTTCTCAACTCATTTCATGAAGACAACATAATCATGATAGTAAAACCGGATAAAAACGTTGTAAGAAAGGAAAACAGTAAGTCAGTCTTCCTCAAAACTATAGGTACAAAATCCTAAACATAATATTATAAAAATCCAATGATTTGGGAAGGATAATACATCATAACTAAGTGCAGTTTAATCCAGGAATGCAAGTGATAACATCTGAAAAATCAATCATGTAATCCGCACAGTAACAGAATAAAGAAAAAAAAGATCATTTGATCATCACAGTGGATGTGGAAAATGTATGAAATTCAACAGTCATTCATAGTAAAAACTCTTAGCATACTATGATAAATCTGATAGTCTACAACAAAAGAAAACAAACAAGAAAACCCTGAGATCAGAAATTATCAGTATTGTACTTACTGGAGGTTCTCATCAGGGCAATAAGGCAAGAAAGCACTGGACATCTGCCAAACCCAGAGACAGCGATGCCAGGTCATGACTGTACCTGTCAGGTAAGAACTGTCCTCACCTCCTGTCCCTCCTCACCACTCCAGCACTAGAGAGGAACCAGAGTCACAACTAGCAAACTGGGAGTGGAATGCAGAGGGGGCAGAACCAAGAAAAGAGAAACCAGCCACCCAGCCTCTCCCACTCCATGCTCCTTTCCACTGAAGCAATGCCAAGCTGGGGGAGGGGATACTTAATAGTATAAAAAAATACTATTTTTTTTAATGAACTTTAGATCTTTTATTCTTACACCAGTCTGTAAATTTTAATTACTGAGGTGGTTAGTGTCATTTTGTAATATTCAGTGGCTACAGGACTTTTCCTTACCCACAAATGACCTGAAAACCAGACAGTGTCGTCTAGATTTCATTGAAGGGTAAGGAAAAACTGTATCTGGGGAGGTATGCATGGGGATAAAGCTGTTTTCCATCCCACTCAATGACTAACACTCATTCAAAATCATGCTTTGCTGTTGTTAATGTTGTTAACGTGCTCACTATTAGTCTCCAAAAGGTAAGTGCGTCCCCTGCACCACACTTTGCTATGTTTGTTGGAAAGAGAGCCTTCCTCTGGTGTCTTTCAAGAACTCAACCTTTTGACCTGGATTGTTCCTAAGCAAACGGCTGCACACATTCTTTACTGACTGAGAGAGCAGCAGATTTCACAGGGCTCACAGATGGTGGTTTTTGTACCGGGCATGAGCAGAATGTTGCCTTACGCTCTTACTAGCTCCACCCTTACCATCCCCAGTCCCTTACCTTAAAGCAAAGCAGCAAGAGCAAAGCAGAAGGGCTATGGACAATTTGTCATGTAAAAATAGAGGGATGCCCCTAAAGGGTGTCCTTCTGCAAATTTGAGATAGTTACTGGTATAGGCAACTCAATCTTAGAACGAATTTATCATGCGAGAAGCGCTCAACATATTATTACAAGGACTTAATAGATATGGCCCCTAGCCTCAAAGAATTACCAATTTAAAACCAAAGTTGGAAATAACATACAAAGAAAAGGACTATAAAATACATGCAAAATGAATATGCATGGTTATTAAATATTGCCTCAGGATTGATCATCTTAGCCAGTGAAGAGTCCAAGGTCATTAAAAGCAAAACTATTTATTAAAGCTAATTTTCTCAGTCTCCAACTCCAGTCCATGCTAGATTTTAGCAGGACACTTGGCCCATTCTGCTATCTTCTCTGAAGTTAGTTTTTGTCTTCCTCCTGTCTTGGAAATGTAAGGCATCGCTGAGGTTGTTCTGAGTCTATGTTGTGTTCACTCCTAATATGTGCTAAATGATTGGAAATGGGAAGCAGATGGACACTTGGCCCAGAGATTAAACTCCATCTCCTTAATTAGATGGTGTTGATTAAGGCTTCCATGGGGTCCTTCTCCTCACTGCCAAGTAAAAGAGCTCTCCAGTGGGGCTCCTCAAAGCATTTGGGAACTAATGGTTTATTCAGTTCCTCCTTTGCATTTATTCACGGACCCTGAACAAACAGGAGCCAAATTGTCTTTGTCTCTTTGGTTTTCCTCTAATAGTTTTCACCATTTGACTTTCCTTTCTGGCAAGAGTTGAAACAGAATAAAGGGAATTCTGGTTAGCCCCTGGCTGAACTTTGCTTCCTATCTTGAGTTAACAGAATTAGGTTAGGGACAGGAGGTGGGTGGTCTTCCGTACAGATTGCTTCAGAGCCTTAGGAAAGTACCAGGTACTGATATCAGCCTGTGGCTTGTCTATCAAAGGGGAAAGGAGCAAGGGTTCGGGCATTTGAATCTTGGCTAAGCTGGTTATTAGCTTCAAGTGGTATGCTAGTAAATGTTGAACAACAGAGTCCATAAATAAATAAATAAATAAATAAATAAATAAAGCCCTAATTTGTAACACGAGCCAATTTTTGTGGTGTAAATACTCCCACCATGGCCAATTTTAAGTGACCAACGTGTCGTCACTGAATGCAAAATTAGAAAGCGATTCGCACTGTTGGCTCTTAGAGTCCATATGAACTGACTCTGGCACACCAGTAAGCAGTATAAGTACCAGTTTTATCATCTGTACAAAAGGGAGAAGTACTTCACAGGGTCGTTAGAGAGATAAAAGTAATGGCCAGAATAGAACCTGACGCACACTAGGGGCTCAATAAGTTGTCACTGCATGTCATTATTGAAGCTGAGCTTTAAGGAAGTGATTTCACATTGCTGAGCACTCCAAGAAGTCAGAACCTCAGCCTCAAAAACTAAGCGAGTAAATTTCATTACCCAGGTGTCTGGGGAAAATGCAACAAGGGCAATCTACAAATCACAATACCAATTTGCTACTTTGATTTACTGCATATACAGAATAATAACTGTTCCAAACCCAAACAGGCTTGTGTGGTCTAAAAAAGGATTTCTTTTTGTGGTTTAGGAATTTGTTTACATGCAAAGTGCTACAAAAACACAAGTGTTAATGGTATTTAAATATGCTTATTTAATCATCTGGATCAAAAAAATTAAACTGGGGCTGCCCCAGCAAATCCATGGCCTACTCTGACATCAGTATATCCCTGGTCTGAGAACCAAGACTGGTGTTCTGCACCTGTCTCGTTGCAGGCAGCCAGCTCTCCTGTCAACCCTGAGGAAGGCTGGAAGGGTGGACGTTGTTAAGTAGAGAGTATATTTAACCAGCCCTGAGGGGGTCCTGCCTGCAGTTTCCCAACCACAACTATAATGATAAATTTTAAACCCTTCAGGTAAGGGAACAATAATGAAGATTGCCAGTTCCCTTTTACTGTCATGCACGCTGGCACAGAGAGAGGAAAAGGTGCATAGAAAATAACTAGGAGAGCTGATACTGGAATTCAGATCTCTGAGGCACACTTTAGTGCTCCTTTCTCTGCCCCTGGAATGATCAGCTAGGCAACACAAAAAACACACAGTCCAGTGCAGAAGAAAACCACATGCATATATAAATTAAGAGAGAGAGAGTTTCTACGATGGAGGTGATAGAACCACATACATGATATTTGGGGAACAGTAACAAAGGAAAACCATCCCATTCTGGAAGTTAATATTGGTATTGGTATGGTTGGGGGAGATTCTAGATGTGGGGACCTCTGAATTGAGTTCTTAATGGATAAGTAGAGTTACCTCAGAATAGAGGGACATTGCAGATGGGGTTGACCAAAAAGAAGACTATAAGATGGGGATTAGCACATGAGACTTTTGTTAGAGAATGCTTGTGGGAGGGGAAAGATACAGGATTGAGGAGGGGGGGGGGGGGCTGAACTATGACACAATCTAAACAAGGGCCTCAGCCTATCCCATAAGAGCTCTAGAACTGAAATGGCCTCTTCAGAGTTTTTCCAAGTAGGAGTAAGGGAGCCAGGCCATTATACCATCAGGTGGATCAGTCATGGGTGTTGCAGGCTGCCCCTAGAAGGAGGTGGACTTGGGATGAGTAAAAGAGGGCTGTTCCCCGGCAAAACAATCCCAGAGGCTGGGGAAATAAGTCTTCCATTTCTCAGGTTGGATCTGGGCAACAGATCACAGCATCCACCATACAGGGAAAGAGTTTTCTACACAGAGGAAAACACTGAAGAGAGAACAGTCCATGTAGGTGCCGTGCAAGTGGTCCAGGGTTTGTCATGGAAAGGGTTTCATGGGAAGCAGATTCTGAGACAGAGTCAGAGATTCCCATACAGGTGCTTCACTGGGGAGTAGTCTGTCTCAGGAACAACATCATTAAGTGAGTGGAGGTAGCAGGATTGGGTAAAGGGAGCAGTTGAACTACAATACAGTTGCAACAGAGAGATTGCCAGTCCTACAAGGATGGCCCATCAAAGATGTCCCGAATCAGAGTACATGAGGTGAGCCTTATACTACTGCACCAACCAGTCACTGGAAACTGGCTGACCCCAAGAAGAGTGCATAACCTTTTACGTAGCAGCTCCCTTCAGGGAATGGCAGGTCCTTGGAGGGACTCAACTGTGAGCCATCAGCAGTCAATACTCTTAACACTCCTGGGGGAGTGAGTACCCTGGTCCTGAAGGGCCATAAGCATATACTGTTGTCCATTACACGAATGTGAACAGTTTCTGGTTGTCCCTGATTAGAATGGAAAAGAACATGTTGGCCAGATTGATGGCCACATAACATGTATTTAAAGATGTGTTAACCTGCTATTTAGATAGCAAAGATACCACATCTAGCGTGATAGTAGTAACTGGGGTTACCGCTTGGTTGGGTTTGCAGTCCTCAGATTCGTGAAGATCTGCCTGATTTTTGCTCAGGGCACACTGACAAATTAAATGGGGACCATTAGCCCTGAATTAGCTCAGTTTAGTGTATGAATCTCTGCCATTCACTGAGGGGAGAAATATTTTTTTCTTTTATAGCTTGTCTATGGAGATGTTTTGTATTTGGTAAATTTTAGGGTCGTGGCGTTCTTAAAATAGTTTAGTATATATCAACATTGTTTAAGTGACAAGGCTGGAGAAGATAAGTCAGATTGCAGTAAAATGAGGAGTGTATGGGAGAATTTATGGAGTTGAGTGCAAAAATTACCTCAGCCATGGCATGGGTGGGTCACTGCGGGTGGATGGGCCGCTCTTTTAATTTTTACCATTCACACCTGACTTTTAACTTTACCACAACATCAACAACATGGAGAAAATTATGGAAGTCCCCTACTCTCCCTCCCAATGGAATCAAGGGGAAATAGCTCATTATTGCTTCTGAATGAGAAAGTATCTCTTTCCATAATGAAGACATTTAATGTTCTGCTAATCAACTGCTGAGACTGGTTGAGCATCTGTGGGTACTTTATCTTGGTTAATGGGGATATTTCAAACAGCCCAGCTCAGGCAAATCTTATGACCTGACAAGCTTTATTCAGTGCCACGTTTCCTAACTCCTACTCCATTACATACTTTTCTTTCCTGTCCAGTCCCCTTTCCCCAGGTCCCCGCTTCCTCCCTGCTCTGCTGCTGGAAAAGACTTCAGTTTGTCTGGATACAAGCATATGGATTCATATGCTTATCTCTTTTTATGTTTGTATATTTATTGTTTTTGTGCCTATGAATTACACTTCTTGGTTATTAATTTTGTCTAAAATCAGTTTATGACTTAATTAGGATCTTGGAAAGGGGGAGGGCTGGTAATATCTCTTAAAGGGGAAGTACAGAAGCTCACAGCTATTTGCGAGCTTGTGGCTTCTATCAGGCGCAATCCCAGAAGGGCTCTCCAAGCTGCCAGAAGTAGAGATGGTAGTGTCAGTTGCTTTTCCTCTCTGTGGTATTCAGCAGGACAGTTCAGCGTGTGAACTTGGAATTTGTTTTGCCTGAGGAGGGTAGTCCTGCTGCCCAGACCGCCAATGGCGCTGATGACCCTGCAGAAGGAGGCACACTGATAGCCGTATGCACACTTTTTTGACTTCTTACCAGCTTCAGTTCCCTGCCTTTCCTTATGATCATAATTTTGAGGGCCCACGATTATGTCCAGCTATTCTCAGGAGTCAGGGACCTGGGAGAACTTCACTGGTCTCCTCCAAATGTCCTAAGAAAGCTGTTTATCTCTAAGGATCCCATTTGGGGGTGTGGGGGTGTGGAAGACATTTCTCCTGGCAGGGACTCCCATAAACTTCTCTGCAGTAGCCTTTCCCATGGCTCTCCTTTCCTTTTTCACTCACTCACTCATTTGTTCATTTAGTTAACAAATATTTGTGGAGCGGCCACTACTTTCCAGGCACTGGAAACTACAGTCCTAGAGATACAGCACCGCCCCAGATCGATACTGCCCCAGGCTTCCTGAAGATCACACTCTACCAACGTTGCTGAATCTCAGCTTACCCCTACTCACAAGTACCCATTTATTAGGAAAGAAAACACGGTGTTCTAGAGAGTTTTGATTTGAAAGGCCTGTGCTTGAAATTTGGGGGTAATTCCTAATATTGTTCGAACACCCAGTGGAAGCAAAGATGCTGGAGTTAAGGAGAAGGAATGGTGGCGTCGAGATGGTAGGGAGATGTGAGCGGTGTCAGAGCATGAGGGAAACCGAGAAGCCTACATTTACCCACCAACCGAGTGGACTGTAGAAGAATATAAAATGATAAAATAAATGAAGAAGAGTTACATTTAGAACTTGCAAGTCTTGTACGTGCCTGGGTGGCTCAGTCGGTTGAGCATCTGACTCTTGATTTTGGCTCAGGTCGTGATCCCAGGGTCATGGATTTGAGCCCTGCATCAGGCTTTGCACTGAGCATGGAGCCTGCATGAGGCTCACTATCTCTCTCTCTCTCTCTCTCTCTCTCCCTCTCCCTCTGCCCCTTCCCCACTCGTGCACTCTGTCTCTAAAAAAAGTTTTTTGTAATTTAAAAAAAAAAAGAACTTAGGGTGGGTGATGGGTATTGAGGAGGGCACCTTTTGGGATGAGCACTGGGTGTTGTATGGAAACCAATTTGACAGTAAATTTCATATATTAAAAAATAAAAAAAAAGTAAAAAAAAAAAAAAGAACTTAAAAGTACAAAATGGCATGCAGACTCTTTCTTTGTATTTATTTTCTATCCTTATGAAGACGAGATTTATTTACTCTGTCATAGAATAAATAGAACTCTGGCTTTTAGGTACTTTTAGGTGTTTTTGTGATTTTAGGTACTTTTGACTATTGCATCAGGTTTTCAACAGGACATTCTTCTGGGAGAACTGGGCAGCACCCCCGCCCCCCTCCCCCCCAACCGCATTCCCCTAGCTCCTCTCTGATGCTGCACACATGCAAGAGTGCATTCACTGGCGGTACTCGGTCCCTGATTTGAACCACATCTACTCCCGTTAGCTAAGATAGGTCAAGAGCATCCATTATTTGCCAGTCTCCTTTGATCTTCTGACTATTTTACGAGGCCTTCTCTTTCCATGCCTAACACAGACATAGAAGATATACAATAAATACTTACTGAAATTTTGTTTCCACTTTCATACTCTTCCTCAGGGAAGAGATGCTTATTCCTCTCATGGGAGGAGCACCCAAATAAATGCAAAGGAAGAGCAAGTCAAAGTCCCCATTTCAATGTTCCCAGATAGGAGTGGAAAAAAAAAAAAAAGGTTGATTTTCCACTCTTGTTCCTTTATTCTAGGTACTGACTCGTTCTTAATCTAAAAAGGCACATTGACTTGTGGGCTCAGATTATCTTGAGCACACCCGGAGAGAACAGATGGTTTGCTAGACCCAGGAATTCCCCAGAGTTCCTCTCCATTATTCAACAGATCATTAATTTGGAGCTTCAAAACCACAGCTGAGCACAAACACACCCAAACCAAGAGCTACTGAGTCTTTTGCCTTCGAAGACATTGGTAATGATGAGGTTTCTCACCATCAAGAAACTTAAAGAATGAAAGCTGAAGAACAAAATCGGTCTTTCACTATTCTGAAGATCCCTGACAATATAGTGCAGGTAGGACAATGTGATGATGATACTCCACCAGCCTCACACTCCTAGAAGATTAGATGTGACGAAACCTCTCTTGCCTAGGCCTGGTCTTTTCAGACTCTGGGTAGGATTTAGAATTCTAGTTGGAGGGCAGTGCAGTGTATAGCACAGCTTTGGCTGGAAGGAATTTTAGTGGTCATCTTGGCCATTTCATTCTCCAGAAATCTGTGATTTTATTTTTTTTTAATTTTTTTTTCAACATTTTTTATTTATTTTTGGGACAGAGAGAGACAGAGCATGAACGGGGGAGGGGCAGAGAGAGAGGGAGACACAGAATCGGAAACAGGCTCCAGGCTCCGAGCCATCAGCCCAGAGCCTGACGCGGGGCTCGAACTCACGTACCGCGAGATCGTGACCTGGCTGAAGTCGGACGCTTAACCGACTGCGCCACCCAGGCGCCCCAGAAATCTGTGATTTTAAAACCACTGAACAAACGATACAAAACACCTGAAAAATACAGCGTAACGTATAGCAAGTGTTGTTGTGTGTTTTTTTTTAAGTTTATTTATTTTCAGAGAGAGAGAGCACACACGCTGGGGAGGGGCAGGGAGAGAGAGGGAGAGAGAGAGAATCCCAAGCAGGTTCCTCGAAGAGCCCAATGCAGGGCTTAATCTCACAAACCCATGAGATCATGACCTGAGCCGAAATCAAGAGTTGGACGCTCAACAGACTGAGCCACCCAGGTGCTCCTAGCAAGTATTTTTTAAATGCATGGTTGAATTCAGAAGAAAGTAAGGAAATTCCAAGGGGGTGCTGTGGGCAGAGCTGTACCGTGACATAGGAGCCTGTTTTAGGAACTAAGAGGCTTGGGTTTGAATGGCAGGGCTGGGGACATGAAAGCAAGCCACAGGCCCACACAAAGTGGGAAGGAGGAGACTCCATATTTTTTCAGGTCCCTCATAGGCCCGCGCCTAGATAATAGGCACAACGGAAAAGGGAGTCGTCCCATCTGCAAAGGGAGATAAGGAAGCTGGCCTATCTTGACACAGATTCTGGTTGGAAATTTTACAAAAGGTTTCCCATGAGGATTTGTAACCATAAGCCTACCCTCACGAGGGTTTGGCATTCTAATGTACTACCTGCAAGATCTGAGAAATGCCTACAAAAAGATTTCCCTATCCATTTTTGGGGCAAGTGTATGCTCATACCAGAGTTGGTATAATAGCCTGAGTTTGTAGTTAATGCTTGGATTAGAAAGAAATGGTAGTTGATGAGCACATTGTAGTTTTATTTGTAGAGTGCTTTTTTATGGATCTGTAAGTCTTTATCATCCACCTACCTAAGTGGGCTTATACAAAATTCATCCATAATGTAATCAAACACCTTCTTTTATTGTCGTGCTAAAACTTGCAGTAGAGAAACTTTCTGTTATTGAGAGAAACTTGGATTGGGGTGGCTGCAGCCAACTCTGAATGTTGGTCCTTATCATGGTGCTTTGACAAGGAGTATAGTCCTGATAGTACAGACCAGATTACACGACATTCGTTCTAACAAGTGAGAATCCTTTTCACATCTAGGAACCACATGCCCCTGCTTCAAGCCAACACAACCAAGCCCTTAAAATGAGCAGGGCTTCAGCACTCACAGTGAAATAAAGCCAACTTTATCTTCCCAGAAATGTACTTGTTCAGATCACCCAGCTTGTCCATGACCTGCCCCTTCATTATCTTGACCTGGCTCTGGGTCCCTCTTTCCTTCTGTCTTCTCCCCCTCCCCTCGCCCACCTTGCATGCTGACCTAAAATCTCAGCTCCAGACCAGATCATTCAGATCATTCCAGTTATGCCTACTCTCCCTGTAGGGTAGTTTGTTCTGTGCCAACTCCCTGAAGTTGTCTCTGCTAAAATCCCATTCTTAGATAGTCCTGGTTGAGAGTTGGCCAAAAGAGCAACTTGCATTGGATTTGAAAGGTAGAAGTGAAGCACCATCTGTTACCTACTGAAGGTCATCGAGATTGGATGTGGCACCAGTGGGTGCTTCTAGTTCATCCTCCCTCTCCTTCCCTTCACATCCAGCTCTTCCTCCTGATGGTGATCCTGTTGACCAAGGGTCATTCCAGGTCCCTCCCCATACACTCACTGGCAGACCTGCAGAGGCACAGCTGTCTACAGACCTCCTATGATCTCTTCTTTGGCTAGGTCCCATTTTTGAGGCCAGACATGCTTGGTATCTCGTACAGACTGGATATGGACTCCTCGGATCCTCCAGCTTTACTCCTGCACCTTCCTGCTCCCAGGTCCTCCCATATTTAGGTCAGGTCTAGGTTCTATAATAAACCCTTTATCCCAAGATGAATGGTGGTTCTGTCACTCTGCTTGAACCCTGACTGATTCACCCTGTTATCCGGTGCCCAAGAGAGGCCCACAGTATAGAACTGGGTGATAAGTATTTGATCTATCAGGATTTCACCTGAGCATCTTTTTCCTACATATGGAGTAACGAAATCAGACCAAAGAGATGGGACGGCATTTCTCCAAGAGAAAGAGTATCGACCTCTACAGCCTGTGTAGTTCCTTACTAGCTCATTTGACTCGTTTAAAACATCATCTTAGGGGCACCTAAGTGGCTCAGTCGGTTAAGTGTTTGAATTCGGCTCAGGTCATGATCTCATGGTCTGTGGGTTCGAGCCCCACATCGGGCTCTGTGCTGACAGCTCAGAGCTTGGAGCCTGCTTCGGATTCTATGTCTCCCTCTCTGCCGCTTCCCCACTCACAATCCGTCTCTCAAGAATGAATAAATGTTAAAAAAAAAAAAAAAAAAAACTAAACATCATCTTCATCTTCTGCTGCTTCTGCCCCACCCCTCACACAATGTCACACTCAGACTCATAGGCTGCAGGCCGAGGCCGCTGAGCACTGCCTTCTCAGGGCCCCCTCCTCCCCCGGCCAGCCCCGTCTGTGTGCCCTGCGTTTCTTCCCCTCCTAGATTCGGCCAACAGAGACTGTGCCGTTCTCACAAGCGCTGCAAAGACCTGTTATTGAGTTGTCGGTTTTTGAAAAGATGCCTCACTGCCAATGCAAAGCAGCACATCAGCTAAAAGACGGGTAACCTTCATCTTGGCACACATTCCGCTCTCAGTGAGTACACCCCGGCAATTCCCATTTAGACGTTTTTTGCAGAACAATTTTGTAGCATTTCCATTTATTACACATTTAATTGCCTTTTAATTGGTGCAGCTGTTTTCAGCATGTTTGAGGCATATTGGAACTATCTGCCTTAGAACCCATTTCAGGCTTGCTTCCTGCCCTGGATTACATTACTGTTGGCCAAAACTTTGTGCTTGAGCCTTCAAGTTTAATCAAAGACTTACTGTCTAGCATAAAGGCTTGTGATCACGGTAATTCCTTTAGGCAGTGGGTAGAGCAATACAGGATTTCAGAGGTAATCTCAGCAGCTAAAACTACCATTGCAACGCACCAAGTTCATGGCAATGCGTCCATAACCATCAGTGGGTCTTAGAGGCCAGACACTTAAATGGAAGTTCTAAATCCATTATTTTCAATGCCTAAACCTGAGGCAAGAGGTGTGGCTTTCCTGGAGTAGTGGGGGTGAGCTCTAAAGTCCTATCTGCATATAATATTCTGGGGAAATATGTATTTCTTGGGAAATACAATGAGAAAATCTAACTAGTGCTGTTTGCTACTTAAGAGGAACCCTGGTTAATGCTTGGGTGTGGACACAGACAAAGCCCCAGAACTGCATATCCCAGAATCCCCTTCCCTCTATGGCTCCTGGCTGGAGTCAACCACTGAGGGGCTCTCACCTGAGACCGCAGGTAGGTGAGCAGGTGAGGCCCTATTCTCTGCAGGCAGTGGCAACCACACATGGCAGCAAGCTCTTGATGTGTCATACTTTTATCATGACTTAGGTCATTGGTGGGGATGCCCCAGAATTCTTGAGAGTTGCCATGATTACTGGCGAGCTCATGAGAAGCACCCATTTGAGTACTTTAGGCTGAGATCTGGGGGATGGCTTTTCTGACCAGCAATTCCAGTGGTTGTTTAGGCCCTCATTCTCTATACTAAGACGTATAATTCCCAAAACATATAGCATGACTTCTGTTTTCCCAATTGGACCCTGTCTGATACAAACCTCTCCCTTTTCACCAATGCCATGTGTAACAAAAATTTGAGCCAGTCACTTTACTAGGTGCTTTACATGTGTTATCTCATTTAATCCTCAGTATAACCTTATAAGATCAATCCTGTTACTTCCTCCACTCCCTCCACTTTATAAGCAAAGAAACTGAGGCTTGAAGGGGTTAAGTAATTTTCCCAAGGTCACCCAATAAGATATGCAGAGTCATAGACTTTTAGAGCTACAGTGTCCTTCTGAAATTGGCCAGCTGAGTAACAATTTTTCATGATTTTATATATATATATATATATATATATATATATATATATATAATTTATATGTTATATATAAATATATTATATTTATGGTTAGTAATTTCTTATATTAAATATAATTTATTGTCAAATTGGTTTCCATACAACACCCAGTGCTCATTCTAGCAGGTGCCCTCCTCAATGGCCATTACCCACTTTCCCCTCTCTCCTACCCCCCATCAACCCTCAGTTTGTTCTCAGAATTTAAGTCTTTTATGGTTTTCCTCCTTCCCTCTCTGTAACTTTTCCCCCCTTCCACTCCCCCATGGTTCTCTGTTAAGTTTCTCAGGATCTACATATGAGTGAAAAAATATGGTAACTGTCTTTCTCTGCCTGACTTACTTCACTTAGCATAATACCCTCCAGTTCCATCCACGTTGCTACAAATGGCCAGATTTCATTCTTTCTCATTGCCAAGTAGTATTCCATTGTATATATAAACCACATCTTCTTTATCCATTCATCCATTGATGGACATTTAGACTCTTTCCATAATTTGGTTATTGTTGAAAGTGCTGCCATAAACATTGGGGTACATGTGCCCCTATGCATCAGCACTCCTGTATCCCTTGGGTAAGTTCCTAGCACTGCTATTGCTGGGTCATAGGGTAGATCTATTTTTAATTTTTTGAGGAACCTCCTCACTGTTTTCCAGAGTGGCTGCACCAGTTTGCATTCCCACCAACAGTGCAAGAGGGTTCCTGTTTCTCCACATCCTCCCTAACATCTATATAGTCTCCTGATTGTTCATTTTAGCCACTCTGACTGGCATGAGGTGGTATATCAGTGTGTTTAGATTTGTATTTCCCTGATGAAGAGTGACGTTGAGCATCTTTTCATGTGTCTGTTTAGCCATCTGGATGTCTTCTTTAGAAAAGAGGCATCACAATCCCAGACTTTAGCCTCTACTACAAAGCTGTAATCATCAAGACAGTATGGTACTGGCACAAAAACAGACACATAGGCCAATGGAATAGAATAAAGACCCCAGGATTGGACTCAAAAATGTATGGCCAACTAATCTTTGACAAAGCAGGAAAGAGTATCCAATGGAAAAAAGACAGTCTCCTTAACAAATGGTGCTGGGAGACCTGGAAAGCAACATGCAGAAGAATGAAACTAGACCATTTTCTTACACCATTCACAAAAATATACTCAAAATGGATGAAGGACCTGAATGTGAGGCAGGAAACCATCAAAACCCTAGAGGAGAAAGCAGGCAACAACTTCTCTGACCTCAGCCGCAGCAATTTCTTACTTGACACATCTCCAAAGGCAAGGGAGTTAAAAGCAAAAATGAACTACTGAGACCTCATCAAGATAAAAAGCTTCTGTACTGCATGATAATATATTTTATTTTTTTTTTAATTTTTTTTTCAACGTTTTTTATTTATTTTTGGGACAGAGAGAGACAGAGCATGAACGGGGGAGGGGCAGAGAGAGAGGGAGACACAGAATCGGAAACAGGCTCCAGGCTCGAGCCATCAGCCCAGAGCCCGACGCGGGGCTCCAACTCACGGACCGCGAGATCGTGACCTGGCTGAAGTCGGACGCTTAACCGACTGCGCCACCCAGGCGCCCCTGCATGATAATATATTTTAAAAGTCCAGTGGAAGATTAGAATGAGTCAGCCTCTCCCAAATAACATGGCCATTGTGACTAAGCAAAACGCTAAAAGGACCACCGTCAAAATTCGACCAACAAGAGATGTAGTGACTGGTGAAATTGCGAACATAGTGGGGAGCATTCAGTGCTAATGGGCATTGTTAAAAAATCAGAGCTGGTTTTTGAACGAGATGCAGAGCCAGGAGAATGGCTTCAGCAGTGGCGGTGATGATCACCTCTTCAAGAAGGTCTGTAAGAGGATTTTGAATTCCAATCACTGCCCCTTTTCCTACTGAATTGAGACCTAAAATACCCTCTTATCTGACTTCCAAGTTAAGCGTCAGAAAGATCTCTTCACCAGAGATGCTGTCTTGAGCGTCGGGATACTCGCTAAGCAGGGACCCCATGAGGATGTTGATGTGATTAAAAGGTTCAGCTATGGTCACAGGGGTTTTTAGTAATACCATTTCCTGAAGCAAGTGAAAATAGTATTCCTTCCCAGAGATGACTTCAAATATGACTACTATAATGTTGGGTTAAAGGAAGAGGAAGGAATGTATAAGAAACAAGGCAATGGAAGAATTGCTTTTGTCCTGCTGCATGAACTAGAACATGCAAGTCCTGCTGCATGAACTACAACATGCGAGAAACGTCATTTTTTTCTTTAATAAAGCTGACTTTGAGGTCCCCATGTCCCTAAACTGGTACGAAATCCAATTTTAGTCATTGTTAGGGTGCTCTCTCTTCCTGCCACCTCTCTCCCCACCACAGGGACATGTGAAAGTCCTGAAATTTCTTTGCAGAACAGGCTACTCAGGAAAGCCCCTCTGAATATTGATCCCCGGGTCAGTGCTGACTGTCCTCTTTCAGGCTCACACAACTCCTTGGAAAGCAGAAAGCTCTTCTGTGACCATACCACACACAAGCTCGGGGATGTTGGCGTCTTTGGATCCTCCTTCTGGGGCCATGCCTTCCTGGAAAGCACGAACCAGTACTCGCTGAGGACTTGCCCCCTCCCTAGAAGGCTTTACGGGAGAGGGGCTCTCTCCCTACTAACTTTGCATCATGGTCCTCATATCATTCAAGTTATTTTCTTCAAAGTGCTTACTGCTATCTAAATTTATGTGGTTCATGTGGTTCATTTGTTTATTTTAATTCTCTGTGTTCCACTTTCTGTTAGCCCCCCCATCTTAACAACATCAAACATTTATTGAAAGTTTACTATAAAAATCTTTTAATTCTCAAAATAATCCTATTATATAGGCTATGTTTTCTCAATCCTATTTTACAACCGAGGCGCAGAGAGGTTAAGTAATTCACCTAAGTTCACAGATGCTAGAATGGCCAAAGCAGGATTTAAACCCAAACATCTGATTTAAGAGTCCTTCTGCTTAATCATGATGACATTCAGTGTTTTCCTACTGCCATCATCCATAGTTTTACTTCTGGATTATTAAGAATATGCCCACTCCTCCCTCCCTCCTTTCTTCCTTCCATTCTTTCTCCCCTCCTTTCAGACAAAACTTAAATTTACTGTTTTATTTCCTCATTTTTATATCCAGAGACTTCAGTTTTAATTTCTCTTCTTACTGAAAGAATTCTCTTAATGATTTTCTCAAGCAGTTTTTGTACATTAAAGTTCTAAGGCCTGGTGTGTCTGAGAATATCTTTAGTTTAGCCATCAGATTTAAATGAGTAGATCTAAATTCTGGATTAGAAGTTCTTTTTTTCTCATACTTCCAAAATACTATCAATTTTGCTATATCCAAGATTGAGAATTCTGATGCCAATCTGATTCCTTTTCTTTTGAAGATGACCTGTTTTCTCTCCAAAAGATTTTAGAATTTTTCCTTTGCCTTTTATGTTCTCGTTCTAGGGGTGTGTGTGTGTGTGTGTGTGTGTGTGTGTGTGTGTGTGAATCTGTCCTGTCTATACCACTATGAGCTTTTCCAGTCTGAGCTATTAAACTCCCTATGTCAGCTTGCTATTGCTGTGTTACAAGCACACCAAAACGCAGTGGTTTTAAGCACACCTTTATCAGCTTGCATCCTCCAAGTTGGCAATTTGGGCTGGGTTCTGCTGGTGGTTCCTCGGTAGGCAGCTGCTAATGAGCTAAATGGTTGTGTTTCTGGGGGTTGGTGGATGCCAGCTGGAAGAATGGGTCACAACTGAGCC
Source organism: Neofelis nebulosa (assembly GCF_028018385.1). Lineage (NCBI taxonomy): Eukaryota > Metazoa > Chordata > Mammalia > Carnivora > Felidae > Neofelis > Neofelis nebulosa. Next base: position 75,751,842 of record NC_080788.1, on the reverse strand, counting down.
ACATGTCTTTCATCATCCATCTAGCTCTCCTGGGCTCATTCATACAGTAGCTCAGGCTTCTAAAAGCAGCACAAGACGGGAAGTTCCAATGGGCAACACTTTTAAAGGCTCAGCTTGCACCAATTCTTCTCTTGTCCCATCAGCTAACACAAATCATTAGGCCAAGCCTAGAATGAGTGTGGAGAGGACCAGCAAAGGTCACGGGTGTAGGCAGATGAAACAACTTGGGGGTCGTTACTGCAAAATCTACCACATCCCCCTTTAATTCCAGAAAATTCTTGATTGCTTTTTTTCAAGTATTTTTCTCTCCACTTATTCCCTTTCTTTCTGAGATTCCTCACACACAAATGCTAACTTCTTTACTTACCCCCCATCTCTCTGAGCCTTTACTTTTATACTTTCAACTGTTTTCATCTTTTTTAAAATCTTCCAGGAGAGTTCCTGACCCGATCTTTGATTTCAGTTGTTCATTTTTGTGGCTTCTGCTTCCAAATGACCCAATGAGTTCCTGGTTTTATCAATTGCATTTTTGATTCCTGCCATCTCTAGCCAGTTTCTCTTTGTTCCTATTTCATGTTTCCAAAATCCTCCCTTGTGCTATTGAGGGGTTTTTTATGCCTGTTTTCAATCTGCCTGGTTTATTAAGTCTGCATCATTTGCTATACATTTTTCCTTTGCTGTTTCTCTTTGAGAATGTAGATGAATTGTCACCTTTCCTCTGTAACTCATATTACCCTGGGAGTATCAATTGCCTTGACTGACAGTGGGTATCTGAAAACTCAGATCCTTGGTCCCGCCTCTTGAGGTGAGTTCGGGCAACAGGCAGTGTGTGAAAAACATAGCTCTGGGCTCCCAAGCCCAAGCCAGCCAGATGAATGATAAAAAGGCCCAGTTGTGACCCATTCTTCCTATTCTTGCTGTGTTTATCACACAGCAATAGCAAGCTGATATAGGGAGTTTAATAGCTCAGAATGGAAAAGCTCATAGTGGTCAAGACAGGACAAATTTACACACACACACACACACACACACACACACACACACACATCTAGAACATACCATCCCCTAAATACTCCCCAACTCCCAAAACAGCCACACTGCCCCACGAGGCATCTTCTTCTACTTTCCAAAGTAACAGTCAACATTTCTTAAGCATCTAGCATTTATCAACCCAGTTTTAGGTATTTTTACATGCATTGCATCTTTTTTAACCCACCCTGAGAGTTAGGTAGTATTGATATGTCCATTTTAGAGATGAGAAGACAAAGAGAGAAAGCAAGTAACTTTCCCAAAATCACAGAGCATTACGTGGTGGAGGCAGGATTAAAATTTGGCCTGTTTGGCTTTAGAGCCCACACTCTTAACTTTTATACTATAGGCCAGGAAAAGAGGGAGCCTCAGGAACCAGGCCCTCTGTTGCCCCGATTTGCTGTCTGCTGTCTGAGCAGGTGGGCTCCAGCACTTCCTGTGCTGATGCTTCTTGCTGTTGCTGGGCCAGTAAGGCTGTTTTTCTGCCTGACAAGCAAATTTCCGTCCCTAGCAACGTAAGTGAACGAGCAGGATATGACTAGAACACTCTTCTGTATTCTGTTGTAGCACTTGCCTCCAGATCCTCTCTGGAAGAAGTGTAAATCCTCTCCACACTCAGTTCCTCCCGTCCCCCATCCCACACCCTAGGACACAATCACGTTCTGCCTCCCCGGGATCTTGTTATCTTTTGGGTTTTGCCCCATTATTAGAGGCTTCAAACTTGTTTATGTGACATCTCTGGGGTGGATTCAGGGGAGGCAGCCAGCGTCTCATATTAGGTCATATTAGGCAGGAAACATCTGTATATGTAATTTCCGAAGTAATTTATTCACTCACCCAAGCCCCAAAGAACATCTAGCCCTGGGAGCGCTAACCTCTGTCCTTCACCAGGTATTTCCTTCCAGCTCATATTCAGTCCCCAAAATCAACACAGGAATTCTATTATTACATCAATCTTTAAAATGTCTTGGTCTCCTGCAGAAATGAGTCTCAGTATACAGTTGCATACATATAAACACTCAGATTCGGGGCAAAACTTCTTAAGAGGCACCATTTTGGAGTCCTTCCTACCACCACCTCAGATAACCGACTTTCTCCTTGTTGATCCTGATGTTTAACCCCTGACGCTTTGAGCACTGTTCACATTTTTCATGACTGGCGCACACACTTAGGTCTCTCTCTCCAGCCACATTTAGAAGGGCCCCAGACTTCATACCAACTACTATCCTTCTACATATGTCCAGAGCCACACCTTTTGGCCCCGGCCAGGCCTGCTGGTCCTACTCCTAATTCTGCACTGCAGCCATCCTTCAAAGTTCAGTTCAAACACTCCTGCCTCCAGGAAGTCTGCCTTTATTGCTCAGACCAAAGTGATCTCTCTGAACTTAAACAGCAAAGAGGTTATAAAGGCCACACATGTACAGGGCTTTGCTGAGAGTGCCTGCATCCAGATTCTCCAAACCACGGTCCTTCACAAGGTGAACCACAGGGATTAGAGCTCGAGACATTTGAGTTCTGACCTTCCCCTACCCTCACATCGCCCCTCCTTTTCCAGGTGATTCTAGCATGCACGCATAGTTTAGATTTGCATTGTGAATATAATTATGGATATATATGAGTTATATGTGGGATGCCTCCTGACTCATTTACCACTTTGTAAAAAAGCAAACCAGTCACTTTACTTATCTGATTCTTTTTTTTTTAAGGCATTTTTTTTTTCAACTTTTTTTTTTGTTTGTTTGTTTGTTTGGTTTTTTATTCATTTTTTGGGACAGAGAGAGACAGAGCATGAACGGGGGAGGGGCAGAGAGAGAGGGAGACACAGAATCGGAAACAGGCTCCAGGCTCCGAGCCATCAGCCCAGAGCCTGACGCGGGGCTCGAACTCACGGACCGCGAGATCGTGACCTGGCTGAAGTCGGACGCTTAACCGACTGCGCCACCCAGGCGCCCCAGATTCTTATTTTCCTCATCTACAAAAAGGGGAGGCTGAGCTAGGTGATTGCTTTTTTTTTTTTTTTTTTTTTACATTTATTTATTTCTGAGAGACAGAGAGAGACAGAGTATGAGCAGGGGAAGGGCAGAGACAGGGAGACACAGAATCCCAAGCAGAATCCCTCTGAGCTGTCAGCACAGAGCCTGGCGTGGGGCTCGAACTCATGGACCACAAGATCATGACTTGAGCCAAAGTCAGATACTTAGCCACCCAGGCACCTCTAAGCTAGATGATTTCTGAGGCTCTGTTTATGATTCAGATTGTAGACAACCTTAAGTCAGGGACCTCATGTCCTGATTTTTGTTTTGTTTTGTTTTGTTTTGTTTTGTTTTGTTTTGCTTCTACAGCACTGTGAGCAAATATTGGTATTTAATACTGTCAGATTAATCAAGAAATCAGTGATTATCTTAGGTGCCTTTGTAGTTCTAATTCTTTAGTAGGTGGGTCCTAATCTAGCAGGTTGCCATCATGGGTATATGTTTCAGAAATGGTCTCTGGAAAACAGAAGTTACCTTGATCAGCTGGCTGTATTTTTTCAGGGCAGTCCAAATTTCTTACGACTCTTGTTGTGAGCAACTTCTCTGAGAAAATGGGCTCTACATAGCATAGAAAAACTGAGATTTGCTGTAGGTTGGTTATTCCCATACCTAAATTACACAGTTCCCACCATTCCAGAAATTGGAGTCAAGACCCTGAAGAAAACCCAATTCCATCCAAGATATTTTATATTTTATGACAGGGAACTTCCTGGGGGTCACCATACGCTACGATATGGCCTGAGGTTGTAGGAAAGAGAGAAAGTGGCTCCTTCCTGAGGTCAAATCACTGGTTCCAGAAGACTACCTCCACTGAGGACTGCAGAGAAGATAGAAGAGCTGGCTTCAGTCCAGAAGCCCAAACTCCCCTGGAGATTTCTGAAACTACAAGGAGCAGACAGTCATCTAGAGTTAACCAAGAAAGAGAAATCGGAGCCCCCAGAACCCCCTAACCAGTAACTGTGGCTCCCCCGCCCCCGACCCCAGGTTTCTAAGAGAGCCTAACGGGCCAGTCTTCACAGCTCACTCCCCACACAGGCACACAGTGGAGGGGCCGGCACTCTGCTGTCACATCAGTTAAAACCCAGCCAAGCAGTGGGAATTCTCTGTATTTTGTTCTATTATTAGAATCCAATTACCAGCTGGTGGTAAGCTATAGGGAAGCGCTATTCTTCTGCGTCAGCAAACACAAAACGCAGCAGTTTGGTGAGCAAGCTGGCAGCTTCCAAAGCTTGGAGCAAAAGGTAGAGAAATCATTTTATTTCTGCCCAAAGAGTCTCATGCCCATTGGGATTCCCTCGGCTTCAGGATATCGTTAGCGGAGCTCCGCCTTAGGAAGGCAGAGACCTTATTCTGGTCTCATGCTGACCGCTAAGAGGTAAAACCTTTGCCCAGGCATGAGCCTGTGTATTCTGGTCTGATTTACGGTGCCCACCTGTTTCCATCCCTCCTGAATACAGCCGTAACGGCCACTAGCTATCTTTCCTCACGAGGCCAGAAGCTGCTATTCTTGAGGCAAGACTGAATAGCCCCTGACCCTGATGCTCATCCTCTTCCCTTTTCCTGACTGAGGTCCCCCAGGGGAGGGAAGCCACAGGCTGCTTCATGATAAATGGTGTGACGCATGTGGAAATAGTCTGATGCATTTTTGATGCATATAAATAGCCTGACAGATGTTCAGCCCAAAGTTTCTCTCTGCAAACTCCTGAGATGATTCGTTCTACCGAGGTCAGAAAGAAAGAAAGTTGTGCCTCGAATCTCTCTCTCTCCTTGGGTTTAAAGGAAGTAGGATAAAGGGAAGTGTTGCTGGAGCGAGGGGAAAAGGAGGAGCCAGGAGGGAGAGCAGCGGCAGAGTGCCTTCAACTAGGGGACAGCACATAGAGCTCATCTTACAAACGCCTCTGAATTCAAACATTATGTTTCCGCCCCTTTAAGCCACTGAAATTCCTAATTTGACTCTTTTTGATTCACTCCATTCTGACTTCTCCTTCACGCAGGTGCACCAGATATTGAGAATGGAACAATATCACAAAGGGGGGAAAGTGAGCAAACAGGCTCTTGGTCCTTCTAATGCTGTGTTCACTGGGCTGCCTCCAAGCCCATGCTGTCCCTTCGTGGCCAGGGAATTCTTTTGCCTAGATTAGAGACAGACTTAGGGCATGAAGCACAGCAGAACGAGGGGCTACCTGTTCCCATCCCCAAGGCCTGCACCCAAATCTCCAAAAAAAAAAAAAAAAAAAAAAAAAGAAAGAAAGAAAGAAAAAAGAAATGCAGGAGGGAGAGACACGGAGCTTCCATTCCAGTGTCTGGAGCAGAGACGGTAGGAGGCCACCCACACAGGTGTTCTAGGACTTTGTGAATTATCCTTGAAAGCTCTCGAGTTTTTCCTTTTACTTTTCCTTTTACTTGTAGCCAAAATAGTCCTATCTAACATAGCCAGGAATTACAGAAAGCCAAAACGGTTCAAACGAATCGTAAATTCCAGGCTCTCTTCTAGCTGAAGGTTTACAGCTGGGCCAAGCAAAACTAGGTAAAATTTTTCCTTGGAACCCTCTAGCCTTCTTTCTGTTCTTGTTCCTGTCTACTTTTCCAAGTCACCAGCTTTCTTTGGATGCAAGATCTTCTGATACATATTCTTTTGATGTTAAATCCTGCTCCCAGAAAATATGATCAACCCATAATGCTGCGTTTTGTAGTCCATGATGTCTCATAATCACTGAAATACAGGATTAAGCATGCATGGGCTCTATATTAGGAGCATCACACATTATCACTTAATTATCACAAAATTCTGCAAAATTGGTACTATTCCTATTTAACACTTTTGAGAAGTGAGGATCATAAACATAAATCAAATTGCTCAAAGTCACATGTTCAATAAGCAAGAGAACTGAGACTTGAACTTGGCTCTTTCGACTCCAAATTCCACACTCTTTACAAAATGGCATGCTCCTTCTAGAAAACAAATAGCACTCGCCCCCATGCAGAGTCTGCTCAAAATGAACAATATGGAATTGCTGCAAACGCACACAAAGGCAGCATAAGCAGCACACCCAGAGCACTCTCCACAAGCCCAAGGCACACAGTGAAAGAGGGGAAGGCGGCGGGGATGTTACAATGTGCAGGGGAAATGCCCTTAGGAGAATTTGTAGCACACATAGCAAATCTCTCTTAACCAAAATGTTGCACATTGATACTTCGAGGAAGGAATCTTCTGAGTCCCCTGCAACATAAATTTTAAAAGGACAACATATTGGGGCACCTGGGTGATTCAGTCGGTTAAGTGTCCAACTTTGGCTCAGGTCACGATATCCCAGTTCGTGGGTTCGAGCCCCGAGTCGTGTTCTGCACTTGGCGGAGCCTGCTTGGATTCTCTCTCTCCTTCTCTCCCTGCCCCTCCCTGCTCATGCTCTCTCATATATCTCTCTCTCTCTCCCTCTCTCTCTCCCTCTCTCTCTCTCTCTCTCTCTGTCTCTCTCTCAAAGTAAATAAATAAATAAACTTAAAATATTAAATGGACAATGTATTAATACACAACGGTAGAGAGGTAGGACAGGGACACTTCACCAGGACACTCCTGATAAACATCTACTGCCAGCTCTTTGGTGGGAGGAACTGGTGGTTCAAATGAAGCTCAAAATTGTTGAAATGCTGATTTCAGGAATCTGGCAAACCCATTTAAGATTATCCATTTTAAGGGGCGCCTGGGTGGCTCAGTTGGTTAAGCATCCAAATTTGGCTCAGGACATGATCTCATGGTTTGTGAGTTCAAGCCTCACATCAGGTTCTCTGCTGTCAGCACAGAAGCCTGCTTCAGATGCTCTGTCCCCCTCTCTCTCTGCCCCTCCCCTGCTCATTCTTTCTCTCTCAAAATAAATAAACTTTAAAAAAGATTATTCATTTTAATATTGCAGTTTTTTAAAACCTCTTGGTTATAACTATATTTTAAGAAGCCCAACACAATAGTGTTAATGTCACGAACATGTGTCCACAGTGGAGTTTGCAGTCAGGCGTCTGTGCTGATCCTCGAGCCAGGAAAGAGATCCCTTCCTCTGCACTCCTGCATGCCTCAGAGGGAAGGCAGGTAGGACTTGGGACAGGGAAGAAGACCTGCAGGACTCTTGCCCTAATGTGACCCTAAGTTAAAAGAATAATGATGATCAGTTTTCCAGTTCTTGACATGGATATTGTCAGGACAGAAGGAATAACGCATATGCCTTCCCAGTTGTGGATTACTATTCTTTATAACGAGGGAATTAGTCCAGACAATTCCTTCATAGTCAACCCATAGGTAGTATTCATTTTAGAAAAAAAATATGTCATAAATATTATGTAGGTCACCCAAGTTAAATGAATTGGGCAATAAAGGATTTGTTAAATACCTTTCTCTGCTGGGCTCTGTACTAGGTGCTGTTTTTATTAAAGACTAATTGGGCATTTAGTTGGCTGGGGAATAGTAATTGCTCTGAAATGTGAGCTGTTTTGAATAATAGCTATCAGTTTAATAAGGATTTACTCTGCAGACTTTATGGGCACAGAGGGAAAGGGTTTCAAAAAAGGACTCGAGCTCATGCAATTCCATTAAACATTGTTTTCCCACAAGTCCCTGGAAATGGATACTGCTTTTCCCTATGGAGTAATAGGGCCTGGGCTTGCTATTAACCAGGAAGAAATAAAATGTTCAGAAAGCCCAACAATTGGCTAATCTGGTCTTTCCAGGATGGAGTTAGCTTAATCTCTGGCCTCTCAGACTTGCAGCAGGAGAGAAGCTAGTTTTCAAGGAAACAGAGCTAAACCAAGTACCAATTTTCTATAGGGAAGAAGAAATGTTTCTGTTCATCCTTTACTCTCATCTGTACTTCTTACAAATTGATCATTAGATCTGTATGCTTGATCAAATTCAGATTCATTATTTTGCCAAGACCATTTCATCAGTGATTTTATCTATTTCTACTAGGAAGCAAATAATGCCTGTTTGTCTCCCTTTTTGTGATATTAGCAGCCACTGATTATCAGTATCCAGATTCACTGTACCACTGGGGCTTGCAGAAGGTGATATTCGGTTTCTATCATTCCTTTCTTATTTATTACGTGAAATATTTCCACAAACAGAAATGTTCCCTCAGCAGTTACTTTGTTACCCTGAGGACCCTGAATTCATAAAAGAAAGGCAAGATTTGAACTTCAGAAGTCGTAGTGAAAATACTGATAAATTCAACTGTGCACACACACTGAAAACACACACACAATCACATGAGCGTGTGCATGATCAGAAGCCCCACAAGCAAGATTAAAATGCAAATGATAAAGTGGACACATAGTTGCAATATGCACTACAAAGGGCTAGTCTCCCGCTGTGGAAAGAAGTCCCAGAAATGGAGAAGGCAAGAATAACCAGCCAATAGAAAAATGAACAAAGCAAATGCACTGGGAGCTCACAGAAAGAGAAAGAGAAATAAAGTGTCCCTTTAAAGAATGAAATGATGCCCAACATCACTCACCACAAAAATCTAAATTAAAAACACACTGAGATACATTTTTTTCACCTATAAGGTTAGCAAATACAGAACTATTTTGATAACGTTCTCGTGGCAGGGCTTAGATGAACCAGCAGCCTCACATATTGCTGGGGAGGGTGTAAATTTGCTCTCTCCTACAGAAAGAAATTTGCCCATTTATATCAAAATTACAAATGCATTCATTCACCCTTTGTCCCAGCATCCCATAACTGGAAATTTCTCCTACAGATAACTGCACCTATGCAAAATTACATAAGTAAGAGCTGCTCAAGGCAGCATACTTTACCATAGCAAAAGATTGGAAGCAACCCTAAAAGACTATCAACTGTTGACAATGAACTAGGTAAATAGGTTGTTGCTTCTCTACACAATGGAATATTATGCAGCTATAAAAACATAAAAGTTCTCTCTTGTATGGAAAGATCTATAAAATATTGAGAAAAGTGTCACAGTAAGAACAGATGGGTGGGAGCACTGTGCCACTTATGCAGGCAAGCAGAGCTTCATTGTCTGAAGAAACTTAAAAGCAGTTTTTAAAATGGACTAGGGGGCCCTGGGTGGCTTAGTCAGCTGAGCGTCAGACTCCTGATTTTGGCTCAGGCCTCTTCCCCACTCACACACTCTCTCTCTCAAGTTAAAAAACAAAAAAGGACTAAAAATTAATGTGTTTTTTCATAACCATGTGCCAATAATTCTAAATAACATAGGTAACAGAGGTTAATACTTCTTCCTCCAAACTTTTTTTTTTTTTTTTTTTTTTTTTTTTTTTAAGAGAGAGTATGTGCAAGCTGGGGAGAGAGGCAGAAGGAGAGAAAGAGAAAACAAAATCCTGGAGGGAGCCAAGATGGCAGAACAGCATGGAAGTTTTTTGGGTGTCTCGCGTCCATGAGATACAGCCACCAACACTAAATCATCCTGCACACTTAGAAACTTCTCTGAGGATTAATACAACAATCTGCACAACCTGAACCACAGAATTCAGCAGGTACGTGGCATGGAGAGGTGAACTTGGGAAGCGAGAAGCCGTGGGAAGGGAGGTGCTTTTGTGGGCGGAGAGAGGACAGAGATGGGGGGTGCTGAGTATGGGAAAAGCAGCACCCCCACAGCAGCTAGAGAGAAAGTGGGAAATTGGAAACAGCCACAAGGACTGAACTAAAAAGGGAGAAAGGAGAGGGTTTAAATTCCATTAAAACTGTAAACGGGGAGCACAGAGCCTGAAACTCCATTGCTCAATACCTGCTGTGCTCTGGTGGGAAGGGCGAATCCCCAGGAACAGAGTGGGGTCTGGGAGGTTCTCGGGCCACACGGGGAAAAGCAGTTCCACTGCTGGAAAGACATTTGGCAGAGACGGTTGAAGCCACCTGGTCCCAGCAGACCCCGGAAGGCAGCCACATTCACTGGTGCTGGAACAAGGTCGTTAAGGGTGAAGCCTGGTGCCGGATATGTGTTGTGATACTTCCATAATCCCTGAAACGCTGCTGCTACACTATCTCGCGAAGTTTTTCTGGGGTGGGCTGGCACTCAGACGCAGTCTCTGGGCTTCGGCAGCAGCACAGTCCCGCAAACTTTCCAGGGTGTGGCCTACAACCAGCTATTGCTTGGTGAGACCCTCAGCAGAGGGGCAAAAGGGGTCAAAGCCACAATCCCTCAGAAGTAACGGGCTGGGGAAAACAGTCGCATCTGAGACAAAACGTGGGAGAGAGGTACTGCCTGGGGCCTGGTAACAGACAGTGAAAAAGCGGGGACTGGAAGAAAGCCCGAAGACAAAGGATGGGTGTGCGACTGCTGGTTGGGGAGAACAGAGCTCTGATACTAGAGACTGGGGAGCTGGGTGACGTTTTACACCACTCCCGCGCATGCGCATGCGCATCTATGAGCGCCGCAACAATTCACCCCAGTAGGCTAACAGCGCCATCTAGTGGAGAACAGAGCAGTTACACTAAACTCGGCCCAACTGGGCCAACCTCGTTCTCCAAGAACAGAAGTCTCACCACCCGCTTAGTTTATGGACTATAAAGCGCTTCATAGTCTGACTTCAAGGGGGAAATAAATAATTTCAGTCATATTTCAGTCTGTTAACAGGTCCATCTATTCAATTTTCTTTCTTTCTCTTTTTCTTTTTTTTTCTCTTTTTCATTTCTCTTTCTTGAATGAGAAAGAGAAAAAATTTATATTTATTTTCAATTTTTATTAAAAATAATTTTCTTTCATTTTTTACTATATATTTTACTTTTGTGTAAATTTTTTCAAATTCTATTTTATATCCATCTTATTTTAGTCTACTTCAATGTATTCATTTTTTCAAATTTTCAAACGATTCCTTTTTTTATTTTTTCTTTTCCATTTCTTTTCTTTTTCTTTTACACAGAAAGAGAAAATATTCATTTTTATTTTCAATTTTTATTAAAAATATTTTTCTTTAATTTTTTCCTACTATATTTTTTACTTTTGTGGAAACTTTTTCAAATTCTAGTTTACTCCCATCATCTCATTTTAGTCTACTTCAGTGTATTCATATTTTCAAATTTTCACATGATTTCCTTTTTTTTCTCTTTCCCCTTTTTTCTCTAGTCTATCAAGCCCACTTTCAACACCCAGACAAAAACACACCTAGGATCTATAATCATTTATTCGATTGTTTTTTTATGTGTTTTCAATTTTTTAATTTTAAGATTTTTTTAATTTTAATTTTTTCTACCTCATTAATTCCTTTTCTCTCTGAAAAATAACAAAACGAAGGAATTCACCCTAAAAGAAAGAGCAGGAAGACATGACAGCCAGGGACTTGACCAACACAGATACAAGCAAGATGTCTGAACCAGAATTTAGAATCCAGTAATAAGAATACGAGCTGGAGTCAAAAATAGATTAGAATCCCTTTCTGTGGAGATAAAAGAAGTAAAAACTAGTCAGGATAAAATAAAAAATGCTATAAGTGAGCTGCAATCACGAATGGATGCCGTGGTGGCAAGGATGGATGAGGCAGAACAGTGAATCAGCAATACAGAGGACAAACTTATGGAGAATAATGAAGCAGAAAAAAAGAGGGAGATGAAGGCAAAAGAGCACAGTTTGCAAATTAGAGAAATCAGTGACTCATTAAAAAGGAACAACATCAGAATCATAGGGGTCCCAGAAGATGAAGAGAGAGAAATAGGCTTAGAAGGGTTATGGGAGCAAATCATAGCAGAAAACCTTCCTAACCTGGGGAAAGACACAGACATCAAAATCCAGAAAGCACAGAGGACCCCCATTAGATTCAACAAAAACCAACCATGAACAAGGCATATCATAGTCAAATTCACAAAATACTCAGGCAAGGAGAGAATCATGAAGGCAGCAAGGGAAAAAAAGTCCCTAACCTACAACGGAAGACAGATCAGGTTTGCAGCAGACCTATCCACAGAAACCTGGCAGGCCAGAAAGAAGTAGCAGGATACATTCAGTGTGCTGAATCAGAAAAATATGCAGCCAAGAATTCTTTCTCCAGCAAGGCTGTCATTCAAAATAGAAGGAGAGATACAAAGTTTCCCAGACAAACAAAAATTAAAAAAATTTAGTGGTCTGTGACCACTAAACCAGCCCTGAGAGAAATTTTAAGGGGGACACTCTCAGGGGAGAAAAGATGAAAATACAAATACATACATACATACACACACACACACACCAAAAGTAACAAAGATTAGAAAGGACCAGAGAACACCACCAGAAACTCCAACTCCACAAGCAACATAATGGCAATGAATTCATATCTTTCAGTACTCACTCTAAACATCAATGGACTCAATGCTCCAATCAAAAGACATAGGGTAACAGAATGGAGAAGAAAACAAGATCCACCTATATGCTGTTTACAAGAGACCCACTTTAGACCTAAAGACACCTTCAGATTGAAAATAAGGGGATGGAGAACCATCTATCATGCTAATGGTCAACAAAAGAAAGCCACAGTAGCCATACTTATATCAGACAATCTAGACTTTAAAATAAAGACTGTATCAAGAGATGCAGAAGGGCAGTATATCATAATCAAGGGGTCTATCCACCAAGAAGACCTAACAATTGTAAACATTTATGTGCCAAATGTGAGAGCACCCAAATATATAAATCAATTAATCACAAACATAAAGAAACTCATTGATAGTAATACCATAATCGTAGGAGACTTCAACACCCCACTCACAGCAACGGACAGATCATCTAATCAAAAAATCAACAAGGAGACAATGGCTTTGAATGACACACTGGACCAGATGGACTTAACAGATATATTCAGAACATTTCATCCAAAAGCAGCAGAATATACACTCTTCTCTAGTGCACATGGAACATTCTCCAAAATAGACCATATACTGAGACACAAATCAGCCCTCAGCAAGTACAAAAAGATCGAGATCATACGTGCATATTTTCAGACCACAACGCTATGAAACTTGAAATCAACCACAAGAAAAAATTTGGAAAGGTAACAAATACTTGGAGACTGAAGAACATCCTACTAAAGAATAAATGGGCTAACCAAGAAGTTAACGAGGAAATTAAAAAGTATATGGAAGTCAATGAAAATGATAACACCACAACCCAAAACCTCTGGGATACAGCAAAGGCAGTCATAAGAGCAAAGTATATAGCAATCCAGGCCTTCCTAAAGAAGGAAGAAAGATCTCAGATAAACAACCTAACCTTACACCTTACGGAGCTGGAAAAAGAACACCAAGTAAAACCCAAAACCAGCAGAACACAGAAAATAATAAAGATTAGACAGAAATTAATGCTATTGAAACCAAACAAAAAACAAAAAACAGTAGAGCAGATCAATAAAACCAGAAGCTGGTTCTTTGAAAGAATTAACAAAATTGATAAACCACTAGCCAGTCTGATCAAAAAGATAAAGGAAAGGATCCAAATAAGTAAAATCAAGAATGAAAGAGGAGAGATCACAACCAACACAGCAGAAATAAAAACAATAATAAGTGAATATTATGAGCAATTATATGCCAATAAAATGAGCAATCTGGAAGAAATGGACAAATTCCTAATAACATATACACTACCAAAACTGAAACAGGAAGAAATAGAAAATTTGAATAGACCCATAACCAGTAAAGAAATCGAATTAGTAATCAAAATTTCCCAAAAAGCAAGAGTCCAGGGCCAGATGGCTTTCTGGGGGAATTCTACCAAACACTTAAGGAAGCGTTGATACCTATTCTCTTGAAGCTATTCCAAAAAATAGAAATGGAAGGAAAACTTCCAAACTCTTTCTATGAAGCCAGCATTACCTTGATTCCAAAACCAGACAGAGACCCCACTAAACAGGAGAACTACAGACCAATTTCCCTGAAGAACATGGATGCAAAAATCCTCAACAAGATATTAGCCAACCGGCTCCAACAATACATTAAAAATATTATTCACCACGACCAAGTGGGATTTATACCTGGGATACAGGGCTGGTTCAATATCCACAAAACGATTAACATGACTCATCACATCAGTAAAAGAAAGGACAAGAACCATATGATCCTCTCAATAGATGCAGAGAAAGCATTTGACAAAATACAGCATCCTCTCTTGATAAAAACCCTCAAGAGAGTAGGGATAGAAGGAGCATACCTCAAGATGATAAAAGCCATATGTGAACGACCCAACACTAATGTCATCCTCAATGGGGAAAAACTGACAGCTTTCCCCCTAAGGTCAGGAATAAGACAGGGATGTCCACTGTCACCACTGTTATTCAACATAGTGTTGGAAGTCTCAGCCTCTGCAATCAGACAACACAAAGAAATAAAAGGTATCCAAATCGGCCAGGAGGAGGCCAAACGTTCACTCTTCACACATGACATGATACTCTATATGGAAAACCCTAAAGATTTCACCAAAAAACTGCTAGAACTGATTCATGAATTCAGCAAAGTCACAGGATATAAAATCAACGCACAGAAATCGGTTGCATTCCTATACACCAACAATGAAACAACAGAAAGAGAAATCAAGGAATCCATCCCATTTACAGTTGCACAAAAAAAACATAAAATACCCAGGAATAAATCTAACCAAAGAGGTGAAAAATCTATACGCTGAAAACTATAGAAAGCTTATGAAAGAAATTGAAGACGACACCAAAAAATGGAAAAGATTCCATGCTCCTGGGTAGCAAGAACAAATATTGTTAAAATGTCGATACTACCCAAAGCAATCTACATATTCAATGCAATCCCTATCAAAATAACACCAGCATTCTTCACAGAGATAGAACAAACAATCTTAAAATTTGTCTGGAACCGGAAAAGACCCCAAACAGCCAAAGCAATCTTGAAAAAGAAAACCAAAGGAGGAGGCATCACAATCCCAGACTTCAAGCTATACTACAAAGCTGTAATCATCAAGACAGTATGGTACTGGCACAAGAACAAACACTCACATCAATGCAACAGAGAACCCGGAAATGGACCCACAAACGTATGGCCAACTCATCTTTGACAAAGCAGGAAAGAATACCCAATGGAATAAAGACAGTCTCTTCAGCAAGTGGTGCTGGGAAAACTGGACGGCGACATGCAGAAGAATGAACCTGGACCACTTTCTCACACCAGACACAAAAATAAACTCAAATTGGATGAAAGACCTCAATGTAAGACAGGAAGCCATCAAAATCCTCAAGGAGAAAGCAGGCAAAAACCTCTTTGATCTTGGCTGCAGCAACTTCTTACTCAACACGTCTCCGGAGGCAAGGGAAACAAAAGCAAAGATGAACTACTGGGACCTCATCAAAATAAAAAGCTTCTGTACAGCGAAGGAAACAATCAGCAAAACTAAAAGGCAACTGACATAATGGGAGAAGATATTTGCAAATGACATATCAGATAAAGGGTTAGTATCCAAAATCTATAAAGAACTGATCAAACTCAACACCCAAAAAACAAATAATCCAGTGAAGAAATGGGCAAAAGACATGAATAGACACTTCTCCAAAGAAGACATCCAGATGACCAACTGACACATGAAGAAATGCTCAACATCACTCATCAGGGAAATACAAATCAAAACCACTGCGAGATACCACCTTACACCTGTCAGAATGGCTAACATTAACAACTCAGGCAGCAACAGATGTTGGCGAGGATGCGGAGAAAGAGGATCTCTTTTGCATTGTTGGTGGGAATGCAAGCTGGTGCAGCCACTCTGGAAAACAGCATGGAGGTTCCTCAAAAAACTAAAAATACAACTACCCTATGACTCAGCAATTGCACTGCTAGGTATTTATCCAAGGGATACAGGCATTTTGTTTCGAAGGGACATGTGTCCCCAATGTTTACAGCAGCACTCTCAACAATAGCCAAAGAATGGAAAGAGCCCAAATGTCCATCAATGGAATGGATAAAGAAGATGTGGGGCATATATATATACAATGAAGTATTACTTGGCAATCAAAAAGAATGAAATCTTGCCACTTGCAACTACGTGGATGGAACTGGAGGGTATTATGCTGAGTGAAATTAGTCAGAGAAAGACAAATATCATATGACTTCACTCATATGAGGAGCTTAAGAGACAAAACAGATGAACATAAGGGAAGGGAAACAAAATTAATATAAAAACAGGGAGGGAGACAAAGCATAAAAGACTCATAAATATGGAGAACAAACAGAGGGTTACTGGAGGGGTTAGAGGGAGGATGGGCTAAATGGGTAAGGGGCATTAAGGAAACTATTCCTGAAATCATTGTTGTGCTATATGCTAACTAATTTGGATGTAAATTTAAAAAAATAAAATTAAAAAAAAAAATCCCAAGCCGGCTCTGACACAGGGCAGGATCCCACAACCCTAGGTTCATGATCTGAGCCAATATCGAATCGGATGCTCAACTGACTGAGCCACCCTGGCACCCCACCTTTCCCCAAACTCTTAATATGGGTATAAGTTCTAGACAATTGTTGACATTTATGTTACACTTAGATGGGATACCTCAACCACACTGTGTTTAGCATGCCACTGGAACACAGCAGTGTTTGGTGTGTTATCCTGGGTAAAAATAAGAATATACATTGGCATCAGCTTGAATCTGAAGAAAGATATGCTGGATGGGTAAATAAGCAATTAATAATAGTGGTGCCATTCATGGTACAGATGTAAGCAGATGGAGAACAGGGGTTGGAGGCACATTTCACTGTACACACACACATGTGCGTGCACACACGGAAACTCCTGTACACATCTACATATGATTTTTTTGTCACCGTGTGAATGTATTACCTATTTTTTTTTTTAATTTTTTTTTTTCAACATTTTTAATTTATTTTTGGGACAGAGAGAGACAGAGCATGAACGGGGGAGGGGCAGAGAGAGAGGGAGACACAGAATCGGAAACAGGCTCCAGGCTCCAGCCATCAGCCCAGAGCCTGACGCGGGGCTCGAACTCACGGACCGCAAGATCGTGACCTGGCTGAAGTCGGACGCTTAACCGACTGCGCCACCCAGGCGCCCCAAGGTATTACCTATTTTAATTAAAACAACAATGAAAAAGAAGTAGGACTAATATGGGTAACTCAAGGGGAACCCCTCTCAATACTATGTTTTGGGAATGCTCACCAATTTTATTAGGGGTTTTTATAAATTTGAAACTTTCCTTGTATCTACAAAAGGGAGACATAAAAACACAAAAAACATATGACCTTTAACATCAGCACATAAGAGTTATCCAAAAGTGCTTTTCACATGTGCTTGGGCTGGAAACAAATCACGTATGCTTTAGCTGAACTTTATCGTTAACGATTCTGATGATTCTGAATAGAGCATCTATTTGCCTCATTTGTCTCAGTTCCAGTCAGACTACATGCTGCATAATGCATCAAAGTTATATTTATTTATAGCCTATTAGTCACACAAGCTCTTTATGGAGATGCTGGAAGAACTTTTTTGAAAATTGGGAAATAGATTTTATGGTCTAATTTTCCTCCCCTCTGTATATGCTTCTAACAGTGGGATGTTCCAAGGTCATTTTCAACCATTGTGTCTAAAATCAAGACTCTGAATGCCCTAGTTCTGAGAGCAGAGGCCTAATGGTGATATTTTGTATAAAAATCTGTGGGGAAAGAGGGTTTGAGCAACCTCCAACCTAAGACCAGAAGTCCTCCCAAGACCCCCCTCTTTAAATCTGCCATCTTTATTCGCAGGTAGAAGTGACCAAGGATCATGAAATAACTGCTTAGTCACACTGGAAACTGATGTACATAAACAGTATCAACAGAAAGGGTCAAATCAAAGCAAGTTACAGAAATAATCCCCTAAGCCACCACCCCCTCCCAAATATAGTGAGAAGTAATCCCAAATGTTTCAGAATGAGGGATGATCACACACTGCAGGTGGTGGGACTGACGCTTACCTCCTGAATTCCAGGAGGGAGGGAGTCATGCCTGAGCCTGTTTTGGTCCAAAGGAGGTAGAGGGAATTCAAGGGAGAGAAAATAGCCTTGCTATTTTCCTGGGAGGGACAGAGGCCAGCAGAATATCTGTGTTAATCCCATTCAGTAATTTTTTTTTCTACATTTGAGATGCTACATTTTTCATCTCTAGAAGTTCCATTTGGTTCTTTTTTTTTTTTTCTAGAACTTACTTGTTTCTCCTCATTATACTCAGGTTTTCCTTAAAATCCTTGAGGATATATAATAGCTGAAGTCCTTGTCTGCTTATTGAATCATCTTTATTATTTCAGGGTCTGTTTCTATTGACTGATTATTCTACTGGTCATGCAGTACATTTTCTTGTTTCCTGGAATATCTAATAACTTTTCATTGGCTGCTGGACATCATGAAGGTTATGTTGTTGAGCGCTGGATTGGTTGCATTCCGTTAAAGAGTGTTTGCCTTTTTCTGGCAGGCAGTTAAGTAAAACTACCTTTATTCACAGATGACATGATAGTTATAGAAAATGCTATAGAAGCCATAAAAAAAAAAAAATTGTAGGACTACTAAATGAGTCCAGCAAGTTCACAGGACACAAATTCAATATAAAAAGTAAATTGTTCCAGGGGCACCTGAGTGACTCAGTCAATTAAGCTCAGGTCTTGGGCTCAGGTCATGATCTCACAGTTTGTGAGTTCAAGCCCCACGTCAGTCTCTGTGCTGACAGCTCAGAGACTGGTGCCTGCTTCGGATTCTGTGTCTCCCTCTCTCTCTGTCCCTCTCCTGCTCACACTCTGTCTCTCTCTCTCTCTCTCTCTCTCTCTCTCTCTCTCTCTCTCCTTCAAAAATAAACATTTTTTTAAAAAATAAAAAAATTTTAAAAATAAGTAAATAAATTGCTCCAGCTAATATTAGATGCAGATTATTTTGTGTAATGGCTACAGCCAAAACTCGAACAGGAATAATATCATTTAGATAGTCTCCATGTTGTTTGATTGAATGTGCAGTACCCAGACTATACAGTAAATATCACAAGTGGAAATGAAGTGAAGAGGATACCCTCATTCAACAGGAAGTGTTAAAAATCAGTTATAAATCAAATTTCAGGAAAAACAGTCATCTGTGGAAGTAATAACTTTTCTAAAAGGAGGATAAAAATTAAACAGCTACCCCCAACATCCTTACGTTGTGCACAAGTATTTGAGTTCTTGGGGACAAAAGCATGTATTACAGTTCACTTTCCACGCCAAAAACTCTGTATTAAATCAACAGGGCAACCATGTTTCCTTGGTTGCCTAAAATTTTCATGTATTCATTCATTCAACCAATATTTGTTGAATGCCAGGTGTACAGGAGAACATATTGTGATTCGGGGCTAGCAGGATAGATAAATGAGTCAGACACTGTTTTGGCCCTTAAGAAGCCTACATGTGAAACAGGAGAGGAACAAGTATAAAAGCAACTTTAATATAAGGTTAAAGATATCATCATCATTTCTGCCCTGCCCCTGTCTCCCTAAGTGCAATCTGTCCTCACCGCTCCCCAACTTTCCCCTCAACTGTGGCATGGGGGAGCAAATGGACATCTGTGGGGGACTGACTGCTAGTGTTCTAATTTTAGCTCTGGTCATCATCCTCATTGCGATGCACCATTGGGGCTGCGCTCATTGACTCGTTAGAGACTATTGAGTGCCCACTGTCTGCCAGGCCCCAGTCTGGCTCTGGGGACTGAAAAAGCAGTGCAGCAGACAAGATAAGACACTGTGTTTCAGACCTCACCTCACTCCACTTTAGCTTGACTCTGTGCTCTCTCTTCATCTGGGTCACCGGCACTTCAAGAAACTGGCATATACCCTGAAACCCTCTACCTGAGACAGTAAAACTGGTTTAAGGAAAGGCAGCAAGGAAGGGTGGGGAGAAGGATTTACTTGGTAAAGAACACAATCCCGAAGGCCTAGAGAGATATGTGCACGTGTGCATACATATCCACATCTGTCCACACACAGACATATGATGAAAGGCCATGAATGTCTTTTTTTTTTTCCTTTTTTTCTTTCCCTTCTCTATTCCCCGCTTTCCCCCTAGAGCCAAGAGGGTAATCTGAAATGTGTTTATAATTTTTTGGTTTGGGGGCTTGTCTGTTCAGCCAAATCTCTACCTTCTGTGTGTCTATCCCTACCTCCTGGCACGGATGGACTCCTGCAATCCTTGGTTATGCATAAATCCTTCTTCAGTGATAGCTGATCAAATCAGGGTGACCATCTGACCCAAGGAACATCGGTGAGTTTCTTCTGCCTCCCAAGAATTTGGAATTGGTGCACAAAAGCCATTATAACTCTATGTTGAGGAATTAAAATTTTTTTTCTTTAATATTTTACTTATTTTTTGAGAGAGCACGTAAGCGGGAGAGGGGCAGAGAGAGAGGGAGACAGAGGATCCAAAACAAGCTCTGTGCTGACAGGCTGACAGCAAGGAGCCCGATATGGAGCTCAAACTCATCAACAGTGAGATCATGACCTCCGCTGAAGACGGACGCTCAACCAGCGGAGCCACCCTGGTGCCCCTGTTGGGGAATTTTAAAGCGAGGGCTGGAGGGGCCAAATTTAACCTGAGGTCAAAGGGAGCAGAGAAAGCTGGTAGCAAAGAGGGGGATGAAAGGGGTATTTGCCCAGAGGCATGCAGAGGTGAGAGACTAGGTAGCCCCAAAGGAACATAGATGGCAGCCACTGCTTGGCCAACTGGTCCTGCTTTGCACCCTTTGAAAGCCCTGGCTACACTTCCAACCCACGAGTTCTGTAGCAATCACTTTATCTTTCCAACAACACTCCATTTTTTTTAACTTCTTTGTTTAAATTAGTGGATTGGGTTTCTTTTTCCCACAAATATTCTCTCAGATATGATATTTCATTCTTCTGGTTAGTGTGATTTTCAAGTAATTCCTACTACCTCCCAGTGATGAATCAATCTGAAGATTCAGGCTTAAACACAGGGTAAAAGCCAGAGAAAATGCTACTAAAGGAAATTTGGCTGATATCTTTGCAAATAAAAATCTATCATGTGTTTGTGTCCTCCTCCCTGCCCAAATTCATGTGGAAACCTTAACTTTCAATAGGATGGTATTAGGAGGTGAGGCCTTTCGGAGGTACTAGGTTTAAATGAAGTCATGAGTATGGAGTCCCCATGATGGGACCAGTGTCCTTGAAAGAAGAGAAAGAACAATGTCTCCTCATTTGTTTGTTTTTTTTTTTTTAACGTTTATTTATTTCTGAGAGACAGAGAGAGACAGCACAAGCAGGGGAGGGACAGAGAGAGAGGGAGACACAGAATCCGAAGCAGGCTCCAGGCTCTGAGCTGTCAGCACAGAGCCCAGTGCGAGGCTGGAACCCACGAACCATGAGATCATGACCTGAGCTGAAGTCAGACACTTAACTGACTAAGCCACCCAGGCACCCCCAATGTCTTCTCATTTGAAGGCACATCTGCAAAACAAGAATAGAGCCCTCAGCAAGAAACTGACTACGTTGGCAACATAACCTCAGATTTCCAGCCTCTAAAACTGTACAGAATAAATGTTTGTTGTTTAAGCTACCCAGTCTATGGTAATTTGTTAAGGCAGCCGGAGCTGACTAGGACTCAGGATGTCATGTCCATATCACTTGAGAGGAGGACACGGGCCAAGCCCAGGAAGGTTGGGAGGGACAGCAGACCAAGCTGTAAGCCCAGACAAGTCACCATGGGCTAAGCTTTAGTCCTCACAAGAAGCTGTGGGACTCTGGGGAAAATTCTAATCTCCTGTGAGCCTCATATCTTTCCACTTTGCAAATGAGGAGGCACAAAATCAAATAGCGCACATTACTCAGGCTTACAATCAGTAATCTATCTATGATTTTTTTTTCTGCAAGAAAATATTAATGCAGAGCCTCTTCCTTATTATTTTTAAATGGAAAACTTAGCAGTATACCTGAACTAAAATGCCCATTCATCTTCCTGAAACAGAATTAAAACACCCATATTATAAGTAACAAACTCTCACATTAAAATGGAAAAAGCTTAGAATGTCACCCCCTCATCACCAAATGGTTAATGAGGTTGCTGACAAGTTGTAGCTGGATATAATTGGTGACTTGGCCTCTCTGTGACAATAAGGCTATTCCAAAACATCTATACATGTAATTCTGGTGCTCTGCCAAGTACATTCGGAATGTTAACTCAAGACTTCTCCTTAGGGGCACCTGGGTGGCTCAGTCAGTTAAGCATCTAATTTTGGCTCAGGTCATGATCTCACAGTCTGTGAGATCATGGGGCTCTCTGCTGTCAGCACAGGGTCCTCTTCAGGTCCTAAGTCTCCCTTTCTCTCTACCCTTTCCCCACTGACATTCTGTCTCTGTCTCTCAAAAATAAACATTTTTTAAAAAAGGACTTCTCCTTCATGTCATTTCATTTAACATGATGTACTCGCTTGGGTGGGGGGTGTAATATATACTTTTTAAATGTAAAAACCAGCTGAAATGTTTTAAGAAATATGTGCTTTGTGAAGTTTGGGCTATTCGAGCCAAGAGGGAAATTTCTCCTGGGAGACTGGTGACAGGGCAGACAGGGCAGGACTCTGTACGTGGAGGCACTGGTAAGTGAAAGAGCTTACTAACACTCTCTTTACCTTGTATCTAAAGATCACTTCAGGCATATGCAAGAAGGCAGACAAAGCAGACAGAGGCTGAGAATATTAATGGAAGAACAAGAGCAATAGTCTCCGATATCTGATTAGTGATTTTCAATTTATAAACCACTTCCAGGCACATTACCTCCTGATTGCCATAAAATTCCTTTGAGGCAGAAGGAATGCTTTTTTCTAATCTTTATCTATGAGGAAGCCAAGCTTTAGCCAGGCTAAGTGACCAGCCCAAAGTCACTCACCTGGCATCCCTGGCAAGAATGGAGTCCTCTGACCCCCAGGCTCTTGACGCTAGTTCTCAAGTCACACTTGGAAGTTGACCTCTCTCACTGGTTCCACCGCACCAGGGAATGCCCGATCAACTTGGCCAGGCCAGAGCCTATACCTTCATCCATCTCTAGTCAATAACCTTTGTCTGGCACATGGCACCCTGCTCAACAGGGTCTGTTAGTCTCAAGTTCACAAAGAGATCTCTGACCACAACTTTCCTGAAACAGCAAAGTTTCCTTGTAAGCCCACAGGCCTGGGCCAAGACCCAAAGGTGAGAACCTACCATCTGTCTTTGCCTTCCTCCCTACAGTGTTCACGTGTGGCTCAGCACAGCAAAACTGATTTCAGTCCCGCTGTATGTCTAACACAGGTCAACAGAGGGGCTCTGCTCCCTGGAGTCACTCAGGGCCTCAGGTTAACAGAGGCAACACCTTGATATTACTTCTGTGATGACCAAAGCAGTGGAAATCAGCTTGGAGTGACCCACATCACTTCTGCCGGTGCCTCTTTGGCCAAAACCAATCACATGTCGGTGCCTGGCTTCAAAGAGAGTGGGAAGCGTGATTCTCTGTGTGCCTGGCAGGAAAAGCAGAATACTGATGGCCAGCATGATGACAACTACACAGTCCAGTCCTCATCTGATGCTGAGTCTCCTGGTAACAGCCCCATGGGGTTCAATCCAGTCTTTACCTAACTTCTCCCATAACCAGAAGCTCCCCATCTCATAAACAGCTGATCTAAAGAGAGCTCTATTAGAAACAAAAATTCTTAAAAATAACAACAACAAAAAATGGCTCTGTAACTTTTATACCTTAGTATTTATTCTTTACTCAGGGTCTAAAGATAAATTTTGTTGAATAATAAAAGATGTTCAAACATTTGATGAAAACAATTGCACTCATTTGTATACTTATCAAACAATGTCAGATCCCTGCTCCCCCAAAAGATGTTGGGTAGAAGGTAGGTAACCAAGATCACAGTACCTTTATGGCACTGGATATGGCATAGATAATCCTGTAATGTCACCGAAGGAAAAAATCAGGGGTCTTGGGGCACCTGGCTGACTCAGTCAGTAGAGTATATGACTCTTGATCTCAAGGTTGCGCGTTCAAGCCCCACATTGGATGTAGAGATTACTTAAAAATAAAAATCTTAAAAAAAAATCAGGGTCTCAAAGTTGAGGGAGGTGGATCAAAGGGAGGCTGTAAAGAAGCTTTCTGGAAAAAGACAACTGGTAGTTTTGTTAGCACAACAAGGGAGGAGCCAGCTCAGAAGATAAGACTAATACCAGGAGGGCAGAGGAAACAATTTCTATTAGGTGACCTAGGTGCAAGACTGCATGATGCATTCAGGGAAGTATAAAAATAACTGAACACAGGATGTCCTCTGGGGAGGAACTGGAGATGAGGTAGCATCATATCATGGAGAGCCTTGGGGCTAAGCTGAGAGTCTGGAATCCTGGAAGCTATTGGTGTATTTTAAGCATAAAATTGACATATGCTGGGACACCTGTGTGGCTAAGGTTAAGAGAACCACTCTTGATTTCAGCTTAGTTCATGATCTCATGATTCATGAGATCGAGCCCCAAGCTGGGCTCTATGCTTGGGATTCTGTCTCTCCCTCTCTGATAAAAAAAATATACAAACTTTCAATATGATGACAAAGGAGAGAAAAAAAACTTTCATAGCATAGGAGACATTCCTAAAGATCTTGGAGATGTTCAGCCTTAAGGAAAGAGAAAATTAGAAAATTGGACAGTGGTTTTCAAATATTTGGACAATTAAGTGGAAGATCAGGACTTTGCATCTATTGTTGGACAATCCAAAAAAGCAGATTTCTATTTAATATAACATGACCAGAAATTCTTTCCTGTGAGTTAGAGTACCTCCCCCCACTCCATAATTGGAAGTATTCATATGTGAGGAAGATCCCTCTGGTTAGGGATGCCACAGAAAGGGTTGCAGACTACCTCCAAGGATCTTGCCCACTCTGGTTCTCTTCCATGGGCTCAGAACACAAGGGTTACAATTCCAGCGAGAGAGTACTTATTTCAAAAAGTCACATTTTTAAAAGTTCAAATAAATATAATCAGCTTGAAAGTCAAGTATCCAGCTGGAGTAAACAAATTTCAACACTGTGGGAACATTTAAAATGTGAAGAAATGATGAGTACAAGAATTCTTATAATTATGCAGGTTAAGTGCCCTAATGAAACTCGATGTGAATCTGTAGAATAGTAATCAGTAGAATGTGTGGTTATAAAAAGCAATGAGACAAGATGACCCATGTTCAGTTTTTTCCAGAAAGAGATAATCAGTCATGTAGAGGAAATGAAACGATAGAGTCCAGACCGCCCTGACCACATTGCTCCCTGCAGCAGAGCCTCCTTCAGGATGAGAGAGCAAACCGCACCTTCCTTGTACATTGTGGGCAGAAAGTAATGGGAGATTTATAACCCTTGGCCAGAAAGAACCTCCCTTTCCTACTTACTAATGCCTGAATTAATTCTGCCAGGGTCACCCTGGGAGGAAGAGTAGGGAGAGGAGGAGGAAGAACCAAGCCCAGAAATATCAAGACAACTTCATTGTTTTAACGTGTTCAGACCTCTGCTCCCTTTGATGGAAATGACACTTCAGGAGGTCAGAGGTGGGCTTATCTATTGAGCTATGCCCTAAGTGGACAGACACTGGGGAGGGTCTATTTCTGAAAAATTGTGGGCAATTATAGATCATAGTAAAAACAGAACTGCCACCAAGAAACTGTCCCTTCCTTGTTGTGTGTTACATCCCCTACTTCTTAAAACCTCTCCCATGAGATGGACTTGCTATCCCTGCATGGTCACTCTCCAATCTGCAGGGGCCTCCTCCTTCATCCTAGCCGTCTTCTCCTTTGTTAGCTTGTGTCCTTGAAACAAGAATGGCTTAAAAGGGAATAATTTAATTCCAGCGCCCTCTGCTGGCCCTACAGAAGGGCAAGCTGCCTTAAACTAGATCAGTAGTTGCCAAATTTCTCACTACCAGGAAGCCATTTTATTGTTTTATGATTTTGTTAACCCCAGGGACACTCCCACCACACACACACACACACACACACACACACACACACACACACACTTTGAAACTGATCTTTCAGGGAAACTCCCTCTGTTAAGTAATTATTAATTTGTACCAATTTCATGCATAAAAGTTATGGAAAACTGCCAATCAGAACCTGTAATCAACATGCAGTAGCTTAGTACACAAAGTTATTTATTTCTAATCAGACATAAAAATTCACCTTTTACCTCACCTGTAAACCTTATTGTGGGTATGTGTGCAATTTTTGTAAGGCTTCTTAACATACTACAAATAATTTAAAGACCTGCTTCCTACCTGGGGATCCAAGGGCTCCAGGGTTCGAACCACCAAGTGAGAATATCTCAGCATCTAAATAACAGGCATATTTTTTAAAATTCTTACTTTACTAGTGAGCACGTCTGCATGATGGCCGAATGTTTTCTGCCACTTGGATATAATTCTTCAAATTACTTTGATGTATTAACTGGTCACATAGCAACCTGAAAGGCTAATACAACATCCAGAGTTGTGCATGTATGAACTGAGTTTTCGGGTACCAGCTTAGTGTTAGCAATGAGTAGCCGGACAGTAGTAGTGATGGTGGAGATCCATGCATCTGGGAGGTGGGAGGGGTACATGACTAGTGACATCTGAAACCCAGTTCTCGGTTGGCTTCTTGCCTCAGTGCCCTAGCAATTTCAACTCCATCAAAGTATGGTTCCATGAGTGAAAAGCTGGTGTATTCAAAGAAGAAAAGAGAGGAAGAGAGAGAAACATGGTAAGGCTCAACAGACTGTGTGGGATGGGGCCTGTGTGGGATATGGGTCGAGGAAGGCAGGAGTGTAGGGAAGTCTAGAAGTAGAATAGACAAGGAGTTCACTGAGGGCAGGACTGGGTTTTGTCCATTGTTTTAACCCCCATAACTGACACAATGCCTAGCACACAATAGTCTCTCAAATATTTGTTGAATTTTTATAGGTATTACACTTACCAATTCGAGAAATGCTTTTAGCTGGGTGCAAAGCCCTACCAGTGACTACTGAGAGAATAGCCAAGGATAGCTTGTTCAGTGGTGGAACTGAGTTTACTGTTTGGTTAAGTTTTGTAAGGAAAGGTTTCATTTTTGGAAAAAGATAAATGTATCTCAGAATGGTTTTCAGTTTTCAGTGTTTGAGTTTTCCCTTTTACAGTAAAAGATATTTTATTATAATATAACATACAAATGGAAAATTATACACAGTGAACACAACTATATAACCAGCACTTAGATCAAGAAACAGATTATCTTGGTTTCCTCATGTTTATTTATTTTGAGAGAAAGAGAGAGGGGGATGGATGGAGAGAGAATCCCAAGCAGGCTCCATGCTGTCAGCACAGAGCCCAAAGCAGGGCTCGAACATGAGATCATCATGAACTGAGCCAAAACCAAGAGTCCCATGCTTAACCAACTGAGCCACCCAGGCAGGCCCATCTTGGCATCCTAGAAGCCCTAGTGGTGTCTCCTTCCTGTCACAATCTGACCCTCACCTCTATCTGACCCCCACTCCTACTATCAGACCCCCACCCCTACTCTTCAACACCCACCCCTAGTGTCTGACCCCTGCCACTACTATCCTGACTTCTAACACCATAAATTAGTTTTGCCTATTTTTGAAATACACACACTTACTCTAGTATGTGTATACTCATATATACTCATAGTAGTATATAGTCTACTGTGTGGATGGATTCTTTGACTCAACATTATTTTTGTTTCAGTTTGTTCATTCTCATTGCTGTATCTTACCTATAAATATGCTACAATTTTTAATTGCCTTCTTATGATGGGTTAGTTCTGGGTTTTTACTCTTCTTTTTTTTTTTTTTTAAGCTTATTTATGTAAGTAATCTCTACACCCAACATGGGGCTTGAACTCTTGACCCCAAAATCAAGAGTCACATGCTCTTCCTACTGAGCCAGCCAGGCACCCCGGTGGTTTTTACTATTCTGAAGAGCACTGGCATGAGCACTCACACGTGGTTCTGTGCACACGTGCGTGTTTTGGTTGGGCACACATGTGGTAGAACTGCTGGGCCACAGGGCTTGCACATGACCAGCTTTTGCAGGTACCTCCAAAGAGTTTCACAAAGTGTGCCAATTTTGTGTTAGCTTTTGTACAAAGCTAGATGCCAGAGATGTGCAGAGGGGATAAAGATGGGGAGTGGGGAGATTATCCCTAGGCCTATGATTTGAAACCTAAAGGGACTTGATGGAAAGGAAGACGACAAAATAATCCTCAAAGGGACAGACCCCATCAATCATCCACTCATCACTGGAGTGATCTGGAAGCCTGCTTCCCAAGGATGAGCGAGGAAGGCAGAATAATAATACAAAAGGTAGAGGAGAAGAAAAAGAAAAAGATCAGAATAGATGCTAACCCTGAATGCTAAGGCACCGCTGACAATTTTACCTTCATAAAAATAACATCGTAGTGTCCCAAAGGCCTGACTGTGATAGGGCAGATTAGACCAAAAATGCAGCATAATGTGCTCTATCTTTATACATGTGTGTTTATCACAAAATTTCCTGATATTGCTTGGGGCTTTGTAAGTACTTAAGATTATTAATCAGGACAGCTCCTCTGTATTAACTTTGGAGTAAGAACTTTCACTGTTGCTGATATTCACAGGAATAAATAAAAAACCTTATTGTTGAGTTTCTCTATTAGATTTTTGTAGAAAGTTTCATTTGCAAATAAGTAAACCAAATTAGAAATGCCAGGGGCGCCTGGGTGGCTTGGTCAGTTAAGCGTCCGACTTCGGCTCAGGTCACGATCTCGCGGTCCGTGAGTTCGAGCCCCGCGTCAGGCTCTGTGCGGACAGCTCAGAGCCTGGAGGCTGTTTCAGATTCTGTGTCTCCCTCTCTCTGTGACCCTCCCCCGTTCATGCTCTGTCTCTCTCTGTCTCAAAAATAAATAAACGTTA
Organism: Neofelis nebulosa; assembly: GCF_028018385.1. Taxonomy (NCBI): domain Eukaryota; kingdom Metazoa; phylum Chordata; class Mammalia; order Carnivora; family Felidae; genus Neofelis; species Neofelis nebulosa. The sequence goes on along the minus strand of NC_080788.1, from coordinate 75,722,899 downwards.
AAAAAAAAAAAATTAAAAAAAAAAAAAAAAAAGAAATGCCAGATGTCCTCAGATAGGAGGATCCAATTTTCCATTTAAACCTGTTTGTCCGTCTTTCAGCTGGATTCAGGACTTTTCTCTGAAAGTCTCCGGAAGTTCATTTGAGTGACTCAGAGCTAGACCAGTCTGTGAGACTTGGTTAGCAAAAGGCACAGCCTTGCAAGGAGGAATGCAATGTTGTGTTTACAAAAGGAATTTGATTGCTAATAATGAATCCCTCTAAGTTATATGCATTTCATACTTATCTCCTTGCAATTGAGAAATGAATCCTATGGTGGTTCTGGTCTCTTGTCAGCTGAGGCTCTCTCTGACACTTTGCTATGACAGACAACTCCTACCTGAGTGCTGACCCCTACATATCTGCCTTGTCTCAAATTGGTTTTCAGCTCCGGGACGATTTGCTCTGCAGCAGATGTCGTCACCGAACAGATAGGGACTGCTTATGCTCACAGAGAGCAGTCAGGTTTACACTTGCATTCATTTCCTTGGGGCTATTTTGTGAATTAAACTTGGCACAGCCCTGCCTGTTTGCTTTTGATCTGACGTGCTGGACAAGGAGTTCAGTTCATTTACTGCCTCTCCAGCAACCGTGTCCAAGGGTATTATCCAGTAGGAGGTCTAAGGAAGCTGCCACTATCAGTGGCCAACAGGCACACTTGAAAATTCATGAACAATTTGTAAAAAGGCAAGAGTTCTTTCCCCCGACTGCCACAACACCGAGTTGCTGGCTGAGCCCATACAAAGAGGGCAAAATCAACCCAGGGCAAAAATTTGGTAGTGGCTGCAAGGCACCATAAAGATCTAGAAGCTTCTGATTTGCCTCCAAATAATACCCAAGGTTACAAAGAACTGGAATTACTAAAACTTAGCTGGTCTCGCTGATATGCAAATCAATTTGTTTGCATGCTCCTAGTTATGAACATTCACCTTATGAGCTCTCATATGCATGGATACATTTGCAAAGCAACAACATCCAGCCTCCTGAAATCTTCTAGAGTTTTCCCCCAAATCAAGAAGTGACACTCTGCCCCTGCCTCACTGCTCGCTCGCTCTCTCTCATTCTCTATCAAAAATAAAAATAAACATTAAAAAAAAATTTTTTTAAAGAAGTGATACAGTTCTGGGTAAATACTGTCTAGGAGTAATTTAAGAAATTATGTATTAGGGGCACTGGGTGGCTCAGTCAGTTGAGCATCCGACTTCAGCTCAGGTCATGATCTCACAGTCAATGAGTTTGAGCCCCATGACTGCCTCTGTGCTGACAGCTCAGAGCCTGGAGCCTGCTTCAGATTCATTCTTTCTCTCTTTCTTTCTCTCTTTCTTTCTTTCCCTCTCTCACTCTCTCTCTCTCTCTCTCTCTCCCCTGCTTGTGCTTTTTCTCTCTCAAAAATAAGTAAACATTTTTTAAAAAGAAATTATGTATCTATCTCACTCAACCAAATTGTCTTTCTCTTCTTTGGTAAATTTCTTCTGGGGGACTGCCCAGGCCACTCCTCCCACTTTTCTTGGGACTTTCCAGGTTTCAGACTCAGTTAATTCTATCTAAGCAACTCTGTTTCTCATATCAACACACACACATGCACACACACACACTAACCCTCATCCCTCCTTCTGCTCTCTCTTTCAACTCTGGCCTGGTTACCTTTGGGAAACATTTTTTTCCCCTCTTAAAAAGTACTTTAATGGGCAGAACAACATGGAAGTTTTTTGTGTGTCTCGCTTCCATGAAATACAGCCAGACCAACACTAAACCATTCTGCACACCTAGAAAACTGATTGGAGGATTAACACAACTATCTCCACAACCTGAACTACAGAATTCAACAGGTACGCAGCATGGAGAGGTGAACTTGGGGAGCGAGAAGCCGCGCGAAGGGAGGTTTTTTTGGCAACAGAGAGAGGATGGAGACGGGGGTGGGGAGAATACAGGAAAAGCACCCCTCCCCAAAAGCAGCTGAGAGAAAGTGGAAAATTGGAAACAGCTGCAGGGACTAATCTAAAAAGGGAGAAAGGAGAAAGGAGAAAGGAGAGGGTTTAAATTCCATTAAAACTGTAAACAAGGGGAGCGCAGAGCCTGCAACTCTGCAGGTCCATACCTGGCGGTGCTCTGGTGGGAAGGGCGAATCCCCAGGAACGGAGTGGGGTCCAGGAGGTTCTCGGGCCACACGGGGAAAGGCGATTCCACTGCTGGAAGGACATTTGGTAGAGACGGTTGAAGCCACCTAGTCCCAGCAGACCCCAGAAAATGGCCACATTCGCTGGTGCTGGAACAAGGTCATTAAGGGTAAAGCCTGGCGCCAGATGTGTGTTGTGATTTTCCATAATCTCTGAAAAGCTGCTGCTACACTATCTCACGAACTTTTTCTGGGGCGAGCTGGCACCTGGCCAGTCTCGGGGCACCGGCAGCAGAAGGGTCCAGCAAGCGTTCCTGGGTGCAGCCAGCATTCGGCCATTGCTCATTCGACCATTGCTCTGTGAGACCCTCCTGCAGAGGGGCGGAGCAGGTCAAAGCCGCAGTTCCTTTAGAAGTAAGGGGCCAGGGAAAACAGCCGCATCTGAGACAAAACTCGGGAGAGAGGTACTGCCTGGGGCTTGGTGACGGACAGTGAAGAAGCGGGGAGTGGATGAAAGCTGAAGACAGAGGACGGGTGTGCGACTGCTGATCAGAGAGAACAGAATTCCCATACTAGAGACCAGATAACTGGGTGATGCCATTTTCACCGCTGGGGCGCATGCGCATATGCACCTACAAGCACCACAGCACTCCACCCCAGTAGGCTAGCAGCGCCATCTAGTGGAGAAGGGAGCAATTACACTAAACCTTCCCCAACTGGGCCAATCTCGCTCTTCAAGAACACAAGTCTCACCGCCTAGTTTATGGACTATAAAGTGCTACACAGACTGACTTCTAGGAAAAAACAGTAATTTCAGTCCTATAGCAATCTGTTAGCAGGTCCATCTATTCAATTTTCTTTTTTTTCTCTTTTTCATTCTTTTCTTTTTCTTGAATACAGAAAGAGAAAAAATTCATTTTTATTTTTGATTTTTATTAAAAATATTTTTCTTTACTTTTTTTACTATATTTTTTACTTTTGTGTAAATTTTTTCAAATTCTATTTTACTTCCATCATTTTATTTTAGTCTACTTAAGTGTATTCACTTTTTCAAATTTTCAACCGATTTCCTTCTGTTTTCTTTTTCTTTTTTCTTTTTCATTTCTTTTTCTTGAATGCTGAAAAAGAAAAACTTCATTTTTACCTTCAATTTCTATTAAAAATATTTTTATTTAATTATTTTACTATATTTTTTGCTTTTATATAAAATTTCTCAATTTCTATTTTACGTCCATCATTTTATTTTAGTCTACTACAGTGTATTCACTTTTTCAAATTTTCAAACGATTTCCTTCTTTTTTCCCTTTTTTCTCTTTTCATTTCTTTTCTTTTTCTTGAATACAGAAAGAGAAAAATTCATTTTCATTTATAATTTTTATTAAAAATATTTTTCTTTAATTTTTTCCTACTATATTTTTTACTTTTGTGGAAACTTTTTCAAATTCTAGGTTACTCCCATCATCTCATTTTAGTCTACTTCAGTGTATTCATATTTTCAAATTGTCAAACGATTTCTTTTTTTTCTTCTTTCCCTTTTTTCTCTAGTCTCTCAAGCCACTTACAACACCCCAGCCAAAACACACCTAGGATCTATAATCATTTATTCAATTGTTTTTGTGTGTGTTTTTAATTTTTTAGTTTTAATTTTTTTAATTTTAATTTTTTCTACCTCATTAATTCCTTTTCTCTCTGCAAAATAACAAAACGAAGGAATTCACCCTTAAACGAAAAAGCAGGAAGACACGACAGCCAGGGACTTGACCAACACAGATACAAGCAAGATGTCTGAACCAGAATTTAGAATCCGGTAATAAGAATACGAGCTGGAGTCAAAAATAGATTAGAATCCCTTTCTGTGGAGATAAAAGAAGTAAAAACTAGTCAGGATAAAATAAAAAATGCTATAAGTGAGCTGCAATCACGAATGGATGCCGTGGTGGCAAGGATGGATGAGGCAGAACAGTGAATCAGCAATACAGAGGACAAACTTATGGAGAATAATGAAGCAGAAAAAAAGAGGGAGATGAAGGCAAAAGAGCACAATTTGCAAATTAGAGAAATCAGTGACTCATTAAAAAGGAACAACATCAGAATCATAGGGGTCCCAGAAGATGAAGAGAGAGAAATAGGCTTAGAAGGGTTATGGGAGCAAATCATAGCAGAAAACCTTCCTAACCTGGGGGAAAACACAGACATCAAAATCCAGAAAGCACAGAGGACCCCCATTAGATTCAACAAAAACCAACCATCAACAAGGCATATCATAGTCAAATTCACAAAATACTCAGGCAAGGAGAGAATCATGAAGGCAGCAAGGGAAAAAAAGTCCCTAACCTACAACGGAAGACAGATCAGGTTTGCAGCAGACCTATCCACAGAAACATGGCGGGCCAGAAAGGAGTAGCATGATACATTCAGTGTGCTGAATCAGAAAAATATGCAGCCAAGAATTCTTTCTCCAGCAAGGCTGTCATTCAAAATAGAAGGAGAGATACAAAGTTTCCCAGACAAACAAAAATTAAAGGAGTCTGTGACCACTAAACCAGCCCTGAGAGAAATTTTAAGGGGGACACTCTCAGGGGAGAAAAGATGAAAATACAAATACATACATACATACATACATACATACTTACATACATACATACACACCAAAAGTAACAAAGATTAGAAAGGACCAGAGAACACCACCAGAAACTCCAACTCCACAAGCAACATAATGGCAATGAATTCATATATTTCAGTACTCACTCTAAACATCAGTGGACTCAATGCTCCAATCGAAAGACATAGGGTAACAGAATGGAGAAGAAAACAAGATCCATCTATATGCTGTTTACAAGAGACCCACTTTAGACCTAAAGACACCTTCAGATTGAAAATAAGGGGATGGAGAACCATCTATCATGCTAATGGTCAACAAAAGAAAGCCACAGTAGCCATACTTATATCAGACAATCTAGACTTTAAAATAAAGACTGTATCAAGAGATGCAGAAGGGCAGTATATCATAATCAAGGGGTCTATCCACCAAGAAGACCTAACAATTGTAAACATTTATGTGCCAAATGTGAGAGCACCCAAATATATAAATCAATTAATCACAAACATAAAGAAACTCATTGATAGTAATACCATAATCGTAGGAGACTTCAACACCCCACTCACAGCAACGGATAGATCATCTAATCAAAAAAATCAACAAGGAAACAATGGCTTTGAATGACACACTGGACCAGATGGACTTAACAGGTATATTCAGAACATTTCAACCTAACGCAGCAAAATATACATTCTTCTCCAGTGCACATGGAACGTTCTCCAGAATAGACCATATACTAGGACACAAATCAGCCCTCAGCAAGTACAAAAAGATCGAGATCATGCGTGCATATTTTCAGACCACAACGCTATGAAACTTGAAATCAACCACAAGAAAAAATTTGGAAAGGTAACAAATACTTGGAGACTGAAGAACATCCTACTAAAGAATGAATGGGCTAACCAAGAAGTTAACGAGGAAACTAAAAAGTATATGGAAGTCAATGAAAATGATAACACCACAACCCAAAACTTCTGGGATACAGCAAAGGCAGTCATAAGAGCAAAGTATATAGCAATCCAGGCCTTCCTAAAGAAGGAAGAAAGATCTCAGATAAACAACCTAACCTTACACCTTACGGAGCTGGAAAAAGAACACCAAGTAAAACCCAAAACCAGCAGAACACAGAAAATAATAAAGATTAGACAGAAATTAATGCTATTGAAACCAAACAAAAAACAAAAAACAGTAGAGCAGATCAATAAAACCAGAAACTGGTTCTTTGAAAGAATTAACAAAATTGATAAACCACTAGCCAGTCTGATCAAAAAGATAAAGGAAAGGACCCAAATAAGTAAAATCAAGAATGAAAGAGGGGAGATCACAACCAACACAGCATAAATAAAAACACTAATAAGAGAATATTATGAACAATTATATGCCAATAAAATGAGCAATCTGGAAGAAATGGACAAATTCCTAGTAACATATACACTACCAAAACTGATATAGGAAGAAGTAGAAAATTTGAACAGACCCATAACCAGTAAAGAAATCGAATTAGTAATCAAAAATCTCCTAAAAAACAAGAGTCCAGGGCCAGATGGCTTTCCGGGGGAATTCCACCAAACATTTAAGGAAGAGTTGACACCTATTCTCTTGAAGCTATTCCAAAAAATAGAAATGGAAGGAAAACTTCCAAACTCTTTCTATGAAGCCAGCATTACCTTGATTCCAAAACCAGACAAAGACCCCACTAAAAAGGAGAACTATAGAACAATATCCCTGAAGAACATGGATGCAAAAATCCTCAACAAGATATTAGCCAACCGGCTCCAACAATACATTAAAAAAATCATTCACCACGACCAAGTGGGATTTATACCTGGGATACAGGGCTGGTTCAATATCCACAAAACAATTAACATGATTAATCACATCAGTAAAGAAAGGACAAGAACCATATGATCCTCTCAATAGATGCAGAGAAAGCATTTGACAAAATGTGAGCAAACAAGGAAGAGAGAGAGGGAGAATCCCAAGCAGGCCAGCGCAAAGCCCAATACGGGGCTCAAACCCATGAACTGTGAGATCATGACCTGAGCCGAAATCAAGAGTCGGACACTTAACTGACTGAGCTACTCAGGCACCTTTACTTAATCCATCATAAAGATGGGCCTCAGTGCCGGGCCAGATTATACAGTTCACACAGTTTACACATAATCCTAGTGGGATGAGGGCCAATTTCCACAGAATCCTAGTGGGCAATTGTGCTAGATTATTTCTATTTCTAGGTTCTGCATGTTAATGCCTATAATGCCTGATGCTGACCCAATCTTATTTTAGGGGAAAAGTTCGGGGACCAATCCACCGGGAAAAGATTCAATGGTACACAAAAGCCTGAACCTAACTTCCCTTATATTTGATCTTCTTCCCTGAGGCTGTGTCCTCATCCAAACTTCAATAATTAATCTTAGGAAGTGGCACCGTTTGGTTGAAATAATGAAAATATAGAATGTATTGACATGTAGCTACTTTAATCTTAGAGACCCAAAGGCTATAAAAAGAAAATAAGTTGCATAGTGAATCACAACGTATTGTCATAGGAGGGGAAATGTACATGTTTGCAATCATAAAACTTAGAAATCAAGTTGGAGATGTCTTCTTGCTGCTTGCCTCTATCCAGTTTTGGACATGTCTTCCATTTTATATCTCTTCTAAGCGAGGGTGACTTTTGATTGTAGTGATCATAAATGGGCCTTAGTATAGTCCACATATTTTCCACAGAGAATCCAAAGGTCGACACAAGCCACTACTTTTGGGGTCACATCTGGGTCTAACAGACAACATAATGAACTACCTTAAGTCTTTGTCACTTTACTCTTGATTAATTTCTGATGGAGCACCTCCAGCCTATAATGTGAATAATATTCTTTTCCTTGACTCTGTTTCAACAAATAAATTCATGGTAGTGGAGCCATGTAGGAACGCGGCAACAGCATTCAGACAGCAGAACCCAGGAAATAATTTGTTTGCTTCCCATTCCTTATGTATACACGCAAGCACCTTCACAGAGCAGGCTCTTCACAGCCTAATTAGCCTAATTCAAGGATGGCAAATGTACCAAAACTGCCCCCTAGGTTAGGACTGCCCAATAAATATCGTCCCTCTTCCCTGCCCAAGTTCAGAACCAACGGAGAGATAAACACAGGAGTCAGACAGATGGCAAATAACTATTAACAGTACAGCTCTGGGGAACATAGGCAGGAAAGGCAAATAAACTTACTACTGTTGCCTAAATTAAACTTCCCAGGCTTCGAGCCCCTCTGACTGAGGACAAGTGCCTGCCCTTCAGGCTTGTCACATAGTGGGGATAATAGGCCAAAAGAGGCAGGCGGTTTCCAAAGAAGGAGAAGCCATAAGGAACTAAAGAAAGCAGTGCCAGAAACACCTCACATGCCCAGTTTCTTCTCTCAAATTCGTTCATCTGACAGGTCACTCCTGCCTTCCCCCCACTCACCAAGAAGAGTCAAGCATGTGGCAAGGGACCGGCAAAGTTTCTCCACCGCTATGCTTCCCAAACTTGAGCATCAGAATCACCTGGAGGGCTTGGTATAAACACAGATTACTGGACCTACTTAGGAGTTTCTGCTCCCACAGATCTCAGTGAGGCCTAAGAATCTGCATTTGTAGCAAGTTCCCAAGCAATGAATCATGCTCTGAGGTAGTGGTTGTCAACCTTGACAAGCATTGGAATCAAGAAGAGAAAGGAGTGTTTCATTCCTCAGCTTTTTGTTTTCCTTCTTAACCCATTGGGTTGAACCCCTAATTCTGTGAAGGTGTGGTCCTTCATCCAGGGGAGGGAGTCAGCAGTCCATCCAAAAAATATAGTTGCCGCTTCATGGGGCTTCTCCCTCAATACTGACCACTATTCCTTCATGGGACTGTTAATGCACAGTAATTATTTTTGTCCCCAGAAAGCTACGTAGTGGGTCATAACATCAATTTTAAAACTCAAAAGCCATACTGACGAGAGCACTCCTTATTCTATTTCCCATTAAATTAGGTCCAGCCACACTGTCCAAAAGAGCTCATCAGAGATTCTTTGGTGAAACTAAATGGCAACATTAAGATATTCCAGGGGCACCTGGGTGGCTCAGTTGGTTAAGCTCCTGCCTCTTGATTTGGGCTCAGGTGGTAATCTCACGGTTCATGGCATCGAGCCCCATGTCAGCAGCTAGGCTGATAGTGTGAAGCCTGCTTGGGATTCTCTCTCTCTTCTCTCTCTGCCCCTCCCCACTCCCTCTCTAAATAAATAAATAAATAAATAAATAAATAAATACATAAACAAACAAACAAGCATTAAAAAAGATATTCCAATAATACATTAATAATAAAAAACTCCATTTGGGTATAAACCTTCTCCATCACGAATTTCCCAGGTTGAAATTACAACTCCAAAAAATCAAATTCCCTGAATATTAAAGTCCAAAATCAAACCATCTTGCCTTTGTGTTCAAAGCCAAAAGAAAATGAGTCCCAAATTCCATCCTCCCTAATTTCTTATTCTTCTGAGTCCTTCTGAGTCCATCTAGAGGAATCTCCATATTTAGGTAGGGCTGTGGTTCTTTCAGTAGCTGCAGGTGAGCTCTCTTCCATGGGACAGAAGTAGTTGTCTAATGACCTTGAAGGTAAATAGTTCTCTTACAACCTTCAGCTGTGAACCCCTGGGCAGTAGCGGCCCAGAAAAGAAAAAAAAAATCATCATTTTTAAGGAGGAATTTGATGAGGTTTGACAAATGTATAGTCATGTAACCACCGTGACCAACAAAACATAGAACATTTCTCATCACCACTCAAAAATTTCCTTTGTGTCTCTTTGAAGTCAAGACCCTCCCTGCACCCACAGTCCACAGGATTCACTGGTCTGGTCTTTTCTTCTAGAGAATTATATAAATGAATCATGGCGTATGTCATCTTGTAGGTGTGGCTTTATTCACTTTACCATATGCTTTTGTGATTCATCCAGGTTGTTGCATGTATTGTAGCAGCTTATTTTATCCCTGAGTAACATTATAGTATGAAGTACCAAAATTTGTCCAATTGCCAGTAGTTAATGGCCATTTAGGTAATGTCAAGCTTGAGACAATTTTGAATAACAGTGTTATAAATATACACATACGAGTCTTTCTATGAACACATTTTTTAATTCTCTTGGATAAACACCTAGCAGCAGAATTTCTGGGCCATATTGTAAGTGTATATTTAACTATTTAAGAAACTGCCAGACTGTTTTTTAAAGAGGCTGTCCTTGGGGCGCCTGGGGGCCAACTCTTGATTTTGGCTCAGGTCATGATCCCAGGGTTGTGGGATCAACCCCGGAGTCAGGCTCTGTGCTGACATCGTGGAGTCTGCTTGGGATTATCTCCCTCTCTCTCCCTCTCTCTCTGCCCCTCCCCTTCTCTCTCTCTCTCTCTCTCTCTCTCTCTCTGAAAATAAAAAATTAAATTAAAAAAACATTTTTTTTAAAAAGGCCTTTAAAGAGTAGAAGTTTTTCATTTTGACATTCAAGTTCCTGTCTAAAGAATTGTTGCCTACCCAAAGGTCACAACAAATTTTTTTTCCTAAGTTTTTTTTCTAGAAAGTTTGTGGCTTGGCTCTTATGTTTAGGTCTAGGATTCATTTCAGGTTAATTTTTGTATATGGTGTGAGAGGAAAGTCAAAGTATTTTTCCCCCATATAGTCTGTTCTGGCACCATTTGTGTAAAAAACTACTCCTTCTCCATTGAATTACCTTGGTATTTTTGTCAAAAATCAATCGCTTATGTATGTGTGAGTCTCTTTCTGAACTCTATTCTGGTTCACTGATATTCATGTCTGTTCTTATGCCAATCACCACCATCATTATTACGTGTAGCTTTATAGAAAGTCTTAAAATTAGCAGGAGTCCCCCAACTTTATTCTTCTTTTTCAAAAGTGTTTTGTCTATTCTAGGCCTTAGCATTATCATGTAAAATTTTGAATCACCTTGTCAATTTCTATAAAATCCCTGCAGAAATTCCTACTGATATTGCTTGGGACTTATAGATCAATTTGCAGGGAAACAATATTGAGTCTTCCATTATAAACATGGTATATCTGTCTACTAATTTAGGTCTTTAATTTTTTTTTCTCAGCAATATTTTTCAGTTTTCAGTGTACAGATCTCTCACATATTTTGTTAATTATTTCATGTTTTTCAATGCTATTGTAAATGATATTTTAAAATTTCAGATTCTAATTGTCCATCTGCATCTATGATAGTCTTCTTTATCTGTTAATATGGTGACTTATATTATTGATTATTTCTAATATTGAATCACACTTGCATTTCTGGGATAAACCCTACCTGTTCATTATTATCCTTTTTATATACTACTGGATGCAACTTGCAAAAGTTGCATTGATATTTTTTTACACCTATATATGGGTAGTTTTCTTCTCTTATAATATTTTTGACTAATTTTGGCATCAGGATAGTGCTGACCCCTAAAATAAGCCAGGAAGTAACATCTTGTATTCCATTTTATGGAAGAATTTCTGTAGAACTAGTGTTATAGCTTCTTTAAATATTTGTAAAAATTCACAGTGAAGCCAATTCTGGGCCCAGAATTTACTTGCAGTTGCTGTTTTTTTTTTTTTTTTTTTTTTTTTTTTTTTTAAATTTTTTTTTTCAACGTTTATTTTATTTTTTGGGACAGAGAGAGACAGAGCATGAACGGGGGAGGGACAGAGAGAGAGGGAGACACAGAATCGGAAACAGGCTCCAGGCTCTGAGCCATCAGCCCAGAGCCTGACGCGGGGCTCGAACTCACGGACCGTGAGATCGTGACCTGGCTGAAGTCGGACGCTTAACCGACTGCGCCACCCAGGCGCCCCATGCAGTTGCTGTTTTTGTTGTAAGATTTACAATTAGGAACTCAATTCCTTTCATAAATATAGTTTATCATTTTAGGTTATCTATTTCTTCTTGACTCAACTACAGTAATTTGGTACCTTTTAAAGAGAATTGTCCATTTCATTCATATGTCATTCATTATTTTATTACCCTTTTGATATCTGGAGTAGTCCCCTTTTTCATGTCTGATCTTGGTAATTTGCATTTTTTCTCTTGATTTCCTGCTAAGTCTGACTAGAAATTTATCTATTTTATTGACCTTTCGAAGGATTATTGTATTAGTTTCCTATTGCTCCTGTGATAAATTACCACAAACTTGGTGGCTTAAAACAACACAGATTTGTTATCTTACAGTTCTGGAAGTCAGAAGTCCAAAATCAGTCTCACTGAACTGAAGTCAAGGTATTGGCAGGGCCTATTCCTTCTGGAGGGTCTGAGGGGAACATGCACTTTCTCACCTTTTTCAGTTTCTAGAACCTACCTGCATTCTTTGGCCCATGACCCACCCCCTTCATCGTCCAACTTCTTGCTTCTACCATTGTTTCTCTAACCATTACCTCCTGCCCCCTCTAATAAGGATGCTTGTGATTACATTGGACCCACCCCAATAAGCCAGAATAATCTCTCCAGTTCAAGATCCTTAAAATATCACATCTGCAAAGTCCCTTTTACCTGTAAAGTAACATATTCCCAAGTCCCAGAGATTAAGACTTGGGCTTCTTTAGGGAACCATTACTCTGTCTACAGAAGCTTTTGATTTCATTGTTTTTCTCTATTGTTTGTTCATTTCCTATTTTATGGGTTTCCAATGTTCTCTCTATTGTTTCTTTCCTTCTTTTTGCCTTAGATTTATTTTGCTCTCATTTTCTAGTTTCTTACAGTGGAAGGTTGGGTTTTTTATTTGAAATATTTCTTTTTTATATTCAAAGCATTTAATGCCATAAAGTTCCCTCTAAACCCTGCTCTAAATACATCCCAAAATTTTTGATGTATCGTGCTTTCAATTTCATTCACTTCAAAAACACTAATTTTTTGTGATATCTTTGACCCATATGTTATTTTTAAAATATGCTTTTAACTTGGAATTTTTTAAAGATATTTCTCTTGTTGATTTCTAATTAATTCCTAATTAGAAATGTGTGTGCTAATTTACTGCTCTTATATGAATTTGAGCTTTTAAATTTATGGAGACTTATGACTCAGAGTCTTGATGACTTTCATGTTTGAAAACATGTTTTGCTGTTTTGAAAAGAGTGTGTGTTCTGCTGTTTTGGAATGATGTACTCTATAAACAGCAGTTAGGTCAACTTTACTGATAATGTTATTCAAGACTTCTAGATCTTCCTTCATTTTCTATTTTTTCTTTTACTGGGAGAAGTGCATTGAAGTCTGCAACCATAATTGTGGATTTGAATCTTCTTTTAGCTGGGTGAGCGTTTGCTTCATGGATTTTGAATCTCTGTTATTGGGTTCCTATCTATATAGAATAGTTATCTCCTCTCAGTGGATTGACCACTTTCTCACTATATCATGGCCCTCTATCCCTGGAAATAGTCCTTGTTGGGTTTTCAAAATAGTATAAAAGAGGACCAGAAGTTGTGTGGCTGACCTAGCACTGCCTATCTATGCCTGGCACATCCTTTCAAAGCTAGAACCTCACACATAAATGATTTTCAGAGCACATGAAATACAGCTTCTCTGCTTTTTAAAGTCTTGGACTGTAGATTTGTAGCCAAGCAATAAAAAAATTATTCCATTCCCTAGACCTAAAAGCTGACATATGAAAACACTCTTCTTTCCCTCTAATCACAACCTTGCCTCAGCTCCCTCTGTTTACTGAGCTCAAGGCAGTACTAGCGTTTTTGTAAGATTGGCACTTGCCACCTCGCCTGTATAAAAACAGCTGCTTGTGGTGCCTGGGTGGCTCAGTGGGTCAAGCACCCGACTTCGGCTCAGGTCATGATCTCGCAGTTCATGAGCTCAAGCCCCGCATCCGGCTCTGTGCTGACAGCTCAGAGTCTGGAGCCTGCTTCAGAGTCTGTGTTTTCCTCCTCTCTGGCTCTCCCCTGCTTACATTCCGTCTGTCCCTCTCTCAAAAATAAATACACATTTAAAAAAAAAAATTTTAAACAGCTGCTTGCCTGTGGATGAAGCTGCCATTAGCTGCTAGGACAAAATCCTCTTGGGCTTTGCTTGCTAAAAATCTAAGGCCTAAAGCTGCTAGCCCAACCTCACCCCTCAGACGATAATTGCATCACTGTAAAAAGTAGCCATGTGGTGCGCCAAAGCCCTATAAGCCCCAAAGTTAAAGGGAAAACGATGTGACCCATGTTTATGCCACCGAAGCCCTAAAGCTACTCAAAGCGTCCTGTTTTGGGCTCCCCAAGTAGGACTGCTTACCTGCCTCTCAGCATTCCTGGACTGTCCTCCAAACGTCGGGGGAAAGGATGTTGGACTTCCTTAAGCTCAATCACCCTCCTGTGCTGATACCAATCATAACCGATCCCATAAAGTGGGTAATAAGGTTTATTTTCCCCGCTGGCCGGCAACACGCTGGTCTCCGTTTGGGGTGTTGTTGTTGCTGTTGTTGTTGTTGTTCTCTACAACACTCCCCTCTCTATAAATTCAGGTCCCTCACTCTGTTTTGTGAGGGAAGAGCTTCCTAGTATCCTGGAACGGTGACAGAGGTGGGTGCACACAGGACAGTGTGGGTAGAAGCTCAGGTACATCAGGCCTCCGTGTGTGCCCATCTGCTGGGGGAGCCCCAGGCAGTGAGCAGGGCAGGAGGCTGTGTGGCGCTCTGCCTCTCTCTGTAGTGACTGCTCTCATTTTGTGTCCCCCACCCCTCAAGTCAGAACCTTTCTCACGTAGCCTCTGGCGGCCTCCACAGTTGGGTCCAGGATCACCTCTGCTTCCTATCCTCACCCGGGATGACCTTCATACTCTTTCCTGGGGAGGAAGACATGGTGTCAACCTCTCCCTCCAGCTATTATTAATCTCTGTGATGGCACATACTATGTTTTGCTCCCCTCAGGAGCTTCCTTTACGAATCCCCACACCCCAGTTTGGAAATCAGACAAAAGAAAACAAAAACAAGTGGCGCCTGGGTGGCTCATTCTGTTGACTTTTGATTTCAGCTCACGTCGTGATCTCGCGGTTCCTGAGTTCAAGCCCCACATCCGGCTCTGCGCTGATGGGGCAGAGCCTGCTCAGGATTCTCTCTCCAGCACTTTGCCCCTCCCACGTGCTCTCCCTCTCTCTCTCAAAATACATGAAGACATTTTTAAAAAGGTTTTTTTAAATAAGGGATTCTTTAAAAAAAAAAAAAAAAGGTGGGGGGAAGCAGACAAACACAAATATTATTAACCATTTCTTTCTCTATCTGGATGCTCTGACAATGCGGGAGAAGCCTGCAGACACACAGAAAAGTAGGAAGAGCGCAAAGAGTAATACACAGGATTCTAGGTCAGCACACGGGTTTGCCTACACTGCACCACACAGGTCTCATAATCGCTCCAAACGCCCGACCCAGTACAGCCATCGAATACCAGGATGGCCATTAACTGTCCAAGTCTTGTCAAACCACAGCACTGGTAGTGAAGTAAGTCAGGAGGCTTTAGGAATGAAAGCCCTATGGCTGGAAGTGTGTCCAAGGCACACAGGTTGTCAGAAGCACGGCCGGGATTCAACTTCCAGGCTGCCGAGCTTCACCTTGGGGTGACCCGGAAGGACTAGGTAACGGACAGCTCGGAGCAAGACCGGGACGCCGGGCAGAGGCCAAAGCAGGGAGGACACTTTCTTCTAATGAAAGTGCCACCGTGGAAGATGGGGGGGGGGGGGGGGGGGGGCGGGGGAGGGGGCAGGGGGAGTCTGGGCCTCATTTTGTTCCACGAATAGATGACATGTCACTGGTGTCTGAAGACCTTTCTCTCGAAGCACCAGCCCCAGTGGGACTCTCTTCAAATACCTTCTGTTTCCATTCAAAGTGATTTTCCGAAACTAAGAATTTTCCACCTACCTTTATACATAGGATATAAGTGTAATATAGAAAAGTCAGGGGAGAAAAACACCTGTCCTGGGGAGTGGAGCCCTGTGTGGCTTGAGGCTACGGGAGCTACTAAAACCCCAGCCATCGATGTCATTCCCCTTCTGGGCCATTCTTTAGTGAGCTATGTAATATCACGATGCTTTAAAATTGTTCACATCGGCAAAGAGTGCTGTTTTGATGGGACTCTGAGGAAAACCCTTACACGGGTTTCAGAGATCTAATGGGAAAAATCACTGGCAACCTTACACTTACAATCAGAGAAAATGGATGCTGGAGGGGTTTTCAAAGTTGATGGAGGACACGAGTGGTTCTTTCCCCCAGCTGACTTTTCAGATTCAAGGCTTGCACGTGAGGGATCGTTCTGAGAGAATGTGGGGCATTCCTGCCAACAGTAATTATGGCTGGATCCTAATAGTACCCTGAAAGGTTCAAATCAAGCAGTAGGTTCAGCAGCTGTGGCTGTCCAGATATGTCCTTTATCCATACGACTGGGGCTGGATCTACACAGTCCAAGACGGGGGTCAGGATTCAACCACTCTCGAGTTCTAGTACAGCTGCCTCTCCCTCTGACCTGATGTCATACCACCATCTCCCTCATGCAGGACACTGGTCTTTATGTTTCTCAAGCACACCAAGCTTTCCTCCTTTTTGTCTTCCAACCTGCTGTTTCCTGTGCCTGGAATGTTCTTGCCCAGACTTGTACCTGGCTGGCTTTTCCTCAACCTTCAGGCCACCCCTCCAAGAGGCCTCTCTCACCAGCCATCCTCAAGAAGTTACCAGACCTCACTTTCCCACCTTCATGTTTTATTTTCTTCATAGCAATTATTGCTATTATTTTCTAATGTATTCATTCTTTTGCTGTCTGTCTCCTCCACTAGAATATAAGCTCTCATCTTCCTTGTCACTGCCGTATCCCAAGCACCTTGCCTGGCACATAGTCGACACTGAAGAAATATTGGTCAAACAGGCAAGGGGAAAGATGATGGCGCTGTTCTGTGTGGGGGTCAGCTGCTCCCCTCATCCAGCGGCGACCACAAACTTGCAGGGGTCTGCAGGCCTCGGAGGAGCGGTGTGGATCAGCCTCGCCATTCCCTTGCTGGAGGGACAGCATTTAGGCTCACCGCTGAAAGAAAGAATTATAGGATTTGAGCTGATACAATTGCATCTGTCATGTACCAGCTGGTTTTCAAGATAGTAAGAACAGCTATAGAGCTTGCTCATTTTAGGTACATCTACTGTGTCCTAACCCATTTCTCTTAGTGGTGACCCATTTTTAACGACTGTAGTTTTCCTTCGTTCTTCTCTGAAGTATTTATTCACAGCCTGTGGCCAGTTCTGGCTTGCAGGAGTCGGAAAGTGGGTCTGGGGAAGGTGGATGAGCCCTCTGACACAGTGGAGGAGGTCACTGGTCACTGGTCCTGGCTCTTCACAAGATAATATAATGAATTTTATTAAGGTCAAAGGCAGAGGCACCTGGGTGGCTCAGTCGGTTGAGTGTCCAACTTCGGCTCAGATCATGTTCTCACTGTTTGTGAGTTCGAGCCCCACGTTGGGCTCTTGCTGACAGCTCAGAGCCTGGAGCCTGCTTCTGATTCTGTGTCTCCCTTTCTCTCTGCTCCTCCCCTGCTGGCACTCTGTCTCTCTCTCTCAAAAATAAATAAACAATAAAAAAATTTTTTTAATTAAAAAAAAAAATTTTTTTTAACGATTAAAGGGCAATCACCACTCATGTGCTTCATTTACAAGGATTTTGTAAGGAGTCAGCAGAACCTTCCTTAGGGGGTCCTCTGGTCCAGCTTTCCACCAAGTGCAATTATTGTCCATGACATGGCTAATATAATAACTGTCCAGCCTTTGTGTAAACACAGCTCCACTGCTGAGAGGGCAGCCCAGATTTTTACCCCTGGAAAAATTTTCCTGAGGAAATTGTCCAATCAAATCAATTATTTCTCTTTTAAAAACCTTTCTGTGGGCAGTGGGTAGATATTTTTAAGTTTAGGATTTGGGCCATATGGAGTGAAATATTTAGAAATGTTTAGAGCTGTTTTGTTCCTTATGAAGACGAGATTGAGAATAACCTAAGAGAAAATATAACACCACTGGCTTTCCCATTCATAAACACGCTCTGCTTGGCACCTCCTTCTCTGACATTCTGTGAGGCGAGGGAGCCTGTAGTTGAAATTTCATTTGCATGTTATCCCACCGGGATAGGAAATTATTTCTCCTTGGCCAACTCTTATCATGCAGATTGCTCTAAAATCAGATTACAGTTGTTTGTTTTGATTGATTAGTTAGTGCTGCCTTTTAAAAAAAAAAATCACTCATATCTTATCAGGGAGAAGAAAGCTGAGAAAGCAATTACAAGACTTACTTGTGGGTTTCTGAGAGTGTTTTAACAAGAAGCTCCACAGAAAGAACTTCTATATAAAGGTGAGACGGAAACAAACTTCTTTCAAATCATGAGTAAATCTGTCAAATCTGCCAAATAACCCAAGGGGCCAAGAATTTAATTAAATCCAATTAAGTTGTCCTGTGCAGCAGTGAGCACCCATTAAATGCCAGATGATTCCAAGAGCTGCATAGGACAGAGGATAAATAGAACTTGGAAGTTCACACTCAAGATGCACAAAGCAGCCTGACCCTCTACACCAACACCATCACCCCAACCATGGAAGCCCTTTGATGTGTGACCTCATGTTCCGGCCAAGTGTCACAGGATACTTACAGGGGTAAGAGAAATGGGACTTAACTCTGGGGAGATACTATGCATGCTCCAGGCTTTGGGACCAGACATTCTGGAGTGAGTCCCAGCTCAGCACTTACTAGTTTCATGACCTTGAAAACGTTTTTTTAACCTGTTTCCTCATCTACCACAAGACAATACTACTATTCTTGCTGGCTCTTGGGGAATTATAGATACTATATGTAAAGAACAGGGGCGCCTGGGTGGCGCAGTCGGCTAAGCGTCCAACTTCAGCCAGGTCACGATCTCGCGGTCCGTGAGTTCGAGCCCCGCGTCAGGCTCTGGGCTGATGGCTCGGAGCCTGGAGCCTGTTTCCGATTCTGTGTCTCCCTCTCTCTCTGCCCCTCCCCCGTTCATGCTCTGTCTCTCTCTGTCCCAAAAATAAATAAACGTTGAAAAAAAAAATTAAAAAAAAAAAAAAAAAAAAAAAAAAAAAAAAAAAAAAAGAACAGTGTGTCGCCCCCTGTAGCCTGTGTCAGCTTTGGGGTCTGGGTTTGTTTTCTCCGCACAGCTGCAGACCCGGTGGCCGGGCACACAACTTCCTATAGTTCCTAAGTTTATTCTGCTGGAAGGTGACCTTGGAGGATCTGCGCCAAGACAAGCTGCGGAGGCCCTACGTTTTTTAGCACGGGCTGCGGCTCTGCAGAGGGGCTGATCCGGGGCACGCGGCTGGGGCCCACGCTGCGCCGACAGACGTCGCAGAGAAGGCGGGTGAGAGCAGGCGAGGGAAGAAAATCCGGGATAATGTGTTTAATTTGATCCGTTCCCTGGAGTCATTAAAATGCATCCTCCCCTGGACTCTAAAATTCTTGAGCTGAAATAATCAGTCCAACAGGCTTTTTGCTGGAGATAATGCGAGCACAGCTCGCGATGCGTCGGAAAGCTCAGGCCTGTTGAAATACTGCCCTCTTGTGTCGCGCGGCGGGCACAGCCTCTTCTTGGGATCCGCTCAGCCGCCCTGCCTCTCAGCGGATAGCTTCCAAGCTGAAGCTAAATGCAAGGGAGACCCCAAATGATCCAGCTAATGTGTAGGTAGGAATGGGGGTGCCAGGAGTCCAATTCCTTATTCACGTGATGGAGAATCTCTGTCGTTCATTTTCAAGGGGTCCCCAAACGAATTCTGAAGTAATTACTGGCCTCTACTATATCTCAACAAGGGAAAAGAAAAGTACTTAAGAGACTAGACCAACCTCCACACAGGAACACCCTGTCTCCTTCCCTCTCTGTCTCTCTCCTCCGTTTTCTTCATTCATCCCTTCCATTAATTGAGTGACTTCTAAGAGAGTTAGAACTTTCAAAATGAAAATGGGTAAGAAAATAAAATATTTAGAACAAGCGCTATCACATTGCAAACACTAATAGTAGCTATACTTAGTCATTATTATATCTTTTTCTAAGTCTCAGGCTTTGCCTTGAGTCCTACAAATGCAGCTGGGGAACATAAAAATGACCCCTCCCTCCCATGAAACATACATCCACAAATTCTGGGCTTCACCCTATTTGGGGTTGTATCCACACTGGATGAGAAAAAAAGTAATGTTTCCAATGTCTAATAAAAAAAAAAAAGTTCCAAAACAAAACAATTCATGATAGCTCAAGACCCACTAGAAAAATATTAGTGCCATTTCTGTCAAACAGAGCCAGGATTTTCACAGGTAAAAGTGTCTGTATGCCTTGGGGAGCTCTTTTTCTCTTCTCAAACGTCTCCATGAAATATAATTCCCCTCTGGGGCGCCTGGGTGGCGCAGTCGGTTAAGCGTCCGACTTCAGCCAGGTCACGATCTCGCGGTCTGTGAGTTCGAGCCCCACGTCAGGCTCTGGGCTGATGGCTCGGAGCCTGGAGCCTGTTTCCGATTCTGTGTCTCCCTCTCTCTCTCCCCTCCCCCGTTCATGCTCTGTCTCTCTCTGTCCCAAAAATAAAAATAAAAAACGTTGAAAAAAAAAAAAAAGAAAGAAATATAATTCCCCTCCTTCAAATTCCAATGCTTATCCACATTTTTAGCTAAAGGGAAAAATTAATCTTTACATAGGCAGAATATGGAGCTGAGTGGTTTGAATCATGTTTTTCTTACTCTGGTTGAAATGATGTTCCTCTGTTTTATAGAATTAGAGTCTCCAGAAGCCCTCTGCTAAAATACGCATGCCCCTGCACACATTGCCTCATTCATGATTAGTCATTAGCGGTCACTATGAGATTGATTTGTTAAATCCTTCCCAACTTGATGGCTAAAACCAGAGAGGCTCAGAATTGAGTACACTTTTAAAAAGAGTGTTTTCTCATCATAATAATAAATGCTCATTGTAGAAAACTCTAATGAGGAAAATTACCCCCGGCATGAGATAACTAATCTGAACATTTGATTCTCCTATCCAGCTAAATAATTATACATCTTAAGACCTAAATAAATGGATGCAAACTCCATTCCACAACTTGAAGAAATCCCCCAGATTTCTGCAGACAGATGAGGAGTTGGCTTTTACATAGTCAGTCCTTAGTTCCAGATTCTCCCTCCAAAAACGCTATCTCCACTCTTTACCAGATCTACCCCCACCCCAACGCACACTTGCACACACACAACCCCGCTCACATGAAACACTTGTGCCTGGGGTAAGCTGAAGACGAGGGACAAGAAGTATGTATTGCAGCAAGCAGCTTCAAATGAGGCATTTTCCAGGCCTTTCTTACAGTGTCCATTGGCCATTCCTTCTGCCAGAGAATTCCCACCAGCCACTATTTGCCCTGCTGTCCTCGGTCCGGGAATATCTCCCTTGCCCTCTTTCTTTGCTCCTGGCCTCATGCAGAGCACTGTAGCCACTTCCTGCTCTTGTTTAGGCTCCTGCCCCCTCTCCAACCCCTGAGTCTTCTCTTCTAACTCAAGGGCTTACATCAAGTTCCTTTTTTTTTTTTTTGAGAGAGAGAGTACACATGCGGGCACGCGCGCGCACACACGGAAGAGGGGCAAAGAAAGGAGAGCCAAAATCCCAAGTAGACTCGTACTGTCAGTGCAGAGCCCGACGTAGGCCGAACTCACAAACCATGAGCTCATGACCCAAGCTGAAGTCGGACACTTAACCAACTAAGCCACCAGGGGCCCCACATCAAGTTATTTTCTAAAGCAAGAGTAGTGTACCCCCTGGAAGAAACATTATTGCCAATCATTAAAATAATGAAATGTCTACCCCTATTATGTTTTTTAATACTGTGGATAGGATGTGAGTTTGTATCCTTTTAAAAATACAGGATATTGTGAGCATTTCACCATGTCAAAAATTACTCAAAAACTTACATATCGCATAACATGTCATCATCAGGATGAGTTAGTGTTCCAGAGGAAGGGTTGGGTGAGGAGCATGAAGGATCTGAGAAGGATCACGTGCTTCGGTGGGCACAGGAGGACTGGCGCTATTTATTGGGGGACGTGAGGTTCCCATCTCCCTTGGGGAAGGAAGCAACACATTATCAAGAAGGGTGCAGATACAGGAAACACCCTTGGAACATTCCATGATTTAGCTTAGGTTTGGCTCTGTTAAAGAATGGGGCAGGGGCGCCTGAGTGGCACAGTCGATTAAGTGTCTGACTCTTGATTTAGGCTAGGGTCATGATCTTAGAGTCATGGGATCAAGCCCCGTGTCATGCTCTGCGCTGGGCATGGAGCCTGCTGAATATTGTCTGTCTCTCCCTCTACCAGCCCCTCCCCCACCCCCTCCCACACACATGTATGTCCTTTCTCTCTCTCTCTCTCTCTAAAAAAAAAAAAACCAACGGGGCAAACACCCTCAGCATAGCTTTTGTTGAGACACTAGAACCGTTCCACATTCTTAAGTAACAGAGAAATGCAGGCAGGTGATATTTAAACACTGGTAAACTGTGTGATTGAAGCAAGGGGTGGGCAGAATAGTAAATCCAACTTCTTTAAGGTGATAGTACATCAAGTATTAACTATGTTAACGTACCACATAGCACACACCATTGGAAATAAACACAACTAAGATAAAAATCTGGAAAAGGTGATGCTTACTTGTTTTTTAGTAACTTTTTAGTATTAGAAACTTCACATGAGTAGGGTGCCTCCTGAGTATGTATTTATGTAACAGTACCTAGAGGCGTTCTTTAACTCCAACCTTTATGAAGATAACAAAAAGACTGGGCCTATATTGGCCCTTGCAAGAAATTAGACCCATTTCTAATTTACTGTATAAACAACTCACTACAGTGTGTCCTGCTCACCTGTTCTGCCTCTTTCATTAAGACTTCCTGGGAACCTACCCAGCATGAACAAGGCTTCGCAGAGGTTCACCTGTGTTGTGTCTCAGACAGCTCTTGACCCCGCCACTGAGTCTGGAATGTACACCTGCTTCCAGGCCCTGGGAAAATTACAGATATTTCAGAAATGTTTTCTTTTGTACTTGATTTAGTCATATTCTTTGAACAATTCCTATAAAAGATTACAAAAAAAAAAAAAAAAAACTTAAAAATTCTTCTTGGTCTTACCCTTGGAAAAAAACCCTGACTTGCTTCATTTACCATCCTCAGGCATCCTCTCCTTGGCCCTGTCCCCTGTTCTTCTGCTTTGTGTCATTTCTGATACAGACCCTCCCTGAGGTTCTGTGTTATGTCTCTTGGCCACCCGTTTTGAATTCAGTGCTGTGGTCTATCCCTGGATTCCTAAGCTTTCGCGCTGGAGCTTGCTTTTAGACCCCCTAGCTTCACATCTCCAAGCCACAGGCCAGCCCTTTGCCTTTGCCCTACTATTTTGGTTACCTATCTCCACCTAAAAAGTCATCTCAAGACTTCATAGCCCAAGACAGCACTACCATTTATTGTTCAAGATTCTGCAATCTCAGCAGGCTGTGTAGGCATAGCTTGCCTCCGTTCCATGTGCAGCCAGTTGGGGTAGGTTGACTGGAGTTGGAGTGTCCACTTCGAAGACGGCTTACTCCAATAGTTGGCAAGTTGGTCTTGGCTGGCAGCTGAGACCCACTGAGACTATCAGCCAGGGGCTTCAGTTCTCCATGTGGACTCTCCAGATGGCAGCGTTGGGCTTCTCATGGCATGGCCACCCTAGAGTAGTTGAACTTCTTTTATGGAAACTGGTTTCCTCCAGAAAGCAAAGTGGAAGTTGCCCATGAGATACCTGGAGGCAGCACTTTGTAGCAGGGAGAGCACTGGGCTGAAGAGTCATGACCCAGCGCTCCCACCCAAGTGTTGGGCTCCCCAGGCAGCTCACAACCTCTGAGACTTTCTCATATACACAATACTGGGAAGTGGGTTTGGGAAATGAGATGAAACCATCTTCACCATCGATTCTAATGTTCCTAAATCTAATCCAAGTTAAGAAGTAAATGGATAGCCATGGAAGATCACTGTTTAACCCCACTAAAAATAGTTATTTAGCATCTACCTTCGACAATTCTGGGTCACTACAAAAGAGAGGAGTTTGAGTATTCATTGGCAGGCACAAATAGGTAACAAAAAGTTAGCAAAAACATGAAGAAAGGCACTGGATGACTGACCATCAATGGTTCACTGCAAATAAATAGTCTAGGAAATATATTCTGAGTGCTTCAGTAATGTGATAGCTCTCTGAATGTTAAGATGGTTTTGGAGGTGAGACCCATTCTAACATCATTCTTTTTTCAATATGTAAGGCAAAGGAAGGAAATATGAGGATTTGGGGTTCAGCATCAGGGTAGCAAGAGAGGTTCAGCTCCAAGGCTAGCAAGAGACATATTCTGGGTTATGGGAGTATACGCTTCTGCAGAAAACATCACACATTGCACCTGCAGCCGTGTACCTTGAGAAACGCCACATTGAAAGCAGATGTCAATGGAGAAAGGAACTTCCCAGAACTATTCTATTCTTCCCCTTCATCCTGAAGCCATAGAACATAAAACCTGTGTTTTGTGCATGGCATATGGAGACATGCTTCTTTTGCTATGCCTAACATAGCACTGAACAACAGAACAACTGCAATGCACAGAGAAGCTGGAGTTTTGCCCGCCAAAACCCCGCCACCACCTCTTGTGTTACCTCATCATTTAAATCACATCAGTGGGGAAGACAACCCCAAGCTCCAATCTATTGACAGGATTGACTATGGCACTCTGAGTTTAATCTAAGAAGGAACGTCTAGAAGGCCATCTGAGCTTGAGTCTTGTCGAATGTTAGTGACGTGCAGAGGTTTTATAAAGATCAGATGAGAAAGCGCGGGTGGGTCATCAGGCCTAACATGGCGCCTGGCCCGTAGCAAATGCTCATGAATGGTTTTGCAACTGTGTACTGAAGTTCAACACTCTCTCAGGTGTGGCCCAGCTTCAGTTCGATAAAAATGGGGTAGGAGAAAGCCAAACCTAAGCTGGGTCTAGAGAGTCAAGCTATTAAGGAGTCAGGTCCAGTGGAAAAGGCCTATCTATTCAGGTTGCTCTGACTACCCGCCTCCCAGCCACCCGCACCTGCTGCAGGCTCACAAGACCCTGGGGCCCTTTGGGGCAGCGATTGGACCTTCATTGGCTCTGAGACAAGGCAGCGTCACAGGAGAAGTCTTGGTCCTCCCACGAGGACTTAGTCCCATCGGAGGGGACGAGACACCACAGAAAGGACCCAGAGCCTGGCTCTGACACCAACCAGCTGTGAGGCCAAGCAAGCACATTCCCCTTACTTCTCTGAGCCTCATTTCCCTCACCTCTAACAGCGCAGTTGGAAGTGAAAGAGGAGGCGGGTGTTGGACTACATGATCTCTAGGGACCCTTCAGCTTTAAACATTCTCCAGGTTGGGGCGCCTGGGTGGCACAGTCGATTAAGTGTCTGACTCTTCATCTCGGCTCAGGTTATGATCTCATGGTTTGAGTTCAAGCCCTGCATTGGGCTCTGCACTGATGTTGCAGAGGCTGCTTGAGATTCTGTGTCTCCCTCTCTCTGCCCCTCCCCCACCTGTGCTCCCTCTCTCTCTCTCTCCCTGTCTCTTAAAAAAAAATAAATAAATAAGTCGACTCCAGATTTCCAAACTTTTCAGTTTTAGTTTGGCCTAAATGCTGAGTTGATGTAAATCATGCTTCCCCAGTTGAAATACAAGGCACACCTGTGTCTTCTTTCTCACAGACATATGCGTGGTTGACAAATTTGTTCTTGTCGTCTTTTTAAATGAAAGATTAAAAACCTTGATTAAAGTCACACCAAAAGCAGGTGAGAGAATTCAGATCTTCTAACTACAAGTGCATGCTCTTTCAAATCCTATTTCTATGATTTCTGTAATCAAGGGGGCAATCTTACGAGGACTCATGAAACTGAATTTGGAAAGGTAGAGTACTGAGGAATGCTGAAAAAAGCATCTGATGTCTTCCAATAGATAATTTCACTCATATGTGAAATTTAGGAAACAAAACAGATGAATATAAGGGAAGGGAAGCAAAAATAATACAAAAACAGAGAGGGAGATAAGCCATAAGAGACTCTTAAATACAGAGAACAAACTGAGGGTTACTGGCGGGGTGTTGGGTGCGGGGGAAGGGCTAAAGGGGTGAGGGGCATTATGGAGGGCACTTGTTGGGATGAGCACTGGGTGTTACATGTAAGTGATGAATTACTAAATTCTAGTTCTGAAATTATTATTACACTATATGTTAATCAACTTGGATTTAATTTTAAAAAATAAAATGTCCGACTATAAAAAAAAAAAAAAAGGATCTGATGTCTTCTGATCTCCCATCTTAATTCTACCAGAACCTAAGGAAGATGGAGGGGCTGCCCCCTCACTAATGACCCCCCACAACACAGACATAAGGGCAGATCAGGCGAGGACGTGGGGCGGTGGTAGGCAGAGTGGGCTGACCCTTCGAATGACAGGCCCGCTATAGGGCTCTTAAAGAAATGGCCCCAGAAGTGTCTTTCTTATTGGGAACTTTTCCTCACTGTTGCTTCTCCAAAGCAAATGTTAAGTATTTCCAGCCAAGGTTTTTCTGCTGTTTCAGCGTAAGAACCTTTTGAACATGCCCCCAGCACCACCAGCTCACGTGTGTGTTTCCTCCCCAAAACTTGCAGTAATGACATGATTAGCTCACCAGAGCCTATTCCTTCAAATCTCTGTCCTTCACAGGTTTTGCTGCCAAAATCTATTATGTGAATAATCTGTTTTTGTTATTGTTTTGTTTTCCCTTTTCTAGTAATTTCAGGGGTTACTGATGCTTAAAAGGATGAAGGGCTTAAAAGAATAAAATAAATTTTAAAGAACCCTTTTTAAATGGCTTTTTATCTTTTTGTTTACAATTTATACATGCTGATTGTGGAAGATTTAGAAAATATAATAAAGCATATGGAAAAGAATTACTTGCCTATCAACCCCACCACCATGAGAGACATCACTATTGACAATGTAATTTTTTCGTGTGGGATCAATCCTTACTTTTTGGAAACACGATTTTTTTTCCCACCTAGCAGCATATGATGAAGCACATTTTCTGGCAACAATTAAGCATATACCCAGCTCTTGGACCTGAGTCAGAATGCCACCTTTAGAGCATTATTTTTAAAAAATAATAATAAATAATAGTTTTTGGATAACAGAAAATTCAAAAAGAAACAATCTAACAATATAACAATTTTTTTGCCAAGTTAAATATGGCTTGTACATTTTATTAATAAAAGTGATATTAAACATGGCTTTTGAATGATTTGGGAGGGAACATTTTTGTTATCTTTCTATTTTTTGCTTTCGAATGGTTCCATTTGGCCAGTTTGCAAGTAAATGTAATTAAAACTAGTTTTTACAATGTTCCCCAGATCTCAGAGGTTTAACATAGTGAAAATTTATTCGGGCTCATGCAATGTTCAGTAAAGTCTGGGCAACTCCCTTCCTTGGCTCTATTACAAGCAGTGACTCAGAGATATGTGATCTTTCCATTTAGTAGCTTTACCATCTGGAACACGAGACCATGGAAGAAGGAAGAGTGGAGAGAGTGGGGGGGATCATACCGTGTTTTGTTCAACCTGGAAGTAGAGTACATCTTCCTTCCCACATCTTATTGGCTGATAGCCTGTCACATGATCTGCACCTACCTGTGAGGGACTCTGGGAAATGTAGTCTAAAAAAAAAAGAAACAGGTAAACCCCTAACAGACTACTTAGAGGGCCACTTACAAATGAACTGTTCTTTGTGTTTCCACCGTAACACCATTTGTTGTTTTGGCCATTTAAAGAGCTGTTCATTGTACAACCAATTGGATTCCATAATCCAGGTCTCTCCTCCATGGTTAAAATAGCCACAGTACAGTAAATGGAAACATATACTCTCTCTCTCTCTCTCTCTCTCTCTCTCTCTCTCTCTCTCGTTGCTATCGGCAACTGCGCTAACAGCATAGTTGATTTGGGTATATTAATAATAGATCCTTATAATAAGCACAGCTCTATGTCAGACTGTGCTGTGTGCTTTACTTTCATGCATTATCTCAATTGATCTTCACAAAATTATATGAGGCAGTCACTAATTATTATTCTCATTTTACAGTTACAGAAATGAAACTTAAGTGACACAACTTGCTCAAAGTTAAACCATGACAGGGTTCAAGCCCATCTGGCTCTGAAACCTGGGTTCTTAACTCCCGAGCCGTACCGGCCCCGTTTCGGAAAGACGCTGCCGCTGCCAGAGTGAGCAGGAAAGAAGCTCTGTGGGGAAGGAACGCTCTGGCTTTCCTGACCTTACCCCTTACTGTCACCGTGGTTCTAAGCTCAACGGGCTGCCCTCTGATCCTCTGGCACTCCTGCCATACACGACCTAGACTGAAGCTGCGTATGGCCTGCTTTCCACTGTCCCCCGGGATGATGCTCTCACACTTCTGCTCTGCCTCAACACTTGCTCTGTTTCCAACCTGGCCTACCGAGTGACCGTGATGTGCAGCATGGCTCTAAAGCACAGCGCATTACATTAGTCGGGGCCCCAGTTGCTCACATTTGATATGTTGCCATATGCTGTCTTTAAATGTTTGCCTGTTGCCAGCTCTTATCTCCCCTAGTAGAGGGTGAGCCTGAGACTAAAGCCATGTGTTTCCCCAGCACTCAGCACAGTAGAGGCACAGCGGAGGCAACTGAGAAACTTGGGCCGATTTGGGGAGGGCAGCCCTCATATCACCCCCGTACCTCGGTTTCCTCCTCCACAACTTCAGGGACTTGTGCAGGAAAAGATCTACAGGCTCACCCAGCCCTATAGCTCTGCGTATCATGGGCACTGCTCTTCAAGGGCATGCTGTCCAAAAGTTTTGTAAATTTTTCCTGCAAAGCCAAAGTCACCAAATGGTCACAGGGTGAGTATAATCACACAGTCACCAGCTAACCTTTCCAAACACACGCGACCATAACTGAGTTATAAAGAAAACTGCATTTTAAAGTGACAAAAAGCCATTATTACAAAATGACTAATAATGCAGCAAAGAGCCGTGAAGTGATTCTTGCCCAAGTCATTAATCAATTGATGCACTTTGAAGAGAAGCTTCCTTATGCACGTTGGCAGTCATTTATTCAAATCAAGTAAATATTGTCCACGTTGTCCACTGAGAAAGTACAGGGTGATTTATTAAGGAACTGAGCAGATCAAATTTCTTGGAGAAACTTCACAATGAAGCAGTCTTTCAAAAAAATGTTTTCAGGCATCTGGCAGGCTCTACGGGCTTCGTGCTCTATTTGCTCATCTTTGGGCCTCACTGGGTTCTATCTGATACTCTAATGCAGTGAAGGTCAAGGCGACCTTCAGTTGTCTAATGGGTTAGTTGCTCTCAGGCATGAGGACAATACCATTCAACAGGCAAGAGCTTCTAACAGAGACGCTGACTCACATTGTTATTTTCTTTCAAGTCAAATGCCTTGCCTCCCTTTCTGGTGTATCAAATAGGTAGTTACTTTCCAGAATCAAATGCCTCAAACTTGGGTGCTAATAATGTTTTGTTTGCACCTGGTAGCATCTCCTAGCAGGGTGTGCTACTCCAGGCTTATTCTACAGCTGCTATTGCTACACAAGGAAAGGAGGGATGGAGGAAGGAGAGTTCGAGGAACTGCAACCAATGATCTTTTACCACTTGGAAGGAAGGGCTCAAAACAACCACAAACGTGAGGCTACGGGAAAATTATAACGAGTGACCCACTTTATCATTAGTCAGCATATAATAACAGCTGGAGGACAGAGCAACCTGTGGGGGCCAGGTTGGAACAAAATTTAGAGCAGGTTATAGCTACCCAATGGCAAAACATCCAGTAAATTCAGGTACATATTTTTAAGCACATCTTTTAAGTGCATGTAAGCAGCTGAATTTATTTCCTTTCATAGGGGCTATGCCAACTACCTAGAAACACTGCCTGGCACTTCTCACAGGAGTTTTGTGATCCGATTTTGTAAACTGGCTTCAAGTGCAGACACACAGAGACTCGGAAACACACACGCGGACACACAGTTAGAAATCTTCCCTTTTTGCTGTGTCCTTCAAACACCTCCAGGATCCTCTGACCCCTCATGAGGAATAGTTCTAAGTCCTCTCCAGGTGTGGAAGAGTTTGTCCCCTTCCTTTGGAAGAAATGATGGCAACCAGAAGGGACGATCCCCATAGGCAAGGTCTCACCCCATCCCACCTTTCATTCCTGTCCTAATTTAATACTGTTCGCAAATAAAAAAAAAAATGAATGATTTTAGGACTGGCTTCATTGTTGAAGGAGTGCTTTGTATAAATGTTGCATTACAATCTGTCCTTCTTGCCAGTGCTCACGGAGAGTCCGTGAGTGTGTGTCAGCACAAACTCTCCCTCCCAAAGCTCACCGAGCTCACCCATTTCTCCCCATCTCCACTCTTTCCCCAGCAGGACTGTAACTGTACGAGTCTGCCGATCCCGGGCCCCACTCTGTGCCTCCATCCTCTCTGCTCCCAGCCACAGTGTGCTCTGAGAAGCCCTCACCCCGCCTTCAGCTGGTTCCCAGTGCTCTTAGACCAAGTCCAGTCTTCAGTGTGGACTGCAAAATCCTACCTCTGCTGACCTCCTTCACCTCGTTTCCGTCCGCTGCCCCACGCTGCTCACTCAGCAAAGAGAGCAGGTTCTTCCAGGTCCTTGGGGGCAGGTCCTGGTCTCCCCTCGGCCTTTGCCTGGGCCTTTGCCTGGCCTCTCTCCCACCTTCCCCCACCCCCATCTTGCCCCCACTCCTCTTTTGAGCCTGCATTTAAATGTTACATCCTCGGGGAAGCCTTCCTTCTCCCCACGCCAAGTTGGGAGCCCTCTTTTATTTTCTCATGGCACATGCTACCTCTCCCTTGGGGCCTTCCTCAGCTGTAACTGAGTACTCATTGGCTCCCATACTGAACAGAATGCTTGTCAGTGCAGCTGAACAGCCCAGGGCCTGGAGGCGGACTGCACAACTCAGACCTCAGTTCTGCCATTCACTCGTGTCCTGGGTAAATCTCATCGCCTCTCTGGGCTTCCATTTCTGCATCCGCCTGATGGGGTTAGCCGTAGCAGCTGTGTCACTGGGTGACTTTGGACGTTGGATGAGACAGCAAGTGGCCTGTGCCTGGGATGTAGTGAGCACTCAGTAAATATTAAGAAAACCTTAGTAAGTACCCAAAACGTGTTCGCTGAAAGCATGATGCTTTTCATGCAAAATGGGGATAACAGCATCTGCCCTGCCAACCACTCAAGATGGATTTACGATGAAGTGAAGGGCTGAGTGTGAAAAGGCTCTGCACACATGGGGTCCTGCCATCGCCACATACACTTTCCAGACTTAAGCCTTACCTGGCCTGGCCAAAGCAAGGACTGTGTAAACACAGTCTCCCGGGGTCTAGCTGACAGTCTAGCACTTTATCCCCTGGGGAAAATCTTAGCCCTTAGCAAATAAACAGACCTTGAAGTTTCCCTTCAGGGGAACAGGTACTATTTAAAGCTCTGCAACAGTGGAATGCTAATGTCCAGCAACAGCAGGAGCAGTGAAGTGTGCTGGGATGCATGAGATAGGCCCTAATTAATCAACTACTCCCAACCCTGTCCACAGTCAATGCATTTTCTCTAATTTAGTTCAGTGCCATGTGGAAGTGTATATTCCTGCTATGAATAGAGCTCTAGAGGTACACAGGTTCTGGGTTGGAAGGCATCTGAGGACCACTGAACTCAAAAGCCTATTCATGCACATCCACGATTCTCCCCTCCATACGTGGCCAAGCCACAAGCCCCAACCTTCCTGGATGGGTCCCTTAGCACAAGGAGGGGGCAGGCCCCAGGCCCAGCTAGTGTGGAGACAGCTCCTGGTCGACCTGCCCAGTGGGACTCTGAGGCAAGGGAAGAGAGCCCAGTGTAACTCAAGGTTCATGGTGGGAACCAAGAAAGGACACTGAGGCCAGGGAGAAAGGGGTCAGGATTCTAACAAGTAGGAAACAGTGAAGCCAGGTACCGAGATGAGGTGACA
Source organism: Neofelis nebulosa (assembly GCF_028018385.1). Lineage (NCBI taxonomy): Eukaryota > Metazoa > Chordata > Mammalia > Carnivora > Felidae > Neofelis > Neofelis nebulosa. Next base: position 75,691,053 of record NC_080788.1, on the reverse strand, counting down.
TGATATAAACAGAGCCCTCCCACTACACTACCAGCAAGCATTCTTCCTAGACACATGGGTGCTGGGGTGAAGTTACAAGGCAGGTTAAAGTCTGCAGGGGAACAAACCAACCCCAAACAATGAGAAAGGAAGGAGGAAATGAAGTGTCATCCAATGATACTGAATGAGGTACTGGATTGGGAGTCGGGAACCCTGCTTTCCAGTTCTGACCCTGCCCCTCGCACCCTCGGGTAAATGACATGATCAGAATGGAGCCATTCTGTAGTCATCACATCCCCAATATGATAGGCACTCGGTGAACATGGTGCGAGGGTTAAGGTTGGTGGCGTTACAACCTTTCATTCTGATCCAGGGGGTTCACACACAGCTGCCCCAGACCCCAGGCATCTTAGAAGATGAGGAGTTGCCAAGCCAGCCGTGTGATAAGTCAGTGTTCTCCAGCGTAAACATCCAATAGGGAGGAAGACTTCTAACAGGAAATGGCAAAAGATCTTCCTAGCAGAATTTCTTTTTCACAAATCTCCCCAGGGGCACCTGGGTGGCTTAGTCAGTTAAGCGTCCGACTTCAGCTCAGGTCATGATCTCACGGTTCCTGAGTTCGAGCCCCACGTTATGCTCTAAACTGACAACGTTGAACCTGCTTGGGATTCTCTCTCTCCCTCTCTCTCTCTGCCCCTCCCCAGCTCATGTGCACATGTGCTCTCTCTCTCTCTCAAAATAAATAAATAAACTTAAAAAAAATTTTTTTTCAAAATCTCCCAAGAATCATTCTAAATGTGAAACCCACTTGATCATTTCACTGGAACTGTGCCTCTCAGAGCTCTGCCTTCAGCCCTTCACTGTGTTGTGCAGAGGCCACACCTGCCCTGGGCTTCTCCTGGCCAAAGGCAAAGCAGAGCAGGGACACCGAGGCAGGTCTGTTCCAGGGAGATACAGGCTCCTCTGACAGCTGACTTTGACTGGGGACTCTCAACAGCCTTGCCAGACTTCCTTCAACTGCACAGGGATCTAGGATGCCTCCACCCAACTTTCCCTTCCCCTCCCTCACTGGCATGAGACCTGTGCCTCAGAATGACTCTCACAGTCTCCTCTGGTCCCTTCTCACCTTCCCCTCAGGCATATCCCTAATAAATCTTTCTCATTTCATCCCATCTCAGTGCCCAATTCTTGGAGGGCCCCAACCAGCACCACTAGTAACCATCTCCTAACTAGTTGAATGAATAATTGACTGTTTCTCACTTCAGTGAAAGCCATCAGGCCAGTCTGTGTGAAAATGTTTTCAAAAGATTTCCTCAGGGGCGCCTGGGTGGCTCAGTCAGTTACACATCTGACTTCAGCTAAGGTCATGATCTCAGAGCTCGTGAGTTTGAGCCCCACATCGGGCTCTGTGCTGACAGCTCAGAGCCTGGAGCCTGCTTCAGATTCTGTGTCTCCTTCTCTCTCTGCCCCTTCCTCACTCACGCTCACTCTCTCAAAAATAAGTACACATTTAAAAAAAAATTTTTTTTTTAATTGTTGAAGTGAGCTTTCCAACCTGGGCCCAGCAGAATGGCTCCCACAAGGAAGGGTGGCGAGAAGGGCTATTCTCCCATCAGCGAGGTAGTGACCAGAGAATTCACTATCAACATTCACAAGCACATCCATGGGGTGGGTTTCAAGAACCATGGCCCTCATGCATTGAAAGAGATCCAGAAACTTGCCATAAAGGAGATGGGAAGTCCAGATGTGCGCATTGACACAAGGCTCAACAAAGCTGTCTGGGCCAAAGGAAAAAGGAATGTTCCATACCTGACTCATGTGCAGTTGTCCGTAACGAGGAAGCAGATGCACCGGACAGGCTCTATACGTTGTTAACTGTGTACCTGTCACCATTGTGAAAAATCTACAGGCAACATGGATGAGAACTAGCTGCTGATTGGCAAATAAAGAGGAAACTATCAAACCTGAAGAGAGAAGAATGTTTACAGAAGACATGGGCCTGAGTAGTCCTCACCAAACATCCTGCTTATTAGGAAGGAGGGGTGCCAGGACTCTACTAAGCCAAGAGCCACTTATTTTTTTTTATTTTTTTAATGTTTATTATTTTGAGAGAGAGACAGAACGTGAGCAGGGGAGGGGCAGAGAGAGAGGGAGACACAGAACTTGAAGCAGCCTCCAGGCCCCAAGCTGTCAGCACAGAGCCTGACGTGGGGCTCAAACTCACAGGTGGAGAGATCATGACCTGAGCCAAACAGATGCTTAACCAACTGAGCCACCCAGGAGCCTCAGCCAAGAGCCATTTCGGTGACTGCAGGGAAATGTGTCATGACAGATGTGTGCAGGATTCAGATAACATCTACTGCTCTGCTCGGAAGTACCTGAAGTGCTGCTTACCACTCTCTCCATCAGTTTGACAATCTGATTTCAGAAGTGACAGCAGCTCAGAGTCCCCACCAAGAAGAGCTGTGGAAGCCAGACTCCCTTTAGTGCTGGACTTGTTTCCTGCAACTGTTCTTTCTCCCCCTTCACGGCCAGGGTGTCAGGAGTGGATCAGGGTGCCTGCCTCTCCTCCCCATTTTTATTGACTGTTTTGAACAAGAACATTTTCTAGCTGGGCACCTGAAAAATTGTCTTCGCAGGGTGACTTAAGTAGCAAAACCTGGGAATCTACCTAATTATCCTAATATCAGAAATACGGTTTAGTATATTAAGTATTACCAATATGATGGATTATTACATTATTTAAAAATGAATAAGACTCAGTCAGTTAAGCATCCGACTCTTGGTTTCAGCTCAGGTCACGATCCCAGGGTCATGGGATCAAGCCCTGCATCAGGCTCCATGCTGAATGTGGAGCCTGCTTAGGATTCTCTCCCTCTGCCCCCCCCCCCCCACTCTTGTGCATGTGCACACACTCTCTCCCTCTCTCTCAAATAAACAAATAATAATAATTAAAAAATAAAAAATTAATAACGTAACATACCAAAAAAAAAAAAAAAAAAGAATTGCACATTTTAAATGGGCGAACCATATGGTATATGAATTATGTCTCGATAAAGCTCTTTTTTAAAAAAGTAAAAGCACTGTGGCAGCTCTGGGCCCATGCCGCTTTGCTGTGGGACCCTGGCCAGAGAGTCAAACCCAAGCAAGAGGGTGGCTGTTTCCCCCTCTATTGACAATGCGATACAGCAGCAAGGACCCAAGCACGGGACAGGCAGAGTTTCCTGAGCCAGGTGGACAGCTCCAGGGGTACGTGTGACAGCCTGGGAGGTCCCGGACGGAGGCTGGGAAGTGAATGAGCACAGAGGGGCCCAGAGGAGTGGCAAGCAGCTCAGACATCACACCGGGCAGCCCGTCCTGTTTCCTGGATTGGCTCTTGAGTGAACTCTGACCCCTCAGAGGCTCCTTAAGACGGGAGATGTGGGTGGAACCTTTCAAGGGGGCAGAGACACAGATGTTTCAGATCCCACTGGGGAGGACTATCGAGTGAGCTAAACCGCAATATGCATATTGATGTGACCACAATCACACTCGACATCATTTGTACCCGGTGGGGTCAGTCGAGGGATACTTGGTATAGAAGCGAAGTTGGGAATTGGTACCATTATCTGGACCACTTGAAAAATAAGGAAGACAATTTTGCCTGATTATCCGAACTTCTTATCTTGGTGTGTATAGCACCGAGGCTCTGGAGTATAGGTTTTATCGTCTGAATTTTCCATTTCTAGTGTAAGTGGATACACCTATGGAGTGCAAAGAAATACGGGAAATGAGCTGATTTTCGTCCATGCAGAGAGGTACCTGGACAGGCTAAAACACTGGCTTTTCTTATTAATCTGTGAGCCCATCACTCCAGCAGCATTTGCAATGAATGACAACATCTGGATGTTCCAGATTCTAGGAGAAGGACACAAGATTATTGAGGTAAGTGTGATGATGTTAACATAGGTCTCCATATTCTCGGTGTCGGCCACGCTGTCTCACGTGTAATTTCCATGTTAAAGTGGTAACCAATGGACGGATAGTTGTCACAAGTCTGAAATACCGACCTGGCTACTGTATCAAGGCGCTGGAATTAAGGTATTTGGATTTACCTAAAATTAGAAGCTATATATGTAGCACAGCTTACATGCCTTCATATTGTGGGAAACTCATTATTTGGGGTTATTGTTACTGACAAGTATTTTTGCTTTTAATTTGGGGGAAAGATAATACATGCAATAAAACACCTATAAATGGGTATTATAGAAGGAAATCTCCCTCTCAGGACCTTATCTTGGAAGCAACCATTGCTATAGTTCCTTCCAGAGACTCAGTATGAACTTCCATAGTGCTAAAAGTTTCTCTGCACTTAGCATGAATCAATAGTCCGAGGGAGACACACCTCTTTTCAGATGGATAATTTGTCCTCAAACACAACATGCGTATTTGCAAACATGTAAACACACAGGTCAGTCAAAAGTCTCTAACGGATTGGAAGAAAAACAAGAATGATGGATTTGTCCCTATCTCTAAATAGAAAAAAAAATCTCAAAGTTTATGGGACTTGAAACACACAAATTATACTTGAATATTAATGACGGAAGGGATTTTTCTGGCTGCATTCTATTTTTTAAAAAGTAGAGTTGTCCTAGGGAAATAAATGCGCTAATCCACCAACTTGGGTTCCGCATTCTGTGCACTTGTATAAAAATACAAAATAGCTACACCTTGTAAACCATTTTTCTCCTGGTCCATTGCTCTGCAGGGGTAATTTGAGTAGGCATTGATGATGATAAACACCACAGTTTAGAAGATGTTAAACCAAGCTTATCAGAGCTCACATAGAGAAACAAATTAGGCAAACTGAAGTAATTTGAGCTAATGAAGTTTGATTCCAAACATCCAGATCAATTAAGCTTCCAGTACTTGCTTGGGTTCCTGCTCTGTAAGGCGGGGAGAGCTGCTGTCTGGAGGGCTGGGCCAAGAGAACTAACTGCAAAGGTATGGAAATAAAGGCGACAGAGCCATTCAGTGCTTCAGGGACCTATTTCGCAAGCCTCATCGTCTGAGGATCACATCATACTGAAATGAAGGGAAAGTGGGCAATGCACCCGGGGGGGGCCCTGCTTATTGACGGTCCCAAGAGTTCCAATATTGCAAAGACCCAGTATTGCGAGAATGGGACCAGCCTTCTGGGTAAAAGCTACCCAATAAGAAAATGGCCATAAGCGAGGCTTCCATGGAAGGATAGGAAGCCCGGGAGCCGGAAGTCAGGAGATCAGGAGGACCTAGTCCTGGTCCTGCCACAAACGAGCTGTGTTTCCCATCTCTAATCTACAGAATGAAAATATCGGGCTAGATAATTTCTTTAATCTCTCACATTCTGGAAGTGTGGGAGTGTGTCTGTACTCTGTGTGCGCATGCGAGTGAAAGGTTAAGGGTAGGAGGGAAGAACTAGGAAGTAGTTCCCAGCCTGGCCCCCTCCAGAATTTGGAGAAGCACTGCCTTAAAGGCTTTACCCTCCATTGGTTATGTGTCCAGTACTGTTCAGAAACGAATTCAGTCCCCTATTGGCTGTGGGGATGGCGAGTGGGCATGCCTCCCTGGCACCTGGGGCACCTGGGAAAATGGAAGCTACGTGTTAGCCCCACCCACAAACTCAAGCTGAAGGTGTCAGCGGTCAACACCCGTCCACCTCCACGGATTCCATGTTCCTCGCCACTGTGGGCACACAGTGCCCCCATCTTGCTCAGAACTTATGAGAAACGCACAGTAGTCTACTTAAGTGGCCTCCAAACATTTTTGGAGCATACATGCCATATCTGTAAATATTTATTTAGCAATAAAATATGAACTAGTGGTACATGATAAAACTGAATACATTATAAAACCTACATAAAATCGAAATTAAAATCACATACGTTTGTAAAAGAGCAGAAATTGACATTTTAATTTTCCTGCCATACTCCCCCTTCCAAGTTTCCCTCCTCTGGGATACAAATACCCCCATTTCAGAAACCACTGCTTTAGCATATCAGAAGCAGCATGGAGAGTCTTAAATGTGTGGCTTTGGCACACAAACTTTCTAGGCCTCAGTTTTGTTGTCTATAAAATAATAATACGTTTCTTCATGTTGTTACTATAATTATCTTCACCAAGACACTCTCCTTATCACTCCCCTAGCTTATTTATTGTATGTCTGATTCATTCACTCATGCATTAAGTGATTCATTTTACAAATATTTATTGAACCCTGTCTATGCTATTCCCCACCTATGCTGTTGTGTTAATGGGAATATAGCAGGGACAAATGCAGTCAAAGTGTTTGCCCTCATGAAGTTTGTATCCTGGAAGGACAGACAGGATTAAAGATTAAACAAATAAATATATGACATAAAGGCAAGAAGTGTTCAGTATTATGAACATATTAAAAGAAGAGGCACCTGGCTGGCTCAGTAGGAATATCATGAAACTCTTGATCTCGGGGTCATGGGTTCAAGCCCCACATTGGATGTAGACAGTACTCAAATAAATGAACTTGTTTTTAAAAAATATTAAAAGGCAGTATAAAGTGATGTGAATTGGAGCAGACGCTATTTTAGATTGGATGGTAAAACATCCTCACTAAGGAGTGAGGGGGATTTGGATAGGTACCCCAATGAAATTATAGTTATCAGAGGAATTAGAAAAAGAGCATGCAGTCAGACGGATGATACAAGAAAGGACATGTTCTCAGACAGAAATGAGCTTGGGATGTCCTAGGACAAGTAAGAAGTCAGTGTGACCAGCAGGAGAGACAAGTTCATCAGAGGCCAGACCATCTTGCATCTTGAAGCCATTTTCAGGACTTTGAGTTTTATTTGGAGCATGATGGAGGATGGCAGGAGAGGACTTAGAGCCATGTTGAAGGCCAATTAGCATAACTCCCAGGGGCTCCTGGGTAACAGACCCTAGTTATACACCATCAAGTTCAGGAGTCACTTGTATCAGGCTGTGTTAGCTGAGGGGGGGGGGGGTGGGGTTGGGGGTTCTACATGAGGGCTGTATTTATGCCTGAATGTATGGTGCTTACTGCTCTCTGTGGTGATCTTGTATATTAAATGACCTTGAATGTACCTGGTTCAGATAAGGTTGAGCTTGCCCACAGTCTAGACCATGAGATACTCTGCCAGCCTTGTAGGGTAGATCTGGAAGGAGAGGAGCTTCCAAAAGCTCTGATGTGACCTCCACTCACCCAGACCTTGCTTTCTGCAACTGCTGGCCAGTTGATGAGGCATTTTGTGGTCTAAAAGCTTGCAATTGCCACCTGACCAGGAAAATGTTGCTAATACATTTGCCATGTGGCCAGAGTGTAAGGATGTCCTTCCTGTAATTTTTTTAGTTAAGTAAATGTAGTTTGGTTTACACGTGTCTGAGTATCTGAGACTGATTTTCCTGTCCATCTGAGACTACAATCGACACTTGGCCATGCAGAAACCTAGTGGCTGTGTAGAAACCAGGGTGCTGGAGGGTTTGGGGTATGGCAGTAACAAGTTATAATTTGTATTCTTCAAAGATCCCTCTGGGGTGCCTGGGTGGCTCAGTCGGTTAAGCGTCCAACTTCAGCTCAGGTCATGATCTCATGGTTCATGAGTTCAAGCCCCACATCAGGCTCTGTGCTGACAGCTCAGAGTCTGGAGCCTGCTTCAGATTCTGTGTCTCCCTCTCTCTCTGCCCCGACCCACTCACGCTCTGTCTCTCTCTCAAAAATAAATTAGCATTAAAAAAAATTAAAAAAAAAAAAAAAGATCCCTCTGCCTGCTGTGTGAAGAATTTATTGTAGGCGGGCAAGAAGAAGCAGGGAAACCAGGTAGGGGACTATTGGGATGATAGTGCTGGTGGCAGTTAGAAGGTGGGATATATATTGAAGGCAGAAGCAGCAGAATCTGCTCTTACATGGCCTATGAGTCAATGACAACTTGTAGGTGAGGGCCTGATCATCTGGGCAGCGATGGTGTTTACTGAGAAGACAACACATCCAGGTTGGGATGGAGGAGTCAGGAGTCTTGTTTGAGACATAATAAATCTGAGATGCTTACTGGACATCTCTATGGCCATACTGAGCAGACAGTTCACTAATTTTCTGTCACGTGAGTTATCTGTGCATGGTTTGGAGGGAAAATATATCTCCACTTCATATATTTACATTAGGATATGATTTGGTGAGTGACAAGGGAGGGCAGGCCCACGGCTGAGCAAAAGCTTGCAATGTGATTTCATGGCTTGTGTTGCACTCTCCGGCTCTGCCCTCCACCATAAGCACAACATAATGCAGAAACTGGCTACTAGGTCTAGAATTTGAAGTCATGCTAGTCCAGCCAAGTTAGGCAGAGCCACACCTGACCCATAGCATTTATGTACCATTAACAAGAAACACATGCTTATTGTAAGGCATTGAGATATTGGAGTGATTTGCTACTGCATCAAAAATTGATAGTGTAATACCCAAGGGTCATCAGTGTCTAGGCAGTGTATTCGAGGCCATAGCACCTAATGCCATTGCTTAGGGAATAAGCATAGATAAAGAAAAATACTGAGTCCTGGGAAAAGGAAACTCCAGGAAAACAGACTGAAAATCCATGGACAAAGATATCCCAAATTTTTTTAAAAAGTGCTGTATGAAGGGGCACCTGGGTGGCTCAGTCGGTTAACGATCTGACTTCAGCTCAGGTCTTGATCTCACGGTTCATGAGTTTGAGCCCCACATTGGGCCCTGTGCAGAAAGCTCAGAGCCTGGAGCCTGTATCTCCCTCTCTCTCTCTGCTCCTCCCCTGCTCATGCTGTCTCTCAAAAAAATGAATAAACATTTTTTAAAAATTTTAAGTGATTTATGAAAAAGAACAAAGTCCGTGATGCCAAAAACAGCTGAGGATACAAGAAAGAAAAAGACACAGAAATTACATTAAATTTAGCAAGAGAGAGAACATTGATGACTTTGACAAAAATGAGCTCAGTGAATCGGTGGGGTGAAAACTGACAAAAATTGGGTAGAATATGAGGTGAGAATGTGGAAGCAAAAAGTACAAATGACATGTTTTATAAGTCTTCCCTAAAGGGGAACAAAGGCATGGAGCAAGCAAGCGGTTTAGGAAATTCTGTTTTGTTTTCCAGATGAGAGATAATACAGAATGTTTACATGTTGATGAGAAAAATCTAGTAGAGAGATATCATTTTGAAGTAATATGATAAACTGATGCCCAGATGAGTGATGAATATTGCCAGATTTTATATTGGAGTTTTTATACTGATAATGTTTAACTATACCATCACCAGCAATCCAAAGAAAAATATTAAAATCCTATGATGCCAATTATTCTCTTCACCCCCAATTCCCCGAGGATCATAAAGGAGCCACAGACAAGGAATAACAAAAAATTAAATGCCACTCTACCAATGGTTGTTACAGTGCCTAATACTCCAGCTCAAAGTCTTCATAATGGTTGACTAAGACTCCACAGCTCAGGCTTCTCCTTCAAGACTTGGATCCAATTCTTAAGATCTTAACCTCTCTAGCAAACTTCAAGAAGAAAGTCATTTGAGGATAGTGGTCTTGAATCCACTTACACATCCCCATAGAAGTGAAGAGAGAGCAAATGTGAAGGGCCTCTGTTTGTGCCACTTATGTCACAATGTCTTATCCAATACCTATTAAGTCCCAGGTAATGTCTTGAGTTCTAATAATTCATATTAGTGACCGTTCCTCCCTTCAAGGGACAGCTAGTAAGGACATGGGCAGGTTAGTCATAGAAGGACAAGTTCTCCCCCACTGCATAGGTGGATGATGGTGTTTTCTCCATGGGCAACTCATTCATATTTAACTTGGAAACTCTGAAGACGATGTCCTAATCAAAGGCATGGCCTTCAGAGTAGAAATTTCGGACACTGAGGTACAGGACTGGCAGAAAGACTTGGGGTAATGCTTCTTCCATGGTGATGCTGGCTCGTGCCAAGTTCAGTCTCCTTTGGGACTCTTATACACACAACATGTACAGGTTCTTCACTATAAAACCTCTAGAAAGCTCTCTTCGATTTGCTCTCTCCCTCCCAGGATGCTCAAATGAACATTCTCTTTTCAAATAGCCCATAATTATCAAATCGCTTGATTTGTATTGCAGAGAAAGAATAATTTCACCAGAATCCAGTGACCATGAGTTTTGGGAAACTCAAAGGGAATTTCATAATTCAGAATTAATTAGGCAATGAGAGAGAACAGGAGGCATATTTTAGTATATTAATTCATGCCAAGTTCAAACTCATTCCATCTCAGTTGCCCAGTGTGAATAATTATGCCATTAATCCATAGCTGGAGGAGAGCTATGGTGACTGCAATATATTTCTAAGCAAATAAAGAAAAATGTCACTTTTCCCCTTCAACTAATTCTCTGAATAGAGCTACATAATAATAATACCTTTATTTGTTTATAGGGCATAATTCTCCAGAGCTCAATAAACTATAGGATAAGCAAAATGCTGAAGAGGAAAAACAAAAAACAAAAAACAGAAGTTTTCCAGCTAATTCTGAAACAAAACATTAGAGGGGGAAAATGACTAAGGAGAGAAGCTGAAATTTTTATAAGAGCTTGGGAAAGGGCTAAAGGGAAGAGGTGATGATGTGGCTTTTTCATCTCCCTCCCCTTCTATGGAACACTCTCCCGGTGGTGACTCTCGGGAGGGCTAGCGGGGGGGGGGGGGGGGGGGGGGGGGGGGGGAAGCGGGGGAGTTTCATAGACATTTTATCAGCTCTGAACAGGACCCCTGGCTCCAATCATCCTTTGCTGTCAAGATGATGCAGGTCAGCCTGCCCCCTTCCAGATGCCCTTACAGTTCATGTACGGTTTATTGAGAGTACTAGTATTGCGGGGATCAGATCCCAGGATTCTGATTTATGAATTAGGGGAGAGAGAAAAGGCAAGGAAATCTGGGACCTCTCAATCGGCGCCTTTCTGGTTTCCTGCCGACACTGACTGCATGGCGCCCTCTAGTGCCCAGACTGGTTTTCTTACAGTCTCGGCAAGGCAGTCCAGTGCAATTTTTTTTCCCCCACATGAGGGAGCAACACAGGGAAAATAAAACTATTAGTGGAAGACATAATTTTATTTTAAAATAATAGTTTTACTGAGTTCCAAGCGAAATGTACATTCTTAAAACCTGCATTATGCCATTTATTGAACAGAAGATCAATTGGAATATGAGAAGAGAGTTTTAGTTACTAAAATCGTAACAAGCACATTTGATCCTGCAACCAAGAGGAAGTATCTAGTCATTTATCCCTTGTGCACACACACCGCCCATTAGAGGGCCCTAAGTCTGTCCGTGTGCTTTATCTCATTTCAGCCCCAAATGGCTGGAGACGGCCATCTTGAACCCTGACCTTTCCCCAGTGCTCCAACTGGTCCGCCCAGACTCCATATATATGTGCAATAGACATAACACATGCAACTGTGTGCAAAACAGAGCTTTTGATTTGTCTTCTCCCTCCCTTACCTGTTCCTCCCTCCGCTATCCCCTGTTGGCACCACCATCTCTTAGCTACTCAGGCCCAAAGCCCAGGAATCACTTTTGACCCCTCTCTTCTGCACGTTGTAATTCCAAATCACTGGTAATGCCTGTTAGGTCCAGCTTCACGATAATGTTTATAGGCAAGAACTATCCCAACTAGTGGGTGAACATTTGAGGAGTAACAGAATATCATGTACTTCCAAAGGGTCTCCCCACAAATACTTATTAATTACAAAAGGTGAAATAGTAACCTTACTCTTACCACTAATGGGACTGATTGACAGCAAGTGCCTCCTGGTGTCATGCAGGAGTAGGACTCAGCATTGCTTCTATGATCTCCCTGCCAAAAGTCCATAACGTGGATCCAGTCATGAGGAATTATCAAACCCAAATTGAAGGCCATTTTACATAATAATTAGCCTGTACTCTTAAGAATGTCAATGTCGTGAAATATAAAGAATGACTCAGAAGCTGTTCCAGATTAAAGGAAATTAAAGAATGATAGGACAAAATGCTCCATGTGATCTCGGATTTTCTGTCATTATACAGAATAGAATTGAAGCAGTTGGAGAAATAGAAGTTCTGTGGATTATATAATAGCACTATAGCAATATTAACTTTATTTATTTATTTTTGAGAGAGAGAGAGGGAGAGACCGTGAGTGGGGTAGGTGCAGACAGTGAGGGAGACACAGAGTCCAAAGCAGGCTCCAGGCTCTGAGCTGTCAACACAGAGTCTGAGGCGGGGCTCCAACCCACTAAGCTGCAAGATCATGACCTGAGCCCAAAGTCAGACACTTAATCGACCGAGCCACCCAGGCACCCCTAGCAATATTAACTTCTGATTTTAATAATGGTACTGTGTCTTTAGACAAATTTCTTGCTTTTGGGGGCACCTGGGTGGCTCAGACAGTCGGGTGTCTGACTCTTGATTTTGGCTCCAGTCATGATCCCAGGGTCGTGAGATTGAGCCTATTGGGCTCTGCACTGACAATGTGAAGCCTGCTTGGGATTCTCTCTTCCCTCCCCCCCTCTCCGTACCCCCCCCATGCCCCTCCTCTGCTTGCACTCATATGTGTGCGCTCTCTCTCTCACACACAAAATAAATAAGCATTTTTTAATAAAAATCAATTAAAATGGCCATTCTCCTCCAACTAATTTATAAATTAATTGATTGCAGGCAATTGTGGCAATCTTAACCTGGCTGGTAAACACTGCTGCTCTCCGCGGAGCTGTGTGAGATGTCAAACAGGAAGCCACCACATCCGGTTCTGGACCCTCTTGGGCTTTTTCTGGTACCAACCCAGACGCTTCGAGGCTGTTTGCTTTCCTCACTGCATCTGTCCCCCTCCTCCCACCCCGGTCACTCCATAAGCTCCCTTTACATTTCTCTATACTACAGGGACACCCGTCCTCAGCGGTGCCCTCAGCCCCGGATTCCCCTCTGCCTCCCCTCCCCTCACCTACATTCACTCTCTGACCTATAGCAAGACTTTGAGTGGGCTTCACTAGAGCTGATTCAAAAGCAGCGGCAAGAACCCACCCTCAGTGTGCCCAGCGTGGGGAGCAGTGGGAACGGGGGTGGAGGGGAACATTAGCTTCTCTCACTTCAAAATGAGATAAGAAGTTGAGTTTCTTAGAACTAACCTCCATATTCTGGTCACTCATGAGGGGGCTTCTGATAAGTGATTTGACAGATGTCCTCTCTACCACCCACTTCTGTGGTCACGCACACCGCACAGAGATGAGCAATCCTTTCCAGGCACACTCTCTGCTCCATAGCCTTGTGATTGGGCCCCACACATGTAGTTCTGGTCCGTGATTTCCTGTATTTTGCTGGCTTCTAATATAGAACTTTCAGGCTCCAAATACCTCACCCATGTCCTCATCTTTCCCCTCCTGCTACGTATTTCCCCAGAAGCCCCTAAAAGGAAGTGCGTCACAAGTGCTCACAAACAAGGTCTTTGCCAATCCACAGAGCTGCAATTGCCCTCTTCCTTGGCACTGACGTCCTCTTCCCCGTCGAGCAGGACACGGCCTGCAAAGCTACACCAACACACCGCAGCACTGCCTGTAGTGTCACCTCTGAGCCATCGCCTGTTCTAATGTACCATGAATGAACGCAGGCCATGGAGACCAAAGGATGCTGTGTTTTCTTTGAAGTTCTAAAAGCACCCAACCTAACCGTGTCTCATGCCTCGGTGGTGTCAACACCTCTTCCCTCTTTCCTGGTTCTAGTCTTAGGATTTGACATTCCGGCGGCACAGCAATTCTGCTCGGGCCTCATTGTCTCTCTGAGAGTTTTAGGGAGAAGAATGCTTTCATTTTGTGCCCTTGACCTCTCTCTTCCACAAGCTGAGCTGGGGCGCACACCCTGGGCTGTCTCCCTGTCTTCCTCTCTCCCCTTGCATTACCCCTTCTCCTTTTTTTTTTAAGTTTATTCATTTTGAGAGAAAGAACGTGTGCACGCACTCACGCAAGCAGGGAAGGGGCAGAGAGAGAGAGAGAGAGAGAAAGAGAGAGAATCTCAAGCAGGCTCTCTGCCCCAAAATCTTGAGATCATGACCTCAGCCAAAACAAGAGTCGGTCACTTAACCGACTGAGCCACCCAAGTGCCCCTACCCCTTCTCCTTTGACCCAAGACTGATGCTCCACTCTGAAGCTTTCAGTAAAAGGGATGGCTTTTGTCCCTCTTCTGGTTTCTAGAGAAATAGAACACCTTGTTGGCTGGGCCCAGGGGTAGAACCTTTCTAGCCTCCATTAGATAAAATTTGAATCTCACTCCTTCACACGTTCATCTGCTTCCACTTTCATTTCCCCTCTGAAACCCTAACTCCTCTCAACTGTCTCCCTCAGGCCCCAGTATGGCTTCTCAAGAGGCTTTCTACAGCGTCTATGCTTTCAGTCTTCCATTCAACAATTACAGGAGCATTTACCAAGCAGCATCACTTTTACAAACCCACCCAATTTGAGTATGACCAAGAAACGTTCAGTCATGCATGAAGGCAAAATTGCAGGGATAAGGATATCTATAGCAGGTGTGTTAATAAAAACAGTGAAAAAATGCCACTAATATAACTGTTCTGAAATAAATAGCTGGTTGAATACACAATGGTATATCTACGCAATGGAAAATTGGGCAAGAGTTATAATTATTGGTGTATAAAGGTGATTCTCAAACTGTTAAAGAACAGCCTGCATCAGAATTAGCCAAGGGCTTGTTAAAAATACAGAGTTCTGGGGGCACCTGGGTGGCTCAGTCAGTTAAGCGTCTGACTCAATTTCAGCTCAGGTCATGGTCTCACGATTCATGAGATCAAGCCCCACATCAGTCTCTATGCTGATAGAGCCGAATCTGCTTGGGATTCTCTCTCTCCCTCTCTCTCTCTCTCTGTCCCTCCCCCGTTTACGTGCTCTCTCTCTAAAAATAAATAAATAAATAAACATTAAAAAAGTATAGAGTTCTGGGCATAGATCCAGACTACAGAATCAGAATCTCTGGGAGTATGACTTGGAGTCTTTATTTTAACAGGCTTCTCCAATGACACTTAATGCATATAATATTTAAAAACTTACATCTGTGGAAGTCTAGTTAACCATGAAGGAAAATGGTCATGATATACTGTCAGATAAAAATCATAGGTTATAGAAAAGATCTATAATATAGTCCTATTTTTTAAAACAAATAGTGTAGATAGATAACACTGAAAGGATATTTGCCAAAATATTAACAGGACTTAGTGGTAAGTTTATAGACGATTTTTATTTTACTCTTTTTATGTGTTTGCTTGGTGTGTGCAGTTTCTGCATTTCCAAAATAAGCACGTATTTCATGAGTACTTAGCAAATGATAAAAGTTGTTTCGTTTTCACAGAACTATACAGGAGTTAAACTGTGTAAACCTTTTTTAACTTGTACTTTCACCTTGGATTTAAGAAAGCACATGTGAGGCAGCTTGCAAAATTTTACACCACATGACAAAATTTCGAAATGAAGAATCAGAAACAAAGGGGAAATTCTGGCATTAATACAAAATGAAGCCAGGATTAAGGTCAGTTTCCAATACACCACCATAAACTTTAGTATTGTTTCTGAAGCTGAGCTGTAGGTTTGGCACTTCCTGGTGTCCCATGGTAACTGAGCAGATAAGGGCAGTTAGGAAGGGGGAGGAGTGAGGGATTACAGCAAAGTTTTAACTTGGATGACTATGTGGATGGTAGTGCCCTTAACCAAAACAACAGATTCATGACAGCCTTGACTAGATTTCTGTATAACAACTGCCCACTGGGAAAGAGTGCAAGAAAACAAGCATGGAAGAGAAAGCTCCCTCTGCTACAATTGCTGGCCACCCAGCTAAGTGACTGCCCCACACACCAGGCTTGCAGCCTGAGATTCAAATTCTGGTCTCAATAAAAAGTCAGGGACATTAAGGGACATCTGGGTGGCTCAGTCGGTTAAGCGTCTGACTCTTGATTTTGGCTCAGGTCGTGATCTCACGATTCATGAGTTCCAACCCCACATTGGTCTCCACACTGACAGTGCGGGAAACTGCTTGGGATCTCTCTCTCCCTCTCTCTCTGCCCCTCCTTTGCTCACTTTCTCTGTCTCTCTTGAAAATAAATAAATAAACTTAAAACAATTTTTTTTAAGTCAAGGATGTCATAAAAAATGAACAGAGGAGGGGAATAAACACGTCTCCAAAGAAAATATACAAATGGCGAACTAGCACCTGAAAAGATGTTCCATATCATTACTCGTTAGGAAAATGCAAATCAAAACCACAACCTCACACCCACTAGGCTGGCTACAATTTTTTTAAAGTGTGGGGGTGGGGGTGGGCAAGGATATGAAGAAATTAGAACTTTGTATGTTGCCATGGGAATGCAAAGAGTAAGACGTAAATGTCAAATGGTGTGGCCCATGCAGAAAAGAGTTTGCCGGTTGCTCAACAAGTCATACAGAACTACCCTATGACCCAGCAATTCCACTGCCAGGTATATATCAAGAAATTGAAAACTAGAACTCACATAAATGCTTGTACATGAATGTTCATAGCAGCACTACGCACAATAGCCACAAAGTGGAAACAACCCAAATGTCCAGCAGCTGATGAATGAATAAACAAAATGTGTTCCATCCATATAATGGAATATTATTTGGCCATGAAAAAGGACTAAAGCACTGATGCTACAACATGGGTGAAACTTGAAAACGTTCTGCTGACATAAAGAAGCCAGACACAAAACATCACATATTGCATGACTCCGTTTACATTAAACATATGGAATAGGCAAGTCCATAGAGATAAAATGTAGACTAGTGTTTTCCAGGGCCTGAGGGGAGGGGAAACGGAGAGTGACTGCTTAATGGGTGTATGTCTTTTGGGGGTGATGCAAACGTCTTGAAACTAGATAGAAGTGATGATCACACAACACTGTGAATGCACTAAATGTCATTAAATTGTACAATTTAAAATGGCTCATGGTTGGGGCACCTGGGTGGCTCAGTCGATTAAGCATTTGACTTTAGCTCAGGTTGTAATCTCACCGCTCATGAGTTCCAGCCCCACATCGGGCTCTGTGCTGATAGCTCGGAGCCTGCTTCCGATTCTGTGTCTCCAAGTCTCTCTGCCCCTCCCCCACTTGTTCTCTCTCTCTCTCTCTCTCTCTCTCTCTCTCTCTCTCTCTCCCCCCCTCAAAATTAAATAAACATTTAAAAAAATTGATAAAAAATAAAATAAAATGGCTCATGGTTAATTTTATGTTAGGTGACTTTTGCCCCAATTAAAAAAATGGGGGGAGGGCAAGTTTCAGGGTCATTTAGGAATCATTTGTGAAAGTTAAATCTGAGAATGCTGGGGCTTTCAAAAAGATTCTGAAGAGGAAGTGGAAATAATTAGTCCAGTTTGGGACCCCTGAGTCTGATAGGTCCATGGGGCATTTAGGTGAAGGTACTAGAAATCAGTTTGGATTACCAGTCTCAGCTGGGGAGAGAAGACCGGGCTGGAGCTCTAGATTTGAGGGTCATCAGGCTGGAGGTAGAAATTGATATATGTGAATTCTCCTCGGAACCCCTAGTAGAAATGGAGTGGAAAATAGGCCCCAGTGGAAGAAATTCCTTCATTGTCTCTGATTGACTCCCCTTTGAAAGGTTTCCTCATCAGTGTGGGCTTTGTATTCATTCGTTGTTTTTAATGAAGGAAGAAGGTTGTATGCAAATTTTCTCAGTGCAGAAAAGCCTTGGCACGGGGCACCTGGGTGGCGCAGTTGGTTAAGAGTGCGACTCTTGATCTCAGCTCAGGTCTTGATCTCAGCTTCATGAGTTCAGTCCCTGCATTGGGCTCCATGCAGGGTATGGAACCTACTTTAAAAAAATAATAATAAAAGCCTTGGCTCTGATGGGAGTGGAAATCTCTAACATGGCAAAATGGTAAAAAATGTGACTTATGTTTGACACATTATCAGAACAAGTCACCACAGGCCCCTCCTCCTTATCTTCCTTCTCTCTGTACCAAGCAAAGTGTGAGAGGCCTCCCTTGCCCTTTCCAGCGTGTGGTCCCACGTGTTTGCGGTAGGCTTGTTGGAGCCTTGCAGTAGGCTTGGTGTGTCACAAGAAGAGATATGGTGCTGTGACTGGCAAAGCCAGGTCATACTTTCTTCCAAGTCTTTTCTGATTTGGAACAAATTTCAGGGCACAAATTACTTTTTAAATGGCATTTTAAAAAGCAAATATGGGGGCGCCTGGGTGGCTCAGTCGGTTGAGCCTCCAACTTCGGCTCAGGTCACGATCTCGCGGTCTGTGAGTTCGAGCCCCGCGTCGGGCTCTGGGCTGATGGCTCAGAGCCTGAAGCCGGCTTCCGATTCTGTGTCTCCCTCTCTCTCTGACCCTCCCCCGTTCATGCTCTGTCTCTCTCTGTCTCAAAAATAAATAAACTTAAAAAAAAAATTAACAAAAAAGCAAATATGGTCAGGGGGAATGGAGGGATGGGTGAAAGAGGTAATAGGGATTAAGAAGTGCGCTTGCTGTGATGAGCACCAGGTATTGTATGGAACTGTTGAATCACTATATTGTACACCTGAAACCAATATAACACTGTGTTGGCCAACTGGAATTGAAATAAAAACTTAAATAGGGGCACCTGGATGGCTCAGTCGGTTAAGCGTCTGACTTTGGCTCAGGTCGTGATCTCACAGTCCATGAGTTCCAGCCCTGCGTCGGGCTCTGGGCCAACACCCCAGAGCCTAGAGCCTGCTTCAGATTCCATGTCCCTCTTTCGCTCTGCCCTTCTCCCGCTCATGCTCTGTCTCTCTCTCTCTCAAGAATAAATAAGCATTGGGGCGCCTGGGTGGCACAGTCGGTTAAGCGTCCGACTTCAGCCAGGTCACGATCTCGCGGTCCGTGAGTTCGAGCCCCGCGTCAGGCTCTGGGCTGATGGCTCGGAGCCTGGAGCCTGTTTCCGATTCTGTGTCTCCCTCTCTCTCTACCCCTCCCCCGTTCATGCTCTGTCTCTCTCTGTCCCAAAAATAAATTAAAAAAACGTTGAAAAAAAAAATTAAAAAAAAAGAATAAATAAGCATTAAAAAAAATTTTAAATAAAAACTTAAATAAAAAGAACGGATAAAAATGCAAAAAAAAAAATTTAAACCACAAAAAAGAAAATATGGCAAATTTGTTAACTGTTCAACCTAGATAAGGGATGTATAGACATTTATCGTACCATTTTCTCCATTATTATATGTTGAAAATATTTATAGCAATTTCAAACAGAATCTTTAACATTACAGTGATGTGGATTTCACACAAGTTTATTAAGCATAAGATGTGTTCCAGGCACTAAGCTAGGAAGTCTCACATGTAACTAGTGCCTGCATCATGGACCATTTTGATGACATTTTCTATGCCAGATAAATGCCCTAAGCTGTAGGTTGCAATAAATAATGTTATGGTGCAGGAAGGTGGTTAACAATGATCCCTTGGGTCAATAAGAGGTCAAGATGAAATTTGACTTGTATAAGGTTTGAAATAGAAGGCATTCCCTAACCCCAAAGTTATAAACTTCTCTGTATCTCCCAGAATAATACTTTGGAAAGTTCAATCACATAGCTTATTTTCTCATACAGAGGAGCCGATTCCCCCACCTATAAGTAGAACTGTTCTGCTTGTCTAGGCTCTGCCACGTGTTCCCAGGGCAGCCCCATCTGTCAGATGCTGGTTCTTAGGCAGGTCCTACTGACAGCACAATGCACGTGGACTTCCTGACAATGCCTTTGAAGTGGTGGGAAAAAGCCACATTACTGTGGGCTGTTGTAGCATGGGTCTGGGTAGACCACTCCTCCTCTTAAACGAAGCACAAACTCTAGATTGAGAAGAAAATCGAAAAGAGATAGAAGGCTCACAGCTTTCCCTCATCTAGTCTTAGGTGTAAGACCAAACCTCTTGGACACAGATAATGAAATTATTATTCTGAAATTCCTATATCAGGTTGAAGCTCTGATCCCGAATAGTCATGAGGTATCATTGTCACTCCTACTTCCCCTATAAGAAAAAGGAGGCCAAGAAAAGCTAAACGTCAGGATTTAATGGTATGCCAAGTTAAGCCTCCAACTCTAATTTCTGCATAGAATTTGAATTTTGATCTTAATTTCAATCTTAGTATTATGGAAGGAAAACTTTGATGAGTTTCTTTTTCATTGAAATATAATTGATATATAATTAGTTTCACTTGTATCACATAATGATTCGCTGTATGTATATGCTGTGAAATGATCACCACAATAAGGCTAGTTAACATCCATCGCCACACATAGTTACAAATTTTTGTCTTGTAATGAGAACTTGTAAGATCTGCTCTCTTAGCAACTTTCAAATACGTAATACAACATTATTAACTATAGCTACCGTGCTATGTATTATATCCCAGGATGTACTTATAACTGGAAATTTGTTTTTTGACCATCTTCACCCATTTCACCCCCCCCCCCACCCCCAACCCTGCCTCTGGCAAACATCAATCGGTTCTCTATGAGTTCAAGGTTTGGGTGGAGGCTTTTGGGGGGTGGGGGGTAGGGAGTGCAAATTCCACCTATAAGTGAGATCATATGGTATTTGTCTTTCTGTGACGTATTTCATTTAGAATAATGGTCTCAAAGTCCATCCATGATGTCACAAATGGCAAGTTTTCTTCTTTCTTTTTTCTGTCTGAATAACATTCCATTATATATATTTTTTATCCAATTATCCATCCATCCATATATGTATGTATGTATTTTCTTTATCCAATCATCCATCAATGGGCACTTAGGTTGCTTCCATGTCTTGGCTATTGTAAACAATTAACATGGATGTGCATTTATCTTTTCTAGTTAGTGCTTTTATTTCCTTCAGATAAATACCCAGAGGTGAAATTACCAAATTGTATGATAGTTCTATTTTTAATTTTTTGAGAGGACTCCATAGTGTTTTCTGCAGTGGCTGCACCAATTTACATTTCCACCAACAGTGCACAAAGTTTCCCTTTTCTCCACATTCTTACCAACACTTGTTCCTTCTTATCTTTAATAATAGCTATGCTAGCAGGTGTGAGGTGATATCCCATTGTGGTTTTGATTTGCATTTCCTTGATGACTAGTGATATTAAGCACCTTATCATTGAAGATAAATAGCTGCCCCCCCAAAAGGATTAAGGGAGGAAATAAGAATTATCCAAAAATTTCTGAAGGGCTGGCATATAGATGGGGACGTCATAGGTTTGGCAGGTGTAAAATAGCGCAACACTACTTTTTGACTTACAGTGAAGTTATCAAGTTCACCAGCATCTTCCCAGGTAGGACTGCATCACTACATTTTTCCCGGTTGGTACCACAAAATTGTCTGGAAAAAGTACCCACCATGTGCCAAGCTCTGGGCATGGTGTTTTACATACCTTATCTCATTTAATCATTTTAGGAGACCTGCGTACTGACATTTTTAACACATAAGAAACAGTTCAAAGAGTTTAAATAACGTGGCTTAAGTCACAAAATTAGTAAATGATCAAACCAATAATCAAACTTGGATCAAAACATATCTCTTGTCGAAACAGCATGTTGTTTCAGGGGTTAGATCGCTATGGAATTCAGGAATTCATGTCTTTTAACTTTGTTTATGGTTTCTTTTGGTGTGCAGATTTTTTTTTTCACTTAAACAGATATATTAGTATTTTTCTTTATGGTCTGTGCTTTTTGTGTCTTGTTAAGTCAATTTGTCTACTTTAAGGTTATAAATGTATTCTGTATTTTCTTTTAGACTTATAAAAATCTGTTTCTTACATTCATATCTCTATCTTTAATTTCCAGTTTAATTTCTATTTTTTTCTAATTTTCTCTAATTTGATGATGGTATGAATTAGTGATGTCATTTAACTTTTCCCCATGAGTAACCAATTGTCCAGCACCATTGATGAGAATCCATCTTTACTCCAGTAATTTATCATGCCTCTGTCACGTATTGAGTCTAAATGTGAGGAGGTCTCTTTCTTTTTTTTCCCATGTTTATTTATTTATTTTGAGAGAGAGAGAGAGCACATACACACACACACATAAGCAGGTGAGAGGCAGAGAGGGATAGAGAGAGAGAATCCCAAGTAGGCTCCATGCTGTCAGCTCAGAGCCCAAGGCAAGGCTCAACACAAACCATGAGATCATGACCTAAGCCAAGATCAAGAGTCAGATGCTTAACCGACTGAGCCACCCAGGTGCCCCAACGTGGTCTCTTTCTGAACATTCCACTCTCTTCCATTGGTCTTCTCTTCTTTTAATCTCTGTGTAAACACTGCATTGTATTAATAATTATAGCCTTGTAATAAATATTAATATTTGCTTCATTAAGCCCCCATCTCATTCTTCTCCAATTTTTTTCTTGGTTATTTGAACTTTTAAAGACAACTTATTATGTTGCTTGAAAAACTCTACTGGGCTTTTGATGAAAACAATATTGCAACAGTGAATTTTTGGGAGAAGTGACACCTTTAGGAATAGTAAGCCTTCTTATCTAAGGACATAGTATGATTCACCATTTTTTTTTAAATAATCTTCTCCAAGGATGTGGAGAAATGGGAACCCTCTTGCACTGTTGGTGGGAATGCAAATTGGTGCATCCACTCTGGAAAACAGTGTGGAGGTTCCTCAAAAAATTAAAAATAGACCTACTCTATGACCCAGCAGTAGCACTGCTAGGAATTTACCCAAGGGATACAGGAGTACTGATACATAGGGGCACTTGTACCCCAATGTTTATAGCAGCACTCTCAACAATAGCCAAATTATGGAAAGAGCCTAAATGTCCATCAACTGATGAATGGATAAAGAAATTGTAGTTTATATACACAATGGAGTACTACAGGGCAATGAGAAAGAACGAAATATGGCCCTTTGTAGCAACGTGGATGGAACTGGAGAGTGTGATGCTAAGTGAAATAAGCCATACAGAGAAAGACAGATACCATATGGTTTCACTCTTATGTGGATCCTGAGAAACTTAACAGAAACCCATGGGGGAGGGGAAGGAAAAAAAAAAAGAGGTTAGAGTGGGAGAGAGCCAAAGCATAAGAGACTGTTAAAAACTAAGAACAAACTGAGGGTTGATGGGGGGTGGGAGGGAGGGGAGGGTGGGTGATGGGTATTGAGGAGGGCACCTTTTGGGATGAGCACTGGGTGTTGTATGGAAACAAATTTGACAATAAATTTCATATATTGAAAAAATAAAGAAATAAAATAAAATAAAATAAAATAAAATAAAATAAAATAAAATAATCTTCTCCATAAAAGCCTCACCCCACCCCCCTATTATTACCTCTCTATACCTTAGTGACTTTTTTCCTATTGCAAATAAATTTCTTTTTAAAAAATTGTCTGGAACTCAATTGGTTTTTCTATATTTATCTTGCACCCAGAAACACTGCTGAACTCTCTTATTAGTTTGTAGATCCTATTAGATTGTTCAATGATTTTTTTCCCTAAGAAGTATTACATTGATTTAAGCATGTTTAATCACTCAAAATTATCAATGTACAGGTATAAAGTTTAAAAACTCCATGGGGCACCTGGGTGGCTCCACTGGTTAAGCATCCAACTCTGGGCTTTGGCTCAGGTCATGATCTCATGGTTCGTGACTTCGAGCCCTGCATCAGGCTCACTGCTGTCAGCACAGAACCCACTTCGAATCCTCTGTGCTCACTCTCTGCCCCTGCTCTGCTCTCTCAAAAATAAATAAACATTTTTTAAATTTTTTTTAAAAAATAAAACAAAAATAAAAACTCCAGAATTTGAAATATATCACCTCTTATCTTCTATAAACTGATGTAATTTTGGTTTGAGCTGGGGTCACACACAGGTCATGTCATAGTCCATGGTCTGAAACGTGTCCATGGCCTGGGGGCTAGAGAGTACCCTCTCTCATCATGGGCCATTAGTGTAGTCAGTTTTCTACTGCCGAATCTGTTTTCTCTGCACATCTCCCATCCTGTGGCTCTCTACCACATCTGTGCTTGTGAGGTGACTCCCTCTGAAAAGTGTAATGAGAAGGTAAATCCAACCGAGTGCTTCATGAAAGCATCAGCAGCTGTTGCACAGGTAGAAAATGCACACTGGAAACAAGCTACTGTCCTGGAGAGAAAAGGAGAGAGCAGACCAGTAAAAAGGAGGGAGTAGAGAGGGGAGAGAAGTTTTCACTCGCACCATCTCACAGCCATATGCCATAAGTGATACTCCCTCTCCAAACATGAAAGGAAGGGACAAAGAATAAAGAGAAGATGCCCTTTTAAAACCTCTCCTAGAGGGGCGCCTGGGTGGCGCAGTCGGTTAAGCGTCCGACTTCAGCCAGGTCACGATCTCGCGGTCTGTGAGTTCGAGCCCCGCGTCAGGCTCTGGGCTGATGGCTCGGAGCCTGGAGCCTGTTTCCGATTCTGTGTCTCCCTCTCTCTCTGCCCCTCCCCCGTTCATGCTCTGTCTCTCTCTGTCCCAAAAAATAAAAAAATTTAAAAAAAACGTTGAAAAAAAAAAATAAAACCTCTCCTAGAAACCCTGCTCAGTGACTTCCTTGGGCTAGAATTGTATCACACTTAAATTCCTATGTGCAAAGGAGTCTGGGATGGTGGGTATATTTAACCGGGTGCCATTACCACTCTGAGTAAAATGGGAGTTGGTTAGTGAGGAAGAAGGGGAGATGGCTACTGGACAGGCAACCAGCAACGTCAGCCTCCATTTTAAAAATGAGGACACAAAGCCTTAGAGCCTTCTTCACAAATGTTAGCCAGGAAATGTTGGGGCTGTCTGAAGAGATCTTTTTTTTTTTAAGTTCATTTATTTATTTTGAGAGAGAGAGAGAGCACGAGCAGGGGAGGGGCAAACAGAGAGGGAGAGAGAGAGAATCCCAAGCAGACTCCAAGCTGCACAGAGCCAGACATGAGGCTCAGACTCACAAACCATAAGATCATGACCAGAGTTGGATGTTTAACCAACTGAGCCACCCAGGGGCCCCCAAAGAGATCTTAAAATCCCTGAAGAGAATACAGACTTAATGAATAAAATTCATCTGCTAAGGGGGAGGCAGAAGCGGCTTTGGAGGCCAAGGTGGTGGCAGAGGAGGCTGAGATGGATATGGTGGCAGGGGCCAGGGAGGCTTTGGAGGGCCAGGAGGCTTCCAAGAAGGCTGAGGAGGAGCAGGAGCCCGCAAGCCACAAGGAAAGACGAAGTTTGAATAGTTTCTCCCATCCTTCTATCTTTTCCCCCTTCCGCTTGAAAGAAAAGGACTCTGTAAAAACAGAGTTTTTACTCTGTTACCTGATCAATGATGGAACCTTCTGAGGACCTTCCAAAACAGTCCTGTGGTCTACTTGGAAATTCGTAGAGATAACATTTCAAGGGAGATACCGTGTTGGTTTTGATTGGATATCCATATACACTTTTTAAAGAGGTCAGTGATACAGCTAATCCTTGTCTGTCACTTTTGAATTTATATTGTTTCTTCCCATGTACAAAACTATTTTTTTCCTACAAAAAAAAAAAATTCGTCTGCTAAGGCAGACTCTGTAGTGGCCTCTGTAGTGATACCGCGTGCCTGAGATTTGCAACCTCTATATAATGGGACACTGCTAGAGCTTAGAGCCAAAAGGGACATTTTGATGGGGTTGCTTTGTCACTAGGACGAGACTCATGCAACTAGACCTGAGCTTTACGGAAGAAATCTACCCACCCCACCCCACCCAGTCCTCAGGTGGTGGCAGCTGAAGAGTTAGCACGAAAAGCCACAAACCTGTCATTTTACTGTTCTATAAACATCTATGGTCTTACAGGGTCTCCCCAGCCAATGACAGGGAGCCTGCTCTGGGGCCACCAAGAAGTTTTTGTCTTCAGTTAGAGGTGAGATCTTTGGACTGCTTGCCAAGTGTCCGTACGCACTTGGAACGCATGCAGCAGGGAGATTCTCTCTGAGAATCTTGAGATGTAGGCCCGAGCAGTGGCAGGTTTCGATGACCCCATCACCTCAGCTCTTTTCTCCTTTATTCCTTCACTTGATGCTTCTCCATCCTAGGCTAGCCTGGCCACCTGTGGGGGTCCAGGTGCAGTATACACCTTTCTTTCTGAGACTTTTCTCTCCCAATTTAACTCAGAAAGTTGTTAAGGATACTACTAATGCCACACAGTCACTTAAGACTACTCCCCCTCACCACCACCCATAGGAGGTACAAGATGTAAATTTTGAAACTTTCTATTACTTGAGCTGACATGGGGAAGCCAAATCTCAGAACACGTGAGAAACCGTCCCTCAGGGAAGGGCTTTTATACGATTTAGAAGGAGGTGGAATGTCCAGGTCTGGGCAATTTTTTTTTTTTTTTGAAAGTGAGAGAGCGAGCAAGAGCATGAGCAGGGGAGGGGCAGAGGAAGACGGAGAGAGAGAGAGAGAGAGAGAGAGAGAGAGAGAGAGAGAGAGAGAATGAGAGAGAGAGAATGAGAATCCCAAGCAGGCTCCACACCCTGCATGGAGCCCAATGAGGGGCGTGATCTCATAACTGTGAGATAGTGACCTGAGCTGAAATCAAGAGTCGGACACTTAACTGACCGAGTCACCCAAGCACTCCTGGACAATTCTTTCATTCAAAAAGAATGTATTAAGTACTTTCTCTGTGTGTGGCATTGTACAAAGCACTGGGAATCAGTGCAAAGAAGAGGGACTTAATGAGAGAAGAGGCTGGGCTAGTGATCCAAGACCTTGTCAACTAGGCATTAAACTTAGGCCTCATCCTCCAGTTGGAGGGGCCCAAGAGAAGGGTCAGTTCTCCCTCATAAGAGAGCTGAACTCGGATACACCAGGACTTAGAAATCTGAGTAGGGAGATATCAGTCTACACTGTAGATATCAATGTGTACAACAGATTTCAGCAAAGCGCCTTGTTGTAACCCAGCCTGCACATCATGATAAGTTTCAGAAGGAAGCAAACAATCTTAAGAAAGGAAGAAGAGCTGAAAAGATCATCCAGAGAAGCCAGGCTTTCCAGAAAGACTGTCCAGGGCAGGGGCTGCTCTGCATACCAGGTGCCTGCCCTCAGAGGTAGGAGGAAAATGAGAACTCAGCCTCTCCCTTGTGTAGGTTCCAATGTTTCACTGGTCCCTGATATACTTTTCTTCCCCCTGGTGTCTCCATTGTCAGAAGCAAATAATGGAAGAAAATCAAGAGCTTTGGTTCCCAGCCAATGCCACGGGTGGTTCAGGTTTAGAAACAACGGGGCAAGTCTGGACTCATCTGAGTTAAATTGTGAGCAGTGTGAATTGCTGAAACAATATGGGGAGGAGAAGAGAGCTGGCTGTTCTTCCTTAAAACTTTTTAAAAATGGTTGATCCTATACCAGCCTCTGCAACCTTGCAATTATTCAACATTTTTTTAATTAATTGTATTTTTTTAAAGAAATATGTTTACCTGGTGCAAAATTTAAGTTCCAAAAGTATGAAAAAGTAAAAATCCTCCTCTCACCTCTGACTGCTAGGCATCCTGTTTCCTCTCTAAAAGAAACAGATCAGTGATGTATTTTTGAGATTTATCTGTGTTGGTACATGTAAGTATAGCCTATTCACAGTAATCGATGCACAATAACACACTCTATGTATCCATTCCTAGAAAATTTAGGTTGTTTCCGATTTTTGCTTTAAAAATAAGGTCACAGTGAATACTCTTTACTGTCCCTCTATGTTCATACGTGCGAGAATTTCTCCAGAGTAGATCCTTAAAGTGGAATGGCTGGGTCATAGAGTATATGTACCTTCACTTGTCTTTGGTCTTGCCCAATTGCTTCACAAAGTTATTGTTCCAGTGTTTTAGTGTTGTAAAGCTTAATCCTTTTTGTCAGTCTATTCAAGGTGAAATGGAAAATCATGAGGGTTTTTATTACCACTTCCCTGACCACTGGTGAGGCTCATTATTTTTCAAATATTTACTGGCCATTTC
The DNA here is from genome assembly GCF_028018385.1 of Neofelis nebulosa. Taxonomy (NCBI): domain Eukaryota; kingdom Metazoa; phylum Chordata; class Mammalia; order Carnivora; family Felidae; genus Neofelis; species Neofelis nebulosa. The sequence continues at coordinate 75,663,079 of NC_080788.1, read as the reverse complement.
AGTTTGCTCTTCTATGAGTTGTCTGTCACATCCTTTGCACATTTACATTTGAGTTGTTTTCTTTAAGAATCTTAAAGATTGCTTTATATATTCTAGATGGCTTTTTCTTTTTTTTTTTTAATGTTTTTGTTTGTTTGTTTGTTTTTTGAGAGAGAGAGACAGAGAGACAGAATGCTAGTGGATTAGGGGCAGAGAGAAAGGGAGACACCGAATCCGAAGCAGGCCCCAGGCTCCGAGCTCTCAGCACAGAGCCCAACATGGAGCTCGAACTCACCAGCAAGCAGTGAGATCATGACCTGAGCCGAAGTCGGACACTTAACCAACTGAGCCACCCAGGTGCCCCTTCTAGATGCCTTTTTCAACAGATAACTGTAAATATCGTCTCCCAGCCCAGAGTTGTTTTCTATACTATGATGATGCCTTGGTTAAAACAGAAGATTTAAATTTTCAAAGACTCCAGTTAATTTCTGCCTATTGTCTTTGAATTCTACATATCTTCTGGAAAATAGAAGACATTAGTTTCTGGCAAAACTCTTCATTATATGTCATAATGTTCAGATACTCCAGAACCTCCAGGTATGTGATCACCTCAAGATAATTACTTAAATGTAATGGAGAACACTTTCCATCCTCAACTGTGTGTTTTTATGGCTGGCAAATATCACCTCCTCAGGAAGGTCTTTCCTGACCCCTATAAAGGTCAAGGTAACCTGTCCTATTCTCTTAATTTTTTTTTTCCTTCAGAGTAACTGCCACCATTCATGATCACACACATGTATGTTTATTTGGCTAATGTATGTCTCGCTCCTCAAAGTTAGAAACTAAATTGGTATTGCTGACCATCTGATCCCCAGTGCTTTGTACAATGCCACACAGAGAGAAAGTACTTAATACATTCTTTTTGAATTTAAGAATTGCCCAGACCTGAACCTTCCACCTCCATCGGTATTATATAAAAACCCTTCCCTTAGGGACTGTTTCTCAAATGTTCTGAGATTTGGCTTCCCCATGTCAGCTCAAGTAGTGGAAAGACTCAGAATCTGCAGGAAACACCATCTCTATCTTTGATCTAAAGCCCACAGTGAACTATTCATGAGGTTCCCGCTGTGGCTACAATGACTGTAAAGAGTCAACGGCTCTTGCAACACAGTAAACCCTAGAAGAATGATCTGTGGTAACAGCAGTTAATTGCAAGTTTGTGGTTATTGACTAATCAAAATGAGTCCCCAGCCTTAGCTCAGGTCCCAGGCATTTTGCACTTTTTCTATGACATGTTTTCAAGGGATTATTTTATTTTCACTAAGCCTGGGGCAATGAAAGGGGTATCGAGGTTATATTATGACTGATTAGGCAATTGGAATGTCTACTTTCCATCTGGATGTCGTAGCACAGGGTTATCACATATAGACCCCATTATATAGCACAATATAATGCTCCCATTGTCTGCCTGTCACAGATTTCCTAAGTATAGCAAGGTGCCCTCCTCTCCTCAGCCTGGCTAGAGTTTGGGTTGGAGGCAAGATGTCAAATAAAAACACTGATGTTAAGTATCAGGTATGTGTTGTACAGTCATTTCATATAATGAAAGGAAAAAGAGTGTGGAAATCAAATAGGAAACAGAGAGTCCAGTGACATAGGAATGAAAATGAAAAGCTGAAAATCTATTCTTCAGTGACACAAATAGAAAGACATTCCATATTCATGGATTTCAAAAACAAATGTGGTTAAAATATCAATACTACCCAAAGCAACCTACACATGTAATGCAATCCCTATCAAAATACCACCAGCATTTTTTCACAGAGCTAGAACAAACAATCCTAAAATTGGTATGGAACCACAAAAGACCCCAAATAGCCAAAGCAATCTTAAAGAAGAAAAGTAAAGCTGGAGGCATCACAATTCCAGACTTCAGGTTATCTTATAAAGCTGTCGTAATCAAACCAGTATGGTACTGGCACAAAAAAATGGGACACATAGATCGACAGAACAGAATAGAAAATCCAGAAATGAACCCACAATTATGTGGTCACTTAAACTTTGACAAAGCAGGAAAGAACATCCGATAGGAAAAAGACTGTCTCTTCAACAAATTATGTCAGGAAAATTGAACAGCTATAGGCAAAAGAACGAAACTAGACCACTTTCTTACACCATACACAAAAATAAATTCAAAATGGATGAAAGACCTAAATGTGAGACATGAAACCACAAAAATCCTAGAAGAAAACACAGGCAATAATTACTTTGACATCAGCCATAGCAACTTCGTTCTAGACATGTCTCCCGAGGCAAGGGAAACGAAAGCAAAAATAAACTATTGGGACTACATCAAAATAAAAAGCTTCTGCACAACGAAGGAAACAATTAACAAAACTAAAAGGCAACCTACAGAATGGGAGAAGATATTTGCAAATGACATATCTGATAATGGGTTAGTATCCAAAATCTATAAAGAACTTATAAAACTCAACACACAAAAAACAAATAATATAATTAAAAAATGGGTAGAAGATATGAATAGACATTTTTCCAAAGAAGACATCCATAGGGCCAACAGACACATGAAATGATGCTCAACATCACTGATCATCAGGGAAATGCAAATCGAAACTACCATGAGAGGTGCCTGACTGTCTCAGTTGGTTAAGCATCTGATCCTTGATTTCAGCTCAGGTCATGATATCATGGTTCATGAGTTCAAGCCTTAGGCTTCAGGATCTTCACTGACAGCACAGAGCCTGCTTGGACTTCCCTGTCTCCTTTTCCCTCTGCTCCTCCCCCAATCATGCTATCCCTCTCTCTCTCAAAATAAATACACTTTTTTTAAAAGAAAGAAACAAAACAAAAAAACAAAACAAGCACAGGGGGAAAAAAGAGAGAAACAAACCAAGAAAGAGACTCTTAACTATAAGGAACAAACTGATGGTTACCAGAGGGCAAGTTGTTGGGGCGATGGGTTAAATAGGTGATGGGGATTAAGGAGGGCATTGCTATGATGAGCACCAGATGATTTATGGAAGTGTTGAATCTAATAACGTACTATATTGTACACCTGAAACTAATATTACACTGTACATTACCTGGAATTTAGATAAAAAATTTGAAACATTTTTATTTATTCTTCCTACAAAAAAGCAACACTGAAGTTACACAATTGGTCTCCACTTTTAGAATGTCACGTTCCTAGAAAGGACACTGCATAGTGGAAAGGTAATGACATGCAGGAAGAAGGCTACATGTCACACCATGTGAAAGTAATCCACGAAAGGCAAAGAGGACCAGGTCAAATGCCAGAAATGAAAAAACCTATAGAGACACCGAGAAAGTAAGAGATGAAGTCTTTGTCGTATGGATTAAGAAAAACGCCAAAATGCAATTGAAGACAACTAATCCATTCTAAAAGATTCCTCCACGCCCAATTTCCTGGAAATCTCAACAAGCTCCTGGAAAGTCATTCTCTTTTCTATCTCTTTTCTATAGAAAAGATTCTCTTTTCTATCACAAAGATTCTTCAGCAATCTTTTGAGTATCTACCAAGTAATTTATGAACTATCACTTTATTTCTCATTACCCTTTTCCTTATGACTCCACATTCATCCCATGCCTTAAAGCCCACATCTCTGTGTTTTGCATCATTTCTTATTATCCCCACCATTCCTGACTGCATTAAATAAAGCTCTACGGGTGCATTGTGTTCACAGTGCACATTCGGTTACTCTTTGGCTGTTTTTTTGTCATCCTGCCAATCACACAACTGTAAAACAGGAAGAATGAAGTACTAGAAGAGTAAGGGAAGACACAACCAATTTTGAGGCCAGCAGGGTTTTTTGGTGACTTTGTAGGACTGAGCCCCAACTCTTCCTCGATTACTAAAGTATTTACCAGTATAAACATCTCATTTTCCCTATGAGATGTTCTGCCTTCAGTAGGCACAGGATAAGCTTCCTTCCTTTGGTGGGGCTGAGAATCTCGGGCTGCTCTTTTTAAGGCTACAACGCTGGCTTTATGCTACCAATAGAAAGTATGTGGGTGACATTCCTGGTCCCCAGAAACTCACTGTGAAAGGGGATAAGAAAAGACCTTCCATCCCAAAACTTGGTTACAAAGAGGGGAGAAAGATCCAGAGACTGCCAGGAGGGGATGCCATAAGGAGGAAAGATTTTAATGGAAGGCTATCCCGGGAGATTATCTGGTTTGTAATTTATGAAAAGACTCCTTTTGAGTTTCAACTTCCAATCTGAGATACAAGGAAGAAATGCTAAAAAGTGTGCTTTCCCACTTTGTCCTATTCTGACTCCTATAGGAAATAGAGCCTGAAGCAAGGATTATGGTAGGAACAATTTATTTGGGAGGTCCAAACCCAGGTCGATCACATTGAGAAAAACACAAGGAGTCAAGGAAAGATACAATGCCACGTGATATGTGGTGTTACCACGGCCAGCCATACGTCACAAGTTGCTAAGGCAAGTTGCTCAGCAAGCTCCGTCACCCAGGGGCTTCTCCACAACAATTGCTTACTGGCCCTGGACAGTAAGAACTAAGGCACAAAATTTCCTGGAGACAGGCCCAAGAAGGAGCTATCCACAGGGAATAATATCCCAGAATAAGTGGGAATATCGGTTCTTCCTTCTCAGTTTTTCTTCAAAAATAGATTCCTTGAGCCCAAACTACTACCCCCATGCTATCTCCATACATTTTTTTTTTTTTTTTTTTTTTTTTATTTTTGGGACAGAGAGAGACAGAGCATGAACGGGGGAGCGGCAGAGAGAGAGGGAGACACAGAATCGGAAACAGGCTCCAGGCTCCGAGCCATCAGCCCAGAGCCTGACGCGGGGCTCGAACCCACGGACCGCGAGATCGTGACCTGGCTGAAGTCGGACGCTTAACCGACTGCGCCACCCAGGCGCCCCTCTCCATACATTTTTTATTCTGGTTGTCCAACACATGGAGAAGCCAAAACTTTTTCTCTGACCAGCCCCATAAGGGATTCTCATTCATTCACTGTCTGTGTGTGTGTGTGTGTGTGTGTGTGTGTGTGTCTCCATCTCTCTCTCTCCCTCTCTCTCAAAATAAATAAAAATAAAGATAAATAAATAAATAATTAAATAATTAAACTAACTTACCACACCTGGACCCACTACCTAGTAGTAATTTTCACTTGCAAATTACTTTCAGGCAGGCGTGGACCTTGGTCTCTGTGCCCTGATGATCTTCCCTGAACAAGAGAACCCCAGGGCCCCAAACACAGGAGCATACACCAGGTCCAGAGAACTTGGATGAGAGGTTAGAAACAGAATCTGTAGGGCTACAAACCTTGCCCTCCTCTGGTCCAATCCCGCTTTCTCTCTCAGATGTACTCTCACATTCTCCCCCTTCGGTCTCCATAGACTTCAATCTCTACAGACTTCCCACTTGAGATCTTTTCCAAATTCAGGACTCCCAAGGAAAATAGCCGGGAGGAGAATACCAGTATCACACAGTCTGTATGCTACGAAGCCTAGAGAGAAGGACTTTCCTGCATTCTTGTGGGAAAGGCGGAAGCAGCAATTTTCTTACTAGATGAGGAGCTGAGTAAATGGTTTCTGAGGATTTATGAACACTGTTCATTAGATTAAGGAAATTTCTTTCCATTTTGGTCTGGTAAAAGGATATCTTTGTCATCATGAGTGGATGTTGAATTACATTAACTGCTCTTCTGTTTATTGAAATAACTCTATGACTTTTCTCTTAGATCTGTTTTGTGGCAAATTACATTCATTGATCTTTCTTAAGGTTCAATGAGATCTGTATTCTTTGTGTAAACCTAACCTGCTTGTGGTATATTGACCTTTTTATATATTGTTGGACGAATTTCAAGAGCTCATACTTGGGGCAGAGTTTTTGTGTCTATGAATCATGAATGAGATTGACCTGTAAATTTCCTTTCTTATTCTGTTATTTGTATCGAGGCTGTGCCAGCCTTATAAAGTGAGATGGGTAATGTTCCTTCTTTACCTCTTTTCTGGAAGAGTTTGTATAGATTAAAAGTTTTCCTTCCTTGAATTTTAGTAAAAATTAATAATAAAGCCATCTAGATCAGTTCTCTATGTGGAAAATTGCTGATTGCTAATGCAATTTCTTTACCAGTTCCAGGATTACCTAAATTTGCAATTTCTTCATGAATAGGGGCTAGGCAGTGATATTTCTATTTTGTCTGAAATTTAAATTTGTTAGCACAAAGATTTTTTATAATATTCTTGGCTTATCTTTTAATGGCCTGCAGCATTTGTAAAAATACTCCCTTTTTAGTTCATAATATTAAATATTTGCTCCGTCTCTCTTTTATCCTTGATTAGTTTCTCCCAAGGTTTGTCAATTTTATTAACCTTTTCAAATAATTAATCTTTGCTTTATTAAACCACTCTATTGTATGTTTGCCTGTGATTTCATTAACTTCTGCTTTCTTCCTCATGCTTCATTGATTTTTTCACTTATTAATTTCTAACTTCTTCAGATATACAATTTCAGTTTTTTTGTAATACATGAGTTTTAAGACTATAAACTTTTCCTCCACTTGCTGTAGCTGCATTCCACAACTTTTATTAGGAACTGCTATTGTTAAACTGAGGGTTGATGGGGGGTGGGAGGGAGGGGAGGGTGGGGGATGGGTATTGAGGAGGGCAACTTTTGGGATGAGCACTGGGTGTTGTATGGAAACCAATTTGACTATTAAATTTCATATATTGGGGAAAAAAAGAACTGCTATTGTTATTATTCAATTCAACACAATTTTTAATTTCTTTTTGAATTTTGACTTGTGGGTTATTTAAGAGTATGGGGGTTTTTTCTAATATTATAAGGATTTTTCTAGCTGCCATTTTATTGATTTCTAGCTTAATTGTGTTGTGGCCAGAAAAAAAGTCCCAAGATTTATGTTTTTGGAATTTTTCAAAATTTGCTTTATGGTCAGTATAGGACCAATTTTGGAAAATGTTTTCTGCATACTTATAAAGACAATATATTCTGCACTGGGGTGGGTGCAATGTTCCAAATATGTATATTAGGTCCAATTTGTTCTTTGTTTTGTTTAAATCATTCTTACTGATTTTTGGGAGGGGGGGATGTCTACTTATGTTATCAATTCCCGAGACTATTTATCTCCCCTGAAGTTCTTTGTGTTTTTGTTTTATGTATTTTCTAGCCATAAAATTAGGCACATTAAAATTTTAAATCATTATGTCTTCCTGATGAACTTAACCTATTTATTGATGAACCTGCTGGTGAAACAGCCTTATTTATTTTTACAGATGCTTTTGATTTAAAGTCGATTTTGTCTGGTATGAATACACCTATAATGGTTTTCTATGGTTACTATCAATGGTGTATTCATTTCCTTTCTTTTCCTTTCAATTTTTTATTTTTTTTTTTATTATTTTTTTTTTTTTATTATTTTTTGGGACAGAGAGAGACAGAGCATGAACGGGGGAGGGACAGAGAGAGAGGGAGACACAGAATCGGAAACAGGCTCCAGGCTCTGAGCCATCAGCCCAGAGCCTGACGCGGGGCTCGAACTCACAGACCGTGAGATCGTGACCTGGCTGAAGTCGGACGCTTAACCGACTGCGCCACCCAGGCGCCCCTCCTTTCAATTTTTTAAACCTGTTTATTGCACAGAAAACATATTTCTGTTTTGTTTTCATAGTTGATCTGACATTCTTTGACTTTTGACTGGAGCATTCTGTATGTTTACCTTTAATATAGTCATTGGTATACTCTTTTCATATGCTCTTTATTTGTCCCCAACTACTCTATGTTTTTTCCCTCTTCTTTTTTACCTTTTCTAGGATAGATTACTGTTTACCTTTCCTTTTTTCTCTTCTACTAATTTGAAAGAGATACATATTTCAAAATACGTATACATATTTATTCAAAATATACATATTTATATTATTTTAGTGATTACATAAAAGTACATTATGTTTCCTTAACTTATCAAAGACTAAATTTAATCAGGCTTACCCTCCTCCCTGAAAATAAAAGAAATTAGGAACTTTAATCTCAATTACCCTCTCCCAACATTTTTGCATTTTAATTCCAGCCTATTTTTTAAGCACTATTAGAAATTGTGATCATTTTATATAGACAATGTTCATTTTCTTTTAATAGTTCCTGGTAACTAGATTAGTTTAGTTTTTTTTTTTCCGTATTGTACTCTAATAACTTCTTCTGATATTTCTTCCAGCTAGTAATGCTCTTTTCTATTGTCTTCTGTCTGTAAGCCAAACCATCCATTTAATTTTTAATTTTGTTATTGCATTTATTTTTGCAAGTCCTATTTATCAAACCTGTTATGACACTTCATATTTTCCTATTCTCTACAATTATTTTTAAGTTTGCACATGATATGTGACAGATAATTCCAACATCTCGAGTACTTGCTGACTTGTTCCTGCTAAGTGTTAATTCTGTTGACTCTTCTTCATGGTGTCATGTTTTTCTTGTGTTCTTTGGCATTTTGATTATGTGCAGCTCGCCACTTTTAAAAAGATATTGAGGGGCGCCTGGGTGGCGCAGTCCGTTGGGCGGCCGACTTCAGCCAGGTCACGATCTCGCGCTCCGTGAGTTCGAGCCCCGCATCGGGCTCTGGGCTGACGGCTCGGAGCCTGGAGCCTGTTTCCGATTCTGTGTCTCCCTCTCTCTCTGCCCCTCCCCCGTTCATGCTCTGTCTCTCTCTGTCCCAAAAATAAATTAAAAAACGTTGAAAAAAAAAATTAAAAAAAAATAAAAAAATAAAAAAAAGATATTGAGGGAGAGTGGAGGATGGAAGGATTTCCAAGGCCTAGAATAAAAATGTCTCCTTCGGCGCCTGGGTGGCTCAGTCAGTTAAGCATCCGACTTCAGCTAAGTTCATGATCTCACCCTTCATGGGTTCAAGCCCCTCATCGGGCTCTGTGCTGACAGCTCAGAGACTGGATCCTGCTTCGGATTGTGTGTCTCCTTCTCTCTCTTCCTCTCCCCAGCTCACATTCTGTCTCTCTCTCTCTCTCAAAACTAAACATTAAAAAAAAAAAAGTCTCCTTCAGAGAGGATTCGCGATTGCTTCTGCATGGTACCTGGGGGCATTTCCCTTCAAAACCACCAGAAAATCAAGACCACTGCTTTAGACACTGTCTGTCCAGTCAATGAGAACCTAGGCTGTAAATCTTCAGGAAAGTTGGCCCTTGGTCACAACTTCTTCTCAGGGTTTGGTTGTTTTTCCCTTTTAGCTGTTTCTCTACTTTATTCAGTACCAAGGCTGTCTTCTCTGGTGGGGATAGATTTCATTCCACTTTACCTTTATGCTAAAGGAGAGCCCATGGGACATCAGACTCGGGTGAGGGAGTTTTCTACTTGATTCTCTATATTGCTTAAACCCAGGTCTTTGACTTTTATCCTTCTTGCCACAAGAAATCACCAAAACTAGGGCCAAATTGTTCAGATGGCAAATACCTTCAGGGCAAAAAATGCTTTGTGTTGCTTTGACTTCTGCTTGCCTTTCTGGGTTTCAGAATTAAATCCAAAATTTAACCTGACAGTTCTCCGCTGTCTTGTCAGTTTCACCAGTGCTTTAAAAAATTTTTCTTCCCTCTTTTTCATTCAGAGGGTTAGACTAACTAACCTGGCCCACTAAAGCTAAAGATAGAAGTCAGCATATTACTTTTGTATTTATTCAATAACCTGATTCATTTTCTCCTGTGAGGGCCATAATTATAATTATTTTCCCAAGCCATTGCCCTATCTTTTTGGCAGTTATTCTTTACCTGAAAAAAATCACAGAAAATCATTCAATGACTACATTTTAGTGGACTCCTCTCCTGGTAACATGTAGAAAAACCATTTAATCGCAGTGAGAAATACCCAAATTTGTCATAGGTTGGTTTTCTTCGCGCGATGACTCCTATAAGCAGTTAATCCAATCTGGTGTGTAAACTCTTTCCTAATAGCCTCTTCCTGAATTTTAAAAATCCCCTTTGCTACATTTAGGGGAATCCTGTACCACTTAGAGGAAACTATAAATATCCAATGGGGCTTCTCCACTTCAAATTGTTATTTGATAGGCTAGAGAATAATGGAAAAAGAAAGGGAAAGACCTGAGAAACCAGCTAAGGGAGATGTTCTGACCCAGCAGATAAGGGACTGAGGCTGGAGCAAGGGAAGGGATGAAAGTCCCCCCACCCATCCCCTGATCCTCACAAGGCGGGTTTACCCTCATGTTCATCCTCCTAAATTGCTAGCACCTGGTGGGAACCCTGGCCCTGTCTAATGGTGTAAAGGCAAGATCCTAGGGATGAGAGGCACAAGGATGAAACAGTACCACACTGTGGTAATGACCATGGCCAGGCAAGAACCAGAGAGTACTTGATGAACCAGGATCCTAGGTGTCTTTGTGTTTCTTCGTAGGTTTCCCAACAAAAAAGAGAAACAGTTCAGTGTTCCAATATCATTTTTTAGAATGTTTATATGATATGACACAACCATTCTACCACTGGGAGTAAAAAGCAAAACCCAAAGCGCACACACACACACACACACACACACAGAGGCTACAATAAACAATAAACTTTGAGCATAAAGATATTACTCTCAATTTTATTTAATATTGTCAAAAATTAGAAATGGCCTAAATAACAAAGTAGGAAATCATTAACTATGGTATATCCACATAATGGAGTATGGTATAAACATAAATAGGATTTTTAGGAACCCTATAGAAAACCAGGCTAAAAACATTAACTGGTTATTTGCAGGCTCTCACTCCCAAAAAAGAAAAGCATTAATGGACATCTGGGTGGCTTGGTCGGTTGAGCTCCTAACTCTTATTTTCAGTGCAGGTCATGATTTTCTCATGGTTTGTGAGATCTAGCCTCTCAACGGGCTCTGTGCTAGTTGTGCAGATCCTGCTTGGAATTCTCTCTCTCCCTCTCTCTCTCTGTTCCTCCCCTGCTTATGCTCTCCACAAGAAGAATAATCAATAACTATTCATGACAAGACACCACTGAGAAAATCCTAGAACATGAAGTACCCCCCTGTACCATGAAGCACCCCCCTGTGAAGACAGAACACATCTCCTTTGGATGAAAAATGGAACACCTCCAGGTCTTCAAGATCCTGAGCCTCCTAGCCTGGAAAAAGAGATCAATAAAACCAGGGACCCAGCAAAGTGCCCTCTGTGACTGACCATTGTCTCTGGGGAAGAGTCCAGATCTCCCTGCATGGAGGCTACCACAGCCTTAGTAAATATCCATTTCTAGAATGAAATGATTGATTTCTCCTTTATTTATTCAATAATCACTGGGTAGCACCTATAGCCCAAGTCTGCCTCTGTTCCCTCTGCTCACATTGCTCCTCTGCCTTCTGCTTCTTTCTCTCTTCTACCTCTCACCACCTCCTCATAACTCCTTGCCATGTTATGACCCAGCCTGACTCTTTTCCACACCTCCTGTGTGGCTGAGCCCCTCACACCCAGTCCCACATCCTCCATAGGCTCAGAGCTCACTCATAGACCATTCACTCACAGCTTTGGCCCCTTTAGGCCAGTCTTTTGATCACCCACGGTAACACGGCTTCTGGTCTAAGATCCATGTAAGATGGCTATAGCCATCTGTTGAGCAAGGGAAAGCAACTTTGCACTGGAACTTAACAGCATTACTTTTGCTATCAATCAGCAAACAAGAGATACTGAGCACCTATTATGTGCTCATAATAAATGAGAGGCTCAGAAGTGAGCATGGCAGGCACTTTCCATGCCCTCATGAAACTTAAGGCCAAAGGACAATCATCAGAATTTCCCTAAATCTCCTTCCTTGATCAGGTTGGTTGGATTAGACTGAATCTGTGTAGGAAATCCACACAAATGAAAGTCATCTTATTCAAGGTTAATATTTGTCTTACAACGTCCAGTTTTCATGTATGTTGTCACATTTGACCCTAGGATTAGAGTTAATGATTCTGGTGTCAGTGGAGACCTACTTCTGGATGCAGGAGAGATGCAGGAAGGAAAATATATAACCGGGGCAGCCATTTCTTTATGGTTTACACTTAGGGTATCCTATGGGGTATAAAGTTCAATATAAACTCTGACATGGAGGAGATACCACATTTCCTTATCTTCCTTAAATCATACCAGAGTAGGGAGGCTTCCATGGTGACAGAAAAATGGAGAACAACTTCTAAACTTCAGAGCATCATGGTTACTGCAACACACTGAGTTTTCAAGCCCATGATGACCCTTAAAATTCATTCAGCTCTTAGCTTAGAGACCACACATGTGGTATGAGACTCTTTTTTGACTCTGTGCCTGGCGCAGTCTAGCCAGGCATGCCCAGCAGTCACCCCCTCCCAGGTCTTGATGCCAATCTGGGGTGCTACTTTGGATTTAAATTTAGTCACAATTGTGGATGAATATTCCCCAACCAAATAACACACACCACTAACATGATACTCATCTTCACACAAAGAAAATATCTCCCTCTGGGTTCCCATCACCCTTGAAGTCATGTCTTCTCACATGTGGTTACCCACAAAGACCTCTGTAGCAGAATATCTTAAAGATCTTGACTACTTCATAATGAGGGGAAAATAGTTGACTTCACACAGTTTCTGTTTGAACACTAAAAATCCTCCTGAAACAACAATGTACCAAAATCATGGTCAGAAAGAAAAACTGAAGGGATCAAAACAAATAAAAACATACAACTATACACACAGCACATGTAAGTATATCCTAGCCACTAGACCATGAAAGAACTGTAAGCACACATAAATATATATGTCTATATATATACATATATGATGACATTTATAGAGCTGTGGATAAGATCACAGATTTGGAACCAGATCCCAGCTATATTAATGTGTACACATGTATAAAAGTGTAATTTCTGACAATAAGAACATGGGAGGGAGCTGAATACAAGTTAGTAAAATTAATTAAACAAATTGCAGGTAAAATATAAGATCAGTTGTTTCTATACACCAGCAATGAACAATCAATAAGGAAATTTTAAAAACAGTTCCATTTACAATACCATCCAAAAGAATAAAATACCTAGGACTAGATTTAATTTAGCCAAGGAGGTGAACAAATTGTACACTGAAAATTACAACATTGCTGAAAGTAATTAAAGAAGAACTAATTAAATGTAATGGCATCCCATGTTCATGGATTGGAAGGCATATATTGTTAAGATGGTAATACTCCCCAAAGTGATCTACAGAGTCAAAGCAATCTTTGTCAAAATTCCAATGATCTTTTCTGCTGAAATGGGAGAGCCAATTCTAAAACTCAAATGGAATTGCAAGGAGCCCCAAATATTTAAAATATTTAAAGCTAAAATATTTAAAAAGAAAAACTAAGTTGGAGGACTCACACTTCTTGGTTTCAAAACATATTACAAAGCTATAGCAATCAAAAATAGTGTGGTAGCAGCATTAGGATAGACATATAGATGACTGGACTAGAACTGAGGGTCCAGAAATAAACTCAAACATCTATGGCCAATTGATTTTTGACAACGGTGCCAAGACTATTCAGTGGAGGAAGAATAGTACCTTCAATGAATGTTGCTGAGACAAACAGATAACTACATGGAAAGAATGTAGTTGAACCCCTACCTCACTCCATACACAATAATCAATTCAAAATGGGTCAACAGCCTAAATATAAGAGTCAAACCATAAACCTCTTAGAAGAAAACATAGGGTAAATCTTCATAACCTCTGACTTGATACTGGATTCTTAGATTTGACAACAAAAGCACAAACAACAAAAGATAAAATAGATAAATTGGATTTCATTAAAAAATTTTAAATTTTTCACACAAAAGAATAGTATCAAGAAAGTGAAAATTAAAAAATGAAAATACAGTCTACAGAATGGAAGGAAATATTTGCAAATTACATCTGATAGAAGTTTAGTATCTAGAATATATAAAGAACTCTTATAACTCAACAACAAAAGGACAAACAACTCCATTGAGAAATGGGCAAAGGACTTGAACTGACATTCCTCCAAGGAAGATGTACAAATGACCAGCAAGCATAGGTAAAGATGCTAAACATAATTAGTCATAAGGAAATGTAAATCAAAAACACAAGCTACCACCCCATTCACACTAGGATAGCTATAATAAAAAAATGAAAAATAACAAGTATTGATGAAGATGTGGAGAAATAGTAATGTTTACAAAAAAGCCAGACATTGGGGCACCTGGGTGGCTCAGTCAGTTAAGCATCTGACTTCAGCTCAGGTCATGATCTCATGACTCATGGTCCTGAGCCCCATTTCAGGCTCTCTGCTGTCAGGGCAGAGCCCACTTTAGATCTTCTGTCCCCCTCTCTTTCTGCCCCTCCCCTGCTGATGCTGTTTCTCTCTCTCTCTCTCTCTCTCTCTCTCTCTCTCTCTCTCAAAAATAAATAAACATTAAAAAAAAAAGCCAGGTCATATATTACATGATAATTTTTATATGAAATATCCAGAATATACAAATCCATGGAAACAGAAAGATTAGTGGTCGCTAGTAGACCAGGCAGGGGTGGGGAAGGGAGAATGGAAAGTGATTAAGTACCCATTAAGTCATGAATGGGATGGATGGATGTTCTGGAGTGATGAAAAATTTTGAAACTAGAAACGGTGGTAGTCACACGACATTTTGAATGCACTAAATCCCACTGAATTGTACACTTTAATGAATTATGTTATGTGAATTTCACATAACACCTCAATTTTTAATTGAGTCATAGCCTCATGTTTAGCATAATCCTTTTTTTTTTTTAATTTTAAAAAATGCAGGTGGGTGCCTGGGTGGCTCAGTCAGTGAAGAGTCCAACTCTTGATCTCAGCTCAGGTCATGATCTCACAGTTCATGAGAGAGATCAAGCCCCATACTGGGCTCTGCACTAACAGTGTGGAGCCTGCTTGAGATTCTGTCTCTCCTCTCTCTCTCTCTCTCTCAAAATAAATGAATAAAACTGAAAAAATCTAAAAAAAATAAAAATAAAAAATTTAAATGTAGATATACATGAGAGAAAAATATATTAGATCATACTTCAAGACATTAAAGATGATTATCAATGAATGATGAGAAATCATATAATTTTAATTGTTTTCTCTTTGCTTAAGTTATTTTTCAAATTTTCCAACAATTTTAGAAAATAATTGCGTTCTAAATTTTTTAACAACTAGGAAAGAGAGACTATAGTGATATTGCTAATAGATTCTTAAGAGCATAAAGAAAATACCTAAGCTATAGGGTTAAGTGAGGACAAAAGAAAACTACATTGTATATGTACTTTGATTCCAGGTATTTAAAATGCACTGCTTATGGTAACAGTCTATCAGTAAGAAACAGACAAATGAGTGACATTTTTTCTTTCTACTTTCCAAATTTTCTTAATGAACATATATTACCGCTATAATCAGAAAGATACTTTTATTTTTTAAATGTCCACTACTGGGCAAGCTAAGTTCAAAAAAAGTAGCTTTGAAAAATATACTTGATTTGATAAGGAGGATATTAACACTGGAATTATATATTTTTATACATAATATTCCTCATAGAAAAATCGTAAAATACAGAAAATGTAGAGATGGAAACTTAAATCACCAGATTCTAACCACTCAGAGATACTTAGTTGTTCTTTTTTTTTTTTAAGAAAGAGAGAGAGAGAGTGCTGTGAGAGTGCACATGTAGGGGGGATGGGCAGAGGGAGAGAGAATCCCAAGTAGGTTCCACGCTCAGCATAGTGCCTAACGTGGGGCTTTATCCAACAACCCTGGGATCATGACCTGAACCAAAATCAAGAGTCAGACACTCAACTGACTGAGCCACCCAGAAGCCCCTACTTAGTTGTTCTTTAAACAGAATTGGGCTTGGCTGTTTACAAAAAATTGGTCCCTTCCATCCATTATAGTGAGATTAGCAACAGAGTTTGGTTAGCAAATGTGAATCTATTATGTGCCAAACCTGCTGTATCAGGAGTGTGGCTCTCTGGACAGAGGACAGAGAATACTGAAAGGACAACTATTGGTCTTTGATTGCCCAGCACACTTTCCCACTTCATATGGTATTGGCAATTAGTAACCTGGACTTCTTTGAACCAACCTGGACTTCTTATGATTTGGGTGGGACTGACCCCAGTCCACCCAAAGTAGGAATTACCTAGGCTTAATCAGTCATTCAACATCTAGGTCACAGTGGTTCATTAATTTAAACCAATACGTATTAGGTGCAGGACTTTTGTTAAAAACATTGACAGGAGAGGGGCGCCTTGGTGGCTCAGTCGTTTGGGCAACCAACTTCGGCTCAGGTCATGATCTTGCAGTTTGTGAGTTTGAGCCCCACATCGGGCTCTGTGCTGACAGCTCAGAGCCTGAGGCCTGTTTCGGATTCTGTGTCTCCCCCCCCTCTAACCCTCCCCTGCTCACGCTCTGTGTCTCTGTCTCTCAATAATAAATAAACATTAAAAAATAATTAAAAAAAAAAAAACAATGACAGGAGAGATGAGCTTTATCACACTGAGCATTTTTGTAATTTAAAAACAGATGCTAAAAATCCCTAAGAAAGAAGGTGTGATGATGAATGGGTTACCGTATGGATTTAGTAGGTAGTAGTCATGCTCTCTTACCATCTTGTGTATCCCTCTACCATGGCACTTACCAGACTGGATCCTGATCACTGCTGTTTCTGTCTCCTCCACCAGACCATCAGCCCTCTGAGGGAAGGAGACACATCTCTAATACGTTTGAGCATACAGACAAGGGTCTACATACACTTCTACTAAAGAAATTATCCTCATGAACTTAGCAGCAAAATGGAAATGAGGCATTGGTAGTCTTATCACTGGGGATTCAGGTTTCTGGACTCTAGTACCTTTACAGGTTGATACCACAACCTTCAGCCCCAACCTGGTACCTTTGGTTTCCTATTCTGGGAGGAATAAGTGGTCAGGTCTGAGTCAACTGGTGTGGGTTCTGATGTGGTCACAGCACGATTCTCACACAACCACCCAGGGAACACCATCAGACAGAGGGAGTGGGGGCAGAGAAGCTTTCGTAGAAAGCCATCGAAGATGAAGCACCACAAAACCAAAGGGGAGTTCAAGGTCAATGAGCCCATCTCCACCCGCTTCCTCTGGTGGGAGCTAAAAGAGAGCACAGAGAAAGCACCAGCATCTCCGACCTGAGCAGCCTTCCTGGGAAGATGCAGCCTCTCCTGCTCCTGCTGGCCTTTTTCCTGCCTTCTAGGGCAAAGGCAGGTAAGTGACCACCACAACCCTCAGAGGCCCGACCCCATCCCACCGTGGGTAGAGCTCTCCTGCCCCTTCTGCACACCCCTGATCCATCTATCCACCAGGAACATTCGGAACCCCAGGCTTCATCCTGCCTCACACTCTCAAGTATGATGCTGAATTAGCTACCAGCAGGAATGGCCAGGGCAGAAGGCTGGTCTCCAGAAGAGCCAGGGGATACTGTCCCCTCCCCAGGCTCTACCTTTGCCATCTGGAAATGGAACTTTCCTAGCAGAGGATGAGAACTGGAAGAGAACATAATAAATCCCCCTGCAAAGGGAAGAGTAGGCCTGGCTTCTGAGTGAGATGAGCCAGGTGCTTCCTGAAGCATCTGCTTGGGAGAGAAGCCCGGGGCTCAGCTGCAACCAGAGTTCGTGGGATCACTGTCCCCACAAGATTGCTGTGACCTTTGCTCTGTCCCAAGTCTCCTCATCCCTTTCTCCAACTCTGCTTTTCTTCCCAACGTGTTAGTGGCTCTCCTCTTTCATTTATTTGGGTCCTTTCCTTTTCCTTTTTTATCAAACTGGCTAGTGGTTTATCAATTTTGTTAATTCCTTGAAAGAACCAGCTTCTGGTTTCATTGATCAGTTCTACTGGGGTTTTTTTTGGTTTCAATAGCATTGATTTCTGTTCTGATCTTTATTATTTCCTGTCTTCTGCTGGTTTTGGGTTTTATTTGTTGTTCTTTTTCCAGCTCTTTAAGGCATAAGGTTAGGTTGTGTATCTGAGATCTTTCTTCCTTCTTTAAGAAGGCCTGAGTTGCTATATACTTTCCTCTTATGACCGCCTTTGCTGCGTCCCAGAGGTTTTGGGTTGTGTTATCATTTTCATTGGCTTTCATGAGCTTTTTAATTTCCTCTTTAACTTCTTGGTTAATGCATTCATTCTTTAGTAGGATGTTCTTCAGTCTCCAAGTATTTGTTACCTTTCCAAATTTTTTCTTGTGGTTGATTTCGAGTTTCATAGCATTGTGGTCTGAAAATATGCACGGTATGATCTCAATCTTTTTGTACTTGTTAAAGGCTGTGGCTCTCCTTTTTCAAAGATGAGCTTGGAAGACCTAAACTTCCCTGCTTTCCAGAATCCTACCAGCAGTAGCCCTACCGACCCTCCTCCAAGAGGCTCACTGGGGAGCCACGCCTTCAGGCAGCCAACCAACACTTACTAGGCACCTGCTCCATGTCATGCCCTAGGAAATAGACTATGTCAGACAACATCTAGATCCCTAAACTTAAGTCCTAGCCACTGGAAAAGCAGCAATATCCTAGACTTCACAGGATGACAGGGGCCTTAGAAACTCAGTTGAAACAAAGCAAAGTCAGGAAAGGAGTTTTCAGGAGCCTCTAGAACTTGGCTATCCCAAAGACAGGTATGCTCACCTCCAATTATATGTAGAAGATAGATTCACAGACCAAGACTACTACCCATCCCCTTCCCAGAGGAGGAAGTTGAGGCCCCCTCCATGGCCCTCCCAGATCCAGGCCACGCCTGCTCTGTGGATTCAGTGGGTGCACAGGAGCAGAACAGATTTTTCCTTCAGGGGAGATCATCGGGGGACATGAGGCCAAGCCCCACTCCCGGCCCTACATGGCATATCTGTGGATCCAGAATAGGGAGGTGTGCAGTAAGTGTGGTGGGTTCCTGATACAAGAGAAGTTCGTGCTGACAGCCGCTCACTGCTGGGGAAGGTGAGGAGCAGCAGCCAGCACAGCCCTGAAAAGCCCAGTAGGGAGCCCTGCCTTCTGCAATGGGAGCTCCCAGGGCTCCAAGGAAGACAGGAGTCAGGAGGGCTCCTGAAAGGGAGTGAGGGAGGGCCGTACATTGTGGGGAGAGGGGAGGCCGGAGCTAGGGGCATTGCTGAAGAGCCGGGGCCTGCATTGACCTCTGAATGCAAAGTCATGCAATTTCACATGTTTCTCTGGGGAACTGTCCCCTGAGAACCACCGGCATGGTCAGCAACGGCTCCAGAATCCTACCTCAGCTACTGAGAAGCAGAAGGCACAGACAGCTCAAACCTGGGCCCTTCTGTTGCCTCAGTTTCCCCTCGGCTCCAATCCTGCCCACCCCAGCTGCCACCTGCCCTCATGGATCCTGGGCTAGGTCCTGTGACCCCACACCCCCACACCCCACTCTGCTCTCGTGCAGCTCCATCAACGTCACCCTGGGGGCCCACAACATCAAGAAGCAGGAGAAGACCCAGCAGATCATCCCCGTGAGAAGAGCCATCCCCCACCCAGACTATAATCCAAAGAACTACTCCAACGACATCATGTTACTGCAGGTAAGGAGACCTCCCCACTGCCCTCACTCTCCTGGGTCCACATTGTCTCCTCTCCCACTGGGACCTGTCCCCTCCTTCATACCTGGCCTGGCCACCTGACCAGTCTCAGTGGCTCAGGGGAGAAGGAAGACAGTGCAGCCGCATAGAGACTACTGACTGAGCTGGCCCCTCTTGCTTCTTTCCATCAGCTGGTGAAAAAGGCCAAGCTGACTGCAGCTGTGAGGCCCCTGGGCCTGCCCAAAGGCAAGGACTGGGTGAGGCCGGGACAGGTGTGCAGTGTGGCCGGCTGGGGAAAGATGGCCACGGGAAGATACCCAGACACACTGCAGGAGGTAGAGCTGATCATGCAGGAGGATCAGGAGTGCAAATCCCGCTTCCCCAATTATTACAACCACAAAACTCAGCTCTGTGTGGGAGACCCAAAGGAAAAGAAGTCTTCCTTTCAGGTGAGCAATGGATCCAAACGCAGTGCTCCTCCAGAAGGAGGGATTGGCAGCACTCTGCCCCATGCCGGGGCACCG
The DNA here is from genome assembly GCF_028018385.1 of Neofelis nebulosa. Taxonomy (NCBI): domain Eukaryota; kingdom Metazoa; phylum Chordata; class Mammalia; order Carnivora; family Felidae; genus Neofelis; species Neofelis nebulosa. The sequence goes on along the minus strand of NC_080788.1, from coordinate 75,642,967 downwards.
ATGTTAGAAAATTGTGCGCCCTGGGCGTGCAGTGGTGAGAAAAACAGGGGGCTCCTCATAGCTGGCACCCACCTGGGGTACTGGGCTCCTCCTCCATGCTGAGGAGCAGCCCCGCCCACCTGCTTTGGGGGAGGGGGGCCTAAAGAGGAGAGTGAAGCCAGCAGTCCCCAGCAGAGGATCTGGGACCAGGGGAGGAGAGGGAGCTGCCACCTGGGGTGAAGTGAAGCAGGGACCATGTCCAGGCCTGCCCTGCCCTCAGACTTCCTGACTTCCCGTGAAGGCCACGCAAAGCACCCTTCTCAAAGGGGCTGGGGAGGGCAGTGTGGGGGGTGAGGTTGGGGAGTGGGCACAGGGAGGGCAGGGACAGCAGGAGAGCTGGCTCACTCCTTCCCCATCTCCGTCCACAGGGGGACTCTGGGGGCCCTCTCCTGTGTAACAATGTGGCTCAGGGCATCGTCTCCTATGGACCAAAAGATGGGGCACCTCCACGGGCCTACACTAAAGTCACAAGTTTCCTGCCCTGGATAAAGAAAACGATGAGAGGCCTCTTCCTGCAGGAACCAGACTATTTGCTCTGAAGCTGATCTAGAATCACACTGGGGAGGGTGGGAGGGAAGGTGCCAGCTGTCAAATAAATGTCTCTCAACTGAGTGTGAAGGGCTGGTTTCTTGTGTGTGTTTACTGACCCTCTTTCCCTGGCATCCACTCTGTGCTTAGAAGGCCAGTGACACAATTCTGCTGTTTTCTGCTTCCTCTTCTTCCTCCTACCCCCCTCCCCCCTCAACCCCATGAAAAGTTCCTTCCAGCTCCCTCTCACCCACACCTGTCTCCCCAGAGCCTGCCCTTCTGCCAGGGCTGAAGCTGGGCACCATCAGGAGAAAGCATGAACCTTTCTGGTCCTGGAGCTCAGGGTGAAGTTCTTACCTCTTTCCCCTGTGTTCTCTGGCAGGGAGGAAAGATAACAACATGGGTCCTAGAAACACGCTTGCCCAGTCTCGGGCTGTGGCTCAAGGACATAGTCCCCCACTGGGAAGTGGAAGGACATTTCTCTCCCACAAACAAGGATGCTGGCACAGAGTGGGGCTGGGTCTCTTGAGTAGCTCTTGATCCTCATCTCGACTGAGTTCCCTTCCCTGACCTCTTCTGAGCTCAGGGGCCAGCTCAGCTTCTAGTCTCCTGGCTGCCCCTTCTTCTCCATACCTCAGAGTATTCCAAACCCCTGGGAGTGTTCAGTGGCCACAACTCCTGTCCCCTCCAGACAACACTGATCTGAGCCGGCCCCTTCCTCATATCCCTTCCACCTAGAACACCCAGAGTTCCAACAGGGCCTCGCCACTGAGATGTCAGCCCAGTCCACACCCTCGCAGAGAGGGGCATCAGAGGCACCTGCCCTGTGAGGGCACCAGACAGGGTCCATGGAGGACAGGGCTGGCGGGTGGCTCTCCAGAACCCTTGGCCCCATCGATCACCTGGGAAGGGCCAGCTCAACTCCTCACATCCAGCCCAATGTCACCCCCTGTGCTCAGGGTCCACTGGCTGTCTAGTCACTCCATAGCCTAAGTCCCTCTCCACCTGTCCCTCTCGTCACTGCCAGCCTCTAGGCTGAGACTCCCTGCTGGCCACCCTGGGCTATATCAGCCTTTTGAGTTTGAAAGGGCTCTTCTCTGCAGTAGGACTGGAAAGCACAATGTTTTCCCTCAACCAATAAACAAATGCTGATTGAGCACTTACTACGTGTCAGGCATTGATTGGGGACATGCAGGAAACATAATGCAGGCTCTATCATTTGAGCCCAGGTGAATCCGACACTGTTGAATTTCACCCGAATCATCTAACCCCTTCTCCCTCCTTCACACCTGTCCACACGGCCTACATCTCTATGGGAAGTCCACCTGAATCAAGAATTTGTACTTTTTTATTATTGCTGGTCACAGTCTGTATACATATTATCACATGTGACTCTAGAACAGCAGTACATAGATTTGGAAATGACTTTAGTCATTCAGCATCTAGACATGAAGTTACCAAACTCTGTTTACTGTAACACCCTCTATACCTAGGGGACATTTGCTTCAAAAGCAGCCGGTATGAATGTCATTGCATAGATTCAAATGGTAGAAAAAAACCACATTATATATTGGCCCAAAGGCAATTTAAGCTTAAGTTAAACACCCATCCAGTTGGACGGGCCAGTAACAATCCCAGTCATGACTGCAAGACCCTTCCTGTGCAGACTCAAACTAGAATCAGGGAGGCTCACGTGGTCTGGAAAAATGGGAGAACCACCACTGCCCTTTAGGCCCATGGCTACGTAGTTGCATCCACAGACCCCAAGACTGCCTAGACTTTTCCACATTTGGTAGTTTGTGGCTTGGAGGCCACGATATAGAGGCTTAGATGTGATTTTTTGCTGAACGAGGATCTCCCTATGCTGGGCTTACCTCACCAGACACCCGCAAGAGCCATACCACCAAGGTCTTACCACTAGCGTGGGCACTGCCTGGGAGCTGGGCCTAAGGTCCCAGCTCTGGGCTGATGGTTTAGCCTGCACCAAAAATACACAACACCATCCTCTTTTGTGACATGGGGTAAACACTCTGGGATCATGTAGCCCTTAAAGGCATGCCCTTTCACATCTTATGCACAAAGCCTGAAGCAACACAATCTTTTAACGACCTCGAGTACTTTTGCAAGGGAAGAGCGATGAGATCACACAGCTTCTGATTTGGAGCTGAAAAAAAATCCCTGCATCGAACGCATACTAAGGACCTGGTTCCTTGATTAACAGAGACAAAAGGAGGGGTGCCTGGGTGGCACTATCAGTTAAGTGTCTGACTTTTGATCTCCGCGCAGGTCATGACCTCACGATTTGTGGATTCATGAGTTTGAGCCCCACATCGTGCTCTGCATGGATGGTACAGAGCGAGCTCGGGATTCTGTTTCTCCTTCTCTATGCCCCTCCCCCACTTGTTCTCTCTCTCTCTCTCTCTCTCTCAAAATAAATCAAGTTAAAGAAAAAAAAGGAAAAAACAAAAAGGAAAATGCAGAAAGCAAAATTAAAAATAGTATTCTTTAAAGTTTCCCAGCCACCTGCATATTCAGTTCACATAGTACGTCTGCTTTGAGGAAATGGTTCTGTGGTTTAAAACAAGCTTGAGAACACTTGTTGTAGTCTCTTATCCTCCCTCAAGAGATGAGGGAGAGACAAAGTACCAGAAACAGATCATAACTGACTAAAGGGACCAGAGTTAGGACAGCACCTGGACTGAACCCAGGCCTCCTGACAGCCAGGCCAGGAAGAAGCCTTACATGACAGGGGTGCCTGGGTGGCTCAGTTGGTTAAGAGTCCAGTTCTTGTTTCTGGCTCGGGTCATGACTTCAGGTTCATGAGATCGAGCCCCAAGTTGGGCTCTGCACTGACAGCATGGAGTCTGCTTGGGATTCTCTCTCTCTCTCTCTCTCTCTCTCTCTCAAAATAAATAAACATCTTTTTTAATTTTTCTATAAAGAAGCCTGACATGTTTTCTAATGCCCAGTCTGTGATGAATTATCAGCGACCCTGAACAAAAGATGAGCTTCTGCTCAGACACCTCCCTGGAGAAAAAGCCTGTAGGCTCCTGTGGCAGCCATTCCTTGACAAGTATTCAAAACATCTGCCTTGGTAAAGCTGCAGTCTATTCATGGGCACATTCGGATGCAGGTAGGTGAGCACCTTAACGTGCCAATTCCTTCAAATCTCCTTTGTCTGGGGAAATATCCCTCAACCCCCAACTCAGAGGAAACAATTCTTCCCTTGCTTAAAAATCTCTGTGATGAAAATTAAGAAATAAAACAAAATAAATTAACTCTGTAAAGACCTCAAGGAAGTGCCCCTCGTCCCCAAGATCTCCTTTCACTGTCCTTCTTTCCCCACACACCCACCAGAAGAGTCAGGCCCCAGTGTGACTGGAGAGAGAAATGCAAAGCCAGTTTCTGGTGGGGGATAGGCCTGAGGAATGCCAAATCTTGCTCATTTGTTTCAGGGACGGGCATTGGGATGGCTTGGCCTTCCATTACCACACTTTGTGGACTTAGAGAACTTACAGCTTTATTACCAATCTGTATCGCACACGACACTGCTTTTGACCAACCAACATATTTCACCACGAGAGAAGGGCAGCCATGGGTTCCTTTTCATCACAGGCCTATTGCTGGATGGCATTTCTCATCCCCAGAGTCAGGAACTTCAGTGAGTCTCAGGTAGGACAAGGAAAGCCACATCTAAGCACCTAATAGTCAAATTGGTATCTGATAAAGATCAAAAAATGAAAGTAGAGGGGAAAAGAAGATACATTACTTTACAGGAAACAAGAAGCATAACAATGAGCTTCTTCCAGATAATAATAGAAGTCAGAAGACAGTCAAATACTATTTTTTAAACAGTTGAAGGGGAAAAAAAGAAATAGGCAATGTATTTCTAGAATTCAACCTGGAATTCTAGATCCAGTGAAAATATTGTTAAAAGTACAGGCAAAATGACTGTTATTCAACATACTATTGGAAGGCTTAGCCTCAGCAATCAGACAACACAAAGAAATAAAAGGCACCCAAATCGGCCAGGAGGAGGTCAAACTTTTACTCTTTGAAGATGACATGGTACTCTATATGGAAAACCCTAAAGATTCCACCAAAAAACTGCTAGAACTGATCCATGAGTTCAGCAAAGTCGCAGGAAATAAAACCAATGCACAGAGATCGCTTGCATTCTTATACACCAACAATGAAGCAACAGAAAGAGAAATCAAGGAATCCATCCCAATTACAACTGCACCAAAAACCATGAAGTATCTAGGAATAAATCTAACCAAAGAGGTGAAAAATCTATACACTGAAAACTACAGAAAGCTTATGAAAGAAATTGAAGAAGACACAAAGAAATGGAAAAAGATTCCATGCTCCTGGATAGGAAGAACAAATATTGTTAAAATGTCGATACTACCCAAAGCAATCTACATATTCAATGCAATCCCTATCAAAATAACACCAGCATTCTTTACAGAGCTAGAACAAACAATCCTAAACTTTGTATGGAACCAGAAAAGACCCCGAATAGCCAAAGCAATCTTGAAAAAGAAAACCAAAGTGGGAGGCTTCACAGTCCTGGGCTTCAAGCTGTATTCCGAAGCTGTAATTATCAAGACAGTATGGTACTGGCACAAGAACCGACATTCAGATCGATGGAACAGAATAGAGATCCCAGAAATGGACCCACAAACGTATGGCCAACTCATCTTTGACAGAGCAGGAAAGAATACCCAATGGAATAAAGACAGTCTCTTCAGCAAGTGGTGCTGGGAAAACTGGACAGCGACATGCAGAAGAATGAACCTGGACCACTTTCTTACACCAGACACAAAAATGAACTCAAAGTGGATGAAAGACCTCAATGTAAGACAGGAAGCCATCAAAATCCTCGAGGAGAATGCAGGCAAAAACCTCTCTGACCTTGGCCACAGCAACTTCTTACTCAACACGTCTCTGGGGGCAAGGGAAACAAAAGCAAAAATGAACTATTGGGACCTCATCAAAATAAAAAGCTTCTGCACAGTGAAGGAAACAATCAGCAAAACTAAAAGGCAACCGACAGAATGGGAGAAGATATTTGCAAATGACATATCAGATAAAGGGTCAGTATCCAATACCTATGAAGAACTTATCAAACTCAACACCAATCCAGTGAAACAAACAATCAATGAAACAAAAACAAACAATCCAGTGAAGAAATGGGCAAAAGACATGAATAGACACTTCTCCAAAGAAGACATCCAGACGGCCAACCGACACATGAAAAAAATGCTCAACATCACTCATCATCAGGGAAATACAAATCAAAACCACAATGAGATATCACCTCACACCTGTCAGAATGACTAACATTAACAACTCAGGCAACGACAGACGTTGGCGAGGATGTGGAGAAAGAGGATCTCTTTTGCACTGCTGGTGGGAATGCAAGCTGGTGCGGCCACTCTGGAAAACAGTATGGAGATTGCTCAAAAAGTTAAATACAGAACCACCCTACAACCCAGCAATTGCACTACTAGGTATTTATCCAAGGGATACAGGTATGTTGTTTCAAAGAGGCACATGCATCCCAATGTTTATAGCAGCACTATCAACAATAGCCAAGGTGTGGAAGGAGCCGAAATGTTCACCAACAGAGGAATGGATAAAGAAGATGTGGTACATATACACAACGGAGTGTTACTCGGCAATCAAAAAGAATGAAATCTTGCCATTTGCAACTACACGGATGGAACTAGAGGGTATTATGCTAAGCGAAAGTAGTCAGTCAGAGAAAGACGAACATCATATGACTTCACTCATATGAGGACTTTAAGACACAAAACAGATGAACATAAGGGAAGGGAAGCAAAAATAATATAAAAACAGGGAGTGAGAAAAAACATGAGTCTTAAATATGGAAAACAAACAGAGGGTTGCTAGAGGGGTTGTGGGAGGGGAGAGGGACTAAATGGGTAATGTGCATTAGAGAGTCTACTCCTGAAATCATTGTTGCACTACACGCCAACTAACTTGGATGTAAATTTAAAAAATAGATTAAATTTTAAGAATTTTTAAAAAATAAAGTAAAGGCCAAATGAAGACATTTTCAGGAAAACAATGATAAGAGAACTGTTGCCATCAGAACTGCTTTGCAAAGAGCACTGAAAGAAGTTCTTTAGGCTAAAGGGAAATGATCCCATTGAAAGCAGGAAGGGAAAAAGAGAAATAAAAGTGTGAAATGTGACTTAATATAAAAGCTTTTATGTAAATTTCTTTTAAAGATTATTGATTACTTTAGGCAAGAATGCTTTAGGAATTATGGCATATTGTAAAATGTATGACAAAAATAACTCAAATGGTGGGAGGGCAGTTAAACGGAGAGACATCGTTACAAGGTTCTTATGTGCAGTGGCATAACATCAATTCAAAGTAGAGACTGTGATACGTGAGGAGTCGTATTGTAATCCTAGAGTAAATAAGATAAAATACACAGGTATAAATAAAAGCCAACAAAGAGGACAAAATGGGACACAACAAAAGAGGGCAGAAAAAGAAGGACAAAAAAACAAAGACTAAGTCACACCAATACAAATCACTATCAATAAGATATTCTTCAACCAACCCTATCAGCAGCTCCATTAAACATAAAGAGAGATTGAATACTCTAATTAAAGGGCAGAGATTGTTAGTCTAGCTAAGAAATGCCAGACCGAATTTTGTACTATTTACAAGAGATACATTTTAAATATACAGGCACAGATAAGATGAAAGTAAAATTATAGACAAAAAAATATACATCTTGCTACACAAATTTAAAAAAAAAAAAAAAAAGCCTTGCCCTTGGCGTATACTATTTCCCTTTTAAAGGCAGCCCCTTCATGCCAATGCAAACCTCACTATACCCAACTGCTCTGATGAATTGCACCAGACTGCCCCCTCAGTGGAGGCCCCTGTCTGCCTCCTTGAGCTCTGATACCACCTACTAGGCCAGTCCCTGATGTGAATATCCCCCTCACCGCACTTAGGCGTCTACTTCCCGAGCTGGGCTGCCCTCCTCACCTCACGTTTATTCTGCCATCCCAAGCTGGACTGCCCAGTGCAGGGCGTCCAAGCCCATGTGGGATAAGGGGGAGGGTGTCCGCATAGGAAGCCTGATGTGGCCACCTTCCCCACCTCGCAGGGGCTTGAAAGCCGTCTTTTGGTTCACTCTGGCTCCCCACCAGCCAGAGTCACTGTTGACTTTATTGCTTCTCAAGAGAACTGGGATCAACATGTTTAGAAGCAACAATATTTTCAATTCCATTACTCCCTTCTTGTTATCCATTATGGGGAGACCATCAGAAGAACTCACTGAGCAAATACTACAAGGATATGAGAATATAGCTCTCCGGACAGTGGTGTGAGGATCCTGTTCTAGCTCCCTGGCACTCATTGCCACTTCACACACTATCAGGAATTCGTTTCAGAGACCCAACCCTCTTCCATCCTCAATACACTTGGTTTCGACAGAGCAGGCCCCAATCTGTCCAAAGGCTATAACCTCGACTTATAACCTGAAACCAATCAGTGGTTTCAAGTCCTCTGATCAACTCCACCTGCCCCTAAAGTCATGTGGCAGATTGTCCTTTACTATGACTGACATTGTATGTCTGTCTCCCATCCCGCAGGCTCTTCTGACATGACTGAAACACTCCTCCCCCTCAGAAGTGGGTTCTATATGCCCCTTCCTTTTTAAATGGGTGGAGGCTTTTGATTGCCCCAAGAAGCTGAATTTGGTAGAATGGATGCCGTATGACTTCGAAGTCTGGTAAAGAAAGAACACAGTTTCTGCCTGGCTTGATCTGGGGGACATCCTCCCTCTGGGAAAGCCAATCACCACGTTGCAAGGAAGACTAAACAAGCCCATGCAAAGACTACATGAGAAGACCTCATGGAGAGGAGCTGACATGCCAGTAGACAACCAGTACCAACCACTGGGCACTGGTGACTGAGCCTTCAGGTGATCCCAGCCTCCAACCTTCAAGCCTCTCCTGACACCAAGGGGAGCAAAGGGGAGCTCTCCACACTAAACCCTGAGCAACTTGCAGATTCATGGGAAAAATAAATGGTGGTGGTGTTTGTGGTCGTGGTGGTGGTGTCACTGCTGTTGTTTTAAACCACTCAGTTCTTTAGTAACTGGACCAAGCCCTCTTCAACATGACTCCCACACCATTCATTCTGTCCATCTCTCTTGCCATGGCCTTTACCATCCTTATCAGATCACCAATGATTTTGTCTCCTCCAACAGAAGCAAGGAATCTCACCCCCAATACCCCTGAGTCTCACTCGAAAGGGGCCTCCGTAAAAGATCGTCCTGACAGGCTAAAGAGAGCCAAGGAAGAGGAAACATCTTGGATCTATCATCATGAAGCTCAGATTTCTGCAGCTCAGGGACTTGCTGCTCTCTGATGGGACATTTTTAACCACCCCATCTCTAGCCTGTGGTTCCTGTTTTCAGCTGGTGTGGTCAAGAGCTACAGATATCAATATGGTGACTGATAAATTATTTCACTCAGTCCAGGACTTGATCAGACAGCAGTAGGAGGCACTCAGAGGGAGGAGCCTTATGTGATAAATATCACAACACCAGAGAAGAACACCAGGGAGAGGACACTAGGACGAGGCACCAGCAGCTCCGACCTGGGCAGCCTTCTTGAGAAGATGCAGCCACTCCTGCTCTTGCTGACCTTTCTTCTGGCCTCCAAGGCTGAAGCGGGTGAGTGACTGTCTCCACCAGCAGAGGCCCAGCCCCATCCCACCATGGCTCAGCCCTGCCTACATGCTACACTCAGGCACATCCAAGCCCTGCTGAGTGTTCATCCCGCATCAGATCTGCCCACCTCACTCAGAGATGGGCAGATCTGAAGTGGGATGAACCCTCAGCAGGAATGGCAGGGCAGGGGGCTGATCCCCAGGAGGGCCCGTGGGTACCATCCCCTTCCCAGGTCCTAACCTAGTCATCTGGAAATTGGGTTCTTTTACAAAGGCATCTGAAAGAAGGTTGGAAGGTAGGAATGAGAAATGAGTAATGTCTCAGGAAAGGGCAGCTTGGAGAAGGGGACCGGCTTCTGTAGTCAAAGTAACGCCCACTAACTTTCTAACCCAAGGTGTTAAAATCTACCCTCAACCTTCACTCATTTCTCCAAGCTTTGGCATTCTTATGCTGTCCACAAAAGAAGTCGAGGACCCAGCTGATCTCACAGTTGGTGGTGTCCTGGTCCCCATAACACTTACGTTGGACCATTTTTGTTTCAAGTTCTCTCTGGTAATTTGTCAGTCACAATGGGCACAATGGCTTTGGCAGGCCCCGTATTCCCTGCTACTTAGAACCATGACCAGCCCTCATTGAGAGGCTCATCGAGAACCATTGTTTCAGGCGGCCAAGACATTTACTGAGCACCTACTACGTGCAGGGCTCTGGCAAAAATCAAACGCAACCCACAATACAACATGAGCATTTTGAGCTCACGTTCCGAATATGACAAACATGGAGCAGTTCATTAAGGTCTGAGAAACAAAAGGGGAGAGAGGACCTAGGTACATTCAGGGAAAGGATTTTCCAGGATCCATGGGGATTTCACTGCTTGCTCCAAATGCAAATTCTGTCTGCCACCCTATGTGTCTGCAGCAGGAAATAAGGAACAAGGGCTCCTCTGCTCTTTGTCAGAGGGAAGATGTGAGTCTCACGGCTCATGTAGCAAGCCAGGAAGGCTGCCCAAGGAAGCCTTCTGGGTTGCTGCTGGCTACTAGGGACTGTGCTCTCCACCACCCCGACTCCCACCTGCCGCAGTTTCTCTGCATCCAGCCTTCAGCTTCATGAGCACAGCAGGCAGGGCAGAATTTTTCTTTCAGGGAAAATAATCGGGGGCCATGAAGCCAACCCTCATTCTCGTCCCTACATGGCATTTCTCCGGATCTACAAACCAGACAAAACCTGGAAACAGTGCGGGGGTTTCCTTGTACGTGAGGACTTTGTGCTAACAGCAGCTCACTGCTGGGGAAGGTAAGAAGGGACGCCTGGAACCCCGCCCTTCTGTGACACCTCTCAAGTGTTAACTGTGAGGTTAACTCCCGCCCAGCCTGGGCTGCCAAGAAGCAGAGGGCACAGAGATGCTCAGCCCCAGGGCCCCATTGCCTATAATTCCTCTCCAATTCCAGTCCTGCCCTGCCCCGAGCTGTCCTGTTCCCTCCACGGCTTTGAGACTGTACCTCCTGTCACCCCACCCCCCACCCTGCTCTGTGTGCAGCCTCATGACTGTGACGCTGGGGGCCCACAACATCAAGAGGAAGGAGAGGACCCAGCAGATCATCCCCGTGAGAGAAATCATCCGCCCCTCAGGCTACACTTCTGAAACCTTCCTCAATGACATCATGTTACTGCAGGTAGGGCCCTCGCTCCACTGGTTCTTGTGCACTTTATTCCTGGGGGCTTTGCATTCCCTGGGACCTCATTCTTCTCCCTCCTTCCCAGTATGACCTTCCACTTGACCCGGGGCTGTGAAGATGGCAATGCCATGACTGTCCCCGGGCTCTTTGTGACTATCGGTAGATTACAATACCTTTCCTCCGGCACTCAGCTGTCAAGAAAGGCCCGCCTGGATGCCAACGTGAGGCCCATCAGGCTGCCCAAAAGGAATGTGTGGGTGAGGCCAGGGATGGTGTGCAGTGTGGCCGGCTGGGGACAATTCAGAATGGACAGCTCCTCCGGGGCAGAGAAACTGCATGAGGTAGAGCTTGAAATCCAGAAGGATGAGCAATGCATGTCACACTACAATCACCTGTATAACCCTGCCACCCAGATGTGTGTGGGGAACCCAAGAAGGAGGAAGTCTGCCCTTCAGGTGAGATCCCCAGTACTGTCCATGCCCAGCCCTGGGACAGCCACACTTTGAGAAGAGGCAGTGAGAACTAGCCATATCCCTGTCTTCAGCCTTTCCATCCAAACCCATCTCTGGCCCTGTGTCTGTAGCAGGGGTGAGAGACTGTCCCACAGCTCCTTATGGGCAGAGGTTTTCTGAGGGAGAAGAGGGAAGGGAGTGTAAGGACCAGGCTGGAACCCCAGGACCAGGTGAGGCCACAGGCCTACCCTGGCCCTGATCTCACCCACAGCCCCCTAACAGAGACCACCTATCCCCAGGGACAGCAGGGAGGCAGGACCAAAGAAGGGTTGGCTCAGCCTTTCCTCCCTCTGCCCACAGGGAGACTCCGGAGGCCCCCTTGTGTGCAACGACGTGGCCCAGGGCATTGTCTCCTGTGTCAAACACTGTGGGACACCTCCACTTGTCTACACCAGGATTTCAGGCTATATGCACTGGATAGAAAAAATAATGAGACACTTCAGCCCACCAGGACCAGACTCAGACGCCTCCAGGATCAATCCATCCACCTTCTCTGGGGCAGAGGCCAGAACTGCACTGAGCAAAGGGGGTGGAGAGGAGGCCGCCAGGGACCTAATAAACTTCCATCTCTAGTGGAAATTAGATTCCTCCCTTATTCACCAAAACAACATTCATTCGTTACGGCGACCATTGGTTCACATTCTCTAGAATAAAAAGTTTTGCTGCACTGAGACCCAGCTCCTTCCAAATACACCTCCCAGCGTCACAGCCCCCTGCCAGGCTGACTGTTAGCTCCATCGGGAAAAGGGAGACACTGTCCCAGGAAAAATGACCCTCTTCTAGAGCACCCTTCTGTCTCATCCATATTGCCCTCTACCTCCCCCCACACCTACACTCCCACCCCATCCTACCTCAATATGGCAACATAAAGGAATCCATTTGGAAGGAGGACCACCTCAGAAGCTCTGAGATAGGGGGCCACTTCTCCACCCTAAGAGAAATGGGCGAGAAGATTCTGGAGAGCTGTAGCTCTCCCCATGCAGCGCTCCCTCCCCAAATCAGGTGGCAGCTTGGAGTCTGAGAAGTTTCAAGAGGACCCTTCGGTACTCCCAGCCTAGCCCAAGTGCCTGTCACAGCCTTGCCATGGTCGCACCCTCTGGTGTGCTGCAACCTATCTTCCATGGGCTTGAATGACCTTCAGGTGCTCTTCCATCTTGGTCTAATCCAGCCTCTTCCCACCTCACACAGATTCGCGTGTGTGTGTGCATGCGTGCGTGTGTGTGTGTGTGTGTGTGTGTACGTGTGAGTGTGCCTCCAAAGGAAACTTATTATAATAAAAAGTTGTGTTTCAAAGGTATCCTATTATTTCAAAGGTGTCCTATAGCTTACAGCTTATCGAGTAAATTTTTTCTCCCATTTTTCAACCATCACTAAGTCTCTTATATAAGAATGTATTCAGAAAAGTAATCTCATTTTAAAAACACCCACCTTAGGGGCTCCTGGGTGCTCAGTCAGTTAAGTGGGTGACTTGGGCTCAGGTCACGATAACATTGCTCATGAGTTTGAGCCCCACATCAGGCTCTGTGCTGACAGCCTGCTGTGGAGATTGTGTCTCCCTCCCTCTCTATCTGCCCCTTCCTCACTCAGGCTCTGTCTCTCTCCATCAAAAATAAATAAACATAAAAAAAAATTAAAACCACCCACCTCAGGGGCACCTGGGTGGCTCAGGTGGTTAAGCATCTGACCCTTGATTTCGGCTCAGGTCAGGATCTCATAGTCCTGATCCTTGCTGACAGCCCAGAGCCTGCCTGGATCTTTCTCTCTCATTCTCTCTCTCTCTCTCTCTCTCTCTCTCTCCCTCTCTTTCTCTCTCCCCTTTACTCTCTGCCCCTCCTCCACTCATTCTCTCTCCCTCTCAAAAGAAATAAACATTTAAGCAAACAATAACTAAAAAAATAAAAGAAAACCCCCACCTAAGTGAAGGCAGCCTGAAAAGAAGCGGTTTGCTGAATGTCTGCAATTGATGAGTGTGCTTAGACTGAGGGGAAAGGTACACTCAGCACAGATTCTTGGTCTGCCCCTGGTGACCATCAGCATCTCAAGCTCAGGAGCCATGCCTCTCATGTCCCCGCACCCAGCTAGCTCAGTAATTATTCACGGTTTCCTCAGAAAGGAAAAAGAGCCAAGAGCCGAGAAATAAAGACATTCTTGTCTCGATTCAGTCACCGAGTGGCTTCTGAGGTACCAGCCCTTCTGCGGGCTGCAGTCCCAGCCGTCACTTTCTTGTTCTTTCTTCTCACGTTCACCTCGTGACTCAACAGTGGGAGTGCAAGTGTGGAGGCAGTACCGTTGTCACCCAGCCCAAGAAAACCACTTTGTATGACGACGCCCAGCTCTACAGGAACACAAGTGGAGGAGGCCTAGACGGTCAGTGAGCCACCTGTCCTTCATTCCCCTCGGGGCTTCGCCTCTGGAAGGAAGAAAGACAGGCTGCTCTGACCTGGGCAGAACTTCAGGGAAGATGCAACCACTTCTGCTTTTGCTGGCCTTTCTGCTGCCCCTTGAGACCAGGACAGGTGAGTGACCAGCCCCATTCCAGAGGCCTGAGCCCATCCCACAAAGCCCCCTGTAAGTCCTGACCCTTCTGCCCAGTGCGGCCCTGGATTGTCCTCCTTTGAGCCCAGGAATTTTCTGAGCCCCGGCTCCTATCTCAAACCAAGACTGACAGGTCTGATGCTCGACAGACACACTCAACAAGGATGGCCAGCAGGAAGGGTACTCCTTAGAAGGTTTGGTAGGGTTTAGCCTCTCTTTTATGGCTTGGAAAGTGCATTGTTTGTAGAAAGACATTTGGTAGGAGATATGAAACTACAAAAGACAGGCATTGAAATTGCTTGCTCCAACCCAGGAAAGGTAAGCTCAGACCAACCAGCTGCAGTAGAGGGTGTTGTCCCTGGACTCAGCTTTAAAAGCCAATTAAATTTCTCAGTGCTCTCCACCTGCTCCATCCTGCCCACAGAGGGTGATCTCAGCAGCAGCTAGATGACTGTACCCCAACCTCAGTCCCAGGCCCGTGTAACCCATTGTCAGCGCCACCCACCCCTGCCTTCCTAGGCCCTCGGCTGCTCCACTGTCTTTGCCGATGCCCTCCCTGATGCCTGCGGCCTTGAATCCCACCAGCCCTATCTCTCCATCCAACCTCAGCCAACTGCTAATTGAAAGCCGTTCGTTCATGCAACTTAAAAACGTCTACTGACACCTTAGGATGTGCGAGGCCCTGGAACATGAGGATATCAGAGAATCCAACTCCATAAGGCCATAGGTAGCTTATTAGAAAATGGCACCCATCAGGATGTTAGCAGAGGCTCAGACGGGCCCGGGGGGACTCACTGAGAAAGAAGGCATCAGGGGAGTCCTGTCCACGATCCTCTGAGATTCTACCATCTTGAAGGTAGATCTTACCTCCCACACACACTTGTCTGAAATAGGATGTGAAGAACAAGCACTGTCCCTTCTCAGGGGGGTGCTGAGGCATGAGGTTCAGGAAAGGTCCTCCGGCTACAAGGAGAACCTGAGACCATCAGTCACCGCCTTCTTACTCTTTCCCTCCTGACCACAGCTGCCCCCAGTCACCCCATCCACCAGCCTTTTCTTTCAGAGGAGATCATCGGGGGCCATGAGGCCAAGCCCCACTCTCGGCCCTACATGGTATTTGTTCAGTTTCTCGTCGGGAACAGCAAGAAGAGGTGCGGCGGTGCCCTTGTGAACGAGGACTTTGTTCTGACGGCTGCTCACTGCTTGGGAAGGTGAGGGGCAAAGACCCCTAGGGGGACCCCTGCCCTTCCCCCCCAGGGCTGCAGCCCAGGGGGCCATCCGAGGCTCCTGGTCACTCAAGCCTATGAGAGCTCATCAAAGGAGCCAGCTGAGAATGTGGCTGGGGCAGAGAAAGGCTGACACATAGGACAGGTGAGCTTTGGAGTCGGTGGATCAGATGTGAGAGTAAGTGGCACAGTGGAGAAGAGATGGACCACACCAGGCAAATAAAGCAGCAGTGGAGGACAGAAGCATGCCCTAGCACCAAAATGCAAACTCACAGTAATTTCATGATATTGCTTGAGAGCAAAAGAGAGCTCCCAGAGCTCCTACCCTCAGTGTCATTGAAAAAAAGAGAATCCAGGACCCATCTGTCACCTCTATGTGCCCCTCGGCTCCAGTTCTGCCCACCCCGGTTGTCACCTGACCTTCCTGGTTCCTGGGCAGAGCTGTGTCCTGTGACCCCACACTCCCTTGCCCACTCTGCTCTCCGCACAGCTCCATCAACGTCACCCTGGGGGCCCACAACATCAAGAAGCAGGAGAAGACCCAGCAGATCATCCCCGTGAGAAGAGCCATCCCCCACCCAGACTATAATCCAAAGAACTACTCCAACGACATCATGTTACTGCAGGTAAGGAGACCTCCCCACTGCCCTCGCTCTCCTGGGTCCACATTGTCTCCTCTCCCACTGGGACCTGTCCCCTCCTTCATACCTGGCCTGGCCACCTGACCAGTCTCAGTGGCTCAGGGGAGAAGGAAGACAGGGCAGCCGCATAGAGTACCTGGGCCCAGAGACCACTGACTGAGCTGGCCCCTCTTGCTTCTTTCCATCAGCTGGTGAAAAAGGCCAAGCTGACTGCAGCTGTGAGGCCCCTGGGCCTGCCCAAAGGCAAGGACCGGGTGAGGCCGGGACAGGTGTGCAGTGTGGCCGGCTGGGGACGCATGGCCATGGGCACTCTAGCAACCACTCTGCAGGAGGTAGAGCTGATCGTGCAGGAGGATCGGGAGTGCAGATCCCGCTTCCGTGGCTATTACATGGGGGCCACCCAGATCTGTGTAGGAGACCCGAAGAAGATGAAGACCAGCTACAAGGTCAGGCTTCCAGCATCTACCTAGACAGGCCCCAGGGCTGAGGAACCTAGGGAGGTCCGGGGTATGGGAGTGGCTGTGCCTTCATGCCTCAGCCTGAGAGCCTGGGCAGCTGGGTCTACAAATCCAGTCTTCAGTTCCCCACCCCTTCCAGTGGTCCCCTGTTGGGGGAAGAAGGCTTAGTCTCCTCACAGCAGCCTTGTCACCCATGTTTCCCTGAGGTTTGGAGAGAAATGTTTGGCCTGGGTGGTGCTGGAAAGAACAGTCAGTACCTGGATGGAGTGCAGGGACTGAGAGAGGGGACAAGGTCTGCCCAGGGCCCAATCTCCCATGCAGCCCCCTGACACAGACCCCCAGCCTCAGGGCAGTGGGGAGGGCAGGACCACCAGGAGTGCGGTCACCAGCCCAGTCCTTCCTCTCTCTGCCCACAGGGGGACTCTGGGGGACCCCTCGTGTGTAACAACGTGGCCCAAGGGACTTTCTCTTATGGAAACGGGAATGGGACACCTCCAGGGGTCTTCGACAAGGTCTCACACTTCCTGCCCTGGATAAAGAGAATAATGAAGCACTTCTCTCAGCAGGCGTGAGGCTAACTGTCCTCTGTGCTTGGCCACCTTTTCTGGGGCAGAGGCAAGAACCCCTTGGGGCTCGGGGGATGGGAGTGGGCATTGCAGGGTCATAATAAATAGATCTCTAGAGCGAGTATGGCTGTGGTCTTATTTATTCACTGAACCACTTTCAATATGCAGCAACACTGCCCCAGGAAGTTTTCTGCTGTCACTTCCAGGTTTTGCTTTCTCCTTTCTCCCCCAGCCCTCGGTCCTCCCTAAACCCTTTGCTGCATAGTTTCTCATCAGTTTCTCAATAACACCTCTTTGGGGCTTAGCCCTCTGCAAGGGTTCAGCCTAAACTCTGTTATAAAAGGACAATCCTCTCTCCCCAAAAATTATCTTTTCTGGGCCATAAAAATGCCATAACTTCTCTAAGCCAACCACCATCACCAACCCCACAATTTGGTCAGTAGAAAGGGAATAACTCCAGGGGACCATGCCACAAGCATTCCATTTCCTGTTTCCGGGGGGGGGGGGGGGTCTTTCTGGGGCAATGGGGGCAGGTTTCTCCTACAGCCAAGACTTTCTGCAGCTTAGGAGGCTGAGATGCGGCCCCAGCCCCACCCAGGTTTCACTTTTCTTCACTGCTCAGGGCCCAGGACTAAATTCAGTTAACCTTCCTCCCTGGCTGACCATCCCACAACAGCCTCTGTTTTCCATCCTGCCACACCTGGAGCTGCCAACCCACCCAATGCCTGTCAGAGGAGCCAGTACCCACCTCCCAAGGAGTAGGACCTGCTGAGTCCCTCAGTCCAAACCAGCATCCCCCAGGAACTTAGCTACTATAGCCTATGGAGTCACTCACTCAGTAGCTTCAGCCCCTTTAAGCCTGGCCTAGTCTCAGGACCCAGACTCCCCCTGCTGGTACCCTGGGTTATGGCAGCTTTGTGAGGCAGAGGGCTCCAGGCTGCTGGACCGTAAAGTACCACATTGCCATCCATCAGATCAAATTTGATCTCTCTCTTTGTGCCAAGCATATAAGGGGCTCTGTTCCTGCCATTGGGAAACATACAGTGATGAGACATTTCTCCTAAATTCCCCTGGTTTCTCTCCTTCCACCAAGCAGTTCAGTTTGGCATAAATGGATCTGTTTTTAGAATCCACAAGAAAGCTTGTCTCTCTCTCTCTCTTTTTTTTTAATGTTTATTTTACTTTTGAGAGACAGAGATGAGCTGGTGAGGAGCAGAGATAGGGGGACAGAGGATCCATAGCAGGCTCTGTGCCATCAGCCCAGAGCCCGATGTGGGGCTTGAACTCAGGAAACATGAGATCATGACCTGAGCTGAAGCCTGACATTCAACCGACTGAGCCACCTAGGTGCCCCAAGAAAACTTGTCTTGAAAATAATTGAAATCCCTAAACTTTATCTGTATCGCACATCACTGTTGCACAGGCATGACTTTGTTTGGTTCCAGAAGGGCAATGTGAAGTTGGAAGAAAGTGGGAGACTCACAGGTCGTCAGGTTTGTAATCTATGCACGATAGAGGCCATGCCCAGAAGTGAGGGAGGGAGAGAGAGAGAAGAGGCAGGCTTATTTTTATTTCACACGTAGAAGACATGAACTTTAGTCCACAGACCCATGAAATGCCACATTTCAGGTGGAAGATAGTTCATTGTGACCAGATAACCTATTTTAGGGTCCCATATCCTTCAAACACCACAACTAGTGAGTTGAATGTGACAGAACAAATTCACGATAGCTGAACAACTAGACAAACACTGAATCAAGTAGGACCCATATCAAAAGGAGAAAGAACTGGGGCACCTGGGTGGCTCAGTCAGTTAAGTGTCCAACTCTTGATTTGGGCTCAAGTCACGATCTCTCGGTGGTGAGATCAGGCCCTGGGTTGGGTTCAGCACTGGGCATGCAGTCTGCTTAAGATTCTCTCTCTCTCTCTCTCTCTCTCTCTCTCTCCCTCTCTCTCGGGGCACCTGGGTGGCTCAGTCAGTTAAGCGTCCGACTTCAGCTCAGGTCATGATCTCGCACTCCGTGAGTTCAAGCCTCGTGTTGGGCTCTGTGCTGACTGCTCAGAACCTGGAGCCTGTTTCAGATTCTGTGTCTCCCTCTCTCTCTGACCCTCCCCCATTCATGCTCTGTCTCTCTCTGTCTCAAAAATAAATAAACGTTAAAAAAAATTTTTTAATAAAAATAAAGATTCTCTCTCCCTCTCTCTCTCTCTCTCTCATCTGTCCCTCTCCCCCACACATGCACTCTCTCTTTCTCTCAAAAAAAGAGAGAGAGAGAAAGAAAGAACTTCACTAAAAAGGAAACAAACCACATAGATGTGAAAAACAAAATCCAGTACACTGAAAAAAAAGTGAAAAGCAAATAAAAGCCAATATTTCACACAAGACTGTCCCTATGTCCATCTGCCAAGTCTTCCCCGGAGCTCACAGCACAATGCAATAGCACAGGTGAGATTCAAGATGAATGCATGTATGGAGGTAAGCAAGAGAACAGTAGAAGGTGATGACCAGGGGACAGCTCTGGGCACAGCAGTAAAGAACAACACTCTGAGGAGAAGCCATCACACCTAAGAAATGTAGAGTCCTCAGTGGGGCGCCTGGGTGGCGCAGTCGGTTAAGCGTCCGACTTCAGCCAGGTCACGATCTCGCAGTCCGTGAGTTCGAGCCCCGCGTCGGGCTCTGGGCCGATGGCTCGGAGCCTGGAGCCTGTTTCTGATTCTGTGTCTCCCTCTCTCTGTGCCCCTCCCCCGTTCATGCTCTGTCTCTCTCTGTCCCAAAAATAAATAAAAAACGTTGAAAAAAAAAATTTAAAGAAATGTAGAGTCCTCAGAAAGTCAGCCATGAAGAGCTCCATGGAGCCCCAGGATGCAAGGTGGAGCCAAGGGCAGAGTAACCAAGGACATCCACCACCAGGGGCAGAGGTGTGTGACCTTGAAAGACAGAGCCTGATGGGTCAGTTTTTCCCTTACACCTGATAGAAGCACTTGACACAGTATGACATATGTTAGGAAGAAAAACTATTACCTTACAATGATGGTAGCATCATGAAGACTGGGCTGCTGTTGACGTTCCCTTAACATTTTGAAGTCAGTTCACACCTATTTCTCTCTCTTGCTTTTGTGATTTTTATTTCTAGAACTTAATCCTATATAAGGTTTCAAGTGTGTGTGTGTGTGTGTGTGTGTGTGTGTGCGCGCGCGCGCACGCATGTGTGTAGGGAAGTTATTCAAAAGGTGTTCATTAATCACACCATTATTTAATAATGGACCTCAGATTGGAATCAGTATTAATGTCCAAAATGGAGAAATGGTAAAATATGGCACATTTATATTATGTATTATGCAGCCATTGACATCTACATTGTCCACCGCTCTAGAAAACTAGGCTAAGGAAACAAAAGAAAGAAAACTAAGCCAAAAACATTAATAGGCAAGTTATTAAAAAAAAAAAAAGTTGTTACATGTGTTAGTTAAGACAACCCTAACTACTCTACCAGATAAACTTTAGCATTTCAGTGACTCACACAATGGAAACCTGTTTCTCACTCACCCACAGTCCACAATGAATGTTCCTGCTGAGTAATGCCCCTTTTTACTCTCCAGTATCCCAGCTGGGACAAAAGTTACATGTGTGCCCATGATTAAGGAAACCAGGCTCAAGTTCCTAAGGATGTCTTCCAAGTCCCTCTTGTTCATCCAAGTGGAACCCAGGTAGAGGTTCGTTATAGGCCCGTCTGAAAGGTACAACACCATCTCCATTCACACCCCATTTGCTACAGTAATCACACAGTCACACCTCACCTCAAGTGAGGCTGGATGACTGGGTTCACCCAGGTCCTCTGCAAGAAAAGGAAATTGTTTTGCTAAACTGCTAGCTCGCCTCTACCACAATTCGTCATAGTGTTTGCTGTTTATAAGGATCATGGGCCCTAAATTTTGTTCTGCCTATGAAACTAATACACACTGATGACAGAAAAAAATGGATAATATAAAGGTGAAAAAAAAGAGTCATAAAATGATTATTCTGGCTGTTGCTCTTTCTAAACAGAATTAGTATCAAATTGCATACACCACATCATATTCTACTTTTTCCACTTACTATTAGGTGATGCAAAGTGTTCCATGCCACTAAGCAGTCTTCCAAAACATGCTATTTAACGGCCAGATAGTATTTCATTCCATGAATATATCAGAATTAATATTACTGAGCTCCTATTGTTGAATAGTTGGATGGCCTGAGCAATTGGGAAGAGAGTCTCAAGGTATATGTCCACCTCCACCTCTTTCTCACATTTACCCGAGGCCCCAGGGCCAGTCACTCCATCTCAGTAGTGTGCTTTTCTTCCAGGAGACACTGAGGTCCTTGAGCCTCTTTTCAAGTCTTCCTCTGCCACATCCAGGGTTTCTGGGTCCTTCTTTCCCTCAAACTACGCTGATGGGGAGATTGTATGCAGTTCCCATTGACTTTCCTTTGTCACCTGCTCTTTCCTACTAGACCAAAACAAGGGCCAGTTCTTTGCAAGAAAGTGCCTCACTCCCAGCAGACATGTGTGGTGGGAAGACAATAGTGAAGAAACAGACTTCTCCTGGTGCTGGCGCTCCATAAAACAATCACCAGCTCATCAGTAGAAACTTCCCAAGGAGCTTCTAGTCTGTCCTTCTAACTGTGATATTAGGGCAGCCCTAAGAATGTCCAGAACTTCTCAGTAGTACACTGGTCTCCTACAATGCCAAGGGCAACCAGATTGGTTTCTGACCAGAGCAGCATCAAAGGGAGGGAGAGGAAGTGTCCCAGCCTCAGCAGGCAACTGCCTGCCCAGAGCTTTGCATTTTGGCGGTATATGGGGCCCAGGGAGGAGGTGGGAGACATCCTACTTTAATGTCCCAATATCCCAGAGGAGAAAAAAATTGTAACTGACGGAAATGTAATAAAACAGTCAAATGTAGATGTAACCAGCTAGGAATATTGTGAAATGTACCAGAGACATGTTTGTTCAAATATCACAATTTTTATTAAAAGGGAAAATCAAAACATTAAAAAAAATATGTGCCCCCACTTATTCTCTGACATTCCATTCTCTGTCCAAATGGTCTCTCTAATCCCCAACCGCTGGCAAACCAACTTTTAAGAAATTTTTATTGCAGGGGTGCCTGGGTGGCTCAGTGGGTTGAGCATCCGACTTCGGCTCAGGTCATGATCTCACAGCTGGTGAGTTCGAGCCCCGCGTCGGGCTCTGTGCTGACAGCTCAGAGCCTGGAGCCTGCTTCAGATTCTGTGTCTCCCTCTCTCTCTGCCCGTAACCCACTCTCATTCTGTCTCTGTCTCTCTCAAAAATAAATAAACGTTTAAAAAATTTTTTTTAATAAAAAAAGAAATTTTTATTGCAAAATATACACACATGAAATATATATACACTTAAGAATGCTGGCCAAATTTCAGAAAGTCCCCATATGTCTCTTCCTGCTAAAAATGCCCTCTCTGCCCTCCAACCCCAGAATTAACTTACTGTTGTGACTTTTGTGATCACCACTTCCCTGCTTTGCATCATGCCCTTACCCCCTATGGATGCATTTCTATCCAAAATAGTTTCATTTTCACAGTGAATGTAATCCTTCAGGGACTTTTCTCTCAACATTAAGTCTGTAAGATTTATTTGTGGGACTGCATGTGGTTATTAGTTATTTATTTTCATTGATATGCAATATTCCATTATGTAAGTATACCACGATTTGATGTTTGTGCTGCTGTTGATGAGTCTTACTACTGTTTCCAGTCTGGGGCTTTCATGAATAACGCTGCTATGACCTTCTTGGACATGTATCTGGTGGAAATGTTCTCATGCTTCTCTAGAATATATACTTAGGAAAAGAGTCAACCTGATGACTGTAACCGGTATTTCCCTGTGATTTAAACTGGTTGGTTCTCTGGTATCTACTGAGAGTAACATCTTTTCCTATGTGTGTTGGCCACTTGGATGTTTTCTTTTTCGAGATGAAGCTGTTCAAGTCTTTTGCCCATTATTCTATTGAATTGTCTTTTTCTTATTGATTTATAGAAGTTCTTTACATAATTGGAATGTAAGTGCTATGTGTGTTATAAGCATCTTTGACCCCCTCTACCTATTGTCTTTGTTTCATCTTGATTTTAATGTATCAGTTCATCAATCCTTTTCTTTATGATTAGTGTTTTTATGCATATGATTTAAAAATTTTACCTATCGTGAAGACATTGTTACATTATATTTTCAAATCTTTATTTATGCTCGGATCCATAATCCACTGAAAATGGATTTTTGGATATGGTATCTGACAAAGGTCATGTTTTATTTTGGGGGTGTCTATAGGACACCATAAAGAATCTATTGTCCTGCTTGTGTTTATCAGGGAGAAAAAAGAAAATAGTCTTTTCCCCACTCCCATATAACTACCACACCATCTTCCTTACTATGGCTTTATTTGCTAAAAGCATGACCTCCCATCTTATTCTTCAAGAGCGTCTTGGCTATTAGCCATTTGTTTTTCCACACATCTTTAGAACTGATTAAGTTGTATGAAATACTTCTTGAGTACAATGAATCTACAGATCACTTTTAGAGAATTGATATTTTTATAATATTTAGTCTTCCAATCCACAAACATAGAATCTCTCTGTGTTTGGGTTTTGTCAAGTGTCTCTTAATGCAATTTTATAATTTTCACCAAAGACATCTTGCACATCTTGTCTTAGATTTGTGTTTAGTTATTTGATCATTTTCATGCCATTGAAATATTACCTTTTCCAAAATTTCATTTCCTAACAGTATTGCTATCCATATTGAAATGTGATTAATTTTTAATATTTATTTATTTATTTTGAGAGAGAGAGTGAGGGAGAGGCAGAGAGAGGTAGGCAGACAGAGCAAGAGCCAGATGCAGGGCTCGAACTCACAAACCGTGAGACCATGACCTGAATGGAAATCAAGAGTCAGACACTTAACCAACTGAGCCACCCAGGCACCCCAGAAATGTGATTAATTTTTAAATTGATTTTGTGACTAACAAATCTGTTAAACTATCTTATTAATTATGATAATCTATCTGTCCATTCTGTGGCATTCTCTATGCACACTATCATTCTTCAAACAATGACAGTTTTGTTTCCTTCTTTCCTGTTCCCCATAACTTTCACTTCTATTTCCTGCCTAACTGTACTCGCTAAAATCTCCAGTCTGATGTTGAAGAGAAATGATAATTATGGGTACTCACGTGTCCTTATATTGTTTTGCTCTTGAACAAAAATAATTCAACATTTCACCCTTAAGTATAAGGACTGCTGTGAGATTTTTGTGGATAATTTTTACCGGATTAAAGCCATCATTTCTATTCATAGATTACCAAAATTTTTTTTTAGTAATGAGGGTGAATTTTAGCAAATGTTTTCCCTGGTTTGCTTCAAGTGAAGAATCATATGTTTCTTGTTCCATCAATCAATGTGACGTGTTTCAGCAACTGAGTTTTGAATGAAACCCCTCCCCATTCCTAGGAAGGTCATGGTATCTTTTTGCTAATTGATTGATTTGGTTTGCATCAATATTCTGAACTGATACGGCCTGTAATGTTTCTTTCCCATATTGTCTTCATTGGGCTTGGCCTCAACATTTTGCTAGTCTCATAAAGGAGATAGGTACCATCTACTCTCTAGAAGAAATTGTGTAGTATTCTTTGAATATTTTGTAGAGATTTCCAGTGAAGCCATATGAGTCTATAGCTGACCTTAATGGAATATTTTTGATAACTGAATGATTTATTTAGTGTTTATAAGAAAATGCAAATTTCTTGAATATGTTTCATTAAATTTTCTGAGGATTTGTCAATTTCATGTAGATTTTCAAAATTACATAATGGTTTTCCAATGGCTTATATAGAAATATGACTTTTATATACAAATATGCACACATGTATCTCCCAAATACAAACCCTTTCTCAGTTATTGATAATATCTTCTTCCATTCTGTAGCTTTACTTTTCACTATGCTAATAGTGGCTTTAGTGGTCAGAATTTCTGAAATTTTTATATAGATCAATTTATCTATTTTTTTCCTTTGTAATTATGATTTATATTAGGGCTTTTTACGTCCTATTTCAAGATTTTTTTCCCTACCTTAAGTTTGTAAAAAAATTAATTCTTCTATCTTATCTTCTAAAAGTTTTGGTTTTTAGGGGCACCTGGGTAGCTCAGTCAGTTAAGCCTCCGACTTCAGCTCAAGTCATGATCTCATGGTTTGTGAGTTCAAGCCCCACATTGGGCTCTGTGCAGACAGCTCAGAGCCTGGAGACGGCTTTAGATTCTGTCTCCCTCTCTGTCTGCCCCTCCCCTGCTCACACTCTGTCTCTCTCTCTCTCTCTCTCTCAAAAGTAAAATAAAACCTTTAAAAACAATTTTTTTAAAGAAAAGATGTGTTTTTAAAATCTTCCCAAATGACTATGAAGTTGTTTCTTCCTGGAGAGTATTCACTCATTGCTGCTGCTAAGGAGTCAGCCTCAAATCCAGTATTAATTTGAAAGTAATCTTTCTTTCTCCAATTGTTCTTAAGATTTCTGCCATTTCTTGGGGCGCCTGGCTGGCTCAGTCAATGGAGTATGCAACACTTGATCTCAGGGTTGAGAGTTCAAGCCCCACATTGGGCATGGAGCTGACTTAATAAATTAATAAAAAAAATTTTTTAAAGATTTCTGCCATTTCTTTAAGACAATGATTTCTAGGTATGAATTTCTTTGTATTATTCTGCTTGAAGTTTTTTTTTAACCTCTAGTTGGATATTTTTCATCAACTTTTTAAAAATTTCAGCCACTATTCTATTTTATATGACCTCTTGTTTTTTCTTCTTCCTCTAGAATTCCAAGTAAATATATGTCCAACCTTCTAATTCTATTATTTTCTATATTTTTATCTTTAGGTCTGTCTATGTTCCATTCTTAACACTTTTTTCTGAGCCATTTCAGGTTAGTAATTCTCTTTAGCTTTGTCTAATCTGTTATTTTTTCCACTGTGACTTTAATTTTGGTTATTACATTTTTCACTTTTTCAAATGTTATGTCACTTTTTTTAAGGTTCGTGTTCCCCGCAGCTTTTTTAAAGCTTGTTTTTATTTCAGCATAATTGTCTTATTATCTATATTTTATTATTCTAATACACTTATCCCAATAATTAAATTTGTTCTCTGTTCTTATTGTCTATCATTTCCTACTTCTGTTGTCTTATCTCTTTGCTTATCCTCTTGTTTATATTTGACTATATGCTTGTCATTCTACTTGAAAAATAATTTTTAGGTATAAATCAAACCCTGGAATTAAGTGAATTTCCTCTAGATTTGCATTTGATTCCATCAGGCACTTTGGGACACAGTCCATAACCACATCAATGCAAGTTCAAGGTCTGAGATTCCATGAAAGGTCCAAGTAATTCCAATCTTTCATGAAATCACTTGCAAGGATGAGCTCATTATCTCTTCTTTGTTACTTTGAGGGTATAGACTTTTAATGCCCCAGCTCATTGTGAGGAGTGTCTCTGGTTGGACCTGGTTGTGCGGGTTTTGGTCTTTGATTTCTACACCCTTCACCTTATGTGGCCATCAAAGCAGAGCTTTGAATTTTGTAGGTTCAGTAAATTCCCTCAGAACAGTAGTAGCCACCTAACGCCCATTATTCCTTCCTTTTTAGCGTGATAAACACTCCTGCATTGGCAGTTCTTTGAGGTTTGTAAGGTTTGGGATATTTTGAACAGGTTTGCTTGGGATTGTTTCTCGTGGGAAGGTTGGCATGAAATCCTAGGTCGCTGTTCATGAACTCTTCTGTCCACATTTCTATGTAGATCATTGGGAGCATACATTTTACTCCCCTTTTTCCCTCAGGCTGGTCTTTATCCTTTTCCCTTTTTAAAAGAGTTAGACTAATGTTTGTTTGTTTTTAACTTTATTTTTTTATTTTTTAAAATTTACATCCAAATTAGTTAGCATCTAGCGAAGCAATGATTTCAGGAGTAGATTCCTTAATGCCCTTTACCCATTTAGCCCATCCCTCCCTCCCACAAGCCCTCCAGTAACCCTCTGTTTGTTCTCCATATTTAAGAGTCTCTTATGTTTTGTCCCCCTCCCTGTTTTTATATTATTTTTGTTTCCCTTCCCTTATGTCCATCTGTTTTGTCTCTTAAAGTCCTCATATGAGTGAAGTCATATGATTTTTGTCTTTCTCTGACTGATTTCACTTAGCATAATACCCTCCAGTTCCATCCATGTAGTTGCAAATGGCAAGATTTCATTCTTTTTGATTGCTGAGTAATACTCCATTGAATATATATACCACATCTTCTTTATCCATTCATCCATCGGAGGACAGTTGAGCTCTTTCCATACTTTGGCTATTGTTGATAGTGCTGCTTTAAACATGGGGGTGCATGTGTCCCTTCGAAACAGCACACCTCTATCCCCTGGATAAATGCCTAGTAGTGCAATTGCTGGGTCATAAAAAACTGAGTCATAGTCATAAAAAAAAAAAACTATTTGTAGTTTTTTGAGGAACCTCCATACTGTTTTCCAGAGTGGATGCACCAGCTTGCATTCCCATAAACTAATGTTTTTAAAGTGTTGAAAACATTTAAGTAGCAATAAATTAAAATTGTCCCAAATGCTAAGGCACTAATAAAGCCGTTATAATAGTTTCTCTTTTTTCTACACAGTTCTTTCTAGATGCAGAAAGAAATTTCACAAGGTTGCCATCATTAAGCATGTATCAGAGAAGGATGAAGTTCTTTGCAGCTGTGAAAATCATGTATATTTGTATATAAGGAGAGGATTCTTAATTTTCATAAGATATTCAAATGGGGCCATCATATCCATAAAAGTTTGAGAATTGTATTAGTTTTTAATTCTGACATTTTCGCAAAAATTATGCTATATTACAATGTTTTTCTGTGCACCCACAGAATCTTCTAAGTATTTTTAAGTGTGTCTGTGTTACTCTGTACTGCCTTCTTCTCAACGTGGACTGCATGTTCTTTATGTATTGTAGGTGGTGCTTTATGTGTTACAGGGAGCACAGGAAGCATGCGTTCCCTTGTTAGAAGCCCCTGGGGGCAAAGAACGGGGATTAAGTTAATTGGACTCATATCATGGATGAAAAGGATCTTTGCTGTTTTTCAGCCAGGGTCTGACAGCTCTCAACAAAACTAAGCCTCTAGGTCTTTTCTGTGTGCAGGGAGCATTCTGGGATAAAAAGTTCCTCACCTTAAGTAGGAAGCAGGAAAACAGAAATTCTCAACTGTGTGATAATTTTCACAGAGAGTTTGTTGGGGCTCAAGTGCCCTGAGAAAGTAATTATCAGTGGCAGAGCCTTGTTCTGCCCTTTTCCTTCCCTGGCAGTGCACTCTACCCACTCAGGAGAGGGAGCTATTTGATCTGCCTCCACAACCTCTAGAAAGAAGTGGGAGCAGCAAAGGTGCCAGCAGGGGGTCCAGGGACCAAAGGGTAAAGATAGGCAGGCTTCCTCTTCACTCTTTGGC
The DNA here is from genome assembly GCF_028018385.1 of Neofelis nebulosa. Lineage (NCBI taxonomy): Eukaryota > Metazoa > Chordata > Mammalia > Carnivora > Felidae > Neofelis > Neofelis nebulosa. The sequence continues at coordinate 75,614,525 of NC_080788.1, read as the reverse complement.
CTCCTCTTCTGACTTATTCCTAGTGTCCTCACCACATACCACCACCACCCCACACCTGTCTTTCATTCACCCATGGCCCCACCTTACTAAATATGACTTAAAGAAGAAATCTAGAGGGTGCCCTGATGGCTCAGTTGGCTGAGCATCCAACTCTTGATTTTGGCTCAGGTCATGATCCCGGGGTCATGGGATCTAGCCCCACATCAGGCTCCACACACAGCCCCTCTCTCTGCCCCTCTCTCCCACTCTCATGCACTCTCTTTCTCCCTAAAAAAAAGTAAAATAAATAAATAAGCAATCTAGGAAATGTGCATTCATTTAAAGAACTCAAGTGCCAAAGGACTGAGGCTCTCATCCTGGAAAGGCAGGAAACAGAGGAGATAGGCAGCTACCAGTTTTCCTGCCTTGTTGGGATATTACTGAATTTGGTGGGTTTAGGGTTCTGGGACACAGGGCCCCAAGCCCCCTTCCCTGTCACCCCAGGTGCCCATTTCTGCTGCCAGCACTGACTCAGCAGCTGTGCAGGACAGCGTTGGCTTGGACTATTCTCTTCCCCCCACATCACCGGCAGTTGGTGGGCAAGCTTCCTGGGCAGCCACAGGTGACGAAACCTGTCACACCAGCAGGAGTACGGGACTGCTCTTAAGCCCCCACCCCCAGACTTCCTTCCTCTCTTGGGGGGTACAAGTCTGGCAAGTGAGAGAGGCAGCGGCATCTGACTGGGGCAGTCTTCCCAAGAAGATGCAGCTGCTCCTGTTCCTGATGGCCTTTCTCCTACCCCCCGGGGCTGGGGCAGGTAAGTGACCACCCCCAACCTTAGGCCCGACCCCTCTCACAGACCCTGGAGCCAGACTGCCTAGACACTTCCTAACTCTGTACCGTTGGGCAAGTTATTTGAATTCACAGTTCCTCAGATTCCTCATCTATAAACTAGGAAGAATACCAGTGTGTACCTCCTAGAGTTCAATGAGAGTTAAGTTAGTTGGTGTACATGAAACCCTTGGACTTGCTGCCAGCACAAAGGACACGTGATATACATGTGCTCTCTAGATTCATTCTGCAGTCCGTGTGTCCGAGCCTAGGAAATAAGGATGCAGCAATAACAATACCATCAGCTCATGTCTAGAATCTGAAAAACCAGTCCCCTGCTGCTCATGTGCTGACCTTGAGGAGGCCTCAGAGGGACCTGGGAAGCTCCCTGAGGAAGAAAGTACCAGGGAACTTCGGAAGAGGCCACCCCAGAGGGCTCCAGATTTGCCACCCAGCAGCAGACCACCTCTCCTCATGGTGGGAGCCTGAATCTGACCCTGCCTGGAACCAGAGCTATCCTCCGGGGAGCTGGGAGGGAGCTCAGGTCTGGGATGGGGAGCCAGCAGTGGTTCCTGCCAAACCTGGGAGTCCTCCCCCAACGTGTGGTGCCCTGCAAACCCAATTCTCACCCGCAACTCCTCCACTCCCTCATGTCTCCCGCCTCCTCACCTGCCAGGCTTTGTGGAGCAACCACCCTGATGCCCACACCACAGGGTCAGCAAGCACAGAGATAAGTGAGCAATGCTTCCTTCCAGGGGAGATCATCGGAGGCCAAGAGGCCAGGCCTCATTCCCGCCCCTACATGGCTTTTCTTATAATCCAGACTCCAGTGGGGTACAGCACCTGCGGGGGTTTCCTGGTGAGAGAAGACTTTGTGCTGACGGCAGCTCACTGCTGGGGAAGGTGAGCAGCTCGTGTGCCAGTACCGCAGGCCCAGTAGAGCCCCTGACCAGCCATGTGAAAGCAAGCTTCCAGCAATGAAGGGGAAAAAGAGACGAGTGGGATTTGGGGGTGGAGAATGGGCCAGGGTGAATGAAGAGAAAAGGAGGACATGATCAAAAAGAGCAGGAGGAGGAGATGAAAGCACACAGTAGGGCTCAAAATAGGAGTTCAGGCTATTTCTCAACTTATTCCAGGGGAAGCAAGGCTCAGTCACTGCGTCCCCCACCACCCTCAGCTCAGGGCTGAGGAGAAGCACAGAGGACTCGGCCCCTGAAACCCTCTTGTCCCCTCAGTTCCCTCGGCTGCAGTCTTGCCGCCCTGGGCTGTCCACCTGGCCTGCAGAGCCTGCGGGCTGAGCTCCTGAGGCTCACGCCTACCCCTAGGCCACCTCTCCTTTGCAGTCCTATCACCGTCATCCTGGGGGCCCACAACATCAGGAGGGAGGAAAGAACCCAGCAGCGCAGGTCTGTGCTCAGAGCCATCCGCCACCCTGATTACAATCAACAGAGCAACGTGAATGACATCATGTTACTGCAGGTACGGCCCGCCCGACCCTCCAGTTCTCCTGCTGAGCCAGTCCACTCCCAGTGCAGGGGGGCCTGGCCATCCTGGGAGGCCGAGGAGGAGGCAGGGGCAGAGCCGCAGGGCGGGGACGGTGTGCTGCACACACCGCCCCTGAGTGCCCCCTCCCCTTCTCCTGCCAGCTGGAAAACAGAATCCAACAGAGTGAAGCTGTGAGGACAGTGTCTCTGCCTCAGGCACAGGCCAGACTGAGACCTGGGGCCGTGTGCACCGTGGCAGGCTGGGGCCTGGTGAGCCTGAGCAGGAGTACAAACAGACTCCATGAGGTGCAGCTAACCGTGCAGAGGGATAGCAGGTGCCGCGATCGCTTCAGTTTCTACACCGGCCAAACACAAATTTGTGTGGGAAACCCAAGTTTGAGGAAGTCCGCCTTCCTGGTAAGGCCATGGGCATCTGCCAATACTGCCTGACAGGCTGGGCAGTCGAAACAGGCTATTCCCCACGGCGTCAGTCTGGAGGGGTCAGAGCAGAGGGAGGTAGGGTCTTTTCCCATCAATCTGGTCTCTAGGGTAACGGGAGGAGCACTGGGCACACAACATATACGTGTGCAGTGTTTTCCTGGAGAAGGCAAAGGCACCTTGACTTGGGTTGAGCTAGAGACAGTAACTCTAGCCAGGCCTGAAGCCCAACCATGGAAAGACCGGAAGGTTGATTTCCATACTTCCACCGCCCTTCCATCCTCCCCCCACTCGCCCCTGCTTTCTCTGAGAGCCAGGCCTTAGGGCAGCAGGAGCCCAGAGGCCTGGTTTAAGGTCTTTTCCTCTCCTTGTCCACAGGGGGACTCCGGAGGCCCCCTGATATGTAACAATGTGGCCGAGGGGATTGTCTCCTATGGAGACAGGAGGGGGATTCCTCCCGCAGTCTTCACCAGGGTGTCCAGCTTCGTGAACTGGATAAGCAGAACAATGGAACGCTTCAAGCAGCAGAACCAGACCTGGACGCCGCTGTGACCGATTCTGCTCTGGGGCGGCTCCAGAGGGGGTGGCCAGAGCCTTAATAAATGTCCATGTCTAGGGGCGCCTGGGTGGCTCAGTCGGTTAAGCGTACGACTTCGGCTCAGGTCACGATCTCGCGGTCCGTGAGTTCAAGCCCCGCGTCGGGCTCTGTGCTGACAGCTCAGAGCCTGGAGCCTGTTTCGGATTCTGTGTCTCCCTCTCTCTCTGACCCTCCCCCGTTCATGCTCTGTCTCTCTCTGTCTCAAAAATAAATAAACGTTAAAAAAAAAATTTTTTTTTTTTAAAAAAAGATGGTTAAATGAATGTCCATGTCTAGAGTGGAATTAACTAACTTTTCATGGGTTCATTAAACATCATTCGGTACACAACAAGCACATGCCAGGACAGAGTCTGGGCTCCTCCAGGAAAATGGGGTTCTTCCCCAGGACAAATTAACCCCTCCCACACCACTCTGGAGATCAGGATGAGCTACTTCCTTCCTCCCGGCCATCCATTCCCTCATTTCTCCTCCCCCCACCACCTGGGAGAAGGGTGGAAAGACATATCTCTTCTCAGGACAAAGCTCTCTACTCTTCACCCTACCAGAGATTCCCCTACTAGGTATTAAAGTAGACTCTAAAACTGTATGCCAGTGCTATGTGTAGGGCAGGGAGACCAAAGGGACAGAATTGAAATTCAGTACAAAGCTCGATTTAATATATGATAAAGGTGGCATCTCAAATCACTGAGAAACAATGAATTTTCAATAGATGGTATTGGAACAACGAGATAGTCATTTGGGGGGAAAAAGATAAAATTGGACCTACTCCTTGCACTGTAAGCCACAATAAACCTCAAATGAATCAGATATCTAAAAGCAAAAAAATGAAACCATACAAGTACTTGAAGGAAGAAAAAAATAAAGATTTGCTTGCTTAAAAATAGCGACCAAACACTCACGTTCACAGCACCATTATTCAGGATGGCCAAGAAATGGAAGCAATCCAAGGGCCTATGGACAGCCAACATTCTTCTCTTAAACCCTTAGGCTACAACCAAACCCCACTGAATTACAGACCACTGTTCTCATCTTTTTTTTTTTTTTTTTTTAAATATCCTTCTTTTCTTGGGGCGCCTGGGTGGCTCAGTCGGTTGAGCATCCGACTTCAGCTCAGGACAGGATCTCACGGACCGTGAGTTCGAGCCCTGCATCGGGCTCTGGGCTGATGGCTCAGAGCCTGGAGCCTGCTTCCAGTTCTGTGTCTCCCTCTCTCTCTGCCCCTCCCCCGTTCATGCTCTGTCTCTCTCTGTCTCAAAAATAAATAAATGTTAAAAAAAAAAATTTTTTTTTAAATATCTTTCTTTTCTTAATGTTTATTTCGAGAGAGAGAGAGAGTGCGCTCATGCATGCATGCAAGTTGGGGAGGCCCAGAGAGAGAGGGAGAAAGAGAATCCTAAGCAAACTATGCGCTGTCAGCACAGAGCCCCACTCAGGGCTCCATCCCATGAACCAAATCATGAGATCATGACCTGAGCCAAAATCAAGAGTCACTTAAGTGACTGAGCCACCTAGGCACTCTCATTTTCTTATGTTGATACTCCAACATTACACAAAACTCCACACAAAATGTTGACCTAAAATAAGGACGTGTACCCTAAAAATTAGCCCATAGCTGTGTATACCAATATTATATTCAAATAAAAGATTACTAAAAATTGCATAATTTAAACCATACTTTAAACACCTTCTTAAGATAACTGTACAGAATCAGCTGGAAGGTGTTTTTTTTTTTTTTACATCCATCAAAATGCTAATTACTCCTTGCAGTGTGACATTTACCATCTGACTTTTTGCAGTTTCCATCATCTTAAATGGAATAGTCACTGAACTCATATTTTATCAAGTCTAACTGGCTATATACAAAAATACTTTGAAGTAAATTTAATCATTATCATACGACTATTTTTTATCAGAAAGTCATTTGCCTATAATATTCAGTGTAAGCCATTCATCAACCAAATTGTAATCAACATCACATCTTTGACAATACACAGGCACTCTCTATATTTGTTATCATCTATCCATAGGAATTATCTATTATTTGCATGTTCTCGGGGATAACAGTCTCATTATTAAGTGTTTGCATTGGCAAACAGAAAGAGTACTTGCTGGTGGGGAAAAGGGAAGGGAGAGCAATGAATGAGTCCATTTAGCCCTGCCTCTCTGTGACATTTACTCAGAGCCCAAGAGCACCACTCTGGACTCAGTGCCCAGGAAACACCAGGGCCGACCCATCTCACCTCCATGTCTTTCTCTGCCAGTCAGCACTTCCAAGGCATCTCTCTCCCTCCCGCTGCCCTGCTGGGAAGATTGCCACAGACCTCACAGTGTTCACCTCCAGAGGACAATTCTGATCATGAGCATCTCAGAAGCCAAGCCTATCCCCACCCCTCCATAGGTCTGCACTCTTCCCTATTAAGTAAACCGCAGCAGCAAAACTTTGGGAAGAAAGTCTTTTGCACACTGAAAACTAGTGCAAAAGGACTCGGTTTCTCCCACTTTCTTTCTCCAGGTGCAAACTGTATTACATGCCCTCCTGACTTGACTGAAAAGCCATAAAACAACCATGACAAGCTCGTACGCGGAAACCCAACTGGGAACTTCTCCCAAACCAATAGCTATAGCAGACTTCCTATCTACAGAGACTTGGTGCCTCCACTCACCCCCCCACCTTCCCCCCCACCCCCAAGGCAGAACATCAGAGTCAGGAGAAACTAGACACTGGCAGTTCATCATAGCTATAGCAGAGCTACAGAGGTGAGGGGTGGTGACCTTGATAATGGTGTCTGAGGAAAAGCGGGGAAAGGTGGGTGCTCCAAGAGCAAGTTGGACAGGTACGGAAAGTTAGACATTGGATAGGGATATTGAGGACTGGGGTTCTTCAAGGAGCGTGGCGTCTGTCACCTCCACAGGAGACTACAGGACAGCCCTGACCTTGAGTCAACAGCGACAGAAGAAATGGGACCGGAATGCAAAGGACCTGGGAACCCAGCCTTGACAGAAAGTGAAGTTTGCCTCCAGACTGTTGCTCCAAAAAAACAGGTGTGCTGAGAGGTAGGGGACACTGAAGACATGGGTACTAGGGTCACCCCATCTCTGCCAACCCAAACCACGCCATTTGCACTTGCACTTCTGCCATCCCAGGACGATGTGTTCTGCACCCTTCACTGTCAACATGGTCTTAGGAGAAACATGTTGCCCCCTGCAAAAAGGCACAGAAAGTCAAAATTCACCCCAGTATATTTCTCCCAGTACTAGGGAGACTAATTTTTAGAGTGCTAACTGGGGAGTTAGCCAAAATAGACAACAAAAAGTAAAACATAATAATATAATATGTAATAAATAATTATACACATCTAAGTTATTTAAGATTGAGTGTTTCCATAGGTGTTTCAAAAATTTATTTCATTCTTATTTAATTATCTCTTATGTGATATTTTTAAACTAATCAACAATAGATTATTGACTATGGCCACTAGTAACTAACTGTAAGACTAATGAAACATTAATATGTATGGTAAAGTATGCTATTTTGTGTTTCTGTCACTTGAACAGCATTTTTTTTTCATCTTTTCTTAGAGTTACACTTTGTTGTATCTTATTGTGTTGTTTTAATATACAAAAAAAAGCATATCATTATGTATATCAATATTCTAAAGGAAAAAATAAATACATGAGGACTGGGTAGACAATGCCTACATATGATTAAAATAGCAGCGCTGTGTTATCTCTCTCTTATGATAGAGTAGAATCTCACCATTTTTCTTGTTTCCTTTTACAATGATACTAGATGATCTAACTGCCTGCCTCTTGAGAACATCCTTCCTTCTTTTGGTAAAAACAGAGTGAATTATATTCAAACATCATATACTTTGACCTGCAGTTCTGGCTGGTTCCTGGTCTCCTCAAGCTAAACAGCCTCTCAGCAGAAACTCTTGAGTGTGCAATACTGAGGATTTTACTTCTCACCAGCAACAGGAATTTGATTTGCAGGAGTTAGTTCCCAGCTCTCCAAAACTGTGTCTCCACTGGGCCTGCAGGACTGTTCTGGTGGACAAGCCATTAGTCAGAATCCATCCTGTCACATGGTTTTCAAATTGGGGCACCACCTGAAAGGGGAGGAGAACGAAGGGACCAGCCCTCACCCCACACCACCCCATCAGAACAGCTCATCAATTTTAAATACTTAGCACAGGTCCAAATTTTACTTAAGGAAAATATTCATGGCTTAAGAAAGTCACAATTCTGAAGGACACTGATAGACACTAACCAGCTCCATTAAAAGAGAAGGCCCGGAAAGGAAAGTGACCAGCACGGCCCTGGGGTGAGTTCTTCTCAGGCACAACATTGGACCCTGGTCTCCCAACTCCCAGCCAGTTCTGCCAATGAAAAGATGTTGTTCCTCACACTTTCTCCTCTCCCAGGCCCTTGGCCACATGGCTGTGGGCCTGCCACTCTCATGTCTGTATTTTGAGGCCAAGTGGACCCATCCTGTCTCTCCCTTCTTCGAAATGAAACCTGCCTCCCTGTGGCTTCCCACAATCCATACAGCTCTGTCAAGTGACAGTGTTTGACTAACCTGAGTATCTTCTGGAATCCCTGTATTAGTGTGACTTATCAAGCTACTTAACCCTCTGTGAGAGTTAGGGGCCAAGAATGAAAACAAGAAGTTACTTTATATGTTCCACCTTCCAAGTGATGACCTATCGAACAGATACAAAAGCAGCATCAACATTATGTCCAATCTGAGATAAGATTTCAGAGGTCTTCTCTTATCTGTATGAAGTTATAAATGAACAAAGAAGTCATTGGAAGTATCAGGTTGATTGTATTCTATCCAAAAGCTGACAGCCCTCTGGGAATGCAAGCTGGTGCAACCACTCTGGAAAACAGTATGGAGGTTCCTCAAAAAACTAAAAATAGAACTACCCTATGACCCAGCAATTACACTACTAAGTATTTATCCAAGGAACAGGTGTGCTGTTTCAAAGGGACACATGCACCCCAATGTTTATTGCAGCACTATCAACAATAGCCAAAGTATAGAAACAGCCCAAATGGCCATCGATGGAGGAATGACTAGAGAAGATGCGGTATATATATACAATGGAGTATTACTTGGCAATCAAAAAGAATGAAATCTTGCCATTTACAACTACGTGGATGGAACTGGAGGGTATTATGCTAAGTGAAATTAGTCAGGGAAAGACAAATATCATATGACTTCACTCATATGAGGACTTTAAGAGACAAAGTAGATGAACATAAGGGAAGGGAAACAAAAGTAATACAAAAACAGGGAGGGGGACAAAGCATAAGAGACTCATAAATATGGAGAACAAACAGAGGGTTACTGGAGGGGTTGTGGGAGGGGGGATGGGCTAAATGGGTAAGGGGCATTAAGGAATCTACTCCCGAAATCATTGTTGCACTATATGCTAACTAACTTGGATGTAAATTTAAAAAAATAAAATTAAAAAAAAAAAAAGCTGATAGCTCTCAAGCCCCTGTGTACAGAGAACTGCAGAGCAATGATACTATCATTGTTGATAACACTACCAACAGCCTAGAAATGTGGTTCCTGCAACAACCTCACCACAGAAAAGATCTTTCTGTGTGAGGGGAAGGGCGGTATGGTAAAAGCTCATAGCCTGAGAATCAGAACCAGGAGAAAATTGGTGGTCACTGAGCCAGCCCCTTTTTCTACTTCACCACAAGGACTGAAAAGCCTGGAAAAAGAAAACCTCTTAACAGACCCATTCAGCCTTTCAAGAAGTTACTGCTACCCCTGTTTTTCTTGGCTGATCTCCTACCCTCCAGGAGGTAAGGGACCATTCTGTTAAAAAGAAAACCACAGGCCCCAAATGGCTTCACTTAGATCCAGTCCCCAAACCAGGGCTTGATACCTAATCTAATTGCAGTTTCAACCTCCCTCAGAAATGTTGTCTAAACCTGTCAGTCAGGAATTTTTCCATTGAGTCTGCCTCGTGGGCCCTCTCCAGGCCCCTAAGGAAGATGAGGTAATCTGTTTTTTCCCCAAGGAAAAGCCACCTTGCCTGAAACAAATCATTTCCTTCTGCTTTCTTGCCCCATCCTCCTTCTATAAAAACCCTCCATTTTGTGCATCTCTTCGGAGCGACCCTCTGTTTTCTAGATGCGATGCTGCCTGACTCATAAATCATTTAATAAAGCCAATTAGATCCTTAAAATTTCCTCAGCTGAATGTTTGTTATGTAACAATCCCTAGACTCAGAGGCCTGGCTTATGCCAGCAGTGACACTTCCCCAGCATCCCAGTGAGGTTATTACTATGATTCTTTCTTGCCTCACTCCCATAAATTTTCTGAGCCCCAGGTCTGTCATTGGATATACAACATACAGAAATTACAGAACAGAAAACTGCTTCCAAAGAGACATAATGGGTCCTCCCCCCTAGATGGGTCATACCCTGTCACACAAAAAGTGACATTATTAGGATGCCACAGGATCCTGGCAGCAGAGGAAAGCTGAAAATGAGGGCTGGAACTTCTTTCTCATTCTCCAAAGCTGAAAGTGGTTATCTATCCCAGGAGCTATTGTCAGAAAGTCCCCAAATTACACACACACCCCAATGTTTATAGCAGTACTATTGACAATAGTCAAAGTATGGAAATAACCCAAATGTCCATCAACTGATGAATAGATAAAGAAGATGTGGTATATATATACAATGGAATATTGGTGATCAAAAAGAATGGAATCTTGCCATTTGCCACTACATGGATGGAATTAGAGAGTATTATGCTAAGCAAAATAAGTCAGTTGGAGAAAGACAAATATCATATGATTTCAGTCCTTTGTGGAATTTAAGAATAAAATAGATGAACATAGGGGAAGGGAAAGAAAAATAAGATAAAAACAGAGAGGGAGACAAATCATAAGAGACTCTTAAATACAGAGAGCAAACTGAGAGTTGCTGGGGGGGTGTTGGGTACGGGGATGGCTAAAATGGGCAATGGGCATGAAGGAGGGCACTTATTGGGATGAGCGCTAGGTGTTATATGTAAGTGATGAATCACTAAATTCGATTCCTGAAATCATTATTACACTCTATGTTAACTAATTTGGATTTAAATTTTATAAATAAATAAATAAATAAATAAATAAATAAATAGCAACACAAAAAGAAAAAGAAAAGTCCCCAAATTAAAAACAAGTAACCTGAAAAAGCATCATAAAATCTTAGAAAATACAAAACTGTTTTTGATAATATGAAAGTGATCAAATTAGACATGATTTTAATATGAGGCCACAAAACCCCAGGTCTAAAGGCACTTATCTGGCAACATCCAATCCAACTTGACACAATCAGCTAGCGCCTAAAGTTAAGAATGTAAGGAGCTTGGAAGTTGACAGACCATCCAAACAACAAGTAAAAAGCTGACAGACTAAACAATCAGCAAACCCTTCTTGGGGTCATAAGAGGTGGGGGGGAGAGGGCAAACCACTACCCCTATGATTTGGAAAAACTGACAGGCAAATACAGGGAGCCACAGCTCAATGCAGTCGAGATTCCCGGAGCAAGAACCACTGTGGGAACCAGTGCTGGTGCAGAAAAACCTGAGCTGTAATTGACAGACTGCTGGAGGCTCAGTGTGGACAAGCCTGAGAGTTAAAAAACTGCAGGACGACCTGGCCACAGAGGGACCCCACACTTTGGTGAGATTTACCTCCTAGTGCTCAATCAGATTTTCACAGTAAATACTGGAGGAAAATCCCCTCGTGCTCCTGGCAGGGAAAGAAGGAAAATGAGCCATTCTGAAAGAAAACAGAAGACTCTGTTCTTCTTAAAAAGCCTTGCCCTCAGGAGAAACCAGTTTCTCCTAAGCCTAACCTGCTGGGGTACTGTCAGACCTAACTGACCCAGGAGAAAGGAAATACCCAACTCCAGCCCCCCTAGCTATCCTGTCTCCCCCAGGGAGACATTTGAAATTCACAGTCCAGAGGCACAGTCTCACTAAAAGACTGAGATGGAATCACAGGACTACAGAATGCTTCCCCTCTCCCCACATCTTACTGCCACATAATTAAAGGCCTATTTATAGCAGTTCCTTTTACCATCATGTCTAGTTATCAAGAGAAAAATGACAAGGCATACCAAAAAGCAAAAAATAAAATTTTAAGAGAGAGAGCAAGCATCAAAGCCATATATGGCAGGGATATTGGAATTATCAGAGCAAGAATTTAAACAACTATGGTTAATATGCCAAGAGCTCTATGGAGAAGAAGGCAGGGCACAAGAACAGATGGGCAATGTAAGCAGAGAGGTGAAAATGCCAAGAAAGAACCAAAAAGAAAGGCTAGAGATCAAAAACGCTTTTCAGAAATGAAGAATGTCTTTGATGAGCTTATTTGTAAATTGAATGAGTTTTATTCGTAGATTGAAACTGGGGAAAGAATCTCAGTGCTTAAGCGTATCTCAACAGAAACATCCAGAACTGAAAAACAAAGAGAACAAAGACTGAAAAAAAAAACAAACAAACAGAACATCCAAGGACTGTGAGACAACTACAAAATATGTAACATGCATAATGAGAATGCCAGAAAAAGAAAAAAGAGAAAGGAATAGAAGACATATTTGAAATAATAATGACTGAGAATTTCCCACAAATTTCATGTCACCAAACCAAAGGTCCAGGAAGCTCAGAGAACACGGAGCAGGATAAGTGCCCCAAAAAACTACACCAAAGCATCTCATCTTCAAACTACAGAAAATCAAAGATAAAGGGGAAAAATCCCTAAAAAATCCAGAGGAAAGAAACACCTAACCTATAGAGGAACAAAGATGAGAACTACATCCAACTTCTCCTCAGAAACCATGCAGGCTGGCAAGTGGTATCTTTCAAATAGGCCCATTTCATCTAGATTATCAAGTTTGTGGGCAAAGAACTGTTTATAGTATTCCTTGATTATCCTTGCAATGTCCATGGTGTCTGTAGTGAGATCCTATATATATATACTTAATACATAAATGTTATATATGTATGTGATATATATATATGACATGTGTAAGTGGACATAATAGAATATTATATATATATTATGGAATGTAAGTTTATACATAAGCGAAATGAATGACAGTAATGATACAGGGATGGGAGGGAGGAATTAGGATTATTTTGTTATTATAAGGGAGGCACACTACCTGTGAAATGGTACGGTATTATTTGCAAGAGGACTTGGGATTGGTTGTAAATATATTGCAAACTGTAGGTCAACCACTACAAAAAGCAAAGAAGAAAGAAAGAAAACAGTAACAAATATGGTAGATCAATAATCATTTTGAATGTCAGTGGTCAAAATGCACCAATTAAAATACAGAAATTGGGGCGCCTGGGTGGCTCAGTCGGTTAGACATCTGACTTCAGCTCAGGTCATGATCTCGCAGTCTGTGAGTTCAAGCCCCGCGTCAGGCTCTGTGCTGACTGCTCAGAGCCTGGAGCCTGTTTCAGATTCTGTGTCTCCCTCTCTCTCTGACCCTCCCCCATTCATGCTCTGTCTCTCTCTCTCTCAAAAATAAATAAACGTTAAAAAAAAAATTAAAATACAGAAATTGTCAGAGTCTATCAAAAAAGAAGACTCAACTACATGTTGTTTACAAACCCATTTTACACTTAAAACACATATAGATTAAAAGTAAATGGATAGAGAAAAATAATATACTATGGTAACACTAACCAAAAGAAAGCAGGGAAATGTGCCTGGGTGGCTCAGTTGGTAGATCAGCTCAGGTCATGATCTCACAGCTCATGGGTTTGAGCCCCACGTTGGGCTCTGTGCTGACAGCTCGGAGCCTGGAGTCTATTTTGGATTCTGTGTCTCCCTCTCTTTCTCTGCCTCTCCATGGCTCTCACCGTCTCTCAAAAGTAAATAAGCATTAAAAAAAAATTTTTTAAGAAAGCAGGGATAGCTATATTTCACCAGACCAGACTTCAAAGCATGGAAAGTTATCAGGGATAAAGAAGGGCACTACATAATGATAAAGGGGCTAATTCTCCATGAAGATATAACAATTCTAAAGATGCATTTGCTCAACCACAGGAGCAGCACACTATTTGAAGCAAAAACTATAGAACTGAAAAAAGAAACAGATGAATCCACTATCATAACTGGAGACTTCCAACACCTCTGTCTCAGAGGTGGACAGATCCAGGGGTAGAAAATCAGTAAGGACATAGTTGAACTCAACAATACCATCAATCAACTTGATACAAGGGACATCTCTAGACTCTTTCATCCAACAGCAGCAGAATATGTATTCTTCTCATGATCACATGGAACATTCACCAAGATAAACCACATTCTGGGCCATAAAACACACCTTAACAAATTTAAAAGAATGGAAATCAGGGTGCCTGGGTGGCTCAGTCAGTAAAGTGTCTGACTCTTAATTTCAGCTCTGGTCATGATCTCACACATTGGGCTCTTCGCTGACATTGCAGATCCTGCTTGGGATTCTCTCTCTCACTCTCTCTCTGCCCCTCTCCTCCACATGCATGCTCACTCTCTCTCTCTCAAAATAAACAAACTTTTAAAATATACATATCCTGGGGCACTTGGGTGACTCAGTCGTTTGGGCATCTGACCTCAGCTCAGGTCATGATCTCATGGCTTGCGAGTTTGAGCTCTGAGTCAGGCTCTGTGCTGACAGCTTGGAGCCTGGACCCTGCTTTGGATTGTATCTCCCTCTCTCTCTCTGCCCCTCCCCCACTCACACTGTGTCTTTCTCTCCTTTAAAAATAAATAAACATAAAAAATTTTTTTAATATACATACCCTTTTAAAAAAAAATAAAATCATGGGAATCATACAATGTTTGCTCTTGCACCACAATGGAATTTAACTAAAAATCAATAACACAAAGATAACTAGAAAATCATAAAGTACATGGAGATTAAACTTCTGGGGCACCTGGGTGGCTCTGTCAGTTAAGCAGCCAACTTCAGCCCAGGTCATAATCTCACAGTTCAGGGATTCGAGTCCCACATCGGTTCTGTGCTGACAGCTCAGAACCTTGAGCCTGCTTCCGATTTTGTGTCTCCTTCTCTCTCTGCCCCTCTTCCACTCACTCTGTCTCTCTCAAAAATAAACATTAAAAAAAAAAAACTTCTAAAGAGCATATAGTCAAAAAAGAAATCTCAAAAAAAATTTTTAAATATTTTGAACTAAATGAAAACATGACTTATCTAAAATTAGTGAGATGTTGGGGTGTCTGGGTGGCTCAGTCAGTTAGGTGTCCGACTTCGGCTCAGGTTATGATCTCACAGTTTGTGAGTTCGAGCCCTATGTCAGGCTCTGTGCTGACAGCTCAGAGCCTGGGCCTGCTTTGGATTCTGTGTCTCCCTCTCTCTCTGCCCTCCCCACTCACACTCTGTCTCTCTTTCTTCAAAAATAAATAAACATTAAAAAAATTTTTTTAATTAGTGAGATGTAGCAAAAGCAATGCTTACAGGAAATTTATAGCAGTCAATGCCTATATTATTAGAAAAGAAGAAATCTCTAAAATCAACCAAATTAATGCAAAGTAAACAGAAGAAAAGAAATAATAAGAATTAGAGCAAAAATCAATGAAATTGAAAACAGGAAATCAATACAGAAAATCAATTAAACCAAAGTCTGACTCTTTGAAAAGATTAATAAAATCGATTAGCCTCTAGCTAAGAAAAAAAGAGAGAGGGGACATAGGTCATGAAAACCAGAAATAAAAGAGGGACATCACTACAAATCGCATGGACATTAAAAGAATAATCAAGGAATTCTTTGAATAACGCTGTGCCCACAAATTTGACAACCTAGATGAAATAGAACAATTTTTGAAAGACATAATATGCCAAACCCCACCCAAGAAGAAATAGACAATCTGAATGGGTCTATATCTAGTAAAGAGATTACCAATAAATTAATAGCCTTCTGACACAGAAAGCACCAGGCCCAGATGGATTCACTAGTAAATTCTACCAAGCACTTAAGGAAGAAATTATGCCAATTCTCTGTAATCTCTTTCAGAAGATAGAAGTACAGGGATTACTTCCTAACTCATTCTTTGGAGCCAGCTATACCTAAATACTAAAACCAGACAAAGACATTACAAGAAAAGAAACTACAGACCAATTAACTCTCATGAACATAGATCCAAAAATCCTCAATAAAACATGATCAGATCAGATCCAATAATGTTTTTTAAAGAATTATACACCCCAAATGAGTGGGGTTCACCTCAGGTGTTTAAGGCTGGTTCAACATTTCAAAGTCGATTAATGTAATCCATCACATCAACAAGCTGAAAAATAAAACTCACGTGACCATATCAATAGATATAGAAAAACATTTGACAAAATCTAACACCAATTTATGATAAAAACTTACCATAAACTAGATATACAGGGGAACTTCTTCAACTTGATAAAGAATATCTACAAAAAACCTGCAGCTATTATCATACTTAGTGGTGAAAAACGAGAAAGTTTCCAATTAAGATCAGCTACAAGGCAAGGATGTCCCCTCTCACCACTTCTTTTCAACATCATACTGGAAGTTCTAGCTAATGAAATAAGAAAGGGTGGGAAGGAGGTAAATGGATTGGGAAGAAAGAATAAAGTCTATATTTACAGAGGAGATAATTATCTATGTAGAAAATCTAAAGGAATTGACAAAAACACAGCCGGAACTAATAAGCCATTATAACAAGGTTGCAGGGTACAAGATTAATAAACACAAATCAATCACTTTTCTATATACTAGCAATGAACAAGTGGAATTCAAAATTAAAAACACAATATTATTTACATTATTGGCACCAAAAAAATGGAATACTTAAGTATAAACTTAACAAAATGTGTGCAAGATCTATATAAGGAAAACAACAAAACTCTGATGAGTGATGCCACAGAAAAACTAAATAAATGAAGAGGTATTCCATGATCATGGATAGAAAGACTCAAAATTGTCAAGGTTTCAGTTCCTTCGCTCATTAGTCCTAAACATACATTCTATTGGCACTAGAACAGAAGGTTGTTTGTGTAATTTATCATCTTGTTCCATGGCTTTTAAACAGGAAGAGAATGGTAATGAATGAAATAATCTCAGGTCCTAGTCCCTCACTTCTGATTCAATCAGAAGAGCCTATCTCTAGCTCTTTCAGGTACAGGCATAGGTATAAAATTTTCTTTGATAAAAGATATACCTGGCATTATAAAATTAATAATTTTGAAACCCATTGATGTATAACAACTTCCTCCTTTGAAATATGAAGAAGCTGAGGCACAGAAAGGGAAGTAACCACTTGGGGCCATTCAGAGAGCTGTCTCCAGATGGGAACCTTGGTGTCCCAACTGCCAGGCCAGTACTCTCCAAGACGCAACCATTTCAGCAGCAAGAGAGCTTCAGTTCGCGTAGTCACCTCCTTCCTCACCTCTCCCATCTGGATACTCAGATGGGTTGCATCCCAACCTCCCCCATCTGGCTACTCAGACAACAACCTGGACAGAAAGTACATGGAATTCAACCTCTTCCCTTTTCCACCAAAATTATGAAAGCTTAGGTCCAAACAAAACACAAACCATATGACAGTCCATATAATGCTTCCAGTCAGCTGCCACACACACCTGCCCCATCCCAACCCAGGCAATTCCACTGTGTTCTGAGTTAAACACCCTCACTCTCAGTTCTTCATTTGCTCTGTGAGATAGCAGGGAGCCCATTCACCACACAAGACCTTCCCTGAAAACTCTCTCAGAGCCCAGGGCTGGGATGTTCCTAGGACCAAGTTCTCCTGAATTGTGTCTAGCTAATACTGAGACAATCTGACAGGCAAAGCAAAGAAATTCAATGGGAGAAGAAGCCCAGAGGGAAGCTTCCGTAAGGCTCAGGTCCAAGAGTGAGCCAAGGGACCCATCTTCGTAAAGCTCCTTAGGCAGTGACCTTTGAAGAAAGAGTACATGAGGAGCACAGGCTTAGGGTTACACCCTTAAGACTTTTTTATGTTTCCTTTGGGGAAAAAAAATGTGACTTCATTTATCAGCTTTCTGAAAAGTGATGGACAGGATAGAGAAAAGAATGCCTCCATGCAAGTGAGCACTTGCCATGATCTTGATGAGACTCGTGATGAGAAAGTGATGAACTCAAGAAAACCAACATCCTTATCTGGTTTTCATTTCATTTTGTTACTCCCAGGATATCCCCCAATTCAAGAAGCAGTCTGGAGAAAGATGGTCACTCCTACCCTGCAATTTGTTAAATGCACATCATTACATATTTAGGACTTCCCCAGTCCCCACCAGGACTAGCACTAAAACTTCACACTAAAAAATGTCCAGACCTCACATACCCACCCCCACCCCACCCCCAGCTACTCTGCCCAGGAGAAAATGCTTAAGGGGCATTTCATTTTCCTGCTGGGGGCTCAAAAGAAAAAGAGAGAGAGAGAGAGAGAGAGAGAAGGAAGAAAGAAGTTACTCCCCATCCCAACTCAACTTGGGCTGAGCAGACCTTTTTCCTGAGCCTATGCTCAGAGTAAGACCTCTGCCTATTTCTTACGTGTGTCGTTATCTGTCCACCTTCCCTAGCAGATTCTGGGCACTCTTTTGGAATACCGTGGCCTGGTTTCTGAATCCTTGCTATGCCCCTACTGCCTTACCCTGACTTTCCCACCCTAATGCTGTTTCAGTTTCTTCCTATCTCCTAAGTTTGGCATCACTCCACATTTTGCAGACAATAAACATATTTTTAAATGATATTATAATTGTACATAATAACACTTGATAACTAATTTGAAATTCTAGATTAGAAAATTCATGGATTCTTAGAAAAACATAACTCATTGAAACTGACACAAGAAACTTTGAAAATATGACTAGCCCAATGTCTGTTGAAGAGACAGAATCTGATTTTAAATCTTCCCCCAGAGGGGGTGCCTGGCTGGCTCAGTCCATAGAGCACACAACTCTTGATCTTTGGGTTGTGAGTCTGAGCCCCAGGCTGGGTGTGGAGACTTCTTAAAATAAATAAATGAATAAAATCTCTTTTAAAAATAAAAACTAAAAAAAAATAAAAATAAAAATAAAATATCCTCCCAAAGAAAACTTTAGAAGTTAATATAGAAGACTATCTTCATGACCTCCAGGTGGGTAAGAATTTTCTTAAATAAGGCACGAAAAAACACTAATCATAAGGGAAAATATCTTTAAAAAGCATTTTTGTTTTTGAAAAGATGAGAGAGTGAAAAGGCAAACCGTAAAGTGGGAGAAAACCTTTGCAAGGCATATATTTGACAAAGGACTTACATCCAGGATATATAAAGCCACATAACTTCCACAAATCACTGAGATAAATACAGGCAATGTAATTTTTTTAAGATTTTATTTTTAAGTAATGTCTACACCCAACATAGGGCTCAAAATTCACAACGCCGAGATCGAGAGTCACACACCCCACTGACTGAGCCACCCTGGCACTCCTCAGCAACGTAATGTTTTAAATGAGCAAAATCTCACACATTTTGCAAAATAATACCAAAATGGCCCATAAGTATGTAAAAAATTTTGCAACAGTATTAGTCTTCAGAGAAGGCTAAAGACAAAAAAGATAAAAACTGCAATAAGATACTGATACATGGTGTTCACAGCAGCTGTGTTGCCTTTAGCAAAAACTCTGGAAATTCCAATATCCAGTAAAATGGGCATATAAATTGTAGAATAATCATAATAGAACATGAATCATCAATGAGAATGAAAGAAAAACCATTCCAAACAACCCACAAAGATGAGTCTTCAAAAACATGATGTTGAAAAAGTAATAAAAAATAAAAACAATGTTGAATAAAAAAAGCCACACACAAAAGAATACATACTGATTGATTCTAAATGTATAAAGTTTAAAAATAAATAGGCAAAATTAATCTACAGTGATGAAAGTCAGGACAGAGGTTACATTTAGGGAAAAGAAAGGGATTGACTGGCAAGGGCAGAGAGCTTCTGGGGTGCTGGCAATAGTCTATTTTCTGATCTAGGCTATAGTTTCATGAGTGTGCCACTTTATGATAGTTTATTGGGAGTATATATGTATGTATATATATATATTTTTTTTTTAAGTTTATTGATTTATTTTGGGGGCAGGGAGCAGAGAGAGAGAGAGAGAGAGAGAGAATCCCAAACAGGCTCCACACTGTCAGCCCAGAGCCCTACGCGGGGCTCAGTCCCATGAACTGCATGAGATCATGACCTGAGCTGAAATCAAGAGTAGGACACTTAACCAACTGAGTCACTCAGGTGCCCCAGGAGTATGTTGTTGTTGTTGTAGTTGTTGTTGTTTTTAACTAAAACAGTTGACAATTTTATTTTCACATTTCACAATACAAATGAAAAATGCAAATTGCTTTTTTTTCCCCCACTTCTCCCCAGCCAAAACTATTCTTTCTTTGACAGGAGGGGCGAGCAAGTCTTCCTTGTCATGCTGTTAGAAAACACCCAGATTTGGGGCGCCTGGGTGGCGCAGTCGGTTAAGCGTCCGACTTCAGCCAGGTCACGATCTCGCGGTCCGTGAGTTCGAGCCCCGCGTCAGGCTCTGGGCTGATGGCTTGGAGCCCGTTTCCGATTCTGTGTCTCCCTCTCTCTCTGCCCCTCCCCCGTTCATGCTCTGTCTCTCTCTGTCCCAAAAATAAATAAAAAACGTTGAAAAAAAAATTTTTTAAAAAAAAGAAAACACCCAGATTCACAGCACCATGATCTCCTGGTGAATAGAATAGCTCTCCTCATTTCTTTTTCAGGTATGTTATTGTTAGTATTTAGAAATGTAACTGATTTATGTATGTTGATTTTATATCCTACAAATTTACTGAATTCCTTGATTAGTTCCAATAGAGTTTTGGTTGAGACTTTAGGGTTTTCTACATATAAGATCATATCACCTGCAAATATCAATTCTGCTTCTTCCTTTCTAATTTGGATGCCTTTTGTGTCTTTCTCTTGCCAAATTAATCTAGCAAGGACTTCCAGCACAAGATTTGTATACTTCGATATGTGTAATTCTTCAAAAAAAATTTTTCTTAAAAAATATCTGAAGGAGTGGGGCGCCTGGGTGGCGCAGTCGGTTAAGCGTCCGACTTCAGCCAGGTCACGATCTCACGGTCCGTGAGTTCGAGCCCCGCGTCAGGCTCTGGGCTGATGGCTCGGAGCCTGGAGCCTGTTTCCGATTCTGTGTCTCCCTCTCTCTCTGCCCCTCCCCCGTTCATGCTCTGTCTCTCTCTGTCCCAAAAATAAATAAAAAAAAAACGTTGAAAAAAAAAAAATATCTGAAGGAGTGCCTGGATGGTTCAGTTAGTTGATTTTGGTTGATTTTTCCTACTCCTGATTTTGGCTCAGATGATGATTCCAGGGTCATGGGATGGACCCCAAGTCAGGCTCTACATTGAGCATGAAGCCTGCTTACAATTCTCTCTATCCCCACCTCCTTCTGCCCCTCCCCCGCTGGCCCACGTGCTCTCTCTCTCTCTCTCTCTCTCTCTCTCTCTCTCTAAAATAAAAATAACTGAGGGGTGCCTAGGTGGCTGATTCTTGACTTCGGTTCAGGTCATGATCTCACTGTTCACGAGTTCAAGCCCTGCATCAGGGTCTGTGCTAACAGTGCGGAACCTGCTCGGGATTCTGTCTCCCTCTCTGTCTGCCCCTTTCCCCACTTGCTCTTTACCACTCCCTCAAAATAAATAAAAATAAACTTTAAAAAAAATCTGAAAATACTATATGCTAGTGCAAATATGGAGCAAAAAGAAGTCTTGTAAGCTGCTGATGAGAGCACAAATTCGCAAAATGATTCTGGAAACAGTTTGGCATTTCCTATCAGAGTTAAAGGAATGTATATGCTTTGACCCAATGATTACATTCTTAGTTACAGCCATAGAGAAATTCATGCAAATGTGCACTGGATATGTGTTTAAGAATGCTTTCACTGGCATTATCCCTAATAATCAAAAACTAGAAAAAAAAGGTGTCCATCACCTGTAAAATGGATATATAAATTATGATGTATTCATACAACAGAAACAATGACCCAGAGCTACACACAACAACATGAACAAATCCCACAAACATAATTTTAAATGAAAGATACAAGTTATGGGGCACCTGGGTGGCTCAGTAGGTTAAGCGTCAGACTTCGGATCAGGTCATGATCTCACGGTTCATGAATTCAAGTTCCACATAGGGCTCTCTGCTGTCAGCCTAGAGCCTGCTTCAGATCCTCTGTCTCCCTCTCTCTCTACCTCTCCCCCGCTCATATTCTCTCTGTCTCTCTCAAAATAAACAAACAAAGGGGCGCCTGGGTGGCGCAGTCGGTTAAGCGTCCGACTTCAGCCAGGTCATGATCTCGCGGTCCGTGAGTTCGAGCCCCGCGTCAGGCTCTGGGCTGATGGCTCGGAGCCTGGAGCCTGTTTCCGATTCTGTGTCTCCCTCTCTCTCTGCCCCTCCCCTGTTCATGCTCTGTCTCTCTCTGTCCCAAAAATAAATAAAAAACGTTGAAAAAAAAAAAATTAAAAAAAAAAAAATAAACAAACAAAACTTAAAAAAATTAAAAACAGGAAGGAGTGCCTGGGTGGTTCAGTCAGTTGAGCACCAACTTCGGCTCGAGTCATGATCTCACAGTCTGTGAGTTTGAGGCCCACGTGGGGCTCCGTGCTGAAAGGTCAGAGTGTGGAGCCTGCTTCAGATCCTGTGTCTCCCTCCCTCTCTGCACCTCCCCCACTCGCACTCTCTCTCTCTCAAAAATGAAATAAATATAAAAAAAATTTTTAAGTTAAAAAAATGTGATAGATACATACAATGGATTATCATTTAACCCTAAAAAGGAAGGAAATCCTGTCATATGTTACAACGTGGATGAAACTTGAGGACACTATACTAAGTAACCGGTCTTTTTTTTTTTTTTTTTTTTTTTTCAACATTTTTTATTTATTTTTGGGACAGAGAGAGACAGAGCATGACGGGGGAGGGGCAGAGAGAGAGGGAGACACAGAATCGGAAACAGGCTCCAGGCTCTGAGCCATCAGCCCAGAGCCTGACGCGGGGCTCGAACTCACGGATCGCGAGATCGTGACCTGGCTGAAGTCGGACGCTCAACCGACTGCGCCACCCAGGCGCCCCAAGTAACCGGTCTTAAAAAGACAAATACTCCACTAATATGAAGTATCTAAAGTAGTCAAACTCTTAGAAACAAATAGAACATAGGGCACCTGAATGGTTCAGTCTGTTGAGTATCCAACTCTTGATTTTGGCTCAGGTCATGATCCTAGGATCATGGGACCAAGCCCCGCTCAGCATGGAGCCTTATTTTT
This sequence comes from Neofelis nebulosa, assembly GCF_028018385.1. Lineage (NCBI taxonomy): Eukaryota > Metazoa > Chordata > Mammalia > Carnivora > Felidae > Neofelis > Neofelis nebulosa. Next base: position 75,591,837 of record NC_080788.1, on the reverse strand, counting down.
TTTTTTAAGGTTTATTTATTTTCGAGAGACACAGAGCAAGCAGGGGAGGAGCAGAGAGAGGGAGACACAGAAACTGAAGCAGGCTCCAAACTCTGAGCAGTCAGCACAGAGCCCAATGTGGGGCTCGAACTCACAAACTGTGAGATCATAACCTGAGCTGAAGTTGGATGCTCAACCAACTGTGCCACGCAAGCGCCCCAGCATGCAGCCTTCTTAAGATTCTTTCTGTCTCTCTCCCTCTGTCCCTCTCCTTCACTTGTGTGCACTCTCTCAATAAATAAACAAATAAATAATAAAAAAGAAACAACTAGAACGGTGATTTCCCAAAAATTGTGGGAAGGAGAAAAGGGCAGCTGTTGTCCAATGGGTACAGAGTTTCTGTTTTACAAGATGAAAAAATCCTAGTGGGGCGCCTGGGTGGCTCAGTCAGTTAAGTGTCAGACTCTTCATTTCAGCTCAGGTCATGATCTGACGGTTTGTGAGTTCGAGCCCTGCATCGGGTCTTTGCGCTGACAATGCAGATCCTGCTTGGGATTCTCTCTGCCCCTCCCCCCTCCACTTGTTCTCTCTCTCTCTCTCTCTCTCTCTCTCAAAATAAATAAACACTTTTATTGCACAATAATGTGCATAAGGTTAACACCAGTGTTCTGCATACTCAGAAATAGTGGAGATGGTAAGTTTTATGTTAATGTGTTTTTTACCACCATATTGTAACCACTGACCTATAGGACAAACTCCACACTTCTACAGCAGACAAGCCATCCCTAAACTGGCTCCTATCTAGCTGGCCTCATCTTCCACCATTCCTGCCCTTGTTTCATTAACATTATGCCTCAGTAATACTGAGGGACTTGTAGTTTCCCCAATCACGCAGTCTTTCTCTTGCCCTTTTTAGATATGTTGCTACTTCTGCTGAGAAGGACCTGTCTCAATTTGTCCAGTGACAAAATATAACGTATCCTTCCGATCTCAGACAGAATGAAGCTGTTGCTGCCTTCCCAGGATGGCCTGGACAGCTTCTCTTACCACCCACAGTGTCTCTGCATCTGTCCATTGCAGCACTGTGCTATTTGCACTGTGCTGTTTGCACTGCAATGATGAGATGGCACACTCATCAGGGTCTGGCACCTGGTAAGTGCCCATCAAACATTTTTGAACGATAAAGTGAGTGAGTGAGTGGCATTTTATCAGAAACCCAGAGCCTGAGAGGAATGGAGAATTGTGATATCCAGGCTGATGCTAACATTGTCACTGAAAGAACTCATATGTTAGTAAGAGAAAATAAATGGAAGGTCAGGATAAGGGAGATAGTGCCAATTATGTGTCATGTGATCATCAAGGGATTAAGACTGGGTGGAAGTGGGAGGAACCAAGATGGCGGAACAGCATGGAAGTTTTTTGTGTGTCTCACATCCAAGAAATACAGCCAGACCAACACTAAACCATCCTGCACACCTAGAAAACTGATCTGATTAACAAAACAATCTGCACAACCTGAACGATAGAATTCAGCAGGTACACTGCCTAGAGAGGTGAACTTGGGGAGAGAGGAGCCACGGAGGGCAGGGAAGTGTTTTTGCGTGCAGAGAGAGGACGGCATCAGGGGGGAGAATACAGAAAAGCACCTCTCTCGAAAAGCAGCTAGACAGAAAGTGGAAAATTAGAAACAGCCACAGGAGATGAACTAAAAAGGGAGAAAGGAGAAAGGAGAGGGTTTAAATTCCATTAAGACTGTAAACAAGGGGAGCACAGAGTCTGAAATTCCTCAGTACAATACCTGGCAGTGCTCTGGTGGGAAGGGCGAATCCTCAGGAGCAGACTGGGGCCCGGGAGGTTCTCAAGCCACATGGGGAGAAGAAGTTCCACTGCTGAAAGGACGTTTGGTAGAGACTGTTGAAGCCACCTGGTCCCAGCAGACCCCAGAAAAAGGCCACATTCACTGGTGCTGGAACAAGGTCGTTAAGTGTGAAGCCTGGTGCCAGATGTGTGTTGTGATTTTCCATAATCCCTGACACTGCTGCTACACTATCCCATGAACTTTCCTGGGTGCAGCTGGCACCCAGCCATTGCTCGGTGAGACCCTCCACAGAGAGGCAGAACAGGTCAAAGCCGCGGTCCTTCAGAAATAAGGGGTCAGGAAAAACAACCACATCTGAGACGAAACTCTGGAGAGAGATACTACCTGGGGTTTGGTCATGGACAGTGTAAAAGCGGGGAGTGGATGAAAGCTGAAGACAAAGGACGGGTGCACGGTTGCTGATCGGGGAGAACAGAGTTCTGATACTAGAGACCGGGTACCTGGGTGACGCCATTTTCACCGCTCCCCCACATGTGCATACACACCTATGAGCACCACAATAATCTACCCCAGGAGGTCAGCAGCACCATCTAGTGGAGAACTGAGCCGTTACACTAAACCCCGCCCAACTGGGCCAACCTCGCTCTTCAAGAACAAAAGTCTCACTGCCTGCTTAGTTTATGGACTATAAACCGCTTCATAGTCTGACTTCTAGGGGGAAACGAAGTAACTTCAGCCGTATTTAGTCTGTCAGTAGGTCCATCTATTCAATTTTCTTTCCCTCTTTTTATCTCTTTTTCATTTCTTTTCTTTTTCTTGAATACAGAAAAGAAAAAATTCATTTTTATTTTCAATTTTTATTAAAAATATTCCTTTAGACCTGAATGTGAGACAGGAAACCATCAAAACCCTAGAGGAGAAAGCAGGAAAACACCTCTCTGACCTCAGCCGTAGCAATCTCTTACTCAACACATCCCTAAAGGCAAGGGAATTAAAAGCAAAAATGAATTACTGGGACCTTATGAAGATAAAAAGCTTCTGCACAGCAAAGGAAACAACCAACAAAACTAAAAGGCAACCAACGGAATGGGAAAAGATATTTGCAAATGACATATCGGACAAAGGGCTAGTATCCAAAATCTATAAAGAACTCACCAAACTCCACACCCGAAAAACAAATAACCCAGTGAAGAAATGGGCAGAAAACATGAATAGACACTTCTCTAAAGAAGACATCTGGATGGCCAACAGGCACATGAAAAGATGCTCAACGTCGCTCCTCATCAGGGAAATATAAATCAAAACCACACTCAGATATCACCTCACGCCAGTCAGAGTGGCTAAAATGAACAAATCAAGAGACTATAGATGCTGGAGAGGATGTGGAGAAACGGGAACCCTCTTGCACTGTTGGTGGGAATGCAAATTGGTGCAGCCACTCTGGAAAGCAGTGTGGAGGTTCCTCAGAAAATTAAAAATAGACCTACCCTATGACCCAGCAATAGCACTGCTAGGAATTTATCCAAGGGATACAGGAGTACTGATGCATAGGGGCACTTCTACCCCAATGTTTATAGCAGCACTCTCAACAATAGCCAAATTACGGAAAGAGCCTAAATGTCCATCAACTGATGAATGGATAAAGAAATTGTGGTTTATATACACAATGGAGTACTACATGGCAATGAGAAAGAACGAATATGGCCCTTTGTAGCAACGTGGGTGGAACTGGAGAGTGTGATGCTAAGTGAAATAAGCCATACAGAGAAAAACAGATACCATATGTTTTCACTCTTATGTGGATCCTGAGAAACTTAACAGAAACCCATGGAGGAGGAGAAGAAAAAAAAAAAAAAAAAGAGGTTAGAGTGGGAGAGAGCCAAAGCATAAGAGACTCTTAAAAACTAAGAACAAACTGAGGGTTGATGGGGGGTGGGAGGGAGGGGAGGGTGGGTGATGGGTATTGAGGAGGGCACCTTTTGGGATGAGCACTGGGTGTTGTATGGAAACCAATTTGACAATAAATTTCATATATTGAAAAAAATAATAATAAATAAATAAATAAATACTAATCTCCTAAAGAGAAAAAAAAATATTTCTTTAATTTTTTTACCATATTTTTTACTTTTGTGTAAATTTTTTTGAAATTCTATTTTACTTCCATCATTTTATTTTCGTCTACTTGAGTGTATTCATTTTTTCAAATTTTCAAACGATTTCCTTTTTTTTACTTTCATTTTTCTCTTTTTCATTTCTTTTTCTTGAATACAGAAAGAGAAAAGATTCATCTTTATTTTTAATTTTTATTAAAAATATTTTTCTTTTATTTTTTTCTACTATATTTTTTACCTTTGCGTAAGTTTTTTCAAATTCTAGTTTACTTCCATCATTTCATTTTAGTCTACTTCAGTGTATTCATTTTTTCAAATTTTCAAACGATTTCCTCTTTTTTTTCTTCTTTCCCCTTTTTTCTCTAATCTATCAAGCCACTTTTTTTTTAATTTTTTTTAACGTTTATTCATTTTTGAGACAGAGAGAGACAGAGCATGAATGGGGGACGGTCAGAGAGAGAGGGAGACACAGAATCTGAAACAGGACCCAGGCTCTGAGCTGTCAGCACAGAACCCGACGAGGGGCTTGAACTCACGGACCGCGAGATCATGACCTGAGCCAAAGTCGGACGCCCAACTAACCGAGCCACCCAGGTGCCCCAATCAAGCCACTTTCAACACTCAGACCAAAACACACCTAGGATATAGCATCATTTATTCGATTTTGTGTGGGGGGGTATTTTTAATTTTTTAATTTTAATATTTTTTTAATTTTAATTTTTTCTGCCTCATTATTTCCTTTTCTCCCTTCAAAATGATGAAACAAAGGAACTCACCCCAAAAGAAAGAGCAGGAAGAAACGACAGCCAGGGACTTGACCAACACAGATACAAGCAAGATGTCTGAACCAGAATTTAGAATCACAATAATAATACTACCTGGGGTCAAAAAAGGTTAGAATCCCTTTCTGCAGAGATAAAAGAAGTAAAAACTAGTCAGGATAAAATAAAAAATGCTATAACTGAGCTGCGATCACGAATGGATGCCACCCACAGTGGCAAGGATGGATGAGGTAGAACAGAGAATCAGCAATATAGCGGACAAACTTATGGGGAATAACAAAGCAGAAAAAAAGAGGGAGATTAAGGCAAAAGAGCACAATTTAAGAATTAGAGAAATCAGGGGCACCTGGGTGGCTCAGTCGGTTAAGTGTCCGACTTCGGCTCAAGTCATGATCTCACGCTCCGTGAATTCGAGCCCCGCATCAGGCTCTGTGCTGACAGCTCAGAGCCTGGAGCCTGTTTCAGATTCTGTGTCTCCCTCTCTCTCTGCCCCTCGCTGTTCATGCTCTGTCTCTCTGTCTCAAAAATAAATAAACGTTAAAAAAAATAAAAAAAAAATAAAAAAAAGAATTAGAGAAATCAGGGGCACCTGGGTGCCTCAGTCGGTTAAGTGTCCAACTTCAGCTCAGGTCATGATCTCGCAGTTGGTGAGCTGGAGCCCTGCATCAGGCTCTGTGCTGACAGCTCAGAACCTGGAGCCTGCTTCGAATTCTGTGTCTCCCTCTCTCTCTCTTTCTGTCCCTCCCCTGCTCGCACTCCATGTCTCTTTCTCAAAAACAAACAAAAAAAAAAATTAGAGAAATCAGTAACTCATTAAAAAGGAGCAACATGAGAATCATAAGGGTCCCAGAAGAGGAAGAGAGAGAAATAGGCTTAAAAGGGTTATGGGAGCAAATCATAGTGGAAAACTTTCCTAACCTGGGGGAAGACACAGACATCAAAATCCAGGAAGCACAGAGGACTCCCATTAGATTCAACATAAACCGACCATCAACAAGGCATATCATAGTTAAATTCACAAAATACTCAGGCAGGAGAGAATCATGAAGGCAGCAAAGGAAAATATAAAAGTCCTTAACCTAAAAGGGAAGACATATCAGGTTCACAAGAGACCTATCCACAGAAATTTGGCAGGCCAGAAAGGAGTGGCAGGATATATTCAATGTGCTGAATCAGAAAAATATGCAGCCAAGAATTCTTTATCCAGGAAGACTGTCATTCAAAATAGAAGGAGAGATAAAAAGTTTCCCAGACAAACAAAAATTAAAGGAGTTTGTGACCACTGAATCAGCCCTACAAGAAATTTTAAGGGGGACTCTGAGGGGAGAATAGATGAAAATAGAAAGAGAAAAAGAAAGAAAGAAAGAAAGAAAGAAAGAAAGAAAGAAAGAAAGAAAGAAAGAAAGAAAGAAAGAAAGACCAAAAGCAACAAAGATTAGAAAGGACCAGAGAACACCACCAGAAACTCCAACTCTACAAGCATCATAATGGCAATAAATTCATATCTTTCAGTACTCACTCTAAACACCAATGGACTCAATGCCCCAATCAAAAGACATAGGGTAACAGAATGAATAAGAAAACAAGATCCATCTATATGCTGTTTACAAGAGACCCACTTTAGACCTAAAGACACCTTCAGATTGAAAGTAAGGGGATGGAGAACCATCTATCATGCTAATGGTCATCAAAAAAAAGCTGGAGTAGCCATACTTATATCAGACCATCTAGACTTTAAAATAAAGACTGTATCAAGAGATGCAGAAGGGCATTATATCATAATCAAGGGGTCTATCCACAAAGAAGACCTAACAATTTTAAACATTTATGCGCCAAATGTGGCAGCACCCAAATATATTAATCACAAACATAAAGAAACTCATTGATCGTAATACCATAATAGTAGGAGACTTCAACACCCCACTCACAGCAATGGACAAATCATCTAATCATAAAATCAACAAGGGGGGCACCTGACTGGCTCAGTCGGTTAAGTGTCCGACTTCGGCTCAGGTCATGATCTCACGGTCTGTGAGTTTGAGCCCCACGTCGGGCTCTGTGCTGACAGCTCAGAGCCTGGATCCTGTTTCAGATTCTGTGTCTCCCTCTCTCTCTGACCCTCCCCCATTCATGTTCCGTCTCTCTCTGTCTCAAAAATAAATAAACATTAAAAAAAAATCAACAAGGAAACAGTGGCTTTGAAGGACACACTGGACCAGATGGACTTAACAGATATATTCAGAACATTTCATCCTAAAGCAGCAGAATATACATTCTTCTCCAGTGCACATGGAACATTCTCCAGAATAGACCACATACTGGGACAAAGATCATCCCTCAGCAAGTACAAAAAGATCAAGATCATACCATGCATATTTTCAGACCACAACGCTATGAAACTCAAAATAAACCATAAGAAAAAGGTTGGAAAGGTAACAAACACTTGGGAGACCGAAGAACATCCTACTAAAGAATGAATGGGCTAACCAAGAAGTTAAAGAGGAAATTTAAAATTATATGGAAGCCAATGAAAATGAACACCACAACCCAAAACCTCTGGGACACAGCAAAGGTGGTTATAAGAGGAAAGTATACAGCAATTCAAGCCTTCCTAAAGAAGAAAGAAAGATCTCAGATACACAACCTAAACTTACTCCTTTAGGAGCTGGAAAAAGAACAGCAAATAAAACCCAAAACCAGTAGAAGACAGGAAATAATAAAGATTAGAGCAGAAATTAATGCTATTGAAACCAAAACACAGTAGAACAGATCAATGAAACCAGAAGCTGGTTCTTTGAAAGAATTTACAAAATTGATAAACCACTAGCCAGTCTGAACAAAAAGTAAAGGAAGAGACCCAAATAAAATCAAGAATGAAAGAGGAGAGATCACAACCAACACAGCAGAAATAAAAACAATAATAAGAGACTAAATATTATGAGCAATTATATGCCAATAAAATGGGCAATCTGGAAGAAATGGACAAATTCCTAGAAACATACACACTACCAAAACTGAAACAGGAAGAAATAGAAAATTTGAACAGACCCATAGCCAGTAAGGAAATCAAATTAGTAATCAAAAATCTCCCAAAAACACGAGTTCAGGGCCAGATGGCTTTCCAGGGGAATTCTACCAAACACTTAAGGAAGAGTTAACACCTATTCTCTTGAAACTGTTCCAAAAAATAGAAATGAAAGGAAAACTTCCAAACTCATTCTATGAAGCCAGCATTACCTTGATTCCAAAACCAGACAGAGACCTCACTAAAAAGGAGAACTAAAGACCAATTTCCCTGAAGAACATGGATGCAAAAATCCTCAACAAAATATTAGCCAACCGGATCCAACAATACATTAAAAAAATTATTCACCACGACCAAGTGGGATTTATACCTGGGATACAGGGCTGGTTCAATATCCACAAAACAATTAACGTGATTCATCACATCAATAAAAGAAAGGACAAGAACCATATGATCCTCTCAATAGATGCAGAGAAAGCATTTGACAAAATACAGCATCCTCTCTTGATAAAAACCCTCAAGAAAGTAGGGATAGAAGGAGCATACCTCGAAATGATAAAAGCCATATATGAGCGACCCAACGCTAATATCATCCTCAATGGGGAAAAACTGAGAGCTTTCCCCCTAAGGTCAGGAACAAGACAGGGATGTCCTCTGTAGCCACTGTTTTTCAACATAGTATTGGAAGTCTTAGCCTCTGCAATCAGACAACACAAAGAAATAAAAGGTATCCAAATCGGCCAGGAGGAGGCCAAACTTTCACTCTTCGCAGATGACATAATACTCTATATAGAAAACCCTAAAGATTCCGCCAAAAAACTGCTAGAACTGATCCATGAATTCAGCAAAGTCACAGGAAGTAAAACCAATGCACAGAAATCGGTTGCATTCCTATACACCAACAATGAAGCAACAGAAAAAGAAATCAAGGAATCCATCCCATTTACAGTTGCACAAAAAAAACATAAAATACCTAGGAATAAATCTAACCAATGAGGTGAAAAATCTATACACTGAAAACTATAGAAAGCTGATGAAAGAAATTGAAGACGACACCAATAAATGGAAAAAGATTCCATGCTCCTGGATAGGAAGAACAACTTTGTTAAAATGTCGATACTACCCAAAGCAATCTACATATTCAGTGCAATCCCTATCAAAATAACACCAGCATTCTTCTCAGAGCTAGAACAAACAATCCTAAAATTTGTATGGAACCAGAAAAGACCCCGAATAGCCAAAGCAATCCTGAAAAAGAAAACCAAAGCAGGAGGCATCACAATCCCAGACATCAACTTATACTACAAAGCTGTAATCATCAAGACAGTATGGCACTGGCACAAGAACACTCAGATCAGTGGAACAGAATAGAGAACCCAGAAATGGACCCACAAATGTATGGCCGGCTAATCTTTGACAAAGCAGGAAAGAATATCCAATGGAATAAAGACAGTCTCTTCAGCAAATGGTGCTGGGAAAACAGGACAGCGACATGCAGAAGAATAAACATGGACCACTTTCTTACACCAGACACAAAAATAAGCTCAAAATGGATGAAAGACCTCAATGTAAGACAGGAAGCCATCAAAATCCTCGAGGAGAAAGCAGGCAAAAACCTCTCTGACCTTGGCCACAGCAACTTCTTACTCAACACTTCTCCAGAGGCAAGGGAAACAAAAGCAAAAATGAACTACTGGGACCTCATCAAAATAAAAAGCTTCTGCACAGCAAAGGAAACAATCAGCAAAACTAAAAGGCAACTGACAGAATGGGAGAAGATATTTGCAAATGACATATCAGATAAAGGGTTAGTATCCAAAATCTATAAAGAACTGATCAAACTCAACACCCAAAAAACAAATAATCCAGTGAAGAAATGGGCAAAAGACATGAATAGGCACTTCTCCAAAGAAGACATCCAGATGGCCAACCGACACATGAAGAAATGCTCAACACCACTTATCATCAGGGAAATACAAATCAAAACCACCGTGAGATACCACCTTACACCTGTCAGAATGGCTAACATTAACAACTCAGGCAACAACAGGTGGCGAGGATGCAGAGAAAGAGGATCTCTTTTGCATTGTTGGTGGGAATGCAAGCTGGTGCAGCCACTCTGGAAAACAGTATGGAGGTTCCTCAAAAAATTAAAAATAGAACTACCCGGGTGCCTGTGCGGCTCAGTCAGTTGAGCATCCCACTTCAACTCAGGTCATGATCTCACAGTTCATGAGCTCGAGCCCCGCATTGGGCTCTGTGCTGACAACATAGAGCCTGGAGCCTGCTTCGAATTCTGTGTCTCCCTCTCTCTCTGCTCCTCCCCTGCTCATGCTCTCTCTCTCTCTCCTTCAAAAATAAATTTTAAAACATTGTAAAAAAATTTTTAAATAGAACTACCCTATGACCCAGCAATTGCACTACTCGGTATTTATCCAAGGGATACAGGTGTGCTGTTTCAAAGGGACACATGCACCCCAATGTATTGCAGCACTATCAACAATAGCCAAAGTATGGAAAGAGCCCAATGTCCATCGATGGATGAATGGATAAAGAAGATGTGATGTATATATATACAATGGAGTATTACTCGGCAATCAAAAAGAATGAAATCTTGCCATTTGCAACTACATGGATGGAACTGGACCATTTTATGCTAAGTGAAATTAGTCAGAGAAAGACAAATATCATATGACTTCACTCATATGAGGACTTTAAGAGACAAAACAGATGAACATGAGGGAAGGGAAACAAAATTAATATAAAAACAGGGATGGGACAAAGCATAAGAGACTCATAAATATGGAGAATAAACAGAGGGTTACTGGAGGGGGTGGGGGGAATGGGCTAAATGGGTAAGGCATTAAGGAATCTACTCCTGAAATCATTGTTGCACTGTATGCTAATTAATTTGGATGTAAATTTTAAAATTAAATTAAAAAAAAAAAAAAAAAAAAAAAGACTGGGTGGAAAAGGCCATGAAATTAGGAAGGAAATGAGCAGCTTAAAGAATCCACAGAAATATGGTCTAGGAGGTCCCAGAACACAAAACAGAGATGGAACCAGCTGCTCCAGCACTCAGCTCCCACAGTTTAACATGGAAAGCAGGATAGCATTCCCACGGGGCTGGGAAACCCCAGGGCACAGAGCCACCACTCCCCTGAGAACAGAATGGAGGGTCCCAGACTCACTCAGATACAGTCATAGGTTTGGGGCGAAGATGGTTCCAAGTGCTGGAAGGTGCTTTTTACTTCCATTGGCTTTTTTAGAGTCCTGGCACAACTTAGAGGAAGACAATTCTGGTTCACAAACTCTTGGAAGAGGTTTGTGATCTTGGGGGCTCATAATGCTAATACTAGTAATTAACTTTGAGTACTTACTTTACCTGGTACTTTACACAAATAAATTCTCTTATTTAATGTTCACCAATTTTTAATGTTTATTTATTTTTGAGAGAGAGAGAGCATGAGTGGGGAAGGGGAGGAGAGAGAAGAGGACAGAGGATCCAAAGCAGGCTCTGTGCTGACAGCAGAGAGCCTGATGTGGGGCTCAAACTCACAAACAATGAGATCATCACCTGAGCTGAAGTTGGATGCTTAACTGACAGAGCCACCAAGGCTCCCCTTTAATCTTCACCATTCTTTTTTTTTTTAATAGTTTTATGTTTATATATTTTGAGAGACAGAGCAAGGGAGGGACAGAGAGAGGCAGAGACACAGAGTCCAAGGCAGGCTTCAGGCTCCAAGCTGTCAGCACAGAGCTGGACGTGGGGCTCAAGCCCACAAGCCATGAGATCACGACCTGAACTGAAGTCGGACGCTTAACTGACTGAGCCACCCAGGTGCCCCTAATCTTCACCATCTTATGAAGATGAATTATTGGGTGGGAGAGGCTAAGAGTTGAAGAAACTTACCCCAAATCACAAAGCTAGTAAAGGACACTACCAGGATTCCACAGTCTGATTCCAGAGCTCTTAACTATGCACTTACTTCACCTAGCTCCCAAATGCATGGCCTGAATAAGGCTTCTATAAGAAAAGGATAACCCTTTCCCAAGCCTTAACAGTGTGATCTTTATCTTCAAATGAGAGATGTTTGCCCTAAGAGATGCACTCCTCTCTTCTCCATATGACAGTCCTCTTACAAGCATTAAAAAGTCATCCTTCACAGGAGATCTTGGTGCCTGGGTCCCTCCACCATAGCAGTATCCACAGACCAGCCAAAAGCTCAAAAGTTTATCAATCATATGTGGTATCTAAGGGAAGGAGAAAGTTATTCCTGGGTGGTTCTATAAAGAGATAAGGAATTGCAAGAATCATTACATGAGAAAACATCCTGGAAAGTTAAATGGAGAGTTATGAGTAGCACCCCTTCAGTTAATTGAACCCACAGATGGGAGAGCATAAAAGATACCTTGAGACTATGTCCCTGACCCTTGCTGCTGTGCTGGCTCCTAGCAGCTGCCCCATCTCATTCCTTGCAGCAACCACAAATCAAACTTCAAGCAGGCAAATGAAAAAGACAGATGGTGCAAACAGATCTCCTCCAACAGCTCACCAGATAATGGGAAGATTGCCATTGATAGATTTGATTCTAAGATGCAGAGAGCTGTCTCTTGCTGGCCTGACCAATGCTGATTGCTGACAGACTGGCAGCATCACATGGTTTATGAAAGAAGCATCCAAGATTTAAGGGACTACTCAAACCCTTGGGAAGGGGACGGCCTGAGGAATGCCTAGCATGTCCATAAATTTAGAAGCTATTGAAAGGAGATGAGACAGGGGCACCTGGGTGGCTCAGTCAGTTAAGTGTCCAACTTCAGCTCAGGTCATGATCTCACAGTTCAGGAGTTCAAACCCCACACTAGGCTCTGAGCTGACAGCTCAGAGCCTGGAGCCTGCTTCAGATTCCGTGTCTTCCTCTCTCTTAAGGTCCCCTCCCCCACTTATACTCTGTCTCTGTCTCTCTTAAAAAATAAACATTAAGGGGCGCCTGGGTGGCTCAGTCGGTGAAGCGTCCGACTTCGGCTCAGGTCATGATCTCACAGTCTGTGAGTTCAAGCCCTGCGTCAGGCTCTGTGCTGACAGCTCAGAGCCTGGAGCCTGTTTCAGATTCTGTGTCTCCCTCTCTCTCTGCCTCTCCCCTGTTCACGCTCTGTCTCTCTCTGTCTCAAAAATAAATAAACGTTAAAAAAAATTTTTTTAATAAATAAATAAACATTAAAAAAATTTAAGAAAAGAAAGAAAGAAAGAAAGAAAGAAAGAAAGAAAGAAAGAAAGAAAGAAAGAGAAGATAGAACAGGAAACAATGCAAAGCCAACTGTTCTCAGGTCTGCAATGAGCCTACAACAGAAGTGAGAAAGGAAAACAAATAAAACAAGCTCTCCTGCCATCTTTCACCCCAGAGGGAGTTCTCTCCCTGAGACATTACAATCCACATCCCCTCAACCTTTTATCTCCCTGACTTCTTTGTTCTCTAACCTTCAAGCACCAACACAATTTTTAAAAAATTGAGGGGCGCCTGGGTGGTTCAGTCAGTTAAGCATCCGACTCTTGGTTTCAGCTTAGGTCATGATCTCACCATTCATGGGTTCAAGCCCCACACTGGGCTCTGCACTGATAGTGTGGGGCCTGCTTGGGATTCTCTCTCTCCCGATAGATAGATAGATAGATAGATAGATAGATAGATAGATATAGATAGATAGATAGATAAACAAACAAACCTTTAAAAAAACATCGAGAGTTCCTCAGGAATAAGACAGAGATCGCAGAAGTCCTATAACTAAAAACTAAGTAGACCAAATAGGTGATCTGAATGGAGATGTGGTAGGAATCATCAGTCTTGCATCCTTCTATAATTTGGTGGTTGCACTAATCTCTGAATGTCTCCATGAATATAATATTGCTCTTGGTTTACTATTTGGGTAGGGAGAGGCAGTTCTGGTGGCTCCGTTTGGCCTTTTTCTACCACATTAGCCCTCACTCCATGAATCGGGCAACCATTATGGAGATTCTTTTTAATACATCTATTCTACCTCTGCATTCTGGAGCTTGGGAAATAGTCAAAGGTTGATTTGGGAACCCACTGGACCCACTATGAGATGGACACATGCCAAAACTTTGTTGATCAGTCCACAAGCCTCTCGTGTGGCTGTGATTCACACAGGAATTTTAGGTCTTTGGGAATTTGTATCAGTCCAGCAACAAAAAACAAACAAACAAGGGCATGAAAATGTCTGGTTTTTTTTCTCTAATTCATAGTCACTTTGCTAATGGCCACAGGTAGCTTTGAAGAAGACAAACAGGAAAATGTATAGTACAACTTTTGGCTATGTAGCAAGGACCTTCCTCAAAGGTAGTCCATCCTCTTCATTCAAGGGTCAATGACTTGGTTCAAGTCCAAGAACTAGTTGATGTGCCTTGTGATATTCAAAAGCTCTGTTCACCAGACCCAGAATGCTTCCACTTATACAAATCAACTAAGACCTTAGTAGGCTGCCTATCTATTTCAGTTCTGGGAACACCATGATCAATTAGTCAAAGTCATGGGCCTCTATCTTGACCTCTGCTTCAATTCTGATGCCCATTATGGTAACCAAGCCTATGGCATCTTGGTAGCTTGGCTTGTCCCACCCTGGGGTCCCATTATCTCCTTGAAACTCAGGGATCCTGACCTCATCAGGATCATAGCACCCATTCCCACTGCCATTCTAAGCCTGCAGCAAATCCACTACAGCACTCTCCAGAGATGCCAGTGCCTCCCACTCCCTGAAGTATTTTTGACAGTTTGGTGGAAAGAATGTTCTCTGTACTCTCCTAAGACACACTTAGGGGGTGAGTAAACCAGTCTCGCAATAATAAATCTACTCTACCTTCTAATTTCCTCAAAGCTTTGAATATTTTCTCTATATCAAAGAAGTCTGGCATCTCAACTTCACTTGGTATAGGCCACCTTTGGATCAATAGCTCAATTCAATCAACTAGTCAAATAGCTAGAACTACCTTGATATGCTTGATCAAATATGCTGACATGGGAATCTGTATTGAGTTCATCCCATCAACAAAGTCAGCCTGGCCCAACACCTACACCAACACCCTCAATACCACCCTTTCCCCCTTCCCATGTTTCTCTTGATATAAATTAGCAAAAATCTTACAATTGCTTTGGTGTATATTGCAATTCCTTATGGGTCACACATCTGGGATTTACTGGGAGTTGAATCTGGTTATAGATCTAGAAGCACTAAAGGTGGTAGGAGAGGGTGGTCAGCAGTCAGCTGCAAAGTAACTGCCTCAGGGAATCTCATTACAGATTCTTCAGGTGAGGGAAGACTAACCTCCTCAGACCAGAAAAGATGGGCTGCTGTTGACAGGCAAAGGAAGATTGGAGGAATTCAGGGATTAAAATGCCAGCTTCATCAGAATATGTCCAAATGTATTCCCAATCCAATCTTCAGAGTCCCAGTGAACACTGTAACTTTATATAAGAGACCCTACCAGTTTGGTGCTTCAAAATATGTTCAAACCACCCACAGGATTAGACATTGGTTTAATATTTAGAAATCTCAGACAGGAGATTCCATGATATAAGGGTTTCCTTTATGGCACAGATTTCTGGACCTTTACTTAGATCATAAGCTTGGAACTGAAAGCCCAAAGCTCATCACTTACTTCTCCTAAGTTCTTTTTTTTTTTAATTTTTTTTTTCAACGTTTTTTATTTATTTTTTTTTGGGACAGAGAGAGACAGAGCATGAACGGGGGAGGGGCAGAGAGAGAGGGAGGCACAGAAGCGGAAACAGGCTCCAGGCTCTGAGCCATCAGCCCAGAGCCTGACGCGGGGCTCGAACTCACGGACCGCGAGATCGTGACCTGGCTGAAGTCGGACGCTTAACCGACTGCGCCACCCAGGCGCCCCTCTCCTAAGTTCTTTAGTGCACCTAGAAGCAACCAACCAACCCTGTAATATTCCTTATTTCTGCTAATATGTTCTATGTCAGCAAATACTTAGTCACCTAAAGTCTTGCCTTGGATTAAAGGTTTGTACAAGTGATATTTTAATAGGTTTGCTACTGTATGCATTAATGGTTACTTACAACTTACAACTAATATCTTTTACTACTTACAATAGGGTAAGCAATATCTTCAAATATATTCAGATTAGAGGGGCACCTGTGTGGCTTTGGTCAGTTAAGTGTCCAACTCTTGATTTTGGCTCAGGTCATAATCTCACGGTTCATGGGATCGAGCCCAGCATCAGGCTCTGTGCTGACAGTGTGGAGCCTGCTTGGGATTCTCTCTCTCCATCTCTCTCTGCCCTTTTCCCACTGACTCTCTCTCTCCCCTCTCAAAAATACATAAATGAACTTTTAAAAATATCTATATATAGATATAAATAGATAGATAGATAGATAGATAGATATTCAATTTAGAAAACCTGTAGTAGATAACCCAGGCCAAGTTTCAGAACCTAAGTGTAGGTTAGGTTCCTACTCACTTCCAGTGCCAACATCTCTATTATTTAGAGTTCAATTAAGGAAAGCAGAGCCACTATGAATAATGTAAAATAAGGGATTTCTTAGAAGGACTGCATCTTCTAAAACTGTGGATATTGGTGAAGAAAGCCTCTCTAGATCCTTCTCATTGTTGTTGTTTTGTTTTTACGGTCTAGGAAAGCAGGGTGATATATGGAAAGATATATCCATATATGGAAGATACGGAGTTTGACACCTAATTCTGATATGTATTGGCTTTGACATCTTGTCAAGTGACTCAAATTCTATGAGCCTCAGTTTCCTCATCTGTTAAATGGAAACAATAATAGTTCTCAGGATTGGTGTCAGGGTGAAGGAGTGCTTGGAATATACCATATTTCATTGATTCCAAGATACCCAATATTCTACATTTTAACCCCTTTACAATAAGAATGAATCTTGTAATCAATGGCATGTTATTATTTAATCAAGAACAACTTTTTTCTTTCTCAAGGCACATAAAAGAATGAAAGCCTAGAGTAATATCTCAAATAATGACAACTGAGATGTCATTTTGTTACCAAACCAAGTGTGACCCTCAGTGCACAAGGGGAAAACCCCAACAGCCTCTAGAGAACACAAGTGTTCTTCTTGATACATTCCATCCCTTTCTCCATTTACTAGACTAACCCTTCATCCCACATCCCTTGTTGTTCAGATTAGTGGAATGGAAAAAGTACGAGTTTCAGATCTGATGTATTTTGGATCTCTATCTCAGGAACTGTGAGATCATGACCTGAACTAATATCAAGAGTCAGAAGCCTAACCAACTGAGCCATCCAGGTGCCCC
Organism: Neofelis nebulosa; assembly: GCF_028018385.1. Lineage (NCBI taxonomy): Eukaryota > Metazoa > Chordata > Mammalia > Carnivora > Felidae > Neofelis > Neofelis nebulosa. The sequence goes on along the minus strand of NC_080788.1, from coordinate 75,574,800 downwards.
AAAAACAGACTCTTAAATACAGAGAACAAATTGGTGGTTGCCAGAAAAGAAGTCAGTGGGGAATGGGCAAAACAGGTGAAGGGGGTTAAGAAGTATAAACCTCCTTATTTATAAAATTTATATTTATATTTTATAAATATATTTTATTTATACATCCTTATATTTTATAAATAAATTTTACATATATTTATACATTATTATTTATATTTTGTGAAACAAATCAGTCCTGAAGAGAGAAAGTACAGCACAGGGAATACTGTCAATAAGATTGTGATAATACTGTATGGTGATGGATGGTGAGTACACTTATCATGGGGAGCACTGAGTAATGTATAGAATTGTTGAATCACTGTGTTGTATGCCTGAAACCTAACATAACATGATATGGCAACTATACTTCAATAATAAAAATAAATACAATTTTAAAAAATTAAAACCCCTTCATCTGTGTTACTATGCTGCCTCAAGAGAACGGCATTAGATGAGAAAGGTGCATGCCTCGTCCCAGTAAACAGAACTCTGGGGCTCTGACCATAGCCTCGACACCAGCAGAGCAGAGAGAAGGGTCATAAGACTTTCTGATGAGGAAGCTAGCCAGGCCAAAGTGAAAGACAAAAATGTGACTAGGTGGTTTCTGTGGTTTCCAGTCCTCCTCTTCCTTCTACTTCTGGGGTTATAAAAGCAGGGGCAAGGGAGGGCAGGGACAGAAGAAGCTCACCATGGACACTATCACTGGGAAAATGCAGGTCCTACTCCTTTTGTTGGCCTTTCTTTTGCCTCCTGAAGCTGGAGCTGGTGAGTCTAGGGTGTAACCCCCTGTCAAAGAAGCCCTTAAGTCAGGCTACAAGTTCCATGACAAGTAATCTAGGGGGAAATCTCCACCTGGAAGGGTCAGACTCTTTTCCTGCAATTGATGACAGTTTCCCTGGGATGAGAAGACTTGGGTGGAGAAAGAATCAGAACACTGTCTTTGGAAGTTCCTCCTAACCCACTTTCCTGAAAATAGCCACAATTCTGATTCATGGTCCTTCTTGGTGCTTGCTCTCAGGTGGAAGAGGTCAGGATAGAGACCTGAAGAAACGTTTAGATGACAGCTCAGAATCAAGACTAACCATCGTGTTCTGAAAGTAGGGTGAGGGTCAGTTGACAAGGCAGATTAGGGTCAAGAAACCAGCAAAAAGGACACACAGAGGTCTGAGCTCCATTAGAAGTAAGGTAAAAGCTATGTGGGTCCTCAGCTTCCACCTCCTTTCCCTCACCCAGTGCTCTATCCGAAGGCAAGGGAGCCTGCGTTTAGGGACCTGGCGTTCTCTGTCTCAGTGGAAATCATCAGTGGCATTGAGTCCAAGCCACACCCCCGCCCCTACATGGCCCATCTGGAAATCATCACTGACCAGGGTTATGTTGCCAGCTGTGGTGGGTTTCTCGTAAGTCAAGAATTTGTGATGACAGCAGCTCATGGTAAAGGAAGGTAAGAAAACTTTGACCTACTCTCTTTTCACGTGAGGAGCTGTAGGTGCCAGAGTTACACGCAACTTCAAAGTGGCCTAAGGAGAAATTCTTGTGTCCTGCTCATCTCAAGATGATCAGCAATGCATATTGGGAGGGACCAGCCCATTTTCATTTGCTGTCTCCACCTCCAAAGACCAGCCAGGTCACAGCAAGCTAACACTGCCTTACTGTCCTGATGCCAGCCAGCTGAGCTCGCTCAGTCCCATGCAGCTGCCAGGGCCTGGCCCTTCGTGAACCCACTATGATCCCGGGGTGGGAAGGGGGACTTCTGTCCTCAGTTAAGACCTGAGTTCCTCAGGTCTTGCCTTGTACTGGGAAAGAAGAGAGCCTGATGTCTCCTTGCTCAGAATGAACCCTTTTCAGAAGACCAGCACCTTTTCCTGCCTCTCTGCTCCTTCTCAACAGGAAAATTACTGTCACTCTGGGAGCTCATGACATAAAACAGGAAGAATCCACATGGCAGAAGCTGGAAGTCTCAGAACAAATAGTTCACCCAAATTACAACTTTTTCACCAACCTTAATGACATCATGTTACTGAAGGTGCCATTAGCCTTCCAGCACTTTCCCATTCCCCCTTCTTGAACTTTTCTCCTAACCTGTGCATTTCTCATTCTCCCTTGTCCAACCCATGTCCTCGGGACCCACCCTCATCCCACTCCATGTCATCACCATCCCACTGGGGAGAAACTCTTGGCCCTGCCCAGGGAGCCTCTACCACAGCACACTGGGACCCACTTTCTCTGGGACTGGAGGTCCATCTACTCTCCCTCCCTCACAGCTACAAACAAGAGCCAAGCTGACCCACGCCGTGGGGACAATCTCCCTGCCCACCAGTCTACCTTCATTCCACCTGGGAGAATGTGCAGGGCAGCTGGCTGGGGAAGAACGGGAGTGATGGAGCCGGTGTCAGATACTCTGAGGGAGGTGAAGTTGAAACTCACGGATGCCAAGGCCTGCAACCACTATACGTTTTACAGCCATAAATTACAAATCTGTGTGGGCAATCCCAGGAAGACAAGATCGACATACAAGGTGACCACACACTTACACTTTCTCCTCACAATGGTCCCTGGGAGACAGCATCCTCCTGGGAGGATGTGGGGTCACAAAGTCCCCTAGTACAGTGACTGGTGTCTGAGTTTGTGGGTTTCTAGCACCATGGGAACTAGAATCCTCCTTCTGAGTTCCATCCTCACATACCCAAGTCCTGCCTCTGACCCTCTCATCTAGTTGAAGACCTGGCTGACAGGTCTTCAGGAGAGAACGGAAGAGATGGAGAGGACAGGATCTAGGCTTATGGTTCCATGCCAGAGACATTAAACCCCTAACTTATGACTCCATGAGGAGCCAGGATTCCTGATCTGACTCTAGGGTATCTTGGAACTAGCCAGGTTGCTGATAGAACCCAGATGAAGTGACAGTAGGGTGAGAAGGACGTTCCCTGTTCATGATCTGCTTTCTCTAACCCACAGGGGGATTCTGGGGGTCCCCTTTTTGTGCAGGGGTGGCCCAAGGTATTGTGTCTTATGGACGTACAGATGCAAAACCCCCTGCTGTCTTCACTCGAATCTCCCCATATGTGCCTTGGATTAATAAAATCTTGAAGAAACAGTAGCCACAGAAGCCTGGCCAGCCTACGTGAGAATCCCAAAGCCCGAGGCCTTCCTGAGTAGCCCTGGGTGCCACAGAACCTGACCCCAGCCTGAGCCCAGGGAGGCTCTCAGAGGCACACAAAGCCCCTACTGATTGTATCCCCAGCAAACTTCAATAAAAATGCTGCCTTCAGCATACTTATGTGTGTGAGACTCTTCTCTCTCCCACAGAGCTGGTCTGCTCTGACGGAGGAGTCCAGATATCCTCCTATGGCTTGAATGAAGAATTGTTCTGGGCTCCTTTCTTACCAGATTAATAATCTTGCCTACTTATCTCCCTGTGCACTGTGTGGTATTATGGATTATTGAAGAAAAAAATTTGATCTGCACACTTTGGATTTAACATCCAAAGTAATGTTGGCACTAATTTACCTTCTTCCCCCACTGCCTCCTTTTCTTCCTCCTCCTCCTCTCAATGTTACTCTTTCCTCAAAACCTGTGTCTCAGCTACTGCAGTTCAGAGCAGAGATGCACCATAGCAAACTCCCAATGACTGTTTCCAGAGATGACCCCAGGCCTAGGCTGTTGTTATCTCGAGTCCCTACACCCACTTCTACCTCATCATTATCATCTCTCTCAATATTGGGTCTGAAGCCAGGGAACCATGTGCCAAGATGGAAAAGTGGGGAGGATAAAACTTCCCAACCACAAGAGTTCAGGAGGGAGGGGGAGGGATGACACCTAGAAGTCCTCCAGATGGGTCCGTCTGTTACAGCCATCAGAACAAAGTTGTAGGTGGGGCAGGACCATTCTAGCTGAGGGGAGAGCCCCAAAACCATCAGTGTCAGCCCAGTCTGTGAAGAACATCAGAGCCACCCAAATTCAACTGTCATCTTCCCCCAGAAATGACACGATGTCTCAGGTCTTCCAGAAGGATATCTGAGTTGGGCCAAGTTCTCCAATATTTCCTCCTCCAAGTGACCTGCAACACTCTGAGCTGAGCAAACACACAGCCACACCTACCATAACGCAGGGAAACAGGGCATGAACTCCAACTAACTCTCAGCAACCTGCAATTCAAGGACCTCCAAACAGGTCCCACTACAGTCCCTAAAAGTCCTGAGAAGGCAGGCCTGGCCCCAGGCAGGAAAGAGCTGCCGTTGCTGCCCACAGGGAACCCAGCACCTCCATCCTCCTATAGCCTACCAGCCCACAGTTCATGGCTTCCAGCTTTGCCACTGGTCAGTACTGGTGTAAAAAAAAAAAAAAAAAAAAAAAAAAGCTAGCATAATATACAAGACTGGTAATTAACTCTATGTGTAAAACAAGTCTAAGTGGGTAAATTGGTACAGCCGCTGTGGAAAATAGTATGGAGATTCCTCAGAAACTTAAAAACAGAAATACCATAAGATCCAGTAATTTCACTACTCACTACCGAGTATTTACCCAAAGAAAATGAAAACACTAATTTGAAAAGATACATGCACCCTTATGTTCATTGCAGCATTGTTTACAATAGCCAAGGTACGGAAGCAGCTCAAATGAGAGAGAGAGAGAGATCTCTCTCTCTCTCAAAATTAATAAACACTTTTACAAAGAAATAAGAAAAGTAAAAAATAGGGTGCATGGGTGGCTCAGTCAGTTAAGCATCCAACTCTTGACTTTGGCTCAGGTCACGATCTCATGGTTCATGAGATGAAGCCCCATGTTGGGCTCTGTGCTGACAGCATAGGACCTGCTTGGGATTCTTGCTTTCTCCCTCTCTCTCTCTGCCCCTCCCCAAACGTCCCTCTCTCAAAATAAATGAATAAACATTTTTCAGTAAATAATGAACAATAAAAATAGGACAATAGACAGAAAGTTGAAGATATAGGAAGAAATAAAAAGGACCTGGTGAAAATCACTCTAAATACAAAAATATAAAAGCAATAGCAAATATTATAATTTTTATGATTTAAAAGAAAATTTTATTTAAAAAATAGATCTGGGCTCCTGGGTGGCTCAGTCAGTTAAGCGGCCAACTTCGGCTCAGGTCATGATCTCGCAGTCCGTGAGTTCGAGCCCCGCGTCGGGCTCTGTGCTGACAGCTCAGAGCCTGGAGCCTGTTTCAGATTCTGTGTCTCCCTCTCTCTGACCCTTCCCCGTTCATGCTCTGTCTCTCTCTGTCTCAAAAATAAATAAACGTTAAAAATAAATTAAAAAAAAATAGATCTATGTTAATGGCCACACAATGTATAAAATATAGTTTGTGATATATACTTGTGATGCAAATAAAACATGATTGTGAAAAAAATTTTTAATTACCATTTTTTTTTTTTTAGTAGGCTTCATGTCCAGTGCAGAGCCCAACACAGGACTGGATCTCATGACCCTGAGATCAAGATTTGAGCTGAGATCAAGAGTCAGACACAACCGACTGAGCCACCCAGCCACCCCTAAATTACCATTAAAGAAAGAAAAAAAACAGGCATAAGTCTGAAATTTTTTTTTAGTTTTTTTTAGGTTTTTTTGGGTATGTGTGTTTATTTATTTTTGAGAGAGAGCACAAGCACAAGTGGGGGAGGGGCAGAGAGAGAGCGAGACACAGAATCCCAAGCAAGCTCTGCACTATCAGCACAAAGCCCATTGGGTTCAAACCCACCAACTGTGAGATCATGACCTGAGCCGAAGTCAGATGCTTAACCGACTGAGCCACCCAGGCACCCCGTCTGACAAATTTTGAAAAGAAAAAATCAGAGGGGCGCCTGGGTGGCGCAGTCGGTTAAGCGTCCGACTTCAGCCAGGTCACGATCTCGCGGTCCATGAGTTCGAGCCCCGCGTCAGGCTCTGGGCTGATGGCTCGGAGCCTGGAGCCTGTTTCCGATTCTGTGTCTCCCTCTCTCTCTGCCCCTCCCCCGTTCATGCTCTGTCTCTCTCTGTCCCAAAAATAAATAAAAAACGTTGAAAAAAAAATTTAAAAAAAAAAAAAAAAAAGAAAAGAAAAAATCAGAAAAATCTCAAAAATGAAAGAACTTATGCTACAATGGTAATTAAAAGATGTGTTTTTTTTTCTTTTAGCCCTAAATCTCATTTTATATTTGTACAATTAAGTAGTTTTAAACATGAAATACAAGGAACAGGACATTATGTGTGATGTCTGCCTAGGAGACCACAGCACACACTGAATTGCTTCTAAGACCCCACACACTCCTGACCCCTTGGGACAGCACATTTATACGGCAGCTTTTCTTCCCAGGAAGCTAGACAACCAGAGACGTGGACAGAGTGGTCAGCCTACCCTGCCAGCCTGGCCTCCAACAAGTACTGGGGCCTGTCGAGACCGCAGAGATCTGGACTGTCTGCAGGCTGAATCGGACCCCAAGGGACTGACAGGGCTTGCATAACTTTCATCTGTTGCTAGGGGAGTGCAGAGTGGTACAGCCACTTTAGAAAAGAGGTTGGCAGTTTCTTAGAAAATTAAATATACACTTACTGTATGACCTAGAATCCTATCCCTGGCTGTTTACCTTACAGAAATGAAAACTTAAGTTCACACAAAAACCTGTACCCAAACGTTTAAAGCAGCTCTATTCATAATTACAAAAACCTGGAAACAACCCAAATGTCTTTCATCAGAAACACTGGGGAAAACTCTCAGTGACGCCTAGATGGCTGGCTCACCCCCGTGCTGGGGGTTCTGTACACCCCCTGCCTCTGATATCTCACATAACTTCTCCTCAAGCTGTCCCAACAGCCTTACTGGAATCTACCTGCAGCTGGGAGCACTCACCACTCAAGGAACAAAGGAATCTCCTTGCAACTAAAAACATAAGACATGGAGAAAAAAACAAGTCAAACGAGACACCCGTATGAGGCCTCAACACAGAATAGCAATCCCAGTAGAAGGAGGATACCAGCCCATTCTAGGACTGTCTAGAACACAAGTGGGTCCAAATCCAGTAGTGATATCCTGACAGTGTGGCCCACAGGAAGCAGCCGGGGACACCACGGGCCGAGCCTCCAGGCGTTGACTCTGTCATTGACGACAACCACAGATTAAATGAGCATGGCGTAGACCCCTGGAAGGGAAACCACAGCTGTTGCCTCACCAGTCTCTCCCACAGCACACCCAGAAAACATAAGGCCACCACAGCCACTTGGTGCCATGTTAATTCTGAGGTGCAGAAGAGGTGTGCCTGCCTGACCGATCCTGAGAGTGATGAGGGGTGATAGCATCACAGGGTCCAGAGGAGAAACTGCTCAGGGCAAAGGGCTTGCCCAAATTCATGAGAAGGGGCACCCTAGGACTTTCCCTGCTCAAACACCAGCCTATCGCAAGAATGGTAAATGGAAAAAAGACCTAGCAGGAAGAAATCCAAAAAAGCACCCATGGGTGGGGGGTGGTTCTTGCTGAAGAGCCTGTGTGAGGCCATGAGACCTATTCCTCCCAATCCAAAACTTGGAGTCAGCTCTCAGGACCTCTTCATCCATCATTCTCCTGGATAATCTGTCCACTGGAACAATCATGCTGAGGGAAGTCATTCAAAAGGAACTAGTGTGCGGGGGAGGAGCCAAGATGGCGGAACAGCATGGAAGTTTTCTGTGTGTCTCGCGTCCATGAAATACAGCCAGACCAACACTAAACCATCCTGCACACCTAGAAAACTGATTGGAGAAGTAACACAACAATCTGCACAACCTGAGCCACAGAACCCAGCAGGTACGCAGCACGGAGAGGTGAACTTGGGGAGCGAGAAGCTGCAGGAAGGGAGGTGCTTTTGCAGGTGGAGAGAGGATGGAGATGGGGGCAGGGGAGGGGAGAATACAGGAAAAGCACCCCTCCCCAAAAGCAGCTGGAGAGAAAGCGGAAAATTGGAAACAGCCGCAGGGACAAAACTAAAAAGGGAGAAAGGAGAAAGGAGAGGGTTTAAATGCCATTAAGACTGTAAACAAGGGGAGGGCAAAGGCCTCAACTCTGCAGCTCAATACCTGGTGGTGCTCTGGTGGGAAGGGCGAATCCTCAGGAACAGAGTGGGGTCTGGGAGGTTGTTGGGCCACACAGAAAAAGCTGTTCCACTGCTGCAAGGACATTTGGTAGAGACGGTTAAAGCCACCTGGTCCCAGCAGACCCCAGAAAAAGGCCACATTCGCTGGTGCTGGAACAAGGTCATTAAGGGTGAAGTCTGGTGCCAGATGTGTGTTGTGATTTTCCATAATCCCTGAAAAGCTGCTGCAACACTATCTCGCGAACCTTTTCCTGGGGTGGACTGGCACCTGGCTGCAGTCTCAGGGCACCAGCAGCAGCAGGGTCCAGCAAGTGTTCCTGGGTGCAGCTGACATTCGGCCATTGCTCGGTGAGACCCTCCTGCAGAGGGGTGGAGCGGGTCAAAGCCGCAGTTCCTTTGAAGTAAGGGGCCAGGGAAAACAGCTGCATCTGAGACAAAACTCGGGTGAGAGGTACTGCCTGGGGCTTGGTCACAGAGAGTGAAAAAGCGGGGAGTGGAAGAAAACTGAAGACAAAGGACGGGTGTGAGATTGCTGACTGGGAGAACAGACTTCCAATACTAGACCAGGTAGCTGGGTGACGCCATTTTCACCGCTCCCGCACATGCGCATACTCCCACGCACCTGCGAGCACCATAACATTCCACCCCAGTAGGCTAGCAGTGCCATCTAGTGGAGAGCGGAGCCATTACACTGAGCCTGCCAACCTCGCCAACCTTGCTCTTCAAGAACACAGGTCTCACCGCCTACTTAGTTTATGGACTATAAAGCGCTTCATAGTCTGACTTCTAGAGGAAAACTAAGTAATTTCAGTCCTATTGCAATCTGTTAGCAGATCCATCTATTCAATTTTCTTTCTTTTTTTTCTCTTTTTCACGTCTTTTCTTTTTCTTGAATACAGAAAGAGAAAAAAATTCATTTTTATTTTCAATTTTTATTAAAAATATTTTTCTTTAATTTTTTTACTATATTTTTTTACCTTTGTGTAAATTTTTTCGAATTCTATTTTACTTCCATCATTTTATTTTAGTCTACTTCAGTGTATTCACTTTTTCAAATTTTAAAACAATTTCCTTCTTTTTTCTCTCTCTCTTTTCTTTTTCATTTCTTTTCTTTTTCTTGAATACAAAAAGAGAAAAAATTAATTTTATTTTTAATTTTTATTAAAAATATTTTTCTTTAATTTTTTCTACTATATTCTTTACTTTTGTGTAAATTTTTTCAAATTATATTTTACTCCCATCATCTCATTTTAGTCTACTTCAGTGTATTCATTTTTTCAAATTCTCAAATGATTTCCTTTTTTTTCTCTCCCCCTTTTTTTCTCTAATCTGTCAAACCACTTTCAACACCCATACAAAAACACACCTAGGATCTAGCATCATTTATTCGCTTTTTTGTGTGTGTATTTTTAAATACATATATATATATATATATATATATATATATATATATATACACACACACACATATATATGTAACTATATATGTATTATTAAATTATTAAAAAATTATTTTATTAAATGTTTTATTTATTCCACCAAAAAACTGCTAGAACTGATTCATGAATTCAACAAAGTGCAGGATATAAAATCAATGCACAGAAATCAGTTGCATTCCTATACACCAAAAATGAAGCAACAGAAAGAGAAATCAAGGAATCCATCCCATTTACAGTTACACAAAAAGCCATAATATACCAAGGAATAAATCTAACCAAAGAGGTGAAAAATCTATACACTGAAAACTACAGAAATCTTATGAAAGAAATTCAAGATGACACCAATAAATGGAAAAAGATTCCATGCTCCTGGATAGGAAGAACAAATATTGTTAAAATGTTGATACTACCCAAAGCAATCTACATATTCAATGCAATCCCTATCAAAATAACACCAGCATTCTTCTCAGAGCTAGAACAAACAATCCTAAAATTTGTATGGAACCAGAAAAGACCCTGAATAGCCAAAGCAATCCTGAAAAAGAAAACCAAAGCAGGAGGCATCACAATCCCAGACTTCAAGCTATACTACAAAACTGTAATTATCAAGACAGTATGGTACTGGCACAAGAACAGACACTCAGATCAGTAGAACAGAATAGAGAACCCAGAAATGGACCCACAAACGTATAGCTGGCTGATCTTTGACAAAGCAGGAAAGAATATCCAGTGGAACAAAGTCTCTTCAGCAAGTGGTACTGGGAAAACTGGACAGTGACATGCAGAAGAATCAACCTGGACCACTTTCTTACACCAGACACAAAAATAAACTCAAAATGGATGAAAGACCTCAATGTAAGACAGGAAGCCATCAAAATCCTCGAGGAGAAAGCAGGCAAAAACCTCTCTGACCTTGCCCACAGCAACTTCTTACTCAACACGTCTCCAGAGGCAAGGGAAACAAAAGCAAAAATGAACTACCAGGACCTCATCAAAGTAAAAAGCTTCTGCACAGCAAAGGAAACAATCAGCAAAACTAAAAGGCAACCAACAGAATGGGAGAAGATATTTGTAAATGACACATCAGATAAAGGGTTAGTATCCAAAATCTATAAAGAACTGATCAAACTCAACACCCAAAAATCAAATAACCCCATGAAAAAATGGGCAAAAGACATGAATAGACACTTCTTCAAAAAAGACATCCAGATGGCCAACCAACACATAAAGAAATGCTCAACATCACTCATCATCAGGGAAATACAAATAAAAACCACAATGAGATACCACCTTACATCTGTCAGAATGGCTAACATTAACAACTCAGGCAACAGCAGATGTTGGCAAGGATGCGGAGAAAGAGGATCTCTCTTGCATTGGTGGTGGGAATGCAAGCTGGTGCAGCCACTCTGGAAAACAGCATGGAGGTTCCTCAAAAAACTAAAACTAGAACTACCCTATGACCCAGTAATTGCACTGCTAGTCATTTATCCAAGGGATACAGGTGTGCTGTTTTGAAGGGACACATGCACCCCCATGTTTATAGCAGCACTATCAACAATAGCCAAAGTATGCAAAGAGCCCAAATGTCCATCGATGGATGAATGGATAAAGATGTGGTATATATATACATACAATGGAGTATTACTCGGCAATCAAAAAAGAATGAAATCTTGCCATTTGCAACTACGTGGGTGGAACTGGAGGGTATTATGCCAAGTGAAATCAGTCAGTCAGAAAAAGACAAAAATCATATGACTTCACTCATATGAGGACTCTAAGAGACAAAACAGATGAACATAAGGGAAGGGAAACAAAAATAATATAAAAACAGGGAGGGGGACAAAGCATAAGAGGCTCATAAATATGGAGAACAAACTGAGGGTTACTGGAGGTGTTGTGGGAGAGGGAATGGGCTAAATGAGTAAGGGGCACTAAGCAATCAACTCCTGAAATCATTGTTGCACTATATGCTAACTAATTTGGATGTAAATTTTAACAAATTAAAAATAAAATTTAAAAAAAAGGAACTAGTGTGGTAGGGCTACAGGCCCAGGTACACAAACCTGTATCAGCTTATATATCCTTGCAAATTACTCGGCAGATATTGAATGTAAACCAGTAGCAGTTAAATTCAGAAAAACTTGGTCTTTCAGAAACATCAGCTATTGCAAGGGCAAGCACAGAGTGAGCTCCAGCCTGCTTCGGGAAAATGTGGCCAATGCCATGAAGAATGTACTTACTGTCCCTCCTTCATTGCACTGCTATCTCAATTGGAGGCAAGAAAGCACAAGCCCGTGCCATCAGGTGTCCCTCTCCATAGTATTTCTTACAAGAGTATTTCTTCTTGCAACATGGGTCAACGTTTACAGCTGTTCTAGTCCTGCATGGCAATTTGAGGGTTAAACCCACTTCTGTCACATGCTCAATCCAAAAAGACACAGCTATTACTCAGAGAACAAGGTTAAGAAACACCCTGGCAACTTAAAGCTCAACAAATAAAACAAGATGGTGTACAAAGCAGGACATGACTCAAGTCTGGTAAATCTGATTAATCTGTAATATGTTTAGGAGAATTTAGAGGGAAAGATAAACAGCCTCCAGGAGGACATATGCACCATTTGCCCATCAAACCGTTATATGACCACACAAAATATAACACAAGGGGACCAAATCAGTGTTTATTAAAGACCAACCATGCGGCATTTTTCATTTAGCACATATTTAATTCTCCAAAAACCCTGTTTCATGTCATTCTTTGTATTTTACAAAGGTAGTAACTAAAGCTGAGAACTTAAGGAACTTTGCTAAGGTCAGACAGATAGCTAAGCGGCAGAAGGATTCAAGTTCTCCCATCTAACTGCAAAGCCGGCCATGTGCCTTGAATGTCAAAGTGAATAATGGCACTGATGATAAATGCTTCAGGAACTCAGAGGAGGGATGATCCCTCTGCATTATAGTGGCCCAGGAACATTGCCGTCACTAAATGCCAGTGTTTTGTTTTTATAGTCGGCCCAACCTTTTCCTTCCCACTCACTGTGAATCTTAAACAAGACTCTGTCCAACCTCTACTTTAATTATCTCAGGCAATGGGGAAATCACTTGCCTCCCCTCCCCACACATTCGTGTTGTAACAACAGATTATTAGCAAATTCTTCCTTATGCAGAGTCACCATCTTCCTCACATGCTGTAGAATCAGATATAGAGGCGATGTAGCCAGGGAAACGACGTTGAACTACAGCACAGAACTGTTCAGCAAAGGCGTCACAGCCCATTGGCTTGGCCCTCAGGCAGCACCAGACAGCTGACCCACAACTCATTTTTCCCCAAAAAACAGACCCCTCGGCCACTCACCCTCACTGGAAAAATTAATTCCACACAATGCCTGCTCCCTCTGATTACACCTTTCTAAATCAAGTTTTATACCTACTCAACTGATTGGTAGAGTCTCAGTCATAAGATTGAGGCCTAGATGCAAAAGAATCTGAGAAAGGAAGTTTATGGATTCCACCTTAGGAAAGCAAGAATCATAGCTGGGAATTCCTCTGATATGGGAAGGGTGTTCAAAAGACATTAAGGACCCACCATACATGGCAAATGTCTCCTACAAGCCATCACGTAGCTACCACACACTCCTTCTCCGTACCTAACCTCCCTAAAACAAAAGTGCTCTCATTGAATGTAATCCTCCCTATGTCTCGTACAAAGAAAAATGAGGCTTGACTCTCCCCAGAACTGATATAATCCAGTCTCATCAGTTACTGCTTTCAACTCCAAGTACAGGATCTCTAGGTGATACCCATGCCACCTCTAACCTAGTCAGACTCCCAAAGTGATATTCTACAAACCGTGGACTAAGCCTAAGGTTCACCACCAACAACATACTATATACAAAATAGCAGAAGGAGGGCAGAGGAGAGAGAAAAAGGAAATCAGTTCAAATATGCAAACACACATGACAGCACAAGGAAGAAAATATGGAAAATACGGGCAGATAGTGCCAACTTTATTTCTGAAATTGGCACTTGACCAGAGCTTATACCTATTCCATTCTCTTGCCCTCAGCCAGTACAGGTGAAACAAAAATTGAATGTTGGTGAACCAGGTGTTTACTGATGCTGTGGAACTATCACACAAGTCCTGGACTACCTACCCCTCAACTTCTCATTACATGAGTGAAAAATAGAAATGTTTCATTTGCTTACCTCTCAGATTTTGGGTCCAACTGGTGCAGGGCCACAGGATAGGACTTCTCCAGGTCCAGATTCTCCTCTGTTCTGCTGATGGTAGAATGCCCAGAGTAAGTTTGCCATCTTTAGCAAATAAAAATGCAGGACTCCCAGATACATTTGAATTTCAGATTGACAATTTATTTTAGTATAAGTATGTCTCATTTGATATTGAGATACACTTAAAAAATGATTTGGTATTCATCTGAAATACAAATTTAACTGTGCATTCTGTATTTTATCTGGCAGATAAAGAGAGTGAGAAAAAATTAGCACAGGGATTCATCAAAAAATTTTACAAAAAAAATTGTACAGGGACTACAAATACGTGCAGGTGTAATTATTCTAGAGAGGGTCAGAGCTGAGGGCAACTGAGGACCTAACCAGTATTTACTAAGGAATGAACCACCCCAGTCACAAACCCAAGCTGAGACCAAGGGCATGGTAGAATGATTTGGGGAAGATATTTTTCCCCTGTGCTTACCCATCTCTGAATTAAATGGCTTCTCAGTCTCCAAGAGAAATGACACTCCACCCCGTTACCCAACTCTTCCCTGGACTCCCTGCTTCTCCAAGTCTGGGGAAAACAGCAAGTATGTACTTGAAACTTGGTTGTGGTAGTTATGAGTTGTGTGATCTTGGTCATGTTAATGTGTCTGAGCCTCAGTCCTACATCTGTAAAGTGACAGTAATGGTATTTTCTGAAGAATAAAAAGAGTAAAACCTCAGATACTGACATCTGTGTACATTCTATTTCAGCAAAACAAGTTTGAATAATAATGAGAGAGTAGGAAACCCCAGGCTCCCAGGGCAAACCATTCTTCTACATCTACGTCCCCATTGGTGGGACTCTATCTCTCTGTTTCTCTTTGGTGGTAGGGCAGAGAGGGCCCTTGATTTGGAATAAGAAAAATCTATTTCTAAACTAGAAGCCTCAATAGCCAATCCATAAAACTGAGCTAATCATACATACTTCACAGGGTTGTTATGCAAATATATCAAGAGTTGGGACAATAAATGATGTATAAGCTCTCAAAAAATGCTAATTCCAATCCCACGTGCTCTTGTGATAATGTGTATAAAACCCTACCATTGGGTATGTTCCCTTCCCCATCTACGCTCCATAGATCTTTCTTCTGCCTATGAACATCTGGTTCAGAGGATGAGAGAGACCAGATCAATGGTTTTCAAATTGTAGGTGTTCACCCTTTAAGTGGGGTGCTGTCCATATTTTAATATGGAGTAGATGGGGCACCTGGGTGGCTCAGTGAATTGAGTGTCCAACTCTTTTTTTTTTTTTTCAACGTTTATTTATTTTAGAGACAGAGAGAGACAGAGCATGAACAGGGGAGGGGCAGAGAGAGAGGGAGACACAGAATCCAAAACGGGCTCCAGGCTCTGAGCTGTCAGCACAGAGCCCAACGCGGGGCTCGAACTCACGGACCGTGAGATCATGACCTGAGCCGAAGTCAGACGCTTAACCAACCAAGCCACCAGGAGCCCCCGAGCGTCCAACTCTTGATTTCAGCTCAGGTCATTATCTCGAGTTTTGTGGGATCAAGCCCCACATCAGGCTCTGCACTGTCAGTGTAGAGCCTGCTTGGGTTCTCTCTCCCTCTCTCTGCCTCTCCCCTGCGCGCTCTCTCTCTCTCTCTCTCTCTCTCTCAAAATAAATAAACATTTAAAATTTTTTAAATAAAAAATAAAAAATACGGAGTGGAATGGAATGAATGGAAACTGAAAGCATTGCACGTGACAAGGATAAATATTGTTTCCCGAAACTTTTGATTCATTTGTACGTGTGTATGTTTGTGCTCATGTAGTCACACATGCATATATATGGCTACTGGGTCCCTTTGCAAAATGCACTTCCTATTGTGGGCCATAAAAGTGCATGTGTTTCTGGATGCTCTGTGTAAGGACTCTCCCCACCCGTGTTTCTGATGAGCCTGAAACCAGCTGCCCTGACTGCGAAAGACACAATCCCTCCACCTCCCCTCACCAGATAAGGCACCATGGTTGAAAGCTCATCCTGGAAGCCAAAACTTGGGGGTCAGACCTCCACTTCACCTCCAGCAAAACAGAGGGTAACTTGGGGGAAACTTCTGATCAGAAAGATCACCAGTTTAGGATGGGAGAAGAAAACATGACCACACAGTTCCTGTGGTTACCAGCCCAGCCCTTCGCTCATCGCTGGAGTTATAAAACCCAAGCCGGAAAACAGAAGCAGCATCTGCCCGGGCAGCCTCTCTGAGAAGATGCATTGTCTTCCTCTCGCCCTGCCGCTCCTTCTCCTCTGCTCCAGAGCTGAAGCTGGTGAGTCCTTCCCTCTGGAAGCTGCAGTATCAGTCCCCAACACAGTTTAGTCTGAATATAGCTGACTCTTTTTTTTTTTTTTTTTTTTTTTTTAAAGATTTTTTTTTATTTTTTTTTCAACGTTTTTTATTTATTTTTAAGACAGAGAGAGACAGAGCATGAATGGGGGAGGGGCAGAGAGAGAGGGAGACACAGAATCGGAAACAGGCTCCAGGCTCCGAGCCATCAGCCCAGAGCCTGACGCGGGGCTCGAACTCACGGACCGCGAGATCGTGACCTGGCTGAAGTTGGACGCTTAACCAACTGCGCCACCCAGGCGCCCCTATAGCTGACTCTTAAACAAGATCGCAGGATCTCTCTGCAGGAATCCCGGGTGAAGTTCCACTTGGGATATGCCTCCCCCACCCCCCCAGTCTCTGCAGCCTATGGTAGTTCCCAGGGACAAGGAACCCCGCTGACTAGGGGAAAGCCCGAACAGGTGGGAGGAAGAGGGGGCATCTTCTCATGACTTAAGGTGAGATATTGGGTAGGAGGTCCTATGTTCTCTTCATCTTCTGAGCTTCGGGGCTACACTTTACCTCGTAATGTGGCCATTCTCTGACACTGCCCTCAAGGTTTGGAGCCCAGTGGAAGAGGAGCATTGAGGTCCCAGGCACAATGGCAGTGGGGGAAATCCGAGGTGAAAAATGCCTGAATGGCATCTGAGGCCAGATTGGCTGTTGTACCTGGAAGAAGGAGTGAGAATTTATGTGAGAGGTTGTGGGTGGGGACACCAGATACCCGAGCCTCCTGAGGGGGCAACAGGCAGAGTACACAGTGAGGATGAGATTAGAGAGAAGCCCCTCTCAACTTTAGCTCAGCCTATGCATTCTCTGTGTTCAAGCCCTGGGGATCTCTGTTCCAGGAGAGATCATCGGGGGCACAGAGTGCAAGCCACACTCCCGCCCTTACATGGCCCACCTGGAAATTGTCACTCTCCAGAATAGACTGGCATCTTGCGGTGGTTTCCTGATAAGACGGAACTTTGTGCTGACGGCTGCTCACTGTGCAGGAAGGTGACACAGCAGGGTCCCATTTATCTCCCTTCTAGAGATTAACAGCTAGGGTGGCAGCTAAGGACGTACCCTTGGGCGGTCTGAGGCTCCTGGGGCTGGGAGAGGCAAGACTTGAACTTATGGAACTTGGTCCCATAATTGATGAGATGCCCTGATCTTCAATCACCGTGAGCTCGGCTCCCCTACAGAGAGGAAAAGGAGGCCCTATCCAAAAGTCCCTCCTCTAAAAGTAGCTTCCCTCTCCCAACCCACCCAGTTTTCCAGGCCACTTCCTCTAAGCCCTTTCCAAGAACACTGGCCTTTAGTTCTCAGGGACTTGAGCCATCTTTCCAGGGGAGGCAGACAACAGGGTCCACCAGGGATCCCACCACCTCAACTCCCCCTTTCCTCTGATATCTCTGGCCCTCACACAGGGCTCCCTAAATTAGGAAGTGCTAATCCTGTCCCCTGGGTCCTCCATGGCCTACTCAGTCTCCAGGAATTCCTGAGGGTCCTGGAAATTGTCCATGTTCCCTGAGAAAGCTATTCCCTGAGTAAAATATGAGCCCCCACCCCAAATGCTACAAGTGGTCCAGGGAAAGAGGGGTGAGTAGAGTCCAGTGACCCCCGTGATAGACTCTAGTCCTCTTTTCTCAGAATGGGAACATCGCAGGAGAAACTTCAGACCATCACAGTTTCTCCTGGTCCTTCCTTCTCCCTCACAATAGGTCCATAATGGTCACCCTTGGAGCCCATAACATACAAAAGAAAGAAGACACATGGCAGAAGCTTGAGGTCATAAAACAATTTCCTCACCCAAAATATGATGATAGTGCTCTTCTCCATGACATCATGTTACTGAAGGTAATAACTTCTTTCTCCACATTTCCCACTTTCTGTTCTCTTAGTTTTCTCCTTCAGGTCTCCATTGCCCTAAAATGTCCCCAACCTGCCTCTGGACTCCAACCCCACTGACTCGTGCCACTGGATGTAGTTCTAATGCAAAACAGTTTGCCCTGTCCTTCCCTGATTTCCTCCAACTGCCCTGTCACCCATTTCTAGCACTGACAGCCCCTCATGCCCTCCACAGTTGAAGGAGAAAGCTAACCTGACCCTGGCCGTGGGGACGCTCCCCCTTCCGCCCCAGTTCAACGTCATCCCACCGGGGAGAATGTGCCGGGTGGCTGGCTGGGGAAAAACACAATTGAATGAACCAGGCTCTGATACTCTGCAAGAGGTGAAGCAGAGGCTCATGAATCCCCAAGC
Organism: Neofelis nebulosa; assembly: GCF_028018385.1. Taxonomy (NCBI): domain Eukaryota; kingdom Metazoa; phylum Chordata; class Mammalia; order Carnivora; family Felidae; genus Neofelis; species Neofelis nebulosa. Next base: position 75,556,425 of record NC_080788.1, on the reverse strand, counting down.
CTGCAGACACTACAGAACTTTCGACCACAACCTCCAATTGTGTGTTGGCAATCCCAGGAAGACAACATCTGCATTTGAGGTGATCCTCGGACGAGGGTTCTTTTCTACAAGTCACTGTTCGGGGCCCAGACGTCTTGTGGAAGGAGATGGGTGGGAAGGTTGTCAGCCAGCGACAGGGTTTCAGATCATGGGCCTAAGGAACTGGAATCACCCCTCTGCAGATCCATTCCCTGCCCCTCCCCCACCCATGGCCCAGTGCAGTCTCTGGGCACCCCTCCCAGGCTGCTGCACAGGGCACATGAGGTGGCCAGAAGGAAACAGAAAAGGGGCATCACACCGAGATGTATAACCCCATGAGGAACCAGGGCTGCTTGGTCTGACCCCACGTCTCACTGGGAGTAGACGACTTCCCAGCTCACCTTCTGTGTTCTCTCTCTCTCTCTCTCTCTCTCTTTCTCTCTCTCTCTCTCTCGCGCGCGCGCGCGCACTCTCTCTCTCTCTCTGCCCCACAGGGAGATTCAGGGGGCCCTCTTCTGTGTGCTGGGGTGGCTCAGGGCATCGTCTCCCATGGACGGAAGAATGCAAAGCCCCCTGTTGTCTTCACCCGGATCTCCCACTACCGGCCCTGGATCAATGAGGTCCTGAAGCAGAATTAAGCCTGGATGGAGCCTGGGCCGGCCTGAGGGGAAATCTGGAACCAGACCTGGGCAGGCTTTCTGTGCCACTCACTTTCGAGTTGCCTCTGATCTCTGCTGAGGCCCTGCTGCATCCCTCAGACCCACGAGGGCCCCTCCAGGTCACAGAATCCTCAGTAAACCTCAATAAAGACCCAGCTTTCAGACGTGAGGATGTGTCTTCTCTCTGATGCTCTCTTCTCTTGGCACAATGCAACTGGCCTCCAGCCTAGGCAGCCTACAAGCCTTGGAAATGGTCGGGGTGTGTGGGAGCAGGTGGGGGGGTCTGGGGGGGGGGTGTGAGTGTGAGATACAGAGAGGAAATAATGAAGAAAAATTAGGGAAAGAAAGAAGAGAAAGGGAATCCCTGGAGAGACAGGATCCTTATTTCCAACTTAAACAAGATGTTATGCCAGATCCTTGCTGTAATCATCAACTCTATACTGATTCGAATTTATCTTTCGTAATATCCAGAATCACTAAGAACATTGTGAATCACAGGCAAAGATGTAGGATATTTAGGGCATCCCTGATCTCTCCCCACCAGGTCCCAGGAATAGCGCCCCTCCACTAAGTTGTGCCAACCAGACATGTCTCAGGGCATTGCCAAGTGTTCTCCAAGGGGCAGGGGAGCAGGAATCATCCTCAGTGAGAACCACCGGTTTAGATACGTGATGCAGGGAAGACAGTTGCTTCCACACAGGGCCCTCCTCGCAGTCCACCTCGATAAGAGGAGATCTACCATCTGCGGGGCTTCAATCTGAGATGCAGAGAAGATTGTCTCTCACTCCCTGATGCAGAACAGAGAGCTGGAGCAGATAAGGGGGGGATAACATCACAGTTCTGCATGAGCAACTCCCAGCCACAAGGGCCGTACCCAAACCAGTAGGAAGTCAAAAACCTACAGCCTGCTCAACACAAAGTCTTGCCAGCTGAGAGACTGGCTAGAGAAGAGAAAACAGGTCAGAAGGACAGGAGACAGGCACAACAGGAGCCTGAGGCTCATAGCCCTCCTGGCTTCGGAGGGTATGGTGAATCGCTGCCTCGAGCAAACTCTTTCTAGCAATTTGCCTGAAAAACATAATCAGAGATTATGTCTCTGATTACGTCTTACACAAAGATTCATGAACAAGGATTTTAATCTCAGCATTGTTAATAATGGAAAACTTGGAATCCCAGTCATGGAACAAAGTTTAAATGGTAAATTCAGGGTCGCCTGGGTGGCTCAGTCGGTTGAGCGTCCGACTTCAGCTCAGGTCATGATCTTGCTGCCCGTGAGTTGGAACCCCGCGTCGGCTCTGTACTGACAGCTTGGAGCCTGGAACCTGTTTCAGATTCTAGGTCTCCCTCTCTCTCTGCCCCTCCCCAACTCATGCTCTGTCTCTCTGCCAAAAATAAATAAACATTTTAAAAAATTGAAAAAAATGGTAAATTCAAATGATTGAATATTTTTTACTGAATATTTTGAATTCGTTAAAAATTTGTTTTCAAAAATATTCAGTCATGTGGGAAAATGCAAAACTTCAATGTAATGTAATGCAGGATTTGTTTCTCCTGGGAAGACCCTGGACTCTTCCTCTTCCCACTGTGAAATACCCCTTGACTGAATGTCCCTCCACCGGCCACGAGGGATTAAGAAGACGCTAACAGATCTTTGCCTGGATTATGTGATTTGTGACATTTGGGGCATTATTTTCTGAGTCTATGTTTTTTATTAAATGTTGAAAGGCTTCTGTCCCTACTCAACTTTTTGGTACTTTCAGTTTATTTGGGTAGTTTAAAAGTGTTTGGAGTTTTGTGTTTGTGTTTTTGTTACGTGGCTTTAGGGCTGTGAAACACCACAGCTCCCCAGAAGAGTATTTGGCTGCATTCGTCTAAGTTCATTTCCTCATCAATCAGGAAACGATTGCATTATCAGGCCATGGTAGCCAAGAAGCAGAGATCTTTGCTAGTTTCCGTGATGGTTTTCCTGATGACCATCTTCTCTGATTTTCATCTCATGTATGCGCTTATCTGTGCTGGGCTTGCGGGCTCTGAAAAGTGCAGCATGATTTTCCATCGCCAGCCCCACCTCTGGGCTGTGAAACAGCCACATCTGTGTATTCTTTGGGCCTTTATCCTCAAAGGGTTGTCTGTCAGGTCCCAGTATTGGCAGATGGCACAATCACACAGGATAATTTAGGAAAAGTTCGATGGAGGATCTATCTATGTGCAAAGGGAACAGGAAACCAATAGGGTGTGGTGAAACATCCCAGAGTTGGCAAGAGTACGGAGCCACCACCATCCCTTTGGCATGAAGGGGGTTGGGTAAGGAGTGGTTATTGGAACCCAGAAAGACAGCTGGAGCTCCACCTCTGTTTGCTCTAGCTGTAGCTGCAGGACAGGAGCTGTGGGTCATGGAAGGACCCACAGCCAACTGATTCTAAGTGGTTTCCCAGGAAAGGACTGTGTGAATAAATCCTACTGTATCACTCTCCTTCTGCTCCTGAATTCCTGACCGTGCTCCCATTGGCCAATCCTTTTATCCTAAATTTATTTATTTATTTTGAGAGAGAGAGAGAGAGAATGTAGGAGAGGGGCAGAAAGAGAGGGAGAAAGAGAATCCCAAGCAGTCTCTGTGCTGTCAGCCCAGAGCCCACAGGGCTCCATCCCCTGACCCTGGGATCATGACCTGAGCCAAAATCAAGAGTCAGACACCACCAAACTACCCCAGGTTGAAAGTTCTCAAGCCACGCCCTGTTCTATTCCCAGAAGCCTCCCTAACTCTTCCTCTTGCTTGACAAAAGAAAAGGCAAAGATCACATCACTGAGCCTTACATAGCCTCAAGCCTGTGCTAAAGTAGTTTCAGGTGCAGGAGAGGTAGCTGGCCCAGGAGGGATACTTTTGTGATTCATTTCTATGTGAGAGGCAGGGACCGCTACTTTTTTTTAAGGCAACCCCTCAAGAGGGAGACTTCTGGCACCTAGGTGACAGAGGCCACCAACAGGGCAAAGCCATTGTAGGAGCCAGAGAGACACCTTTCCATCACTGGGTAACAATGAAGGGCTAACACTGGCTCCTCTAGACAGGGATATAACCTAGATCCCACCACTCCATCCCAAAAAGGGGACACACTCTCATGCTGGGAAACATGAGGGACCACCAAAGGAAACTCAGCTAACAGCTTCAGGAGAACAGAGTGTTTGCTGTCTCTTCTGCCTTGTGTTTTGCCCCCTTTGTTCAGCATTTTATAAACAGCTTCTCTAGTCTCCCCCTGCCCCAGCTGCATCTGAGAGAGCTGCTGACCTCAGGTCCTCCTACCACCCTTGATCTGAACTTCAGGAGATATCTTCTCATCCTTGGCCAAGGGAACCTACAAAATGTCCAGAACGTTTGAGGGCTCTTGCATATAGGGTATGAGTGGGGAGTAATACTTGAAAACCTGATATGCAGCCGCGCCCCATCTGTTAGAGCTGAGACCTATGCGCCAAGTGACAAATGAAGTCCTCGTTCATATCTGTGTCACAGTAGGTCATTTGGGTTCTTGACCCCACACTATGGTCATGTTCCCTGGACTCCAAGTGCATACTTGGCATGTATATTCGGGACTTAGAAGCTGACAGAACTCTCATAATCATTCTCTGATTTATGAAATAAGGTCCATTTTGGTAAGAAAGGCTAAGAGGAAGGGCACCTGGCTGGCCCAGTCAGAGGATAGAGCATGTGAGTTCGAGCCCCACATTGGGGGTAGAGACTACTTAAAAATAAAATCTTTTGGGGACACCTGGGTGGCTCAGTCGGTTAGCATCCAACTTTGGTTCAGGTCATGATCTCACGGTCAGTGAGTTCAAGCCCCACATCAGGCTCTGTGCTGGCAGCTCAGAGCCTGGAACCTGCTAAGGATTCTGTGTCTCCCTCTCTCTCTGCCCTTCCCCCACTCACATTCTGTTTCTCTCTCTCAAAAATAAATCAACCTTAAAAATTTTTTAATAAATAAATACATAAATAATTAATTAATTTTAAATCAAAAAAAAAAAAAAAAAGAAAGAAAGGCTAAGAGGAAGCACGTGTAGCTGCATCCCCACATCTGGCCAAAATGATAAATCAGAAACAATACAACATCCCAGATGAAATGGCATAGTGTAGTGGCACTCTTAAAGATTTAAGGGGCGCCTGGGTGGCTCGGTCAGTTAAGCGTCCGACTTCGACTCAGGTCACGATCTCGCGGCCCGTGAGTGTGAGCCCTGTGTCGGGCTCTGGGCTGATGGCTCGGAGCCTGGAGCCTGCTTCCGATTCTGTGTCTCCCTCTTTCTCTGCCCCTCCCCCTTTCATGCTCTGTCTCTCTCTGTCTCAAAAATAAATAAACGTTAAAAAAAAATTTTTTTTTAAGATTTAAAGGTGCAGGGGATAGTATCCTGGAAAGCCAAAAAAACCATGGCAAACAGCAATGGACCACCATAAACTTCACTGAGTAGTAGCCCCAACTGCTGCTGCTATTTTGTATGTCATATGTTTGCAAGAAGAGATCCACACAGCCTGTAGCATTTTATATGTGACTTTGGATCAGGCAAACGTGTTCTTTCAGTCTGCACCAAGCAGAAAGGTCAGAGCAGTTTGCATTCACCGGAGAAGGAAAGCAGTCTGCATTCACCATCTTGTCTCAAGATTATGGCAACTCTCCAGTTCTCTTACAGGATGAGCCCAAAGAGGCCTTTATGTCTGGACATTGCCCAGAACATAAAACTGGCCCGCTATGGTGATGGCATGGGCCACTGAGAGGAATAGTGCATGGTAGGCCTCTTTGGATTTTGGAGACAGCATATAAACACTTGAGAATATTATTCTGGCCCATTTAATAGATGTCTCAGAAATCTGATGACAGTTTCAAGAGAAAGTCTCCCAAGGCAAGAGAGCAATCTGTAGCAGGTTCAGGCAGAACTCAAAGAACCCCAGAAGAACCCATGGGTGTTACAGGTACTCCCGATAGATAAGAGTGGGGACCCTACAAAGTGACTGACAAGCCCTGATTTACAGAACAGACCTCTAAGGTTCTGTAGTAAAGCCATGCCATCGGTAGCACAGAGTTATTTATCATACAAAAAGTAGCTCCTGGGAAGCTACTGGACCCTAATAGACACTGAGTATCTGATCTTGGGACATCAAGTGTCTGTGATCAGACCTACTGAATTCAGGGCCCTGGTTCCCAGAAATAGACCAGGGGATTTGCTCCCGCCGGGGCTGAGGGTATAGTAAGGGTTCCACTAAATCTAAAGTTATGGTTGCCAGCTGTCATGCCAAGCCTGTCTTGATAATGAGTGAATCTCTAGGCAACAGTGAATTTACCTCACTACCATGAATAACTCACCCTTATTATCATGCAAAGATAGAGTTGTCATGTAATAAGGGCAGGGAGGAGTATGAGGTACTCTTTGGTGCTTTTATGCCCAGTGATAACTAAAACCTGTAACTGCAGCAACGCTTCCCTTAAAAAAAAAAAGCACAGGGGCGCCTGGGTGGCTCAGTCGGTTAAGCGTCCGACTTCGGCTCAGGTCATGATCTCGCAGTCCGTGAGTTCGAGCCCCGCGTCGGGCTCTGTGCTGACAGCTCAGAGACTGGAGCCTGTTTCAGATTCTGTATCTCCCTCTCTCTGACCCTCCCCCATTCATGCTCTGTCTCTCTCTGTCTCAAAAATAAATAAAGGTTAAAAAAAAAAATTAAAAAAAAAAAAGCACAGTAACCTCTGAGATAAAGGTCTGGGTTACCCTACTGGGTAAACAATTTAAACCAACAGAAGAGCTTGCCATGTGGTGGAGCAGGAGGGAGGCGGGGAATGGGTGCCAGAGGAGGAAGGCAACAACTAGTATTAATGGCCCCAGGACCAACTGCAACTGGCAGGGACTGTAGGTTAGCCTTATAAAGTGATTAACATCTAAATCAGCAGACTCTGACGTCCTCCACCCGCAGGTGGGCTCCATCCAATCAGGTGAAGGCCTTATGAACAAAGACTGAGGTTTCCTGACATAAAAGGAACTCTCCTCAGGACCGCAACATAGAGGGGCGCCTGGGTGGCTCAGTCATTGAGCGTACAACTTTGGCTCTCGGGTCGTGATCTTGTGGTTCTTGAGTTCAAGCCCCACATCAGGCTGGCTGCTGTCAGGGGGAAGCCCACTTCAGATCTTCTGTCCCTCTCTCTCTGCTCCTCCCCCACTCACTCTTTTCCTCTCTCTCTCTCAAAAATAAATAAACATTTAAAAAAAAAAAAAAAAGGGGCGCCTGGGTGGCGCAGTCAGTTAAGCGTCCGACTTCAGCCAGGTCACGATCTCGCGGTCCGTGAGTTCGAGCCCCGCGTCAGGCTCTGGGCTGATGGCTCGGAGCCTGGAGCCTGTTTCCGATTCTGTGTCTCCCTCTCTCTCTGCCCCTCCCCCGTTCATGCTCTGTCTCTCTCTGTCCCAAAAATAAATTAAAAAAAAAAAACGTTGAAAAAAAAAATTAAAAAAAAAAAAGACTGCAACATAGAAAGCCTGTCTTAGTCTCCAGATGGCTGCCCTGAGGGGTTCGGACTCAACACTGCAATGTCAACCCTTACCTGAATTCCCAACCTGCTGACATGCCCTACAGATTTCAAACCTGACAGCTCCCACAGTGGCGTGAGCCAATTCCTTAAAATAAATATCTCTTATAGATAGGTAGATGCCAGGATAGATAGACAGATAGATAGATAGATAGATAGATAGATAGATAGATAGATAGATGATAGATAGATAGAGAAAGAAAGAGAAAAGAAAGAAAGAAAGAAAGAAAGAAAGAAAGAAAGAAAGAAAGAAAGAAAGAAAGAAAGAAAGAAAGAAAGAAAGAAAAGAAAGAACCACTACCTTGAAGAATCAATGACAAGATGAAATGACCTGAATGTGGGCCAGCAGTGGACCCGGCCATTTCAGAAGGAGGAGAGTGGCTGACAGTGTCCCTACTCTGTAACTGCTCACTGAAGGGAGCTTCCACTCAAGGCTTCTTACCCAGCTCATCACAACTCTTTCCCTAAAAGCTTGCTCTGGTGTAGAAGCATGCTCAGCCAGTGCTCACAGGAGATCAGAAGTGGCCCCTAAAGTGGCCTCAACGCAAAAGGGATGGGAATTGGTGAGTGATTAACCCAGTGTCATCACTCTACTGGGGAGACAAGTCTGAGGCGTGTCTTACACCATCTCCCAAAAGTCCCTGGTGACATGAAGCTCCAGGTGTCCACAGCAGTGATCTGCTCATTAACACATTCTGTGACTCCAGGGACACATTTCCTGGCAAAGGAGGAAATTCAGGGCAGTGGGAAAGGACTGTCCTTTGTCCTTTTATTGCTGGGCCAGGTGAAGATCAACGGGGAAAATGAAATTTGACCCCTATCTCACAAACACACAAACATCAATTCCAAGGGGGCACCTGGGTGACTCAGTCAGGTAAGCACCTGACTCTTGGTTTGGACTCAGGTCATGGGATTAAGCCCCACATTGGGCTCTGCACTGCCAGAGCAGAGCCTTCTTGGAGTTCTCTCCCTCTCTCTCTGTCTTTCTCTCTCTTTCTGTCTCTCAAAATAAGCTTTTAAATTTTTTTAATGTTTTTTTATTTATTTTTGAGAGAGACAGAGACAGAGACAGAGTACTATCAGGGGAGGGGCAGAGAGAGAGGGAGACACAGAATCCAAAGCAGGCTCCAGGATCTGAGCTGTCAGCACAGAGCCCCATGCAGGGCTCAAACTCACGAATCGTGAGATCATGACCTGAGCCGAGGTCAGATGTTTAACCGAATGAGCCACCCCAGGAGCCCCAAGTGTCTTACTCCTGATTTTGACTCAGGTCATGATCTCATGGTTCATGAGTTCAAGCCCCACGTCGGGCTCTGTGCCAACATTACAGAGCCTGCTTGGGATTCTCTCCCTCTCTCTCTTGCTCTGCTGCCATGCTCTCTTTCTCTCTCTCTCTCTCTCTCTCTCAAAAATAAATAAATAAACTTAAAAAAAAAAAACAACAGTCAGTTACAGGTGATCCATACATGACAGGTAAAACAATAAAACTTGTAGACAATTTGACAAGACAGTATCTCTTCACTTTGGGGTTTAGAAAGATTTCTTCAAGGCACACAAAAATCACTAACTTAAAAGCAAGTTTCTCAACCTTGCACTACTGACATTTTGAACTGGATAAATTTTTGTTATGGGGGCTGTCCTGTGCATTGTAAGATATTTAACATCATCCCTGGCTTCCCACTAGATGCCAGTACCTCTGCCAATACCACCCCAGTTATGCCAATCAAAAATGCCTCAAAGACATTGTTAAATGTCCCCTATGGGTACAGCTGCCAGATTTAGGCGAAAAAAACAGAACACCCAGTTAAGCTTGAATCTCAGATAAACAACAACAACAAAATTGTATGTGTCACAAATATTACCTGGGAAGTACTTACATTCAATTTTTTTATTGTTTATTTATTTTGTTGTTTATTTATTTTATTGTTTATCTGGTATTCAGGTTTAACTAGATGCCCTGTATCTGACAATCACATCCGTTAAGAACTATTGCCTCAAAGGAAATTGATATATTGGACTACAAGAAGGACCTCCATGGATCAAAAGACACCTTTAAGAGAGTGAAAAAGCAAGCCACCAAGTGGAGAAAGATCCTTGTACTACATACACCAACTAAGGCCTCACATGCATAATTTATAAATAATGCCTATAATGCAATAAGAAAAAAATCAGACCATCCAAGAGAAACACAGACCAGAGACTGGAAAAGGAAATTCACAAAATAAGATATCCAAATGGCCAATAAACGTATGAAAGGCACCCAACCTCAATTGCAATCAGGAAAATGCAAATTAAAACCACAACACAATACCACTACAAACTCACCAGAATGACTAAAAATAAGGACTGATAATATCAATACCAGAAAGGAGGGCAACAGGAACATTCCTACAGTCCGGAGGGCATGTAAACTCACTCAACCACTTTGACAGCATCAGTTGACAAAATAAAAATAGGCACATCCTCTGACCTATCAATTTCACTTCTAGGGATACACCCAAAAGAAATACCTGCATCATAAAGCATGAACAAGAATGCTCATAGCAACATGATACTTGGAAACAATCCAAAAGTCCATCAACAGCAGAATGAATAAATATAATTGTGGTATGGTAACATTACATGGGATACTACCCTGCAATGAAAAGTACCTGCTGTTACATACAAGAACATGGATGAATCTCACAAACATAATATTGAGGAGAAAAAAAAAAAAAAACAGACCTTAAAAGAAGACCCATTGTTAGCCTATTTATATAAAGTTCAGAAACCAACAAAACCAATCTATGTGTTAAAAGTCGAGATAGCAGTTACCTTTGGTGAGGATGGAGGTACAAGAATTAGGAAAAGGGGGCCAAGATGGCGAGACAGCATGGAAGCTTTTTGTGTCTTGCGTCCATGAAATACAGCCAGACCGACACTAAACCATCCTACACACCTAGAAAACCGATTGGAAGATTAACACAACAATCTGCACAACCTGAACCACAGAATTCAGCAAGTATGCAACACGAAGAGCTGAACTTGGGGACCAAGAAGCCCCAAAAGGTAGGGAACCCCTTTTGCGGGCGAGAGAGGACAGAGACTGGGGAGGGGGGGGAGCATACGGGAAAAGCACCCGTCCCCAAAAGCAGCTGGAGAGAACGTGGAAAATTGGAAACAGCCACAGGAACTAAATCAAAAAGGGAGAAAGGAGAAAGGAGAGGGTTTAAATTCCATTAAGACTGGGGGCGCCTGGGTGGCGCAGTCGGTTAAGCGTCCGACTTCAGCCAGGTCACGATCTCACGGTACGTGAGTTCGAGCCCCGCGTCAGGCTCTGGGCTGATGGCTCGGAGCCTGGAGCCTGTTTCAGATTCTGTGTCTCCCTCTCTCTCTGTCCCTCCCCCATTCATGCTCTGTCTCTCTCTGTCCCAAAAATAAATAAACGTTGAAAAAAAAAAATTTAAAAAAAAAAAAAAATTCCATTAAGACTGTAAACAAGGGGAGCGCAAAGGCTGCAACTCCGCATCTCCATACCTGGTGGTGCTCTGGTGGGAAGGGCGAATCCCCAGGAACAGATTGGGGTCCGGGAGGTTCTCGTGGGCCACACGGGGAAAAGCGGTTCCACTGAAGGAAGGACATTTGGTAGAGATGGTTGAAGCCACCTGGTCCCAGCAGACCCCAGAAAACGGCCACATTCGCTGGTGCTGGAACAAGGTCGTTAAGGGTGAAGCCTGATGCCAGATATGTGTTGCGATTTTCCATGGTCCCTAAAATGCTGAGGCTACACTGTCTCGCGATCTTTTTTGGGGGTGGGCTGGCACCTGGCCGCAGTCTCGGGGCACCAGCAACAGCAGGGTCCAGTGGGCGTTCCTGGGTGCAGTCGACATTTGGCCACTGCTCATTCAGCCATTGCTCGGTGAGACCCTCCCACAGAGGGGCAGAGCGGGTCAAAACTGAAGTCCTTTGGAAGTAAGGGGCCGGGGAAAACAGCTGCATCTGAGATAAAACTTGGGACAGAGGTACTGCCTGGGGCCTGGTCACGGAGAGTGGAAAAGCGGGGAGTGGATGAGAGCTGAAGACGGAGGACCGGTGCGCGATTGCTGATCCGGGAGAACAGACAGGGTGGCTGGGTGGTGCCATTTTTCACCGCTCCCACGCATGCGCATGCACACCGATGAGCACCGCAACAATCCACCCCAGTAGGCTAGCAGCGCCATCTACAGGAGAGCAGAGCTGTTACACCGAGCCCTGCCCAACTGAGCTAACTTCACTCTTCAAGAACACAAACCTCACCCCTGGCTTAAGTTATGGACTATAAAGAGCTACATGGACTGACCTCTAGGGGAAAACGAAGCAATTTCAGTCCTACTTCAATCTGTTAGCAGGTTCATCTATTCAATTTTTTTTGTCTCTCTTTTTCCTGTTTCTCTTTTACAATTCTTTTCTTTTTCTTGAATACAGAAAGAGAAAAACTCATTTTTATTTTCAATTTTTATTAAAAATATCTGTCTTTAATTTTTATTACTATATTTTTTACTTTTGTGTAAATTTTTTCAAATTCTACTTTACTCCCATCATTTTATTTTAGTCTACTTCAGTGTACTCACCTTTTCAAACTTTCAAACAATTTCCTTTTTTCTTTCTTTTTCTTTTTTTCTCTTTTTCATTTCTTTTCTTTTTCTTGAATGCAGAAAGAGAAAAACTTCATTTTTACTTTCAATTTTTTAAATATTTTTATTTAATTTTTATTACTATATTTTTTATTTTATGTAAATTTTTTCAAATTCTATCTTACTCCCATCATTTTATTTCAGTCTACTACAGTGTATTCACTTTTTCAAATTTTCAAACAATTTCTTTTTTTGTCTTTTCTTTTCTTTTTTCTTTTTTTATCTTTTTTCTCTTTTTCATTTCTTTTCTTTTTTCTTAAACATGGAAAGTGAAAAAAATTCATATTTGTTTTTAATTTTTATTAAAAATACTTTTCTATAATTTTTTCTAGTATATTCTCTACTTTTGTGTATTTTAGTCTACTTTAGTGTATTCATTTTTTCAAATTCTCAAATGATTTCCTTTTTTTCTCCCCCCCTTTTTTTGTTTTTTATTTTTGTTTTTTTGTTGTTGTTTGTTTGTTTCTCTAATCTGTCAAACCACTTTCTACACACAGACCAAAACACACCTAGAATCTAGCATCATCTATTCGATTTGTGTGGGTGTGTGTTTTTACTTTTTAATTTTAATATTTTTTAACTTTAATTTTTTTAATTTCAATTTTTTACCTCATTAATTCCTTTTCTCCCTTCAAGATGACAAAACGATGGAATTTGTCCCAAAAGAAAGGGCACGAAGAAACGACAGCCAGGGATCTAACCAACACAGACACAAGCAAGATGTCTGAAACAGAATTTAGAATCACAATGATAAGAATACTAGCTTGAGTCAAAAATAGATTAGAAACCCTTGCTGCAGAGATAAAAGAAGTAAAAAATAGCCAGAATGAAATTAAAAATGCTATAACTGAACTGCAATCACGGATGGATGCAGCAGTGGCAAGGATGGACAAGGCAGAACAGAGAATCAGTGATATAGAAGACAAACTTATAGAGAATAATGAAGCAGAAAAAAAGAGGGAGATGAAGGCAAAAGAGCACAATTTAAGAATTAGAGAAATCAGTGACTCATTAAAAAGGAACAACATCAGAATCATAGGGGTCCCAGAGGAGGAAGAGAGAGAAATAGGGATAGAAGGGTTATGAAAGCAAATCATAGCAGAAAACTTTCCTAACCTGGGGAAAGACACAGACATCAAAATCCAGGAAGCACAGAGGACTCCCATTAGATTCAACAAAAACCGACCATTAACAAGGCATATCATAGTCAAATTCACAAAATACTCAGGCAAGAATCATGAAAGCAGCAAAGGAAAAAAAGTCCCTAACCTACAAGGGAAGACAGATCAGGTTTGCAGCAGACCCATCCACAGAACCTTGGCAGGCCAAAAAGGAGTGGCAGGATATATTCAGTGTGCTGAATCAGGAAAATAGGCAGCCAAGAATTCTTTCTCCAGCAAGGCTGTCATTCAAAATAGAAGGAGAGATAAAAAGTTTCCCAGACAAACAAAAATTAAAGAAGTTTGTGACCACTAAACCAGCCCCACAAGATTTTAAGGGGGACTCTCTGAGGGGAGAAAAGATGAAAATTGTATATATATATATACCAAAAGCAAAAAAAATATCAGAAAGGACCAGAGAACACCACCAGAAACTCCAACTCTACAGGTATCATAATGACAATAAATTCATATCTTTCAGTACTCACTCTAAACGTCAATGGACTCAATGCTCCAATCAAAAGATATAGGATAACAGAATGGATAAGAAAACAAGACCCATCTATATACTATTTACAAGAGACCCACTTTAGACCTAAAGACACCTACAGATTGAAAATAAGGGGATGGAGAACAATCTATCATGCTAATGCCCAACAAAAGAAAGCCAGAGTAGCCATACTTATATCAGACAATCTAGACTTTAAAATAAAGACTGTATCAAGAGATGCAGAAAGGCATTATATCATAATCAAGAGGTCTATAGACCAAGAAGACCTAACAATTGTAATCATTTATGTGCCAAATGTGAGAGCACCCAAATATATAAATCAATTAATCACAAACATAAAGAAACTCATCAATAGTAATACCATAATAGTAGGAGACTTCAACACCCCACTCACAGCAACAGACAGATCATCTAATCAAAAAATCAACAAGGAACAATGGCTTTGAATGACACCCTGGACCAAATAGACTTAACAGATATATTCAGAACATTTCATCCTAAAGCAGCAGAATATACATTCTTCTCCAGTGCACATGGAATGTTCTCCAGAATAGGCCATATACTGGGACACAAATCAGCCCTAAGTAAGTACAAAAAGATCAAGGTCATACGTGTATATTTTCAGACCCCAACGGTATGAAACTCGAAATGAACCACAAGAAAAAATTTGGAAAGGTAACAAATACTTGGAGACTGAAGAACATCCTACTAAAGAATGAATGGGCTAACCAAGAAGTTAAAGAAGAAATTAAAAAGTATGTGGAAGCCAATGAAAATGATAACACCACAACCCAAAACCTCTGGGACACAGCAAAGGTGGTCATAAGAGGAAAGTATACAGCAATTCAAGCCTTCCTAAAGAAGGAAGAAGATCTCAGATACACAACCTAACCTTACACCTTAAGGAGCTGGAAAAAGAACAGAAAATAAAACCCAAAACCAGCAGAACACAGGAAATAATAAAGATTAGAGCAGAAATTAATGCTATTGAAACCAAAAAAAAAAAAAAAAACAGTAGAACAGATCAATAAAACCAGAAGCTGGTTCTTTGAAAGAATTAACAAAATTGATAAACCACTAGCCAGTCTGATCAAAAAGAAAAAGGAAAGGACCCAAATAAGTAAAATCAAGAATGAAAGAGGGGAGATCACAACCAACACAGCAGAAATAAAAACAATAATAGAGAATATTATGAGCAATTATATGCCAATAAAATGGGCAATCTGGAAGAAATGGACAAATTCCTAGAAACATACACACTACCAAAACTGAAACAGGAAGAAATAGAAAATTTGAACAGACCCATAGCCAGTAAGGAAATTGAATTAGTAATCAAAAATCTCCCAAAAAACAAGAGTTCAGGGCCAGATGGCTTTCCCGGGGGAATTCTACCAAACATTTAAGGAAGAGTTAACACCTATTCTCTTGAAACTGTTCCAAAAAAATAGAAATGGAAGGAAAACTTCCAAACTCTTTCTATGAAGCCATCATTACCTTGATTCCAAAACCAGAGACCCCACTAAAAAGGAGAACTATAGACCAATTTCCCTGATGAACATGGATGCAAAAATCCTCAACAAGATATTAGCCAACCGGATCCAACAATACATTAAAAAAATTATTCACCACGACCAAACGGGATTTATACCTGGGATGCAGGGCTGCTTCAATATCCTCAAAACAATTAACGTGATTCATCACATCAATAGAAGAAAGGACAAGAACCATATGATCCTCTCAATAGATGCAGAGAAAGCATTTGACAAAATACAGCATCCTCTCTTGATAAAAACCCTCAAGAAAGTAGGGATAGAAGGAGCATACCTCGAGATGATAAAAGCCATATATGAACAACCCAACACTAATATCATCCTCAATGGGGACAAACTGAGAGCTTTCCCCCTAAGGTCAGGAACAAGACAGGGATGTCCTCTGTCGCCACTGTTTTTCAATATAGTATTGGAAGTCTTAGCCTCTGCAATCAGACAACACAAAGAAATAAAAGGCATCCAAATCAGCCAGGAGGAGGTCAAACCTTCATTCTTTGCAGATGACATGATACTCTATATGGAAAACCCTAAAGATTCCACCAAAAAACTGCTAGAACTGATTCATGAATTCAGCAAAGTCGCAGGATATAAAATCAACACACAGAAATCGGATGCATTCCTATACATCAACAATGAAGCAACAGAAAGAGAAATCAAGGAATCCATCCCATTTACAGTTGCACAAAAAAAACATAAAATACCTAGGAATAAATCTAACCAAAGAGGTGAAAAATCTATACACTGAAAACTATAGAAAGCTGATGAAAGAAATTGAAGACGACACCAATAAATGGAAAAAGATTCCATGCTCCTGGATAGGAAGAACAAATATTGTTAAAATGTCGATACTACCCAAAGCAATCTACATATTCAATGCAATCCCTATCAAAGTAACACCAGCATTCTTCACAGAGCTATAACAAATAATCCTAAAATTTGTATGGAACCAGAAAATACCCCGAATAGCCAAAACAATCTTGAACAAGAAAGCCAAAGCTAGAGGAATTACAATCCCAGACTTCAAGCTATAGTACAAAGCTGTCATCATCAAGACAGTATGGTACTGGCACAAGAACAGACACTCAAATCAATGGAATAGAAGAGAGAACCCAGAAATGGACCCACAAACGTATAGCTGGCTAATCTTTTACAAAGCAGGAAAGAATATCCAATGGAATAAAGACAGTCTCTTCAGCAAGTGGTGCTGGGAAAACTGGACAGCGACATGCAGAAGAATCAACCTGGACCACTTTCTCACACCAGACACAAAAATGAACTCAAAGTGGATGAAAGACCTCAATGTAAGACAGGAAGCCATCAAAATCCTCGAGGAGAAAGCAGGCAAAAACCTCTTTGATCTTGGCTGCAGCAATTTCTTACTCAACACGTCTCCAGAGGCAAGGGAAACAAAAGCAAAAATGAACTGCTGGGACCTCATTAAAATAAAAAGCTTCTGTACAGCGAAGGAAACAATCAGCAAAACTAAAAGGCAACTGACAGAATGGGAGAAGATATTTGCAAATGACACATCAGATAAAGGGTTAGTATCCAAAATCTACAAAGAACTTACCAAACTCAGCACCCAAAAAACAAATAATCCAGTGAAGAAATGAGCAAAAGACATGAATAGACACTTCTCCAAAGAAGACATCCAGATGACCAACCGACACATGAAAAAATGCTTAACATCACTCATCATCAGGGAAATACAAATCAAAACCACAATGAGATACCACCTTACCCTGTCAGAATGGCTAACATTAACAACTCAGGCAACAGCAGATGTTGGCGAGGATGCGGAGAAAGAGGATCTCTCTTGCATTGGTGGTGGGAATGCAAGCTGGTGCAGCCACTCTGGAAAACAGTATGGAGGTTCATCAAAAAACTAAAAATAGGGTTTTTTTTATGACTATGACTCAGTTTTTTATGACTCAGCAATTGCACTGCTAGGCATTTATCCAAGGGATACAGGTGTGCTGTTTCAAAGGGACACATGCACCCCCATGTTTATAGCAGCACTCTCAACAATAGCCAAAGTATGCAAAGAGCCCAAATGTCCATAGATGGATGAATGGATAAAGAAGATGTGGTATATATATACAATGGAGTATTACTCGGCAATCAAAAAGAATGAAATCTTGCCATTTGTAACTATGTGGATGGAACTGGAGGGTGTTATGCTAAGTGAAATTAGTCAGAGAAAGACAAAAATCATATGATTTCACTCATATGAGGACTTTAAGAGACAAAACAGATGAACATAAGGGAAGGGAAACAAAAATAATATAAAAACAGGGAGGGTGACAAAACAAAAGAGACTCATAAATATGGAGAACAAACTGAGGGTTGCTGGAGGGGTTGTGGGAGAGGGGATGGGCTAAATGGGTAAGGGGCATTAAGGAATCTACTCCTGAAATCATTGCTTCACTATAAACTAACTAATTTGAATGTAAATTTAAAAAAATAAAAAATAAGGTTAAATTATAAAAAAAAAAAGAGTAGGATGGGGCACCTGGGTGGCTCAGTCGGTTGAGCGGCCGACTTTGGCTCGGGTCATGATCTTGCAGTCCGTGAGTTCGAGCCCCGCGTCGGGCTCTGTGCTGACTGCTCAGAGCCTGGAGCCTGTTTCGGATTCTGTGTCTCCCTCTCTCTGACCCTACCCCATTCATGCTCTGTCTCTCTCTGTCTCAAAAATAAATAAACATAAAAAAAAAAAAAAAAAAAAAAGAGTAGGAAAAGGCACATGGTTGGGGAATGAGGGCCTTCTGGAGAGCTGGTAATGTTCTATTCCTGACTGGGGTAGTGGTTACAGAGATGCACTCACTCTGTGATAACTCATTGAGTTACAGTAGTGTTACCCACTGCAATTAAAAGTTTGAATTTTTTTTGTTGTTGTTAAGTTGGTTCTCTGTCCCTCTCAGTGTTTTGGTTACCTTATTACCAGTTAATATCTAACTCTTGCTGGGGCACCTGCGTGGCTCAGTTGGCTAAGCATCGGACTTTTGATTTTGGTTCAGGTTGATCTCATGGATCCTGAGATTGAGCTCCGTGCTGACAGTGCGGCCCCTGATTAGGATTCTCCCTCTCCCTGTCTCTCTGCTCTGTCTCTCTCAAAAATAAATAAATGAACTTAAATACATATTTAAATATATATATTTCTATTTAAACATATATTTAATATATTTCTATTTTATATATATTTATATATATACCCACTCTATATGTACCTATAGATAGATAGATAGATAGATAAATAAAACTCTTGCTATTCAGTGAGCTCCCTTTCTCCTCACCCAGCCAATTTGACCATATGTTTTAAAGGCAGATTTTTACCCATAGAAGCCTCTTTTACGATGCTGGTTAACCACCAATGAGGATTTTTTTTTTTTTTTAATGCCTGGAAACATTAATCCAGACATCTTATTTCTTAACTTACAGGGTTGTTGCCTTTTAATATTTTACCTTGCAATTATTCATTAACTAATTTTCCTGTTTTATGTGTGATCTCTGTTCTCCCACAAAAATGTTGGACTTAATTGGGCATAAACACTATTACTAAAGAAAGTATGGCTCACACCTGGCCTGGTTTATACCACAGTCTAGTTCCACACCCAAGGTAAAGACATCACCTCCAATTCCACCCTAACAAACCATGTTCCAGCCTTTCCTCAAGCAGTACAGTCAACAGCTGCTCCAGGGGCACCTGGGTGGCTCAGTCGGTTAAACATCTGACTTCAACTCAGGTCACGATCTCAGGGTTTGTGGGTTCGAGCCCCGTGTCGGGCTCTGTGCTGACAGCTCAAAGCCTGGAGCCTGCTTTGGATTTTGTGTCTCCTTCTCTCTCTGCCCCTCCCCCACTCATGCTCTGTCTCTCTATCTCTGTCTCAAAAATAAGTAAAACATTTTAAAAAATGAAAATAAACTGACAGCTGCTCCAGCCTCTCTCTTTACTCGAACTGGTCAGGTGATCCACAGTGGACAGAGCTCTGCTGTTTTCCATTCACCCTTGACTGTTTCATCCAGTCCATCTTGAACAATAAAAACATGCTTTGCTTCTCACCCCCTCACCCACTCACTCAAGAGTTCCCCAAAAGGGTGCCAAATAGTTCTAGCAGGCCAGTGAATAAATAACCTGTGTTCATCTGGCCGTGATCTGCCTTCTACAGCAACCACAAGAATGTGCCGTGTCATAAAATCGGCAAACATTTTATTATGTGTGAATGTGATTTTGAGAATCCGTGAGAATGTGATCTCCTCCCAGAGACCGTATATAAGCTTTCGCTTTAAGATCGTTCATGTCTTCCTCACATACAGGGCCACTTCAACTCTCCTCTGCCCATCCGTCTCCTTCTTTTTCTCTAGAAGTATGTCCCATTAATCATCTTCCCGTTCAGTCCCTGCTGATCAGATAAGCCTTCATAAGTTCTTCATACACCATTAAGGGTTTCAGATCTCCTGTTTAGTAAGCCATGACCCGGCCATGAGAGAGGAGGACCATTTTGTCACCTGACTTGGCGTGGCTTTTCCTGCCTGTATCTATTTGCTACGCTGTTGGCCAGGGGGGAAAGCAAACCCAGGAAAAGCCTCCTGATGGCCATTTTACAGTCCAGGACTGGGACACTGATGACAGTCTGCAGACGGTGGCCCTCCCTTTGACAGGAGAGGAAACTGGATTTCTGGTTCTGGGCTAGTGAGGCCTCTGGTGGTGCAAGAGCTGTTGTTCATGATGTACATTTCCCTTCAGCTTGACAAAAGGCTAGTTAATCTCTGTGTGTGTTTCTCTATGTGTGTACCTCTCCCTCCCCCCCCCCCCCCACGCACACACACACACACACACACACACTCCAGCACTGGCAGAGCACACAGGAAGGCAAACCTTAACTCATTTTTCACTCACTGCTCTGGAAACTAGACTCAGAGAGATCTCAGGGGCACATGGTCTTCACAGCAGAACGAGAACAGAAGGAGATGGGGCTAATGTGGGAGGTGAAAAGGTATTAACTCCTGAGTAAGGCCCCACTGGGAACAGATGTTTGGATAGGGGTCTGACTAGAGGGAGTGGCATCTACAACTCTTCATGGAGGAGAGAGAAGAGAAGATGGAGCCCTAGGAGAAAACCTGGCCTTTCCACAAATGGCGAGACTCTGCTTCTATCAGAACACTGCTTCTATCACCACAAACCCTGGGGTCAGAGGAAACTATCTTCATTTTTTTTCAGTTTATTTATTTATTTTGAGAGAGAGAGAGAGTGCAGGGAAGGGGCAAAGAGAGAGGGAGAAAGAATCCCAAGTAGGCTCCGTGCTGTCAGCATGGAACCAGATGCGAGGCTCGAACTCATGAACCGTGAGATCATGACCTGAGCCAAAATCAAGAGTCGGACGCTTAACCAACTAAGCCACCCAGGCGCCCCAAGAGAAGACTATTTTTAAAGGGAGGGAGGAGGTTCTAGGTTCCTTAATCTGCTGTGTCTCCAGTATTAAGATTTTGGTTGGATGGTTGGTTGGATGGTTGTATCATATTTTAATAAGAAACCATGTGACATGATGATGTGAATCGCATTTAGCAAGCAACATTCCAGAGCCTGAGAGAAGTTGCAAAAATCTGCCCAAACAAAATGAAGCAGAGGGACATTCACACAATTAGAGGTGGCATGGGAGAAAGGAAGAAGTGCTTGTCACCAGCAAACCCCCAACCCACTCTGCCCCTGCCCAAGTTGAGGGGAGCAGCCAGGACACCCCCCCAGTAAGTTTTGGCTTCCTGTCGCACCCTGTGGTGATGGCCTGACCACCCAGAGGGACTGTGCTCAGCTTCTTTTGCTATTTCAGAAAGCAGCTGTGGGGGAAACAGTCCCATTTCAATGAATGAAATCCTTGTGATTGCTACAGACTCAGAAGAGACCCTTGTCTTCCTGAAAGGCAAACCAGCTGCATTTGCACCAATACCCAGATGCAGACAAAAATTTCTCATGTCTTGTTGTCTGGCTCCGATTTGAATGTTTTCACAGCTGAAGTGTCAGATGTACTGTGAGCGCTGCAAACAGCTTAACTTTAGTTCAGTTGTAAAAGGAGAGGCTAAAAAAGGAGAAGTCAACCCACTCACCCCCAGGACGCAGAAGAAGAAAGACTTTAAGGAGTTTGAGGAGAAATTGAGTACACTCAGACAGGACCTGTTTCCCATCAGCCTACTGGAAGAGAAGTGGTTGCTGGGAGCTAGCACTGTCCCTATGTATATTCCCTCCCACAAAGGATACACAGCTCTGGAAGGAACTCCTGCCTCACCTCCATGAGGATATTGATGAAACTCCACCCCCCTGAATCCATGGTCTTAGGACATCTGATTTAGCAGAACCTCCTTTCCCTCTGCCCAGTCCCCTCCCCAACTCACTGTAAGAAAAGAGAGCCAGGAGAGAAAGAAGGGTTGGTCAATAACTAGAGTGTGGTTGAAGAGAGGAGGAGTCCCTTGATACCTCAGAAACCTGGCTGAGGACGATGAGTAGGGACTCCCCGCCACCCTGGTCCAGCAATAGACACATGTCCCAGGCCTGGCCAATCAGAACACTCCATACTTGGCCACAATTGTCAGTTTGGAGATGGACACATGAGCAAATTCAGTCCAATGAGAGATTTTTTTTTTCTAGGATTAGAAGCCAAGAATCCATCCTTGTGATCAAGAGGATAAATCTTCCTGAAAATAAAGCCAAATTACAATAGAGATGAGCCTGGAATAGCCTGGAAAGTAGGAGATTCACTTGCAAGAGCAAAGTTTTTAGAGAAGAAAATACTTAAGTGTTCCAACAAACTAGATCTTAGAAGATGGAGCAAAGAATTTGTTCTGTAAATCAAAGAATAGAAAAAGAAACAGGATATGATATCAGAGCTATTGTCCATCACATAGCTTTTCCTGGGCTGGGAATAGGAGGTCAAGGAGGCTTGGAAAGGTCAAAACTAGATTATAAATGCTGCCTGGCTTCTCTGAAAAGGAACTCAACTAGAGTGGCAGGGAGAGACACCCAACCCAGAGAGGTAGAGGGCATATCTGAAAACTGCAAGACTGTGCTGCAATCCCCAAGCATAGCTGAGAGCTTGCAAGGCTCTCCCAGAAGCCCCAATTGCAGCACAGAGCTTGTGATGCTTTTAAAATATGTCCACAAGGGACACCTGGGTGGCTCAGTCGGTTAAATATCCAACTCTGTTTCAGCTCAGATCATGATCTCATGGTTTCATGTGATCAAGCCCCGCATCAGGCTCTGTGCTGATGGTGGAGAGCCTGCTTGGGATTCTCTCTCTCCCTCTCTCTCTCTCTGCCCCTCCCTCATTCACACTGTCTCTGAATCTCTCAAAAATAAATAAACTTAAAAAAATAATAAAATAAAACATAAAATATGTCCACAAATTCTTTGACACTCCTGCCTTCCAAAGTTGGAGCCAAATTCCCCTCTACTTGAACTTGGTAACTCACTTCTAAAAAACAGATTATGGGGGTCGCCTGAGTGGCTCAGTCGGTTAAACATTCGACTTCAGCTCAGGTCATGATCTCATGGTTTGTGAGATCGAACCCCACATCAGGCTCACTGCTGTTGGTGTGGAGCCTGCTTCGGATCCTCTGTCTCCCTCTCTCTCTCTCTCTCAAAATAAATAAATAAGTAAATTTTTTTAAAAAAGAAACAAATTATGATAAAAAGCAACTTCCAAGTCTAAGTGGGTCGTTAAGGCATTGAGGCTTCCTCTTCATTCTTTCTCTCTTAGATCACTAGATCCAGGCAAACATGCTGCTGTGTCATAAGGGTACTCAAGAAGCCCTATGGAGACATCCACGTGGCAAGAAATTGAAGTTTTCTACCAACAACCGGCAAGACACAAGTCCTCTTGCCAGCAGCCAAGGGAGTGAGCCACCTTGGGAAAGGGCCCTCCGGGTCTTCAGATGATTGCAGCCTTGTTATCTTGGCCATAACTTAATGACTGACCCTAAGCCACAACCACCTAGCTAAGCTGCTCCCATATCCCTAACCCACAGAAACTGTATGAGATAATAAATATTATTATTGTTGTTTCAAGCCACTAAGTATCTTTTTTTAAGATTTTCTTTTAAGTAATCTCTACACCCAATATAGGACTCAAACTTACAACCCCAAGATCAATCAAGAGTCATATACTTTACCGACTGAGCCAGACAGGCACCCCTCAAACCACTAAGTTTTGAGATAATTTGTTAACAGCAGTATATAACTAACAGTGCTAGACTGCAGCGCAGTGCCTAGGCAGTAAAGACTGTAGCAGAAAATCAGGAGGGGGCCTACGGGGAGACTTACCAAGCCCCACACGTTCTATGCTATTGGTCAGAAGACAAGCCTACTGTTCCTCAATCTCCTAGCAGACATTCTTAGAACACTGGGATCTCAGCCAGGACCACGGGTATTACAGGCAGAAGATATAATACCCAGAAGCATGGGAGTTTGTATCAAACAACTATGCCCAGAGGCCCAGCCTAACCAGCCGTGTCTCAGCCCATAGCAGGCAACATGAAAAGGCCAAATGAGAAGAGATTTGGCCTTCTCAAATCTCTGAGGACTGGATGGCAGCGCCTGGACCATGGGCCTCCTACACCCTGGTGTCCAGCGGGAAGAGGGAAGGGAGAAGAGGGACGAGGCACTCTGAAAGACTTCGAATTTACTCCTAGAAAACTGAGTGAGATGAGAACTTTAAACTAGAAATGAGGAAGTTACTTTGGTTGGGTGAGTTTGAGTTTATTCCACTGCCAAAGAAAAACGTTCATGAGCAAGTGGGGTTCGGTTATAAAAACTAAAGTTCTGTTTCTGCACATCTGAGACAGGACTATAAATTTTAAATCCACCACAAATTTTTATTTCTTATACTTCAGACAACTAAAAGTTACAAAGAAAAACAAAACGAAGGTTCATGTACCCACCATCTAGCCTAAGAAGTAAGAAGTCAGGGTCCCTTGAGTCCCCCTCCCTGACTGCTTTCCCACTCACTCCCACAGGTAAATGCTATCCTGAGGATTTTTCATGCCTTTCTTGTTACTTTAAATCTACCTCCCCAATTAAGAGTGCATTATTTAGCCAATTTCTACTCTTTAAACAAATAGTAACATACCATAAATACTTTCCTCCAACTTCCTTTCTGCTCAACATTACAGTTGTAAGATTCATCCACGTTGAAATCCAGAATTCCAGTGCATGTAATTAATTCAATTTCTCAGTCTAAATGTATTATAGATACCGATTATTCCTATTATCTTACTTTGAATCTTCTAATTTTGTCTAAACTTTCTTTTTTTATTGTTTCTCAATGACTTTTTTATTGATTAGATTGTTTTGTTGTCTCTACTGATTTATAAGTGCACATTTTGTTTCTAATATATAATAGTTGCCCTTCATTTGTTAAATGGATATTTAACAAAGTTTAGTATTATTCAGGACTGTTACCCTTCCCCAACAACTCAGCTCCAGCTCCATTATTGGTGACTAACATTTTAGTTCTGCTTCAGTTTTTACCCACAAATTATATATCATTGTGTTGCTCTATATGGCCAATATTTGTTTATATTTCCCCATTTGTTTACCAGCTTTTTGCTCATTATTCTCCTGCATCTCACGCCTTCCTTTTGAGACCCTTTTCTTTTTTCCTGACAAAGTTTGTAAGTCTGATGATAACAAATGCTCTCTTCTTTGGCTTGTCTAAACATACCATCGGTTTACCTTCATTCTTGAATGCCAGCTTGTAAACAGTTCTAGGTTGGCCATTATTTTCTCTTCGCCTTTGAAGGTTTCAATGTATTACTCCACTGGCTTGTATTGTAGCTAAATTGTCTGTTGTTCGTCTAATTGTTATTTTTTTTTTATAGATAATCTGTCTTTCTGCCCTCTTTTAATATCTCTTCTTGGTTTTTATACTTTTACTATGATGGGACTAGGTATGGATTTCTTTTTATTTATTCTACTTGAGATTCATTTTGCTTATTGAATCTGAGTATTCATACCTTTCATTAATTTGGAAAAATAATCAGCTATTATCTCTTTAAACATTTTCTCTGTACCTTCCTCTGTTTCCTCTCTATCAAGACTCCAAATAGAAAGAATTTGAATCTCTCACTTTATCTTCCTTGTCTCTTACCCTCTGTTTTAGATTTTCTACCTCTTTGTCTCTGTGCTGTATGCTGGGTAATGTCTTCATATCTAGTTAATCATCTCTTAACCAATGCTAAATCTATTCCCTGATGTTAAACTCATTCAAAGAGTTTTTGAATTTCAGTTATTATGTTTTTAATTTTTAGAAATTCTAATTGGTTTATCAATTCTGCTGGAATTTTTAAAATAGTATCTTCTCTTTCTCATGTTTTTAATGTCTCCTCTTGAAACATTTTGGATTTGGTAGTTTCATATTCTATATCTCATAATTCTAATATCTGAAATCCTTTTTGGTCTAATTCAGCTATGTATTATTTCAGCTGACCCCTCCCCAGAGTAGCTTGGATTTTTTCGTGTGTTTTGGATTGTGTGATTGGCAGGATTTTATCAATTGGGATCCTGTGAAACCAAGGGAAAATTTATTTCTATTCATATCTGGAACACTTAAATTTTTGGCTCAGGGCTTTCTAGTCCAAGCAGACAACAATTAATTCAAACTCCGAATCTGCAGGAGGGCCAGACAATAGATACAACTTCTCAGGGAAGGAAATTTTTTTACAACCAATCCTAGGGGAGAGCCAAGCCTGCAGAAACAAGTTTCCTGGTCATGTTCTTTGATACTAAGTGGGCGTTTGTTTTTTAAGTTTTATTTATTTAAGTAATCTCTGCTCCCCCCACCCTCCCAGCCCCACCCCCCCACGCTGCCCTGAAACTCACAACCTGAAGATCAAGAGTCATACACTCATCTGACTGAGCCAACCAGGCACTAGTAGGCTTTTTTAAACTCATTTTTTTCCCTAAGAACATAGCCCACCAAGAGCTTTATGCAGGGGTCTGAGGCATTCTCTGCTGTCACCCACACCCCTAGGTTACTCTGACAAACAACCACAAGGTACCCTCAGTTCCAAGACTTGTTTTTTGGTCTCTAAGGATTTCCTTTATTTTCTAGTTGCCTTAACAATGTATTTAAATGGAGATGTGTTACATTTTACCCAGCACATCCAGGAAACTTACAATGGGAGGTTTTGGCGGGGGGGGGGGGGGGGGGGGGGGGGGGGGGGGGGGGGGGTTGTTTTTTGTCTTTGCTTTTGTTTTCAGGAGTTGTATGTCACCATAGTGTTCTCCGCCCAGCTTTTTAAATCATTCAGTTTGCAATGTGTGGAACAGTTTGGAGAGGAGAAAGACGCAGAAGCAGGGAGACCTACTAGGAGCCTGCTGCAGAAATTGACACAAAAGAGCATAATAACTTAAAAGAGAGTGGTGGTGGCAGACAAACAGAAACAGATGGATGTGGGAGATACTTAGTAAATAAAATCAACAAGTTTTCAGACATCCAAGAAGTGTCTAGTGACAAGTTTTTGTAGAGTCAAAAGGTCAGAGGAGAAATTCAAGTTGCATAGGATGTTGGGAAGCCTCTGAAAAACTGGTTAACTGTATTTGTTACTGAACTCACACTTGTCAGTGCACCGGATGTTCAGTAAGCCAATGTCTGAGACACCAGTTTTGAAGCAAAGTTTTATTAGAAGAGCAGCCCAATGAGAAGGAAGAGGATCATTCACAAAGCTGCCTTGCTCTGTTGAGTGAAGGGACAGCTTATAAATGTTTGGGGAAGGAGGTGAATGCATGAGAGGTGGGTGAGGGGGTTCCTGAAATCCTGAAAGGAGGATATTTGGAGGTATGTTTCCGGAAAATGACGGGCGGAGCAGGGCTTGGTATATCAGGCACGTCAGATAATTTTGAAGACAAATGTTACCGTCTGGTCCTCATTAGTTTTTTACAATCAGTGGGTAAACAGGGAGTAGGGGCAAAAAGGGCAAAATTAATGATAAGCAGTACTAAAACATAAGTAGGCAACAAAACAGAAGGTGGGCCCAAGTTACTAATGCAACTAACACAGCTATAGTGCTGCTTACGCTTTCAAAGCAGGTTCAGGAACTAGGTGTCCAGCCTCAAATTCACCCACATACACTTGGGAGAAAGTGCAGACCGAAGAGAGTAAGGTCCTAGGTCCCAGCTTTGAGGAAATACCAACATTTTAAGACCTTCGAAGCAGAGCAAGCAACAGAAACTGAAAAGTTTGGAGGAACACCCAGAAGAGAGCTGTGGCTTTCACGAAGGCCGAGAGATGACTTTTTCCAAAGGGAGGGAGAAGTCGGCAAGTGTCCAGTGAAACTGAGGTCAAGAAAATAACTGGAAACTAGGCATTTGTTTTGGTGACACATTGGAAATTAGTGCTCTTGACGACAGAGTCCATAAACAATAAAGGCAAAAGACGGGAGTGAATTGGGGAGTAAAAATGGACACCACTCCTTGGAGAAGTTTGGCTATGCAGGTGAAGACAAAGGGCATTAGCATCCGAAGAAATAGGCTGGAGAAGGATTAAGAGGAGAGTAACCTAAAAAATTTCAAATGAAGATAGGAAGGAAGCAGAACAGGGAGAAGAAAGGATGAAGAGGCCAGGCTGAAAGAAATCCATAGTACGGATAAAGAAATTCTCTTGCGTTACTACCAATCCGCCAGGCTGAAAGGACATTCAAATCTCTACGGGCTTTCGGTCATGAGTGGGTGGGTGGGTGACTGTGTGCTCCCCACTCTAAAACCTTCCGTCCTCTGCCTTCGTACCTTCTTTCTCCGCCCACTGCGTCTAAGTCTACCACCTCCCACTCCGGCCGGTCCCAGCCACTCCTCGCGCTGAAATATACAGCCTTCTCTATGAACTCTTCCGGGTCGCCAAGCAGGACCACGCCCAGTATCAATCCTGCCCGCCCCCCTATTGGAGCGCGCTTCTCAAGAGACGCATGCGCACAAACGTCGCTCCCAGGATTGGGCGGTCGTTTCCAAGATGGGGAGCGCCCCCCTAAATCTTGCGTGGGCGCGTTAGGTCCTGGTCGCTATGCGGGTGCTTGTGGGTGAGGGAGGGCAGAAAGGGAGAATCGGGGGCGGGCTTATGGAAAGGTTGAAACAAAAGACTGGGAGGTGGGAGGCCGTTTTTGAGGGAGGGCAATGAATCGTGCACTGGTAGTCGTGCACCAGCCTTGGCTTCCTATCCCAGGAAGTCGAATCTCCCCCAGTCCCTGTGACCTGTGTCACTTTTGCATCGCGGGAGGGGGGAGGGGGGAGAAGAAGTCTGGAGTCAGATGGGATGGCACCAGAGGAGGGGGCCACATGCGGGGACGGAAGGTGAGGATAATTTCTGTAATTAGCTCGTAATTTCTGGTCAGGTGGCGGGACGGGCTTCATTGGGACAGCCCTAACCCAGCTGTTGAAAGCCAGGGGCCACGAAGTGACGTTGGTCTCCCGAAAGCCCGGGCCCGGTCGGATCACCTGGGTATGTCCATCCTCTGGAAGCTATGGGAGAAGGTCTGGTTTGGCGGCGCAGGGCAAGCCACCACCCGTACCCGCCTCATTGTTTTCTTCAACAGGATGAGCTTGCTACGTCGGGGCTGCAGCGCTGTGATGCGGCTGTCAACCTGGCAGGAGAGAACATCCTCAACCCTCTCCGAAGGTCAGCTAGGGCCCCGAAGCTGATGTCCTTCAGAGCAGAGGGAGGACGGGTGTGACCCTGATGAGGAGAACCTGTGAGCTGTGGCGAATAGAAATGTCAGATTGAGAACTAAACTCATATCCCAAACTACTCATCCCGCCCCACTCCTTCCTCCACCCCCACCTGCCCTTCTGCCTGCCTCAGCCATTGACTTTAGTCTTCACTCATAACTCAAGATACCCAAGATATATGCCTTTTTTTTTCCTACAGGAGAGATGGGCCATTCCTCTAAACCACAGTGCAGGGGTTTGCTAGAAGTGGGTATGGATGAGCCCCAGGGAAAGAGGAAGGGATATGCGTGTATGTATTTAGTGACTTATTTCCCTTTTTTTTTTTTTTTCCCTCCTGCAGATGGAATGAAACCTTCCAGAAGGAGGTTCTCAGGAGCCGCTTGGAGACCACCCAGATATTGGCTAAAGCCATCACCAAGGCCCCACAACCCCCCAAGGCCTGGGTCTTAGTCACTGGTGTAGGTATGTCCCAAATCATCAGCCCCTTATATTAGCCAGAAGAAGAGCGGTTGCACAGCGAGGGGTTAGCTCAGGCCCTTCTAGCTATACACACCCGAGTACTGATCTTTTCCAAGCACAACAACTTCCTAGGCCCTCAGTCCATGCATATTTCTCCTGACCTTTGCGTACTTTCTCTGAGAAACCGGGATTCTCAGAGGAAGAGGGGATAGTGGTACTGCTCTCAGTGCCAGAAAAAGCCTCATCTACTCCCAAGTCCCTTGCTTCTCACAGCACAGTTCTTTGGGAACAGAATTTGATTCTTGCATTTCACCATTGGGACCAAAGAACTGCAAACGGTTATAGAACATATATCTGCCACTAGTCTAAGTGTTTTACACATATTACAGCATTTAACCTTCACAAGCACCCTATGAGAGATAGGTATTATTGTTATTCCTGTTGTAAAGATGCAAACATTCTGCAGAGAGAGGTTATATAATTTGCCTGAACTCATAGGGTTAATAAATGGTGGGGCTAAGAATAAATCTCAGGCAGCCTGGCACCGAGTCTTTGCTCTTA
This sequence comes from Neofelis nebulosa, assembly GCF_028018385.1. NCBI lineage: Eukaryota > Metazoa > Chordata > Mammalia > Carnivora > Felidae > Neofelis > Neofelis nebulosa. The sequence goes on along the minus strand of NC_080788.1, from coordinate 75,526,605 downwards.
AGCACTACACTCTAGCAGTCACTCAGCTTAGCTACAACTAAAGATAAGTTACTCTAGGGCAGGAACAGGTCAACTCGTGGAGTAGTTCAAAGGAAAACTAGGGCTCTGTCTTCCCATGGGAAGATCCCAAAGACCTAGGAGGGCAAGACCAAGGGAAACATCAGGTGCAAAGGGCCAGGCAGGACCAAGGACGTTGGGGCAAACCAGTGCTATTCCACCGGCAGCTTACTACCAGCCCAGCCCGACTGCAGAGTACGATGAGGACAGCCCAGGAGGGGATTTTGACTTTTTCTCCAACCTGGTAACCAAATGGGAAACTGCAGCCAGGCTTCCTGGAGAGTCTACACGCCAGGTGGTGGTGCGTTCCGGTGAGAACCAGGGGCCTGGGTATCAGACAGGTTTGGAATGTCTTCCTGGGCTCGGGGAGTGGCAGATTTGTGGCCAAGCTGTGGATGGGAGGACAGGAAGTCCCAGAGAGAGCCATACCTCTGAGCTACTACAGAGCTAAGCTGGCCTGGGAAAAGGGAGGAAGAGGAATCCAGGAGGAACTATGGAACTGCTGGAGGCTGAGGAGCCTCCTCCATGACCATATCTCTTGCCTGCCCTAGGGGTCGTGCTGGGTCGTGGGGGCGGTGCCATCAGTCAGATGCTGCTGCCCTTCCACCTGGGCCTGGGGGGCCCCATCGGCTCGGGCCACCAGTTCTTCCCCTGGATTCACATCAGAGACCTGGCAGGAATCCTGATCCATGCCCTTGAAGCAAGCCACGTGCAGGGGGTCCTGAATGGAGTGGCTCCAGCCCCCACTACTACAAATGCTGAGTTTGCCAAGGCTTTGGGCGCTGCCCTAGGCCGCCCAGCCTTCATCCCTCTCCCCAGCATGGTGGTGCAAGCTGTCTTTGGGCAAGAGCGTGCCATCATGCTGCTGGAGGGCCAGAAGGTGGTCCCACGGCGGACACTGGCCACAGGCTACCAGTATTCCTTCCCAGAGCTAGGGGCCGCCTTGAAGGAAGTCGTAGCCTAAGCAGGGAGGCCTCTGGCAGGGCTGGAGTCCTGTCCCTCAACAGAGGCTTCCTGGTTGGAGACTCAGGTAGTAGGCTCAGGTACTCCTCTGGGACCTGAAACCATCTAGTCCTTAGAGATTCCTCTCCCTGCCCTCCTCATGGTTCCTTTGCTCCACCTGATTTAACTGAGAGACTGTCCACTGTCTCAAGGTTGCAGTCTCAAGTTGGATCCTTAAACTCTTCAACTCCTTGGAAAAGAATTCCCAGATTGGTTTCCCTGTGTGTCCCATTACTGTCCCAGTTACCCTTCATGTTGTGTAGAGAATTCTCTGTGATTGAGGCAATAAAGATAAATTATCTCACAGGCTTCGTTCACCTCTTTGGCCTAGATTCTTCTGGAATTTATTTCTAAGGAAATGCCAGATGATTCTTTTCCCTATGTTGGGGTTTTGAAAGTTATACTGGGCATCTCTCTTCTTGGTCCCTCCCTTGCCAAGAGCCAGTAACAAATTTGGGGCATGAGGTTATTATAAAGGTAGAGACCAGAAAACGAGCGCAGTGATCATCCATTTCCAGTGGGTTCTGTGGTCACCCTGTGTACTTGTTCACACAGTGCTATTAGGGTGCCAGCAGAGGAAGAGACAAGGCTTCAGTCTAGAACAGCCTTCAGTCTGTCACTGAAGAGCAGTGAATTAATAAAGCAATCCCGCTGGCCCTAGTTCATGAAGCTGCAGTAGGACAAAGCCAACATCCCTACCTGTAAGAAGCTTGGGACTTGCCTCTCATCTGATTGGGCCGACTTCAAGCAACCAGAGTCCCTAGCACGAAAGGACAGTTGGGTCCCTCTGGCCTACTGTCCTGATTGTGTGCCACGCCTTGACCAGAAGTAGTTCCCCCTAGCCCCCAGTTTGGGGCCAGATTACCCAATCTCCTTTCTTCCCAGAGGACTAGGAGTTGTCTGTGAGTCAGTCACCCCACAACTAGCCTCTTTGCCACACACCTGCCCCTAGGTCAGGTCTATACAGGCTAGTGCTATAAAGCCCTAATGGGAGAAGAGCTGAAGACACTCTCCATCATCCAGCTCCCCAACACTAATTGCTGGAATGAAGAACGGAGATGGCAGTACTTAACTCGCTGTGTGCCACTCAGGCAGATGTCCACAGCCGTAAAAGAACCATGTCCAGGGACTCGCTGCAGAGCCAGGACAGCACAGAATCCAGGGGCACTTGTCCTACTTCTTTATCTGGTCTTGGACTCTTCAGGAAGTTGACGGGGTCTATATTGTTCCTGAAAGAATGACCCACCCAAAGGTAGATGTAACAGAAAAGCATATTTGGGGGCTGCAACCAATACTGTCCACAGATGAAATGTGCAACCTTGGAGTAGTCAATTTTCTGGCACAGGAGGACTTGAAGCAGGTAAAGGACAGGATGTAGGAATCAGGATGACAGTGGTCGATCTGGTGGCCAGTCAGGTGCCTTCTGACTTGGACCCTTTGGTTTTCATTTTCCAGATAATTGGTTCATCTCAATACCACCTCTATAAACCCTTCCATCCCCATACACATGCACACAGAGCAGAAGGGGGCCTCATTTTATGCAGTAAATGTGTTCTGTAGAGAAAATGCTGGGGTCAGATCACATTAACATTGTCATTGCAGACAGAGCATGGCTTCATCAGTTTGGCGAACGCTCAACACTTCAGCAAGTGCATCTCAACGGGGACTTTCTGACACATTTGTGAATCTGTAAACAAACACTTGAATGCAACAGGAGAGCTGCCATTTATAGGAACCCTGAGAGTATTTTGGTAATGCAAACAGCCACCCCTAATTAACTGTTTTATAAATGTGGATTTGGGGGAGTTGCCCAAAAGGGACGCAGCCATGATAGGGCACATTATACTGAGGACGCAGTGTTAAAATCTAGGGCACGGGCCCTGGGGACTGAGGATCCTCAGCTCTCTGAAAGTGAGGTTTTGGTTAGGAAGCCTGTGCAGCCACAGACAGACACACCTGAGACTTGATGCAAGTACCTTTCCTCCAAGGAGCTTTCCCCCACATTCTCATTTCTCTTCCCAGCTGGCATTTTTGCTCCTGATTTATACACAGAAGTAAAGGCCAAGCAGCTCAATCAAGGTCACAGACAGGCATAGCTGAGACCGGAAGCCAAGTCTCCCTCTGCCTTCACCAGCTCCCTGCTGCCCCACTGTGACCCAGACCCCATTAACACTAGCCTCCCCAGGGCCCAGCATCCCCCTTCCCAGCCAGGCCTAGGAAGCAACCTGTCCTCTGACCTGCCAAAGCCAGGGCAAGGAAAGGCTTAGCTTTCTTGCCACCTGCTCTTCGTTCCCCACCCCCATCTCCATCCCCAACTCAATTTGAAGGAGGAGCTAGCAGTCCCAATCTCCAGGACCTACTCTTCTCAGCAGCCCCCACTCCCTACAGAAACCCTGTGCTATGGCAAGGTTGAGAAGTTAAGGCTGAGCAGAACCTCCTGAGAGCTATTTGAGGTCCTGACTCCAGATGAGATTAAGTCGCACCAACTCAGAGTGAGTCTAGGTCAGGATCTGAGCAGCACAAGGACCCTCACAGAAAATGCTGAGCTGGGTGAGGCTGGAGCTGACGGTATAGCAGCCACTCGGACAGGTGAGACTCAGAAGTTGAGGCTCAGTAGGGCCTCCGAGAGCTGGTTGATGTCCCGGCAGTATGGCTCCCGCTGCAGGATGAAGTCCACCTTGTGATCCTGGCCCCAAAACACCTCCAGCAGCTGGCGCCGGAGCCGCTCTGTCTCCCGAGTCTTCCGAATGCCACCACCGCCTTTTTCCTCCTCTTCTCTCCCCTGCTGCTGATGACCGTGTTCTGTGAAGGCCATGGAAGGATGCTGAGCCTTAGAAGACCCCTGAGCCCTGGGAAGAAACAGAACAAGAAAAGCTGATGAGCATCACGGAGGGAAGTTAGAGCCCAGGGGGCATCCCAGTTAACTGCCTGGCCTATTCCTGCCTTGGAGGGAGGGGGGAGGTGGGGAATGGTCCTGAAGTTCCCCAATATGACCACTGAGTGGCAGTATCAACCCACTTCTGAAGGGGAGGACATTTCCTTTGGAGCCAGGAAGGTGAACCCTGCCACTGGTATGATCTAGTTTAAGTCTAATATATTGACTACTTACTTCATGGTTCGGCACAGATGTGCTAAATACAACTGGCTATAAGTAAAAGCAACCATGTTCCAAATAATCCACCAAACATGGATCAGGGGAAGCTTCCCTCCCAGCCTGGAGGGTCTATGTCAGGATTCCCTGAAAAGCAGTTAAATACGGCCAAGCCCACCGCAACCGGAACCACTGAAGAATTAAGCTGGCCCAGATTGAGGTCACACTTCCCCCCAAGTCTCCAGGTCCACAAAGCCCTTCAGACAGAGGGCCAGGGCTGGGGGCTGTCTAGGAGAAGCTGGGGCGTTACCTGACTGGCTTCTTCAGGAACTCATCCAGTGTGGGGCCGTTTCGCCCCAATGGATCATCAGGAACCATGAAGAGGTTTCCCACAAAGGTGAAGGGCAGTAGGCTGGATGGGGACAGAGAATGTATGGTCACAGAGGGACCCTTAAGAACCTCCCAGACAGCTGAGACCAGCAACACCAGAAAATTACTGGCCACCGTATCCTTCAAGGCAGTATCAAGCCCCTTCCCAGAGTCTTCACCCGATGGCAGAACAGAACTGGTTTAGAGAAAGGTCCGAGTATGCGCCCTGTTCTCAGGGGAGGGTTCCCTCACCGCTCCCTGATGATCGCCATCCACTTCTCAGACTCCTCCGCCAGGTCCCGGAACTGGTCATTGGAGACAATGACCCCGTCGGTCTCTTCAGCCAGCTTCACCATGAACCTGTCTCAAAAACCACGGCAGCCGTTCTGGGATACTCCAAGGCCCCAACCCCAGAGTATCATCGACTTCCATGACCCACTTCTGGGCATGGAGATCTGACCCCCCCCCCCCACCTCACCTTGACCCAGTCACTAAGTGACTGCCAGATTCAGGTGCCATAGTTAAGAGAGGAAACAGACAAATCCGCATGGTCTCCCAAGAGCATCCCCTCTATCCACCACAACCCTCCACCCAACACTTTGTGCCTCATTCATGAGAGACCGTGAGATCTGGCTCCAGCTCTGTCTCCTTCCATCCTCCCCCATCAGTCACAAATCCATCATGCTCTTCCTCTGAAGAGCCTTCCACTCTGCCCCCTTCCTTTCCAGTCCTACCATTACCCTTAGCTATTTGAACATTGCACCTGAGATACTGCATAGCCTCCTGATAAGGGGTGCCCTGACCCCAGCCATTTACCACCCTCAAGTCTCTCCTGCCCTCCCCTAAAAGAACACACATTTCCCCCAAACAAAACTCTTCCCTCCTTGCCATTTATCTACCGAATAAAGTCCACAGGGCTGGCAGCTACGGCCTTCTAGAACCCAGCTCAATCTACCTGTACAGCCGTATCTCTTCTGGTATTCTCTAATGTACTCTCAACTCTGACAAAATCAATGATCAGATAACACCCTGTTCTCCAAACATGCCCTGTGCTGTCTGACTGCCACCATGCTTCTCAGACCATTCCCTCCATCTGGAGGTGCTTCCCAAACCTCACTGGATGAACAGGATCATCAGGGAACTTTTAAAAAAGAGATGCCTGGGCCTCACTTTAGTAATTCTGATTCCACAAGATGAGATAGGACTCTTGAGGCAATGGGTGGGGGTCTTTTATAACAGGTTTAGAAACCAAAAAGCTGGGGCCCAGCCCAGCCCACATCCTCAATCAACAAAAAAACTTGCTAATCTCTCCCTTCCCATAAAATCCCCACCAGAAGGGGGCTCCCTTTCCTCCGAGATGCCATAGTGTTTGGTTTATGGTTTGTTTGGGATCTGAAATCAATAATCAGGCCTTCCCTAATTCCCAGCACCCCCACCTCCTTCTACAGGCCATGTGCCTACTGCTAGGGCAAGCAGTATTTGAAAGACAGTGTGGTGAACAGGGAACGAGTGATAAGCCTTAGGTGTAACATGACTGGTTCTGAGTTTCTGTCTGGGAAACGCATGAAGGAGACGACATATAAATGTACATGGTATCATATGATAATAGAAAAGGTATTTGGGGCGCCTGGGTGGCGCAGTCGGTTGAGCGTCCGACTTCAGCCAGGTCACGATCTCGCGGTCCGTGAGTTCGAGCCCCGCGTCAGGCTCTGGGCTGATGGCTTGGAGCCTGGAGCCTGTGTTTCCGATTCTGTGTCTCCCTCTCTCTCTGCCCCTCCCCCGTTCATGCTCTGTCTCTCTCTGTCCCAAAAATAAATAAAAAACATTAAAAAAAAAATTTAAAAAAAAAAAAAAAAAAAAAGAAAAGGTATTTGCAGGTTAAGGGTATTTTACTGTCATGTTACTTCTTCTGTTGCTCAGCAGTATTCATTCAGTAGGCCTATGCTATGCACCACTCTGCTACTCACTGTAACTAGACAAAATTCCAAATTCATATTGTGCTGTCCGCCTACCAGGACCTACATAACAGACACGTGCCTTTAACATTCATTACAACTGACTTGCTCTTCAGTTTCAATTCTGTGTCAGTGCTGGTGTGGAAAGGTTCCATGTCTTGGATAATCTGTGAAATCTAGACATAAAACAGAAGAGCACTGGGAGAAAGTGAACTGCCTTTTTGTAGAATACCATTTGTTCATTAGGGAGAAAAAAGTATTTGAAAAGACAAAATATATAATCACTGTGGCTTGGAAACTCATTTTTTTCTTTAAGACTAAAAATCCTAGGGAATAAAGAACTTGTAATTGCAAACAACAAATTGGCTTTTAAAATCTGCCCATTTCCCCCTCTATGTGTGTACCCTGGGGAGGGAATGTGCCCTGGATTTTTTATTTAAACAATTTGACAGCTTTAACTGCTCACTTTGCCTTTGCCATGTAGTATAGCCTTTGTTTGTTAAGAGTTAACCACCACTCTTGGGGCACCTGGGTGGTTCAGTCGGTTAAGCATCTGACTTCAGCTTAGGTCGTGATCTCACAGCTCATGAGTTCAAGCCCCACATCGGGCTCTGCACCGACAGCTCGGAGCCTGGCGCCTGCTTTGGATTCTGTGTCTCCCTCCCTCTGCACCTCCCCCACTCACACTCAGTCTCTGTCTCTCAAAAACAAAACATAAAAATTTTTTAAAAAGGTGACCACTCTGGGGGCGCCTGGGTGGCGCAGTCGGTTAAGCGTCCAACTTCAGCCAGGTCACGATCTCACGGTCCGTGAGTTCGAGCCCCGCGTCAGGCTCTGGGCTGATGGCTCAGAGCCTGGAGCCTGTTTCCGATTCTGTGTCTCCCTCTCTCTCTGTCCCTCCCCCGTTCATGCTCTGTCTCTCTCTGTCCCAAAAATAAATAAACGTTGAAAAAAAAAAATTAATAAAAATAAAAAAAAAAAAAAGGTGACCACTCTTACTCTATGTCTGCATTTCTGTGTGACAGACAAGAGACCTACTGCCATAGTTGAGGGGGTCCATGACAAGTCAAGGACTATCACTGTACACTTGCCTGGCACCTTGAGTGAGGCAAGCACATACCTTAGCTTCTTTTGATATTCACAAGGAGGGTGAACAGATAGAAGAGGACCCTGGGACAAAGAGGTTAACCCGTTAAGAGACTGGTCTGTAGTCAGAGTCAAGGAGTAGGTACAACTTGGGGCTCAAATTCAGATCTTCAACTTCTAAGTCCAGTGATGTTCCTATTGTAACACGTTTTGTATCATCTTAGTATGGCCGCGCTGTGTTTCTTCCTTTGCCTTTGTTATTTTGAACAGCTACACCGGTACTTCCAGGGGGTTTTCTCTACATGTTTGGAAATTTGGGCTGTAAGAAGTTATTTATGTCACCAGCTTTCCCAGCTTCCCATTAAACTAGTATGTTCTAGACAGTAAGGCACTATATAAATACAAGGCATCATTTAGTCTGATGAATCAAAAATGAATGAATGGGCAAACACAGTTGTCTACCTTCTGTCTCCTCTGGCCTGGATTCATCCAGGTACGCGGAGGAGTAACTGGCCATTTTCCCACTGCCCAGACTTAGAGACCGCACAAAGGGTCACGGGCTTCCATCCCCGCCTCGGCTGCCCCCACTGTGCTTCTTGAATCTCAATACTGGGGCCAGGAGAGAAGCAAGTACCTATCATCGTAGGAGGAGATCCTCTTGCCATCCATGACTCGGGAGGGAGTGAGAGAGAGCAGGCTGAGGGAGTATAGCTTTTGCAGGAAGTGGCCCTCTAGAGAAACAGAGGAGCACAATGGGGTTATCCTCAAGTTGAAACGGGGCCTCTCCCGGGTTACAAAACATCGTGCCCAACTCACCTCTGACCTTGGCATCCTTACTGAAGCGCCACTGAGGCACAAAGACAGTTATGTCACGGTGGCCCCGGTCCCAGAAGTACTGCACAGCAATGGCAATGCCCCGGCTGGAGAAGTAGTGTTGGAGGCCATGCCTGCAGTGGGAAGGGGTCAGCGCTCTAGGGCCCCAGAGACGGGGCCTCTCAGCATGTGTCCCCAAGGTCCATAAAACTGTTCATATCATCCCCCTCCCTGGGATCCTCAGGCCCACCCGGTACTCACACCATGGCCACATTGCTGCCATCAATGACAATGTGACGGAGGTCTGGCTGGCCAGGCACATTGGCAAGGCACAGGGTGAAAGGGTCCTGCAGGGCCTCCTGGAAACGCTGCGTGCCAGTCACCAAGTTGCCCCCGCGGGTACCTCGTTTCCACGGAGACCCACGGCCTCGAGCCACGACCTGCTGCTTGTCTCCCCTGTCTCCTCGGTCTCCGCAGTGCCACGGGGGTTCGGGTGCAGGTGGAGGGCTAGGCACCCTTGGAGGTGAGGCCTTCCCATTGTGTAACCGCTGGAGGAGGGAGGCTCCCCGGGGCTGAGCTGCCCTCGGATAGGGACCCTGGGCACCAGGAGGCTCACTCTGGACACAGAACCGTCCTCTGTCCTGAGGCACCCCCTCCTTCCCCAGGCCCTTTCCTGTCAGGGGCCCTACCTGCCCTGCCTCTCCTCCTCCTGGCTGTGATCTGAAGGCCCCTTCTTTCTCCCAGGCCTCTTGCCCAGGCAGCTCCTTCCACCCCAAATCCATCTCCCTGGGACCACCCTGCTTCCCTCCCTCCTTCTCCATAACATGTCTCTCTCCCCTTGACTCTTGCCACCTTGTAGGTCCAGTGTGCAGGGACTCCCTGCCTTCACTCGAGAGAGCTCTGACTCCCTGGTACTGAGCACCCAGTGGGCCCGGGCTCCCCCCCACCCAGGGGGGTATTGCATGGGGCCCCTGCCCTCTGGATGCCTCCTGCACCAGACTCAACAGTTCCTCCTGGACAGCCAGGGGCAGCTGTAGCAGGGCCTCTCTGTGGGCATCCCCATAGGGCTGCAGCAGGGCAGAGAAGTCTCTCAGCACTCCAGCACACTGAGAGACTCTGGGGGATCGCCCTGGCTGAAAGTCCCAGCTCAGCCGCTCCACCAGCTCCTCCACTCTGCTCTGAGCCATGACGAAGGCCTCAGTCAGGCCACTGACCATTAGCGAGCCGGGCAGCCCAGGCACCAGGTGGGCTGATGTGCTCCAGACCAGACAATCAAGGAAGAAGCCCTGGGCTCCCAGGAAGATGCAGTGCAGTTTGGGTGGGTAGTGGATTTCATTCTGCAACTCTGGGCTGCAGAGACCCTTCAGGAACTCCTGGGGGAGGAATGGGGATAGGGGATAGGAAAAAAGGAGACTTCTGGAATTCTACATGGCCCAGTAGCCTCTTCAGGCCCATTGCACACCACCACCACCCCATCCCTGAGTTCCAGGACTCCTGGGCAGAGCAATGGAGCCCCACAGAGCCTGACAAAGGTGAGGGTTAAAAAGGGATCAAGAATCTCACTTCTTTTCCCTTTTCAGCTGATAGGGCTACGGCTAATATTTCCACTTAGAACCTGACTCAACTTAAGATATTATTATAATAAACTGATCACAAGGCCATCTCTCTAAATATGTATTCGTGCTAAATATGTATGCGTGCGTATGCGTGTTGTAGATTTCCATCACAAGGACTGTCATTTGCTAACTTTTGCTGGACTCATGCTTTACCTCATTCACAATAAGTCCAATGAAGTGGATACTGCTATTATTCACATTTCATAGATAAGGAAAGGGAGACTCGGTCATGAGGCCACCCCATGAGGTTAAGTGGAGCTGTACTAGAACCTCTGACGGCAGGAAGCAATGGGGCCTGGCTTCCCATCCCCCAGTGAATTCCTTGGTGGGGCCTGCTTGCCCAACCGGATTATCTCTAGTCTTCAAAAACAGCACAACTGATTTGAGTGGAATCACCTGTCTCTAAGTCCTGGCAGAACCTGGCTCAACATAGCTCAAATGAAACCAAAACTCCAGATAAATACAGATTTGCAAAGTCCCTCAAAAGATGACAGTCACTGAGGTTGCCAGTAAGACAACCAAGGAGTGAGTGGAGCTCCTCCCCAGCGGCCCCTCCTCTGCTCTGCCTCCCTGTAGGGGAGGGAGACATTGTTCCCCAAAGGGTCAGAGAGGGGTGTTCACCTTGGCTCTGCTGGCGTTCTCCTTGGGGCCCTCCAGCTGCAGCCAGATGTGAGGGTTTTCAGGACAGTCCTTTGGGAGGACACTCATCCCCACGCTGAAGATGCGCTCCACGTAGGGTTGCTGCTCCCGCACCTTGTCCTCAGCCTCCGCAGACACGGCAAAGCGGTCAGGGGACGGGGAGCCAGCCCCCCAGGTGGGCATGGCTGCTTGGCCACCCAGCCCTGGAAGGAGGGAAGGCAGCTCAGAGCCTCCTTGTCCCCTTAACCCAAATCTTGGGTCTCCCACCCTACACCAGCTATCAACAGGTCGCGATACCGATCTAGTAAACAACCTGGGTCCATCCTGGGGGTAGGAAGAGAATGTCAGATTATCCGGAACCAGGTCTTCTCTCCGGAGAGGAAGTCATGGGCAAACAAGGCTGCCTACTGGGGATGGGCATCTGGCCTTTGGAAAAGGCTGACCACAGCCCTAAGCAGGAAGAGTGGGGGCTCCAGCTCGGTCTGGAGGCCAGAAGTGGATAGATGACAAAAGAGTCCCTCTCCTCAGGATCTCTGCAGTCTCCGCGTCCAAGACGGCCTCTTAAAGATGAATCCGCACCAGGGCTTGAACTGGGATGTCCTCTGGAGTCCCTGGTCTGCCATTTCCAAGGTTCTAGCCCCTCCCACCTCTCCCCCTCCCTCCGCCGTCCGCCGCTCTTCTAGGTAGCGCCAAGGCCCCACCCGGGGCCCAGGGGTCGAGCCGGGTCCCGCCCACAGCCGCCAGCTGCCACCGCCCCCGGCGCCCTTCCCCCGGCCGCGCTCAGCACAGGGGCCTCCGGCTCGGCTCCCGCCGCCGGGGCACGGGGCAGAGCGCGCCTACCCGCCTTGGCCGCCTGCTTCGGCCTCAGTACAGTGGGCGCCTCTCGGTGCCTGCAGGCCCCAGCTTCACCCGCGCCCCAGGCCCAGCGGAGAAGGGCTGGGAACCCAAAACTGGGCGGGCCTTCCCGAAGTCCTCACCCAACGGGGACCTGTCTTCGCCACATCTCGAACAGTTTTTTGAGTCACTTCCTGGCCCGGGGCGGAGTCAGCCAGGCCCCACCCGGCGCAGGGCGGGCTCCGGGCCCTAGCGCGCGCCTGCCGCCGGGACCCTCCCTGACCCGCCCCCGGCCCGCCTCCCGGCCCCGCCCACTCGCCCGGGGTTCGTTTGGGCTCAGCTTCCAAGCCTGCCTGATGGGTTCACCTCTCCCGGTAAATCTGGGTTCTCGCTCGTTTTGCGCAGTTGTTTCTCGGGAGAGAGGAACCACTCATTGAGAGCTGGAGGTGAAGAGGATCCCTTCGGATGAAGATGTGGAAGATCAAGGAGAGAAAGAGACTGGCCCACGGTCACAAGATACTGACACGGTTGGCCCAAGCACCTTCCACCACGATCGTAGGGGAAAGACAAGGTCACCCGCTTTCTTCTAATGGCGGAAAGGGGCCACTGAGAGGGCTGTTGACTAGTGAGGGATTTTAAGAGGAGAGGAATGAGGAAAAGGAGGGGCTGTACGAGCTGTCTGGCGCATAGATGCACGCTCACCGGCATACACCTACAGGCTCTCACACATTCTCACAGGCACATGTACACTTTAAACACCAAGTTCTCTATGGTCCCAGATCCAGCCTTCAGTGCTCTCCAGAGGGGCTGCCCTGGGTTCTGGCTGTAGCCCTTCTGTCTCTCTGCTTCATCCCTCCTCTCCCTCCTAGCGCCCAACTGCTGTCACTTCGTGCCCTGCCAAGGAGGAGGGAACTGCAGTGACAGCAGGAGAGAGAGGCAGGACAGAGTCGTGGGGGTACAGAGAGGTATGGAGAGGGAGATGCTGAGACCAGGTTAACAGTGAGACCCAGAGAGGGGGCTGAGGAGCAGGGTGAGGGGTGGTGAGAGCCCCGGGGGAAGCAGGAACTGAAAGGAGCGGCAAGAGGGGACCAGACAGGAAGACTTGTGGGTCACAGAACAACTCAGCCATGCCAGGAGCAAAGCGACACTGGCGACCAAGACTCCCATCCAGCCCCTGGCTGCCCTTGGCCCTGATACTTCTGACCCTAGGGAATGGGTGGGCCCAAGAGGGGGCAGAGCCTGTCCTCCTGGAGGGGGAATGCCTGGTGGTTTGTGAGCCTGGCCGAGCTGCTGCAGGGGGGCCTGGGGGAGCAGCCCTGGGAGAGGCCCCCCCAGGAAGAGTGGCATTTGCTGCAGTCCGAAGCCACCACCACGAGCCAGCAGGGGAGATCAGCAATGGCACCAGTGGGGCCATCTACTTTGACCAGGTAATCCCCCTACCCTTGTCCAGTGGACGTGTAATGACCTGAAATCAACTACTCAAACCCACTTGGCTCTTAAGGAAAATCCCCCTACTGTGACTAGGTGCTCCTCCGCTCCTCTGCCCTGCTGCCTGTCTCCCTTCCCTACACCCCTACCCACACTCCTCCTTGCCCATTCTCATCATTTCTTGTGAATCTGTGCATTCCTCCTGTTCTTATCTACCTGCCACCCCTTCTTTTCCTTACTCACTGCCCTGTCCCATAAGCCAGTAGTTTCCCTCAATCCCCACTCAGCAGAGTCTGCTTCCCACAGGTCCTGGTGAATGAGGGTGGTGGCTTTGACCGGGCCTCGGGCTCTTTTGTGGCCCCTGTTCGTGGTGTCTATAGCTTCCGGTTCCATGTGGTGAAGGTGTACAACCGCCAGACTGTCCAGGTGACCTGTGTACTGGGGCCCTGTCCTGGCTCAGGAGGGGAGGGAAGGGAGAGGGAATAAGTAGAGTCCTGCTAACTCCTAGGCAGTCCCTCCCTTGACGGTGTCCTTGGCTGGGGGGTGGGGGTGGTGCGGCTGGCAGGAGGAAGAGAGGAAAGGACCTGTCTAGCAGAGAGTGTGGAGGAGGTACTGAGTCCAACCCTGGCCATCCCTCAGCCCCCCAATGAGCGTGTGCTGAGCCCCAAGTTCCCAGGATTGCAGAGTATCCCTTGGGAGCTGGAGAAAAGAAGAAGCCCTCGGGCAAGTGGGGGATCTTGGGATAAAGGGAGAAGTGCTAACTGGGCTCATCTCACCAGGTGAGCCTGATGCTGAACACGTGGCCCGTCATCTCAGCCTTTGCCAACGACCCTGATGTGACCCGAGAGGCAGCCACCAGCTCTGTGTTACTGCCCCTGGACCCTGGGGACCGAGTGTCCCTGCGCCTGCGTCGGGGGAACCTACTAGGGGGCTGGAAATACTCAAGCTTCTCTGGCTTCCTCATTTTCCCACTCTAAGGGTTCAGGCCTTTCAAGGACTGGAATCTAACCCCTGCCTTCTGCCCTCTGCCCTCTGCCCTCTCCTACCCCAGAAGCAGCATCTTTGGAGTAGGAGAGAGGCTCCCTCTGGCTGCCTGTATTCCACCTTCTTGCATGGAACCCTGTGCCTAACACCCAAGGTGAAGAGTAGAGCTGTGGTGTCTGGGGACCTGGCCCCCCTCACCTACCCTCCCACCCCCATCCTCCCACTGCGTCTCTTTGTGCCTGCAAGGTATGGCAGGTGGCAAGGCCTGTGCTACTTTGCAGACTCTGCTCTTCCTGTTCCTCCACCCCCAGCCTTCTGCTCAGTGCTATTTGGGGACAGGTGGCATAGGTGAGCCTGACAGGCCCCCCCACAGGGACCCAGATGGACCAGCCTCAGTGTACCCTGCAGGCTCCTTCCTATGAGGTGTGCCAGCATCACGGATCTTGGCCAGCACAGTCAGAAGCCGAGCCAGCACAGTGTGGGCTAGGGCAGGAGGCTTAGCCACCAGCAGAAGTGTGGGGAGGACCACAGGACAGCCCAGAGCCTGTGGCTGGTGGGGCAGGAAGGCCATGTGCCCAGACTGAACATGGTACACACTTTTCATGTACACTGGGGCAGCCAGCAGACAGTGAATCTGGGCATCCATCTTTGCAAGGTCCCTGATGGACTCTGGCCCTCACCTCCCCACCTAAGACGTGGGGTGTGTGTGTGTGTTTGCTGCAGCCAAGAGTGGGTGTACTGAGCTTCCTTGGACAGCTGGAGGTAGGGGTAGACAGTCACACGTGGGCAAGTATTGATCTCCAAGCATGACACATGTCAGTGACGCGGCCACCTCCTAGAACCTTTGTGATCTGAACTTCAACGACTCCACATTCTGACCGCCACCGCCACCCTCCCAGCTCTCTCAGCTACCTTCACTGTACCTGTCCCAAACTAGTCCTAGCCTCTCTTCTTTCTCCTGATTTGTGCTGTTTTGTCCTCCTTCTTAAACTTCCTGTTGTCTTAGATGCTATGATTCATCCCCTCAGCCACTCTCCTGCCAGTGTTATAAAATCTCTATGTCTTACCGCACGCTGTCCCATTCTCCCAGCATGGATAAACCTATCAGTAAAGCAACTAGAGAATGACGGTCAATGAGAAACCGCAGGAGCCCTGAAGAGACAAGATGCCATTTACAATTTGGATCAGGGGTTACAGGATACAAGCAGGTATGTTTAGAGAAGAGAAATGTAAAATTGTATATTTGAGTCAAATAAAAAAGGAAATTAGTAATGCTTAAATTACATAGGAAACACCAACGCGGATTTGTGGTTTTCAAAAGAAGTAACTTTTTCAAAATTTGTCACTAAAGTAGCCTAGAAACAATATTAGAACAAATCTGATATGCATTCTGAGCACCTGGACCTTTGCCTCAAATATGATTCACCTTTAAAAGAACTTGGGGTGGGGCGCCTGGCTTGCTCAGTTGGTAGAATGTGTGACCCTTGATCTAGGGGTTGCAGTTTAGAGCCCCACATTGGGTGTAGAGATTACTTAAAAATAAAAGTCATAGGGGCGCCTGGGTGGCTCAGTCGGTTAAGCGCCGACTTCAGCTCAGGTCACGATCTCGCGGTCCATGAGTTCGAGCCCCGCACCGGGCTCTGTGCTGACAGCTCAGAGACTGGAGCCTGTTTCAGATTCTGTGTCTCCCTCTCTCTCTGCCCCTCCCCTGTTCATGCTCTGTCTCTCTCTGTCTCAAAAGTAAATGAACATTAAAAAACAATAAATTAAAAAAAATTAATTAATTAATTAATTAAATAAATAAAATAAAAAGAACAGAACTCCATCTCTTAAATAACTCTATGCCTGGAACATGTTGTTAATGACAAAAAGCAAGGATACTTTTTAAACTGTATCGGGTAGAGCCGAAAAGGCAAAGGAATCCATTTTCAAATTCTCCCACCCCTTGACATGCTGTGACAATTTGATCATCGAAAGGAAAATAATACAGTTAATTGGAACAAGGTGAATTTTTAAAATCCATGACTCTGTAATTATATTTAAAAGGGAAAAAGTCACTATAAAATGTGCAAAAAGATAGTTAATTTATCAAGTGAAGAAGAACAAATATAATCATATATTTAGCTAATTCTGATAAGTAGAAGAGTGTAAATATAGTGAGTATTTTATCTCTTCATAAGGTATACTTATTTTTCTTTATCTGTATAAGTAGGGAAGGGTGGACACATAGAGCTCTGAGTGATTCCAGAAAAAGTTGGAACTGTATCAAGAATGGAGGAGACTGATTGGCACCATCTGGTCATATATTACAACCAGGAAGAAAGGGAGCCCAACAGTGCGTTGCAAGATGATGAATTAGTCAAACGTCCAAAAGATAACTGCTCACAGCTCAAATTTGATCCTTCATTTCTTGGGAAAGGGAGCCTCTATACACCAAACTAATTACAATGAGATTGCAGTAACAGCAAACCCAAAATAATAATGGGTTAACCAACAAAGAAGATTATTTCTGTCTCACATAGAAGAATTCACAGATAAAGAGTAGGGCTGGATCACAGTCTTATGATGACTGCAGCCAAGTTTCCCTTCTTGCTGTTCTACCATCTTTAGCTGCCATATCATGGCCCAAGATGGCTCCTTGCACTCCAGCCATTACATTAGCCTTACAGCCCCCCAGGAAGCAGGAAGGAAGAAAGAGCACGCCACCTTCCTTTATAGAAGCTTTCTGAAAGTTGCCCCCAACATGCTGATTACATCTCATTGGCTAGAATTTAGTCACACCTGGCCACACCAGGCCAAGGAGAGAGGCTAGGAAATCGAGTCTTTATTCCAGACAGCCATGCTGAGCTAAACATCATGAGTTTTATAATGTGGAAAAAGAGGAGACTGGATATTGAGGAAAAACAACTAGATGTTTTTGAACGTGCAAATGGGCTACATAAATTCGTAAATAATGGCAGGGAAGTTATTGTGTTGGTTTTCTATTGCTATATAACAACTTCAGCAGCTTGACACAACACCTATTTATTATCTCACAGTTTTCTGTAGGTCAGAGTCCAGCAGAGCGTGACTGGATTCTCTACTTGGGGTTTCATAAGGGTGAAAGCAAGGGCTGCCTTCCCTGCTGAAGGGGAAGAATCCACTTTCAAGAGCATTTAGAATTCAGTTCCTTATGGCTGTAGGACTGAGATCCCTGGCACCCACCATCTTTAGGCCAGCAATGTCAGGCCAAGTCCTTCTCACACTTTGAATCTCTCTGACCTATCCTTCTGAGAGTCAGAAGTCTCTGACTTCAGTGGAGAAATTTCTCTGATTTTAAGTGCTCATGTGATTCGATTGGGCCTGCCCAGATAATCCAGGCTAATCTTCCTCTTTTGACCTTAATTACATGAGACATCTGGATGGCTCAGTCAGTTAAGCATCCGACTCTTGATTTCAGTTCAGGTCAAGATCGCATGGTCATGATCTCATGGTCCTGGGTTAGAGCCCTGTGCATCAAGCCCTGTGCCTCAGGCTCTGCGCTGAGCGCAGATTCTCTCTCTCTCTCTCTTTCTCTGCCCCTTCCCCACTCACTTGCTCACTCTCTCTCTAAAATTAAAAAAAATTTTTTTAATTTAGAAAAAGATTCTCTCTCTGCCCCTCTCCCTCATTTGCTCTCTCTCTCTCTCTCTCTCTAAGTATAAATAAATAAATAACCTTAATTACATATGAAAATGTCCCTTTTGCTATGAAACATAATTCAGAGGCTCCAGGGATCAGGGCATGGACATTTTTGGAACATCTGCAGGGAACATGGACATTTTTGAAATATCCTAGTCATTAAGTTTTAAGATGGCATCATCTAGGGGCGCCTGGGTGGCTCAGTCAGTTAAATGTCTGACTTCGGCCCGGGTCATGATCTCACAGTTTGTGGGTTCAAGCCCCACATCAGGCTCTGTGCTGACAGCTCAGAGACTGGAACCTGCATCAGCTTCTGTGACTCCCTCTCTCTCTGCCCCTCCCCTGCTCATGCTCTGTCTCTCTCTGTCTCTCAAAAATAAATAAATGTTGAAAAAAAAAAAAAAAAGATGGCATCATCTAAAGGAAAGGCATCCTGGGGCATCTGGGTGGTTCGATTGATTAAGCAGCCAACTTTTGGTTTCGGCTCAGGTCATGACTTGGAGATTTGTGAGTTCAAGCCCAGTGTTGGGCTCTGCACTGACATCACAGAGCCTGCTTGGGATTCTCTGTCTCCTGCCTCCCTCCCTCTCTGCCCCTCCTCTGCACTCTCTCTCTCTCTCTCTCTCTCTCTCAAAGATAAATAAACATCTAAAGAATGTATTGGGGCGCCTGAGTGGCTCAGTCGGTTAAGCGCACGACTTCAGCTCAGGTCATAATCTCGTGGTTTGTGAGTCCGAGCCTATGTCAGGCTCTGTGCTGACAGCTCAGAGCCTGCAGCCTGCTTCACATTCTGTGTCTCCCTCTCTCTCTGCTCCTTCCCCACTCGCACTCTGTCTCTCTCTCAAAATAAGTAAATGTTAAAAAAAGATTTTTTTAATGTATTATAAAATAAAATAATTTAATTTAATTTAAAAATAAAATAAAGGCATCCAGTTACAACACACAAATCACATGGAAAAAGCATGGGTTTAAGAAATTCCCATGGTATACAAGGTAAACACTGGCTCAGATTTTAGTCATTTTATTGAATTTAAAAAAAAATTTTTTTTAATGTTTATTTTTGAGAGAAAGAGAGACACAGAGTGAGAGTGGGGGAGGGTCAGAGAGAGAGAGGGAGACACAGAACCCGAAGTAGGCTCCAGGCTCTGAGCTGTCAGCACAGAGCCCCATGCAGGGCTCAAACTCATGAACCATGAGATCATGACCTGAGCCAAAGTTGGACGGACGCTCAACCGACTGAGCCACCCAGGCGCCCCAAATTTTAGTCATTTCAGAAGATTTTCCAGTTCCCAGGTCCCAGCCAATCATTCATTGATTAATCATATAAAACTTCATCTGCCCTGAGATAATGTTCTTTGGGATTATCTAAATTCAGAAATTGGTCTGAACTGAGATAGTGTCCATCTCTTGGGTCTACAAACCCATTTTTATAATATGTGTATACACATAGTATAGGTGTAATAAATTTCATGGTCCTTGTAAGATGTGTGTGGTTTACCAAAATCATCCTTTTAGAGAAATTAATATATTACTGGTGATCCTGTCAAAATATGTAGGAGGTTTTAAGTTTACAGGAAATGTTTAAATAATTTGATTTGTAAAATAGGTAGGTTTTGGGGCGCCTGGGTGGCTCAGTCGGTTAGGCGGCCGACTTCGGCTCAGGTCATGATCTCGCGGTCCGGGAGTTCGAGCCCCGCGTCGGGCTCTGTGCTGACAGCTCAGAGCCTGGAGCCTATTTCGGATTCTGTGTCTCCCTCTCTCTGACCCTCCCCGTTCATGCTCTGTCTCTCTCTGTCTCAAAAATAAATAAACGTTAAAAAAAAATAGGTAGGTTTTGATTTATTGGGTATACAAACCGTGTTTAAATGTTTAAACAATTTTGCTTAAGTAGGTTTATGAGGTAAATAGAATAAACGGTAAATAAACACCAATGGTGGTTAGTGTCCCTCTCCAGGTACAAAAAGCTCCTCAGACTTTAAGAATCCTAAGACTAGAATGCAGCTGTCCTGGGGCGCCTGGGTGACTCAGTCGGCTGAGCAAACGACTCCGGCTCAGGTCATGATCTCGCAGTCGTGAGTTCGAGCCCCGCATCAGGCTCTGTGCTGACAGCTCAGAGCCTGGAGCCTGCTTCGGATTCTGTGTCTCCCTCTCTGTCTGCCCCTCCCCGCTCATGCTCTCTCTCAGTGTCAAAAAGAAACATTAAAAAGAAAAAAAGAAAAAAAAAAGAATGCAGCTGTCCTGCCTCCCTGTGCCCACACCCTGGCAGCCAATCTCAGCAGAGAAAGTCCCACCACTGAAGGATGCACTGTGGATCTAAACCCATTGGTGTCCAGGGGCACCTGGGCGGCTCAGTCAGTTAAGTATCCAACTTCAACGCAGGTCATGATCTCACAACTCTTGGTTTTGAGCCCCTCGTCGGGTTCTGTGCTGACAGCTCAGAGCTTGGACCCTGCTTTGGGTTCTGCGTCTCCCTCTCTCTCTGCCCCTCCCTCGCTCACACTCTGTCTCTCTCTCTCTCTCAGAAATAAATAAACATTAAAAAAAATTTTTTTTTAAACCCATGGTGTCCAGTCACCCGTGTCCCCAATCCTCTGTGCAAATCTTTTGTGGTTTCCTCTGCAAGCTTTTTTCTTCATCCTCCCCAGCATCCAACTGAAGCTTTCTGTTCTTTCCTTAAATCTTTTACACCGCCAGGTCTGCCCCTGTCATCAGCAGCAAACGGGCTCACCCTCAACCTGACTGAAGAAGCAGAAACACCAGGTAGGAACCCTTCCCACCACCACATCCGGAAACTCACCATTCTCATCTCTGCTCCCTCCTGTCTGGTTCAGTAGAAGACGTGTCCCTCTTCTTGTCAAGGCAGCTACCTGCATCCACCAGTCACGGATCTCACTTCCTCCAAACATCCCCTTTCCTTAGTCTCACTTCTCTCTTAAGGTTCAACCTCTCCCTCTCTACTCCTTCCCTTTAGTAGTTAAATAGACTCAAGACTCTTGACTCTGAAAAAGAAAATGATAGGTGTGGAAATAGTTGTAGATACAGAGCTTTATATGTCCCCGGCTCTATGTTCATGTCATCTCTCCTCCTCTTTAGAGTCAAATATTTATGCTCGCCAGTTTCTCACCTCCTGAGTCAACTGTGGCCTCCACTGCCCCACCTAAACTGCTCTCAGCCTGGTCACTCCCAACTTTGGTGTCACTAAAGTCAACGCACATTTCCAGTCCTTCTGTTACTCAAGTCCTCCCTAACATTTGACCCTGTTGGCCACACCTTCCTACCAGAACTCTCTGTGCCAATTTCCCTGACTGTGCACCTTCTGGGCTTGCCCTCCACTCTCTGCCCAGGCTTCAGTTTCTTTTTCAGGCTCCTCTACCCCTCTGCTCAAGTCTTAAATGTTTTTCCTCAAGGTTCTGCCCTAGGATTCCTTCTGGCCTGATACATTCTCAAAAGCTTGAATTTCCATCCATGTGCTGACAGCTTCCACACTTGTTATCTCTATCCCTGATGCATACATTGGACGCCCCACCTTATACTCAACTATGGTCTTTCCTCCCTACATCTGTTCTCTCTCTGTGTGTCTCTGTTCTCCATAAATGAAACCTCCCTGTTTCCCCAACCCAATACTAGCCGTTGTCCTCAGTTCTTCCCTCTCCCTTGTACCCCATAGCCAATCACAACCAGGAGCCCTGTCTATTGTGTTCCACCCCCCTGACTCAAACTACCAGTCTCCTAGATAGAGTTCTCCAGAAGCTTTCTAACTGACCCCTTGGCCTCCAGTTTTGCCTCCCTCAGTCCATTCTCCACACTGGGGCTGCCATACTGATCTATGTAAGTGAACTTCCTTGCATAGCCCTTTAGGGGATCGGTGAGTCTCAGAATGAGACATTACCTAGTGTGGTTTTGAGATCCTTGGCAATCCAGCCGCTACAAGCTCCTGCTTCATGTTGACCATCTATAAGAATGTGGAAGCTTACAAAGTAGCACCAGGTACTAGATGAGGGAAAGTGACACAATCCTGTGTTGGGGGACCCGGAGCTGGTGTATTAAGTCAAGAATATGCAGTTTATGGGGCATCTGGGTGGCTCAGTCGGTTAAGCATCCGATTGAGGTTCAGGTCATGACCTCACACTTCATGAGTTCAAGCCCCATGTTGGGCTTTGTGCTGACAGCTCAGAGCCTGGAGCTTGCTTTGGATTCTGTGTCTCCCTCTTTCTCTGCCCCTTTCCTGCTCATACTCTATCCTTCTGTCTCTCAAAAATAAATAAACATTAAAAAAAAAAAAAAAGAATATGCGGCTCATGACCTGCTGAGGAGGTCATAATGAGGAGGCACAAGCCACTCACACAGGGCACTGTAGGCAGGTAGCCCGCTCTCCACCGAGCTCTCACCTCAGGAAAGTGAAAACCCCAGGGCCGTTTTCATTAAAGGTGCAGTTTCGGTACATGCACACAAAGGAAGTAGCGACACAAGATTTATTACAGATCCCAGAAACGGGGGTGGGGGTGCACACAATGAACCAAGGGAAGGGCAGGCATTTGTCCCCGGTCACGAGTGAATGAACAGGACGTAGAGAGCAGGGTAATGAGCACCTACTATTCATAAGGTGGTTGGCACAGAGGTCACTAAAATTTTGTGTGCTCAGCTCTCAAGTGGTTATTTTAAAAGGTGCCCCCAGGAAAAGCAAAGTGGGAATTTGGGGTGAGTATCCTAAGCTCTGGTCCTTGAAAACCATCCAGCCTCTGGGCATGAGCGGGGGTTGTCATACTGTGAAATACCCAGGCAGCAACTCAAAATCATTGTTTTCTCATCACACCTCAGAGAAAAGAAGGCCTGGCTTTCAAGTCAAAATTTATCAAGGCCAAGGGAATCGTTCTTGGACCCACCTAAGGTAAATCGGGACGGGTTTTAGTTTGTACAGCAGTCTGATCCAGACCAACCTGAAACGGAGAAATCTTAACCGACACAGTGTAACACGTTAAGGAAAGACCGGCCATAGATTGAAGGGGGGCAAGGCAGAGTAATCCTAGCAACGAAGTGAATATGCTCACAGGAGAAGCAGTGAGCATAGTGGTTAAGACGGTGGCACAGGAGCCTCTCACTTAGTGGCTGCACATGACCTTCCATGACTGAACCTCTCTGTCCCCCATCTTCTTCCTCTATAAAATGGAGAAAACAATTGTATCTACCCCACAGGGTTGGAAAACACTTAGAACAGTGCCTGGCACAAAGCAAGTACTCAATATGTGTAAGTTACTGTTACTGTTTGGACTAGTAAATAAATTAAAAAGGGTGCATGTCCCAAGGATTCTCTGGCAATCTTTAAAAAGCATGTAGGGGGTGGTGGGATGTCTGGGTGGCGCTGTTGGTTAAACATCTGACTCTTGAGCTCAGCTCGGGTCGTGATCTCAGTGTGTGACTTCGAGCCCCGCATCAGGGGCTGCACTGGCGCAGCCTCTCCTTCTCTCTGCCCCTCCCCTACTTGTACTACTCTCTCTCTCTCTCTCTCTCTCTCTCTCTCTCGTTCCCTGTCTCTCTGTCTCTCAAAATAAATTAATTAACTCAAAAATAATTTTAAAGCATGTAGGGGGGCACCTGGGTGGCTCAGTCAGTTAAGCGTTTGACTCTTAGTTTTGGCTCAGGTCATGATCTCACAGTTTCATGAATTCGAGCCCTGCAACAGACTCTGTGCTAGCAGCCTGCCTGGGACTCTCTTTCTCTCTGCCCCTCGCCCACTTACGCTGTCTCTGTGTCTGTCAGAATAAATAAATAAGCTTATAAAAATTAAAAACTAAAAGGCATGTAGGATTTTTATTTGGTTTTATAGTGGCCATTTACCTGTTATGATGCTTCTTTCATTCAAATATGTTCACTTTTACCTGTGAACGCAAGAACTTAGTAAATGGTTGCTGGGAAAGCGTGGTGTCACAAAGCTTAGGGGTCTTAATCTCACCAGCTAGTTTATGTTAAGTTTTAACGTGAGAACAGGATACAGTGTGGAACATGCTTTGTCTTTATGACTTGTGTTATGTCACAGAACTATCTGCATACTGGCTGCTTTGTAATTTCTCTGGGGAAAGCCCACCTTCCAGTGCCCCATATGAGAAGGGGAAATCGTGATGGGCATAAACGAGAGAAGCAGTGACTGGTAGGCTGTGATGCCCGTAATGGTCAACTCTAGACAAACTTTTACTATGCCCTCCCCTAAAGGTAGGAGGAATCTCAAATCCTGCTCAGAATTGTTGAACAGCGAAGAAGCAAAATCTCACCATCCCAGCGCTCAGAAGCCAATGTGGGTAAAATCTGATTATTGCTTAAAGTCATCCTGAGTAAAAACTAAAGAGGTTTTGCTGAGCCAGCTTTCTGCTCGGCTTTCCACTTAGGAGTTCTGAGCCTTTCCCTTGCTGCCTTGTACTAAGGGCATGTGCATTACTCCTGGTGAAGGGGGTCAGGGAAGACCATGACCTGTCTGAATAGCATGTGAGCTGAGATCCCAGGTGCCTGAGCCCCAAGCTCATATACTATGCTCTCTCTCTCTCTCTCTCTCTCTTACTCCCCTGCACTGCATTTGCTTGTTGAATTGTCTCCTTCACCTAACTGAGGATTCCAAGAGGCAGAGACCCTATGACTCACATGACCTGCTACCCAGCCCACACCTAGACAGGGCCCGGCACATAGTAGGTGCTCCATGAATAATGAATGACAGCGTACACACACACACTGGGGAGTTCTCAGGAAAGAAGTTTCCCTCCTGCTGCTCCATACCCCTGCCAGTGCTGAACAGAAGTTTGGGCAGGTGAGGAAGGCACCAAGAAGCCGAGGCCCAGAGTCGGGAAGCTTGGCCAACATTAGGAAGGTCTCTGAAGCTGAGGATCAAAAATGGCAAGAGTTCCAAGGGCAGGAAGAAGAGAAATGTTAGCTAGTACGTGATTGTCTCAGGCAGCTCGGGCTACTATAACAAAATGCCATAGACCGGGTCGGGGCGGGGCTTAAACAACAGTCACCTATTTCTCATAATTCTGGAGCTGGACATTCAAGATCAAGGTGCTGACAGATCCAGTGTCTCGTGAGACCCCACTTCCTGGCTTGCAGATGGCCATCTTTTCATTGTACCCTACATGGTGGAGACAGAGCAAGGAGTGGCCCCTTTCCCTTAAAAGGACATTCATCCCACCATGGAGGCTCCACCCTGATGACCTCATCTAAACCTGATTATCTCCCAAGGGCCTTCCTAATACCTCCTAATAGCATCCTCCTGGGGTTTAAGATTTCAGCATATGAATTTGGTGGGGACAGAAACATACAGTCCACGGCAGAGATGAAAGCTCACACCACACTCAGCACCACAGTAGCCTCTTTGCACAGATTATTTCATGTAATCCTTGTGCCATCCCGTAACTTGGGAGTCATCACCCTGCATCTCACAGATGGGGAAACCGAGGCCTCGAGAAACAAGCCACACAGGTAGCAGATATAGAGTCGATATCCAAACCTAATTCTGTCGTGTTTCCAATACAACTAAGCTGGGTCAGCGCTGATGCCATTCTCTCACGCCAGGCTTCATTCACCCAGTTCTTCCATGACAGGGACTGGAAAGAGCAGCTGCGTGGGAGCCCATAGCCTGGGCTCCCCTCCCAGCCTTGCCACAAACCAGCCGTGGGGCCTTATGTATCTCACTACCTGGGTGCCAGTCTCCTCATCTATAAAATGAGACCATGCGTCAGGTGAGCTTGAAAGGGTACTACCCAGGCCTTCAAATCTTCAACTCAGCCTGGGAAACATGCAGCAGCAGCACCCCACAACTGCCCCCCACCCTCCCCACCCATAAGTGAGCCTGCAGCTAAAGAGAACTAGACCTTGGTTCCATTCGGATCCGTTTATTGACAAATCGAATGAAAAACAATCATATAAAAGGATATAAGACCATAAATGTGGTTAACACGTGGAGCGGGCGGAGGAGGGCAGTTGGGATGTGGGTACCGCATGGGGAGGGAGGAGGCTGGGCATACCACTAAAGGGAGAAGCAGAGAAGAGGGGGAGAAAAGGGGAAAGAGGAGGAAAGAAGGTGTCTGCTAACAATCCCACAGCTCACCTTTCAGTTTTTCAGCTGTCACCCAACCATTCTCTCCTGGACAGGATTAACAGCTGGAAATGATTTAAGAGCAACAACGAAGCAGTTTGTCTACAAGAACTGGGAGATGGGGGATGGGATACGGCTCTGAGGGAGTCTCTCCCTTGAACCTGTCGCCAGAAACCTGTTTAGGGTGAACTGAGAGCTAGGAAGCTTAGTCTTGGTCCCAACTCAGCCACCAGCGAACCAGCTGTGTGACTTTGGGCACGTCACTTCCCCTCTGGGCCTCTCACCTTGGCTGTGAAACAAGCAAACTGGACTCGATGGTGGGTCCTACTCTGGCTCTAGCAATGCCAAGCGCTTTGGCAACCTGAGCTGGGCCAGGAGTCTGGCTCAGCTTTGGAAAAATAAAACTACTTAGAGCCCCCCCACCCCCCAAGAGTGACACAGTGCTAGCCTTCACCAGGAAACTACAGTCAGCAGAAGCAGCAGCCACTCAGAGGGCGAGTGTAAGTGCACACAGCTATGAGGAATTCACTGTCCCTACAAGATGATCTTTGCAGGAAGTGGCTGCGAGGGAGCTGGGCTTTGCTCTACACAGAAGGCAGGTGCAGGGGAAGGGGACGATCCAACCAAAGCAGTCACACATTGTGTGGGGTCTGGGGATACGGGGTACAGTAGACATGGGAAGAGAGGACTGTGGGCTTTGGGGCAGGGTTGGAAAGTAGAGCCGTGCCAGTACCTCACCACGTGCCGCACTGCTCATTTCAGACGCCCTGCCCCCTTCAAACAGAGGCCTGGGCCCCTCGGTCTAGTTGAAGTAGCTTGTCAGGTAGAGATGCCACACTCGGCATCGAGATCCTTGATTCCTGTTCTGGTTGACGCCGTTGAAGCAGGGGACGGGTTGTCTTCGTTGGCTAGAGCCAGTTGAGGTAGGCTGTCTCTCCTTGCCCTTCCCCTGCTGACAATCGGGATGCTCTATGTGGCTGGCCGTACTTCTACCCCAGCTCTGAGCCTTGGGCCCAGAACTGCCAGTCCCTCCTCGACAACTGGACAGGCCTAGGCTGGCCTGAGGAAGGTGGCTGTGAGACTGGGAATGGGCTGCCTCTCCACAGCCCTCATGGACTTGGGTCAGCTGTGACAGCGAGAAGAGCAAAAGGTCCCCAGGTGGACAGTTCAGGGGAAGAGTCCATATTCGAGATTTCTGTTTGATAAGGGAATGTGGTTCCGATTTTGAGGCCCAGAGCCAACACCGTTTGACCGTTAGGACAGGCAGGAGTAACATTCTGGGGGGACGTGTGTATGTACCTGCACACGTGTGACAGGACGATGGGGATACCCGGGGAAAGACAATGAGCCTGGCCTACCTTAAAAAGGGGACTTTCTGCCCCCCAGGGTAAAACTGCCAGAGGCCCATATCTCACAGCCTTTGACAGACTCTCCCGATATCCCAAACTGGGGATGCTTCCATAGGGACGCTGATCCCCAGTTCAAGGCAATTCAGCAAAGCTTTGTGAATTGACTTCTCCACAAAAGGCACAACCGAGGCCCCCAAGGGGCTATGAGACCACTTCTCGAGGCTGGGGGAGGCTTAGCAGCAAAAGCCCAGGACCCTGGAGTGGGGGCTCTCCCGGCACCCCGGTCATTGCTCTAAGACCTTGAAGGACAAGGGTGTGCCGCTCTTGGCAAAGGCCTTCATCAGGCTGCTGGGATAGATGCACCCAAGCTTCTCTGGAGTCGGGAAGCCCCAGACCCTGTAGAGAGACAGGCTCAGCCGGTCCCCGATATAGAAGGGGCCCACCCATTTGGCACTGCTGCCATTCCTGGGGAGCGACAGCAAGAGGACCTGGTCGCCCACATTCCACTCCTTCTCCTGACTCTCCCGCTTGAAACGCCTATTCTCTGCCTTTTCGCTAGCCTTGTCGGTCACCCGCCAGTGTAGCTCCAACAGCTCCCCAATGAGCTGCAACAAGAAGACATCCATCTTGAGCCCTTCAATATTGGCACTGCTCATCTCCCACCACAGGGGCTCACTCAGCCTCACTTCATCCCCCGTCAGGATCTGGACCGGCGTGGCCTGGGTGGAGGAGGCCCTGAAGGCCAGGTGCAGCAGGGGCAGGGAAGCCGCCCACTTCTTGCCGTGCAGGAAGATGAACTCCTTGAGGGCCCTCTTGAATTCCCAGTAGGCATCTGAGCTGGTCAGGCAGGGGAACTGGAGGTCCCTGCTCAGGGAGGCTGCCTGGGCTCCCAGGGCCAGCCCACAGCTCACCAGGACATGCCGAGCAAACTGGGGGCCCTGGGCAGCCTCCAGCCTCACGGGAACGCCCCATCTGGCAAACACGTGCTGGAGCAGCACCTGGGCCACTGCCGTGTGCGTGTAGGGCTTCAGGGGGAACGCCTCCACCCATCTGGTGTTGGGGTCGGCCACAATCAGCACGTGCTTATGGCCCTCCTCGCTTATGGTGACTGGGCCCACCACCTCAATCTGCAGGTTGGACCAGGGGGCGGTAGACCTGAGGGGCCACACGGACTCGATAACCTTCAGCTCACTGCCTATGAGATTTCGGGGGATGCAGAACAGGCAGCTTCGGCAGTAGTCCCTCACATGCTCCTGCATCCCGGGCCACCACCCCAGCAAACGCAACTTCTTGTAGGTCTCCTCGGGCCTCTGGTGGGCGCCCAGGGGGAGGTCATGCACGGAGAAAATCAGGTCCCTCCGGAGTTGCCTCGGGACTACCCAGACCTTAGGCCTCTTATCCCCCTTGAACATAAGCAGGCCGCTCTCTTTGTCGAGGCTGAGTGAGTTAAAGACAGAACTGAAGGGTGAGGAGCCAGACAACTTCTGCCCCGCCTGCAGCTTGGCGATGATATCGGCCAGAGTGCTGTCGCTCAGCTGTAATGCCAGCAAGTCAGGCCTCTTGCCCATGGTGTGAGGAGATACTACAGGGATCGGCACGTCCTTTGGCAAGTTCCACCACTCCCCGCCCCCCTGTGCTCCCTGCTTGGCCAGGGTGTCCACTGTCACAGCAAACAGGGAGCCCCGGTAGGAGGTTCGGTAGATGAACGGAAGGGACGAGAGGTCAGAGGTGAGCGAGATGATGTAGGACAGCAGGCTCGGGTGAGGTAGCGGGGCCCCGTCCGAGGAGAGGAAGCCTCGAGCCCTCCACAGGGGCAGGAGCTCCCAGAGGAGGCTAAAGATCCAGTTGCAATGCGTGAGGAAAACCACAGGGAGGTGGGACTGGCCGAAGCGCTCCAGGCCACAGGCCACGGCCGCCAGGTGGGCATAGGTTGGTGTGTACGGGGAGCAAGAGAAGGAAAGGGAGACAGGGGCGCTGGTGGGAGACAGGACATAGAGACCAAAGCCAGCACACCACTCGTCCTCACGGTAAAAGCAATAGCCCGACATGTGGATGCAAACAAAAGTGGACAGGTCGGAAAAAGGAGGCAGAACCTGGAAAAAGCGAGGCATCGAGGACGCGGGCGTCAGCAGTCGGTTTTCTCCCAGCAGGCCCTGGAGAAGGGTCAATTCCAGGGCCCTCTTGCCTTTGTCCTGTACCAAGAGGGACCATCGGATCAACCATGCTTTGGAAAGTCTGCGGCCCTCTGGCGCCTCAGGGTCCACAGTGGCCCGGGAGGCGTAGGAAAGGTCCAGGACCACTGGGGTGTCTCCAATGCAGCGGGAAAAATGTTTGAGGGCCCAGGCCACCGCATAGGGGCTGTCTCCCCCTGACTGGGGGCCCTCGCTCTCCTCATCAGGAAGGAGGGGCTTCGAGGTATAGGCTATAGGGTGCTTCCTCCCCGAGTGCTCCTGATAGACAACGGCCGTGAGGGCCACTTGGCTCACTGTCACCTCCAGGCGGAAGGGCAGCTGGGTGTTGGGGGCCGTCAGGCAGAGGGCAGACACCAGGGCTCGCTTCAGAGCCAAGAAGGCTTTCTCATGCTCCCAGTCCCACTGCCAGTCCGGCTTCTGCTTGAGGAGGCTATGCAGGGGGCCCACGAGGGCTTCATAGTCAGGGATGACATCCTGGTGGGAGTCCATGAACCCCACGAAGAAGGAGAGTGCAGTGAAGTTGCTGGGGATGGTCAGCTGGGCCAGGTGGGCAAGAACCTGTTGGCAGGGAGCCTTCTCGTCCCAGGGGATGCCCAGGTAGGGAGACGCTGGCGCCGGCAGAAGATCAATGTCTAGGGCACCGTCAGGGGGGTCCTGGAGGCTGAGGCACCGGAGGATTTCCTCTGAAAGGGAAGGGCACTCGGCCCTGAACACTGATGCCAGTGAGGAGTCCAGGGCATCTTCTTCAGGTGGCTCCTGCACCCCTTGCCCCTCCCTCTGCTCATTGTCCTGTCTCTCTTCCTTCTCCTCCCGGACTTCTTCCATATTCTGCAGACCCTCTGGAGGTGCAGGGTCAGCACCATCACTTGGCTCAGAGGCGCTGGCCGAGCTGGGAGGAAGCGTCTTCCACACCTTCAGGAAGTTGCCGATGTCGGTGTCTAGCCTACACCAGAAGAGCAGAGCGGAGGGGCTCAGGGGCCTGCTGGAGGAGGGAGGGGCACCCAAGGGGGAAACCACATCTGCGGAGCCTCACCCCACTGCTAGGTCCCCCTGAGGCTGGGCCAAGCGCCAGAGCCTCCATCAGGACCCTGCCCGCAGGTACCTCCTCTATCTCCAGCACGTGCCAGGCCTCCATATTGGAGATTCATCCATATGCGATGCGAAGCCTCACCCAATCAAACCCTTGTTGACCAAGCAACATTTTCAACCACTTCTAAGCTAATGACTTGGTATGAGTTAGATGACTGGCACTTCCAACCTGTCCCTAGGACGAGCAAGCCAGGGGGAGGTCAAGAAGGAAGGCGGCCTGACAAGGCACTTGAGAGAGGGCACAGCAGACAAACCTCCACAGCACTTTTTCTCAAATCAGGGAAATGAAACTGAGGGACCCGGTCCAGAAAGCAATGCCCTGTCCATAAGGTCCTTACCACCATCCTCTGCTGGGAACTAGGAAGAGGGGGGCAATAAGGCAGCTCAGAGCAGGAGGAGGCCAGAGCGTCTGAGTTGCTGCAAACCTGGTCCAGGACAGAAGTCATGTATGTCTAACCCAGGTTGTGAGAATCCAAGGAGACAATAAATATGGAAAAAATTCAGCAGTACGTCCCCTAGCCCAGCTCCCTTTATTCCCACAGCAGCAAGAATGAGGCTGTCCCCTGGAGCACTGCTGCCAACAGCATAATATGGAAAATGTCAAATGGCCCTTGACAAGAGATTCGATAAATCCCCTGGGTACTTCTAGAATGGAATACCGCGCAGCCATTAAAGTGAGCCACATGAATTAACATGGCATGTATCTGGGCGGGGCGGGGGGGGGGGAGCCATAAAATGCTGAGTACAAATGCCAACTGTGGAAAGATGCACATGTGCAAAACTAAAGCTGCAAAACCATACTGTAAGTGGCTTATGAATGCATCGATATGTGGTAGAGGTCGGGGCGCCTAGGTGGCGCAGTCAGCTGAGTGTCTGACTCTTGGTTTTGGCTCAGGTCACGAGCTCACGGTTCATGGGCTCCAGCCCCACGTCAGGCTCTGCACAGAGCCTGCTTAAGATTCTCTCTCCCTTTCGCTCTGCCTCCCCCACTCACATGCATTCTTTCTCTCTTAAAAATCAATAAATATTTTTAAAAATATGTTGTAAAACCATAAGCCTGAAAAATCGAATCACTCTGTTCATGGTTAAGCACTAGACAAATGTTGGTTAGCACCAAGGAGAAGTTTCTGGTCAGTCCCAAGAGGAACTGGGAGGCGGCAGAGGCTTGGCCCATTACCTGTTTGGTTTCTTCAGAAATTCGTCCAGGGTGGGGCCATCACGGCCCAGGGGGTCATCTGGCACCATGAAGAGATTCCCCGCAAAGGTGAAGGGCAGTAGGCTGGACCCGGGAGAGAGGAGATATGGTCATAGAGGAGCCCATGATTCATACAGCCCGTTAACCCCCAGATGTCTGAACAGGAATTGAGACCAACGTCTGGTGAGCACAGCTCTAAGGGCCCTCTCCCAAGCCCAGCACCCCCTGCCAGGGGCTGGCTGACATCCATCCATGGGGAAGGAACAGCTCAAGTCCCTGGGATCACCTCACCGATCTTTGACCATCAGTTTCTTGGAATTATTCATCAGGATGTGGAGCTGCTCATTGGTGACAATGATGCCGTCTGTCTCCTCTGCCAGCTTTACCATGAACCTGCAGGGAGAGGGGTTGCTGCTAGCCACCCAGAAACCCTTACTTCCCAGGTCTTTAGGGAAAATGAACTTGCAGTTTCACGTGGAGATGTGCTGAACAAAAATGCTGCCCTTGGTGGTCGGGGAGCCAGGGCTCAGGAGCCCATCTCCTCGTCCGTCTGTGCAGCCATCCGGGATCACCACTAGCCCCCGGGGAGGGTGAACTTGGATGCACACCCCCATCTACAGATACAAACACACGCCCCTATCTAGCACACAGGCATTCACATACACATGCACAGACACACACGCTGAAACCTGCACACTCGCCCACATTCACACATGCATTTTTACTAGCTCAGTTTCCACATCTGATAAATGGACATAAAATACCTACCCTATATTGCTGTGAGGATTAAACTGAATGAGACAAACAGTGCACTGAAGTGCCTACCTCGGTGCCTGCCACACAGCATGCACACACATGTTCCATTACTATTCTTCACCAATGCACCACATTCCCATACATGCCAAGACATACATACATACATCCATATGTACATATACACACTACATACATACACCGATATGTATGTAATGTATGTATGTATATACATATAAAACATATATAAAATCACATACCTGAATAAACAAATCCACTTTTCCAAGGATCACCTCTCCTTGAAAGAGGGCTGTGACCAGGAAAGAAAGCAAAGGCCACCTACTTCTCGGCATTCCCCGAAAGGTTGCCATTCCGGCGGCCCCAAGCATGCTATTCCACAAGTGCCCAGCAGGGGACCTTTGCAGAACAACCATCTTCCCTCAAACCCAGACCCGAAATTTTAGAGGCGCTTAAAGACCTTACCAGGGGGCCTAGCTCTTGAAGGAGGGATGCCTGAGCTGCCATGCCTGGCCCTTCCAGCTGAATGGATGCCAGGTCTTGAGAAAAGTGGGGAAGAACAGAACTTCTCATTGGCCAGCATAGGAGGTGCCTAAGTGCAGCCGAGACCGGGCACAGACTCCAGCCTGGGACCAGTGACTATGGCAGGGCCTTCCCTGCCCCAACAGAGGCAGCATCACAGGCTCCCCCTGTGCATTCTGGTCCTGCAGCCATGTTGGGGACTAGGTGCTTAGGATTGACATGTAGGGAAGTAGGGAGGTACTGGGGCTTTAGCGAGGAGACAAGGCCAGTCTAACTCCATTTTCAGAGCCCTGCCAGGGGTCCAACCACATACAGCCACACACATACCTCCTCCCAGTGCCAGGGCTGGGGAGGGAGGAAAAAAACTGAAGCAGTTCCTGGAGACTTGAACTTTAGCCCAAACCGAGGCCCCAAATCAGTCACTTGGGCAAGCAGCTCACTGGAAGCACCAGGAGTCACCTGGGCAGGTCCTATCCAAAGTAGTGGGATCCAGCCCATAGGTCAGAGAGCCTGTAGACTGAGGGAATGGAGCTGGAGAGTCCCAAAGTCAGGAATCCCCCTTAGCCTTGGGTAGAGCCGATCCTGGAGCCCTCTCCTCACTGTGTGCCTCCCTCTGCCTACAGAGGGCCTGTGCACCACGCCATCCTCTCTGACATGACCCTCTGACATGGTGGCCTCCATCTCCCCAGAGCAGGTGAGGCTGGACTCCACCCGACACACCAGCCCAGCCCCTGGAACCCTCCAGAAAGGCCTGGGACTGGCACACCTATAATCGTAGGTGGTGATCTTCTTGCCGTTCTCGAGCTGGGAGGGGGTGATTGAAAGCATCTTGAGGGAGTGCAGCTTCGTCAGGAAGTGGCTCTCTGGAGGTGAAAGACAGAAGACAGAGATGCTCAGAGGAAGGGCGAAGTGGAAGAGGCCACGGCAGGGACAGAGAGGCAGGGAAAGGCAAAGCTTGGTGATGCTGCAGGGGCTGGCGGAGGGGGTGGGCAGTGGACAGCTCACCTCTCACCCTCCGGTTCTTCTTCAGCTGCCAGGTGGGTACAAACACAGTGACCTCTCGGTGTCCCCGGTTCCAGAAATACTGCACCGCCATGGCAATGCCACGGCAGGAGAAGAAGTGCTGGAGGCCGTGCCTGTGGGGGGTGGTGGGAAGTGAGCAGCCTCCTCCTGACGAGTGGCCCTGCCTTTCTGCTCCTCCCTCAGACAATGCCACATGCCTGCATCAGCAACCGGCAATGCCCTTCTCCCTCTCCTCCATCATCGAACATTCTGTAAGCACCTACTGGGCTCACTCACCTACTCTGCGTGTGCGTGTGTGTGCACACATGTCGGGGGCTATGTGCATGTGATCAGCTGTGTGCACACGTGTGGGGTGAATGCGTGTGTGCGTGTGTGTGTGTGTGCGGGAAACTCCAGGGCAACAGGAAAAAGAAGGCAACCTCTGCACCCAAAGAACTTAAGTCAGGGCCAGAAGCAAACAAACATTCATTCCACCTACTGTGGGCCAGGAGTGTGCTCAGCACAGATAACTACTGTCCCGTGGGGACAAATTCAGTGGTCTTGCACACATTTATGCTAGCATGTGTAGAGCAGTAAGCACATTGCAGGAGGACAGTCTCTAAGGATTGATTGGCACACTCAGGAAAAGCTCCATAAAGGACACCTGGACTGGGCCTTAAGGTTCAGGCTAAACATTGGTAGCTGGCCTGGGGTTGACAGACGCTGTGCTATGTGAGACAGGCGGGCTGCGGTGGGAAGAGCACGGGCCTTGGCAGTGGACAGATCTGAACTCAAAGGCCAGCCAGGTCCCTTACGAGGCTCTGGAATCTTGGGCCAGATGCCTTACCTCTGTGAGCCTGTTTCTGTTTCTATCAAAGAGAGAGAAAGAAACGTCCCTTGGCAGGACTGTCTGCATGATTCCGTGCACATTCCTACCATGCCCCAGTCACCCACCATTGCCATTTCCATCCTATCATTTCCCCATTTGAACCCATGTCACCCACATACGAAGGGGATGCCCACGCTCTGTCCCCCCCGGGGATGCCCTGCCCCAGCTCCCCAGACTTCCCAGCCCACGCCACACCTGTAGCTACTCACACCATGGCCACACTGCTGCCATCAATGACCACTCGCCGTAACCCCTGGTTCCCGGGTTCCCCCGACAGGTTCAGCTCGAAGGGTGTATTCAGGGCCTCGTGGTACCTCTGGAAGCTGGTCACTGTGCTGTTTGCCCCTGGGTGACGAGGCGGCTGCCTCGGGGCCCCCTCCCAAGCCCCCAGGAGCCCCTCCATCTGAGGTTGGTGCTGACTACCGGAAGTCAAGGTGCTGCTGGACTGAGGACCCTGCCTTCTGGACTCCCCATGGCCCTTTGGCAAGGAGGCATTGCCCCTTGACGAAGGCTGCACCTCGCTCAGGAGTTTGGCGGCATCCAGGCTTGGCCCTGGATCTGTGGGCGTCTTCTGAGATGCAGGTGTTTTGGGGCCTCTGGAGGCTTTGGAAGCTGCAGGTGCTTTGGGGGCCACAGGTCCCTTGGGGGCCGTAGACCCTGTTTTAGCTGCAGGCCCAGTTTGAGCTTTGGGTGTTTTTGCTGCAGGTGGCATTTTTGCTGTAGGCGTTTTCTGAGCTGTGGCAGTTTTGGGAGTCGCAGGTACGATTTGAGCTGCTGATGCCGGATGACCCACGGCTGCCTTCTGAGCTGCAGGCCCCCCTTGAGCTGCTGGCTTTGTCGGAACCGAAGGCACTTTGAGAGCTGCAGGTTCTGTGGGGACTGCCAGCATCATCTCCGCTGTAGGCACTTTGGGGACTGCAGGCAGCCCCTGATCTGTGGGTGGGGTTTGAGCTGTGGGCACTGCCGCAGCCACGGGCACTTCGAGAGTTTCAGGCACTGTTTGAGCATCGGGTGCTGACTGAACTGTCAGCCCCTCTTGAGCTACGGACCCCCCGTGAGCTGTAGGCACACCTTGTCCTGTTGGCAGTACAGAAGGGCCCTCTTCTGGCCCCTTACAATCCCACTGCACACTTCCTTGATCCCCTGGCTCGCTTCCAGCTTGCAGTTGGGGCGCAGAGGTCAAGGGGGGCCCTATCTGTGGAAGTCCTGGGCTAGTCTTGTCCTTTACGCCTGAGCCCCCTGAGACCACCAATAAACTCATGACTTTTTGGGGGGTCTCTGGCCTCGGGCAATTCTGTAGGGTTGCATCTCCTCCTGGTCCCCCATCTGGTCTGCAGTCTGGGCTTTCCATGCTGGGCAAAGGAACCAGCTCCTTCTGCTTCCACTCTAGATTTAAAGGCAAAGGATTCTGCCCTGGTAGCTTGAACTGAATGGGGCCCAGGGGCCTCTGCCAGAAGGGAAAACTGAAACATGCCTGGGACAGGAGCCAGGCCAGGTGGAGAGAGTGCAGTTCATTGATCCTCCAGAAGGTTGCGGCGATAGCCCCTGGCCATAAGGGCCCAAACGCTGGCCCCGGGGTCCAGGCCTTCCAGGGCGGGCACATGCTCAGGGCTGACACGGGAGGCTGGAAGGGGCGTTTATCTTCCACTCTCTGGACCTGCCTTTGCTGTGATGGGGCTTGTGTGTGGTTTGCAGAGTCCTGGCTGCTGGTGGCTTGCACGGGCCCTTCCTCTCGAGCACTGTCGGTACTACCTTGGCTGTTGGAATCGACCCTGGAGGAAATCCAAGTTTGTTGGAAAGGTGGTTAGGCCAGGTAAATCTCAAACCATTTCCGTGGGGCAGGGGGGAACAGGGACAGGGTCTAGAGAAACCAAACTGATTCTTCAGAACTTACCTTACCAGCTGGCTGGTTGTTTCCTGCTGTGTGTTCTGGCCTGGGGTGCCCGAGACCAGGGCCCTGGTGGCTCCCAGGCTGGTTAATCTCTTTGAATGTTCTGGGCTCCTGTTCTGGAGAGTCCCCACCTCCAGGAAGGGCCCAGGACCGTCTCCCACAGACACCATGGCCGGGCCTTCCTTCTGCTGGTGGGGAGGGCAGATCAGCACCTCGGGGTCAGGGCAGGACTCAGAGGTGCCGATGCGGCCGAGCCACTCGATGATGTCTTCCTTGCCTGCAGCGTCCCGCACCAGGCTCAGCAGCAGCTCTTGGACCGCTGGGGGCAGCTGCAGCAGATCCCCTGCATACTGGTCACCACGGATCCAGACCAGGGCCCCAAAAGCCCTGGTCACCTCAGCCTCCCAGATTCCCCGGGGGGTGAGCAGAGCGGCAGGGCCCCAGCGCAGCCGCCCCACCAGCTCTTCCAGCCAGTTCTGGGTCATGATGAAAGACTCGGTCAGTCCCCCCACCATCAGGGAGCCGGGGGGACCAGGCACCAGGTAGGCCAGGGTGCTCCAGCAGAGGCAGTCGAGGAAGAGGCCCTGGGCCCCAAGGAAGGCGCAGTGCAGGGCCTGCGGGTAGCGAACCTCCTTCCACAGCTCCGGGCTACACAGGCCCTTCAGATACTCCTGAAGTCACAGTGGGGAGAACACAAAGGAAGTCATTCCTTTATGGGCCTGCCACTGGCTTGCACCCTCCCCCCCCCCC
Organism: Neofelis nebulosa; assembly: GCF_028018385.1. NCBI lineage: Eukaryota > Metazoa > Chordata > Mammalia > Carnivora > Felidae > Neofelis > Neofelis nebulosa. The sequence continues at coordinate 75,489,344 of NC_080788.1, read as the reverse complement.
ACACACACACACACAGCCAGCCCCTCTCTCTAGGCCTGCCTCCTCACACACTCATTTCTTTTCAGGGAGCTCTCTGACTGAATGAGGGAGGCCTGGGGGGGAAGGGGGAAGCACCTAGGCTTGGAGTCGAGGGACCTGATTCTGGTTCCAACTTGACTGCAACAGGTTAGGTCAACTGTAGGAAATTTACCTTCTTCTCAGGGCCTCTGTCTTTTCCCCTGTAAGATGGCAGGTTAAGTGACAGTGACATACCCCTAGGGTCCAGTCCTACCCTGGCATTCTAGAACTGTGAGACAGCTAGGGGAGGGGAATTACATACTACTGAGAATCCTCCATGTGCCAGGAACTTATGTGACCAGGGGGCAAGTTATTTACCCCTCCTTGTGTCTGGATTCCTCATCTGTAAAATGGGGACAACAGTTTCCCACCTCATCAGGCTACTATGAAGCTTCAATGAGTTAATATGAAGGAAGCGCTTAGCCTGACGTCTGCCCATCCTATTCCCATTTTGCTTGCCCAGCAGGGGCTGTGTAGCTTGCCCAAGGGCACACAGCTAGAGGGCGATGGGCCAGGACCACAGCCCACATGTGTCTGACTCCGAAACCAGAGTTCTTTCTACCTCCTCAGACTGCAGAGTGACTATAGGCTAATCCTGTGGGATTCTGGCTTAATCCCCCTCCAGAAGGTCTCTAGCACAACCTGTACCTGTAACCATGGTAACTCTGTTGCCCAGAGGGAACAGAGGAGGAGGTAAGTCACTGGGCCAGCATCCAGGAGAACCCCGCAGACATGCACAGTGGCGGAACCAAAAGGAAGGCCTCTGGCTCTCTGGGCAGACCAAGTCCTCATGTTTACAGGGCTCAACCACTCAGTCTTTGGCAGTCACTGTGATGGATGAGGTTGGGTTTCTCCCCAATATGGCTGAGTTGCACCACCATGACCCCCATGAGCTCCAAGGGAGCGTGGGCTCTCCCTCTTAATCAGTCAACCCATGTCAACTGTATTTGCCCTCATGTCCCTCCTGTCCCTTTACATCCCCGTGTCTCTGAAGGTCACCCCTCTCCCTGTTTCCCCCTAACAGGGAACAAAGGCTCCCTCTTAGATCACCAAAAGCCATCCTGAAGACGGCTCCAGCCCCTCTGCTCGGTTCCCTGGCCATCCCGTTCAGGCCTATGTTTACCTCTTCCACCAGGACCAGGCCACAGACCTCCAGCCCCTTCCCCAAAGGGTCTAAAATACACCTAGGCTTAGGCCCAGGTCTAACCCCTTTTCAATCAGTCCAAAACCAGCTCAAAACCTGACAGACACCCCAAGCCAACCCCTCCCACCAAGAACCTCATCTGGTCCACTGTCTGGCGAGGGTGAATCTGACCGGGCGCAGGATAACTGTCATAGACCTTAACAAATCCCCACCCCAGCACCCTATATTCCGATTACTTGAAAACAACATGTAGAAATGAAGAGAGGTGCTGAGGAAGAAGATTGTCGGTGGTTTCTTTCTCTTTGTGCAAAGAGCTGAAAATATTTGCTGTGCCATTCACTGTTCAATATTTTTTAACTAACAGGTATATAAAAACTAAGATTGTTTTCCAAATAGTAAGTGTGAACTAATATTTATTGAATACTTACTGTGTATCAGGCTCTTTAGACACATGATCTCATTTATTTGTCTCTCAGCCCTATAAGGAATTTGCTATCATCCCCATTTTAGACGAGCAAGGAAGGGCACGTGTCCAAGGTTAAACAGATTGTCGGCTGGGATACTCAGGCACTCTGACTCCAAAGTCTGGGGTCTTAACCATAGTGCCGTCTGTACCTTACAGCAAGAAAATGTAAAGAAACAACAGGCAATGACATCCAGAAAATTCTGGAGCAATCTGCCTGCTTAAAGCCCACCCCAATCTTTTTCCTCCAGAAGAAAAAAGGAGAGAAGAGGCAGGAACAAAATAAGCACAGAAAAAGAGTTGTGTATTTGTCAAAATACATTGCGCAGTGTCCACAGGTCCTCTGTCAATTAGTAAGTTAAATAAAAACAGTAACACGAAACAGTTTTAATATTGGTCTATACTTGATCAAGGTGTTCTAGCATTTAACACCTGACTTAGAAATCTCCTTTTTCCTAAGGCAATTACCATTCATTGTCTGCTGTCCAGAACCACCCCCAAATTACCCTGCAGAATAGTCAAAAGGCTCAGAAAATGGCAGCACCAAGAAACTCTGGAATTGAGAGTGATGGGAAACCTTTAAAAAGGCAGACCAAGGGACTCCTAGCTGGCTCTGTCGGTAGAGCATGCAACTCTTGATCTTGGGATTGTGAGTTTGAGCCCCACGTTGGGTGTAGATTACTTAAAAATAAGATCTAAATAATAATAATAAATAAAATAATAATAATTAAAATAAAATAAATAAATAAAAAGGCAGACTGAGGTCAAGTTGTTTGAAGAGCAGCTCGAGACGGGAGACCAACTGCCCCCCTACACAAAGGCTGTGAGGTTTGTTCTCTAGACGGCGGGAAACAAGGTCCCAGGATTAGAGGTGGATCGCCATACTTGAGGGTGTGGGTATCATACAAAAAACATGAAGGAAGGGAGGAGAGATGAATAATGAAGTCTACAATGAAAGCTGAATGCCAAGAAACTCATTCTTCCCATTCAGCGATTTAGCAGCCAGGACAGAGAATAAGAGAAATACATTCTGGAAATCTGGCCAGCTGGAGAGCCAAGACCTAAAGATCACCAAACAAGTTTCCTAACAGACAGTGCCCTCAGATCTCTGTACAACCAAGCTCTAAATCAACAAGTGTCAGCCTCAAGCAAGGATTATCATGATAGATAAGGAAAACTTCTAATGTGAAATAAATATACAGAAAACATACACAAACGGGTGGGGAACAATTTGAAATACTCGGGAGGGAGAAGAAAACTTTAAAAAGTTTACTATTGGGGCGCCGGGGTGGCTCAGTCAGTTAAGCCTCCTACTCTTGATCTCAGCTTAGGTCTTGATCTCAGGGACATCAATTCAAGCTCTGCCTTGAGCTTCATGCTGGACATGGCATCTACTTTAAAAAAAAAAAAAAAGTTTACTACCATTGCTGTCTCAGAGAGATGATAGAGAACATTGCACACATTAAACAAGAATACGGTGTTATTTTTGAAAAGAGAATTCAAAAAACATAAGTGGTTTTTTACAAAAATACTTTATTCTTGAGGCACCTGGGTGGCTCAGTCAGTTAAGCGACTGACTTCAGCTCAGGTCATGATCCCACATTTCCTGAGTTCTAGCCCCACATCAGGCTCTGTGCTGACGCTCAGAGCCTGGAGCCTGCTTTGGATTCTGTGTCTCCATCTTTCTCTGTCCTTCCCCCACTCTCTCTCTCTCTTGAAAATAAACATTAAAAAATTTTTTTAAAAAATAAAAAAGACTTTATTCTTAAGTAATCCCTACACCCAAATGTGGGGCTTGAACCCACAACCCCGAGAATTAGTCACATGCTCCACCGAATGAGTCAGCCAGGTACCCCCACAAATGACTTTAGATATTAGAAATATGATGGCAGGGGCACCTGGGTGGCTCAATCAGTTAGGTGTCCAACTTCGGCTTGGGTAATGATCTAGCGGCTTGTGGGTTTGAGCCCTGCATTGGGGCTGTCTGCTGTCATCGCAGAGCCCAGCAGAGCCCGCTTTGGATCCTGTCTCCCTCTCTCTCTGCCCCTCCCCTACTAGCACGAGTGCGAGTGCACACTCTCTCCACTCTCTCTCTCAAAAATAAATAAACATTAATATATATGTATATTATAAATATATACTTATAATATATATAATGTATATATAATATGTATATATGTATGTATATATATAATATATACATTATATATATATATATATATATATATGTATACACATATATATAAAATGGCAGAAATGGAAGACCCAATAAAAAGTTTGGACGATAAACTTCAGGAATTCTCCAGAAAACAGAGCAAAAAGTCAGAATTGGAGAACAGGAGAAAAAAATAAGCAAAAGTACATTGGGCCAGTACATTGGGACATTAATGTCTAAAAAGGAGTTCCAGAAAAGGAGAACAGAGAAAACACAAGGAGGAAAGTCACCAACTTTCCAATCACCAATCTAGTCACCAATCTAGTCAATCTAGTCACCAATCTAGAAAATTGTCTAGATCTGAAGAACACGAGTGTCCAGAGAGACAGGCCCCCAGAATATAGCAATAATAAGCAATGATGGATGAAGACAGACCCACACAGAGGAGTCTCACTGAGAAACCTCAAAACAGTGGGGAAAACAACATACTTCCAGAGAGAAAACACTTCACACACAAAGGACCTGGGACCTAAAGAGCTTCCAAAGTCCTAAAGCAAGAAATCAATGGCATAATGCCTCCACACTTCTGAAGGAAAATAATTTTCCATTTATTTATTTATTTGAGACAGAGAGAAGGTGCAAGTAAGTGAGGGGCAGACAGAGAGAGAGAAAGAGAAGCAGAGTTCACCCAAAGTGGGGCTCATGTTCACTCGATGCAAGGCTCGTGCTCACCCGAAACAGGGCCCGATCTCACCAATAATTTTCCATTTATAATTCAATACCAACCAAACTATCAATCAAGTGACCTTCAGCTATGCAATGTAGATATGCAAATATGCATATCATTTTACCTCCTCCAACATTTTACCTCCTGTAAACCCTTTCTCAGGAAGCTGCTGGAGAGCATTCTCCAGCGAATCAACAATGGAAACTAAGAAAGGAGATCCGATAGACGAAGAAAGCAAAGACAATCTCCAGGATGACGGTGAAGAGAAATCTCAGAATGTATTCATCATTCAGCAAATCATCACTGAGCACCCACTATTTGCTAGGCACTGTTTTAGGACCAAAAGCATCGTCAGGCACGGGGGACAACTAGTTCAGACTGGAGGGTAAGACTCAAGAGGCAAGCATGTTACTAGTATATTCTTCAGCACTGCACCATCTTTTACTTCTTTTTCTTTTTTTTTTAAATAGGCTCCACACCCAGAATGGAGCCAACATGGGGCTTGAACTCATAACCCTCAGATCAAGACCTGAGCTGAGATCCAAGAGTTGGAGGCTCAATCAACTGAGCCACCCAGGAGCCCCATGCACTGCACCATCTTTTTAACTTATGACGCAACTGGTGGACGTGCTCCACCAACCCAAGAAAGAGAAAGGCATTCGGTCCAGGAAATAATGCACTTAACAAAGAAAAAACGCAAAGGGCTGCCAAGAATGACAGCAAATTGAAGTCTAGGAAGAAAACTGTGTAGTCCTGACTAGACAGAAAGAAGGATGTCTCCAGGAAAACATCTAGAACTGCAAGGACATCCTGAAGCCATAGACCTCCTAGAAAACTGTAGCGAGAAGCCACTGAAGTTGTTAGAATTGGCTACAGGTACTAAGAAAAACAAGTACATTAAAAAAACAAGGAGTTCTTAACGTCACTGAAATAAAAGCAAGAAAACATAAGCAGGGTACATGGCAGTGCTCAAATACGTGTGATGCTTGCACAGGCATAATGATGCAAACAGTAAATACAGGTCTGAGAGAAAACTGAAATAGAACTATACTGAGAAAAAAAGAAGGGATGGTGATATAAGGGACTAAAGGCTCACCTACAATAATGGTATGTCAAAAGGTATCTAAAACTGGGGCACCTGGCTGGCTCAGTCGGTAGAACATGTGACTCTTGATCTCAGGGTTGTGAGTTCAAGCCCCATGTTGGATGTAGAGATTATATCAAAATAAAATCTTAACGCGGAACATGGAGGCTGTGTCAGTTTCCCTCCCTCTCTCCCCCTGCCCCTGTCCTCCACCCTAATTCTCAGTCTCTCTCTGTCTCTCTCTCTCTCTCTCTCTCTCTCTCTCAAAATAAAAAATAAGGGGCTCCTGGGTAGCTCAGTCCGGTTGAGCATCCAGCTCTTGATTTTGGCTCAGGTCATGACCTCACAGTTCATGGAATCCAGCCCAGAGTCGGGCTCTGTGATGACCATGCAGAGCCTGCTTGGGATTAAATTTCTCTCTCTCTCTCTCTCTCTCTCTCTCTCTCTCCAAAATAAATAAATAAACATTTAAAATAATAAAAACAAAAGTAAAACATAAAAATATAAATAAATAAATAAATAAATAAATAAATAAATAAATAATACAAGATTTTTTTTAAAAATGTCTAAAATTGATTAGTCAAAATATAACAGTACCTATATATGTTTTTAGGAATGTGGAGATGAGGAAATGCCAAAGGCAATACTGCCTACAAGGAAGAGCACCAAAGAGGGAGTTGGGAGGGACAAGGCAGGCAATCATGGTGTCCTAGTGTGAGCTTTTTAAAAACTATTGGACTTTTACATTGTGCATTACTTTGATAAAAGAAAAAATTAAGTTTTAAAAAAAGGAGAAGGGGTTCCTGGGTGGCTCAGTCAGTTGAGCATCCGATTCTTGACTTCAGCTCTGGTCATGATCCCATAGTCGTGGAATCAAGCCTCGAGTTGGGCTCTGCACTGAGCATGGAGCCTGCTTAAGATCCTCTCTCCCTCTCCCTCTGCCCCTTTCCCCTGCTCGAGTGCTCTCTCTCTCTCTCTCTCTCTCAAACACATTTTTAAACAAAAACTCTTTTAAATAAAAATTTAAAAGGGAGAAGGATCGGTTGCCCAAAACACAATTAGATGTGCCGGGAAGTGTTTAGCAATCAGCCAGGTTGGGGGATAGACATGATTTGTAGCATGTGACAGTTTCTGTGGCATAAATATTCCCACCATGGCTAATTTCAAATTACCAATGGGACTCCACTGGCTTCCAAACTTCCTGAAATTTTAACAGTGGGTTAAGTAGCAGCCAGCTCCAGCATGCCCCTGGCCACCAACTTACATGTTACTGCTCAGTGTGGAGCAGGGACAGATCGGCTTCCATCTGACAAGCCAAACCAAAAGTCAGCAAATCATGCCCTGTCCCACAGCTCCCTGAACCCAGTCTCTGGCTCCCCCTCATCTCCCTCCATCATCTCCAAAAAGGGGAAAAGTGAAATGTCACCTCTCCTCTCTGTGCTCAACCCTTCCTCACATTGTTGCCAAGAACAGAGCGCTGAGCAGGGCTTGTCCCTGGGCAACTCTGTCACTATTAAAACCCTCCTTTCCACTTGTTGATTTCACCTTAGAGAGGTGAGGCTACCCCAGTGTTTGTTTTTGCTGCCTGGGAAGGTGATTTCCAGCAGTGTCTTTATTATTTCTTTTTTTAATGTTTATTTATTTTGAGAGAGGGAGAGAGAATCCAAGCAGGGGAGGGGCAGAGACAAAGACAGAGACAGAGAATCCCAAGCAGGATCTGCACTGTCAGCACAGAGCCCGATGTGGTGCTCGTTCTCAAGAACCAAGCCATGAGATCATGACCTCAGCCGAAATCAAGAGTCGAACACTTAACCAACCGAGCCACCCAAGTGCCCCTGTCCTCATTATTTCTTAAATCCCACTACAAGATAACAATTAAAAGCACTCTTGAGGGGCGCTTGGGTGGTTCAGTCTGCTAAGTGTCCAACTTCGTCTCAGGTCATGATCTCACAGCTCATGAGTTTGAGCCCCGCATCAGGTTCTGTGCTGACAGCTCAGAGCCTGGAGTCTGCTTTAGATTCTGTGTCTCCCTCTCTCTCTGCCCCTCCCCTGCTCACGCTCTCTCTCTCTCTCTCTCTCTCAAAAATAAATAAACATCAAAAAAAAAAACATTAAAAATTTTTTTAAATAAATAAAGTAAAAGCACTCGAGTTCTACAGAGATTTTCCTGAAAAACCAGTGCATATAATTTAGAAACATACCCAGTTCCTTCTCCAGATATAAGCCTGTGTCCTTCACCTCCCCTCCCCTCACAAGCCAGCCATCCCCATGCTCACCCCTTTCCCATCCTTCAGTCTCCGATCTCGCTAGGTCTTCTCTGCCAGGTGGCCTGTGCATAGTACGACATTATCAAAGTGCAGGATTCTATATCCCTGCAGCCGGGATTGGGGTCAGCCACAGCATCTCCCCATGGAAGCCACAAAACATCCTTATACTTGAGAAATTGTCATGTATCAGATTGCTGGAATTTAGAGAGCATTTAATCTTCTTACTCTAATTTAAGGTTTTCACTTTACAAACAAGGAGACCCAGAATCAGAAACAAAAGCACTCGTTCAAAGTTATACAATAATAACTGACATCTATCCCCCATAGCTCTCCACATCTGCAAACGTGCTTAAGCATGCATTATTTCAGCTGACTCACAATCCCTCTGTGATGTGGGTGTTATATTATTTTATAGATGAGGAAATAAGCTCAAGAGAGAGTAAATTGTTTGCCCCAGGTCACCCAGTTAGAGAGTAGCAAACCTCAATCTCAAACTCTCTCTGCCACACCAGACATAGCTTGGTGACAGCAGGTTAAGCCCAGATCTCCTGACTCCTGGGACAGAGCCTTATCTTCCCACCTACCCTGCTCCCCTGCTCCAAACCTCCAACTATCTCTCCTTTCTGCAAATTCTATGCAATAAGAGAGGGAGTTACCCAGAAGCCCCTCACCTTGTCTCCATCTTAAACAGGGCCTTTCCCCAAAGGAAGACAAAGAGGATTGAGGTGACAGGGTGGGGGAATTGAAGGAACCACTGGTTACCTTAGCAGGGCCTGGAGTGTAAGGGAGGGATCAGTGGCCCAAGGAACCCTGAGGCAGCAGTAGGAGCAGGAGCAGACAGGCCTAGAGAATCTGATCTGGGATCTAAGCAGGGGGCAGGGGAGCTGGGCACCTCTGAAAGTGCAAATCCCATAAAAGCGTGAGTTGTTGTGTTTCAAATTAATAAAAAGATGAAGAACCCAAAACACCCCCAAAGGTTGCTGTTGTTAACCAACTCTATTCCAGCTACTGAAAAGTCTGAATCTGAGGGGTGCCTGCCAATCCATTCTTTGGGCAGGCACCCCTCCCCCCACCCCCCAGCACCTCTGTCAGAACTGGAAAAACTGCTGACCAAGCAACTCAGTGGAGGGGCTGAGGGAGGAACTTTCCAGCCTGCCTGCCTGCCTGCCTGCCACTCGCCAGTGTACTCTGGGCTCCCCCACCCATGGCCTTGACCAATTAGGATATTGGTATAGACCCAGCCGGGGAAGGGGTGTGTATTGGGCAGGGTGCAGGGGTGAGAGATACACAGGAAGCGAATGGCCTGGGGCCCAGGGAAGAAACTGTAGCATTCCTACTAGGAAAAGATAAGGGAATCTGGGGGAAGAGGGAGACCTTGGCCATGACTGGAGGCCAGAGAGAACCTTGTTAAGAGAAGCCAGGGAGTATGCAAGAGAGGTACACTGTGACCTGGCCTGTCCAGTGCCCAGCCCCACACAGCAGGCCCTTTCATCTGAAAGCCCACAGCCCTCCTCCAAGATTCCCACCCATCCCCAGGGACGGCTGCCTTCCAGAGCAGCTGTGCACGGACGCGGGCGCGCACACACGCGGGCGCGCACACACACGGGCGCGCCCGCGCCAGCCCCTGCAAGAGGCTACCTAGGGCATCAAGAGTGTGGGGCAGGGAGCCCAGAGCCCTGGGTTCTGGTCCCAGCACCTGCCACCCTCCTGCCTACCTGACACTGTGTGCTCAGGCAAGCCTCTTACCCTCTCCAATCCCCAATGCCTGATTTGTAAAATGCCTGCATTGCTCTAGAAGCATCTCTAAGGGCCCCTCCAGTCCAGCACTCTGAGAGCCTCCAAGGGGCAACCCAGGATTTAAGGAGACGTAAAAAGAGACAGAAGGACCTGGGCCTTCCAGTGTCTTGGTGGAGAACAAAGAGGTGTTGCAGAGGCCATAGAAGGACCTTAAGCTGTTCCCCAGATGGAGGAGCAGGCTGTGGATGCTGGAAGGCTCATGAGGGAACACGTACCATGGAGGGTCTCGCAGCGCACTTGAGGGACAGAAGTGACACGCAAAAGAGGGGTGAGGCAGAAAAGAAAAAAAGGAACCAGAGGGAAGGAGTCAAGCCTGCAGATCTGGAAAGGCAGGACGTTGGCCCACTACCTGCCCGCCATAGTGCCGAATCCAGGTCGAGGGATCTCTGGGGACCCCTGTCTCCCCCGGGCAGGGGAGAGCGAGAGGGCTCTGGCTGGAAGGGGCGGGTGGGGGTGGGGACAAGCTGTTTACCTTGGCTTTGCTCATGTTCTCCTTGGGCCCCTCCAGCTGCAGCCAGAAGTAGGGGGTGTCTGGGCGGCTCTGGAAGGCGTTCAGCTTGACCCTGAAGATGCGCTGCACTTGCAGCCGCTGCCGCTGCACCCGGGGCTTCGATTTGGTCTGCACCATGAACCATTCCTGCGCCGGAGGGTCGCCCCCGGACAGGAGCATGGCTGCCCCGGCGCCCCTGGAAGAAGGGCGCCGACGGTGTCAACCGGGTCCCAGCGCGGGAGGCGCCCCAGCAGGGTGCGGGAGGAGTCCAGGCCACGCCCCCTCCGCCGAGCGGCGCGCCCCCCGCCTCAGCCTGGTCCTCTCGGCTTACGGACCCACCAGCCACAGCCACGGCGCCCGTCCGCCCGAGTTCCGTCCCTTTTGGCGGCGGCTCCCGCTACAATCTCTTCCTGCCAGGGGCTGCAGCTGGGGGTGGGACCACTTGGGCTCCCACCGCCCTTCCCTCCGCCCCCAGCCTTCCCCTTTCACCACTGCGCCAGCCCCTGCAGGATGAACCCTTTCTCCGTCTGCCTAGTGGCTTGAAGGGGCGCGGAGGGCCGAAGGAGGGGGCGACAGGGCGGGGGGAGGGCGCGAGAGGGTCCTGGAAACCTCCGCCTTCCACCCAAGTTTTAGGCCCGAAGCCAGAATCAGGGGTCAAAGTTAATTTCCTTCCACGTTCCCCTTTCCTGGGTGGAAGGAAGAGGAAGGGGAAGGAGGGGCGTTCCGGTGGGGGAGAGGGGGCTCGGTTTCGGGGACTTTCTCCCAGCTCCTCCCACCGCGCCCCTCCCAGCCCTCCCCGACGAGGCAGAGAACCGGACCTGTGCCACTCCTTCCCCGGAGGAAAGGGTTAAGGAAGAGCAGGGTGGGGAGCGGGGGAGGCCGGGGCCTGAGGAAACTCCGGGCTGGAAACCTAGCAGGAAGCAGAGGGTAACAGCACCGCCTCCCCACCCCACCCCCAAGTCTGGGGACTGCCGGGGCTGGCAGGCAGCCCAGACCCTCCTGAAGCCCCCAGGGCTGGAGGGGCGGGGAGAGCCGCCTGAATTTTCAGACTGGCGTGGTTAATGAAAGCCCCTTTTAGCAAGTTTGAGTAATGCCGGGCGGGGGAGGGGCGGGGCTTCAGGATGGGAGTGAGGGTCTGGTCCGTAACGCAGGCTTTGAGGGTTCCCTCAACCCTTGATCCACAGCCAACCTCTTGGCATCAGTGGTCAGGGACTAGCTCTGGGTTGGGGGCCCGCCTCCAACACCCGGCCCCGGAGGCATCCCCGGCACAAAGAACACCTTATGCAGCCCTGGGGCCTGAACAGAACCTGGCTCTGTAGAGGGCACAGTCTGGGTCCTGGGCTCCAGTGCCCTTTATTTTACAAACCCAAAATGAGCCCCACATTCTGACAGGCACAAGTGTAGTACCTACGGGGACAAAGGGCAGTGGACTGTAATTTAAGCCTGCCCAGGAACATCTGGGCTGTCGGGCCATGGTGTGTTTGTGTCCTGGCAGGCAAGGGGCCAAGAGCGCCCCACTGCAAGGAAGAGGCCCAACTGGGGAGAGGAGGGGGTTCATACTCTCATACTACTCCCAGTATCCTCATACTATTCCTAGACTGGAATCCAGCCCGTCCTGTCCCACCCCTGCTTCTCCCTAGACTGGAATCCAGAAAAGGAAAAGGTGATCTGTGTCATCTCTGTCTCCACAACCTTCTGCTCTGCCCCATCTGTGTCCCGGTCCTGGCTCTTTATAGTACCTTGAAGCAAAAGACCCTCAGGGCGAACTTCAGGTCCTCTCCCCTCTTGCCACCTCTGTCTGCTCTCCAGGTATCAGAAGAGGCTCCTGCCTTCTTGTGTTTCAGTTTCTCCTCTGAAGCAAGGTGAGAGCCACTACCCCTCTTTCCTGCTCTTCCCTGAATAAATACATAACTCTTGTTGCCCTTTTCTAACGGACTGTAGACCCCACACACAGTGGCATCTTCAAGGAAAACTCTCTGGTTTAATCCTAAATTCAAAGGAGGATGGAAAGAGGGCGGAAGAGTCAGGTACTTGATAAATGGATAAAAGAGGGTAATTTATTTAAACTCTTGTGCCTCCATTTCTTCAGCTCATAAAAATGCGGCTGATAATACCTACAGCACAGGTCGTAAATCAGACCGCACAGGTTGTAAATCAGACCACACAGATGCACAGATACAGGTACTATGCCTAGCACATGTTCTGGCACAGAAGAGATACCCTATACATTTTAATTTTCCCTTCCTAGATCTTGTCTCTCGTCCCCACCTCACCTCTGGCCAATATGCCACCATACCTTCCCAGAGACGCCCTCTTTCCCATTGCCACCAGCCTGGCTCCTAGACCAGGCTCTCCTCACCCTCCCTGCTAACCAGTGCCCTCCTCCTCCCCCCTCTCCTCCTGGATGTAGCGGATTTAGTTAAATAGCCTGGCTCTAGTCCCGACTTTGCCAGTGACGAGTTGTGCATGATTAAGCAGGTAGCTAAGTCCTTGACCTCTCTGGGCTTCCTCATCTAAATTCATTCACTTGGCCAAATTCATTCATTCATTCAACAAATTCCACAAACATTTATTAAGTGTTTACTATAAGCCAGGCCTTGGCAGTATAGCATTGACTAACATGACTCCTGGCCCTCGTGGAATGGGTGAAGAAAGAAGAAAACAGCTGTGATTTCAGGGAATGACAAATGTTGTACTGGAAATAAAGCAAGGTGCGGTGATGCAGAGTGCCTTGATGGGGACTCTCTGGCAAGGTGATATTTCAGCTAGAGGGAGAACAGGAAGAGCATGGGGATGGCAATGTGCAAAGATCTTAATTTTTGATCCAAGCCTCTCCCAGCATGAATATGTTTGGTGATTCCTTGCCTGTAACATTAGGTTAAAATTTGTTCAATTGTGTTGGAGGCTTTCCTTGCCCTGGCCCAAACTTACCTTCCCAACCTTGTATGGAAGGATCCCAGCTCAAGTCTAAGGAGAATGCGATATGTGTGATATGTCTCGGCATGTCTGGCAACAGGGGACCCTGGAGCCTGGAGTCTGTTTGCATAAAGAATGAGAAGCCTCCAGAGAAAGCTCTTGGAGATTAAAGGAGGGGCCTGCCCTGTAAGCTTGACAGACAGGCCTATTCCAGTTTCTGGAGATGGGGGGTGGGGAGCCCTGGGACCCAGGCAGCCTGCTTGGGATCTGCTTGTGGGAATAACCCAGTGGGGAGACAGGCACCTCCCTGACTTTGCCAGAATCCAGAGCAGCTTGGCCTGGTGGGCTCCCATTGGAATAGAAGTGGCTTCCCAGAGGCACCAAGAATGGTCGGGCCCCTTCCAAACAAGCAAGTAGAGGCAGGAGCCAAATAAACTGGAGTTACTCCGGGAGAGAGTGATGGCTCCCCGTATTGGTCAGGATCTCAGTAGGAAGCACGTGGTCCTTTCAAAAGGGATGGCTGAAGGACGTCTAAAGAATGGATCTTTATGGGATGTGGGCAGGGTTAAGGAAAACCAGTAAGAGACTCTAGGATTAGTGTGGGGAAAGCCATTACCACCAGAGGCCTGAAAGAGAAAGGGAAAGATGTGATTACTGGAACCAACTAATGGACCAGAGCTGGAGCTGTAAAGGGCCACCAGAAGGAGCTGAGGCCTCAGATGAAGATACACAGCCACTGACAAGCTGCGACCCAGGACGGAGGGAGCAGACTTCCAACCTGCTGCCAGTGCCCGTCATTGGCCACACCCAATCAGAAGCCAAAGGGCAGGGAAGTAGGGTTGAGGCAGTGCATTGAGGTCAGCCTCCTGGACACAGAGCAGGGTACTGGAGAGCAAAGAGGAGAACTGGAAGGGACACAGAATGGCCAGCATGCCCCTTCATCCCATACCTATACCCACAGGCTGATAAGGCCCAAGGAAATTGGGGATTCACTAATTTCCCCTACTTTTCCCCTCACACACTCTCACAGGAGCAGGGCTGAATACCTGTGCACTCCCATTCAGGACACAGCACTCAGGCTCAGGTGCACACTTAGACTCTCCTTCAAATCCCAGCTCTGTCACTGTATCAGCAAGTTGCCACCAATGGGGGGAGCAGGGAATGGAGCCAGGGAGTGGCTTAAAACAATGGCTTAAAACAACTGTATTCTTTCACAGTTCCGGAAACTAGAAGTCTGAAATCAAAACATATAAAGCTACTATTAGCAACTTGGCACATGAATAGACAAACTGTTGAGTGGAACAGACCAAAAATGTAGAAAAGAAGAGCAACTACATACAGAAATTTAGTATATGACAAAGATAGCTTTTCAGTGAAGATAAGATGTATGTTTCTCTCTTTTTTTTAATGTTTATTTATTTATTTTGAAGGAGAGAGAGCTCCTTTGCACAAGCAGGAGAGGGACAGGGAGATGGAGAAAGAGAATCAATCCCAAGCAGGGCTCACACTGTCAACTCAGAGCCCAACGGGGGGTTCGATTCCATGACCACAAGATCATGACTTGAGCTGAAATCTAGAGTCAAACGCTTAACCAGCTGAGCTACCCAGGCACCCCTAGGATGTATTTTTCAATAAACGTCTTGGAACAATGGGGTAGCCTTCTGAGATAAAATAAAATATCCACACCTCACCTCATACAGCAAAATAAATTCCTGAAAAATCAAATATTTAAATATTAAAAATGAAATCATAAAAATATCATAACCATGGGAGAATTTTTTAAATATTGTATTTGGAAGAAGCAGGCCTTTCTAAGAATGACACCAGATCAGAAGTCATTAAAAACTTGTTTAGGGGCATCTGGGTGGCTCAGTTGGTTAAGCATCCAACTTTGGCTCAGGTCATGATCTCATGCTTTGTGAGTTGGAGTCCCATATTGGGCTCTGTGCTGACAGCTTAGAGCCTGGAGCCTGCTTCAGAATTGGTGTCTCCCTCTCTCTCTGCCCCTCCCCTGCTCACAGTCTGTTTCTCTCTCTCTCAAAAATAAATAAACATTAAAAAAAAAACTTGTTTAATACATTCAGTCACATATATATATTTATATCATATATATATTCAGTCACATATATATATATATATACACATACATATATATTATGTATACATAATATATATATTATGTGTGTGTATATATATATATATATATATATATATATATATATATTCAGTTGCATAAATACAGAATTTTTTTCCATTGGAATGTAAACCCCATAAGCAGAGTCAATAGACAAATGAAATCTGAGAAAATTGATTTGCCAATCATCTCAAACCAAGAACTGATTTCCTTCATAGTTATTTTTTTTTAATTTTTAAAAACATTTTATTTTTTTTTTCTTTTAATTTTTTTTTCAACATTTTTTATTTATTTTTGGGACAGAGAGAGACAGAGCATGAACGGGGGAGGGGCAGAGAGAGAGGGAGACACAGAATCGGAAACAGGCTCCAGGCTCCGAGCCATCAGCCCAGAGCCTGACGCGGGGCTCGAACTCACGGACCGCGAGATCGTGACCTGGCTGAAGTCGGACGCTTAACCGACTGCGCCACCCAGGCGCCCCACATTTTATTTATTTTTGAGAGAGAGAGAGCAGAAACAGGGGAAGGGCAGAGAGGGGAAGGGGGTCAGATGATCAGAAGCAGGCTCTGCGCTCACAGCAGTAAGCCCAATGTGGGGATCGAACCCACAAACCTTGGGATCATGACCTAAGCCGAAGTCAGACACTCAACCAACTGAGCCACCCAGGCACCCCTATTTTTTTAAATTTCTTTCTTAAGGTTTATTTATTTTTAGAGAGAGAGAGAACACACACACACACACACACACACACACACACATACACACGAGTCGGGGAGAGGCAGAGAGAGATAGAGACACAGAATCCAAGCAGGTTCCTGGCTCCGAGCTGTCAGCAGAGTCCCACGTGGGGCTCAAACTTACGAACCATGAGATCATGACCTGAGCTGAAGTTGCTTAACCAACTGAGCCACCCAGACGCCCCTGATTTCCTTCATATTCAAACAGCTCTTTTAAACCAATAAGAAAAAGATCGACTCAACCGAAAAATGGACAAAGATATAAACAATTCACAAAAGAAGAAATATAAATGGTTCTCAAATACATGAAAAGATGCTCCCTTTCATTTTTTTTTTAATGTTTTATTTAGAGAGAGAGAGAGAGCATGTAAGCAGGGATGGGCATAGAAGGGGTAGAGGATCCTAAGCAGGCTCTGTGCTGACAGCAGAGAGCCCAATGTGGGGCTCAAACTCACAGACTGGGAGATCATGACGGAGCTGAAGTCTGCTGCTCAAATGACTGAGCCACCCAGGTGCCCCTCCCTTTCATTCTTAGTAAGAGAAATGCAAATTAAAACTATAGCAAGATTTTTCACCTACAGAGTGGCAAGAATTAGCAATGTTTGCTAACATACAGTGTTGGCCATGCTTGGACCCTGCTGGCATATCCTCATAACCTCCAAGGACAGCAATTAGCAGTGTCCATTAAATTGTGATTGGATATGCTCTGGAGCCCAGCAATCACACTCTAAGAATCTGTTTTACAAATATATTCTCACATGCACATAAAAAAATAGGAGCATGAGTATTCTTTGCAGCATTATTTGTCATGGCACATTAGAAATCATCTAAATGTGGATGTTCATTCATGCAGTGGAATGCTATCATTCAAAACAAGTAGGGGATAGAATTGTCCTAATATGGAACTAGGTCCAAGACATATAAAAGGGAACTTTATAAAGCCTAGTGCAAGAGAGGGAGGGCTGGGGTGAACCATCCAGTTGCTGATTGCCCCTGCGCACCAGCCAGCACCCACCAGAGGCACATGTGCTGTGTGTCTAAGGGAGCTGAGGCTGGAGGGGGCGCTCCAGAGCACAGACCCCTGTCGTGTATTCAGACGGTCTTAGGTTTCTGTGAAATGTGCAAAAGATATTTTAACCCCAGTGTGTGAGACACTGTGTCTTTTCCTTCAGACTTCCCTCTGTCACTCTTCCGCTTGTGGCAGGTGACATTGATGACGTTGTGGCAGGTGACTGCCTAAGGGCAGTTTTGGGGTCTAGCAAAAGGGAAGGTGGGTTGGAGATACATTAATTGTGATAGATTTATGTGGCTTGCGGCAACTTCCACACCGAATTGAGTTATTGTTTGCCATCCCTGTGCCGAAAGGGCTTTCAAAAATTTTCCTTTTACCTCACCTGGGATGGCCACACAAAGCTATAAGTCATACAGACTGTACATTAAGCAGTTCATGATTTATTTAATACCGTGCTATTTTTCTGGGTTTTGGAGTGTTTGTGGTTATTTGTCAGCTTTTTAAAATGTGTAGTTTAGTTTGAGTTTTCTATGTTTTGTATCAAAAATTAAAAATAAATGAAAAATATCTTGGTAGCCTCTGTCTTTAGTTTTTTTTTTTTTAATGTTTATTTATTCATTTTGAGAGAGAGAGAGCTCAAGCGGGGGGAGGGACAGAGAGGGAGGGAGACACAGAATCCTAAGCAGGCTCCGCGCAGTCATCGTGGGGCCCAACTCAGGGCTCTTATCTCACAAACTATGAGATCATGACCTGAGCTAAAATCAAGAGTTGGACGCTTAACTGATTGAGCCACCCAGG
Source organism: Neofelis nebulosa (assembly GCF_028018385.1). Lineage (NCBI taxonomy): Eukaryota > Metazoa > Chordata > Mammalia > Carnivora > Felidae > Neofelis > Neofelis nebulosa. The sequence goes on along the minus strand of NC_080788.1, from coordinate 75,471,563 downwards.
CGCCCTCACATATGCCTTTTAAATCCCTATGGAGACCAACATTTCTCCCTCAGTTCTATATTCCTTGTAAAAACAATGTTTGCTAGATGATGGATTAGTAGTGTAAACTGCGTACTTAGGATGGAATTTTGGGTGGCTAAGGAACAGTTAAACCAACAAGAATTTTGGTGATAGTGTGTTATATCTTGGGAGAGCCAGAGAAGGTCCCTGACCAACCACAACGTCAAAGAAACCATGGGGAGTCTTGACGGAGGCAGGAAACAGAGTGGAGCCAGGGCCACCCAAAACCGGGAGACCCCAAAACTAGGCAAGGTTATGGTCAGCTGCCAATGGGGTGCTAAGTTAAGAGGTGCTGGGATTTTCAGGATGGTGAAAATAATACAAAAATAATCCAAAAATGGAATAGAAACTTAACTTTCTTTGCCTTAGAAAAACCTTTTATGCTAGAGGTCATAAAGCATGCCAACACCTGGTTGAATCTAAGTACCACGGCTTTGTCACCACAGCCAGGGTGTGGGGCTGGTCAGATACCCACGCAGGCAAAGGCATTGGTAGCTTTCTTCCTCTGCCCTTTGCCACCAGGGGGACAAAGAATGAAGAAGACCTCTCTCTGAGGCCGAGCAACATCCTAAAAGGACTTAAAGAATGGAGGGGAAAGGGCTCATTGGGGGCTCAGAACAAGTTCTGTGCCTCATCTCTACATACACCCAGCCTGTATACCCCTTCCCCTCCCCACCCCTTCAGAGGGGCAAGGAAGTCCTGTCATTTATTCAACAACCCTGAGTGGTCTCCTTCTGCAGGCTCCCCGCCGCACACTGCCATTTGCAGCATAAACTCCTGGAGTGTTAGAATCAGAAGAGGTTTCAGGCACTGTTTGGACCAGTCCAACTCCTGCATTTTACTACTTACAAAGTGACCAATATCCAGGGCGCCTAGGTGGCTCGGTCGGTTAAGCGTCCGACTTCAGCTCAGGTCATGATCTCACCATTCGTGAGTTCGAGCTCCGTGTTGGGCTCTGTGCTGACAGCTTGGAGCCTGGATCCTGCCTTGGATTCTGTGTCTCCCTCTCTCTCTGCCCCTGCCCCGCTCACACTCTGTCTCTCTCAAAAATAAATAAATATTAAAAAAGAAGGAGGAGGAGGAGGAGGAGAAGAAAAAGAAGAGGAGGAAGAAGAAGAAGAAGAAGAAGTGAATGACATCCAAAAGGGAGCATGAATCTCAAGGCCTTTGATTAAAAGTCTGAAGTTCAATCTCTGGACTGTCTGGCTGCCTCATTCAAAGGGAGCCCTGGATACTTACTTTTTTTTTTAAGTTTGTTTATTTTGACAGAGAGAAAGAGAGTGCTAGCATGAGCTAGGGAGGGGCAGAGAGAGAGAAAGACACAGAATCCAAGGCAGGCTCCCGGCTCTGTGCTGACAGTTCAGAGCCTGACACAGGGCTTGAACTCACGAACTGTGAAATCATGACCTGGGCTTAACTGACTGAGCCACCCAGTTGCCCCAAACCACAGCTTTTTTTTTTTTTTTTTTTTTTTTTTTTTAAGTAGGCTTCATGACCAGCAGGAAGACCAACACAGGGACTGAACTCTCACAACCCTGATATCAAGACCTGAGCTGAGATCAAGAGTCAGACACTTAATCAATTGAGTCACCCAGGCATCCCACCTGGATGTTTATTTTTTATCTGATTTCACCCATGTGATAGGGAACTGGCTGTAGTATGGTGGGAAAGGTCACTGGACCTAGAGGTGGGTCCCCCCCCCCCCCCAGGACAATCCCCATGTTGTCCCTTGGGAGGCTGTGACTGTAGACATTACGTAAGCCCTCTGTGCCTCAGTTTCCTCATCTATGAAATAGGGATAATAATAGGAACAACTTGCCAGGACTGTTGGGAGAAGATTAAATGAGATGAGCTATGTGAAGGGCTTGCTTGACAAGGTGCTCAAAACAGAGTGAGCACCCCTGTTATCTATTTCTGTCGTTACTATCCTCAGTGAACATCTCTGAGCCTTGGTTTGGGATTGTAGCAAACTTGGAGTTAAAACACATAAAGCACTCCCCTAATAAGCATCACAAAATTACAGCTCTTATTATTCACTGGACAAGGAGACACGAAGAGTTATAAATATAAACACGGAATCTGCTCTTCAGGACCTTACAATCTGGCAGGGGAAACAGGGAAAGCACCCTAAAAATACAGTTAACAAGGCAAATCCATGATTACTAAGGGCCAAATGACTGACGATTCTGAGAAGTGGGAGCCAATTGGTGAACGGTGGTCTGAGAAAATGCACAAGAGGGGCACCTGGGTGGCTCAGTTGGTTAGTGTCTCACTTCAGCTCAGGTCATGATCTCGCAGTCCACGGGTTTGAGCCCGGCGTCCGGCTATGTGCTGACAGCTTGGAGCCTAGAGCCTGCTTCCGATTCTGTGTCTCCCTCTTTCTCTGCCCCTCCCCTGCTCACACTCTGTCTCTCTCTCTCTCTCAAAAATAAATAAACATTAAAAAAATAAAAAATAAATAAATAAATGTACAAGAGAATCAGATGTGAAGTTCACAAAGGAACAGGGGCCCTGTTTTTCTAAGCTTTTTCCTCCTCCCTCCTGCCCACCCCACCTTCCACTTTGTTACTGCTGCCCCCTGGTGTCAGTCGCCTTCCCAGAAATCCTGCGCGGCAATCTGGACACCGTTCACCTCTGGGGCAGTCTGGAAGAGGAGGCAGACACCCACCCAGGGCACAGCCGGAAAGGACTTGAAGCTCAGCCAGGTCCCACTGGGAAGAAAGGAGGTCTCTTCTTCAGATTCTCCAGCCTGGACCAGGACGCAAACAGCAACTGCGGAGGTGGAGGCAAGGGAAAAAACAAGGATTACTGTCCAGTGAACAGTGGAATGCCTGTGACACATTTGAATGGATTCAGGGTCTGAGCATTGCACGTACGTGGGCTGCATCTCCACAAGTTACAGAATCACAAAACTTTAAAACGCACTGCCCCTCCCTGCCCTTGCTGGCACCAATATGTAAATATGCATGTGTTTTTCCTCAAAAGGAAACCTGAAATCTCAACCCCTTTCAAGACTTGTGATTACGTCTTTCGTACAATGCTGCACAGTTTAGGTTAGACTGAGGTTATGGGCCTTGGGAAAGAATATCACAAAGGTAATGTGTGCTTCTCAATGTATCATATCAGGGGCCTCAGATATCAACATAAATTATTGCCCATGATGTTAACCTTGATTGCTCGGTTACAGTGGTGTTTGCTTGGTCTCTCTACTGTTAAGTGGCTATTTTTCCCTTTCCATACTCTATTTGTTAGAACAACTTGCTAAGTCCGGAATACAAGCTGGGGCCCCTGAGTGGCTTAGCCGGTTAAGCGTCTGACTCTTGATTTTGGCTCAAGTCATGATCTCACAGTTCATGGGATCAAGCCCCATGTCTGGCTCTACTCTTGACAGTGCGGAGCCTACTTGGGATTCTCTCTCTCTCTCCCTCTCTCTCTGTCCCTTCCCCGTTCCCGCCCTCTCATTCTCTCAAAATAAATAAATAACCATTTTGTTAATTCCTCTCAGCTCAGAGGAATTAAGTCAGCTCTATTTCCTAGAGCAAGGGGTATCAAAAAATTTGGGACTGTATTTTTCTTAATGTTTATTTACCGATTGTTGAGAGAGACAGAGAGAGAACGCGCATGGGAGCACAAGTGGGAGAGGGGCAGAGAGAGAATGGGAGACACAGAATCCAAAGTAGGCTCTGAGCTGTCAACGCAGAACCCGACACTGGGCTAGAACTCACAAACTGTGAGATTGTGACCTGAGCCGAAGTTGGAAGCTTAACCGACTGAGTCACCCAGGCGCCCCAGGACTGTATTTTAAAACTCTCACAGTAATTAGTACATTTTGAAACAGATACTTTGAGGCCTGCAAATATCTTGTCCTTCCTTGAAGTTTTACCTGTTGATTTTAACATTCATCAATGGATCTTGCCTGTAGCAATTATTACTGTGATGGTCTAATGGTGATTTTCTATTGCAACTCAGTCCATCTACATTTACTTTTTTAAAGATTTTATTTATTTATTTTAAATGTTTCTTTATTTTGAAAGAGAGAGAGCATGGGTGCAGGAGTGGCAGAAAGAGAGATCCCAAGCAGACTCTGGCCATCAGCACAGAACCCGATCCCATGAACTGCAAGATCATGACCTGAGCCGAAATCAAGAGTCAGACGCCCAACCCACTGAGCCACCAGGTGCCCCTAGTAAACTCTCCACCCAACATGGGGCTTGAACTTACAACCTCGTGATCAGGAGTTGCATGCTCTACCCACTGAGCCAGTCAGGCACCCCTCCTTATGCATTTATTAATTGAAATTCTCTTTAAAGGAAACTTGTCCCTTCTCCTCCAGTGAGTTACTTATTCAACCATTACAGAAGTGTGTGTGTGTGTGTGTGTGTGTGTGTGTGTGTGTGTGTTGTGTTTTGTTTTGTTTTTGAGAGAGAGAGGAAGAGAGAGAAAATTTCAAGCGGGCTTCATGCTCAGCATAGAGCTTGATGCTGGGCTCAGTCTCACCACTGTGAGATCATGACCTGAGCCAAAATCAGGAGTTGGATGCTTAACTGTCTGAGCCACCCAGGTGCTCCTATTTTATTCCTTGTGTTATAATCTAATATTCTTATTTATTAATTTGCTCAAATTGTTTCAACTTATGCCATTAGGACATTTTTTAATGGTTTTTTTAAACATTTTTTTAACATTTATTCATTTTTGAGAATGAGAGACAGAGCATGAGTGGGGGAGGGGCAGAGAGGGATTGGAAGGCACAGAACGTGAACCAGGCTCCGGGCTCTGACCTGTTAGCACAGAGCCCAACAAAGGGCTTGAACTCATGAACTGCGAGATCATGACCTGAAGTCAGACACTTAACTGACTGAGTCACCCAGGCACCCTGGCCATTGGGACATTTTTGATTTGGCTCCTGCATCCTTTTGATATCCCCTCCTTATTTTTTTTTTTTTTGCCCTAATTTTCTAGAAATTCAATTTGCTCCAGGATTGTCTTGCGTTATACCTTCCCCAACCCTAGAATTTGTCATTTTTCCAAGGAACCCTGGTTCCTTTTATTGAAGAATGGTATTTAGAAACCTAACATCTGGTTGTTAGGTGTGCTCATTGCTAATGTGGTACCCCCTTCTTTCGGGATTCTTAGCAGGCAAAACTAGCAAATACATGTATGTGTATTAGCTCACATATACACACTTTATATTTATCTCTGTATTTTTTGTATGTCTATACACATACATACATATGTATATTATACAGATATCTGTAGCTTATAGCTCTATATATAGAATGATATCTACATATATAGATCTATTACATATATTCTATAATACCATGTAAATATGTATAGAAAACAAGCATGAGTTCATACTGGTACCCCCAATTCAAATCCAGCACTACAGTGTTTATTCTGTTTAGCTTTTCTCCCCACTTTCTCTGTCAATAAGAAACTTCTATCCCATAGCTACAATTCATCTAACTTATGTACCATTTACTTTTTTGTTCAAAACTAATATATATGTTAAATAGTTTCAGAATTGTTAAACTGTAACAAATTTACCAACTATAATATTGATCTATTGTTTCTTTTTTTTTTTAACCTATGGTTCCTTTTGTCTATAGCCTTATAGCATCCAGTCAAAACATTGTTTTCCAAATTTACTTATTTTAGCTTTCCCCCCACCCCCACCCCCACCCGCACTACCTTTTTCATATATATTTGTAATACAGTTAAATTCATATGTTACGTATGGGTTTTTTTATTTGTATACAATTAAGTTTGGTCTTTGTAGAGTCCTGTGGATTTTGACAATGGCATAGTCATATATTGACCACCATACCATACAGAACGGTTCCATCACGCTAAAAATTCCTGTGTGCTGCCCCTTTATAGTCAACCACTCCTTGTTCTCCAATTATTTCCCCTGGCAACCACTGATCTGTTTTCTGTCCCTATCATTTTGCCTTTTCCAGAATGTCAAACCGAGGTCAGGAGCCCCAGTTTCCATGGTGTTATGAGTTTCCCCCTACCTTGGCATTAACTATTCTGTATTCACACTTCTCACTCTTCCTGTGTCCCTGTGAAGCAATATTTCCCAAATTTCTCAAGCAGATGTTGAGTGAGGTGTCACTAGAATGTGAGCTCCATGAGGATAGGGATGTGTCTGTTGTGTTTGAAGTTGTATTTTTTGGTGTCTAGAGCAGTGTCTGGCATATAGCAGGCACCAGTAAATATTTGCTGAATGAATGAATAAATGAATATTCATATTTGTGGTACCAGCCTCCCAGATGGCCCATATGACCCTCACCTCCTGCTCTTCCCACGGTAAATCAAGGCTGGTTTGTGTAACCAATAGAGTATGATGGAGATGACAGTGTGAGACTTCCAAAGCTAGGTTATAAAGTTTCCACCTTGGCTTCTTGGGTTGCTGATGCTGGGGAAAGCCAGCTGCCATGTCATGAGAACACTCAAGCAGCCCAGTGGAGAGGCCCATGAAATGTGGAACAGAGACCTTCCACTAGTTCCAACAAAGCCTTCAGATGACTGCAGCCTCAGGAAAAACTCTAAGCCAAAACTGCTCAGGCAAGCCACTCCCAAATCTCTGACCCTTGGAAACTGTGAAAGATAACTTTTTATTTGTTAAGCCACAAAGTTTTGGAATAATATGTTACACAGGAACAGATAACTAATACAGTATTGTCCTAAATAAAAGAGCTTCATGATCAGGGTGCCTGGGTGGCTCAGTTGGTTGAGCGTCCAACTTCAGCTCAAGTCATGATCTCACAGTTTGTGAGTTAGAGCCTCGTGTCAGGCTCTGAGGCTGGGAACGTGGAGTCTGCTTTGGATTCCGTGTCTCCCTGTCTAAGCTCCTCCCCCACTCTCACTGTGTGTGTGTCTCTCTCAAAAATAAATAAATATTTTTAAAAAAAGATCTTCATAAAAAAAAAAAGATCTTCATGATCAACTGCATTTAGGAAACGTCAGATTATACAGTTAAAGGAATTCATATACAGAAGGAATCTTCAGAGCTTTTAATATGCTAAAAGCTCATTGAGAATTTCCATTCTCATTTAGCTGGTTACTCTTTGTTCATTTTGTTAACCCTTTCCAGTTTGGAAGTGTAGTTGTAAGTAAATCCACATAATCTCTCAGCATCCCAAGTAAAATGGAGATTGTCCAAGAACAGCAGGAAAAGGAGAATCTCCTGAGGATTGAGGGAGTTGGCCTTAAAATGCCTGCTCTTCAGTATGTCAAGAAGCTACTTCAAAATCACCTTTCCTTTGGGACTCCCACACTTCATGGCTGCATCCACCAAGCTGGCATCAAAGGACACTACTCTCCCTTGCACTGCTGGGGCCCAAAGTGGACATTTTTGCTTAACTTGCCATAACACAACTGAGATCAGAATGATTGACAAAACTTTACATGAAATTCAGTGTAGTAGATTGGACTGGGTCACCAAAAAAGATATGCTGTCCTAACCTCTGGCACTTTGAATGTGATCTTATTTGGAAATAGGGTCTTTGCAGATATGGTCATACTGGATTAGGGTGGGACCTAAATTCAATGCCTGGTATCTTTATAAGAGAAATTTGGATACAGAGACACAGAGGAGACACGGGGAAGAATTCCATGTAATGATAGAGACAGAGACTGGAAAGATGTTTCTACAAGTTAAGGAACACCAAAGATTGCCAGCAACCATGAGAAACTAGGAGAAAGGACTAGAATAGATTCTCCCTCAGGGCTTCCAGAAGGAACCAACTCTGCTAACAACTTGATTTTCAGACTTCTGGCCTCTTGAATTATGAGAGAAGTTTCTATTGTTTTAAGCCATCTAGTTAGTGGTGCTTTGTTATGACAACCCCTAGGAAACTAATACATTAAAAAAGACCTAAAAGGAGGGGCACCTGACTGGCTCAGTAGGAAGAGTGTGTGACTCTTGATCTCAGGGTCCTGAGTTCAAGCCCAATGTTGGGTGTAGAGATTTACTTAAATAAACAAATACATCTTTAAAAAGAAAGATGGGTGCCTGGGTGGCTCAGTCGGTTAAGCGTCCGACTTCGGCTCAGGTCACGATCTCACGGTCAGTGGGTTCGAGCCCCGCGTCGGGCTCTGTGTTGACTGCTCAGAGCCTGGAGCCTGTTTCAGATTCTGTGTCTCCCTCTCTCTCTGACCCTCCCCCGTTCATGCTCTGTCTCTCTCTGTCTCAAAAATAAATAAATGTTAAAAAAAAATTAAATAAATAAATAAATAAATAAATAAAAAGAAAGAGAAGGAAGGAAGGAAGGGACTCCTGGATGGCTAAGTCAGTTAAGCATCCGACTTCAGCTTAGGTCATGATCTTCTGGTTTGTGAGTTCGAGCCCCGTGTCGGGCTCTGTGCTGACAGCTCAGAGCCTGGAGCCTGCTTCGGATTCTGTGTCTCCCTCTCTCTCTCTGCCCCTCCTCCACTCACACTCTGCCTCTCTCTCTCAAAAATAAATATTTTAAAAACAATATATATATATATATATATATTTTTTTTTTTTTGTTTTGTTTTGTTTTTTTTGTTAGAAGAAAGAAAGCAAAATAAACTTGAGAAAAGGTGAGGGGGCCAAAAGGAATTACTCAGGAAGATAAAACATAGTACTACCTACCACAGAGCTTCCACCTTGCCCAACCTTGGCCCCTGACTTCCTGCCCTGCCAGGATCCTGCCTCACTGTGGTAGAGACGACTGGGACACACTCTGCTCTAGGTCTCTCAGAGTTGAGGTCTAAGAGAGAAAAGCATAAAGAGATGCTCCTTCTCACTCTACCCAAGGCCTGAGTGACAAATCCACATTTCCTGACCCTGGGTGCAATCACTGAATATCCATTCCTTTCAGGGAATGTCTTGTTCCCCCCCTAAAAGGGACAGATTCAATAGATGCTCTCAAAATATAGTTGTCCATCATTACTCTAAGAGATATGCAAACAGTGGGAGAGGACAGGGTCAGTGACCTTTCTGAAAGATCCCATAGCCCCCAGTACTTCTCCACCATTACACATTGTTCTGTAACTGCTTATCATAAACTTTGAGTTCTGTGAGAGAAGGAACTGTGTTTGTCTCACTCATTGTCCTATCCCCACGAGCTATCACAGAGGCTGCTACAGAGAAGGACGTCAGTAAACATGTACAGATGAGGCAGCTAGAGCCCAGTTAGGCCAGGGACGTGCTAGAGATTACACGGAGAGTTGATGGCTGAGTTAGGACCCCAGTCCAGGACCTTTTCTATTCCCTGACCCCCCACCCTAGCTGAGCCTGCTTAGCTAAGCTAAGCAGTAGATAGAGCCCAGACTTCTCTTGCCTCAACTACTGCAAAACCCATTCTGGTCTCCCTGCCACTATTTCTCGAAACAGTTTCTAAATCCTAAATCACATGTGCTCACACACCCACACTCATGCCTGTAGACCCTCTGGCCAAATGAGTAAAAGACTGCCTATTATCCATACTCCTTCGCATGACCTATTAAAGCATCGAAAGTCTGATTCCTTCCCCCCAGTGTGGTCTTGACGTCATATGTTTTAACTCTCAGGAATGACCCCCTCTCGCATGCCTATCTTGTTTATCCAGAAAACTCCCACTTCTCCTTGAAGACCTAGCTCAAAATCACCCACCTCTGTAAAATGTTCTTTGACCCTCCCTCTCAAGCTCTGGTCCCTGTGTTTCCATAGCAACATACCATTTCTGCCTCTTGGACAGCTCAGATAAAATCACCTCACCCCCGTCTCCAGGCCAGAAAGTGTCCGCTTCTAGTGCCTGGATTGTCTGCTCCTCCACAGCAAGGCCCCGGTGTGATTCCCGTATCCTATGTGCCTAGCACAGAACTCAGCACAGAGCAGGGGCCCTGGAGGACTTTGTGGACCGTTGGCTAAGTGAGCAACCAGACACTGAGGCCACTAAAACCAGCTCCCAAAAAAAGCAGCCAAACCCCTTGGCACTTCCTACATCTGGAACTTCAAGGAAGTGCCCTGCGTTGCAGTTTTTTTTTTGTTTTTTGTGGTTTTTTTTTGCAACCTTCAAGACAACTGAGATTATCTACACAGCAAGATGGAGCCAGGTATAGAGAGCGATGAGTTGCAATGTGATGAATGTGTGTGCCCTTCCACTCCCCTTAAGAACACTTTTCCAGGTGAGGCTCCACCCAGGACAGCCCAGGCAAGATCTGGGAGAAGGGAGCTATTTTAGAGTCTGGAGTGGGAAGGAGTGACACTTAATTGACTAATGACTCTAGATCTCAAGCATTCTTGTGCTGAATAATCACCTAGGGCACTCCTTAAAATGCAGATACTAGGCCCTGGCCCCAAAGAATATAATTGAGTAGGTCAAGGGTTGCCTAGGAATCTACATTAAAAACCAAAACAGGGGGACCTGGCTGGCTAAGTCAGAGCTTGCAACTGTATCTCAGGGTTGTGGGTTTGAAGCCCACATTGGATGTAGAGATTACTTAAAAATAAAACCTTTAAACAAAACAAAACAAAAAAACTCTCCCTAGTGATTCAAATACAAGAAATCCTCAGACCACACTTGGAGAAACCCTGGCCAAGAAAGTCTTTTCTGGCACCAGCTGAAGATCTGGCCTCCTCCTCCTCTCTCTCTCTCTCTCTCTCTCTCTCTCTCTCTCAACCCCAGCCTCAGGGACCTAGATGTCTGTAGGGATCCTGGGAAGAGACAGTGACCCTGGGAGGCTGACTCACAACAGGATTCCAGTAGGAAGAGGGGTTAGGCCTAGAAAGAATGGGCCCAAAAGGCAGAACAGGCCCTGGCAGAGCAAGTCACAGGGAGGCAGATGTCAGCTCAACCCCAGGAAGACCTTCATGGCAGATCGATTGTATCACCCCAGGCTTAAGGCCTACCATCTAGTAGGAAAGCTCCCACCATCCTTGAATAACTGAATTCCCCGGCACAGCTACAAGGGCCCTCAGAACTTAGCCACTGCTGCCTTCTCCAAACCCTCCTCTCAGCCCCCTACTTCCAGAATTTAACCTGGACCCCATCCCCACCAAACAGAACCTCTCCTGCTCCTCCAAGAATGCCAAGCCTTCCATCTGTTAGCCTTCCTTGTTTGCCTCTCTCCAGGGTCTCTCTCCCATGCTGGTAGCTCTGCCTAACCTGCCCTTCCCCTAATCAGCCTGGGCAATTCTGTCACCCTGAAGTTAGTTCCCTCTCACCCCCACAACTGGATGACATGCCCCTGGTCTCTGCTCCTTCTACACCCCATATTAAAACTACTCACTGCCCTCCCCCACAACAAGATCCAACATACTGTCTGTATAAGAAATCGTGATAGAGTTGAACTGTTTGAATTTTTATAGTGAGCTCTTTCCTTACGGTTGCCCTGAGGCTAAGAAGTCCTCCAGGACCCACTGGCTGGCAGTTATAGCTGCTCAAGAAATGTGTGACAATGAATGAACAGCAGTGCCCTGACAGAAAATGAAATGGTCTGCCTTGGGAGGCAGTGAGTGCCCGCCATCTGCAGCTTTCCATTCACAGAGGCTGACCTACCCCTTGTCAGAGATCTTGGGGATGGAGCCAAAGAATGCTCCCTGTGACTCATGTGCCCCAGGGTCCCTCCTGACATTGAAATTACAGGGCAATGACTCTGGCCCCTGCTGGAGGATACTTTTTTTTTTTTTTTTAAGATTTTATTTTTAAGTAATCTCTACCCCCAATGTGGAGCTCAAAGTTACAACCCCAAGATCAAGAGTTGCAAGCTCTACCAACTGAGCTAGCCAGGCACCCTGAGGGTATCTTTAAAAGAACAGCCAAAGCCCAGTGATCTGATCACTTGAGGTCAGTTTGGTTCGCAAAAATTTGAATTCAGGAAGACAAAGGAAATTCATTGCAGAGCAGCAACCAGACGGAGAGGGGTGGGTGGGGGAAGGTATTATCCCCATTTCCTGGGCCCCCAATCTAGAGCCAGCTTCTGTCACACTTGCCCTGGAACACACAGGTACTTGCCAGGCCTGTCTGGACCCACTGGGCATAGAGAGGCCCCACCAGCCTTAGGTGAGGCAAGTTTCCCAAGTATGAATTCCCTGAATATCTTTTGAGTATGGCCGCCTGCAGCCAGGCCTCTCCAACTCAGCTTGGTGGTACCCAGTGCCTACTGTGTACCAGGCTCCAGGTGAGCAGGGCAGATAAGGTCAGACTTTCCCCAACCCACTGGAGACTTGGTCCCTCCCATGGCCTGTTAACTGGGGCAAACCAGGTTTCCAACCCCGGCCTGTCAGTGGGGACATGTGGGTGTACCTGCAGGATAGACCAGGAGATCATACAATGCCCTGAACCCGAGCAAGTGGTGACCAGAGCTGTGGGGAGCTGCTTGGTTTCCTATAGTCTACCTCTGAAGCACAGATGTTTCCAGAACGTCTTCACAGTCCTCAAAGGTGGGAGAATCCGGTGTGGATGGTTTCCTATAGTCTACCTCTGAAGCACAGATGTTTCCAGAATGTCTTCACAGTCCTCAAAGGTGGGAGAATCCGGTGTGGATGGGTCCATGCCAGCCCTCCCTCACCCCTAACCATACTCGAGGGAGATAAGCCTCAGGCCCGAGCCCAAAGGTATCTGAGGGTGGGTTGGGGAGGGTGGGCTGGGCAGGAGGCCAGGAGTGTGGCTGGCATTCAACCTGTTAGTTGATTAGCTGTGTGATCTTGGACAAGCCCTTTTCCCTCTCTGAGCCTGGGATTTCTCCTTTATAAATGGGGAAAAGGGATCAGACTGGTTTTCGTGACCTTGGCTATGAATCCGAATCATCTGAGTGGCGGTAAGAGAAAGAAACTTGAAAATACAGATTCCTAGGCCCCATCCCAAAGCTCCTAAAGGAATCTGAATCCCCAGGGAGGAGAGGCCTACTCAAGCCCCCAACCTCACTCCAGCTGGGGAGCCTCTGGAGTCCCTTCAAACCCTCCCCAGCACCCCTCCACTGAGAAACCCTTTGGGATACAGGGCTAGAGTAAGCTGCCCCATCTCTCTGTCCAAAGATTTCTGGAGGCTGAAGCACTAGTCAGTGAGCAGTTTATTATCCATCAAGCCGTCCCCAGCCTCCCAGCACCGTGGCCTGTACACAACTAGACACAGCCTTCACTCCAGTCTTTCCTCACACCCAGCCTTGGTCCCCACCCCCATCTTAGCCCCTCCAAGGCAGCACCAGGCCCAGGGGCCACACCTCAGCTAAGGGCAGGAGAGAGGAGGCAAAAGCTGGAGAAAGAGGATCCAGATTGGCCCCAAGCTTCTGGAACCGCCACCCCAGGATGAAGGGAAAGTGGGCAGGGCTTGGGCAGGGGGGCTGGGGTTGCCAGGTGATGCTTCAGGCAGGAGGCTCTTCTCCAGGAGGTGCAGGGAAGCCACTCAGGTCTCGGCCAATGATCTCACTCACTGTAAAGGAGGTGCAGTTGAAAGATTGGGCTAGGGACTGGTCCCCACCTTTTCCAGAAATTCCCAATCCATTCCAGGCAGGCCTCAGTCTAGGATGCTTCTAGGCTCCTCCTCCACTGGCTTCTCTTCCACAGGGCCTCAGTTTCCCCAATGTGTCTTGATACCTGTCCCCAATCAAATCTCACTCAATTCCATCCATGTGGGCTCCCAGGCCCCCATCTTAGCCCTTTCCTGCTGGCTCGGCCTGCGGTGTTTGGGCAGTCACTGTCATCGGGGCCAGAGGTGGGTGTAGCCAGTGGGAGGAAGGAGATGCAAAATACGAAGGCTCCTCATCACCAAACCTGACCACAGTCACCATGTGTGGGGGGACGCTGAGGCAAGGGAAAATGTGCCTGACTGGGACCTCAGCAAGCCCCTGCCCCGCTCTGAAATTCAGTGCGTGACTCTGACAATTGAGGGAGCTAGGCTGAATGGTCTTCAAAGTACTTCTAGCCCGGAAATTCTGTGATCTGGGACAGAGGGCAGAGGCAGGAGAAGGGCTGGGGCAGGAACTCTCTGCACCCTTCAGAACCGAGTTTAACCAGATTTAGGTGGCCACATGCACCAAACACTTGCCTCCTGAGACCCTCCAATTGGCCCTGAGGGCCCGAGGATGCCCCATCTCTGGGAAGCCAAACTCCAGCCCTCAGCAAACATGCAGAGCAATCTCTTGCACACACTCACACTCACAACCCCCAGCCCCACACCCACCTTCCTCCAGCGTGATACCCTGGATAGGGACACTGTCTCGGAAGCCGCTGCCGTAGCCACCCCTGGATTTCTCCTGCTCCGGAGCCCCCTCCCCAGGGCCATAGCTCGGCCCTACCTCATTGTATCCCTCAGCAGGTGGGGGATGAACACCACTCTGGGGAGGGAAGGGGCCTTCCAGCGGTGGGGATGAAGGCAGTGGAGGTCGAAAGGGAGCTGGAGGAGGGAACGGCAGCCCCAAGGGAAATGGGGAGCCCCGTCCTCCATAGGGGTCACTAGGGAAGGGCCGGGGAAGGAAGGAGACTGGAGGCGGACGGGCACAACCTGCGGTACCCCCAGTCTCAGGGAACATCCGTAGGCCAGGTCTGTAGGATGGTGGGGGCCCCGTCTGGGGGTACAGAGGGGGTGTGCCATAGCTGAAGCCTTCTGACAGGTAAGGAGCTTCGTAAGCAGGGTCTTCGTGGGGATAGGAGGGGTATGGGGGCCTGGGTGGTGAGAAGTCCATGTCAGTGCCAAAGGGGGGGCCAGGTGCTGAAGGGAAGCCGCGGAGAGAGGAGTCCGGTAAAGGCTCCTCCTTGAAGATCACTGGGTAGATGAGAAAGCAGGACACACTGGTGAGAGGGCTGGCAGTCTCCCCACTGCACGGCCTCTGCCCACTTCTCTGTCCCCAGGCTCCATCCGTCCCTTGGATCCTCACGATGGGGCACCGCATCCCTCTGCCCCTGCCTCAGCTCCCCGTATCCCCACACCCCCACCGTGGGCTGTCCCAGAACGTACCAGGCAGAAACTTGAAACTCTGGGTAGGACTGCGCTTCCTCCGCCCATTGGAGACATAAAAGTAGACCTGGACTGGCCGGGACACCCGCTTGTTGCTGTACTCAGGAACAGTCAGGGTCAGCGTCACCTGGGGGAGAACACAGGATGAGGTAGGGAGCCCTCGGGGATCTGGCTCGGCATAGCCCTTTCAAGGACCCAAACTCCACCTCCTGGCTTTTTCCATTTGCTAGACAGCAAACTTCATTTCCTAGAGATGAACCTGCTCCCAGAGTGACCAGACTGCCTCCTCCAGAAAAGAAGAGGTAGCTTCTGGAGTCCATTCCCATGGGCAAGGGACATAGCTGTGAATTTCCTGACTTCTCCCACCACCCGCCCAGGGTGGGTGCCCTAGGTGACATTGGTACCTCATTGCTCTGCAACCGGTTCACTGTGGCCTCCTCCTCCCACTGCAGCTTTCCATCTGTGCAGGAGGAACAGAGAGCTCCAGCCCAATTCCAGGGCCCATGCCCCTTGCCCAGTCCCCTGCCACTTCCCCTCCTGCTAGAGTCAGGGCCACACTCAGAAGGCCCCTACAAGGCCTGGCTCACAGGGGAGCCCATTGCGTGTTTACTCAATTGGATGGAAGAGGCAGCAAACTGAAACAAGAGAAGTGGCAGGGCCAGCCCAGGGAACCAGAGAGAGTTCATGACAGAGGTGACTCTGGAACCCTCCCATTCAGTTCCAAACATCACCTGCCATGACAGTGCTGGGAGGAAGTTCAAGAGTAAGAAAGGTCCTAGCTTGAAGGAAGGCAATGAGACCCTGATCTCAAGATCCAGAATCTCTGAACCTTCTCTGACATGGTCCCAGGGTGCTCCATTTGAGTGTAGGTGCTGGGGTTCTTGGTGGGCAGGGGTGGGGGGAGGGCAAAGGGCTCAGGTTGGTGGGTTTACTTGGACCCCTAAATGTCCCCTTCTCCAGCCCCGCAACTGACCCGAGGCCCCTCACAGGCTTTGTAATCACAGTTGTGCTACCAGGTCCATAACTAAGGAGGGGCTTGGGGTCTGGGAGGATATAAGTCCCCTCTTCCTCTCTCCTCTATGGACTATCTACATAGGAGTAAACTGTGTCAAAGCTGACTCCTCTTTAATAAAATGAATGTGATTTCTCACATCTGTTCATCATCTTGAGCATTTCAGATTGCTGTCACACCCATCTCCCCATGGGAAGCAGACAGGACAATAGGAAGGGCAGTCCATCTGTTCCCTTTCACAGATAAGGAAACTGAGGTTCAACTTGCTAGTTTAATGACAGTGCCAGAGATCTCTCACTTGCCCGTTCCAAACTCTTCCTGCCTGCCCCCCACCCCCATGAGTGCTCACCAGGGCCCCTCTCGATGAACACCACCTTGGAGTCTGGCAGGAAGTTGGAGCCAGTGAGCACTAGTTCCTCTCCTCCTCTCACAGAACAGGCACTGGGGCTGTAGGCCTCTACCTGGGGCAGCTCCTGGGCCGAGCGCTGGGCTGCAGAGCAGTGCAGGAAGGAGGCTGGCTGGGCTGAGTCCAAGAGGACCCCACCCTTCTTGGAATAACTGCCACAGGACCCTGGAGGAGTCCTCCTCGGTAGCAGACATACAAGTAAATCAACAGTATCCCTGGGGTCATACACACCAGGTGAGGAGCTTGGGCAGAGACAGAGATGAACAGCGTCACCTAAGGGCAGAGTTACCCAAACAAGTACACAGGGCCACCCAGAGACAGATGGAGGACAGGCCAGAGACAGTCCAGCCCAGAGACAGAGTCTGTGGCAGGGACAAATTAGAACACTGCCCCCAACCCCTCCATAATAGAAATAAGCGCTGAGTCCTTTATAGGGCTACCTAGGACAGGACACAAGACACTATGCAGAAGAGATGGGAAGCCAGACATACACGCAAACAGGGAGTGGCAAGAGACATAGAGACGGCACAGGGCCTCTTTGCTCACAGCACTCAATGGGCACTGATGCTGTCTGCACTGAGACGACCTTCCCGCTGCCCTGGGGCACGTGCACCCGGAAGACGAGCCGCACACGTGTGTTCTTGCGCCCAATGTCTGTCTCCCCCTTCCGCAGCTCAATGTCTGAGTTCCGGAGCTTCAGGATTCCAGCACAGTCAATGCTGAAGGCAGAGAATGGAAGGCAAGCCCCCACCCAGCTGAAGCCAAATGGCGAGGCCCCTGTAAGGAGGAAGCCCCCACGCTTCATCCAAAGCCCTGAATGACTTTCTCTGGGAACCCAGGGGGGTATTTTCTAATCACAGGTGGTCTCTCCAAGGTGCTCCCTAGGCCCCAAGTCCTCTTCTAGATCATGAGAAGGCCTGGAACCTGTTCCTAGAGGTGATGTCCAGCTAGCTCTTCTGGGAAGAGGAAGAGTGGGCCTAGCTTAGACCTCATGGAAAAGGCTGGTCCTAAAGCCTGAAGACTGAGGGGAAGTGAAGTGGGGACCTACTTGGCTGCCATGTTGTTCTCAGGAAGCAGGGTCATCTCCAACACTTTGGTACCACTGACTACAGCTTCATAGCTAGCTGTGGCCACCATCTTGCCTGTGATACGGTGCACCTGATAGAAGGCATGAGGCCGCAGGTTCCTTTCATCTGCAGTGCCAATGAACATCTGTAGGGTCAGTGGCTTCTCACTGTAGCCTAGGAGCTGGCAGACGGAAAGAGAGAGGCCACCCAACTGAAACCCCCACTGTCTCATCCTTCATCCATCCCTGGGCTTTCAGTCCACCAGGGGATGAGGATGGTGAAAGATAAAGGATATCCTGAAAGGGATTCCCAGGGGGAATTGGGCACCAGCGGTGGAGAAAACGTGGCCTGGAGTTTACAGTGTTACTCTTGGAATAAGGCCCAAACTGAGCTGGGCAAAGGGGGAAATCTTCCAAGAGAGACTGGCCCAACTCAACAGACAACCTAACTCCCAGTGAACTTTGGCCTCAGCCTAACCCCTCCCCCATATCTGGCAGGCTACCATTTTCCAGAGTAGACATGAGGCGGGTGTCCCATGGGAAGAGTGGAGCGGGGGTGGAGGGACAGAGAAGGAGAGAGTATATCCGGGTCCTGGAAGTGCACCCTTCCTCCCTTAACTCCAGCCCCTCCCCCAGGCTGCCTGCAGGGTCATTGCTGAGAGGGAGTGTGGGAAAGGGCAGTGCCATGGGTCTGCACAGCTGGAGCCCATCTGCAGGGATCTGGGACTGGAGAAGAGAAAGGCTATCAGGACTGCCCTCTGCCCCTTACCTTGACTACAGGGTGACCACCAGGGGCAGCTTTGACAGCCCCTCGGCTGCCCTCAGTCTCGTAATGGGCCCGGTGGTGGGCTCTAGGCTGCACCTCAATCCTCAGCTCCAGCTGCTCATACTGGCTGGGCAGAGGCCAATCCAGCGGGGGTAAGGCAGAGGTCCTGGGTAGGAGAGAAAAGCACTGATCATATGCAGTCTCAGACCTCAGTCGGAGCAGCACTGGGCCCAGCTCCCTGGGATGTGAGGGAGGAGGGGGTGTGAGTGTGGGAGAAAGGAAGTCACAGCAGAAATAAAACAGTCCACCAGCCCCAAAGCAAGGGGAGATAGGAGACAGCCCTCTCAGAGCCCCTTGAGATGAGGGTGTGGAAGATGACACAAGGCTTGAGACTCCTTTCTTTCCAGTTCTGAGCACAGGGTTTGGGGTGGCGAGGGTTCCTTCATGGGGAGGCAGAGGTGAACCTAGACCTAATCCTAATCCCCAGACCTGGATGGGAAGAGTCAAGTAAAGAAATACTTCAGGCCAGAAAAGTCCTCAGAGGTTACCCCTTTGTTTTTCAGATAAAGAAACTGAGGCCCAGGGAGTAGAATCCAGCAAGCCAAGCAAGCCAGTGACTGACAGAAGCCAGGATTGTTTCCAAGCCAGCACCCTCTCCACTAGTTGGGGCTGGACAGGTCGGTTCCATAAAGCTGGGGGTTACAGATGGGCAACTTTCCTGTCCTGAACTCAAAGATACCCCCCACCCAGGTGGTGGCTGGCATTGTCTGGAGACACTCTGAGTAGTCGAAACTAGGGGAGAGGGTACCATCCAGAAAGTAGAGGCCAGGGATGTTGCTAAACTATCCTACAGCGCCCACCACAGCCCCATACAACCATCATCCTGCTCAAAATATCAACCATGCTGCAGAAGTGAAACCCTGCCCTGCAGGGTTACACCCATGGGAGCAGGTGTAAAGGTTTCTTTCCCCAGGAAACTTTTCTGGGTAGAGCCAACTCAATCTGACATCCCAAGATTTAGGATTATTGAAATGTGCAGGGTTCTTGAGTGAAAGGGGTGGAAGAACTTCAAGAACTGCTTGTTTCAGTATGAATTCCTTGACTTGCAAGCTATTTTATTCAAATTAGCAGCTACACTTTTAATCAGTAAGTCAGGGCCCTAGAAATTAAGAGAAGGGAGACTCCCTGCTACCGGGTGTAGGGCAGAAATCCAGCCAGGTTCCATGCCCAGCCAGTGCCAGCATAGAGCTAAGGGTGGGGAACACCCTAGAGATCCTCCTTCTTTACCTAATTGGTCCTCTTGGTGGGGGTGGGGGAGAGGTTTTTCCTTATTGGTCCCCAGGGAGTGATTGTCCTTTTGTAAATTATCTGTCTGGAGGGGGTGGGGTTTTTGTTTTGTTTTGTTTTTTAATGTTCTCCAAAACTGGGTAGATGGCAGCAGCCAAGCTGGTTGCAGATTCTCTTCTGAAATGCCAAGGGGCACAGAACTAGGACCTTTCTTCAAACCCATCCCATCACCCTCCTGCTCTAAGTGAGATGGCTGGAGACACAGGCGGTGCTAGGCACAATCCTCACCTGAAGATGGGGCTGTGTCCCC
The DNA here is from genome assembly GCF_028018385.1 of Neofelis nebulosa. Lineage (NCBI taxonomy): Eukaryota > Metazoa > Chordata > Mammalia > Carnivora > Felidae > Neofelis > Neofelis nebulosa. The sequence continues at coordinate 75,451,744 of NC_080788.1, read as the reverse complement.
CAATCCGGGCCTTGGACCAAGCCAGTGGGGAGGGCACTGCCAGGTAGTCCATGCCCGCCACCTCCTTCCGAGGACCCCCGGGGGGAGCCACGGCCTCCTCTGCTCCTGACTGCAGCTTCCCATTGCACGGGGAAGGCTCCTCAGGCCGAGGCAGAGCCACTGCCTGCTCGCTGGAGGTCCGCCGGGTCTTCTGCGGGATGCTCTCCGCGGGTGGGGCTCCCACGTAGTCAAAAGGGCCAGGGGAGCCAGGGTCACGGGCCAGAGGCAATGGGGGTGGTGGAGGTGGCTCGGGCCCCTCCTCCCCCAGGCTGCCGCGGCGGGACAGAGCTGGGGAGGCCGAAGACGGGGTCCCAGAGCTGGAATAGCGCCGCTTGCCACAGGGAGAGGCGGGCCGCGGGGAGGCTGGGGTGGGCCCAGGAGCGCTGAGGAGTAGCCAGCTATCCTCTGGCCCCCGACCTCCGGGGCTCGGACCATACAGGTTCCAGGGATCGTCGGGGGTCCACGGCCTAGGGGAGGCCCTAGGCGAGGGCAGGGGGGAGCCCAGGCCAAAGCGGGAGGCCGCCTCATTTAGCTCAGACTCCACCTCGTCGCAGGCCGCATACAGGGCTGCCTCGTCTGAAGCGTCGGAGAAGAAGCTCCACGAGGACAGGCTGCTGCTGCCAGGGCTGGGGCTGAAGAAGGGACCCCCGCCCTGGCCCCCGGTCTCTCGGTAGCCCCCAAAGCCTTCTGGTGGCGGGTAATCCCTGGGGGAGCCGTCCCCCCAGGCATCAGGGTTGTCCTCCAGCGTGGCCGGCGGGTCGGGCGTGGGAGAGATGGAGGTGATGCGGATGCTAGGGCACTCAAGAACACGGCCTCCCCCAACCCCCCCGGAAGCCCCTCCCGGTCCCCCCAGCCTCACTGACCGGGCGGGCTGGCTCTCCCAAGTGCCAGGTGAGGGGGCCGGGCGGGGTGGTGGCGAATGCATGCCAGGCCGAGGGGGTGGAGGCCGAGGAATGCCAATAGGGGCAGCGCCATAGGGAGGGGGCTCCCCCAGGGCCAGACGGCAGCATGGTGGGGCGTCCTCTGAGTCCAGTTCTGTCGAAATGGGAAGGGAGGGGAACAGAGAGAGGGATGCCACAGGAGATGGGGACAAAGAGAAGCAGGTGAGATGTCTGGGTTCCTCGAGTGGCCAGCCCTCCACGCCCCGTATGCCACCCCCTCCTCAGTATAAGGGGGCTGGGTCCTGAGATGTCCTTCAGAGCCACGAAGACAAAGGCAAAGTTGGACCTCAGAAGGTGGAGTGCATAGATCCAGACGTCCCAGGCCTTTGCCCACTGGGATAACCTGAGCCCCTGGCCCCGGAACCAGGGGTACCAGACGGGGCGGGTCTTAAGGTGAGGAAGGCGACTCGAGAGGAGCTGGATTTGGGCCTGGAGGCGTGTTTAGGGAAGCGCAGGGCTGGGCTGGGGGCGACTCACACATGAACCCAATTAGCAGCGGCTCCCAAACCCCCAAACGGTGCTGGCAGGAGCCCCAGTTGCCATCGCAACAGTGGCCAAGGGAGGGGGGCTCCAGGGCTGTGGCAACGAGGGGAGGTGGCTCCTCCCTCGCTCCCCCCATCTGGGGGCGGGGGTACAGCCGAGGGGATGCTGCGTGCCGGGCCCGGCCCGGGGGAGGGGGCCGCGGGCAGCGCGAATTCCGTGAGAGCGGCGGCCGCCGCCCCCGGCTCAGTCCCCGCCATCTGCCTCTCATTGCGGCCGGCGGGGGAGGGGGAGGGGAGGGGCGCCCTGGCGGGCCCGGAGAGCTCCCCCAGCCCCGGGCGTCGGGTCCGCCGGCCCAGGGCCGGGACCGCGAGGGACACGCTCCGGGGCCCCCTTCCCCTTCCCCTGGCAGCGCCCGGGGCTCCCGGGGCCGCTGTTCCCGCCCGCCCCCCAGCCTGGTGACAGACGGCCCAGCCGAGAGGCGGCGCGCGGCCAACGGCACCCCCACCCCCACCCCAGTCACGACCTAAAAAGGAGAAAGTGGTGCCCGGCCCCCAGCCTCACCTCCGCAGACCCCAGAGCCTCTGTGACTTCCCCCCACCTCTGAGCCCCTCATCCTCCACCCCAGGCTCGCTGCCCTAAAATCCCCAGTCTCGGGATCTCCGGGCCCTTCCTTTCCTGACCCCAAGACCACTTCCCAGCCCCGCACTAACCTTCCCCCGACCCCCCCGCGCCCAGCGGGGGGGTCTCCTTTTCCTCCCCGAACACCAGCTTAAATTCCAGCTCCTCATCCTCGCAGCTCGCTGCCCCCATGGAGCCGGCCAGAGCCCCCAGGTCCTGGTCTGGGTGGGAGGGGGGGAGCTCAGGAGGCTGCCGTATCTTCACCCGTGGCTCCCTCCCTCCCCTTCTCCGTGACGCCCCCTCCTCCGCCGCTGCCTCCTCCCTCCGGACGCCCCCTCGTTATTATAGAAACTTTTCCAAACTTTTTTCCCCCAAACTTCTTCAAAGCGCCCCCCCAGCCTGTCCCTGATTGGCTGCCCGGGATGCTCCAGCCCCTCCTCCAGGGATGAGATGAGAAAACCACGCGCCCCTCGTCCTCCCCCACCCTCCCTCCCTCTGTCCTCTCTCCAGTCCCTCCCCCTCAAAAAAAAAAAAAAAAAAAAAGGAACAAAACTTAATTGGAAAACGGTCCCTCAGGCTTGTTGCGACCTCACTGAAGCCTATAGGCCCGCATTGGAGACAATCATATCCCTCCGGGAGCATTTCCACCACCACCACCCTCTTGTTAGTCTAAGTTGGGGCTCCGGGTCCGAGAATCTTAAAGGGGCCATATCCTGGGTCCACCGTGTAGAGAGCCCAGGCAGACCCTTTCTTAAGTTCTGAAGAGTTGTGCAGCCAGCAACTCTCAAGCAAGGACACCTCCTCTCTCCTTTGCCTCCAAGCCTTCGGGCCCAGCGGGCTCTGGGGTGCAGAGCGGCTACAGCCTGCTCTGAAAAGGAAAAGGTCTTCCATCGTCTGAGGCCGCCCTGCCTGGAAGCCTTTGCCCTGCAGAGTCAGCCCTTCCAGCTACCGTCTCTGCCCAACCCTCAAAGGTGAAGAACTTTTAGCCGTCTTGGGGAACTGTTCAAAGGTCCACAGCCTCTGACGGACGGTGATCCAGGCCGGACTTTACCGCTGCCCTTGTCCCAGCCACCCAGAGGGGCCATTAATTAGCCTCCGCGGGAAGTCGGCTCCCTCCTCCCTAGAAATGCAGTCTGGAATGAATCTCGGATCCGATGGCATCCCGCTCCGGCCCGCCTGAAAATCCTGGCCAGATTTTCTAGGAGCCCAGAGCCGGACGACCTTGTGGGCCCCGGGGTTGGACACCTGTCACCTGGGCGGGGGGGAGGAAGGAAGACTCGGACTGGAGTTTCAAGGAAGGGCAGGTATGGTGGGGCCTGGTTGGGTGAGAGGGAGTTAGATCAGAGATTCTTGATTCGGAAGGCGGCCAGGGTACCATCCCCGCCCCCGACCCCCAAGCAAGAATGTGTACTTCAAAGTTCTCTAACAGGCCGCAGCGATTTTTCATCTAAATCCCTCCAGCTCAGGGCTGCGCCCTCAGCGGCGCCCCAGCCCCGCACCTAAAGGGTTAAGCGACGCCCCTCGGGTCAGACGTTTACAAACACTCGGGAGCCGGGCGGGGACCGCGCCCGTTACTCTAATGAGAAACAGGCTCTGCGGGGCTGGGGAAGAGGGGAGGGCTGGCCCGGCGGGCCGGAGCTCCGCAGCAGCGCAGGCGGCTCCCCTCCCTTCCCTCCCGTCCTCCCGCTGGCCCGCCCTGGGGACCCCCCCCCCCCCCAGCCCCCGGGGACCCCAGTGACGTGCGGAGCTGCTCCGGCTCCGAGCCCAGGACCGCGACGCTGGAGGGGCGGGGATAAGAGGCTGGGCCGGCGGGGAGAGAAGAATGTTCCGAGGCCGAGCAGGGAGGCGGCCTGGTTTGATTTTTCTTTTCCTTTCTTTCTTTCTTTCTTTTTTTTTTTTTTTCTCCCCCTTTGGTTGGTCTCCTCAAATTACATTTCCCTTCCAGCTTCATCTCGGAAATAAAGGAAGGAGAGACCTACAAGGAGGGAGAGCGAGGAACACCCTGAGACTTGCGCGACCAGCTTCCACCCGAGGGGGCTGCAGAGAGAGGAGGGAAGCAGAGGCTAGAAGGGCAGGGGAAGAGACCCCAACCCAGCCCCTGCTTCCCCACACGTCGCCCCCGCGCCCCCCACCCCTCTGCTACACACGCAGACGCGCACATTCTTTTCAAATGTCATATTTCCTTTGATCCTGGGCAGCGTTTCTCCATGTGTCTGGCTCAGCTCCTGCCCAGCCAGCCACCTCCCCCTCTCACCCTCCTTTGTATATTTTCCTGGAGAACTCTTCCCCTCCTCCAAGCATCTGGAAGGCCCTCGAGGCTGGCGTCGGCGCACATTCCCCCCGCGACTCTGGCCTCGCCTTCCAGTGACTCAATTTCCCCTCTGCGGGTGTCGGGCGGGGGAGGGGGGGGGCAGGGCGGGGAACAGAGGGGAGAGTTGTTGAGAGCAGAAGTAGTACGAGCGAGCCTGAAGACTGTTCAGAGTGCCAAGCTTCTCTGGGGGGAGTGGAGCGGGGCATCCCCTAGATTCTGAAAACCCTATCTGCCTGGGCTACAGCAGAGGGATGGAATTTATGACTTCTGCAACGTCCCGCCTGGGGAAGAGCGAGTATTTGTAGGTTTAGGTTGCTGTACACTTCTGCTCCCCGGCGGCCATAAAGACCCAGCCTCCCTCGCTCCGGCAGTCCCAGGTTTCTCGCGCGCCTAACCTTTGTCCTCGCTCCGCTGCCCCCTAGCGGGCAAACCTGAGCGCCGTTCGGCTCTCTTTCACCTTGTGTTAGTGGAACGCTTTGCCTAGTGCCCTGCACTTTCACAACCTTGATTGAACGGCCTTGGAGGTGGACGTTATTATTTTTTTAGTCACAGATGCATTCTCCTTGTAAATGACTCAAGCCGTAGAAAACTATATAGTAAACCGTGACAGTCCACCGTTTTGTGTATATTTCCTAACATGTACACACACCTGCTCTTTTCAGGAACATGAGACCATGCTGCAAGCATTTTTCATGACTTGCTCTTCCCCCCCCCCCCCCTCATTTTAACAAATGGCTTGGATGGGGCGCCTGGGTGGCTCAGTCGGGTAAGCTTCCGACTTCAGCTCAGGTCACGATCTCGTGGTCCGTGAGTTCGAGCCCCGCGTCAGGCTCTGGGCTGATGGCTCAGAGCCTGGAGCCTGCTTCTGATTCTGTGTCTTCCTCTCTCTCTCTGCCCCTCCCCCGTTCATGCTCTGTCTCTCTCTGTCCCAAAAATAAGTAAACGTTAAAAAAAATTTTTTTTCAAAAAAACAAAAAACAAATGGCTTGGAGATCTTTTCCTGTCGGTACATGTGCATCTGAAAATGGTGACAAAAGTGCCCATCTCTTCATGTGAGGTTAGTGACACAGCTAGGTCTGTGGGTCCTTTACCAGTGCTAATATGGCCCATGCCATATTTTACATAGGAATCCGTGTTAGGCTGAACTCCCCCCAAAAGCTGAGGCTGAGACAAGAATGACATGCAGGTAGTTTATTGTGGACAGCAATCACAAGGGACAAGGCAGGTGAGGAATGGGAAGAGGGAAAGTGGGAACGAGGGAAAGTAGGTCCAAGGATGTGGTACTAAGCTGGTCACTGCTCTGAGCAACTGGAACATTATCCCACTGGGACTTTCTGTGGAGCCACATAGAATATGAGTCAAGAGACAAAGAGAGGAATATTTACCCACTGACTCTTACCCCCAATGGTCAAAAGTTGCCCCTTGAATTGTTAATTCCCTCACCCTTCCAAGTTTACACAAGTGTCAGAAATGATAGGTGTCCCACAAGTCTTCAGTGAAGAATTCCCCAGGGTAAAGGCAAAGCTAGGCGCTGTAGTTGGAAGCAGATACTGTCAGGTGATGCCTGCAAGCAGTTAGTTGCCACAGTAATATCTACAGTAAAAAGATGGGTGGAGAATATATGAGGCAGCTAAGATGTGCCTGTACAAGATCATTCATTCAAACAAAAAATATGTATTGAAGTAAGTACCTTTATGTTCAGAGGCAGTTCTAGGCATTGGGTACCTATACTTATAAACCAAGCCCCCAAGATTTCCAGTTATTGTCAAGCTGAAAATATATTTCGTACTTGACATCTCCCTCTTCTGTGCTCCAATAACCGTAGAAAAGTATGTTTTTGTTTTTTAATTTTTTTAACGTTTATTCATTTTTGAGAGACAGAGTGTGAGCAGGGGAGAGGCAGAGAGAGAAGGAGACACAGAATCTGAAGCAGGCTCCAGACTCTGTCAGCACAGAGCCCGATGTGGGGCTCAAACCCATGAACCATGAGATGGTGAGATCATGACCTTTGCTGAAGTCAGACACCCAACCAATCGAGCCACTCAGGTACCCCATAGAAAAGTACGTTTTATTCATGCAGTATCTACCTCCTTTTTATTCCCTTCATTGCTACCCCGGTTTAGACCTTGATTTTTTCCTGACTGATTTTTCCTGACTGAGACTGTCAGTAACAACAAATACCTTACATATTTTACAACTGAAGTATATGATTTTCAAAGCCCATCTCTTCTGTAACAAAAGATTATTTTCAGTATTAATGATGATATGAAACATAATCATGACCAGAAAAGAAATACAGAGTACAAATTTTCTTTTACTGACCTAATATGTTCATAATAATGCCAGTAACATATATATGTTACAGAACAAGAAAAGAAAAAGCAATGGGTTAATAATTATATACATATATTTTTTATCTTAAATAAAAAGGAAAAACATTGGGGCGCCTGGGTGGCGCAGTCGGTTAAGCGTCCGACTTCAGCCAGGTCACGATCTCGCGGTCTGTGAGTTCGAGCCCCGCGTCAGGTTCTGGGCTGATGGCTCGGAGCCTGGAGCCTGTTTCCGATTCTGTGTCTCCCTCTCTCTCTGCCCCTCCCCCGTTCATGCCCTGTCTCTCTCTGTCCCAAAAATAAATAAAAAACGTTGAAAAAAAAAATTAAAAAAAAAAAAAAAAGGAAAAACATATTTACATATTGATCTGTCATAGGAATGAATTATGACACGACAATTTCTGTTCCAGGTCTTAATTTTTACAAATTTGTCAATGACTTTGTAAAAATTGATCTTCCCATATAGACAATAGAGCCAAATTTGTTCTTCTATTTCATGATTGATCAGAGAAAAATTTTTAATAATTTTACATGTTTTTGAAACATAATTCACTTACCACAAAATTCACTCTTTGAAGGCACACAACTCCTTCAAAGTTAGATTGATTTTAGTATATTCAACGGTAGATTTTAGTATATTCACAGAGTCATGCAGCCTTCACCATATACATCTAATTCCAGGATATTTTCAACACCCCAAAAGGGCAGTTAGTAGCCATTCTCTATTCCCCTGTTCCCGTAATTGCTGGAAACCACTAATCAACTTCCTGTCTCCATAGATTGCCTATTCTGGACATTTCATATAAATGGAATAACATAATACGTCAACTTTTGTGCCTGTCTTTTTTTACTTAGCATAATGTTTTCAAGGCTCATCCATGTTGTAGATATCATTAAAAAGACCTGTTCTTTTTTATGGCTAAATGTCAATTTTAATTTTTAAATTTTTCTTCACACAAAGCAACAGATATATCAATAGCTAGAAAAAACATTTCATTGGTTATTGTTAAACCCTTTTATTAGTATATAACTTTTCACATGTTTACATCTTATCTCCCAGTTAGATAATATATACCCAGAAGGAGCTACTAAGTTTTGGGATGATTTGTTACGCAACATTTGCTCAGGCTTGAGGTCCAGGAGCTAGGATGAGATCTGGGCCCTTGCACCTGAGCTTTGTGCCATGATGGGATGAGACTTGAAGATGTTAAGGGAGGGATGGGAGGGATGTGAATTGCTATGACCAGTAGGCAGACTGTGATAGACTTTATCTTCTAAAGATGTAGGTATTTATCCCATTCAACATGCCCTTCTTACAGTGTAACTGCTAGTCCTGCCACCCAGAGATGGGAGGTCTGTGTTCTCTCCCTTGATTGTAACCAGGGGCTTGTGACTGCCTTAACCGATGGCATACAATAACTTTCGAGGCTAGGTCATAAAAAGAATATACATTCTGTCTGGAGTGTGCTCTCTTCCTCTCTCTCTCTCTCTCTCTCTCTCTCTCTCTGTCTTTCTCAATGCTTGCCATATTTCCAGGAAGCCCGAGACACATGGAGAAGTCACATGTATGTGGTACAGCCAGTTGCCCTAGCTAAAGTCTCAGCCAAAAGTCAATATCAACTGCTACACATGTGAGGATTCTAGCTCCCAGCCTTCAAGTCCCCCACCAGACACTGTGGAGCAGATAGATAGGAGCCTTTATCAAACATCTATTATGTGTCAGAAACCATGCTAAGCTCTAGGATACATAGATTCATAGGAGATAGTTGTTGACCGATTGAAGACTTGGTAAGAGATGGTGTTTAGATAACTAAGTGCATCCATTAGAATTAGGCATGGGCCGTATATGACATAAAAACCTGACATAATGGTGGCTTAAATGAGACGGAAGTTTATTTTTCTCTCATATAAAAGCTCTACAGGTAGGCATGCAAGGTCTCAGTATGGCAGCTCCACAGCTATCTGGCTTCCAAGCTCCTTCTGTCTTCCTGTTCCACCCTAGCATTCCACTTCACAGAAGATCCATAAAGGATCCAGCTCAAGATCCAACCATCATGTCCATATTTAAACCAACAAGAAAAAAGAAAAGCCAAAGAATACATACCCTCTCCCTACCCACATCATATATATTCCAATTGGCCAGAATTTAGTCATATGGCCACATACAGCTGTGAGGGAGGCTGGGAAATGTATTTATTCCAAGTGGACATAAGTCTAGCTAAAAATGTCATGTTCTATTACTAAGAAAGATAGGGAGAAAGACTACTGGGGCCAATCAGCAGCCTCTGCAAACTAGAGAAACGGATTCGGGGATTATCCATAAATTCCAGTTACACATGTTGTCTCTTTCCCCTAATATAAGATATTTTGGGGGTGCCTGGGTGGCTCAGTCAGTTAAGCGTCTGACTTCGGCTCAGGTCATGATCTCACAGCTTGTGAATTCGAGCCCCACATCAGGCTCTGTACTGACAGCTCAGAGCATGAAGCCTGCTTTAGATTCTGTGTCTCCCTCTCTCTCTGCCCCTTCCCCAGCTCACACTCTGTCTCTCTCAAAAATAAATAAATATTTAAAAAAATTTTTAAATAATATAGGATATTTTCTTGACTTACCACATAATTATCCTCATTAAGCATTATACAGAACAAATAAAGTTCATTTTATAGTTAAGAAGAAACAACTTTATGAGATTTCTGGTTATCCTATTTTAGGGATGCTATCCATGATGTTGTTTACAGCAACAGAGCCCTCATTCTACAACCAGGGACACTGTTCTCTCAAGTCTCAACAACAACTATGCTTCTCCTGAATCATCACGCAAAAGGCAAAACCATAGAGACATTTAAAATGGCCAATCCTGGGGCACCTGGGTGGCTCAGTTGGTTGAGCATCTTGACTTTGGCTCAGGTCATGATCTCCTGGTGCATGAGTTCAAGCCCCACATCACAGAGCCTGCTTCGGATTCTCTGTCCCTTCCTCTCTGCCCCTCCCCCACTTGTGCTCTCTCAAAAATAAATAAAACATTTAAAATAAGAAAAAAATGGCAGATGTTGAGCTTTTTGTGGGCTGCTAAGCACTCACAATATACATTGTAGATCATTACTTCAATTAATTTGGTCCAATCTAAAATTATCTTCTGCCATTTTTCTTTTTTTTAATTTTTTAAAAATTTATTTATTTTTATTTTTGAGAGACAGAGAGAGCAAGCTGGGGAGGGGCAGAGAGAGAATCCCAAGCAGGCTCCACACTGTTAGCACGGAGCCCGATGCAGGGCTGGGACTCATGAACCTTGTGATCATGACCTGAGCTGAAACCAAGAGTCAGTCACTTAACCGACTGAGCCACCCAGGCGCCCCCTGTCGTCTTTCATAAATTCATGATCACACGCATTAAATTTTATAATCACATGGAATCCCCCAGATTTTGCCCCAGAAATTTCCTGCAGCTTCTTATGAGTATCATTCCTATTTACTCTGGTATGTTATTGCTTCTCACTCTCTGGTTCATCCTGGTCACAGGACAAGTATAAGGACATGAGGTGTGGGGTAGGAAATAGTAAAGCACTCTCCCCTCTGTCAGAGGGACACAATGAAAAACTGTTTCAAAGGAGTCTGTGGGATTGGGTTTTTCCCAAGACCCCTAGTTCTTTTCTTATGGCCATATTTGGATTATCAAGATCTTCATCTTTTTCCGGATCATTATTCTTACTTTCACTGCAGAATCTTGATGAGGTTGTAAACTTATCTGCAATTCAACAACGTGCAAGATCAGCTTCAGAATTCAGTTTACATCTGACATCTACAGGGAAAGATGCATACAGCTGTGCTGTATTTTCTTCTGGGCTTTGAGATGGAATATTCTGTATTCTGAGATTTTTATTCTCCAACCTTTAGCTATCCCCCCTTTAACTACCATAGGAAGCAAAATCCAACCCTAAAATTGGATTCCTCATTACCATTTACCTTTAACTTGTTCTCATTACCTTTAACTTGTTCTATAGGAACTGCTACCTGGCCCCTTAGAATCATATCTAGCTTGCTTTGCTATAGCATATGGAAGGAGTCTCATTTCCTTTTGCTCCGTCTTTACTCTATATCCAATTCCATATGTCCCACGTATTCTCTGCATACAGTCCTACCTATAGATTAATGAAAAGACTTATTGAACAATCATCTCATTCGCCACTACTGAGATACCATATTGAAGTTAAGAGCTCTTTGTACTTTGACCTGGTGGCTAATATATGGTATTGTTCATCCAATACCAGAATAGATGGTTTTGAGAAACAAGATGTTGTAGGCAGAGTGATGGTCCCCAATTATTAGGTAAGGGTCTGAGAAGAAATTTCACCAGTCTCATGGTACCAAGAAAACAAATGTTGGAGTTCAAGACCTGTTGAGAAGGAGGACCCTGATTAACACTCCTGGATTTCAGATAGGGCCCCTGAAGAACTATACTCTCAGACTAAAGCTGTAATCAGTAAGGGTTCACACAAGAAACAGAAATCACACAAGAATTTGAACCAGGAAACTTGAATATAAAATATCAACTATATTGGGGTATTAGAGTACTGAGAGATTGACTTGTAAGAAAAAAAGAGAACTCTAAAGAAGACAGGAATAACAGATATGAGAAAAGCCACTACCTCAAGGCTAAAATAAAACACCAAGGAAGAGGGGCACCTGGGTGGCTCAGTCGGTTAAGCGACTCTTAATTTCAGCTCAGGTCATGATCTCACAGTGCATGAGTTCGAGCCCCACACTGGTCTCTACGCCGACAGCATGGAGCCTGCTTGGGATTCTCTCTCTCTCTCTCTCTCTCTCTCTCTCTCACCACCCCCCCCCGCCCAAATAAACTTTAAAAATAAATAAATAAAATAAAATGTCAGGGAAGACCACCTACGCTGCCTCAAACTCCCAGAGCTGAGACTCTGACCTAATTTTTTTTTTTTCAACATTTTTTATTTATTTTTGGGACAGAGAGAGACAGAGCATGAACGGGGGAGGGGCAGAGAGAGAGGGAGACACAGAATCGGAAACAGGCTCCAGGCTCCGAGCCATCAGCCCAGAGCCTGACGCGGGGCTCGAACTCACGGACCGCGAGATCGTGACCTGGCTGAAGTCGGACGCTTAACCGACTGCGCCACCCAGGCGCCCCGACTCTGACCTAATTTAAGAGACCTGTGACTCACTGGCTGGTGGAGGAGTCACTGAGATACTGCACCTCAGAAATCACTGCAAAACTGTCCAAGGAGGCACCAAGGGAAGTCGTTTAGGGGAAAGTGCCTCATCAGCTGCAATTCACCGAGAAGCCACCCAAGAAGGTGCCAGGCGAGGCTGTTGGCCACTGGGCACCATTGATTGCCTTACTTTGCAGGAGCCTACACTGGAGAAGTTGTACATGCCACTAGAGCCTTGCTAAAGGAACACCAAAACTAGGAAGAGACTTCCTCCTCCTCCAGTGTTCCTCCAGCACCCTCTACTGACAATGCTTAACACTGTGCCAGCTGGCAAAAGAAACATTTACAGAATCTAGCTCCAATATTGCAAAACAGGAAGTGAAGCGTGGGTTTGGAGCTGAGAGTTCGTTGATCATTGGCACAAAGGATAATTTAGAAATAGAAGAGCACAGAGGAAGACTGAAACACAGTTTCAAATCAGCTAGAGTCTACATTGGATGAAAGAGATTTTCCTCTATTCTAATTGCCTGTCAGAAATACAAGAACTATCCCGGGAGACAAACTGTCTCTACAATTTTTCATACAAATACCTGTCATTCAATCGAAACTTAACGAAGCATACCAGAAGATATCACCAAATGGCCGGAAACAAAGAGGAAAAAAAAAACCTCAACAGAAACAGACCCACAGCTGAACAAGACATTAGAATTACAAGACATGGATTTTGAAATAATTGCAACCAATAAGTTTGAGAAAATAGATGCTAGGATGGAAATTTTCAGCAGAGAAATGAAATCTATTAGCCAAATGTAAAATCTAGAACTGAAAAAATCCAATAAATGATCACCTTTATTCTCACTTCCCACAGGAACTGATCCATGACCAAGTCCCATTTAATTTTTCCCATTTAGAAAATTGCTTTACTTAACAATGATTATCTTTGAATGCCTATTATGTGTCAGGTACAGTAACATATGCATCATATACTTCTATCCACCTGTTCACCTAGGTAAATACTAGTTTCCCCATTTTATACATAAGGAAACTGATACAGATTAAGGAGTTTTCCCAAAGACAAACAACTCGGAAATGGTGAACCTTAAATCCCAGCCCAGATCTACCACTCTGACTTCAAATCCGTGTTCTACCCACTACTCTACACTATGTCTCTCCTCCCTACTTATCTGAGCAGATAGAAATTACTTTCCTTTCTATCTCTTCAGCACAATGTAATATCTTCACCTAATTCCTATTTGGTATTTCTCCTTTTTATAAAATTACATCTTTATCCCTGTGTGAACCTAATCCTTCTACCTGAGCCCCTGAAATCCATACTTAGTCCCGACTCAGGGTCCTTGTTCCCTCTCTTAGGCTTGTGACTCTTCCCTCCCTACTGCCATTCTCTCTTCTCCACAGCCCGAAGTCCTCCCCGCCTTGAAACAAAGAAAAGAATCCCTTGATACTCTGCTTGCTTAACCTAACATCATCTCCTCTTTTCCTTCCTTCACTACCAAACTTCTGAACAGTCATGTCTGCTCTGTGCTTCTACTTCCTCAGATCCTTCACTCATTAACTCACTCAAAATGAAACATAAAACTCCTCTCACAAAGATCACCAAAGTCCTCTTTGCTACCAAACCCGCAGGCTGTCTTCACCTTGTTTATCATTTCCAGCAGATGCCCCTGGTTGTGCTTATCACATCTCTGAGTTCAGCCACAGCTGTGGTGGACAGTTCCGTGTGAGGCCAGACTCACCTTGCGCTGCCAGCATCCTATCTCGAGTCTGAACCCTGACTTACGTTCTGCTTCAGGGCCATATTAGTCATGGTTCTCCAGAGAAACAAAGCCAATAGGGTGTGTGTGCATGTGTGTATGTATGTAAATATAGGTTTTATTAGAGATTTATTACAAGGAAGTGGCTCACACAATTATAGAGACTGCCAAGTCTGGAATCTGCAGTGTGAGCCAGTCCAGAGGCCAATAGGTAGAGATCCAGGAGAGCTGAGATCCCAGTTCAGCCCAAAGACCAACAGACTGAAGACCCAGGAGTGCTGATGAATTCTTGCTGTTGGGTAATTGCTTCAACTGATTAGATGACACCTACCCACATCATGAAGGCTGCCTTACTCAAAATTCACTGACTTCAATGTTAATTTCATCCAAAACACCCTCCAAGTTGACACATAAAATTAACCATCACTGGTCATTTTTCCACACGATGGGCTGGGCGCTTGCTCATCACCCCTCTCTTTGCCCATTCTAATGCAAACACAGCCAGGAAATGCAAGGTAATTAGTGCCTCCAGGTGCAATCTTCAACCAATGGCTATAGATCTTGGTGGATGAATATTCCAGCCTCCCATCTTTCTTGTGGACAATCCTAGAGGCAGTCTCTAAATTTGGAGGTTCTACTGAAATTCACCTTCCATTGCCTTTGACTACACTGTCTTTTTTTAAATTTAATTTTATTTTGTTTTTAATGTTTAATATTTACTTACTTTTGAGATAGAGAGGGAGAGAGCGTGAGTGCACAAGTGGGAGGGGGACAGAGAAAGAGAGGGAAACACAGAATCTGAAGCAGGATCCGGGCTCAAGCTGTCAGCACAGAGCCTGACATGGGGCTCGAACCCACAAACCGCGAGATCATGACCTGAGTTGAAGTTGGATGCTCAAATGACTGAGCCACCCAGGAGCCCCAACCTTCAACTGCAAACTCAATAAAACACCCTTCGGGTTGGCTTTTCTTCCCTTCCTGTCTCACTCTCTGTTCCCTCACTCCTGCTTCCTGTGATCCCTCCTCAAAAATCTACCTGCACCTAAAACCATGCTCAGGGGCTTCTTCTGGGGAACCCCAAATTTAGATGCCTTCTCAATAAGCAGTGGATTCGGATTCTCTCCTGATTCTGCTTCTGCCTCTCTGACCCATTTCTCTTCTGTTGGCCTGACCTTGACTATGCAGGGTTCACTGTCCTTTGCCTTCTTTCTTTCTTCCTCCATCGACTCTCCTGGTTGATGCCTTCCATTTCAGCCTAGTACTTTCCACCTTCCCTGCTTCAGTCTCATGTTTTCTCCTGCCTGCTGGGGATCCCCTGAGTCTGAAGCACAGGGCTCTCACCCAAATGTGCCCACAGCTGAACATAATCCATGCCCACTCAATTTGTGTCCCTTTTATGTTCCATATCTCAGTTCATGGCATTACAATTCTCTCAATGTCCCAAAATAGAAACTTCAAATATCCCTTCTCTCATCTCCCAGATCCTTCTACTAATACTTCAGAAAATATCTGCAGACTGGTTTCCCTCCTCTCCATCCCTACTGGCATTATCTCCATTCAGGTCCTCATCATCTACCTATTAAATTGCTCTGTGATCTCCTGTTTTCTCTGCCTCCAAGCCTTCCCAGTTCAACCTATGCCCCAAGCAACCACTGGTCTTAGAGAATCCCAAGCAGGCTGTGTGCTGTCAGCATGGAGCCCAAGGCAGGGCTACATCCCATGAACTGTGAGATCACAACCTGAGCTGAAACCAAGAGTCGGACACTTAACTGACTGAGCCACCCAGGTGCCCTGAACTTAGCACTTTTTAAATGAATTTCCTTAGAAAGTAAGTGAAAAGGTCAAAGAAAAGAAACACACACACAAACTCAAATCAGGGATGTCTGAACTTTTTTATTTTATTTATTTTATTATTTTTTTAAGTTTATTCATTTATTTCTAGAGAGGAGAGAGACAGAGAGAGAGTGCGCACATGAGCAGGGGAGGTGTTAGAGAGAGCCAGAGAGAGAATCCCAAGCAGGCTCCGCACTGTCATCTCAGAGCCCAATGCAGGGCTTGAACTCATGAACCTTGAAATCATGACCTGGGCAACCAAGAGTCCAACAAATGGGATGCCTGGGTGGCTCAGTGATTTAAGCCTTCTATTCTTGGTTTCGGCTCAGGTCGTAATCTCATGGTTTTGTGGGTTCAAGTCCCTGGGTTGAGCTCTGTGCTGACCGTGTGAAGCCTGCTTGGGATTCTCTCTCTCCCTTTCTCTCTGCCCTTCCCCAACTTATGATGTCTGTGTCTCAAAATAAATGAACTTAAAAAAAAAATTAAAGGAAAAAAAAGTGTCCAATGCTTAACCAACTGAGCCAAACAGGCACCCCTGAACTTTTTAAAATTAATAGATCTATTTTAAAACAAAACAGAACAAAAGTAACAGATATAAATGTAAAACCTGAATTATAAAACTTGTAGAAGAAAACAAGAGAAAAATCATTGTGACCTTGGATTAGGCAAAGATTTCTTATTGACGACACCAAAAGCACAATCCACTAGAGAAAGAAAAAACAGAATACATAAATTTCAAAACTCAATAATAAGAAAACAAACAACCCAATAAAAGGTAGACAAAAACTTTAATAGATACTTCCTCTAAGAAGATTTACAGATGGCAAGTAAGTACACGAAAAGAGGCTCAATATCATTACTCATTAGGGAAATGGAAATTAATCCATTGTGCTTTGTGATACCATCAGAATAGCTAGTATTAAAAATACTAGGAGCACCTGGGTGGTTCAGTTAGTTAAGTGTCCCACTTCAGCTCTGGTCATGATCTCACAGCTGTGGGTTGGAGCCTTGTAGCCGGCTTTGTGCTGACAGCTCAGGGCCTGGAGCCTGCTTCGGATTCTGTGTCTCCCTCTCTCTCTGCCCCTCCCCTGCTCACATTCTGTCTGTGTGTATGTCTCTCTCTCTCTCAAAAATAATAAAAACATTAAAAAAAAATTTTTTTTTAAATGGGGTGCCTGGGTGGCTCAGTCAGTTAAGTGTCCAACTTCGGCTCAGGTCAGGAGCTCGCAGTTCATGAGTTTGAGCCCTGTGTCAGGCTCTGTGCTGACAGCTTACAGCCTGGACTCTGCTTCGAATTCTGTGTCTCCCTCTGTCTCTGTTCCTCCCCTGCTCATGCTGTCTCTCTCTCTCTCTCTCTCTCCTTCAAAAATAAATAAAAACATTAAGAAAAAATTTTAATTAAAAAAAAAATAATAATAATAAATAAACATTAAAAAAAATTTTAAGGGGCACCTGGGTGGCTCAGTCAGATAAGTGTCCGACTATGGCTCAGGTCATGATCTCACGGTTCATGGGTTCGAGCCCCTTGTCAGGCTCTGTGCTGACAGCTCAGAGCCTGGAGCCTGCTTTGGACTCTGTGCCTACGTCTCTTTCTCTCTGCCCCTGCCCCTCTTGTGCTCTGTTTCTCTCTGTCTCTCAAAAATAAATAAACATTAAAAAAAATTTTTTTTAATTAAAAATAAATAAATAAATATTTTAAAAATGTTTTAATTTTTTTTTAAATGTTTATTTATTTTTGAGACAGAGAGAGACAGAGCATGAGTGGGGGAGGGGCAGAGAAAGAGGGAGGCACAGAATCAGAAGCAGGCTTCCAGGCTCTGAGCCATCAGCCCAGAGCCCGACGCGGGGCTTGAACTCGCCGACCGTGAGATCGTGACCTGAGCTGAAGTCGGACGCTCAACCGACTGAGCCACCCAGGCGCCCCTAAAAAATGTTTTAATGCTTCAATATAGCCAAATGGCTGGGTAGCTCAGTCGGTTAGGCATCTGACTCTTGATCTCAGCTCAGTTCTTGATCTCAAGGTTGTTAGTTCAAGCCCAGCATTGGGCTCCTTGCTGGGCGAGACCTACTTAAAAAAAAAAAAAAAAAAAAAAAAAAGAGAAAGAAACAAAAAAGACTTCAATATACCAAATGCTGGAAAAGATACAGAAGAACTGGAGCTCTCACATTGCTAGTGGGAATGTAAAACAGTACAACCACTCTGGAAAACCATTTATCAATTTCTTCAGAAGTTAAATGTATACTACCATATGACTGAGTCATTCCACTCCTGGGTATTTATCCAAGAGAAGTGAAAGTATATACCCATACAAAGACTTGTTACGTTAATATTCATAGAGGTTTTATTTGTAATAGCCAGAAATTTTGTCCAGGAACAGGTGGATGGATGAAGAAATTGTGGTACAATGGAATACTACAAAGCAATAAAAAAGAATGAACCACTGGTACACCCAACAATATGGGTGAATCTCAAAATAATCACATTGAGTGAAAAGCCAGACAAAAATGAGTGCAAATTATGTGATCCACTTATATAAAATAGAAAATGCAGGGTGACTTGCTGGCTCAGTAGGCAGAGCATGCAGCTCTTGATCTTGGGGTTGGGAGTTCAAGACCCATGTTGGGCATAGAGCTTGGATAGATAGATAGATAGATAGATAGATAGAAAATGCACACCAAGCTAACGTGACAGAAAGGAGATGAGTTGTTACCAGCAAATAGGGAATGGCATAGAAGAGTGGAAGGAAAAAATTGAAAAGGAGCTTTGTGGTGTGATAAATACGTTCACCATCCTAATTATGGGAATGGATTCATGGGCATATACATATGTCAAAATTCATCACATTGTACACCTTAAATAAGTACAGTTTACTGAATGTCAATTCTACATTGATAAAGCTGTTAAAATATTTAATTTAAAAACACTAACAGTCTCTGGGCACCTGGGTGGCTCAGTCGGTTAAGCGTCCAACTCTTGATCTCAGCTCAGGTCTTGAACTCGGATTTTGAGTTCAAGCTCTGCTACTAAAAAAAAAAAATAAATTAAAAAAAAAATATATATATATATATACACACACACACACATATATGTATATATATATATACACATATATATGTATATATATATACATATATGTGTATATATATATATACATATATATGTGTATTTGTATATATATATGTGTGTGTGTGTATATATATATATATATATATATATATACTAATAGTCTCACTTGATTCAAAGTTCTGCTTCCAGATTCTATCAAAGGACCTCCCTCAATAAGGCAAGTAGCTAAAAGAGCAGAAATCTGGGTTTAACAGCCATAAAGTTGTTGTATGACCTTAGGATGGTTATTAAAATTCTCACAGCCTCCTCAGCTTCTTCATCCATAAAATGGGTCTAATAATAATCTGCCTCACAGGTTGTTGCCTAAATCTGAGGGAGATGACAGAGAATCCCTAGCACATCCCAGATGCCAGAATACAATAGGCCTTATCTCTGAGGTAAATAGATTCCTTCTGTTCCCTTTCTTTCCCCTTCTTTCCTCTTTCCTTACAGACAGGGAGGGATCCTAGTCTCAAAGACAATCAGAAGAGAAACAATGGGGAGGAAACAGGGCAGAGGGCTTGGATTGTGTTCTCTTGAAAACAATGCCTGAGGACAGAACCGGAGACTTCCTGGAGGGTGGTCCCAGGGATCAGGAGGGAAGGAGCAGAAAATGTGAGTCAGAGGAGAAAGGTACATATTGAGCTAGCTACTGATATGTAGCTCAGTCCAGCCACAGACCCTCTGCAGAACTGTAGAACACACGAACCTCAGGATTGACCCTCCCAAGGACAGGAGGCTGGGGCACTGGCCCATGTCCTCTACTGCATGACCTCTGCCCTCAGCATTAGTTCCTCTCCTAGTTCCTCCCCTCTCCTTGACTTCTGTCAACTGAGGGAGGCACACAGAGAGTACCTCTTGCTTGAGGCACTGGCAGGGTCATGGAACTATCCATACAACCTTAGCTCAAATCAAAGGTGGCCTGAAGACATGGGGCATGGGGCACCAAAAGTAGCTGCCTCAGGCCCAAAGCCCATCCTCAGGTCAACAATGTGAGATTTTCAACCTCATTGAGCACCTCTGTGCCAGGCAGACAACTCAAGTACCAGAAACTAGAAACCCAGGATTCAAGTCCTCTCTCCCCAAGACTACAGGCCTGGACACAACTGACTTCCTCAATCACTCCCTCAGGACATTTGTCTGGGTAGAAGAGAGAATACCTGAAGGGTGAGTCAGTCATTAAAGGGGCCCTGGGAGGAAAGGGTGGGGCTGGGAATTTACCCGAAGAAGGAAAAGTTACTTCACTGAGCATGAGTTAAATCGTTTTTTTCTCTGCTCTACAAATACCTTGTGAACTGGAAATGTTCCTCAGGTTGGAAACACAATAATGTTTATTGCATTAATGCCTATCACTAATGAAGCACATAATATGTGCTTGGAAATGTGTGGTGTTCTCTCATGCCTATTTCACTTCATCCTCACAGCCAATCCTTTCCAGTAAGTACTATAATTAACTGAAGCTCAGAGACATTGAGCAACTCACTGAATGTCAAACAGTAACTTTTAGAGCCAGAATTCAATCCCACATAGTCTGACCTCAGAGCCTGTACTGTTGACCATTAGGCTATACTCAATTTCCCCATAATAAACAAACAAACGAACAAACAAACAAGGAGAACATCCAGCTAGAGAAGCAATTTGAAGCAGTGGCCTGTCCCCCCTGCCCTGCCTGGGATGAGGGGGGCTGGGAGAGTATCAAAATTAGATCTTAAGCATTAACTACACACAGTAAGCAAAGAAGGACTCCACACTGATCGGGGTGCGTTATGATTGTTGCATGTGGGCGGATACTTATCATTGATGGCTGCTCAAAATCTTTTTCACCCCATCTCACTAAGGTAGAAAGAATAAAAAGAAGTTGCCCTTCCAAAGCTCCCCTGCCTTGAGGGTGCAGAACAGCAACTTACATTCTGCCAAGGGGACACCATTCCATGCCCTCTAGTAGAAACAGATGACAAATGAGCAGGTATTCCATTTTGCTGGGGCAGATGGCCCTAGGGGCAGCATGGCTCTTTGTGAAATCATCATTCTTTCAGCTTTGCTAAGGAAAAACAAGTTACAAGGGGCTTTTGACCTGCTTGGAATGCTAAGAGAAGAAGAGCGCATCCTGGGCACTGGAAGGGGCTCCCAAAACAAGAACCCCAAGGGTAGAGGGAAGCTGGGGCCACAGCAGGTGGGATCCTAAAGTTCTGGACTCATTTCCACCATGCGTGTAGCAAGAGGAGGTTCCCACACCACCAAGAAATTCTTGGACACCAACAGTGTGTCCTACAACTCAACCCAATTCTGACACTATCTACCTGGAGACAGTATCAGATCTCACAGGTTAAGGGCTCAGTCCCACAAGACTGACACACAACACACACACCCTTCAAGACACCAATTGCAAATCCAGGTTATCATTTGTGTTTCTGACTAGCTATAGATTGGAGGTTCCCGTGCACCCTACCTTGGGTTCAATTAATTTGCTTGAGCAGTTCACAGAGCATGGAGAAGCAGGTTACTTACTAGATTACTGTGTTTATTTTGTTTTTTGTTTTTTTAAAGAGAGAGACCACTCAAGAGTACACACATTCAAACAGGGGAGAGGGGAAGAGGGAGAGAGAATTTTAAGCAGGCTCCATGCTCTGCGCAAAGCCCGACATGGGGCTCGATCCCACAACCCTGGGATTATGACTTGAGCTGAAATCCAGAGTCAGATGGTCAACTGACTAAGCCACCCAGGCACCCCTAAATTATTGGTTTATTATAAAGGATATAACTCAAGAACAGCCAGGTAGAAGAGATACATAGGGCAGGTTATGTGGAAAAGGGCACAGAACCTCCGTGCGCTGTGAGAGCACCACTATCCCAGCACCTCCTATTCCCCAACGCAGAAGCTCTCCAAACTCCAACCTTTTAGATTTTATGGGGCTTCATTACAGAGTCATGACTGAATTAAACAGGAGCTGGTAATTGATTCAACCTCCAGCTCATCTCCCCTCCCACAGAGGTCAGGGGCGGGACTGGAAGTTTCAATCAATCCTTCAATTACAGGTTGGCAACTAGCTCCCCTCCTTAGGTTATCTCAGGGCTTTCCGAAGGTCACCTAATTAACATAACAAAAGGCACCTTTTCCGCTTTCCTCACAGGAAATTCCAAGGTTTTAGGAGCTCTGTTCCAGGAATGGGGTGGAATGTATTTTAATATATTTCTTATTGTAAATCACAATATCACGACCCTTTCCAAGTGGAACACTTTCCCCGTAACTCCGCTTAAACCCTGGGGTTTGCTTGTGAGTGCAGCCCAGTCCCCAAAAGTTCAGTTGCCCATAGTTCACGCTTACCCTGCCATAAGAGTTTGTTTTTCAGCAGCTGGGAGCCAAGATAAGGGTTCCCTCCCCCCAGCCAGGAGCTGGAGCAGCTTTGTGTCTGGGAGACTGGTCTGCACTGTCACTGTAAAAAGGTTTCTGATCCCTTTATGTTTGTTTTTCACATTCAGACAAAAAAGGAAGCCTTTTAATTTCTTTCATTTGCAGAACTTGACAATACGTCGAACCTCACAGAATTGCGGTGACTTTCAGTGAGTGCTTTGTGTACTATCAAGTGTAAAAAAGATCAGCTTTTATCATCATTGATGACTTTGCACCTTTGCTCACAACATCCTCTCTGACTGGAATCCGCTTTCCCCAGGTTTACGTCTGTCAAAATCCTGCTCATCATTGGACTGCCAAGGGCTAACTTCAACCAGCTATCCAAGATTCAAGAGGGGCGCTTGGGTGGCTCAGTCGGTTAAGTGCCCGACTTCAGCTCAGGTCATGAGCTCACGATCTGGTCCGTGAGTTGGAGCCCTGCATGGTGCTCTGTGCTGACAGCCCAGAGCCTGGAGCCTGTTTCAGATTCTGTGTCTCCCTCTCTCTCTGCCCCTCCCCCGCTCGGACTCTGTCTCTCAAAAAAATGAATAAACATTAAAAAAAATAAAAATAAATAAAAAAAGAAAGATATATTAAAAAAAAAAATAGCTTCAAGAAACTAAGAGCGAGCTGCTCCCTGAGTAGATTTCTGGGTTAGGGTAGGAGGCAGGTGGCAGAGGGAAGTCTCCGCACCTCTGGTTGATGTCCTGAGGGGAAAAGAGACTGAAACGTAGTATCTGGGAATTCATTTTAGGAAAATTAGGAAATACAGATAAATAACACAAATATAAATGTTTATTTTGGGGAGAGAAAAAGTGCGTGAACGAGGGAAGGGCAGAGAGAGAGAGAGAGAGAGAGACAGAGGATCCGAAGCAGCCTGCTCTGAGAGCACAGAGCCTGAGTGGGGCTCGAACCCACAAACTGTGAGATTATGACCTGAGCCAAAGTCAGATGCTTAACCGACTCAGCCACCCAGGTGCCCCCCAAAAATACAAATATAAGACATAAGAAAATAAAAATCACCTGTAAACTTACCAGCCATAACTTAAATTAATTTTTTATTTGTCCATTTAGGTATTTTTCTAAATATGTATTATATATTATAATATATAAAATGTATACATATTATATTTTTCTAAATATACATTAAATATTTTTTTTAATTTTTAAAAATTTTTATCCATTTCTGAGAGAGAAAGAGAGAGACAGAGTGTGACCAGGGGAGGGCCAGAGAGACAGGGAGACACAATCTAAAGCAGGCTCCAAGCTCTGAACTGTTAACACAGAGCCCAACACGGGGCTCGAACCCACGAACTGTGAAGTCACGACCTGAGCAGAAGTCAGATGCCTAGCCCACTGAGACACCCAGGCACCCCTACATTAAATATTTTTTAGTGTTTATTTATTTTTGAGAAAGAGAGGGAGAGCGCAAGAAGGGGAAGGGCAGGGAGAAAGGGGGACAGGATAAGAAGTGGACTTGAACTCTAGGGGCTTGAACTCTCAAACTGTGAGATCATGACCTGAGCTGAAGTCAGACGCTTAACAAACTGAGCCACCCAGGAGCCCCTCTAAATATATATTATATATAAATATTTATTTTTCTTTTTCCCCAGTAAAATTTAATGTTCAAATCAAATAACTAAATGTTTATTAACATAAACCTTCACATCTCTCTATCTAAAACATGGAATCATAATTTTAGTAGGTCTTTGTGGTGGTAAAACACACGTAACATAAAATCTGCCACTTTAATAATTTTCAAGTGTACAGTTCAATGGCATTAAGTATATTCACATTGCTGTGCCACCATCACCGTCTCCAGAACTTTTTCATCTTCCCAAGCTAAAACTCTGTACTTATTAAATGGTAACTCCCCCTTCCCTCCCCACCCTACAGAGAATCCCAAGCAGGCTCCATGCTGTCAGCACAGAGCCGGATGCAGGGCTGGATCTTACACTCAATCAAACCATGAGATCATGACCTGAATCCACATCGAGAGTCAGACGCTCGATGGACTGAGCCACCCAGGAGCCCCTCAGCTGTGTTTTCTATTTAACCAAGCGTTGCAATTTCAACTTAAACGTTACATACTTTTTTTTCTCTTGATAGTCTTTTTTTTTTTTTTTTCTAAATCTATCTGGGCATTTTTTATAATCACTTATTCCTTGCTTACTTTTTTCTATTCCATCTTTTATTTCTTTAAACAGTTCACAGAAGCATCTTTAGATTCTTCATATGATTATTCCAAACTCTGAAGTCCTTAAAGATCCAAACCTGTTGATTTTTGTTCTTGCTGATTCTCTCTCATGGTGCTTTGAATCCTTACATATTTAAAATTCTTTTTGTGGGGTGCCTGGGTGGCTCAGTTGGTTGAGCATGAGACTTCAACTTTGGCTCAGGTCATGATTTTGAGGTCCATGAGTTCGAGCCCTGCGTCAGGCTCTGTGCTGACAGATCAGAGTCTGCAGCCTGCTTCAGATTCTGTGTCTCGCTCTCCTGCTCACACTCTGTCTCTCTGTCAAAAATAAATAAACACTAAAAAATAAAATAAGGGTGCCTGGGTAGCTTAGTCGGTTAGGCATCTGACTTTGGCTTAGGTCATGATCTCACAGTTCGTGGGCTGGAGCCCCACTTCGGGCTCTGTGCTGCCAGCTCAGAGCCTGGAGCCTGCTTCAGATTCTGTGTCTCCCTCTCTCTCTGCCCCTCCCCTGCTCGTGCTCTCTCTCTTTCTCAAAAATAAATAAAAATTTAAAAAATAAATTAAAATAAAATAAAATTATTTTTGTGTAAGTCTATATTTGGCAGAATTTAATCTAGAAGCTTGGGTGGATGATGCTTTCCTCTAAGGAGGATTCAGTTTCCTTCTGTTGGATTCCAGAGGGCATTAATAATCTGCGGGCAGTTAAAATTTTCAGCTTATGGTTTATTGATCAAAGGGAAAGTAAAAATTCCAACCATAGATCCTTGTTAGAGCAGATCTCACATGGAAACTAACATTTTTATTAATTTTAACATCTGCAGCCTAGACAATTTGCCCTGTAAGACTCCTCTGTAAGCAGATAATATTTTTTCCTTTCCACTGAGAATGTAGCCTAGTTGAGGGTCCTAGCTTTGTGGGCAATAGGGGTGTCTCACATTTA
The DNA here is from genome assembly GCF_028018385.1 of Neofelis nebulosa. Classification (NCBI taxonomy): domain Eukaryota; kingdom Metazoa; phylum Chordata; class Mammalia; order Carnivora; family Felidae; genus Neofelis; species Neofelis nebulosa. The sequence goes on along the minus strand of NC_080788.1, from coordinate 75,426,603 downwards.
GCTTTCATCTTCCTAGGCCTTAGGGCTCACTCTGTGGTTCTCTCCCAACCTTCCACACCCCCTTCCCAGTCCCCAGAACTCTAGGCTTCAAGTTAGTTGACTCTCTGTTTACTTACTGTTTACTTTTTGATTTGTATTGTTTTATTTTATTAGTCTCGGGGGAAGCCATTGGGAGGTTACCTTTCTTTTCTTGGGAGCTCACTAAGGAATTTTTTTTTTTTTAATTTTTTTTTCAACGTTTTTTATTTATTTTGGGGACAGAGAGAGACAGAGCATGAACGGGGGAGGGGCAGAGAGAGAGGGAGACACAGAATCGGAAACAGGCTCCAGGCTCCGAGCCATCAGCCCAGAGCCTGACGCGGGGCTCGAACTCACGGACCGCGAGATCGTGACCTGGCTGAAGTCGGACGCTTAACCGACTGCGCCACCCAGGCGCCCCATCACTAAGGAATTTTTAAAATGTGTTCGTTATGGGGCGCCTGGGTGGCTCAGTGGGTTAAGGGTCTGACTTCAGCCCAGGTCATGATCTCAAGGTCGGTGAGTTCCCAGAGCATCAGGCTCTGTGCTGACATCTTGGAGCCTGGAGCCTGCTTTAGATTCTATGTCTCCCTCTGTCTCTGTCCCACCCACGCTCATGCTCTGCCTCTCTCTTTCTCTCTCTCTATCTCTCTCTCTTTCTCTCAAAAATAAATAAACATTTTAAAATGAAAAAAATGTGTTCGTTATGCTTTACATAGCATTTAGCTATCCTGTTATGGGAACTCTGTCACACTACTGGAGTAGATAGAATTTCCGAAACAATCAAACAAAAATGTGATTGTATGGTACCTATTGCCTTATAAGCTGCTTTTTTCCCCACTTGATATGTGATAGACACCTTCCATGATAATAAATATGGGTCTAGAGCACCATTTTAATGGCTACATAGTCATCCACTGCATAATTTATTTATAATCTTTGTAATATATATTTATTTATGTATAACCTTTTCGTGTTATGGGATATTTAAGGTTCTGTTTTCATCACTATGTCAGACAACACTTCAGTGAATATCCTTACAGCTGAGTTATTGCATACACATGATCTTTTTCCTTCTTTAACTGTTTATAAAAGTAATATATGCTAACATAAACTGTTCAAACACTAAGGAAAATGAAAATTCTCCATTAATCCTTTTTACCATCCCCTCAATTAATACCATTTGATCTATAACTGGAATCTCTTCATCAAACAACAGATCAGAATTAGTTCCTGCTAGAATATGTAAGAAGAGAAACCACACCCTCTGCCCTCCCACCCCCACAACTAAGGATAGGGAACCAGAGCAGGTACTAGGAATGTGCTGAAGGTGACCAAAGACCATCAGGAGCAAAAAACTGAAGAGATGAGAAACACCCAAATTCTCCAAAAGCCTGGGACAGGGGCAGAGGCTCTGTTAGGGGTCAGCAGCACTAGGCCTCAGGAAAGGCCACAGCTCCAAAATCTAGGGATCAGCTCTGTTTTGCCAGGTCCCCCCACCTAGAAGCAGAGGGTCTTCTCAGGCACTCACTCCAGGCTCCTCTCCCTGCTCCTCCTTCTTTTAAAGGGGTTTGGTTTGTTTTGAGTCAAAAAGTAGTACAGGCTCTGACACTATCCCCAAATCCACACTGTATAGTGGCTTACCCCTGAGTCTCAGGGCCTTAGCCCAATCTAAACACATTCAGCCATAAAAAGATCTTTAAGCGCCCTTCTAATGCCTTTCTGCCTGCTTCCCCTCAAGGGGAGCCTGGGGTCTTCTCCCAAAAGACTCATGAACAAGATGGCTGCCCTCTCTGGTGGCTCTTGACTCCTGACTAGACTTTTTTGAGGACCTGCTGCACTTGCCTTTATATTCTGTGAAATGCCATCCTGTCTCAACAATAAAGTCGATTTCATGTGGGTTCTGTCAGCCATGAAGGTGCAGGTGAGAGCCCCCAAACCTTAACAAAGTGCAACCTCCTTTTTTCCTCCCAATGAGTTTGGAGCTCCAGCAGGAGTGATCAAAGTTGTAAGGAATCCCCAAAAGTCTTCGTTGTTCACTTAATTCAATTCAACAAATATTTACTGGGTGCCTACAATGTACTGGTTTTTAAAGAGACTACAGGGGCACCTGGGTGGCTCTGTCTTTTAAGCATCTGACTCTTTTATTTTTTCTAATGTTTATTTATTTTTGAGAGATGGAGTATGAGTGGGGGAGGGAAGCAGAAAGAGAGAGAGAGAAAGACAGACAGACAGACAGAATCTGAAGCAGCTGAGCTGTCAGCACAAAGCCCGATGCAGGGCTTGAACTCATGAACCATGAGATCATGACCTGAGCCAAAGTCAGCGTTTAACCAACTGAGCCACCCAGGCACCCCAAGCATCTGACTCTTGATTTCAGCTCAGGTCATGATCTCACGGTTCATGAGTTCAAGCCTCTTATTGGGCTCTGCACTGACAGCATGGAGCCTGTTTGGGATTCTCTCTCTCCCTCTCTCTCTGCTCCTTCCCCACTTGCATGTGTGCACCACATCAGAGCGCGCGCACACACACACACACACACACACACACTCTCTCTCTCTCTCTCTCTGTCTCTCAAAATGAATAAACTTAAAAAAAAAAATAGACTACAGTCCTAGAATTCCCTAAATAGCTCAAAAAAAGCACAAACTGACTCTACCAGAATTCATGGTATGGGTCTAAAAATCACAGTTAACTGCTGGCCATGTTTGCTCCATCCAGCAGAGTGCATGGACCACTGGACAGAATGGAAAGTGCATACCAAGGTGAGCACCTTCCAGTGAGAGTCAGGTCTCCCCATAAAGGACTGAGTGCTAGGACTGGCCACATATAGTTTCCACAGCCTCCAGCCACGGTGAGGCCTTCGGTATCCAGCTCAAGAGTGGAGAGTAAGGAGTAGGTATGTCTTCATAGACACCTTTTGTCTACCCTAAATCCTTAAGGCCCCCCAAATTCCTGCATTTCCAAAGGCCCTCATCCAGAATACATGCTTGCTGGGCACATGTGTTAACCAGGGAATTTGTGTGGAGGTATTGGTGTGGCGGGGAGAGGGCAAGGGTGTGTTTCCCCTCCAATGTCCACCACAATGTCAGTTGCCCTTGGCTGGGTCAATTCATCTAGCTGACCACCACGCCCTGAGAGTCAAATCACTACCAATGCCAAGGGCTTGCCTCAGCAAGAGCAGCTGTCAGGGACTGGGCAGAAATACAGACAGGGACCTTTCACTACGCTATTAGATGCTTCACACCTTCTTTAGCCACATTCACAACCAGTTAAGAGGTACAGACTGATGGTTCTGTCAGTCCGTCAAATCTGATGGTTCTGAGCTAGGCCTGAAGTCAGCTCCATACTGGCTTGGGCAAGGTATTTAAGCTACCTGTGCCTGTTTCCTCATCCACAAAGAAGTAATAAAAGCAGTACCAATCCCCCTAGGGTGGATGTGAGAATTAAATAAGCTAATACAGGTACCTGGCACATTCGAGCTTTACAGAATTGTTAGCGGTGATCGTAGGGCATTTGGGGGAGGGCTAAATCCTTGGACCATAAAATCCTCCTCAGCCTCATCCCCTCCCCACAGCAGGCCTGGTAGGTGGTGGAGATGGAAATCCTGTGGGAGAAGGGAGAGACACAGGCTGCAGGAGTAGATTGTGGGTCCCTGAAAGATGAGGATTACTTGTGTGGCACCCTAAGGTCTCAGTGACACCTAACCTGGCTGTGACACGCCGCAGGTGCTCAGGAAATATGAGTTAGGAAGGAAAAAGACTAACTTTCGGTTCTGCCTCCCTGCCTCCTTGGGGCGGCACCCTAGACACGTGCCCCTGGGGCGGGACCCTAGATGCACCAGCGAATTAAGGAAGTGGTTTAGTCACTCCGGGTAGAGGAGGAGCAAACCAGGAAGTGGAATCCTTGCAGTGACCCCTCTCGCGAACCCCTGTCTCTCTCTGCCACAAACCCTCAGCTCCCAGAAGTCACTCCATCCGTGTGGACTCGCACCTTCCAGCCTGATGTCTGATGTTGGCGTCAAGTTATGGTCAGTGGAGAGCAGGATATGGATACAGATATGCAGCCTGACACACGCAGCCACGCAGCCCTCCCCTCCCCTCCCCTCCCCTCCACAGACTAGCTCCGGGAATGCCATTGAGCCCCTTACTGAGGCCGGAGCACAGTGGGACCCTGGGGGTGGGCAGGGGTGGGAGCTGGGGTTTGAAGTGAATGTGCAGAGTCACCGGTGTCACGGGGCAGGGGAGGGGGTGCGGTCTGGAAGACCAGGCCCCCTCTTTCAGGCCCAGCGGTACCCCAGCCTCCCTGGTTCCCCTCGAGGAATTGGAGAACCTGAAGTTCATCGGTGAAGGCGGGTTCGGGCCGGTGTTCTGGGCGCGACACAGGACGTGGGATTTAGATGTGGCAGTCAAGATCATGAACAGGTGAGTGACCTGAGCAGCGGGGCTGGGGCTTCCTGGGGTCTGGCCCAGAAGGAGGGGCCGCTGTGCTGTGGGCCTGATTGGGTAAAAGAGGGATCTTCCAAGAGCAGAGCCCCACTCCAACTCTTTCCTGGAATGTAGGGAGACGATATCCAGGGAGGTGAAGGCCATGGCAAGTCTGCGGGGCCAGCATGTACTGCACCTGCTGGGAGTCACCAGGAAGCTAGAATGGGAACACGTGCGTGGGCCGGCTCTGGTGACTCAGTTCATGGAAAACGGTTCCCTGGTGGGGCTGCTGCAGCCCCACTGTCCTCGGCCCTGGCCATTCCTCTGTCGCCTGCTGCAGGAGTTGGTGTTGGGGATGTGTTACCTGCATAGCCAGAATCCCGTGCTTCTGCACCGGAACCTCAAGCCCTCCAACGTCCTGCTGGACTCAGACCTGCACCCCAAGGTCAGCCCACCCATAGCCCAGCCCAGCCTCTGGACACAGTCCTGTCTCAGAACTGTTCTAGCCCCACCCGCTAGACACAGAAACTGCTTCAGCTCTGTCTGCTGCACACTCTCAGCATTTCCCTTGGGACACAGGTGTCAAAGCCCACCCAGGAGCCATGGCCCCTACCATACCAGGTGTTTGAGACCCTGACCAACACGGTCAGTTCCACAGGCCCACCCACCAGTCCATCAAAAGCCTCATGGCTGACCTAGCTGAGGAGACTCAGACTTTGACCCAGCCCCATGAGAGGGTACCCAGACCTCCAACCCAAGGGCTCTACTGGTCCTCCCATTCCCCTAACCCTCAAAACCCCCTTTACAAGGCTGGACCTACACCTTGTGGTGGGAGAGGGAATTCTGAAAGTTGCCTTACCTGTCCATCCCCAACCTTCTCCTTCCTCCCTCCCTTTCCAGCTGGCAGATTTTGGCCTATTCACATTTCAAGGAGGCTCAACGTCACTGGCAAGATCTGAGGAGTTAGCCCTAGCCTACTTGGCCCCAGAACTGTTGGCTGATGTAAACCAGAGAGCCTCCATGGCTAGCGATGTCTACAGGTAAGGTGCCCACTCTAAACACACATTCCAAATTTCTATACCTCTCTGGACCCTTCTAGGGGCCGGTATATGGGAAGGTAGTCTTGCCAGCAGTTTGCTCACGTCTCAGCTTTGTGTCTCCTGCAGCTTCGGGATCCTAATGTGGGCAGTGCTAGCTGGAAGAGAAGCTGAGAGTAAGACTCTAGGCAGACACTGGGATCCTTAACTCCAGGTGCCCTCTTCCTGCAAGCCTCCAAACCCTCTTCTTCCAGCTTACCTGCTCAGACTGCCTGACTTTCTCCTCACCTTGCCTTGGACTACACTCCTTTCCCCTTCCCATGGTGGAGCAAGTGGCCCCTCATACCCTGAATGTCTTTTCTTCACATCCTCCACCCCCACCCCAGTAGTGGCCCCGAAATCAGTAGTACAGGAAGCAGTGTGCGAGAGGCAGATCCGGCCCCCATTGACCAAGCTGCCGCAGCCCGGCCCAGAGACTCCTGGTTTGGAAGGACTGAAGAGGTTAATGCAGCACTGCTGGAGCCATGAGCCCAAGGACAGGCCCTCCTTCCAAGGTGAACTGGCCATTTAGCTGTCAGCCAGAGTAGGCCTGGATCTGTCAGCAGGGGGCTTCTCCCTGGGAAGGTTTGGCTCATCTGCCACCCCACTCTGCTTGTTTCCAGAATGCCGACCAAATACCGAGGAAGCCCTCAATCTGGTAAACAAGGAGATGGATGCCTCAGTCTCCATGGTGAGTGTCCAATCCCACCCCCAACCCCAGAGCAGAGCAAGGATGGCACAACATGGCTCTCTTGGCCACCCAATGACTCCCCACTGACCACTGTTCTTTATGCATGCCTTAATCTTTGGCCCCACTCTCCCCACCTCACCGCTGAGTTCCCAGGTAATGGATTATGGACCAAGAGATTCTTTCCTTGGGTTTACACTGGCTCTCCCACTTCCATGCCCAGAACGCTCCTTTTATCCTTGCAGGTGAAGAAGTTCCTGTCTGAGCACAGGGGTAGCAACAGGATGTTGTCTGCTCCCAAGCCAGGCCCAGGAGGGACAGAAACGGATGAGCCTAGGGGAACCACAGGAAGCCATGATTCTATAGCCTCTGAGATGCTGAACAAACTAAATCTGAAGGAGGCCCCCAGCTGTGTTCCTAAGAAATGTACAAATCTTCCTGAGAGGATCAGGACACAGGGAGACAAGGTTCAGCCTTCCCGGAGAGCAGGGATACCTTCAGCCTCAACAGCCCCATCTCCCCAAACTCCAGAGACCTCACCTTTCAGAAATCATACCCCCAGCCCCAAGTTGGCTTGGACCCCAGGTCCTGGACCCAAAGGGAATCAGGTGAGACCCTGGCAGAACTAGAGGATGCACTAGGAATCCTGTGAATCCTGTCCCCCTCTCCAGGGAAAACTTGGGGCTGAAGGGAATACAGCAGGGGAATAGGCCCCAGGACAGGGAGCCTAAGAGAGCTGTGTTGTTCACAGGGGGCTAAGAGACATGGCACCAACCGGCCAACCAGGGCACCAGGGCTAAATCCAATACCAGGTACCCACTCCCCACTCCTTCCTTTCTCCTGCTTAATTCTTCCACTGGCTTCTTCCTCAAGACCATATATAGATCCAGGGTACCTTGGGTAGCAGGGGAGAGAAAGGGCTAGTGGCCAACTACCCCAAACTTCTCGTTTCATAAAATGAAGAAACTGACACCCACTGGGACTAGATCCCACTGAGGTCACACGGCAAAGCCTGGATTTGCCCTGAGCTTCCTGACTTTCCCCAGTACCAGCTCTGTGAACCTCTAACTTCCATTGTTGCTATACTGGTCCAGAGGGGCTCCTGGAAGAAAAGACCCAAATATCAGGGTCTCAGACATTAGTTGCCACTCCTTTTGAACTTCTGCAAATTGCTTCTGAAGGGGCAGCAGGAAGGGGAAGGCCAAGGCATGCCTTGACCCAGTCACAGGCCAGCCTAGAGACCCCATACTTGCAATTCCCCAGGATGGACACAAGGTGCCGCTGCCCCCCCACCCTGCTGCTCCTCCTAATTTTGAGGTCCTCACTACTTAACCCTTCCACTAACCCTGCAAATTTCTCTTAAAGGGCCGCCATCTGTTATCATAAGTGACAGCCATGCGGTACAGGTGGGAGACAACAACCACTTGATTATACAAGGAGGAACTGCCTTATCCACACAGGGCCAGGCACCTTGGGGCATGGGTAGAGGCTGGCAGCGTGCCCCCCACAAGTAGATGGGGAAGAAGGGCCACAAGAACCAAGAAGCCTGGAGTGGGCTGCAGGGCCAGTACAAAGCAGGTTCTGAGCTACCTCTTGGACTTGAAGCAATTAACTGAGGCTTTCTTCAAGGGCCATCTGGCCTGCAGCCAAACTGACTTTGTGCAAAGAGGAGTCAATAAACGTGGTGAATTTTTTTAAAGTTTATTTATTTTAAGAGAGAGAACACGTGAGGAGGGGAGGGGCAGAGACACAAGGAGAGAGAGAATCCCAAGCAGGCTCTGTGCTGTCCACGCTGAGGGGGGGGGTTCCATCTCACAAGGTCACGACCTGAGCAGCAATCAAGAATCAGAAGCTTAACCAACTGAACCAGCCAGGCACCCCCACACATGGTGGATTTTTAACCAAAGCGTCATACTTGGGAGGCTAATGCTTAGGCCAGGCCCTGGCAGCTGAAATGTGGCTGGGAGATCCGGGAGTTGACAGAGAGGGAACCCAAGGCACTGCTGTCTAGCAGAGGCCGGAAGCGGGATGCTCAGGGCTGGGGGTGGGCAGTGTCATGGCACACAAGGTCAGGGCCCAGCTGGCGTCAGGAAGGAATCCCGGTCGCCTGGCTCCTGGGGCTGCTCTAATCTCTGGGTGGAGCACTTCCTCTACATCAGGCGAGAACCCACCCTAAACCAAAATTCTGGTGATAGTCTCCCTGCCTACTTTTCTTCTGGGCTATGGAGACTCCGCAGTGGGGTCTTGGGAAGAGGGCTCTCTACCGGCATCTGCAGACCCAGGCCCATCTCTTGCCCTGCAGGAAACCCCCCAGCCTCTTGGAGGTCAGCCACCGTACTTATTTGCCTCCACCACAATTACTCACCACCTACACTCACCTGCTCCTTGCTTCCGAGCCCTTTGACTCCCAGCTGGTGTCGGGAGTAGAAAGCCATGACTCCACAAAGCTACACACAGACGTGCCTCCTCCCATGGAGCTGGACTCCATGGGAGCATGGACAGTTCAGACTCCGCCACAGCAGCTCATACAGGCAGGAGGAGAGGAGAATGGGAACACCCTTCCATCCTGACCTGAATCCTACCCCCCATTCGCCCCCACATTCTTCCTTACATTCTTGCCAGCTTTCACTCCAGCTGTCCTGCATTCTCCCCACGTCCAAGGGTTCCACTCCGATTTCCACACTTGCTCTTCAGCCCGGCCTACGCCACCCCTTCGCATCTCCCACGGTCTGCATTCCCTTCTAGAGACGGCAGAAGGGGGAAGGTGACGGTGTTAGGGGAGACAATGAGGGAGGGAGGAGGCCTGAGGAGTCCGACTCGACTCGGCACGGGAAGGGGCCGGGCAGTCCCATCCGGGGAAGTGGGAGGGGTCCCCAGGCGCCGGGAGGGAAGCGCCTGCCGCCCGGGGCTCTGAGCCACTAGCTTCTCGGGGATCGGGACTCCGCGACCAGCTGCCCGAGCTCCCTCCTCGGGCGTAACCCATTCAGCTGCGGCAGCATCGCGGGCAGTGAGTTTGGGGGAAAGGGGGAACCCGAGGCTCCTTTGCTTCAACCCCGAATCCCGTCCCACCCGGCCATGAGGCTTCTGCTAGGGCACCTCAGGCAGTCTGGGTTCGAGGGAGGAGGAGCGAGGGATGGGGCAGTCCCCTCACCGCCAACTGGGAAAAGGCTGAGAGGCCACAGGGAGTGCCTGGAAGGTGGGATTGCCGCGAGGTTGGGGAAACGGGATGGAAGTGGCTTGGACCCAGTGAGAGGGGCACAGTTGGGGCCGGCTGGGGCCGCAGGCGGTAACGCGGCCCCTGGCCCTCCCCAGCCCCGGGGCCCGCCCTCCACCCGGGCGACGAGGCGGAGGGCAGGGAAGACCATGGCCCGCCTCTTCAGCCCCCGGCCGCCCCCCAGCGAAGACCTCTTCTACGAAACCTACTACAGCCTGAGCCAGCAGTACCCGCTGCTGCTACTGCTGCTGGTGATCGTGCTCTGCGCGCTCCTGGCGCTGCTGGCTGTCGCCTCCGCCAGCGGCCGGGTGAGCGGGGAGGGGGGAGGCTCTGGTGAGGGGCGCCTTCTGGAGGGTGGTGGGAGGGTCACTGCCTAGGGGGCGTTTTCGGAGTTAGGGCTCGGGAGGGGTCTTCTTTTCGATATGCCTTCTTTGCTGGAATCCAGGAAAGCCTTACTAGGAAATGTAGTGACCCTGGACAAGTCACTCCACCTCTGGGGCCACATTCGCTGGGCTGCTGGGAGAAGGCTGAGCCCTGGGGGTGCTTCTAATTTCTCTCAGGGTACTGACAGGCCTTCTGAGTTTCTGTGATCTACTGGTTCTAGAGTAAATGCAACACCGGATTTTCCAATTTTCCAGAGGGGAAATTACACTGGGCCCTGTGGGAATCCGTTTCCTGGTTTTCTTTCTTTCATAGGGGTTGTGGGGCAGTTGTACCCATAGTCTCCCAGAAGGCACCCTCCCTCCCGCTCACATTTAGTCCCAAAATAAACCCATTTCCAGTTTCTTTTTCTTTCTTTCTTTTCTTTTTTTTTTTTTTTTTGAGAAAGGGGGTCTTCAATTCAATTCCATTTCTGGAAATATCCTGCTCCAAGTTTTCTTTTCACTTTTTGGAGGCAAGTTGGGAAAGCCAATAAACAGACCAATTCTTGCTGGTCCTCAAAGTCCAGGAAGAGGTGGGGACACAGGGCAGGGACAGCGGTGGGAGGCCTACACCCAGAGGTGGGTGGCAAAAGTGTAGTGCTCCCCCCTGGCCTGACAGGAGGGAGGTTCCAGTTGCCCCCTGCTGCTGGAGCACTTCTTGGGTGGGTGGATGGGGATCAACTCCCAGACTTGTCCCCAGGGCAGGGAATCTCCTGAGCAAACTGGTTCATTCCTAAGTGCCTTCTGTAAGGTAGGATTCTTTGGTTGCTTCAGGACCCCTGGCTGGTGCTGGAATTCCTATTTGACAGACGAGAAAGCTGAAGTTCAGAAAGGTCATGGATTCACAAATGGGCAGTATGGGTTCTGAGCCAGGGACTCTGGATAGTTGGCCTAAGGCTCAACCACCCCTGCAGCATGCAAGTGAGATATTAGGTTGAACCCTATGAGACCCCAGGCTCTGTAGATTAAAAACAGATTATTGGTGACTTCCTATGGTTCAACCTGATACGAATGGCAAGTGGAGGTGCCCTGTCTCCTTTTGCTACTTGAGTTTGAGACACATTTCAGAAGTGGCCTGGGGGGGGCTGCCTGTTCTTCTTCAGCTTGGAGGCGGTCCCCCATACTCCACACTCCAGTCTTGCTGCAAGCACCCTCTCCTCGCAGGAGCTAGCTTCAGACCCAGGCTTCCTGACCACTGTGCTGTGCGCTCTGGGTGGCTTCTCGCTGCTCCTGGGCCTGGCTTCCCGGGAGCAACGACTGCAGCGCTGGACATGTCCCCTGTCGGGCCTCGTATGGGCAGCGCTACTCGGGCTAGGCCACGGCTTCCTGTTCACTGGGGGCCTGGTGAGCGCCTGGGACCAGGTGAGAGGAGCGGCAGGTGGAGCAAGGGGCAGGAGGACAGCCAGGCCAAGAGGAGGGAACAGCCCAGCTGCTGGGCTGGCCAAAGCCAGCAGCTTCCTGTGCCCTCCCGCCCCCAGGTGTCCTTTTTCCTCTTTGTCATCTTCACTGTGTACGCCATGTTGCCCTTGGGCATGCGGGATGCCGTTGCTGCGGGCCTTGCCTCATCGCTCTCCCACTTGCTGGTCCTGGGGCTGTACCTTGGGCCTCAGCCGGACTCAAAGCCTGCGCTGCTGCCACAGGTGAGCACACCCATAGTACCTGCTGCGCAGTGGGCGGAGGGGGGCGGCCCTGCTGCGCGCGCACCATTAGTTCCTCTGAGTGTCCACCAACTTCTTGCTGAGCTGGGACTCCAGGGTGAGGCGCCCGCTAAGCACAGAGGACAAACACATACACACCCAGACAGTGCGCTCATGGGGCTGGTACACCAGGGCAGCCCGATGCCTGCAGAAACCAGAAGAGGCCTCTGGGTCCATGGGCAAGTGAGCTCACCCGGGGACCAGAGTAGTGGGGACAGATGCGGATGATGGAACCTTCACAGAGAATGTAAAAGTCGGAGATTGAGTGGTTTTGCGCTGCGAGGGGTCGGGGGGGGGGGGGGGGCGGCGGGTAAATACTGGAGTAGTATTCCAGGCAGAGGAAACATATGTGAACGGTTTCTAGACCTAAGAGGCCATGTTGGTGCACAGCCAAGTCTAGAGCAGGGGTATTGGGGGAGGAGAAGCTCCCCCTACGGACCCCACAGTGTAGCACAGATTGCCTGGAAATTCTTGGGTCTCTGTGGAGTCCTCCTCAAGCGTCTTGGAGACCAACTCCAGGTATGCACTTAATCACCCCCACCTCCACCCACGGCCAGCATCCTCTGAGGCTGACCCTCACCCACAGCTGGCAGCGAACGCGGTGTTGTTCCTGTGTGGGAACGTGGCGGGAGCGTATCACAAGGCGCTGATGGAGCGCGCGCTGCGCGCCACGTTCCGCGAGGCACTTAGCTCCCTGCACTCGCGCCGGCGGCTGGACACCGAGAAGAAGCACCAGGTTCGCCGGGCCTGGGAGGCTGGGCCAGACTGTGGTGTGAAAAGGGGTTATTTATATCATTCAGCCGGGCCCTTTTGGAAGCCGAATGACTTTCAGCAGGTCACTTACCCTTCTCTTTCCTCCTTTGTAAAATGTGGCTACCGCCCACCTGGGAAAGTTGTGTTAAGTCTCAAACAAACTGAAGCCTATGAAAGCACTTTTATGATAGTAAACAAAGAACTCTTAATTCTGGCATTGGTTCTGGGAGTTCAGTCCCCAAAGGTGATTAGTGCAGGGTGGGATGTTGGAGCCCCAGCTCTATGTGATGGGAAGGATCTTGGGGGAGTACTTTGGGGAACACCTAGTGGGACTGGGGAAGTGCTGGGTTCCTAGTTCGTTGGGAGGCTGGGACTTCTGGCTGTGGGTTGCAGGAGGATTGGTGTTCATTGTGACCTCCTCCAGGAACACCTTCTCTTGTCTATCCTTCCTGCCTACTTGGCCCGAGAGATGAAGGCAGAGATCATGGCACGACTGCAGGCTGGACAGGGGTCACGGCCAGAAAGCACCAACAACTTCCACAGCCTCTATGTCAAGAGGCACCAGGGAGTCAGGTATGAGAAATGATGGCCCCAGGGAAGGGGACTGTGGGCTGAGATCCTGGCCCCACCGACACAGTCTGTCCTGCCCAGTGTGCTGTATGCTGACATCGTGGGCTTCACCCGGCTGGCCAGTGAGTGCTCTCCTAAGGAGTTGGTGCTCATGCTCAACGAGCTCTTTGGCAAGTTCGACCAGATCGCCAAGGTCAGAGGGGGCCTCCCTCCCCACCCAGGGATCTTCAAGTGCCCCACCCTGAAGAGCCCCTTCCAAGGGAAACACCTGCCTCCTCAGATCCCAGTCCCACTTCAGAGCCCATGTATTCCAATGGAAGATATTCCAATGGAAGTAGGAAACCCTCTCAAACAACCCCAGCTGTGGAGCTGCTCACCACACACCTCAAACCTGGAAGAGACTTCTCAACAACTCCACAAATGTCCCAACCACAACACCCCCAGATATGCTCAGAGCCCTGACGTAGGTGTCTCTGGACACCACAGCCAAATCTAGGGGGATGTTCAGATGTTCTAACCTTAGGGAGCCCTTCCAAGGGAAATGTCTGCCCTGTGTAACCTCAGCCCAATCCAGCCACCTGTTCAGACCCCCAGGGATGCCCCCAACAAACCTAATCTTGGGTGTCACCCAGAAAACCTCAGTCTTGAGGCTACTTTCACATGCTCAAATCTGAATACACCCTCCACATGCCAGAGCTGGGGGAGAGCCACAGACCTCAGCCAGTCCCATAGCAAGTTGAGAGAGTCCCTAGATCTGACCCAGAGACTTCCGGCCTCAGAGGTTCTTCAGGAATGCCACATTTGCTCCCACTCCTCCCAGCTCCCTCGTACCTCTGGCCTCTAACCAGGTGCCCCCCTTCCCCTGCACACACACACACACACTCCCAGGAGCATGAATGCATGCGGATCAAGATCCTGGGAGACTGTTACTACTGTGTCTCTGGGCTACCGCTCTCCCTGCCAGACCACGCCATCAACTGCGTGCGCATGGGGCTGGACATGTGCCGGGCCATCAGGTCAGCTCAGGTGGACGGGCAGGAGGGGTAACAAGGGATGGATGTTGGGGAGGAGCAGACAGGGTAGTGGAAGTCCTCTTAGAGGGAGGGAGGGGTATGGCATGGGTAGGGATGAAGGCAGCATTCAGATTGTCCCCTACATACCCTGCTCAGGAAGCTCCGGGCAGCCACTGGCGTGGACATCAACATGCGTGTGGGCGTGCATTCGGGCAGTGTGCTCTGCGGAGTCATTGGGCTGCAGAAGTGGCAGTATGATGTCTGGTCCCATGATGTCACACTGGCCAACCACATGGAGGCGGGTGGCGTGCCAGGGTGAGATGTGGGGCTGCAGGAGGCCACAGGAGGAAACCAACCGGGCCTCCCACATGCTGTCATCCTGTTCATAGTTTCCTAAAATGAGCACAATCCCACGTGGGGCTTAGGGAGATCCTGGCGTGCAGGGAGTGGGGTTGGGAGACACCTCCGGTAGCACAGGGCCTTGCTTAAAGTCAGACCTCCAGGAAGGCTCCTTGAAAGAAAGGAGAGGTTTGCAAGCCCACCGTCCTGACTCCCACTGCCCCCTCCTTCCAGACGAGTACATATTACAGGGGCTACCCTGGCCCTGCTGGCAGGGGCTTATGCTGTGGAGGATGCAGCCATGGAACACCGGGACCCATACCTTCGGGAGCTAGGGGAGCCTACCTACCTAGTCATCGATCCCCGGGTAAAAGCCCAGCCTGGACCCCATGGGCTGGCCCATCCTAACCACCCACAGCCAACAGGCCTGATCTCTTTTCCTACACCAGAGACTGAATTCCTGGGTCCCAGTGTGTGCGTCAAGGGGGAGGTGACACAACCTTCCAAGAGGTGTGGGGAGAATGTGGAAAGCATTTGTGAAATTGACTCTCAGCCCTCCTATGCCCCAGGCTGAGGAAGAGGATGAGAAGGGCACTGCAGGAGGGTTGCTGTCCTCTCTTGAGGGCCCCAAGATGCGTCCGTCACTGCTGATGACCCGCTACCTGGAGTCCTGGGGCGCCGCCAAGCCTTTTGCCCATCTGAGCCACCTAGAGAGCCCTGTGTCCACCTCTACTCCTCTACCGGTAAGTGCACTCCACTGCGAGCCCTAGCACTTACATAACCCCACCCCACTGCCTCTCCCAACCTCCCCCCACCCATCCAGTGAGTCACTTGATGACATCCTAAGGTCCTGAACTGTCTGGTTACCCCAGTCACTGGTTCAGGCCTTTCCTTACCCTTCTTTCCAGAGACAGAGAAAAGGTCACTGCCCTCTGAGCTCACTTGAGATGCAAAATCCTATAGGCACCATGTTCACTGTTCCCCAAACTCCACTCAGGAAGCCTTCCCTCAGTACCCCAAAGGTATAGACCATACTTCCTCTTGGCTCTGAAGCCAGCACTCACACCCAGTCCTACCAGGAAATGTCTCTGTTGAACTCCCTTCCTGAAACCGCACACTCTTTTTTAATCCCCACTAGAATTGGGAAGGTGGGGGCAAATCAGTTGTTGCCCCTACTCTCAGCGTTTATACAAGGATTAAATGAGGTGACAGTGAAAATCACATGTGGTCTTGAAAGAAGTCACTCTGAGCAGGCAGGGATTGAGGAGAGAGGGAAGAGAGGTAACCAGGGCTTGGTTGGCTGACCTTGTGCATATCACCTTCCGGTAATCATGACCCACTAGCTGGTGGAGGAGCCTGGATCTCTCCCACCAGCTGGCTCTTCGTGTTGGTGCTTGGTGACAAGCAGCCAGAACACCCGTGCATACAGGTACTGAGGCTGTGTCCCCAAAGGCTTGCCCCAAGATTAGGGTCCTCAGCCTGCTCTTCTCCATTTTATCTGATCTTCTCCAAACTTTCCCAGCCACCTTTCTGCAGATCTTTCTCTCTGAATCTTCTCTGCCAGGTAGACCCAGTTGGATATATGGGATGACTTCAGAGCACCCTTTCTGTGTTCCATCTCCCCCCCGCCCCAACCCACCCAGCAGGAAAGCAGGCCAGAGATCCATGAAACACTGTCGTATGGGGGGACATTGGCAGCAGTGGTTTAGGAGAGTACCTAATTCCAATCCTTAACACGGGGTAGGGGGGACGTCAGAAGGGTTAAGCGGGCAGGAGGGAGAAGAAGAAAGAATCCAAGACTCTGCTGACTATTGCAGGATAGAGTCTCCAGCATGGAGGCAGAGTAGAGGGTGGGCTTTGCTGGGAGCCCAGGAATTGTGAGACAATGTTAGGTGCAAGTGCAATCCCCATGGTGAGAGGCCCCCTAGAACCCATGCCAGACCTCCCTGAAACCCCACTCGTGTGCAGGCTAAGAAGTGTCAGGGTGGAGAAGTAGGAACTCCTGGTTCGAGGGTAGCTCCCAAGGCAGGACCTCACCAGCCCAGAAATTCACTTCCAAGCCCGTGAAGTACCAGGCCCTCAGTCAAATGTTAGAAATCCTGAGAATCACATCAGCTTACATTTAAACAATGGGGAACCTTGGGGTGGTGGGGCAGTGTTGGTGCTAGTATATAACATCCATCCATCCATCCCCACGTGGGTAGAACCCACGAACCGCAAGATCATGACCTGAGCTGAAGTCGGTCGTTCAACTGACTGAGCCACCCAGGCACCCTGTTCCTTCCACACTTTTAAAGCACCTACAATGTGGCAGGCACTAGGCTAGTTCTAGAGAAGACAGAAATGAATAAATTGTTTTCTCTGTTTTCAAAAAACAGTCATTGAGCAAGGTGGAAAGGCAGGTAGGTAGTTTGAAGAACGTTAGGCTCAGTCCTGGATGCATAGATAGGCTCATACCTAGAACAGACCCCTTAATCTCCCTCCTTCCCCATACACCAAGTTTTGGTTTGGGGGGATGATGTGGCCCCCTGTGACCCTGCTTCCTTCACATGAGCCAGGGGAGCAGAAAAGAACAGTCACAGACTCCTGGCCCTGGGCAGTGGCCGTTGGCTTCGTTCTCTTCTTTGGGGCTTGTCTCACCTGCTTTACTTGCCTGCTTATTTTCATATGTTTGCTCACGGTGCACATTTGTTTTGGTGCAGGAAAGAATGACTGTGACCAGGTTTGTCTCTCTTCTTTTCTCTTTCCCTTTCTTCTAGACTTTTTGTCTTCTGCCCCCACCACTTCCCAGCTCAGCCTGACCACAAGCGAGTCAGAACTTTCTCACTGTCACTTCAGTTTAAACCAAGGACTTTTGGGATTTGTTCAGTCCTTAGGGAAGATGACAGCCACTCAAGCTTACAGAAGACACAGGGTTGCCTCACAGGGGGTAGAGACTGAGGAAATAAAAGTATAAAGACCCTGGGTGTCTAAAGAGTCCAGAAGAAACTGTTTTTTTAAGTTTATTTATTTATTTATTTTGAGAGAGACAGAGAGAAGTGCAGGCAGGGAGGGGCAGAGAGAGAGGGGGACGGAGAATGCAAAGCAGACTGCACGCTGACAGCACAGAGCCCGATGCGGGGCTCGAACCCACGAACTGTGAGATCATGACCTGGGCTGAAGTCAGACTCTTAAATGACTGAGCCACCCAGGCGCCCCAAGTCCACAAGAAATTTAAAGAATAAATGTGGTTTGATCCTTCCCTTAAGGGCAAATGGGATTTGATGGAGAGAGGAAGTCATTAGAGGCAGGGAAAACACTCATGCCAAATGCTCAAGGCCAAGGACATGTGTAGATATGGAACCCCTCACTGCAGAGAGGCTTCAGGGATGCTCAGCATCGCCTTATCCCCCTCTTTGCTGTGTTCTCCCAACAGGAGAAGGCCCTGGCTTCCTTTGGCCCCCAGTGGAGCCTGGACCGGTGAGGAGGCCCTGGGGTGACCTGCCCCCATCCATCCTGGGGGTTGGGGGCTGCACCTGCTTCACCCAGATATGTTGAGGGCCTCCTGTGGTGACAGGCTGGGCTGTCACTCTGCAGGAGCCGTACCCCCCGGGGGCTAGATGATGACCTGGACACTGGGGACGCCAAGTTCTTCCAGGTCATCGAACAGCTCAACTCTCAGAAGTATGGAGAACAGAAGAGGACTGGGAGGGGTTGGGAGCTGGGCTTCTGTGGTACAGGAGGGATGTGCTCCCCTAATGACCCAGAGGGAAGGGGGGGGGGGGGGCTTCCCTACTCTACTCCAGGGAAACATGCACCTGACCATCCCTCCACCCACCTTGCCCTGTCCTTTCCTTTCCGGGGCTCATGGCCCCCCACCTCCTACCAGACAGTGGAGGCAGTCAAAGGACTTCAACCCACTGACACTGTACTTCAGAAAGAAGGAACTGGAGAAAGAGGTGGGCTGGGGTGGGTGGGGGATGGCACAAGGTTACAGAATTTGCCAACCTTAGTGCCTTGGCCTTGGGAAGAGGGCAAGCCCTGTGGTCCCGCCTCACCTCCAAGGTCTGCTCAGTTTGTGATCCTGGGGTGAGGGGCTTGTACCTCTCTCCAAATGGCTGTCACCCTATAAATTGAATTTCTAGGTGGGGATGGGAGGGAGGAGGGCAGTTCCTTGGAGAACCAATAGGGGCTACCTGAGACTGAACTGGAGGGTGGGTGGGGAGGCTGAGACACCCGTTCTTGCCTGGAATTGACACCTGTGAGATGATGGGCAGCCCTAGTGGCCCCTGTCTCCACACTGACCCCCCTTCCCTTCCAGTACCGACTCTCTGCACTCCCCGCCTTCAAATACTACGCAGCCTGCACCTTCCTGGTTTTCCTTTCCAATTTCATCATCCAGATGCTGGTGACAAACAGGTGAGAGCCCCAGGCAAGAGGGGCCCTGATTCCCATGTATAGACTTTTTGATCCTTGACCCACATTTTCTTCTTTACCGACGTTCCCTTAGTTTCGGACACTGACCCACAGAGGAAACGTGTTCTGGGGAAACAGTGATAATCATAGCCCTCATTTTACTATCGTACATCTTGTGGGCTTTCTGCATAACCCAAGCACTTTCACAAGCCTGTCTCTCAATTCAAACAACTTTTCAATGAAGCAGGTTCTATTTTCATTGAGAAGCCCAAATCTCACAGCAAATGAGCTTAGAAAGTAGGTCCTTGTTTTTAGTCCATGGCTAGGAGGGGCTTCAGGGACTTGTCCAGAACTCAGCCAGGTAGAAGAAGAGCTTTGGCCTGAAGGCCCAGAGACTGGCCTGATGTGGCCTTGGCCCCTTTGTGAGCCTCCTGCCCCCTTCCAGTATTGTCCCCACCTTATAGTTCCTGCCCTACCCCACCACTGCCCTAGACCCCTCAACTTTCCCAGAGCATCAGCAGGCAATGCCTTTCATCAGCCCAGTCCCCACTGGCAGCCAGTTCAGATCCCCAGGACTCCTCCTCCCCACATCTCCCAACTGGGTGGCATAGCACCCTCCCAGCACACAGAGCCGATTCTGACTTTCAAGGCCTCACTCTTATCTCCCTTTAGGCCCCCAGCTCTGGCCATCACCTATAGCATCACCTTCTTCCTCTTCCTCCTCCTCCTCTTCGTCTGCTTCTCAGAGCACCTGACGGTGAGGTGGGCTGGGGGGTGGAAGTGGTGAGCTGGGCCCTCACTGTGACCTGGGTGTCCCAGCCCCATGGCTAAGATTCCTGTGCTCCTTCTGCAGAGGTGTGTCTTGAAAGGCCCCAAGATGCTGCATTGGCTGCCGGCACTGTCTGGCTTGGTGGCCACACGGCCCGGACTGCGAGTTGCCCTGGGCACAGCTACCATCCTCCTGGTTTTTGTGATGGCCATTCCCAGCCTGGTGAGGGCAGTGGGGGGCCCTATGTACCCCCATCAGGGCCTGTTCGAGCTGTCAGAAGCTGAAAGGGGACCCCTGGGATTTGGGAGGACAGCCGGAGTAAGGCCAACATTCTGGCAATGTTGGACAAGTATAAAAGAAAAAAATTAATCTGCCACCTGAGCATATCTATTCTGTGGAGGCAGATCTTCACTGTTTGGCTCGCTCACTATGATCTTGTAGCTGAGTCTGGCTGAGTTTTCAGAATTTGTTTTGTTTTGATTATTTTGAACGTTTATTATTTTTGAGAGACAGAGTATGGGTGGGGGAGGGGCAGAGAGCGAGAAAGGGAGGCAGAATCCGAGCTGTGCTGACAGCTCAGAGCCTGATGCAGGACTCGATCCCACGAACCGCGAGATCATTACCTGAGCTGAAGTCAGACACTTAACTGACTGAGCTACCCAGGCGCCCCTGAGTTTTCAGAATTTATAGTCATTCCTAGAATTCTATCCCTGAAAGACACCTTAGGAATCACACCCCCCCACCCCACCCCGCCAGCCAAGTAACAGAAGAGGAAGCTGAGGCCCAGAGAGGCTAAGTGGCTGGCAAGAGATCACACAGTGGATCCGTGGCAGACTCGTGCTCAGGACACCTGCTCCTCCCATCCCTGACCCCCCAGCGAGGACCCCTGCGCTAAGCCTCCCTCACCAGCCAGGCATAGCAGAGTCCCCCTCTTTGGAGGGGTCTGGCCCTGACCCATCCCTAAGTCAGCTGAACCCCAGCACAAGCCACCATTGTGCCCAGGGAGCTGCCTGCCCACCTCAGCTCTTCACCTCCTTCTGCAGTTCTTCTTACCAGCAGCATCAAACTGCCCTTTTGGGGCTCTCAATGTGTCCTCCATGGCTTTCAACATCTCATGGGAGCTCCCTGGGTCCCTGCCTCTCATCAGCATCCCCGTGAGTATTCCTCACAGCCCTGAAACTCTCTCTCCAGAGCCTTCCTTGGCCCCTCCCCCACCTCCTTGGTTGAACGTTCCATCCTGTGGATTGGGACAGACGTAAATTACAGTCGGTGTGTGTTTGTGTGTATGACACCGCCTACTCCCCAGATAGGTCGTGGGCCCGGGGAGGGGCAGGCCAGGAGCCCCGGGATATTCTCCCACCCCTACCTGTGGGATATGCCCCGCCTCTTGACCACCCTACTTGGCCCCACAGTACTCTATGCACTGCTGCGTGCTGGGGTTCCTGTCCTGCTCCCTCTTTTTGCACATGAGCTTCGAGCTGAAGTTGCTGCTGCTCCTGCTATGGCTGGGGGCCTCCTGCTCCCTCTTCCTGCACTCCCACGCCTGGCTGTCCGACTGCCTCATCGCCCGCCTCTATCCGGATCCCTCGGACTCCAGGTGTGCAAGGCCACTGGACAGAGGTGCTCAGGCCCCCTGAGAGCGGAGCAGAGCTGTCCTTACCTCCCTGACCTGAACCATCCATCCACAGGGCAAAGGGGGAGGGTGGCTGTAGGCTACATGGGCACTGAGGGTAGGGAGGAGGCCATCGGGAAGGTGCAGGGCAGGGGCAATCCTGATCCGTGGCCTCCTCAGGCCAGGGGTGCTGAAGGAGCCCAAACTGATGGGAGCTATCTCCTTCTTCATCTTCTTCTTCACCCTCCTTGTCCTGGCTCGGCAGGTAAGTCACCCATCTCAGCCCTCCAGGGCCTCCCTTTGAAGGGTGAGGCGGGGGTCCCCATATTTGTGACTTGGTCTCTCTCTCACTCTTTCCCTCAAATCTTACGCCTTCGGGGTTGAGCCAAAATAGCGTGCCCATTGGAAGCTTCTAAGTGAACCTTCCTGCTCCCTTTCTTTCTCCTTCACCCCCCCGCCAAGGGAGGTGCCTTCAAATTCTCCCTCCCTCATCCCTCCCACCCCAACCTAGGAAAACCCACCTATAAGAAAGAATCTGCTGCCAAATCTATCTACCCTAGTTTGAATCTATTTTCAAGGTAGCCTCCCCAGGGATGGTTGCACCTTGAGGCTTCTCTCTAGACTGGGGGGAGGGGGTGTGGTTTAAGCATCAAGGAATGGGGGGAAGGGGGGAGCACACAGGAGCTGAAGTTTCCCGTGCACTGTGTCTCCCCTTGGGCCCCTGCTGACCCTGCCAGAATGAGTATTACTGCCGGCTGGACTTCCTGTGGAAGAAGAAGCTGCGGCAGGAGCAGGAGGAGACAGAGACCATGGAGAACCTGACTCGGCTGCTGTTGGAGAATGTGCTCCCTGCACATGTGGCCCCCCAGTTCATTGGCCAGAACCGGCGCAACGAGGTGACTCCCCACCCCTGACTCCTCAGCCTCAGATGCCACAGGGACCAATTTTGGATGCAAGCCTTGGCCCTTGGCCCATCCTCTTTGGACTCCCCCACAGTAGTTAAGTGGCCACCCAAGTCTCTGTCCCTGTCACATAGGTGCCTGACATTTTCATAAGCTCTTAGTCTTTGTCTGCTGAGCACAGAGCCTCTGTGTTCCAAGTTCTTACTTAGAAGGAGCATCCTCTCCAACTCATAACCACTCTATGCCTTCCAGAAGCTTCTTCAAGTGTTGATGGGAGTTGTGTGGAGGACACAGTCCATCCATCTCTCTGGACCTGCACTATCCGGGATGGTAGCCATTAGCCATGTGTGGCCCTTTAAATTTAAGTGAATTAAAATGGAAAATTCAGTTCCTCTGTCTCACTGGCCACATTTCAAGGATCTAACAGCTGCCTATGGCTAGTAGATGCCGTATTGGGCATCCCATATGTAGAACTTTCCATCACCACAGGGTTTCCCATTGGAAGATGCTAATCTATATCCTTAAACATCTTGCCATAGACCATCAGAAGGTCACCCACATAATTGCACCATATTACTTTTGCCACCACTACTTCACCGTGTCTGCTGTGGAAATGCTCTTGGTCCATCTTGAGGAATGTTAAAAGAAACAGGCCAGGGGCTACTTCACAGCTTCCTGCCCCCACTGCTTGCTCTCTGCTCTCAAGATCAGCAGTAGGTCTACATCTCCTGCCTCCTTCTCTTACAGACACTGGGAATCTTGTCACTGCTCCTGTTTCTAGCTTCACATTGGCTACTAGAAAGCTCAGAGCCAGAATCTAGGACTCACAGGGACTTTATGGCACCCATTTTGTGAACCGACTTCAAATCTTACCTTTATTTTCTTACCTTTTCTTACCTTATCTTACCTTTATTTTCCTTTTGGCCCCTTTTCCCTATTACTTTATCTTCCAAGTTGTAGCTATCTTTGTAAGCTGACTTAGTTGACTTAACACCTATCGGCAATGAGATATGATAGAAAGATGATTCCCACTGACAGGATCCCAGCTCTTGAAGAGACTCCCTTCACGTGGCTATGAGGTGATCCTGACTCCAAACCCCTGTCTCTCCTGGAATCATAATGAGACCCAATCTTTGACTCCTGAGTCACACATCCCTGGGGTAACCTGGCCCTACCCCTCTCCCTCCTTTCTGATCCTTCTTAAATAGAGGGGTAGGAGTATGGACACAGGGAGGAGGGCCCATGCAGGCTCAGAAGGGGGAAGACCATGGCTTGCTCCCTCAACCCAGCATCCCATCCTCCAGGACCTCTACCACCAGTCCTATGAGTGTGTCTGTGTCCTGTTCGCCTCAGTTCCAGACTTCAAGGAGTTTTACTCTGAGTCCAACATAAACCACGAGGGTCTAGAGTGTCTGCGGCTGCTCAATGAGATAATTGCTGATTTTGATGAGGTGACAACTCCAAGCTTCCCCTGGACCCTTTGTCCTGGATGCTAGAATTTTCCACCAGTCCCTCCTGCGAATTTAGTCTCCAGCCAGGGGTCCATCCCCCTCTCCCCGGCCCTGCCACTCCTCCTCCAATCCCCTAGCTCTCTGGAAACTCTGCTCACTATCCACTCTCCCTCCTGCCACCATCCCTGTCCTCACAACCTGGTCCTTTAGTCTCCAAAGGCCTGGGGCTGGGCCTCTGAGAGGGAGGCAGGAGAGAGCAAGAAAGACTGGGGACACAGCTTCCTTTCTATACAGCTGCTCTCAAAGCCCAAGTTTAGCGGGGTGGAGAAGATCAAAACCATCGGTAGCACCTACATGGCAGCTACAGGCTTAAATGCCACCTCTGGACAGGACGCACAGCAGGTACAGAATCCCTTCTTTACCTACCAACCTTCGTCTGGGCTCTCACTGGGGGGTCCTCATTGACCCATCCTGGTGGGCCGGCCCCGTTGCTAGGATGCTGAGCGCAGCTGCAGCCACCTTGGCACCATGGTGGAGTTTGCGGTGGCTCTTGGATCAAAGCTGGACGTCATCAATAAGCACTCTTTCAACAACTTCCGCTTGCGTGTGGGTGAGGACCCTCCCTGGCTGGGGCAGTCTGGAACCTCCTCCTCACCTTCCCAAGCTCTGGCTCCCTTAGGCTCTTTGTTAGCTACTCCCCAGCTCACCCTGGACCCCCTCCAGCCTCATCCCTGGGGATGGAGCATGAAGCTGCTGGGCCAGGAGCTCTGAGGCTCAGCCACCCCTTCCCTAAGCCACACCCCTCCAGGCCCTTTCCTCTAAGGCCTCCAGGCCCTTCACCCTAATTCCTAGAGTGTCCTCTTCCCCTCTCCCTCCTCAAATCCGCCCACCCAGGGCTCCTCTCTACCATACCTCTTGTCAGGGTTGAACCACGGACCTGTAGTGGCTGGAGTGATCGGGGCCCAGAAGCCGCAGTATGACATCTGGGGCAACACAGTGAACGTGGCCAGCCGCATGGAGAGTACAGGAGTCCTGGGCAAGATCCAGGTGAGGAGGCTGCATTGGAGGCATGGGGGGGGGGGGGGGATAAGGATAGGGCCACACCCACACTTCTGACTCACACCCTTTCAATCCCAGGTGACTGAAGAGACGGCCCGGGTGCTGCAGTCCTTAGGCTACACCTGCTACAGCCGGGGTATCATCAAGGTCAAAGGCAAAGGGCAACTCTGCACCTACTTTCTGAACACAGATTTGGCACGAACTGGACCTCCCTCGGCCACCCTAGGCTGAGCCCCCATCATCCTAAGATCCTCAATAAAAAGACTCTGGTATGATGGCAGCCAATTGGTGTCAGAAGCTTCTGGTATAGCTGCAGATCACCTTCTCCTTGCCTCTCAGCAAGCTAAACTTGCTTCTTCCCAAGCTAAAGTGAGTGTTTGTGTATATGCAAGGGTGATCATGAGTGTGCTGGAGAGGAGTGATTCTTTTTCACAAGCTCAAGAAGAGGACTGCCTCAGCCTCCCTGCCTGATTCCAGTATTTTGTACACCTTGGAAGCATAAAGAAATTTAGCCACATGGCTCAAAATAGGGATTTGTCTTTTCCTGCTCCCCACCCACAAATATTGGAAAGGAATAGCTGAGAATGTCATTTGACCTTTATTCATTCTCTATATACTAAATAAGCACCTATTATGTGCTTACTATACAGCATGGATGAAAGGCTTAGGAGATGATCTATCAGGTCCCTCCCTGTTTCAGCTGCTGTTGTCAAGTTGGCGCATACTTTCCAGCCAAGACCTGTAGACGGTTTTGGGATTCTCTTGTTCATAGATCCCTCAAATGCCCTCTTGCTTCCTTCTGCATCCTTCTGTGCAGATGCTGATACTATGTAGGTCTTGAAGCATCCAAGGTTCACGCCTACCTCCTATTTGTGGTAGACTCTGGGTCTGGAGTTCTCTCTTGTCCAGCAAGAGAGAGGATGCAGAATTAAAATGTGAGAGAGGCTAATGTTGGGGAGGAGACAAGAGCCCTCAGTAAAGATCCTTGCTCCGTTTTTATTAGGATCAGAAGGCTTACAAACGTGATGGACGTGCACAAAGAGACAATGAAACCGTGAACATTAATTCATATGTGTGAGAGAAAATGGGTTTTTGAGAATATGCGGTGTTAGGGTTTGGGTCAATACAAAACAAAATCCCAGAGCCATGCAGATGGTTGTTTATGGCAGGCGCAAGGCAACGTGTCTGTTTATCTTAGCTTGCCTGGAGGATAAGACAGAGCAGGCTACCTCAGGGTCAACAAGGCTCCTTTCTTTTGCTAATTAGCTCCGCTCCAGGCAACTTCACCCTGCTGAGGTCTATAACCTTGTTTACTTGCTTACCTATTCTGGTCCTTCCCTCCTGTGAAAGCAGCTTTCTGCTATTGCACTATTTTGGGGCACTTCCGCCCTGATTGCCTAATGTTGGATGCTTTCATCCTGTGGCTTCCTATTCCTCTATGCCTTTGTTCTATACTGGGGGCGCTTTTGCCCTGTTTACCTAATCTTGGATGCTTTCTTCCTGTGACTTTGTTAACCCATAGGTGCAAGCTCAGGGAATTCCTAAGCTTACTCCCCACACATTTTTAGCAGTCTGTGGGAGGTATCTTGACACCCTAGATTTGTTACAGATACTGCACATTTTGGATTTTTGGTCTTTCTCCTAGTTGGTCTTTGTTTATGGGAGAGATTCAAAAAGTACTCCGCTGCCATTTCTGCTACCATCTTCCTAAAATGCTGTCAGGACAGAGCCAGTCCAAGGCTCTCTAAAACAGTCATCCCTAGGAAAGAATGACTCATCCCTCTCACTTACAGGAATCTTAATTTCCTAAGAATGATGACTGGCACAGAGGGCCCTCAGCCTCAACCTGCTTCTGAGTGTATTTTAGGGGCTGGCAGAATGTTAATGTCCAGAATTCCAGGGGCTAAGATCTGATGACTTGGTTCTTAAGTGAGGCCTCCTTGGGAGATGAGGGGAGGGGAGGCAGTGCCCTAGAACATTGCCCACTGAAAGGACAAAGCTGAGTGGCAGGAAGTTGGAGTCATGGTAACAACGATACCAATCATAAGCTTCAGGGTAAAGGTCCCAGAGCTGTGCTGTTTTCTCAGCTCATCTGCTGATTCAGGGAGTCTGGCATGATAAGCCCACATGGGTGGCCTTCCATCTGCTCCTTCAGGAGTCTGTAAGACCTGTGCTCTAAGTATGATGGGCAGGGCACCTGCCTCAGAATGGGGGAGGAGAGGGGATTCTGGTTTCTGTATCTTTGTGTCCCTTCCAAAACTGAAAAGCACAGGATGTGATGTGCCTCTCAACTGTTGAGAAGGATCCCCAGAAGAGCACCCAGCAGCAACCCTAATTCCCCATTATACACACACGCCCCACACACAGGGTTGACCCAATTTGAGGCTTCAGTTTTAATAGCAAAGCTGCCCCAGGCTTTCACTGGGCCCTCACCTGCCCCGCCCCTCCCTCCTCTTCTGCTCCACCCCACTGGCGTTCTCCTCCTAGGGGTACAGCACTGGGCCAGGCCAACGTGGGGGCATTCCGCCAGGAGGAAAGCCGACCTTCCACCAACAGCGGCGGCACCACCACCACCACCACCCAGACCTAGTTCAGTTCGCTTCACTGGAGAGGGTTGGAGACGGTGAGGCTCTCGGTGGTGCCATTCTCGGGAGTGGCGGGGGCGCCCCTCACCGTCTGGGCCAGGGTGCCCCCGCGGCGGGTGCTGGACGCCTCGGAGCCGGTGGCCTCCAACAGCTTGGCGACGAAGCCCACGCCGGCCGAGCGCAGCAGGCCACCGCCGGCGCACGCGTACAGCACGGGGTTCACGCTACTGCTCAGAAAGGCCAGCGCGATGAACACGTAGCGCGCCAGGAGCAGCCGGTTCTTCAACGGCCCCGCCTCCCCGCCGGCCAGCAACCGGCCCGCCTCGGCCAAGTTCACCACGTGGTAGGGCAGCCAGAAGGCAGCGAAGGTCAGGATGATGAGCGCCACCAGGCGGCCCGTGCGGCGGCTTCGGCGGAAGCGCCGGGCCTGCAGCCTGCGACCGATGTCGGAGTAGCTGGCCACCACCACCAGGAAGGGCAGCAGGAAGCCGGTGAGGGCCTCGAAGAGTAGATGGAAGGCGTTGAGTCGTTCGCTGGGGTACTTCAGGAAGCACACCAGGCTCCAGTTGTTCGGTGCCAAGGTCACCGTGCGGTACACGACGACGGGCGTGGCCAGCAGAAGGGACATCACCCAGATGCCTGCCAGTACCCACCAGGCAACGGCCTTGGTACGAAACTTCTGGGACACAAAGGGGAGGGCAACCGCCAGCGAGCGGTCCAGACTCATGGTCGTGATCAGCAGGACGCTGGCGTACATGCTGACTCCGCAGACATAGTGAAACAGGCGGCAGGCAGCCAGTCCGAACACCCAGGTGCGTTGGGCCACGTTGTGGAGGAAAAAGGGGGCAGTAAGCAATACAGCCAAGTCGGCCAGGGCCAAGTTCAGCACCAACAAGGCAGTGACAGAGCGCTTCTGCATCTTTACCAGGATGCTCCACACCACAAAGCTGTTGCCGGGAAGCCCCACAACCAGTGCCACTGACAGGAGGATGATCGTCAGCAGAACGATGAACATGACACCTAGTGAGGAGGTGCTGCAGAAGATGTAGCGTCCGGGGCCACTGCAAGGACCTGGAAGGTGAGGGTGAACACAGGCATGAGGGTGGGGGACCAAGGTTTCCTGACACCCTGGACACACCTAGCCTGAGTGCTCTAGCCGTCTCCAAATCAGCAGCATCAGTTGCACCTCTGCAATATACTGTCCTCACCACTGTCAACAGACCTGTCTTAAGGGGATCTGGCTGAGTAGAAACACTGATTTCCTAACTAGGCCCCGGGGCTCCTTCCTGCCCACAGACCCATTTGCAAAATACAGAGCAACAACAGCAGACCCTTTCTGCCTCCTTCTTTTCTGAAACCCAGAACCAAATGGCAGGGGCAGCAGGGTGGGGGGATGCTTTCCTTAACAAGGACACACCCTTCAAAAGGCTAGCTTCTCAGTAACCTGCCAGGCCCCGGGCCCCCTCAGTTCCAATGATTTCCACCAATCACCTCACTCTCTCCAGAGGTGCCCAGGGCCCACCAGGAATAACAGGGATGGGGAGGAGTTTGTGGATAGGAGACAGGAACAAATCCTCCCCAGTCAGGCTTTCTTTGGAAATTCCTTTGCCCTTTCGCTCATGGCTGTAACCTGCCCCACCATTACCTCCCTACTCCCAGGGTACTTACTTACAGACTTTGCCGTGTACTGGTTGGAAGCTGGTGCCAATCCCAAGGCCAGGGCAGAGTGGCGTAGCCTATTACCAGATCTGTCCCAGTTCCAGGGTCCTGGCCCCAGGTCTCGGTGCTGTCAGCTACGTTGGCCAGAGAGGAAGTACCAAGAAGCAGAGGAGGGGGAAGACACATCTTCCTGAGGGTGGGGCTGAAACTCCTAGCCCTCCCTTCACTGGGGAGGGGGGAGGGATGGTCTTTGTGTTCCAGAAGAGCCTAGCAGGGAGGAGGACTCCTCAGGGGTGGGACCAGATGAGAAGAGCCCAAGAAGGTGCAGGGAGAGGAAAGAGGGGTGAGGGGAGTGAGTAGGCTGGGGTGTGGCCTCAGATGCAGGTCTAGACTGGAGAACTGCCCTGGGTCATACAGGAGAAGGAGGGAAGGAAGCTGGAGAAGGGAAATGGGCTCAGATTGAGAGGCCAGAATGTTGGATATCTTTACATGTCATGTAAATAATATCATGTAATAATTTTTAGATTAATACCGTGCTCGCTTCGGCAGCACATATACTAAAATTTTTAGATTAATAGGAAGTGAGCAACAACTAACAGTCTTGGGAGGCATCAAGACTTGGCAGAGAGACAAAGGAGAGATGCCACCTCCCTGGGAACTTCCTGTCCTCCAGGAAGATGTGGCTAGGTTATGGCTTTGGGTTTAGGTAACATCAGGACTTGAAGAGGACAGCACTCTGTCCTTGGCTTGGGTTCAAGCCACGAGCAGAGTTGGGGGATGGGGCTCTTCCAGAACCCCCTATCCCTTCCCTCATGTAAAAAGATTGGTTCAATTCTTCTTCTTGGCAGAAGCCAAAGTCCAAAGGACCTCCTTTGTATTACACAGAATGCCAATTTCTTCCCCTTCCCCAACCACTTCCCTTGTGCTTGGCCGTGTGACTACCCTGCCACATGAATTTGGATTGAAGATCTGGGCGCTGGGCAAGGAGGTCAGCACCACCTCTTTCCTACCTTCTCATAGTTGGCTGTCCAGTCCCACCTCAGACACACAGAGAAAGTGGAGGCTGAGCTTAGGGAGAGGAAGTAGGGGCAGTGATGCGTTATGCTTGCCCTGCCAGGAGGGGAAACCGGGAATGTACAGGGAGGAACAGCCCCAAGAATGGTCACTCTTCAGGGCGCCTGGGTGGCTTGGTCGGTTGAGCGTCCGACTTGGGCTCAGGTCATGATCTCCCAGTTTGTGGGTTCGAGCCCCGCGTCGGGCTCTGTGCTGACGGCTCAGAGCCTGGAGCCTGCTTCGGATTCCGTGTCTCCCTCTCTCTCTGCCCCTTCCCCGCTCATGCTCTGTCTCTCTCTATCTCTCAAAAATGAATAAACGTTAAAAAAAATATTGTTAATAAAAAAAAAAAAGAATGGTCACTCTTCTCCCTTCCTGGAAGGAGTGCAGTCTCTCCCTTTGACCTCTTCTGCAGGGACTGAGAACTGAAAAGTCTTTCCTTCAATCTGACCATGAGCCTTTCTGCTTCCCTTCCAACTCTGTCACTTCCCAGGAAAGATGCACTTTGGTCCATCTTTGGTGGTCACTGAGGTCCTTTACCTTCTCTGCTTTGAGAAGGGCCAGTGCAGAGCTGACCCAGTAGCTGTGAGACAGAGGATGTGATGCAAAGAAATGGGCTGAAACCACAGCAGGAAGGCAGAGTTGAGGAAGGGCTTTCTGACCACAGAGGTTGTAAGACAGGGACTATGGAAGGGAGGAAGTTAGGGAGCTTCTGCCCCGACACATGAGAACAGGAAGAAGTTCCCGCTGTCAGTGTTGGAGGATGCAAGTTCTGGCCCAGAGCTCAGGGGTCAACCAGAGGCCCCTCCTGACAGAAACTGGGTTGTCTTCACCTCCTCTCCCAAACTGCTCCCCACTTCCATGTCTCTCAACAGCCTTTCTTCCTCCACCCCAGGCTAGATACTCTAAGCATACTTCCTGCCCCCCAGATCCAGAGCTCCACCCTGCCCCAGTTTGGGTGCCCCTGGCATGACCCTGTAGACTGAATTTCCTTTACTCTTTCTTGGCCTCTGTCTGAGTGATGTGAACAGTCACTAAAGCAGAACCTGGGATGGTGGTCCGGGTGAGCACTCAGGTCACCAGCCATCTAGGTTTGCCAGGGACTGAGGATTGGGACAAGAAACTGTTGGTGCTGAAACTGGGAAAGTCTTGGGCAAACGGGGATGTTAGTCACCCTTGCGACCACATGTGTGTGCATGTGGACGTCCTCTGAACTCCATCCTACATCCTCAAACTCAAAAGCATCAGGATTCAGAACAGTTTGGGGACCTAGCGATAGAGAGATTCCAAAAGATGGGGGCCAAGGGGTATGGGGGGCAGTGAGCAACAGCTAGCAGTCTTGGGAGGAGTCAAGACTTGGCAGAGAGAAAAAGGAGACCAAGGAGAGATGTCACCTCCCCGAGAACTTCCTGTCCTCCAGTCATTCACACAGTCCCCGTACCCCTCACCCCAAGCCCCAAATGTCCCCTGGGTGAGCCTGTGCCTGCTCCTGGGCTCCTTTTTGAGTCAGGTGATCTTTGGGGGGAAGAGTTGGATTCAGAGAGGAAGACAGGGCTCCCAGCCTCCCTCCCCACACTGCACCAACCACAAGACAGGAAAACTTTCCTTTCTAACCCCACACATTGTCTTTCCCCTTCCAGAGCTGGCTTTTTCTCCACTCAACTCTTTCAGACCCCAGAAAGTGGCTCCCATCCCCATTTTCTCATTCAAGCCCCCATACCTTTCCTTCCTCTTTCTCCCTTTATTTCCGGAGCAGTCTATGGCTTGGCTGGAGGGAACCAGGCCACCCAGACTCGGGAGGACAAGTCAAGATGCCACTGAAGGCTGGCAGCGCCCAGCCTTGGACTGACCCAGCAGAGAACCAGGTGGCTTCAGTACAACTCAGGCATAATGAACTACCAGTGTGGGCATGCTTAACCCATGATGTAATGCCCCCCTCCTCAGTGTATTTCACAGTAGCTATTGGCAACAAGTAAGCAGTTCTGGCACGTGGGCCCATGACGACCTGCAGGCACACAATATTCACTAACAAGGACCACCACCACTTGCAATCCCTCAGTTTGGAGGAACCTGGGCCTGCCCAGAAAGATCCAAACTGTGGCCAGAGAAGGCTCCCCAAACGCTCCAGTTGTTCCCTGAGTTCTGGGGGAGGGACAACGGAAGGGGATAGGGAAGAGCAGGCCGGGTTGGTAGGGTTTGGTGTCAAGGGTCCCATCCCTGACTGTCCTTCTCCACCCCGCCCCCAGGGTCTCCATCGCCCCGGCCCTGCCCCACCACTTTGAGCCGAGGGGTAGTTCGGAGCTCCATGGTCCCCTCCCTAGAGCGGCCCCCGCTTCGGGCCTCTCCAGAGCCCTCAAAGAGTCTTGTAAGGAAGCGGGGACCTGCCCGGGGCAGCAGATCCCCTGCGGTGAAGACGTAGAGCACCGGGTTGACGCTGGAGCTGAAGAAGGCCAAAGCTGTAGTTCCAGCTCTCGCTGCCTGGCCCGCCCCGCCCAGCCTGGCCAAGGCCCCTTCCGGCGGAGCCAGTGCGGCGACCACCTGCAGAATGTTGACCACGTGGTAGGGCGCCCAGAGCAAGCCGAAGGCGAGCACGATGGCGCTCACCAGCCGGCCCACCCGCGTCCTGCGCCGCCCGGCGCCCCAGCGGGCGCCCCGCAGCCGCGCCAGCGTCAAGCCGTAGCAGCCGAGCACCAGCCCGAAAGGAAGCACGAAGGCGGTCAGCGTCTCCAGGCTCAGGTGGGCCGCGGCGTGGGCCGGCGACGGGTGGCACAGCTGGCACACGCGGTCTCCCCACAGGTGGCGGTAGACGGCGGCCGGGGCGGCGAGCAGCAGAGCGGCCAGCCAGACGGCCAGCAGCAAGCGGCGGGCCAGGGCCGGACTGCGCAGCCTGGGCGCCAGGAAAGGGCGGGTGACGGCGAGGCAGCGCTGCAGGCTGAGCAGGCTGGTGAGCAGGACGCTGGCGTACATGCTGAGCGCGCACACGTAGTACACCGCCTTGCAGCCCGCCTGGCCCAGCGGCCACGCCTGCCCCGCCAGGAAGGTCGCGAAGAGAGGCGTGAGCAGCAGCACCGCGCCGTCGGCCAGCGCCAGGTGCAGCACCAGCGTGGCCGCCAACGGTCGCCCCCTTGCGGGCCGCCAGCCCGCCAAGCTCCACACTACGAAGCCATTGCCCGGCAGTCCCAGCAGCGCCGCCAGCAGCAGGAAGGCCGTGCCTGTGACCCGAGAGGCCTTCCAGCTCAGCAGCGTCTCGTTCCCCGGGGGTCGGTAACAGGCCAGCATTCTGTGCCTACCGGGAGATGGAAAAGGCCATGGAGGGCATTTAGGGGGTGGGGCAAAAGCCCGGGGTACCCCAGGCGAGGTACCCAGGGGCCAGGTGAGAAGGGACTGCGTTTCCTCCCCCTTTCCTCTCTTCTAAGAGCCTTGACTGACTTCCTGACCTACCCTGGCCCCTACTCAATCACTACTTCTTGGAACCCAAATCCCCTGCTGTCAGTCAGCCGACCTCCCCAGTCCTGACTCCCAGGCTGCCACTACCTCCACCTCTACCCCTTTAGCTGGGCTTCTTCTCTGTCCAGCCCCCATTCCTTATACCTTAGGGCAAAATGAGTGGTGGGAAGTAAAGGTGCATGCGCAGATCTACTTACCCACCTGGGAGCTAGTAGGATCAGGCCCACGAGGGGGCTGGAGAAGCTGAAAGGCACAGCAGCAGTGAGTGAGGTGGCTACTCCTGTCCTCTGCCAGTTAGATTTGCAGTGTGAGACTAGGAATAGGGAGGGACGAGGTGGAGTTCTTCTCAGGCCTTTCCTGGGGCTCCTCCCGCACTCTACCCTTTCCCATCACTAACAGGTCCAGGCATGTGAGAGGCTGCTTCCCTAGGAAACAGGACTATCTGCAGGTATACAGATAAGGTTCCCTGATCGTGTAGGTGAGTAGGGACACTACAAAATCCTGGGTCCTGCATCTGTCCTCATCCCTCGGGCAGTTCTGGCTCCAGTTGTTGGGACAGTTGTCACCACGTGCTCAGGCTTCCCTGGCCTACACTCAGCAGAGAAGGTGACCCAAACTACTCATTCCCCCAACTGCTCTATCTTGACCTATTTCCTGACTTCTGAACCTGCTGAGCCCTCTTTTTCTTCAGCCTGCTACCTACTCCTCTTGATGAGGTTTTGGGGTTATGGGGGTGATGTCCAGAGCCGACGGCCAAGAAAGAATTCTTGAAGATGTCCTTGGTACAAAAAGGCGACTTTATTAAAGCACAGGAACAGAACCCGTGGGCAGGAAGAGCAGTTTATAAGTGTGAGGGGGTGATCCTTTATATACTGTGGAGCTGAAGGAGGTAAAGTCAAGAGGAAGTTTCTTGAAGGGATTTCCATATGCTAAAGAGGAGTTACAGATTGTTGGGGGCCTAGCTATTGCCAAGCTAGGGCTGTTTTGCCCTCTAGCAAAGTATTATCATTAAGACAGTAGGGAGCTCCTGGAGACTGGGCTATTGATGAGATTGCTCTTTTCTTGTAATTTACTAAGATATTTGTAAACTGATGGAGACTCAGGTCCTGTGATCTCTATCAGTTTAACCATTGTTTTCTGTTCTTATCTTTGTTCTTGCACAGCTAGGAGTGCCTGAGGAATATCACACATATCCCACCTGGGGGCAGGGGAGTTGTTAGTTTGTGCTCTGCCTTTAGCTTGCCTAATACACCCACATCACTCTCATCTCTTACCTTATGCCCTGCTCCATTCTTTCTACTCCCAGGGCTCTCACAGGGCTACCAATGACAGCTTTCAGTCACAGTGCTGAGTTCTGGGGGATGCATTGGAGGTACAAGGGACTTATCAGCTCTTTGAGGAATCATAACACATAACCACAAAGAGACCATCCTACGGAGCTACGAGATAAGAAGTTAGGAAAGGATGCATTGGTAGAGACATACTGAAAAGAAGCCTTCTCTGGGTGAAGAGATCAGGCAAAGCCTGGAAATGCAGAAATTTGAGGGGGACCTAGTACACTGATAAAGTTGAGCTAAGGCAAAAGACCCCTCTAGTTACCAGCTAGAACTGGGCACTCCTTGGGAGCCAGGACACCAGTATTGTCTCAGTTTGGATTACTTCCAAAGCACAGCCTGAATTAGCATGGGTACAGGTAATTCTGCATCTGGGAAGTCAGCTCAGGAAGTAGAAGTGAGGGAGCAGGGGAGGAGAGGGAAAAAGAGAGCCAAATAAGTGTGTTATTGAGTCTCTTCAGTAAGGATTAGGAAGCTCTCAGAATTACACAGAATGCCTTCCAGTAAGACAGAAGACTGGGGCACTGATGCCCAGCTTGCCTTCTTCACTGAGGGCTGTGCTAGAGGCATTATACACACTTGCAGCCTATACGTGTCAGGAGGCTGAGTGGGCTGCCGCAGCCTCAAACACCTAGGCAGGAAAGCAGAGATTTACACTCATGTGAGGGGTTCAGTCTTAGTGAGAGTCTGAGCTTCCATACAACTATCCACAACTATAGCTGAAATCAGAGATGGGACTCAGGGCACCCAAAGCTAGTCTTGATGCCATCAAAAGGCAACCCCCTTCCCCTTCACATCTCCTTCACGCCCATTCAGTGGCCAAAAGAGAAAGGTGAGAGAGAAAGTGACTAATGCAGTGTAGCTGAAGTGAGCAGTTCTGGAGATTGAAGCCAGAGAAATGTTGAGCCGACCCCTCCTCTAGACGGAGGAAGAAGCAGGAAAGCAGGAAGGCCAGGGTCCCAGACAGGATCCTGGTGATCCTGCATCCAGGGAGCAGGATCCATCCTCTCCTCACATGCCACCCTGGCACACTGTCTCACCCTTCATTTCCTCCAAGCTCTGCCCATGATCCCACCCGCAGCCTGGCTTCCCCTTTCCTAATGCTGCAGTTTATGGCTTTCACAGTAGGTGGCAGCAAGTACAGTGCAAATCATGTATAACGCAGCTTCTCTAGGGTTGGGAGCCAGGAACTATTCCTAGAAATTCTCTCCATAGAAAGAAAAACACCAGAGACCACATTCCATCCTTACATAGTTCCCATTTATCCTCAGCACACACTGCCATCAGACAGACAGACAGACACACACACACACACACACACACACACACACACACGCACAAAAGCCTCATGAATTTTGCGGGCAACTCTGGGCCTCAATCTCTCCTCCACTATCCCATCTAGGCCCCTCCTTCTCTCCCTCCCCTTGGACTTTGCCCTTCTTACTGGCCAGGCAGGGTGGACCAGAGTCCGGGTTGACTCATCTCCCACCTCACTGGAGCTGAGATCCCAGCTGTGTAGCTGAAAACACCACCATTTCAGCCCCAGCACAGCAGAGAACCACACAGCCCAGAACTCAGTGGGAGAGGCAACTCCCCTGCTCCTTCCCTCCACCATGGAGTACCTCTCAGCCCTGAACCCCAGCGGCCTGCTCAGGTGATTTTTTAACCCTCCTTTCTACCCTCCAACTCTGAGGATAGGGCATGGCAACAAAATTCCATTCAGCTCCCAGGAGACTCTGATACTCACTGCTTCTCTTTCCTGCCCCCACTTTCCACAACGGGCTTGTCCAGCTATGGAACCACCACTCACCACCCCCACTCCATGGTCTCTCCCTAGGCTACTCTGATCTGCAAACCTAGATCCCTCCCTAACTCCCCAGGCACCCCACCCCATCATCCCTACTGCGTTCACCAAACTCCTCACTTCTTGACCTTTCTTCCCAACTACCAGGTCAGTATCCAGTATGAGCTCTGAGTTTGGCAGGAAAGTCTGGACTTCAGCTCCACCACCCCAGCGACCTTTCCGTGTCTGTGATCACAAGCGAACCACCCGGAAAGGTTTGACAGCTGCCACCCGCCAGGAACTGCTAGACAAGGTAAGTGAGCCAAATCCCTAGGTTCCTACTGCAGGGGCTAGAGAAGACTGAGAACTTACAGTGAGTGAGCAGAAAGGCTGAGGTTAGTTACATGGCTGCCCTCTGAGGGCTAAAGGGGGAGGGGGGGCGGCGTGGTTCAGCCCAATGACCAACGCTGTATTTAGGTTATTTCTTTTCCAGGGGGTAGGAAGAGGAATAGCTAGGGAGGGTTGGGGGAATGGCATTCAGAAGTCAGTATGGAATGGTGATTCATATGACAAGTCAAGTTCAAGTCCAGATCCTACCACTTGCTAGTGTCACACTGTAGGAAGTTGTTCAACCTATCAAAACTTTAGTTTCTTGGGGCGCCTGGGTGGCGCAGTCGGTTAAGCGGCCGACTTCAGCCAGGTCACGATCTCGCGTCTGTGAGTTCGAGCCCCGCATCAGGCTCTGTGCTGACAGCTCGGAGCCTGGAGCCTGTTTCCGATTCTGTGTCTCCCTCTCTCTCTGCCCCTCCCCCGTTCATGCTCTGTGTCTCTCTGTCCCAAAAATAAATAAAAAACATTGAAAAAAAAATTTTTTAAAAAAACAAAACAACAAAAAAAAAACTTTAGTTTCTTGATCTACAAAAAGGGAATAATGTTACACCTTTCTCCTAGGGTTGTGGAAAGGAGTCAAAGAGGACATGTATGTAAAGTCTACATAGATACCTGGCACTAGTGAAGACTCAAAAAGGCTAAGGGTCATTGTTACTGAAAACAGTTCTCTGAGAGTGGGGGACAGTGAGGTAAGACACTGGAGAGAAGACAGAAGGATGGACCTCAAGAGAACCTGACTAGTTTTTCAATTCCAAACCACTAGGATTGGCTCAGAGGGTAACAGGGAAAGAGGACAATGACAGAGGAGCAACTAGGTTAAAAAAAGTCAGCCCTTAGCGAGGGTCCCCCAGCAACTAAGCACCAAGAGCTGGAGCCATTTGAAGAAGGGCAGATTCCCAGGAAGTAGAGTTGGGGTGTCAACCAGCATCCAGAGCCAACCAGTGGATGTGGGGCAGCTGGAGAGGGAGGGGCATGGATAAACCCTGCCCCTTCCCTCCTGCTTCCTGTGGCTGGGCAGGCACTGGAGGCCTTGCTGCTGAGTGGAATGCTAACACTGGTGCTGGAGGAGGATGGGACGGCCGTGGAGAGTGAGGACTTCTTCCAGCTTTTGGAGGATGACACGTGCCTGATGGTGCTGGAGTATGGGCAGAGCTGGACCCCCAACAGGGTGAGAGGCCCATAGTGGGGCTTGCTGTAGGCCACCAATCCTTTATATCTCTCCCAAGCTTCTCTAGCCCAACCGTGATCTTGGGGGCAGAGACACTGGGAGAGGTAAGGGGTTGCCAAGGACACCATTCAGGGGACAAAGAGTCCAGGCAAGGGTGGGTCTGACCCAGTGCTGGTGGGGAACTGTGTGCCCAGTGCACACCATGGGTGTCAGGGTGTGAAGGTGCGTGGCACTGATGAGTGTACCCTACAGAGTGGGGTGCTGTCATACGGCCTGGGCCGGGAGAAGCCCAAGCACAGCAAGGACATCGCCCGTATCACCTTTGATGTATACAAGCAAAACCCTCGAGACCTCTTTGGCAGCCTCAATATCAAAGCCACATTCTATGGGCTCTACTCCATGAGTTGTGACTTTCAAGGACTCGGCCCAAAGAAAGTACTCAGGTCAGAGACCAATATATCGTATTTCCTCATCCCCTTACAGTTGCAGCGCCCTTAATTCCTTCTTCTATACTCCCCTATCCATAATCTCTCCCTTGTGGAAAACCCCCTCTATAGCCTCCTCCCACGTTCCCCCACCCATCCGACTTCATCTTGTCTCTGCCCTTCAGGGAGCTCCTCCGTTGGACCTCTGCACTGCTGCAAGGGCTGGGCCATATGTTGCTGGGAATTTCCTCCAGCCTTCGCCATTTAATAGAAGGGGCCGAACAATGGCATTGGCAGCGGCAGGGTCGCCTTCATCCCTACTGAGAAGGGGCTCCAAGCTGCTTTCTGCCCCTAGATTCATTCCAAGAGACACACTGTGAGGATTGTGACAGCATCAGCTTTGGAGATCTGAAGACAGTGCAGATTAGGTAACTCACCTGATTTCCCCAATGCCTTCTGACCCCATTGTGACACGCCCCATCAGCATAACGCCTTACACCCCTAGCCTATACCCTTTCCTGAAGAATGCTGTCCCTTCCTAGCCATCTTTCCAGCATCCCACTTACCTGGAAAGGCCACAAGCCTGTCCCCAAGAATCTTGACCCCACCCTGATCACTGCTACATCTAGATTCCTTGCAACTCCTCCTGTCCCTAAGCTTCCTAGTGCACTGAATTCAGCCCTTTCTGATTTTACCTTGAGATCTCTATTTCTTTATACCCTTTTCCCCAAAATAACAAAAGCATTTCCAATAAAAATATAAAAATGTTTATTAATAAGACTTTTGATTCCAACTTAAACTAAGAAGGGGACAGGACAGATATTCCCGCTACCCTCCCCATCACCCAGTCCCAGGTCCAAAGGCCTCAGTCTTCAAGTATTGAGTTCAAAGCCCTCCTCCGCTTGGCCACTGCCCCCTGCTGCTGTTCCCAAGCCTCTCGGCGCTTCAGGAAAGTAGTCAGGGCCACATTTCGAGCCACATGGTGGCCAAAAGGGTCTCTTATCAGCTCCTGGTTCCGCTCCCCTGCAAAGGGAATCACTCATGTTCAGTATCATCATGCAGTCACCCCCCGTGCTCAAAGCGACACTCCCTGGGTGAAGGTCCCTCCATTTTCCCTGGGCCCTGGGTTGGCCTCAGGGATAATACCTCAGTCTCCAAAGAACGGAAGCCAGGAGAGGGCGGGAGCACAGGGCTGCATAATCAGCAGAGGAAAGGAGGGCAGACTGCTAAGAACCCATGGTCAACACCACCCTTTTGAACTGAAGTCTCTGCTGTTTTTAAGTCCCCTCCCCAGCCACTCAGCCATCTGGAGTGAGGGAAGTTTGGAAAGGTTAGAGAGAGGTGCAGGTACTCACCTAGCTCGGCAGCAATTTCCTTCCGGGCCCCCAAGGTTGCTCCACTCCAGATGGCATCTAGCACTCGGCTGCCATGACGACTACAGGCCAGAGCCACGTATTGTCCCTGCAGTGAAACAAGCAAGGTAGGTCCCTCTAGGGCATTCCACAAAAGTGCATTGGGGAGGGGAACGGGGAAGTGAAGTTTCAGAAGTTTATGGGCTGAGTCAAAAGAGTCTGGGAACGATATATCCTCTCTGATTCTGAAGGACAGTCTCAGGGCAAGCTCATGTTCTCTTAAATGGATGTTGGTGGGGGAATCAAAGCAGAAACCAGAACCTTTAGGGTCTTAAGCACACGGCGACGCTGCTTGCGCGTCACGGAGGGGCTGGTCAGGACAGCATCAAGCACATGGGAGCCAGCAGGGTTCTGGGCGAGAGTCAGAAGTTGTGGTCCTGTCAAGGCACCCAGACTTCGAAGTACGATACCAGGGCTAGAGAAGTGCAGCAGATGCTGAAGCAGAAGAGACCCAAGGACTGTCACTTCCCCCAGAGCCCTGGCCGTGGCCATTTCCACCTGGTAGGACAGAAACAGGGATTTAGGAGGCAGCCACCAAAGTGCCACCCCCACCTGGATGAAGCCAGAGATCCCCACACCCTCACCACAAGGGTGAAGGACTTTTTAAACCCTGGCCCCAATTAGTCAATGACTTGGCCCCTCTCCTACCTCACCTGGTGCTCTGCGGGCACTGCCCCTTCCTCCTCTGCCAGTCTATAGTATACCTCATAAGCCGTCAAAGTGGCAAAGAGAGGCACACAAGCCACTTGCCGGGAAGGGGGCTCCGCACAGTGGAATGCCTAGAGGAGAAGACAAAACATGATGAATCGGAGAGCTACCTCATCCCTAACCCCGACTCTCTAGACAGAGGAAAGCATTCAGGAGATGTGAGAATGTAAGCTGCGTAAGGGCAGGATCTCATCTGCCTTGCTGTATCTCCAGCCCCTATACACATAACAGGGGTTGAATAAACATTTATTCCTTAAATAAACTGCTCTCTTAGTTCTGGGAGACAGTTTTCATTCCAGGGCTATGTGATGGGTTTGGCCTCATTTCTCCCTGGATCTGTGAACTCCCTGGATATTAGACCTCTTGAGTCCAGAGATATAACCACTGAAGATGAGAGAGGTCCTAACAGGTGGAATTTGAACTGAGGGCATAAACAGGTTGGGGGCAACACCTACTCACCTCCAACAACAGCTGCAGGACCCGGGCTTGGTGGGCCCCAACTCTGCGGCAGGCCCCCACCAGGGCAATGACCACCCCCGGGTGACCTTGAGCCAGCACAGCTTCCAGGGCAGGGCTCAGCTCCTCAAACACGGGGGACAGCTGAGGGGAGACACAGAATGAGGAATCTTTGGCATTCTGTAACAGTGGACTGAGTTATTCAGAGAAATCTTCCTGCTGAAAACAACTAGAAGTGCTAGATAAGCACGGCCAATATCAGAATTTGGGTTTGGCCAGATGAAGTCTAGGACAAGGGGGCAGTCTTAGAGGTGCTGCCTCACATGAGGGAAGCAGCAATACTTTAAATGGCCACACTCTCAAGATAAGGGGATACTGGAATCAAATCTG
Source organism: Neofelis nebulosa (assembly GCF_028018385.1). Taxonomy (NCBI): domain Eukaryota; kingdom Metazoa; phylum Chordata; class Mammalia; order Carnivora; family Felidae; genus Neofelis; species Neofelis nebulosa. The sequence goes on along the minus strand of NC_080788.1, from coordinate 75,385,388 downwards.
CCCTTCTAGGGGTGCCTAGCTATCTCCGTCAGCAGAGCACACAGCTCTTGATCTTGGGTTGTGAGTTCAAGCCCCACATTTGGTGTAGAGATTACTTAAAAATAAAATCTTAAAAAAAAAAAAAAATCTACCCTTCTACCCCAACTCCCAACTCTGTATTGCTACAGATAGTTGACCACAAACACGGGTCATGGAACCTCAAGCTGCATATTTGGATTAAACCAGTCGCCTGCTGGTACTGGAACCCGAGAAGCCAAAACAAATCCTTTCTGAGAAGGCACTTTCGTCATAAGCTCTGAGTAACCCCTAGGAATAACTTCAAGGGGAATGGCCAGCACACACTCAGAGATGCAGAGACAGGCACACAATAAAATAAGGCACAATGAACAAAAACTAGCAAAAATAACAGAGCACAGAAACAGATCTGGCCCCACTCTCAACTCACCAGCTCAGCGGTAGTAACAGCATCCAGTAAACGCTGCAAAGGGAAGTTGGCAATGGGGTGTGCAGCCAGGGTCTGCAGCTGCCCTTGGAAGTGATCCTCAAAGAGGCTCTGGAGCCTCAGGGGCTCCAACACCAGCAGCACTTGCTCCAGGAGTCTGGAGCTCGTCTGATCCCGCAGAAATAGCAGTAGGGGGCTAGGGACAAGGAGAAGGTGATCAAGCAGCCTTTACTGCATCTAAAATACCCATATCACTTCATTCACTTCACACAGCCTCATCAACTTTGGTGGACCCTGAGGCCTAGACCATACCTGCCATCTGCTGAGGAATTGCGGCTACTCAGATAGCCAATCACAGCATTGCAAAGCTGAGCACAAAACTGGGGCAGTTTGCGGTGTAAGATTTGTAAGGCCACTTGAAGGCAGAAGCTGGAGATCTTGTCAGTGATAAATACTGAGGGAAAGGGCAGAAAAAATAAAAGCAGCTCTTCCAAAATCCAGACAACCTGTACAACCTCAAACCTCAAGCAAAAGATATCAGGGACTTTGGACGTAAAAGCTCTATACAGAGTCTTTGCAATATCAAACCCGATCAGATTTGAAAAGGAATAAGACTGATCGAAGTAAGGGCCTCAGATAATGACAGTTCACCTCTAGAAAAGCAGGTCCTAGACCCTCCTCCTTTTTCCCTCCTTACCAGCAATGTCCTTCAGAAAGCAGGAGCTCAGGTCCTGAAGGCGATTCAAGAAGGTTTCAGGGACCTCAAAATCAGATGGCTTACCTTCCCGAGTTGGGGCCCTTTGGGCTTCTGAAAGAAGACCAAGAACACGTGCAGTGCTGGGATCACAAACTACCATCCAGGAGGGAGAATAATCCCATAGATGAGCAAGGATTCAGCTTGGAGATGCAGAACACATATGAATACCTCTTCTCATCTGGATGACTAAACAGAGACTACGTTTCTGTTTTAATTTTTCTAAGAAATTTCAACAGCTCCCCAGTGGTCCGTAGAAGATAGGCCAAACTCTCAGGACTTCAAGGCCTCATCTAAACTCTCTAACCTTATTTCCCACAGTTTTTCAAACTGTAGGTCGCTGCCTACAAATGCATCATAAAATCACTTTAGTGGATCTTAACGAGCAATTTTTCAATAGAATAGAATAGAATAAAACAGAAAAGAAAATATCAGAATGGGTTGTATATATATTAACTTCTCAAAGTTCTGCTTGAGTCCAATATATGTATATATACACAGACGCATGTTCAGTGATGTTTAAAACAAAAAAAATCTGTGAGTTGTGGTTTAAAAAAATTTGACACCCATTCCTCATGAATCACCTCTTACCCCTGGCCTATTCTACTAGCTGTCCCCCAAACACACCTATGCATCCTCACGTATGGGCCTCTGTGTGCACTAATCTTTGGCCTGTTAAGTCTTGTCCTAATTTCTCTGCTAATTCTTTAAGGTCAGCAAGAATTACTCTTCTGCTTACTCTCTTCTACTGGACTTCCTAAACTCTCCTCTCCTCTACATCCACTTCCCTCTTGTAATACTTACCAGGTGACTGAGAGCCACGGTGCCTGGTTCTCTCAGACTCCAGAAGAGTCCCTCCCAACACCTGTAGCAGAGTTCTGACCACGAAGCTGCCATGTGTGTCTCCACAGTAGAAAAGAAAATCATCACACACCTCGGAGGCTAGTCCCAAAACCAGCTCCTCCAGAGTCTCCAAGGGACCATCCTTGCCATCCTCCTCCTCTTCCACGTCCTCCTCCTCTTTCTCTGCAGGGCTCCCCAGCAATCGAGGCAGCTGCAGCAAAGCACTTTGCAATACATGCACTCCGCATCGATGACAGGCCACAAAGCGGAAGTTGGAGCGCAAAGTAGCCCATACTCGACACAGCGGTTTCAGGGGACTAAATCCCAGCAGTTCCTGCATAATCTCACTGCCAGTCCTGTTTGTGGCCAAGGCTAGGGCCTCAGCTTCCACTTCCTTCAAAACATTGTGCACCATCAGTTCTGAACAGACAAGAAAAATATTTCAGAGACTAAGAGGAGGATGGTTATGTTCCATTAGTTAACTAAAGGAGGGAGAGGGGAGCAATGAAGAGGATATGGGAGACATAGACTAAGTCCCTATGCCCTGGGGACCCATGAAAATTCTCCTGCCTATCCCAGAACTTATGCCCAGCGAATCCCACTTTTAGTCTCACCCTGAAGTCTCCCCACCTCGTTCTTCTCCGGTCTCAGGAGCCTCTTTCAGGGCTGACAGCGCCTGGCGGAAATACCCCAGAGCTTCGGTGCTCAGGTGAGGGTGCGCGTCTTGGGCTGGCTCCGAGCTTCTGTCCGGAGGCCGCTGGCGGCCTGGTGGGGGGCGCCCCGACCCCTTGGCCCCGCGCCCCCGTTTGTCACCAGCTGGAAACCGGCGCCCAGCCTTGTGGAGGGAGCGCGGACCCAGTCCCATGAGTGCTGAAGGCCGTGTCCGTCCGCGAAAGCGTCTCCAGTCGCAGAGGAACGTCACGCACGTAGAAGCGTGCCTGGTCCGGACCGAGTTTAGGAAGGCCGGCGTGCTTGGCGCGCAGCATATACGTCACGGTATTGGCGACAGCCCCTAGCCGGGTGACTGTGTGTGTTCCCAGGTCGCCCCGCCTCCAGTCGCCAGTCCTGGCCCCAGCACCGCCTCCCGTGCTCTCTGACCCTCTCCTCCAAACCCTCCGCTGATCCCGGACGGGAACGCGGGCTGGCACCCCAGCCTCACACTCTGATCCAGTTGCAGTCACCTGGTCCCGCCCCCGCAGCCAGAATCGAAGTCCTAGAGTCCAAGGACTTTGCCTGCTAGACGGCGCCGGGACTGCAGGAGCGCAGGTAAAAGGCGCGAGCTCCCTCCTGCGTGCCCGGGCCCCGCTCTTACCCCCGACCCGGAAGCCGCCCCTCCGGGCTCATCCCGACAGGGCCACGCCAGAGGCCAGAGCTCTGGATAGCCCAGGACGCTGCGTGGACCCGCCGTTGAGGGGCTGCCGCGCTGAGCGCCCCCCACTCGGTCAACCCCTTTCAGAGAGTCCTTATAGGTGGGTAGCCCTGGACAGTCCCACCGAGCCCCCTTATTTACTTCTTGGCCTGCCAAAAAGGACGAACAGCCTTGCCCTGGGGTTTGCACCGTTGTCCCGCTCTGAAACTTCTCTCTTCTCACAGGATCCTAACCTTGGCTCCTCCTCCCTCCCGCTATCCGGGTCCCCCTTCCACATACACGAGATGCAGGCTTCCCTCAGAGCAAGTCTTTGCTTCCACAGATTTTCCCCCCTTTGCATGTGAGTCATGGCAGCTCCCATGAAGGGCCAAGTGTGCGTGGTGACCGGTGCTTCCAGAGGTATTGGCCGCGGCATCGCCTTGCAACTCTGCCAGGCAGGTGCCACAGTTTACATCACTGGCCGCCATATGGACACGCTGCGGGCCACTGCTGAGGAGGTGGGTGCTTCCTCTGGAACAAGTGGGACACACACCACCTGAGGTAGCCCTTCCCATTAACCACTTCTTCCACTAATCCCTTACCTGAAACCATTATATTCCTCCACGAAATGTGAATACTTATTCAGACTGGAATAAATGAAGCCCATAAATGACTTCAGATCTGGTCAAATTTTGCCAATAAGTGAGTTTTATGAAAAAAACCTTCTGTTTGAAACCTTCAGGGATTTTGGAATTGCAGCTGAAGGGTTGTGGACCTGTGCTTTCCTTTATTTTAGGAAAGACTTTATTGAGCTGTACACTTTCACTTGACTTTTTTTTTTTTTTTTTACTGGATTTCAGTTTTAAAAAATATATTTGGTTTGCTAGTTACTGGGTGAAGCACTGGGGTTACCAAGATAAATAAGATGCCACTTCTGCTTTGGAAAGATAGGACCCAGCAGGAAATCAGAGGCAGACACAGAATGCTCTGGGAGCACGGGGGAGCAGTTAGGAGGCAAGAAGGTAAGAGGGTGGGAACTAGAGCATGGATCTGGAGAATAGGAGGATTGGTCCTGAATAAGGTATTTCTTCTTCCTTTGAAGTTAGAGGATGGGGACTCATTTGTGAAGGGTGAGGTAGAACGGAAAGTAGAAATAGTTCATGCCTGAGAGTTTTTGATTTTTCAGTAACTAGGCAGGAGCATTGGTGATGTGAGGGTAAGAGGGCCAGGACAGAGGAGAGGTTACACGTGAGTGGTGAAGAGTGGGAGCTTAGGGTGTGAACAATGGAAATGACCAAGGATGAGGAAGAAGAGAGATATTCCTTTCCCAGGAGCATCCCCCCTTCCCTATTTGTCCCTTGCCTTCCAGTAAGAGTGTACAACGACTTGCACCTGGTAGGCCTCCGTAAATGTAGATTTTAAGCTTGAGATCCCAATCTGTTTCCCTCTACAGAGAAAGGATCTAGCATTCCTGAAACTCCTCAAACAGACACCAGAGGGCGGTATTGCTCACCATATTCCCTCAGCTGCTGGCTTCGATTCCTACTTTTGCCTTCTCAGTGCCCCCTCCCCTTCTCAGCTCCTCCCAAGCTGGGAGTTGAAGAGGGTTGCCTTATGTCTCACACTCATGTGCAACTATAAGCTCATATCCCCTCTGTCTCTCCAGGCACAGTCTCGAGGGGGCCAGTGTGTGCCTGTGGTATGCGATTCAAGCCAGGAGAGTGAAGTGCAAAGCCTGTTTGAGCAAGTGGATCGGGAACAGCAGGGGCGTCTGGATGTGCTGGTCAACAACGCCTACGCTGGGGTCCTGGTACCCTTTACACTTTGATTCCAGCTCCACATCCCTAACCTCCCCCTCTGACCCCTGAGTCCTGAGTCCTTATCCCCACTCATTGTCCCTTTCATTATCCAGCCCCTCATACCTGTCTGCCTTTAGATCATCCAATTTACAACACTCCCTTTGCCTTCCAGGCAATTATAAAGAACACTAAGAAGGCATTCTGGGAAAGCCCTGCCTCCATCTGGGATGATATCAACAATGTTGGACTCAGGTAAGTGTTCCCTTTGTCCCAGGGTCTGGGTTCCCCTCATTCACTCAGCTGAGGGCCTGGACCATTCCTCATATGCCTGCCCTTGTTCTCTGACCTCCCCATCTCTTTCTTCTCCTTTTTGTCCCGTTTGTCTCACACCTCTGGAAAATTTCCATCCAGTTGGATCCGTACCTGGGAACATTGACTTTTACCTTGTTTCTGTCAGAACTGACACAACTGAACTTGCTCTTGGCCTCTCTCCGACCTCACTCTGCACATCCAAGTGCGTGATCGGAAGGAAGCCTCCCTCTTTGAATAATGCACACCACCTGTAGTTGATATTAACAAAAAAAAGAAATTCTTTTGTCATAGATCAAGAGAAGGTCAATGAGGGTGAGTGCCAGCCCTGTTAGCCTCCACATCCTCACTCCAGATCCACAGGCAAGGGCACTTCAACATCAGAGTTACACATACATGTGCATGGGAGTGAGATGAAACACAGCACGAAGAGTTCACCTAGCATGACGCACCACTTGTGTCTCTTTTTTATTGTTGGAACGGTAGTGCCCTCTCAGAAACTGCATTCCATGGTGGTGTGATCAGCCACCTGTGGGAGTAACTAAGAGATTATCTGAAAATCTGTGCCTAAAGCATTTTAAGAACACCCACAGCTTCTTGTGGAAATACCAAGGAAGCAGGACTAGAATCCAGTTGTGATTTCCAAGGCAGAAGAAAGATTATGAGGACAGAGAGGGATGGTCAGCCAAGAGGCAAGAAAAGAAAACCTAAAATGCTGATAATTGGCAGTTATGGCCCACATGCTTAGCCTTCCAAAGAGAGGCCTTCCACTCCCTCATCTCTTGCAGGTCAGAGTTTTGAGCCTGGGCAGAGGCCCAGGCCTTGGTCCCTGAGCCATGATGAATTTTCCAAGATAAAGGCCATTTTGTGAGCCTCTGGGAAGCCCACCAACATGTCCTCACCTCCCCCCCCCCCACTCACATAGACATTTACTGTGCCTTTCCTTTGCATTACCTTAGATTGGGCTTTCCTTTTGAAACTATAATTCTCTCTACCTGTTTTCACTCGGAGGATCCTGTTTCCCATGCAAATGAAATGTTTTTCTGGTTACCGAGTATATGTGTGCTGGGTTTTCCCTACATAGGAGAATGGAAAACTGAGTTTTTCCTTTACACGCATCCATTGGTGGTTCCTTTTACCACTGTTGCTCTCAGGAAGTGGCCTCTAGCCCTAGAGGGCAGAGGAAGCTGCCAGGGCTACCGCAGCCAGGCCAGCAGTGAACGTCATGTATTCCTTCTCCTTCCTTGCCCCACCTTCTAGAGGTCACTACTTGTGCTCAGTGTATGGAGCACGGCTCATGGTACCAGCTGGCCGGGGACTCATCGTGGTCATCTCCTCCATTGGGGGGCTGCAGTATCTCTTCAATGTCCCCTATGGTGTTGGCAAAGCTGCGGTGAGGACCCAGGAGCACAGGGGTTAGGGAGGCATCAGACAGTGATGGTACCCATAGCTCAGGAGATCCGATCCCCAATGATTAGAGTAGTAAGGCCCACTGGCCCCCACCTCTCCCTCTGCGCCTTCATAAACAGTCCCTTTGCCTGGGCTCCCCTTGGGTGGCCAGGGTAGGCAGCACACTGGGGAAGGTGGACAGCTGAGACAGGGCTCCTGAGAAGGGCTGGGGCATCCTCAGCAGAAGCAAGGAAGGCAGGGGAGGAAGGTGATGTGGCCGGGCGCCCTGGCTCTCCCCTGCCTTCTGTCCTTCTACAGTGCGACAGGCTGGCTGCTGACTGTGCCCAGGAGCTGCGGCGCCACGGGGTCAGCTATGTGTCTCTGTGGCCAGGGTTGGTGCAGACAGAACTACTGAAGGAGGTTGTGATGAAAAACAACAATGCTGATGATCCCCTGTTGAAGCAGGTTGGCAGGGGGAGGGCGAGGGAGGCAGGGAACGCAAAGGAATCAGCTTCTCCATCCTCAGTGACAAGACAGTAACAAAGAGGAAATACCCAGGTGCCTACTGTGGCAGGAGCAGGGCCGAGCAGCATACATACATTATGTCTTTTCATCCAGCAAAGGAGATATTATCTCCATTTTGCAGATAGCAATTCTGAAACCTGGAAAGGTTAGAAACTTGCTCAAGGTCATGTATGCCATAAATGGAAAAGCTTCCTTCCCTGAAGCCCATGCTGTTGACCCCTGCCCTGAACTAACCTAGAAGGTCCAGACATAGTTGACATCCCAAGATCCTTCCACTTAGGAAAGGCAGTGCATCCTGGTGCCAGGGTACAGGATGTACCTGGAGGTAGGGAGGAGTGGCTCAAGCATCTTCTAAGATTCTGGGTCCTGCAGGTGCAGTGATGAGGGCCTGTCTCTCTTGGAATAGAAGCTAAAAGTGGGAAAGAAATTCAGGCAGTTCTCTTGGAAATTAACCCTTCACTTCTCTGCCCCTTTGTTTCAGTTCAGATCTGATTTCAGCTCTGCAGAGACCACAGAAATGAGTGGCAAATGTGTGGTGGCTTTGGCAACAGGTAAAGCGGTTGGGGGCAGGTGGTAACAAGAAAGGGCATGGAGAATCTGCAGGGTGGTGGTAGCCAGTTCTGGGTCCTGGCTCAGGAGGTGGTTGAGGAATATGCCCTTCTTTTCTCCGGCTTCTGGAGACCCTATGTGGGCCCAGTTTGAGGTTTGGGAGCCGCAGGAAGTATAGCCAGGAGTCAGAGGCCTAGGAATAGAAAGAAAGAATTCTGGGCACCGAAGCCTGTTTCAGTGGTGCCCTGTCCCACTGGGCCCAAACCTTGTCACACTGCATCACTGCCATGCCTTCTCAGCTGTATTTGTGCCCACAGACCCCAATATCCTGAGCCTGAGTGGGAAGGTGCTGCCATCTTGTGACCTTGCTCGACGCTATGGCCTTCGGGATGTGGATGGTAAGAGCTCTGGCCCAGCAGCCAGCCTGGACCTCCCTTCCTCCGTTCCCTGCTCACTTCACCTTCTCCCACACTTTCTCCCCATCCCTCCCTCACATCCCACTCAGGCTCTTTAGCCTAGGCGGAGGTGTCTGAGGAGTGGGAAATGACAGTGTAACCCTTCTCTTCTTCCTGTGGTCCACAGGCCGCCCCGTCCAAGACTATTTGTCTTTGAGCTCAGTTCTCTCTCATGTCTCCACCATGGGCTGGCTGGCCTCCTACTTGCCTGGCTTCCTCCGTATGCCCAAGTGGATTATGACCCTCTACACTAGCAAATTCTAACCCTCCTGGCCTGACCTCACAACCGTTCTCCCTTGGGCTATGTGGTAGGGCCTGACTCCGTGAAACAAGTCAGCCTCTCCTGCCTACCTCATACCCTTGATATGAAGAGAAGACCTCCACTGTATGTCCTGGGTGAGCCCTCGGGGCCCTTAGATACTTCTTTATGCCTTAATTTTACTTGCCCCTACATTTTACTTTTTGCCTTAGTATTGAAAAACATCCTGCAGGCTAATAAACGTCTCATTTCTCTTTCAACAAATTTTTGACTGCTGGTTCTGTCTGTGCTTAGCCAGTGTTAAGTACCTGAGAGAAAGACTCCAAGACATACATGCAAGCTGTTTAGGTCCTCAAGGAGCTTGCTAGGACAAGGCCCCTTTCCTCCACATCTGTTCCTACTCTTCCCTCTAGAGCTGCCCAGCTCAAGGGCACCTGCTCTTCAGCTGCGAGGCCCGTTTCCACACCTCAGCTGGGGAGCAGGGTCCCTCCCCAACCAGAAGCTGGCACACCCCTATCTCTCAGTACTTTTCCACCCCCTCATTCCACCATCTCTTTAGGGATGCCTGCTGCCTTCCAGCTGGGCCTGCTCTTGGCACAGCAAGGGCAGATTCCTTGGTATTTATGATTTCCTGGAATTTGGGAGGAAAGTACTGGCCGAATCCAAGTGAGAGGCAGAGGCCGATGGCACCAACACACCCATCCTTCCTTGCAGGATGGTTCCACCTGAAATGCTCCCTGAGGAATTGACTGCGAGGAATAGCCTTGCCTGCTCCAGGGGCTGTCCCAGCCTGAGGCAAGGCAACAGGGGGTGTGTTCCAAAGGGGAGCCCAGGACCGTTCTGAGGGAGCCTTCCTGGCAGCAGCCTAGAGGGCCATCCACGTAATGGGACAGCTGCTGTCAGTCTAGTCTTTCTAATCTTTGAAAAAGGCAAAGTGAGAGCTGACATTTCCCAAAGCTGCCCATAGTGTGTGCAGAAGCCATGACCTTCCTGTAGCTTTCTGGGGACAGCGCTGCTTACTGTTCCAGTTGTGTGCGAAGGGCAGCTCACTGGCTTGCAAAAGAGCTATGTGCTTCTCTTCCAGCTCTGCAGTCAGTGGTGACTTCATATTTGTTGCTTGAATTTAGCCACAGTGAGAGTGTATATGCCGTAGAAACCAACAAAAGCTACTAATTAGGGCTTTTTGTTTTGTTTTGTTTTTTTTAGAGAGAGCTAGCTTAGCACGTGACTGGAACTAAACAAACACCCATCTATTATTTTTTTCAATGTTTATTTATTTATTTATTTTTATTAAAATTTTTTTTTAACGTTTATTTATTTTTAAGACAGAGAGAGACAGAACATGAACGGGGGAGGGGCAGAGAGAGAGGGAGACACAGAATCGGAAGCAGGCTCCAGGCTCTGAGCCATCAACCCAGGGCCCGACGCAGGGCTCGAACTCACGGACCGCGAGATCGTGACCTGAGCTGAAGTCGGATGCTTAACCGACTGAGCCACCCAGGCGCCCCCAATGTTTATTTATTTTTGAGAGAAAGTGTGAGTGGGGGAGATGCAGGGGGTGGGGGCGGGCAGAGGCTCCAAAGCAGGCTCCACGCTGACAGCAGTGAGCCTGATGTGGGGCTTGAACCCCCCCCAACTGCGAGATCACAACCCGTGCCGAAGTCGGTTGCTCAACTGACAGCCATCCAGACGCCCCGCAAACACCCCATTTAGATGACAGTGATCAGATAGCCTCACCACCCTCTCACCCTCTTCCACTTACCACCCTAAGTTCCTATTATCTCCTAAGGTCTGTGAGGGGCAGAAGCATTGCCTATATGATATGATAAGAATAAGGGCCTCCAGATCTCCTGCAGCCTTTCACAGCCATCATTAGAACAAATCCTTGTGCAATGGCATCGTCTCCTAAAGGCCGCAAAGTATTATGGGAAGAGTATGGGCTTCAGAGTCATGAAAATGTATATACAAATTTTAACTCCATCACTCTGGGAATGAAATGAAATAACATGTATAAAACGCCAGGCACTAGGTAGCCATCGAAGTTGTCAGTTCCTTCTCACAACAAATATTTAAGAGCGTGCTCTGCACCAGTCACCATTCTTGGCTCTGGGGGCACAGAGCATAAGACAAACCAGGTCCTGGCCCACAAAGGACTTCCACTTCAGCCCTGGAAGACCTTAGAAGTCATCTAGACCTTCCACTGATGGGAGGAAGTGACCCCCAAGGGTCCACACTGTGTGGAGTTAGACCTCAGTCCTGGTATCCCCAGAAAACAGAGGGTACAGTGTTCTCTCCAGAACACCACCCTGCTTCTCTCCAACAAGCTTGGAAACATAAGCAAGAGTACAGAGCTCTGAGGGAATGAAACGTGGACAGTGAGTTTTGATTGGAGGTAGAAGAGTAACAAGATCTAAGAAACTCAATAGTAGAGAGGCTCAGGACATTGAGGGGGGATCAATGTTCATTCAAAAAAAAGTTTATTTAATGCCCATCCTCTTCCCAGCACCATACCAGGCACCAGGGAAGACTATTTAAGTCTGTGAGAACAGTGCTATAGCCAAGTTTACACAGAGTACCCTGAAAATACAGGAAGAAGCAACTAGAGAACTGGAAGGAAGTGATATTGGCCAGAGACTTCCTCCAGCAAGGGCTGGACCAAGGGGTGGATTTCAGCTTTCAGGACAAGTCACTGAGGAAGAGTTCCCATCAACCCCTAAAGGCCCCTTTGGGTGACGTGAGAATGGGGTGGGGATCCAGGCAAGGTGAAAGAAAAGCCCACATGAGGGCCCCACAGGAGCCCAAGCTCAGTGGGCAAATCAAGATGAGGTGGTTGGGCCCAGGTCTGCCATTTTTCCTTCCTCATCTTGGCTCCTACCCACCCTGTCCTAACCAGAGGCCTTGGCACTCTCTCTGAGACATTTCCTGAGGCCCTTCAGCTCCTTGCCCCCCCCCCCCATCCCTGGGCAGAGCCCCCACAGTGAGCTCAGAAATTGCTTCATTGCAGCCTGCCCCCCATCCCGTCTGGTTCCTGGTCCTTGTCCCCTTGGCTGGTCTACCCCTCCACAAAGCCCCTCTCCTGGGTCCCTCTGCCAATGCCTTCTCAGCCCCTCACCCCATCCTTCCACTGCTCCTGCTGCCCCTCCGGCCCATCCTCCCCGGCCCTCTCCCTGGGCCCTGTGCTGAGTCTTCTCCCTACCCTTCCATCTCCCAGGCAGCTGGTGTCGGTTGCAGCTTCCTCCGTGCCCTGCCCTGGGCAGGGAAGGGCAGATGGGTACAGGCAGGCCTGTAACACACAGGTCTGGCTCTCAAAGTGCTTTTGGTTATCATCAGGAGACAATCAGACAACCACGGGGAGCCCCAGAGTGGGGACTCAAAGAAGCAGGAGGGGTCAGCATAGCCAGCTGCCCCCGCAAGGCCACACCCAACTCCAATTCCTTTCAGGTTTCACCTTCTGGGGAGTATTACAACATTGTCATCCCTGCCTTTCCCTGCAAAACCTCATCTCTGTCTCAGTTCCTGCCACCAGGTATCCAGGGGCACCGTTGCTCATCTCAGCCCTGATCCCTTCCTGACGTATGCCTCAGCCAGCCGCCCACGCCACACGCAATCCCGGGTGCCCCTGCCCAGGGACCTTCACAGAGCCTTGGGGCTTACTGTTTGACCAGGCTGACCTGGCCCATGTTAAGCTCATGTTGAGCTGCAGAGACAGAATCTGCCCTGATTGGGGCCTAAGGACAGGAACAGGCTGGCCCTTCTCTGGGTGAGTCCCACTGGCCTTGTACCAAGGTGCCCCAGGGTGCTTAGAAGTGGGCCAGCTTGCTTGGAGTAAGGTCAAAGGGTCCAGAGTCTGCCTCGACTTGTGTGCCAGAAGAGCAGAGGAAATGGAAGCTGCTTGTGCTTACCTTGATAATGGGAGAATCTAGGCAAGAAAAGGTCCCCTTTTTAGGCCCTTGGACATGGAGGAACCTGTGAGAAATGCTGGGTAAGAGGCAGAGGAAGTAGGGTCAGCTTGGTGCAGTTTCTGTTAGCAACTACAGACACGTATGCACCTGTACTCCAGTGAGCAGATCTTGGCTCCCCCCTTCTTGAAGAGGTGGTTCCAGAAGAAACAAGCAAAGCCAGAACTCCATAAACAAACAGTGCCCGGCATCCCCAGAGGGGCTCATGTAGGAGGGAGCAAAGGTGACTCAGCTCTGGACCTTCACTGTCCCTTTAACACAGCTGAGACAGCCAGAGACTTGTGTTATTGTTGGGGCTGAGAGAATTCGTGTTTGTTGAGCACCAGCTAACTGCTCTGCCTAAGTCTTACTTAATCTTTCCACATCTGCCATATGAGGTAAGTATTCTCTTACAGCTTTAGAAACTGAGGCTCAGAAAAGTTGAGGTACTTGTCCAGATTACAAGGTTTGTTTTTTTGTTTGTTTGTTTTTTTTAAGATTATTTATTTCAAGAGAGAGAGAAGGCAGGAGAGGGGCAGAGAGAGAGAGGGAGAGAGAGAATCCCAAGCAGGGTCCTCACTGTCAGGGTGGAGTTTAACATGGGGCTGAAACCCATGACCTGAGCCAAAGTCGAGAGTCAGACACTTTGGGGCCCCTGGGTGGCTCAGCTGGTTAGGCGTCCAACTCTTGATTTCAACTCAGGTCATGATCTCACAGTTCATGAGTTCAAGCCCCACATCAGGCTCCATGCTGACAGTGTGGAGCCTGCTTGGAATTCTCTCTCTCCCTCTCTCTCTCTGCCCCTCCTCCGCTCATGCTATCTCTTGCAAATAAATAAACTTTCTTTATAAGAGACAGAGGGGCGCCTGGGTGGCTCAGTCGGTTAAGCGTCTGACCGGCTCAGGTTATGATATCACAGTCCGTGAGTTCGAGCCCCGCGTTGGGCTCTGTGCTAACAGCTCAGAGCCTGGAGCCTGCTTTGGATTCTGTGTCTCCATCTCTCCCTGACCCTCCCCCATTCATGCTTTGTCTCTCTCTGTCTTAAAAATAAATAAACATTAAAAAAAATTTTTTTAAAGAGAGAGGGAGAGAGAAAGAGAAGATAGCCGACTGAGCCACCGAGGCACCTTGGGTTGCACGTCTTTATAGGAAAAGAGTCTGGCTTCAACGTATGACTCTAGAGGGCGAGGTCTTTCCCCCACATTCCCCTGTCTCTGCTGCTTCATTTTTTTGGGAGTTGGTTTCATTTTGGTTTTGGAGGACCTTTTCTTTTTGGCAAAGAGGGTTGGAGATTGGGCAGAATGGTGAAAGTGTTCCCAAGTTCACTCAACCCAAAGGTGTCCTGGCTAAATTTAGAGTTGCCCTTCTCTCATTTTGACTATATTTCCTTCCATGCCTCTGCTCCAGCTGTTCTGGTCCCTGAGGTGCCGCCTCCCCCCAACCCCAGCCCCATTTCTACCTGCCAGAATTTTTTCTCACAAGGCTCATCTCAACCTCCTAGAAACTTCTACCCTCTTCCATTGTTCCTGCCCTTTTCTGGGGGACCTATGACAATCACTTGCCTCTTGACTAGTGTCAGAGTCATAGATGTCCTCATACCATCGCCTAGATAAGGCTGACAGCCCCCCAGGTCAGGGGTTGGGTCTTAGACACTTCACACCTCCTACACACACACACACACACACACACACACACACACACACACACACACACTCACAGAATGTTTGAACCCTGCAGACAGAACAGAACAGTGCCTGGAGTGTCCACACCACCCAGTGTGTGGCTGAGCTCACAAGCCTGACGGGAGCCACAGGTGAGGGCCCCACTTCCCTACCTGGAATCAGGTGGACTGGGCCAGCCTATGTGCCCAAGACCGACCCTCCCCAGACTGCTGCTCTCTAGTATTCCTCAGCACTTGGCCTCGTCCCACTCACAACACACACCTCAGCCTCCATACCCTGTGCTCAGGGCTGCCAGTTGTGGGGATCCTGGGGACCTCTGCGGGGGCAGGCCCCTTGGAGGCTGGCCAACCCAAGACAAGTTCCAGAAACCTCTACTCCAGGACCTCCCTGCCCTCCGCACCCCCCTCCCGCCCCCCACTGAACCAAACCTGAGTCATGATTGAGTGCACAAGGGGACTGGCACACAATACTGCTCCTGTCAGCAATTCCAGGTATTCTCTTTCCTTGCTTGAAATTCTGAGGTTCCACAGCACTCCCTGTCCATTTCCTGCCCTGTCACTCAGACCTGCCCATGAGGCCTGAAGTGCAGCCATCCCTGACCACCCCTCCCTACCACCTTGCCCTAAGCTCCCCCACCCTGGGATCTAAGAGTCTTGGCTCCTCTCCTAATCCCTGCCCCAGCCCAGTGGGGTTCAGTGTGCTTGATCTGACCTTCACTGCTCACCATTCATTCATTCAGTCATTTATTCTCTCCCAGGATTCCCATCACCACCACCAACTCTAGGTCAATACCTTGTTTAATTCTCCTTGGGGCACTTATGACTGGTTAAAATCATCTCTTGTATGTATTTGCCTCTACAGGGTTTGTCTCCCTGATTCAAGTATAAGCTCAATGAGAACAGGGGCCTTGACAGTCTTGGTCACTGCTATGGGGTAAGCTGTTCTGAGGCTCCGTGATTATTGCTTCATGATTGGCTGGATTACGTAAATGTTGAGCAACCACTGTGGCACCAGGCTAGGTGAGGGGACATGCAGTCCAACTATCCTCCTTGGGTAGTTCACAGTGAGAGTAGAAATGGGGTTGTTCCACCCCACAGAATGAGCTAGATTGCAGGCACCACAGGCCCCACTGCTGGAGAAGCATAGAGGAAGTGTGCCACCAGCCCCAAGCCAGGGCTCCTGCTCCACACCAACAGCCCCAGCTCTAAGCTCCTCCCCTGGGAAATCTTACCCCCTTCCCTGGATAGGGCAGGTTCCCCCACCCATGGGACACACCCAGCACTACATCCCTCTCTTTAAGGGCATAACTGTAGCCTTACACTTGCTTGTACGGTTACGTGACTGCCTCTCTACACCATTTCCATCATCCAGAAAGTTTTACTGGGCAGCCCTACTCTGGGCCATTAACTCCATGAGGGTAGGGGCTGGGCCTGTGTTTGCCTCACCACCACGGCCCCCATGCCTATCATTGTGTCCAGCACAGAGGGCACTCAGTTGCTATCTGTTGAATGAATGAATGGGACAGGAAGGAGTAAGGGTTGGATCTACCCCAAGGTCCGCCCACCACCTTCTTTCTGGGACTACTTGTTCACCCTCTGTATTCATTTACCAATCACCCCTTATTGGTCCAGACACTCACAGTCAAGGCTTCTGTTTCTCACGTGGGCATAGAACCTCAGGGCTGCTGCCTCCTGGCACTACTCACATTTCCTATGCCCTACACCCAAAGCACCCCCTGGAGTTGTGCAGTGATGGTTGCCACTTGCAAGCTTCTTGGCCATATTCCTAACTCCACCCATGCTCTTGACATAGGCATGCCGGGTCCCAGGACCCAGAGGGGGTTCCACAGGACCAGCTAAGAGGGTCCTTGGCCTCACATAGGATTGAATTCAAAGTTGAGCCTGGAGGAGGTAAGAGCAGAGTTTACTGAACAGTGTAAGTGATAGAGAATAGCAGATGGGGTATCTGTGAGACTCAGAAAAGAAGTGAGTCTCTCCATCGCCTAGGCTTAGGGGTTTATATTGGAAAGGGGTCCAAGGGACATGTTTTTTCAGGCATCCAGGGTAGGGGCCCATCAAAGGCAAGTGTCAGGCATTATTCCATAAACCACAGAAGGTAGCAAGTATTGATGCCAGTGTCCGTGGAAGTTTGTTTGAAGCTAATGTCCTGGAACATGTTTAGGATCTGGTTCTTCTCAGATGTTATCAGGTGTGCAGGGGTCTAGGATGAAAGTCAAAGAATGATTAACTTTCTAGCCTCCCTCTTGGAAAGGGAGCATAGCTTCTTTGGTTTACTCATATGCAAGGGGAAATATAGAGCATGAGTAAGTGAGGTCTAGCACAGAAACAGCAGAAATGGAGCCTTTCTAAAATGGAGTCCTTTCAGCTTCCCTATCTCACTCTGAGCAATTTTAAGGCAATGCTGTCCTCTTCACCAAACCTGTGCAGTGCCTGGCTCCTGTAAGAAAGAAAGGCTCCAGTTCTGGCTCAGGGAGTTTTTCCAGCTTTTCAGCCCCACTTCCTGCTTGCTTTCCCTGCATCTCTTCCCCCATAAAACACCAACATGAGTCAGCATCCACTGTGCCCTGGCTCTATCATAGGGACTTTCCCTTTGAGGCCATTCTGTCTTTTGGGCCTGCTCTCCCTTCTCATCAGCTAGCTGGTTCCCTCCTTTCCCCCAGCCCAGAAGTGTGCTATGGGCATATGGTGGCACTGCTGGCCATTGAGGAATTCTCCCAGCCTGGCAGAAGCAACTGGGGAAGAGGGAAAAGAGAAAAAAATCCAATCGCTCAGACCAAGTGCCCAAGGAAACCCAGGACTCTGGGGGAATGGGCAGTATAGAGGATCTTCTTGGGTTTTGAACCATCTGATCCCCTGCTCCATCCCAAGGGTCAGAACCTTTCAGAACTTTGGGGCGGGTCCTTGAATGCCCTCTACCACATTGTCAAAGAGTGGTTGAACAACATATGCTTGATTATCTCCCATGATGGTAAGCTCACAACTCACTCACTCCATTTTCGGAAAGCTTTAATTATTAGAAAGTCCTTCCTTATAACGAGTCTATATCCACTCATTGGCCCCCCACCCCCTCACAGTCCTCTCTACTCCCTGTATTTCTAGGAGATGATAACCTCCTTCCCCGTACCTGTGGCTGGAGAGTTTAAAGTAGGAAGATCAAAGCTGTACACTTTTAGTATATATGTTGTGCTTCATTGACAAGTTTTACAAGAAGAAAAAAGAAACATTAGGAGTTTAAGAAAAGAAATTGTAAAACGTTATATATCACCAGATCTAGAACAAACTCCCCTTGACCTCAATCTGAGTCAGTGTCCCTTCTGTGGGCCCCTGGGCCCCTATCCTACTTTAGCTTACATACTGGCATGTCTGTCTCACCCAGGAGAACTGTTCTGTCCAGTACTAGCCACTAGCCCCATGTAGCTGTTTAAATGGAAATAAATTAAAATTGAATTAGATTAAAAATGTGTTTCCACAGTTGCACTAGCCACATTTCAAGGGCTCACTAGCCACATAGGGCTAGTGGTGACCATACTGGATGGCACAGACATTGAACATTTCAACACGGCAGAAAGTTGTCTAGTCTAGCACAGCACTGCACTAAGTCTAGCTCCTAGCCAAGATTTAAATGGGGCCCTGACCCAGGGCTCATGGTCTGCTTCCTCCCTCCAAACCATCTCTGGTCCATGACTGGCTCAGGGTTCTAGGGACATTGTAAATGTGTGTGTGTGTGTGTGTGTGTGTGTGTGTGTGTGTGTGCGCGCGCGCGCGCGCGTGGGCGCGCGCGCGTGTGAGCATTGGGGAGTGGTTGCATAGAAATAATCGGCAGGGGAAGAGGTGGTCAGCATGAAGAGAACCAGGCTTCCAGGCCTCAAGAAGCTCAAATTTGAGCTTCTGGTAATGCCCACTGCATAGGTGGGAGCAGCCACCCAGGCTTTGGGTTGAATCCTGGCTGTGTTTCCTCCCAGCTGTATGACCTTGGGCAAGCCTCTTAACCTCTGTGAAACCACTGTATGCATTCTTTTCTTGTTATAAAATATGGATACTAATACCAGCTTCATATAGGTAGTGATTACATTAAATAAGATGTCTAAGGGTTCAGTTGGTATTCAATTATTGCTTATTCCTTTTTCTACATAGAGGGCAGTAAAATCTCTTCCTTAAACATCATTCAGATCATAACCCTCGGCACCTGTGTGGTTCCCACTTATCACACACAGGAGACCAAATATAACTCCTGACAGCTCCCTTTGCCTTAAAGCAAGAGGCCTGTCATTCATTCCATTGCTCTTATCTCCAAAGGCACCTGGCTCTACTGCTATCTGCCAGCCGGCCAAGTCTGTTCTCCCCCTCCTTCACGTCACAGTGCATGCCTGAAATGCCCTTCCTGCCCTCTCTTTCCTAAACCAGGCCCTACCTTCTCAGAAGCAGATTCTGTCATGAGACTCACTTCCTCTCTTAAGCCTACTTGATTCAACCTTCCCAGTTTCAAGATTGCTAATCACTAAGAAGTATTTCATGCCTACTTCGGCTTTCAACCATCCCCTTTCCTCCTCCCTTGGTGACTAGGATATAAGACTGGCAAATCTGCGTCTGTGGGCATCTGTGTTCCCAGCTGTCTGGTTGCACATGTGAGTGTGTACAGAAGCAAACAAAGGGCTAGTGAGGTGGGAGAGCTGGACCAGACCAGACACAGGTCCCATTTGGCCACTTATGACATGGATGGCCCTTAGCAAGTTACTTAGTCTTTCTGAGCCTCAATGTCCTGAATATTTATCATAAAAATTAGAAATAATAATAATATTACTACTATTACTATTTACTGAGCCCTTACTCGGTATAGACACTGTTCTAAGCTAAGCATTCACATTAGGTCCTTTTATCTAATCTTCACTTGAACTGTCACCGGTAGTGATATTTTTTCTATGTTACTACTGAAGAAATGGAGACACAAGGGAAACTCAACACAGAGGGTTAAGTACCTTTCCCAGATCACACAGCTAGTAAGTGGCCAAACCAGGATCTGTACCCAGGCACCCAACAGTCCATGTTTATAAGCACTCTGCTTACTGCCTCCACATGTGATCCTTTGTGCATGCAAAACTCCTGCACAAAGACAACCAAGAAGTGGTGGGACTCTTTCCTCACTGGGACCACAAGTACACGAGGCCAGTAAAAGTGTCTCTTCTCCTCTGTCATTTGTTACAGAGCCCAGGAAAGGACAGACTATATAGTGGGCAGTTTGTATACATTTCCAGGACCTGAGAAAAATGTGGAAGAAATATAAAGAATTTAAAGCCATGCATTCTTAAATATGAGCTATGAACACATGCCACATGGACACACACTTCTCACAAATACATCACATATGCTCACTCATGCATATGCACTCACTGGCCACCTTGAACCCCATGAAGGCTCTCCAGGAAACCTTTCTGAGCTGGCCCAGGAGCCACAGAAGGCTTTTAGGCAGAGATGTGATATAATCAAACCTGCATTCTAGGAAAGTTGATCCAACAGCACAGAGAATGAACTCATAATGGAGAGGACAGAGTGGAGACGGGGGACATTGAAAAGACTTTCAACAATCTGGGAAGAAATGAGCTTAAATTCTAGTACAGTGGGAGTGGAAAGAGTATTTAAGAGATACTAAGGAAAAATGGGGAGGGAGTAGTGCCATTCACTACAATAGGAAAACATAAAGGCCAAAGTTTAAGAATGAATGGGAGACATACCCTACGACCCAGCAATTGCACTACTAGGCATTTATCCACGGGATACAGGTGTGCTGTTTCGAAGGGGCACATGCACACCCATGTTTATAGCAGCACTATCAACAATAGCCAAAGTATGGAAGGAGCCCAAATGTCCATCGATGGATGAATGGATGAAGAAAAGGTGATATATATATACAATGGAGTATTACTTGGTAATCCAAAGAATGAAATCTTGCCATTTACAACTACATGGATGAAACTGGAGGGTATTATGCGAAGCGAAATTAGTCAAAGAAAGACAAATACCATATGACTTCATTCATATGAGGGCTTTAAGACACAGAGCAGATGAACATAGGGAAGGGAAGCAAAAATAATATAAAAACGGGGAGAGGGACAAAACGTAAGACACTTTTAAATATGGAGAACAGAGGGTTACTGGAGGGTTTGTGGGAGGGGGGATGAGTAAATGGGTAAGGGGCATCAAGGAATCTACCCCTGAAATGATTGTTGCACTATATGCTAACTAACTTGGATATAAATTTTGAAAAATAATTATTTTTTTAGAAAAGAATGAATGGGAGACAACGATACCTCTTTACTTTCGGAGTTTGAGGTGTCTCTGGAACACCCAGGTGATATCCAATAGGCTTTTGAATAGGTGTGCACATATATATCTTTATTATTACAGCTCGTGAGACATCTGGGCTGGAGACACAAGTTTGAGTGTTATCAACTCCCAGGTGGTAATTAAAACTATGAGTGTGTATGACTTCACCCAGAGAAAGTGTGGTGCCAGAAAATCTGTGGGCCCAGGACAGAGCTCTGGGGAGCTCCAACTCCAAGCAGGAGAAGGCTTGGATTTGTAAATGTTCTCCCAGGAACAATGTGTGATGTGAAAGAGGGTGGTGAAAGGGCCCTGGACATCACCAACATTTAGGGGAGAAGAAGGTGAACAGATGAGAAGATTGGGGCAGAGGCGCAGGAGAAGCCAGGAAAGGGTGTCAAGTGGAAGGAAGTCGGCTACGTGAAAGCTTCAGGGATCAGTGGAGATAAGGACAGGAAACTCCACCAGTTAGATGTAGCAACTAGATGGCCAGTGGCCAGAATGAGGTCAGCAGGATGGCTAGTGCGTGAGTTCCCGGCTGTAGAAAAAACTTACGCAACTAGACTGCAGTTCTACCAGCTGACTGAAATTGCAGCCCCTACTGCTTGCGCGCGCCATTGCGCACGCGCACTCGTAAACACAAGAAGTAAATCAGGGATTTAGCCTTTCTAGAGAGTACCGGCGCACGCGTCTACCGAGCCCGCCTACTCCGCTGCCGGCCCCTCTCCACGCCTGCAGAGGGCGCTGCGCCTTGGAGAGACTGGGCGTGGCGCCGCTCTAGCCTGCGCCCGGACTCCGTGGCAGGCGCGGCAGCTTAGCGTCCCCCACGCCTCCCCTCGGCGCAGGTGGGTCGGCCCGCACGGGGCGGGAGTGTGTGGGATCTGTGGGGTGGGCGGGTAGCGGCAGTCTCTAGGCGCGGAGTCGTCCCTATTGCTTCAGTTCCCTGGATCGGGTCCGGTCCCGGAAGATCGGGTTGTGGGCAGGGCGGCACGGGTACGAATCCCAGTGTGGGTGAGCGCTCCTCCAGGACGGTCGCTGCTCTTCCCCGACCCTTTCACACCGCAGGGGTCTCCTCCGAGGCTCCCGTGCGGCTTCCGGGGAACAGCTGGGGGCGGGGCTAGCGGGGGCGGGGCTCCCATGATTGACACTTTTTTCCCAGGTTTCTCAGGCTTCCAAGGGACCCCTCCCCGGTCCTGAACCCTGAGCCGGCACCATGGTGAGAACTGTGAGCAAAGCCCCTCACCTCCCCATGCCCGTGCCCCGCGTGGCGTTGCCTCCGTTGCCCTGTATAAACCTGGGGTTCCGCATTGGGGGTTTCGGTGGGTCAGCCCCTGCAAGGCAGCCTGCGCCCTTCCAACCCGTTCATCCCTGTAGCACGGGCGCCTGAAGGTGAAGACATCGGAAGAGCAGGCGGAGGCCAAAAGGCTAGAGCGGGAGCAGAAGCTGAAGCTATACCAGTCAGCCACCCAGACTGTCTTCCAGAAGGTGGGGCCCTCAGAGGTAGCCCCTTTACCAGGTGGCCCTCTTAGGATAGCACAGAGGCCAAGAGCTGGGCCTTAGAGTTGGACTGCCTGGCTGCATATGTGGGTTCTGTCACTTACAAGCTATGTGATCTTGGGCAGGTTACTGAATTTCTTTAAGTTTCAGTTTGTTCATCTGTAAA
This sequence comes from Neofelis nebulosa, assembly GCF_028018385.1. Classification (NCBI taxonomy): domain Eukaryota; kingdom Metazoa; phylum Chordata; class Mammalia; order Carnivora; family Felidae; genus Neofelis; species Neofelis nebulosa. The sequence goes on along the minus strand of NC_080788.1, from coordinate 75,363,095 downwards.
ATGGGGCTTACTGCATAAGGTTGTGAAAATTAAATGAGAGAATACACGTAAACCCATAAAGCGTTCTGCATGCTACCTATTGTATAGAAAGGCATTCCGAGAATATAAAGTAGTTCTATTTGTTATTTGCCTATGACCTCTGACCCTGCTGCCTGCCTTCTAAGCGCCAGGCTGGTGAGCTGGATGAGTCTGTCCTGGAACTGACAAGCCAGATTCTGGGAGCCAATCCTGACTTTGCCACCCTCTGGAACTGTCGACGAGAGGTGCTTCAGCAGCTGGAGGCCCAAAAGTGCGTAGGAGTTAAGGGCCCCAAGAAGATGGCATTAGCCCTCTCCTGCCCAGGTCCAGTGATGGAGGAAGAATGGGACAGCCAGGAGCATAGGCAGAGGAGAGTGGAGGGCTGAGTGCAGAAAGTCAGGAGTGAGCTGAGATTGGGTGTTGTAGGGCCCTGAGTCCCATTTCCCTTTGAGTGCAGGTCCCCTGAGGAGTTGGCTTCTCTGGTGAAAACAGAACTGGGCTTCCTGGAGAGTTGCCTGCGGGTAAACCCCAAGTCCTATGGTACCTGGCACCACCGCTGCTGGCTGCTGGGCCGCCTGCCAGAGCCCAACTGGGCCCGGGAGCTGGAGTTATGTGCCCGTTTCCTCGAGGTCGATGAGCGGAACTGTACGTGCCTGCTGATTGTGTCCCACCTCGTGGTCCTGGGGCCTCAGTAAAGCCCAGAGTTGGGAGGGATGACCAGGACAGGCCCACTGAGCTGATGGCAGAAGGGATGCTGGAGACAAATGCATGCTCTGTAGAACACACAGAGGTGTTTGTGTTTTTTTTTTTAAATTTTTTTTTAACGTTTATTTATTTTTGAGACAGAGAGAGACAGAGCATGAACAGGGGAGGGGCAGAGAGAGAGGGAGACACAGAATCTGAAACAGGCTCCAGGCTCAGAGCTGTCAGCACAGAGCCCGGCACGGGGCTCAAACTCACGGACCGTGAGATCATGACCTGAGCCGAAGTCAGACGCTTAACCGACCAAGCCACCCAGGCGCCCCACACAGAGGTGTTTTTAAGGGCCTCCAAGGGAACTCTGGGGATTCTAGCTATGAAGCTCCTCTTGCCCGACTTCTGAGATGTGCTGTCACCCTTCTTCCTAGTTCACTGCTGGGACTACCGGCGGTTTGTGGCTGCACAGGCAGCCGTACCCCCTGCAGAGGAGCTAGCCTTCACTGACAGTCTCATCACCCGAAACTTTTCCAACTACTCCTCTTGGCATTACCGCTCCTGTCTCTTGCCCCAGCTGCACCCCCCGCCAGACTCTGGACCACAGGGACGCCTCCCTGAGGATGTGCTACTCAAAGGTAAGGAGGGTCAGAGGGTGCTGGGGAGGACTCTGCAGTGATTCCTTTCCAGCCTTGATGCCTAACCCTGTTCCTGAACCTGCTACTTGGGCTTACTGAGCACCTACTTTGTGCCTGGCTTTGGGGGTACATAAGAGTCAATCCCTCTGCAGTGGGAAAGATACAGCTGATACATGTAGCCACTGTGCAAGGCCCACAGATAGATGAAACTGAGGGCTGGAGGTACTCCTGGGTGAGGGTGGGATGATGGGGCGGCCAGGAGCCCACCAGGATCCTGTGCCTCCTTGGCCCCTGCAGAGCTGGAGCTGGTACAGAATGCCTTTTTCACCGACCCCAATGATCAGAGTGCCTGGTTCTATCACCGCTGGCTCCTGGGACGAGGTGAGCAGTGGGGAAAGAGGCTGGGTATTTAGGGCTTGGAAGGAATGGAAGAGGATTTAAGGAGACCTAAGGTTGTATCTCCCCCCCAGCTGACCCCCAGGATGCCCTGCGCTGCCTGCACGTGAGCCGGGATGAGGCCTGTCTGACTGTCTCCTTCTCTCGGCCCCTCCTAGTGAGTCCTGCAGCTTTTGCCGGAGAGCATCATGGATGTGGGCCTGGTGCTGTTGGGGCTGACGGGTCTCTCTTTGTCTCCTGGGCCAGGTGGGGTCCAGGACAGAGACCTTGCTGCTCTTGGTTGATGAGTCACCCCTGACTGTGGAGTGGAGGACCCCAGATGGCAGGAACCGGCCTAGCCACGTCTGGGTATCCCAGGATTGATGGGGCAGAGTGGGGGACTGGGGTGGGGCTGGAGTGGGACAGTCAGAAAAGTGGTGAGGCTCGAGCATTTCCTTAACCTGGTGCTCCCAGCTCTGTGACTTGCCTGCTGCCTCCCTCAATGACCAATTGCCCCAGCATACATTTCGTGTCATTTGGACAGAAGGCGATGCCCACAAGGAGTGTGTGCTTTTAAAAGGTGACACAAGCTCTACGTTTTTATCCCCTCACAGCAGTATCCCTGTCCCTCTCCTCCTCTCATGGTTGCCCCCTTCTACCACCCATTCCTTCTCTCAGGCCGCCAGGAGGGCTGGTGCCGGGACTCGGCCACGGATGAGCAGCTCTTCAGGTGATGACAGGGAAGCACACAGACAAGGAGAGGGGGGTCTGGACTCTGGGGTGGGAGGCTGGAGGCTCGGGCATATGGTCTCAGACTGGATACTGGGGGTGACTAGCACCCTGAGTGGACGCCATCCCATCCCCCGCCTTGCTCATCCTCAGGTGTGAGCTGTCGGTGGAGAAGTCCACGGTGCTACAGTCCGAACTTGAATCCTGTAAGGAGCTGCAGGAGCTGGAGCCGGAGAATAAGTGTGAGGCCCCATTCCCCGAGGTCCTGCTCTAGAGGCCCCTTTCCAGGAGGGCCTCTTGGGGAGAGCAGGAAGGGTCTCAAGAGATGGGAGCAGGGGATCTAGAAGAGACAGTCCTCCCCCTCCCCTCCTCAGGGTGCCTGCTCACTATCATCCTGCTGATGCGGGCACTGGATCCTCTGCTGTATGAGAAAGAGACGCTCCAGTACTTCCAGACCCTCAAGGCAAGTTGGACCTGGAGGAACAGGTAAGGGGGAGGCCTGGTGTGCCGTAGGAAGACAACTGACGGGCCTTGCTTGCCTTCCTCGTCCCCGCCAGGCCGTGGACCCGATGCGGGCAGCGTACTTGGATGACCTACGCAGCAAGTTCTTGCTGGAGAACAGTGTGCTCAAGATGGAGTATGCTGAGGTGCGCGTGCTGCACCTGGGTCACAAGGTAGGGACTGCTGTGCGCACCTTCTCCGGGCCCTCGCCCTGCTGGCCCTCCCTTCCTCCTCATCCCCTGGCCAGCTCTTGTGTCTCCTCCATGGGCTCAGCTGAGGCCCTCAGTCTGGTCTCACCATACCCCTGGCTTTGGCCCCAGTCTCAGGTGCCTTTCTGGACTTTTTTCTTAGCCAAGATTGAACTCCTCTTCCTTCAAGCCTGTTCTTCCTGGCCTTATTTTCCGTCACTTGCCCCATCATTCTTGTTACACAGTTTCAAATCCTGAGTCATCAGGGCCTCTTCGTGCCGTCCCTTCTTCTGGGCCAGTCACATCTTCCTTCTTCCCTTAGAGCGAGCCCTCACTCACCCCCGCTCACTCCGATGCTTCCCTCCCTGGAGCAGGCCGCGGCATCTAAAGCCTGAGTAGTTTCCGGAGATGTTTGACAAACTTCCCAGACTTGGGGTCTTTCCTAGCCAGTATTCCCAACACAGCGGTTTCAGCATGTCCTCGCAGCCTGCCTCCCCTGACACCAGACTGATCCCCCAGCCACAGCAGTCCCACTCCTGCCAGTGTCTGTGCCCACCCCAGCGCCCTCCTGCATTCCTTGTCCCTGCCGGAGGCTGCCTCCTTCCTATTCACTCACTGGCCACCCCACCCCTGCACCCCTGTCTGTCCCATGTGCTTGATGGGGAGTGTATACTGTCGGGGTTGGGGGTGGGGGTGGTTGTAAGGTAAGCTTACCCGTCCTCTCCTCACCAGGGGCCTGTATGGAGCACAGAGGGTAAGTGCCTTGTGAACGATGGCTGAGGCCCCTCCCCCAAGCCTCATCGGGGTATCTCATTCCCCTCCTCAGGATCTGACAGTACTCTGCCATCTGGAACAGCTGCTCTTGGTCACTCATCTTGACCTGTCACACAATCGTCTCCGAGCCCTGCCCCCTGCCCTGGCTGCCCTGCGGTGCCTTGAGGTAAAGCACTCCTTCATCACTGTCCTGGGTGGCCCTCTTCCCTTTTCTCCACCTTAGAAGTCTGCCCACCCTACAAAGAGGTGTCCAGATCCTCCCAGCCCCTGCAAATGACCCTGTGCCTTCTCTGCCTCGGTCACCTAGACTGCCCCAGGTCACCTAGACTGCCTCGGTCACCTAGACTGACCCTTTCCTTGCACTGTAAGCCGATCACCCCAGGCTCCCTACTTGTTTGTACCAGTCCCAGGCTGACAGCTGCCTGCCCGGCCTTGTCTTCCCTGCCCTCCCTGCTCCCCAGGTCCTTCAGGCCAATGATAATGCCATAGAGTCCCTGGACGGTGTCACCAACCTGCCCCGACTACAGGAGCTCTCACTGTGCAACAACCGTATCCTCCTTTCTGGGTGCCTTTCAGACAGCGGGTAGGGTGAGCTGCTGGGCTGGGAAGGGACAGACAGCAAGCAGGGTGGGTGGGAGAGGGGCCACTGGTGGTCTAAGCTAAGGAGAGAGGATAGCTTGGAGCTGTGTGGGCCATCATTGACTTGCACTGGTCGTTTTGCGGGGTGGAAGTGACTTCCTCAAGCCAGAGTTCGTAAATCAGCAGCCTCCAGATGTTCTTGGGTACCCCATGGTACTTTAAAAATCAGGAAGCTTCATATTTAAAAGCTTGAGAATTCTGATTCTACTTAAAAACTGGAAGTTAGGGGCACCTGGCTGGCTCAGTTGGTAGAGCACAAGACACTTGATCTTGGGGTCATGAGTTCAAGCCCCATGTTGGGTGTGGAGCCTACTTTTAAAAAAGCTGGAAGTTAAAGCAACCCTTGGCCTGCATTTCCACTCAGCAACCCTTGGCCATTGTTGAGTCGTGGATGTCCCTGGAGCCAGAGCTAGCTTTCTTGTTGGCCGTAGCCCACCGCTCCTTCTCGTACCACATCTGGCCTGCCTCTTGGGCTTCCGGCCTGGCCCCGTGGGCAGGTGTTTGCAGTCTATAGTCTTATTCCCTCCAGGGAAGTGTGCAAGATGCCTGCCAGCCAGACCGCCAGGCAGCAGCCCCTGGTCTTGAGGGAGAACAGGAATAGATACACGGGAGCTCGTGGATCTGGGGGAACGTGCCTCATTTTCCTTGACTCTTCTGCCCAAGGCCTCCAGCAGCCCACAGCGCTCCAGCCTCTTGCCTCCTGCCCCAGGCTGGTCCTCCTCGACCTGCAGGGCAACCCCCTGTGCCAAGCAGCGGGCATCTCTGAGCACCTGGCTGAGCTGTTGCCTTCAGTTAACAGCATCCTCACCTAGGAGATCCTTCCCCACCCCTGTTCTTTAACTTATTGGGACTGAATAAACAATGGAGAGGCCCCCCAGGCTGCTATGCTGCCGCCACCGCTACCACCGCCACCACCATTACTACTGCCACCTATTTTGGAAGAGGAAAGGAGAGAGTTAGGGTGTGTCACCTCATCCTCGCCCTTTCATTTCATGCTCGGTCCTGCTGTTTCCTCCCATGGGGAACCAGAGTCTCTGTTCTGGGGCAGAATTTGCCCCAGATGCCTTAAATGGAAGGGCTGTATTAGAGTTTACCTTCTGGTTGGGGCTGGGGCTCCAATCGAGTTTGGGTCCAGGTTCTGGTTGGGGCTGGGCTACAAAGCAGCCATAAGTCGCCAACTAGAAGGACTCATAAAAGTTTCTCCCATGACTCCTGCCCCTTCCAGATGCCCTCTGTGCCCCGGCCCATTCACTACAGCTGAGAGGGCTGTTCCCACGAGGAGCTGGTCAGGGTGCCTTTGCTCCGCCCTCTGGTGACTATAGTATTGATCCTCATGAGTAGCATTCTGCGGTTGAACAGCCCTCGAAAGTACTATATCTCAGCTGACCCTCACAAGTGCTTAGGGATGAGATGGTGAGGCCCATTGTACTGATGAGGAAACTACACCAAAGCCGTCTCTGCACCTTGGTCTGGGATTCTACTTGTGTCCGTTCTTCTGTATTGATATGGGATGATAGGTCAAGACTGGCCTCAGCTCCCGAGGTACCGAGCTGGGTATCTGTTCCCATGGTGCCCTGCTATACACACCCCTTGTCCTGACTTTAGAGCCCCAAGGCACTTGAGCCTCCTGGAGGGAGGAGAGGGGAGCGGCTCAGGGGTTAGGGCACTGAGTCAAATCTGGCTAGGTGGGGAAGAAGACCAAAACAAAAGAGAGAGTGACAAGGTACTTTTCTGGTTCCCTGGGAAATGTTCACACACATCCGGTCCCTTAGGGCCCTGCCCCTTCCCATGTTCATGGTGATACATACAGCCCCTCAACAAAGCCCTTTGGCTGACCTGCCTGCCTGGGATTTTGATTTTTACTTGTGTGTCCTTTGCGGGTGTTAGAGGTGGGGACGGACCCTCTGCCAGGTCAGGGGTTTGGAGCTAGACAGGGAAAGGTCACTGTGGGTGTGGAGAGCTCCCTGCCAGGTCCTGGAGTCTCAGTCCCCATTCCCAAAGGCCCCTCCCTGCCTGATGCATCACCAAGTTCAGCCTCTCCTCTAGTCGGTTTCCATGTGTCTTCTTGCCAACCCTGTTTTCACTGTCTTCTCTTCGGTGGCCTATGGGCAGAGCAAGGACAACAGCAGGATGGAGGGAAGAGACCCCAAGAAATGGCCCCAACCTTCCTAAAGAACTTTCAGGAGAGCCTCCCAGAGATGTCTGACCTCCTCTTTGCCTTAGGGTTCCCTCAGTGGCATCCCTGGTGTTCCTCCAGTGCCAGGGTGGAGTTGGGATACACACAGGGCAGGTGCCTGGAGCCGGTCGGTCAGGATTTCTGGGAAGAATTCCAAGTTGGAGAATCCTGGACTCCAGCTGACCAGCCACCCCTCTCTGAGAGAAAAGGGGTAGTCTGCAGCCTGGGGAGAGGGCCTCACTTCCCACCTGAGCCTCAGAGTGAGGGCCCAAACCTTCCCCAAGCTCCCAGGCTGGGGGCAGAAAACAAGAAATTGCTCCTACTCTGACCCTCACTCCCCCCCCCCCCCCCCCCCCCCCCGCCAATCCCAAGCTTGTAGGGACACAGGAAGCTGGGGGCAGTTCATTCATGCCAAGGGTTGTGAAGCAGCTGGAGGAAGAAGGAAGGACAGATGGGTGGGGGGGATCAGAGGATCTGGTAGAGCCGGCAGGTCAGGGGCTGGCTGGTGGAGCCAGTCTGAGGGCCTGGCTGCTGATGTCACCAGTCTGCAGCTTTGGATCCCAGGACCTCCCTGGGCAGGACCAGGCCCATGGGCCAGTTTCATAGGGCTGAGCCTGGCCTAGGCTGTACCAGACCCTGGCAGAGGCAGAGGTACCCGGGGTCTTATGAGAGCAGAGGCAGGCAATGTGAGCTTGGGAACAGGGGGCCCGCTGCCTAGGGGCTTGGGTGACGGGACACTCTGCCCCACGGCTGTGGGGTCTTCTCACCCAGGAGAGGGAGCCCCTTGTGCTCCGGTCTGGCAGGAACCAGCCTGGAGTGGGGTCTGTCCGTGGGGGCAGTCTCAGAAGGCCTTCCACTTTCACCACAGCTTTGAATCCTGACAGACCCCGGCCCCGCCCCGCTTTGGCTCGTTTCCACAGTTCCTCGAAAGGGGAAAGGGGATGCAAGGGGATGCGGCCAGGTCTCCTTTCCCGCCCCTACCTCTGGAGACAGCCCCCAGAGGCCGGGCCTCTTCCCCAGAGTGAGGGGATGAAGCAATCAGGCTTCCCCTTCCCTGCAGCTTGGCTCCGCCCTCCCCCCTCATAAACCACTTACCTGCCCGTCCCACACCTTCCACTCGTGCCTCCTCGACCGTCCTGGGTCCCAGCGGTCCCAACCTGTCCCCGCCCGGCTGCCGGACTCAGCCCTGCTGTCGCCACCACCGCCGCCAGGTGAGGCTCTGGCAGGCCCCGGCAAGGTGGGGTGCGGGCCAGCCAGAGCCTGCCAGCCCAGGTCAGGCTGCCCCTGACGCCCAGGCTCCGCGCCCCAGGGACGTCGGGCTCCCGAACCCGCAGCGCCCGCCACTCCGCGTGGGTGTTTGACCTAACGTGGGAATGCCAAAGACCCCAAATCCTGCATATCACCTGCCCATCTCCTACAAGGAGCCTTGGGTGGGGGATCTCTGCCAAGAATGGGTTCTAGAGGCAGGCAGCTTCGTGGACCTCTAGGCAGAGTAGCTGGCAGGTGGGAGGGAGCGGGTTTCGGGGATGGTCTGTGCCCTGGGTCCCGAGGCTGTGACAAGTGTCTACTCATTTCTGGGATGGGCCCTTAAGAGCAGGTTTCTCAGTGGGTCATCTAGTTTGGTGGATGTGGCTGTGGGGGTAAGAGGGGAAAGATTTCTCTGCAGTGTGGGAAGTTTCTCTAGGTGAGTCTGAAGGGAGTCTTTGGGGAGGGTCCCTGGATGGGTCTGGGGGAATCTCTGGGACAAGATCGGATCATCTCAATCATCTGGTTGGGCTCTCCAACCAGCTCTCCAGATGGAGGGCTTCTGGGTGGGCCAGCTGGGGCGTTCTGAGTACAGGAGGTCTGAGTGGGGGATAAGAGCCTCCCTACCTCTTCCACACAGGCATGATGGATGGTCCTCGTTCAGATGTGGGCCGCTGGGGCGGGAACCCTTGGCAGCCCCCCACCACACCTTCTCCGGAGCCAGAGCCAGAGCCGGACAGACGATCTCGTCGAGGAGGCCGTTCCTTCTGGGCTCGCTGCTGCGGCTGCTGCTCATGCCGAAATGAAACAGATGCTGACTGGGGACCTGAGCCCCACGGAGACCGAGGGTCTGGCAGGGGTCGAGGGTCCAGCTCTGGGGGTCGAAGACCAGACTCCCGGGGCTCAGATTCCCGCCGGCCTGGCTCCCGGGCCAGTGGTGTGAACGCAGCTGGAGATGGCACCATCAGAGGTGAGGCTCTCCTAGCCACCTTATCTGAGAGCTGAAAGGCCTTAATGGGGCCTGAGACTCATCCTGACATCTCTGGGGGCCTGGGCTTCCCATGGGGCCTCGCTGACCCAGAGCTGTGGCCTTGCAGAGGGCATGCTGGTGGTGACCGGTGTGGATCTGCTGAGTTCACGCTCGGACCAGAATCGCCGAGAGCACCACACAGATGAGTTTGAGTACGACGAGCTGATTTTACGCCGTGGGCAGCCTTTCGACATGGTCCTCCACCTCTCTCGGCCCTATGAGTCCTCTGATCATGTTGCCCTGGAGCTGCTTATCGGTCAGTGGGGCCTGCAGTGGGGAGGGTGAAAGCCCAAGAATTGGGGAGTGCTGGCTAGCAGGGCCTCCAGCCCTGGTATTAGGATCAGAGGGACATCTTTAAGCTCCTACCCTCACCCCACTTCTCACCTCTGCCAGACAAGACAGGTGCAAGCACAGGAGTGTGTCTCAGGGAGGGTCTTGGTGTCCCATGTTCCTAAGCTCACCCTCTTCAGGGCTCCTGGGGCGTCTGTCTCAAAATATTTTCTCTTCAGGTGCTTGCTTCAGCTACTCCTTCATTGCTGCTGCCTCTGTGTGTCTTTCTTTCTGGGTCTGTTCTCCTTCCCCAGGGTGTGGCTGGCTCTCTCCTCTCTGTCCAACTCTGTCTCTCTGTCCCCATGACCCAGGGCAGGTGCCTTTCTCACAGCGTTGCTTAGTGGCCGTTGACTGCCCAGGCTGGTGATTATGCTGCTGCCGGGGGCGGGCGACTCCTCATACCCTTTGATTAAGGCCTAGCCGTGCCCACCCCAGCCTCTAATTTCCCAGGTACCCCCACCACTGCCACCAGGGATGTTCAAGGCTCTGGAAGCTTCAGCCCCAGGGGGGTAAGCAGGGTTGGCCTTCAGGATCTGGGCTGCCCTTTCACCAGGGGGTAGGGGCATCCGGACCCAGCCAGGGCAGCTCTGCCCCTCCAGCCCAGGCACTGGGACAGGCAGGCAGGCAGACGGTGACGGTGGCCTTGTCTCTTCTACCCACCTCTGAGTTCAGGGTCAGGGGAACAGGTTTGGGATGTTGGACTGCTCTGCCCTGGCATGTGGGCAAGCATCGGGTGGGGACAGAGCTGCTTTCAGAGTCTGTCACAGACTAAGGTGATGGCCCAACTCAGGGACACACACACACACACACACACACACACCGATGTGTGTCATACACATTCTGGGTTGGGCTGGGAGAAGTCCAAGGCTCTATCTCCCCTCAGAGAAGCCTCACCAGCTAATTGCTGCTTCTCCTGCTCCAGGAAACAGCCCCGAGGTGGGGAAGGGCACACACGTGATCATCCCAGTGGGGAAGGGGGGCAGCGGAGGCTGGAAAGCCCAGGTGACCAAGGCCAGTGGGCAGAATCTAGACCTACGTGTCCACACCTCCCCCAACGCCATCATCGGCAAGTTTCAATTCACGGTCCGCACACGTTCAGAGGCTGGCGAGTTCCAGTTGCCTTTTGACCCCCACAACGAGATCTACATCCTCTTCAATCCATGGTGTCCAGGTGAGCTGCTGGAGTCAGGAGCAGGGCGTGGACAGGAAGGAGCGGGGCTCAGAGCTCCCCTTCCTCAAATCTGGCTAGGTGCCTATGTGCCTAGTAGAAGCCGGCCTTCTATTGTTCAAGTGAGGGGACCTAGCTCCGGTGTAGAATGGTGGCCACCCAAGGTCACATTGCCTCACCTCTCCAGGGCCCTGGTTACAGCCACCTTCCTCCCACCATCTCTGTCACGCTCCCTCTGACCTTCCAGGGAGAAGTGCTGTCGGGCTAGGGGTGTCCCCACTCCTGCTCTGTGTACAGGAGTCCTCTAGAGTTGGCCCAGGGGCAGGTGGGGCCCAGGGAGAGGTCTAGAGGGAACCAGGCATATGTGTTTTGGGGACACAGAGGACATCGTGTACGTGGAGCATGAGGATTGGCGACAGGAGTACGTGCTTAATGAATCCGGGAGAATTTACTATGGGACTGAAGCGCAGATTGGCGAGCGGACCTGGAACTATGGGCAGGTATGGCTGGCCAGGGCCACGTGCACTTGGGGAAATAAGAGGCAGGTGGGGTGGGGTGAGGAAGCGCGTGCTGACCTAAGGGTCACCTCTGCCCTCCCTCCCTCCAGTTTGACCATGGAGTGCTGGATGCCTGCCTGTACATCCTAGACAGGCGGGGCATGCCATATGGAGGCCGCGGGGACCCGGTCAGTGTCTCCCGGGTCATCTCTGCCATGGTGAGCACCCGCACGTCTCTGAGTGCTATGATGTGTCTGCTTCCTGCCTCCCACCTTCTCTGCCCCCTGCTCCTGCCCTTTCTGATTTCTCCAGGAACTCAGCCCTGTCCTGCCCTTGCAAAGGGTATTGTAGGAGGGGTCTCACTCCCTCTCTTCTCCTTGCCTGGCCCCACCCCACCCTTTCTGGCTTCTGTCCCAGCTCTTGTGGAATGTAGGGCCAAACCCAAAACTTGGCACACCCAGGATTCACATTACTGTGTCAGATCCGGCAGTGGGGGGGGTAAGGAGTGGGGGGGGCAGATGTCTTTGGGAGGCCTGGGTGGGGCTCAGGTTGGCTAGATTCTGAGGCATTTAGGGGTAAGGGGTGGTGGCAGGGGCAGGGCTGGGGACTACATGGAAGGCCCTGAGCCTCTCCCTCAACTCCACCCAACTCCATCCTGTCCTGGGCAGGTGAACTCCTTGGATGACAATGGGGTCCTGATTGGAAACTGGTCTGGTGATTACTCCCGAGGCACCAACCCATCAGCTTGGGTGGGCAGCGTGGAGATCCTACTCAGCTACCTACGCACCGGCTATTCCGTCCCCTATGGCCAGTGCTGGGTCTTCGCCGGTGTGACCACAACAGGTAGTGGAGGGACTGGGACAGGAGCTGCCTGGGCCCTACAAGGAAGAGGGAAGGAAACCAGAACCCCACCCAGCAGTGGCTACAGTGCAGAGACAGGTGGGGGGTGGATGGTAGTCTGACCTTAATTATCATTAATTAGTGTTAACTACCTAGGGAGGCCTAGGGGAGAGGAGGGAGAAGCACTGGGCAGGGACAAGGCCAGGCAGGTAGCCTGGCTTCCCCTAACCCCCAGTGCTCCCTGGCCCAAAGGCCTCCTGAGCCCTGACCCAGCTTGGCAACCCAGTAGCCCTTGTCCCCCTGCTATTCCTCACGTGATACCTCACCTGCCCACCCCCCCACTCCTGCCAGGGCCCTGACCTCTAACCCTGGCTCCTCCATAGTGCTGCGTTGCTTGGGCCTGGCTACCCGCACTGTCACCAATTTCAACTCGGCACATGACACAGACACATCCCTCACCATGGACATCTACTTTGACGAGAATATGAAGCCTCTCGAGCACCTGAACCATGATTCTGTTTGGTGAGGCTGGGGCCAGGGCTGGGCTGCCCATCCTTGGTGACCAAGACTTGGACACTGAGGGCACAGGGAGGCCCTGGGCAGGCTGCTCAGACCCAGCCCTCCCTCCGTGTCCATCCAGGAACTTCCACGTGTGGAACGACTGCTGGATGAAGAGGCCAGATCTGCCCTCTGGCTTTGGTGGGTGGCAGGTGGTGGATGCCACACCCCAGGAAACCAGCAGCGGTGAGATGGGCCCCACCTGGCTCCTGTGCCCCCCTTGGCCCCATCCCCATCTCCCAACCTGGGTAACAAGCCCCAAGTGTCAGCACCATCTGGGCGGTAGAACCTGGCCCTTTAACCCCCATGCTTCTTTTCTTCTTCTTCTTTTTTTTTAGAGATGTTACACATTCAGTTTATTTTCTTGAAGTTTATTATAGACCCCAGTGTTTCTTTAAACAGGCTCACCGATGGGATCACTGTCCAGCCTTTCACTATTTTTACCTTTCCGCATAACTCTCTATTTGCCTAAATCTTCTTTATTTACGATGACTAATATATTCAGATGGCTCAAAAGGCAAAAGATGTAGGAAAATTTGGCGAGAGCTTTTCCTCCCTAGCACACCTGCTCTTCTCCTTTGCTCTTTTACTTACACATCCTGGGGGTAATTAATCGAAGGACCATTTTATTTATCTATCTTTTTTAAGTTAAAAAAGGTCATTATCATAAGTAGTACATGTTTGGAAGTTGGGGGGAAGTACAGAATTGAATAAGATAAAATATAAAATTTCCCTATTCTCTCTCAGGATGTTTCTGGTTTTATTTCTTTCTTTCTTTGTTTTAAATATTTATTTATTTATTTATATGTTTATTTTGGGGGGAGAGAGAGACAGAGTGTGAGTGGGGGAGGGACAAGAGAGAGGGGACACAGAATCCAAAGCAGGCTCCAGGCTCTGAGCTGTCAGCACAGAGCCCAACCTGGGGCTCGAACCCACAAATTGGGGGATCATGAATGACCTGAGCTGAAATTGGACGCATAACTGACTAAGCCACCCAGGTGCCCCTAAATGCTTATTTATTTTTGAGAGAGAGAGAGAGAGAGAGAGAGAGAGAGAGAGAGAGAGAGAGAGAAGCAGAGGAGGGACAGGGAAAGAGGGAGAGAGAGTCCCAAGCAGGCTCTGCTCTATCAGCACAGAGCCTGACACAGGGCTCAAAACTCACAAACAGTGAGATCATGACCTGAGCTGAAATCAAGAGCCAGACACTTAATTGACTGAGCCACCTAGATGTCCCCGTTTTTGTTTTGTTTGAGTAAATGTCTAGGTCCCACCCCAGACCTGACATTTCAGACATTCCAGGGATAGATGTACATATTTTTTTGTTTATTTATTTATTTTGAGAGAGAGAGAGAGAGTATGAGCAGGGGAAGGGCAGAGAGAGAGAGAGAGAGAGAGAATCCCAAGCAGGCTCCACACTGTCAGCACAGAGCTCAATGCAGGGCTTGAACCGGAAGATTATGACCTGTGCCAAACTCAAGAGTTGGACACTTAACTGAGTGAGCCACACCCAGGCGCCCCTAGATCTACATTTTTGAAAGCTCCCTTGGTGACGTTGAAGATGAGCTGGGTTTAGGACCACTGCAGGCCCTTGTGGGACACATGAGAAGGGGTGGCCCAGAGAGGTAGAGTGACTTTCTCCAGGGCACGGGGCATCAGGTCAGCCGCAGAGTCTCACCAGGCCTTGACTCCCCTTATGCATTCTGACTTTCACCAAGTTCTTCTCTTGTCTGTTCTGTTGCTCGTTATGAGTTGTGTGTACAGGATGGAAAATGCCAGAGTTCGGATAGGTCGGAGGAAGAAACTAGGCCCCATAACCGAGCCCTAAGAGATCATCACTGATGGCATGACCTGCTGATGTCTTTTCCACAGCACACACATTCCCTCAAACACCAGACCTGCTGTACGCGCTGTTCTCAAACAGCCGTCCGCTTCCACCTTTACATTCCAGCACCAGGCAGCTGGGCCTGCCCCTCCTGCTGCCTTCCTCCCCACCTCTCCCTTCCTCACCCCACGCCAGATAGCCCTTGCCTCGCCTGCATTCCTCCCTCTCAATCATCTCTGTGAACGGTGCCCCCTGCCTTGTGCAGCCAGGCACTGCCCATGATGCTGGAACAGCCTGGCCCGGGATACTGGGGGATCTGAGCTCCTGTCCCCACTCTGGGAAGTAACGGGGTGGACAGCAGGCAAGGGTTCCGAGGCCAGCCAGACCCAGGTCTAATTCTAGCTTGATCACTTCTCTATAATATGGGGATAATATATACCAGATAGGGTTGTTGGGGGAATTAAGTGAGATCATCATATATCAGAGAGGATAGCAGCATGTCTGGAACAGAGTAGCTCTTCAGTAAATAGTAGCTTCTTCCATTCTTTCTTTATCTGACTGTCTTGCAGATCTTAACATCTATTTGGTTTCCCTGAGCCTATGTCCCTATCTGTAAAAGGAAACCATAGTTAGGTGTTTTCTAAGAATCTTTCCTGTTGGGTGGCCCTCACTTCCTGTTTTGTGCCCTCTCTTGTCAAGCCTTTTCCTTGTCAGCCCATCTCCTCCAGAAAACCCTCCAAGCATGCCAAGAGAAGAATCTATTTCCCACCAGCTCCCCTCTCACCTCCCCACAGAGAGGACACACTGCAGGCTGTAGAGCTGAGGGTTTGTTCTGGATCTTTCTGGAATGGTGGCTGCTTTCCCAGCCAGCAAACAGAGTCACCCTGGGGTCTGGGTTTGTCTTGATGCAGGATGGGTTTCCTGACTTCTAGGGGTCACAGTCGATATCCATCTTCGCCCAGTAGAGGAAAGATGTGTTGATAACTTGGTTATCAAGGCCGGCTTGTCCCACGTTTGGCCTCACCCTTGTTGACTGAAGCCAAATGGAACTGTGCTTTCCTTTGTGTTCCTTCCCTGGGTTGGACCAGGTGGCAGCTGACCTAAGGCACCAGGGTCTGGGTGGGTGGGCCTCTCCCTAGGATCAGAGGATCCCCTCAGCCTCCTGGGATCTCTCACCTCTGTCCTGGTCCCCTAGGCATCTTCTGCTGCGGCCCCTGCTCTGTGGAGTCCATCAAGAATGGCCTGGTATACATGAAATACGACACGCCCTTCATTTTTGCCGAGGTGAGGACTGTGTTCCAGGTGCCTTCTTGGGTGGTCTGAAGAGACCAGAGCACAGCTGTCAGGCCTCGGTTCTCTGGTCCTGACTTCACCGCTGACCGAGTAGCTGTGTGACCTTGGGAAAGTCACTCATTTAGAGTCTAGGTTTCCTCAACTGTAAAAGGGTGATAATAATGGCCGCTGTGCTTCCTGTACTCAGGATCAAAAGAAATAATGGGTATGAATCTGCTTTATAAGTCATAAAGTCTGTGAATGAGCATAAGGGATTACTGTTATTAATGCCAAAATGCACTGCAAGGAGCCTCCCAACTTCTTCCCTTCTCTCTGGCCTCATCTGGCTCAGCTTGGAAGGTCTCCCAGGTTGGCTGTGCCAGGAAGTTCCTAACCCTTGGATCCAGCCCTCCCTGCAGCTCCTAGGTTCAGGGGAAGGCAGTGGGGGGAGGGGGGGAGGGGGGGCCAGTGGGGGGGGAGGGGGGAGCAGGGGGTCAGGCCCAGCCTCAGACCCTCTGGTTATCTCATTCCTGGCTCACACCCCCACAATCCCCCAACAGGTTAACAGTGACAAAGTTTACTGGCAGCGACAGGATGATGGCAGCTTTAAGATCGTGTATGTGGAAGAGAAGGCCATTGGTACGCTCATCATAACAAAGGCCATTGGATCCAACATGCGAGATGATGTCACCCACATTTATAAACACCCAGAAGGTACCGTTCCCTGAACCTGGCCAGCTCTGGCCCACACCAAGGGTTCCCACTGCGCACTTGCCTGCTCCGGCAGTGGCTGTAACTTCACCCTTACCCTCAACCCCCAGGCTCGGAAGCAGAGCGGAAGGCAGTGGAGACAGCAGCCGCCCACGGCAGCAAACCCAACGTGTACTCCACGCGTGACTCAGCAGAGGATGTGGCGATGCAGGTGGAGGCACAGGACGCGGTGATGGGGCAGGACCTGACTGTCTGCGTGGTGCTGACCAATCGCAGCAGCAGCCGCCGCACCGTGAAGCTGCACCTCTACCTCTCAGTCACCTTCTACACCGGTGTCACCGGGTCTGTCTTCAAGGAGAGCAAGAAAGAAGTGGTGCTGGCGCCAGGGGCCTGTGAGTGCTCCTTTCCCTGCCCCGCTGATGGCCAGGCACCCCGGGCTGTGGACATGGAGGCCCCAGGAGGCCGTGTCTGGGCGAGCGGGCCTAGGTGACACCTTGCCTCTTCTCCCCAGCGGACCGCGTGTCCATGCCCGTGGCCTACAAGGAATACCGGCCCCACCTCGTAGATCAGGGGTCCATGCTGCTCAACGTCTCAGGCCACGTCAAGGAGAATGGGCAGGTGCTGGCCAAGCAGCACACCTTCCGTCTGCGCACCCCTGACCTTTCCCTCACCGTGAGTGCAGCCTGCTGGGCTGGGCACGAAGGATGCCCTGGGGCTAAGGGAAGTTGGAGGGGGAGGGGAGAGGACGCTAAGCCTGGCCACCGGAGAAGGTCAGGGACTGGCTGTGGGCTCTTGGGCCCCAATGTCCTCCCCTGTAAAATCAGATCTCCTATTCCCGATCCTGCAGATGCTTCAGTGGGGGAGTGGGTGGGAGTTTCTTCTCTGGCATCCCCGGAGCCCCATTCTTCTCCGGGGTGCCCATGTGGGACTTGGGGGGAGGTTTTGATTCTGGAATTTTCCCCTCTCTGGTGGAGTGTATGATTCCCTTGTATTTGGCCAGGGTCTCTGATGCGGAGGGGGTGTCTCTTTTTCTCTTAGTTGTTGGGGGCAGCCGTGGTTGGTCAGGAGTGCGAAGTACAGATTGTCTTCAAGAACCCGCTGCCTATAACCCTCACCAATGTCGTCTTCCGGCTTGAGGGCTCTGGGCTACAGAGACCCAAGATCCTCAATGTGGGGTGAGTCTGGCCTCTCCCCCCCCCCACCCCTGCCCTTTTCTGCTCTCCCAGACTGCTAGGGGTCCCACGTTGCTTCCTGTCTTGGGTCAGGACAGTAGTCAGTCAGGACCCAACACAGCAGCCTGGAGCCAGCCAGCAAGGCCTTCTAACTTAGTTCAGTGGGAGCAGCGTTTAAGACCTGCCATGTGCCTAGTGCGGGCCTGTCCTTCCTCACTGTCCCGCTGCGGAACCAACACTTCACCTAGGAATCCATAGCAGCTCATCACTAACATGCGCCCGCCACTCAGGAATTGACCAGGCACTTCAGGATTATTATCCCATTTGCAGACCACAAAAAACCCTTTAAAGTACATTAGAGAGCATCGTATGATTAAAAGGAAAGCTTTGGGATCCTGAAAACTTGGGTTCAAGTCTCAGCTCCAACATTCACTAGCTATGTGCCCTTGGGCAAGTGACTTATCTCCTTTAAGCATGTTTTCTCAGCTGGAAAGTGGGGATAGCAACCGTCCCTGGCTCCAAGGGCGGTTGTGAGAATTCGGTGAGCTATGCACATAAAGCATCTAGTGTTGGGCTTGGCACAACATGAGCCTCTGTTGGTAGTTCTTACTTTGATTATTGCTACCGTCACCTCCGCTTTATGACAGGGAACCTGGTGGCCGTGTCTCATGAGGTCTCCCAGCCCGTAAGGGGCAGACTCTGCTCTTCCCACCATGGCCCACCCAACACGCAGGCTCTCAGGCCTGTGGCTTCGTTTGTGCCAGGAGGGCTCGAGCAGCGGTTCCCAAGGAGAGGGCCCTGTCCCGTAGGTCCTCTGCCAGCCCACCTGAGCCTCACCCCGGCCTCAGAGAGGCTCTGCACCCAGGGAGGGCACACCCAGCGCTTGTGTGCCTAGGCCTGGGCTGTCATCTCTGACACAGAGCCACACATGCTGCTGTGACCCTCCCTGGAATAGCACAGAGGGAAAGCAGAGAAGGCCAGAGGCTGGCTGACCTTTAAGATCAGACTTCTGGTGACAGGGGCAGGTGTTTTCCTCTTTTGACAAAGAGTGCCTGAGGGAAAGGGATGGCCCCTGTGGAGGGGTTGGGTGGGGGAAGCAGAGGGTCCCTGCCCGCCCTGCCCCTTCCTTCCCCGGACATATAGCAGGCTCCGCCCGGTGGTGGCCCCCGCTTTTGCCAATAGGTCAAAGCTGAAAGGTTGCTATCCTGAGCCTTGCCCCACCTTGACCCCGCGTGATGTGATATGCCACAAAGGAGTGCCTTCCCCATTTCACCTTGTAAGAGTGTCCAGCAGCTTAGACTGTGCAGCTTGGGGCTCCCAGTGAGCTCACTCTGTGGCCATCTCTCACCTGCAGATGACGAGGGTTTCCCCTGTTCAGAGGGCTCCCCAGAGCTGGACTGTCCTCAGCAACTCCACCACATCTTTGATTCTTGCCCCTGCCTGGGAGTAAAAAGAGGACCCCTGTGCTGAGCATGGGGAGATCCAGCCCCGCTCTGTAGCTGTGGGGCTTGTGTGACACCCCACCCCCCACCTCAAAGGCCCTAGTCTTCTCTCCAGTAAATGAGAAGGTTGGATGATGGTTTCTCAAGGGAGGTCCTCCTTAGGCATTCTGTGGCTCTTCTCTGCTGCAAGCCCAGGCGGGGGTCTACAGAGCAATTGAGAAGGGGGAAGTCCCTGGGCTGTTGGTTCAGATATATTAGATTCCAAGACAGATATTACTTTGCTCTCGTTTGCACATCAAAGGCTGTGGTATGGAAACCCCATTAAGCATAGGTGTGCCACCCAGTGGGGTGACTGGCCACTTAATAAACATTCCAAACTTACTCCTCCAGATGGCTGTTGTCACTCACCACCAAGCCAGTCACCAGGGGAGGCTGAAGTCTATTCCAAACCCTTCTGGGGAATTTGCTCCACAGCCTGAATCATATTCTCTAGAATGTCCTTAAGGGTGGACTTCTGGGGTAGACTTGACTTTGGAGAAACAGCCTGAAGCCATTTAAAGCTAAGACTAATTAAGAAGGTAGGTGGAAAAGGTGGGTAGTGTGCCCTTTTCCATCAGAAATGAGGTTCGGCTGTGAGGGAGGAACAGGATGCACCCGGCGCGTGTCAGGGAGAGGGAGAGAGAGACAGACGTGGTGTACGTGTGGTTTTCCGTGGCTCTGAAGACAAATCTGAGAGGAGTTTTTAAATTCGTTTCAAGTCTTGATAACGTGATTGAACCAATCCATAAGGGAAGCACGATGCTCATTTGGGTGTCTAATTTCTGGTGTCCTTGTCAGAGAGCCGGTTTCATTACCTGCACTGTTTCAGGCCCATTCCAGCTGTACCAGCTGATGCGCTCAACTTCAACCAGCAAACCTGGGTGTGTCAGGTCTTGCCTGACACTGAGGCCGGGGCTGGGAGAGATCTTGACATTCCTAGCTGGAAGCTGAAAAGCAATTTCTCTTAGAAATAACGTTTACAAGTAAAGGCTGTATTCCGATCTAGTACAGTTCAATTCTAGTATGAATTAAGTACAGTGTTGAAGGCTGACCTGAGCCTAAACAGCTTGAAGTTTGTATCTCTGGAAAAATGGGCATGAGTTAAAAATGCGAATTTGTAACTGGCCACAGTATAGCCTACCTGTTAAGTTATAGATTTAATGTCTAGTTATATATTATAGTAAGTCTAGAAATTAGGTCTGTAACTTAATGGGGAGACCATCTATATCTCCCTGCCTTCCACTTATTCCCTCCTTTGTGGAGCTTAGAGTCACCTTCAAGGCCATCTGATTCCACCCCCTCATTTTATATTCATTCCCATTTTACAGACCAAAAAGCGAGAATCAGAAGTTTATTTTTATTATTTTTTTTTTTTTAATTTTTTTTTTTCAACGTTTTTTTATTTATTTTTGGGACAGAGAGAGACAGAGCATGAACGGGGGAGGGTCAGAGAGAGAGGGAGACACAGAATCTGAAACAGGCTCCAGGCTCTGAGCTGTCAGCCCAGAGCCCGACGCGGGGCTCGAACTCACGGACAGCGAGATCGTGACCTGGCTGAAGTCGGACGCCCAACCGACTGCGCCACCCAGGCGCCCCAGAAGTTTAATAATTTGTCCTAAACCACACAGCTAACAGCGGTAGAAGAAAGAGTCCAATGTGGTCCAGGGCAGCCCTTTGGAAGCAGGCTCCAAGCTAAATGTTTTGCCCCAAGGAGAGCCCATCTTTGAAGTTGGGGTGTTGGCTCTTTCCCTTAGAAGACTGAGATGTCTGCACAAAGTCCGGCTCCAGAGTGGATCCCCCAAGGCAGGCTTGGATTGAAGAGGGGGCCAGAGGCAAGGGTTCAGGCAGAGGCAGAAAAGGACGGATGCTAACAGGCACAAGCAGGTGTGATAGAAATGCAATCGTGTTCAGTGTATACAGCGCACAGACCGATTACTGCAGGAGCTCAGAGCAGGACAAGGTTCACTTCCCTGAGGGCAGGAGGTGCTCAAGGGGTGGTGTGAGCTGGGCCTGGAGCCAGCCCAGGAGCAAAGCATGAAAACAGAGGTGAGTTCGGGGAGGGGAAGGAACTCATTGTTGGGGCTGGTGGGCAGGAGGAATGGTGGGGGATGATGAGGCCTTGCTGGCGGGGCTGAGTCAGAGTGAGCCTGCGTGTCGGGTTAGGGAGCTGCCGTCTCATCCCAGAAGCACCGAGGAAGCCAAACCCTTGACGGATTCAGTTCACCTCCAGGTGACTAGAAACTAGAGTGGGAAAATAAGATAGGACATTAGGAGGCAAGGAGGCCAGTTGGAAGGCTAGTGAAATTGCGATTCCCAGAGGGAGGGTCTGGGACTAAATTTCCAGAGGTCCATGGAGAAGGGGGGAAATGAAGACACCATAGTATGTATGTGTGCACATGTACACATGTATCTCTCTCTCTCTCTCTCTCTCTCTCTCTCTCTCTCACACACACACACACACACACACACACACACACTTGTCCCTTTAAAGACGTCAATTGTCTATTCTTGGGAAGGACTTTCCTTTTTCTCTGAGATAACATCTTTCCAGTGTTTGCAGGTATTAAAGATCCTCCTTCCTCTTTGGTAAGATGATTATATTGCAGAGGCTGACTAATTATCTTCCACTTTCTTTCTTGGCCAAACTGAAATTATTTGGCAATACTGTGTTGAGCCCCGAAGTCTCATTTTAAAGTTTCCTTGGTCCTGGAACCCCCAGATGAGATGGGGTGGCTGGTCTGGTTAGGGCAGGAGCATTGGTGATGGAGAGGTGGGGGACACAACATGCAGTCTTTGTCCAGGTGTTTGTGGGGGTGGGGAGGGAGGGATGGATCCCTGGATGACAGATGACGGGAAGATTTCCAGCTCAGGCAGCTCGGTGGGTGGCCACTGACCTGGCTATGCAGAGGCAAGGGCAAGGAGGCCTTGGGGCTCAGGCTTCGTCCTGGCCGCTGGTGTGGAGATTCCAGCTGAATCCAGAAATGCCCGAAGGGCTCCACCTTCTGCTCCTTCCTTCCCGGCAGCCCCATCAGTCCTTCCTCCCCACTCCACCCCCAGTCACCCCAGGTCCATGACTCTATCTCTGCCCATAGGGACATTGGGGGCAACGAGACAGTGACGCTGCACCAGAAGTTTGTGCCTGTGCGACCAGGCCCCCGCCAGCTCATCGCCAGCTTGGACAGCCCCCAGCTCTCCCAGGTGCATGGTGTCATCCAGGTGGACGTGGCTCCGGCCCCTGGGAGCGGAGGCTTCTTCTCAGATGCTGGAGGCGACAGTCACTCAGGGGAGACCATCCCTATGGCATCTCGAGGTGGAGCTTAACCCCTGGCCAGGAGCAATGGGACTGGAGTCAGAGGAGCAAGGACATTGCCTCGCAGGGACCCAGCGCAGAGCTGCTCTCCATAGGTTCAGGTGGGGAGGCCGGGGCACCTGGGGAGGGGGCCGCTCTTCACTTGCACTGGGCAGCACAGATGCTAATAAACTGTTTTTTAATGAACCGTTTTTAATGAAACCGTTCTGTCCATCTACCAGTTCGTCTGTCCCTGCTGCCAGCGCAGCAGCTCTTGAGATGGGGCCTGCTTGGCGTCAGGACGACCTTGAACATTTGACTGGTCTTTCCCCACTCCAGGATGCTTCTAACTGACCAAAAACCCTTCTGAAGCCCCCCGGAGTGAGGCGGGACTGCCTCCCTTCCATGGCACCCACGGTGGGTGAGAAGGATCGAAGTGTCCTCTTGTAGGCACACGTTTGAGATAGAACTAGGCTGGAGTCCTCTCTGAGCAGCAAAAACCACTTTCCAATATTTGTTTTCAAATGTGTTTGGCTAAGAATATTTATAAAAGCAACACATGTTCAATGTTGAGAATTCAGAAGACACGGAAAACTGTAAAGGAGAAAAGAACAATAAGCTTCAACTACCACCAGGTACAGAAAACAGCCGTTAACATTGTGTTTCATATGCCAATCCCCCTCACCCCCCACACGGTGTAACCTGTGGTGAGCATTTTCTCACAGCATTAAATAATCTTTGAAACCATCATGTTTACAGACTGGGCAGTAGTCTTGACTTCCAGGCCATCCTCCTGGTCCTCCTGAAGCCCCTGCTCAGCCTTGGGGTGTCAGAGTGACTCAGGCCTCCAGCCAGGCGCTCCCCCAACCAGCTACACTCTGCCTAGGTGAGTCCTGCGGGTCACGTGGTCTTAAGGACCATTGGCTCCCCAAATTGCATCTGTTTTCCTTGAACTTTAAACTCCCTTATCTATTGCCTTCTTAGTGCGTCTGCTGGAGACTCACAGATGCCCCCCATGTACTGTCTGAGATCAAACTTCTGACCTCCTCCAGCATATCCCATGGCCTCCCCATATCAGTAAATGGCAACTCCATCTTTCCAAGTTTCATGGGCCCCAAAGCATGAAGTCACTCTTGGCTTCTTTCCTTCTCTCATATCCCACTTCTGGTCTATCAGCCAGTCTTTTAATGTTATTCTCTCTGTCTCTCTCCTTTTTTTTTAATGTTTACTTATATTTGAGAGAAAGAGAGCACGAGCAGAGGAGGGGCAGAGAGAGGGAGACACAGAATCCAAAGCAGGCTCCAGGCTCTGAGCTGTCAGCACAGAGCCCGATGTGGGGCTCAAACTCACCAACCGTGAGATCGTGACCCGAGCTGAAGCCAGACGCTTGACCGACTGAGCCACCCAGGTGCCTCTCCCAGCAAGTCTTGATGGTCTGTCTCCCATATACAGATGTCCAGTCTGACCACCCATCACCTCTTCAGCTCCCAGAACTCCCTTCATCTCCTACCTGGATTGTTGCCCCAGTCTCCTAATCATTTCCCCCACTTCCGTTCGTGCCCTCTGATACTCTGCTGTGCAGAATGGGTGGGTGAATCCAATCGTGTCAGTCCTTTGCTCAAAACCTTTGCGGGGGCGGGGGGTGGCACCTGGGTAGCTCAGTCAGTTAAGCATCTGACTCTTGATTTCAGCTCAGGTCATGATCTCAAGTTTGTGAGACCCATCCCCGTGTTGGGCTCTGTGCTAACAGCGTAGAGTCTGCTTGGAATTCTATCTCCCTCTCTGCCCCTCTCCCCCACTGGCACTCTCTCTCAAAATAAATACACATTAAAAACAAACAAATAAAACCCAACAACCTTCTACGGGCCTGGCCCCTGACTTTCCTTCTGGAAGAACACTGCCCCCAGGTTGCAAGCCCAGTCCCCTCCTGTTATTCAGGCCTCAGCTCACAGGTCCATCTCCTCAGGGAGCTCTTCCCTGACCTTCAATCTAATTTGTTTTCCTGCCCCCTGGTCTCTTTAGTGTATCACCCAATTTTATTTCATGTCCTGCCAAGCACTTCTTGGCATTAGCATGTTTGTTTATTTATTAAATTATCTCTTTTCTCTGAAATGTGAGTTTAGTAAGAACTGAGACTTTGTCTGGTTCACACCCCTGTCCCAGGACTTGTAACAGGGCCAATCACAGGACTGCACAAGAGATATTTGCTCCTTGCCATTTAAAAGCAACAACTTGCCATTAATAATAATAAATATAATAATAATAATAATAATAATAATAATAATAATAATAAAAGGGGGCGCCTGGGTGGCTCAGTCTGTTGAGCATCTGACTTCAGTTCAGGTCGTGATCTCACAGTTCATGACTTTGAGCCCCACATTGGGCTCTGTGCTGACAAGGTCAGAGCCTGGAACCTGCTTTGGATTCTGTGTCTCCCTCTCTGTCTCTGTTCCCCTCCAGCTTGCGCTCTGTCTCTCAAAAATAAACATTTTAAAAAAATGTTTTTTATGTTTATTTATTTTTGAGAGAAAGGGAGAGTATGTGTGAGTGTGTGAGCAAGGGGAGGAGCAGAGAGAGAGGGAGACACAGAGTCCAAAGCAGGCTGTAGGCTCTGAGCGTCAGCACAGACTGCAATGCAGGACTCCAACCCACAAACCAGAACATCATGATGTGAGCTGAAGTTGGATGCTTAACCCACCAATACACCCAGGCACCACCCCCCTCCCAAAAAAAAATTTTTTTAAAGTAACAACTTGCAAGATGTGATCTTTAATTGTTCCTTGAATTTATGGAGCAAACTCCAGTGGTATCCCTACATTTTTAATAACAAATGAACAAACACTGTCTACCGTAGAGTGCCATGATTTATTTGATTAATCCCTCCTTGCTGGAAATTTCAGTCTTCCCAGTGTTCTGCTCTTACATGCAGAGCTGGGATAAATATCCTTGTACAAGTGCATGTGTCTTTGTGCTCATTTTTTATTTCCCTAAAATAACTTCTCACTCTCACTAGTGTGAGAGTTATTGGGGGAAAGGGATTGAGCATCTGTAAGGTGGTCGAAACATTTTGTTAATTGGTTTCCAGAAAGAACAGCAACACAATAGTATCTCTTTTTATTGAACACCTGGCCAGTTTAAGATTTCTAACAACTTTGTAACTTGCTTCACATTTGTTCATTTTACCCTGGTCCCCTGTGGTTTGTTAGAGCTTAAACATACTTAAAATCCTCAAAAAGGAAAACACAAACACAAAAAAAGGGGGAGGGCCAGCTGTTCTCCAAACACTTGGGGGAAGGAAGCGAATATGTACATACCGAGGTCCTACTGTGAGTTAAGTTCAAATTGGGTGCTTGATAGGGGCATCTCCTTTAATTCTGTGGAGTTAGGCATTAGAATCCCTAGTGTCTTGGCTTACTGTGCTCTGGCCCTGGACCTTTAGCTCTCCTCCACTGGAATGTAAGTCCATGAGGACAGGGACCACCTCTCTCTTACTTACAGCAGATTCACACAGTCCATGACCTGCGGCAGGTGCTCAATAAATATCTGTCCAATGGACGATGAACTAAATTTGACGGTGATGGGGAGTCTGAGGGCTTGGGGGAGCAGTCGAGGATTGTGTTTTGGAGCATTTGTCGGAAGAATGCATGGTGCATGACTGGACCAGCTCTAGAAAAGCAAGATCAGTGGGCACCTGGGGAGCTGAGTAATAACCATCAGTACAGACTCCTACTGAGACTGTACCTCAGAAAATTGTACTAGGGAACCCTGTTTCCTGCTAGTTTATATTCGTTTATATGATTATTTCTTTGACATCATCCTCTGTATTACAGAGTGTCTTGTTTTGTTTTTAAATAACAAGAAGGTGTTATGAGTCTTGGTTTTACAAAATCCACTAGAGTTGCCCTCTTAGTTGGTGCCCCAGCACCGATGAGGCAGGTCATTGTCTCGGAGTCTTTGTGACCTGTTTTGGTTCTCCTGGGACAGCTGGTATACAAAGTTGATCACTAGGGAGGAGGTTGATTCTTTGCATCAGTAACCCAGTGTAAAGAACGAGTATTCTCTTTAATTCCTTCTGCCCTAAGATTTACAGCTGGAAACATTAATGTGGACTGTGGTAGCTTCAACTGAGGCCTAAAAGCAGGGGAGGGGACCATCCCAGGCTTGGAGAACCAGGCTTGATATCAGGGTCCCTGAATCCCAGCTGAGTGGGTTTGATTTGGCAAGGCTGATGGCTAATGCTAGAAGCTCCTACAGCCCCCTGGCCCAGGGAGCAAAGTCCGGATCTCGGTGTTGAAGCCTGAGAGTACATGTACCAACCTCTGTACTTGATTTTGTAAGAGGCCATTGAGGAGATAGAAGTATGGCAGACCCTGTGGACAGCAGGGCTCTCCCCAGATAAACATAGAGGCTAGAAGGCTGGGCCTTTTGGATGGAGTGCTTGGAAAATTCTAAAAGAAGTAAAAACACCAAAAGGAAGATTTTATTTTCTGGATAGTAAGCCAGGTGGAGCTAATTACAAATACAAAAGCAAAAATTTACAAGATGTGACTTATAAATGTTTCCCAGACTTATGGATAAGACCATAATGGTTGCTCTTCTTCCCTCCCTCCCTCCCTTCCTACCTTGTTCTTTCTTTTTTGTTAAAGCTTATTTATTAATTTTGAGAGAGAGGGAGAGAGAGAGAATCCCAAGCAGGCTCCCTGCTGTCAGCACAAGCCTGACACGGGGCTCGAATCCCACAAACCGTGAGATCATGACCTGAGCTGAAATCAAGAGAGGCTTTAACTGACTGAGCCACCCAGTTGCCCCTGCACTTTTATTTTATTTTTAAATGTTTATTTATTTATTTTGAGAAAGAGAGATAGAGAGCAAGCAGGGGAGGGAGACAGAGAATCCCAAGCAGGCTCTGTGGCTGTCAGTTCAGAGCCCGACTTGGGGGCTTGAACTCACAAACTGTGAGATCATGACCTGAGCCAAAACCAAGAGTCACTTAACTGACTGTGAGCCACCCAGACACCCCTGAACTTTATTTAAAATAAAGTTAATTTTTTAAAATAATGGCTACCTTCAAATGTTCTTAGGTCTACCCTGGAAAGGGAATGTTTGTCCACAGTTGGACCCAAGTTTTACAGGAGACATTGACTGGCAGGGTCCAGCCATGGTGGTGGCTAATGGACCCATTCCTTCACTTATTAAACAAACATTTAATGATGGGTGTCAAGCAATTAACTAAGTGGTGGCGCACAGGACAACCCTAGTTCTTGCCCTGTGGAGCTTGCAGTCTGAGAAAGAAACAGATTAACTGAATAACTGCATGAGACAAAGTAAATAGCTCTGAAGTTTATAGTAAAGGCATCTGACCTAGCCTGGTTGTGGTGGTTAGGAAAGCTTTCCCTAAATAGGTGACCCTGGACCATATTTAGGCAGAAAGGGAAGGGAGATCACTACAGACAAAAGGAGTAGCCTCTGCAAAGATCCTGTGGTGGAAGGGAGTCTGGAAGAGTAAGCAAGACTCAAAGAAGGATAATGTGGCCAAGGCAGAGGAGCAAAGGGCAGAGTGGAGGAGGTGGAGTTGAGGAGTTGAGGGGCGCAGGGCCACACAAGGCGCTTCTCAGGTCAGATCCAGGATCTTTGTCTTCCCTAGAGCAGTAAGAAACCTTTGAAAGCTTTAAGGAATTTGAGATGACATGGCCAGATTGTGTTTTGAACAGATTACTCTGCTTGTAGTGTCAAGAATAGATTGGAGCAGGGTTAGCGTGGAAGCAGAGACACAGACTGGAAGGCAACTCTAGTTGTTTATGCTAGATAGAGATGGTAAGTTTGGGCCAGCGTGGTGGTGCTGGAGACAGAGTGGAAAGCTTGGAGGAGTCCCTAGGAGATCGAATTTACACGGCTTGGGGAAGGATGGGATGTAGCTGCGTGGAGGGTGGAGAGGAGCAGTAATAAGAAAACCCCCGGGTTTCAGGTTTGTGGAAGAGGATCAACTGAGTGCCATCCACTGATACAGGGACAGGTGTCCCTCATCAGAGACAGGAAACTGCAGGGGAAGTTGAGGTTCGGAGATACAGAGTCAATACCCTTTGTATAGCTCTCTTCTACCTGGAAATTTTCCTTAGGTGACTTGAAAGATTTGGTTTTGGTTTGAATGAAACTGTTCCCTTACCCCGGGGTTCTTTGAGCATAGTCTATAGACCACTTATATTGGAATCAACTGAGACATTAATCAAGAATTCAGATTTCTGGGTGCCAGCATAAACCTCATGAACCTGAATCCCTGGAGCAGAGGCCAAGAAGTCTGTATTTTAACAAGATCACTAAGAGGTTGACTCCTATGCACGGTAAGGACTGAGAACAATCACCTTCTCTTTTTCTTCTCTGCTGTACTGTTCTCCCTGCCCACACCCTTCTGGGGCCAGCAGTAGCCATGAGACAATGTGCCCAAAGTTCTCAGTTCTGACCACTTGTCTTCTTGAACCTTCGAATTTAAGAAGACTTGTAAGACAAGGGGTTTTCTAAGGCAGTAAAAGAGAAGGCTAAAAAAGGAGCTGTTTGTATTAGCTGTAAACATACAAACAAGGTGCTGGATGTACAAGAAAGAAACAAGGTCTTCCCTCAAGAGGCTCCCACCCAGTGGGGGTGACGGACATGTAAACATTTAGAATACAATGCATATGTAGTACTTACTATGAGCCGGGCACTGTTTCCTTTCTTTTCTTTTCTTTTCTTTTCTTTTCTTTTCTTTTCTTTTCTTTTCTTTTCTTTTCTTTTCTTTTCTTTTCTTTTCTTTTCTTTCTTTTTTCTCTTTTCTTTTCTTTTTTAATTGTTTTTTTTTTTTGTTTAACGTTTATTTATTTTTGAGAGACAGAGAGAGACAGTGTGAGTGGGGGAAGGGCAGAGAGAGAGGGAAACACAGAACCCGAAGCAGGCTCCAGACTCCGAGTTGTCAGCACAGAGCCCGATGTGGGGCTCAAACCCACAGAGAGATCATGACCTGAACTGAAGCCGGGAGCTCAACTGACTGATCCACCCAGGCGCCCCAAGGAACTGTTTCGAGTACTTTATATTTACTAATTTATTTAATCCTTATAACAACCTTCCAAGATAGGTTCTGTGTGACAATGGTGGTGATAAAAAGATGTATTGAGGATCCCAAGAAGATAACTATGATGGGCTTCATAGAGGTGGATGAACCACAAAAGATGAGAAAAAGTGAAGTCCAAGAGGCATGGAGGACAGAGGAATCATCCAGTATGCACCATGCACAGAAATGTAAGACAACACAGTATATTTGGAAAATGAAAACAATTTAATGAAGTCTGGCATATAGGTGCATAAGGGCAAAGTGGCAAGGAGTATAGATGAAGAGAAGTTTGGCCAGATCATTAAAAATCCTTTTGCCATATTTCGGAGCTTGGGCTTTCTTTTGAATGCAAGAGAGGGCTTTCAGTTAGGAATGATATGATCAGTTTTGCATTTCACAAGATTCATGATGAAAGCAACGTGGAAAAGAAATTAGAAAGGAGTTGGACTGAAGATGAGAGGTTGGTGAGAGACAGGAAAACTTGAAATAGGAAAGAGGGAGTGAGAATGAAAATGGGGGTGGGTTGGAAGTTTCCATAGGAAGTAGAACTGATTAGACTTGATGATGGATTGGATGTGGAGAGGAGGGAGGAATGAGTTAAGGGCTATGGTCTGGGTTTCTAACCCACAGGTGAGGAGAGGTGCCCTGCACAGAAATATAGAGCCCAGGAGGAAGAGCAGAATTTAAAAGGGAAGATAACGTCCAGTGTTCTGTCCAGAAATCTCTGTGGATCACCTCAGCAGAATGACCTTGGGTGGCTCAAGGAGGGATCCTGCAGGTACTACCTCTAAGAGAGGAGATGGTCCAAGACAAGGGTAGTTCCACTAAATCCCTACAATGTAGTCAGGGAAGGTAATTCATCCAACCAACATTTTTTTTTTTAAAGAAAAAATGTTAATGTTTATTTATTTTTGAGAGAAAGAGAGTGTGATGGGGAAGGGGCAGAGAGACAGATCCCAAGCAGGCTCCGTGCTGACAGCAGAGAGCCCAATATGGGGCTGGAACTCACAAACTGTGAGATTATTACCTGAGCAGAAGTCAGATGCTTAACGGAATGAGCCACCCAGGTGCATCTCATTCAACCAACATTTAAAGAATACAACCTGTGTGCCAGGTTCTGTACTTGGTGATGAAAATAAAGGAGAGGCACCAGAAGAGTGACAAGGAGACAGACAAGTAAGTCGATCACATTGAGGGGCTGACTGGAGTAAGCCAACAACAGAAATCCGAAAAAGGAAAACTAATTTTTCATTTATTTTAAAATTACAGGGTACAAAAAAAAAAAAAAAAAGATATCAAACACAGAAAAGCACAGTCTGACCATCCAGAGAAAACCAAGTTAACAACCTGATATATCTTTTCAAACTTTGTTCAGTACTTTATTATTTTTTTTTTATTATTATTATTTTTTTAATTTTTTTTTTTCAACGTTTTTTATTTATTTTTGGGACAGAGAGAGACAGAGCATGAACGGGGGAGGGGCAGAGAGAGAGGGAGACACAGAATCAGAAACAGGCTCCAGGCTCCGAGCCATCAGCCCAGAGCCTGACGCGGGGCTCGAACTCACGGACCGCGAGATCGTGACCTGGCTGAAGTCGGACGCTTAACCGACTGCGCCACCCAGGCGCCCCTTTTCTTTTTTTTTTTTTTTTAATTTTTTTTTTTTTTTTTTTTTTTTTTTTTTTAGTACTTTATTTTTTAAAGACGGGCGCCCTCTCCTGTTTTGTGAAAGAAACAGTCGAATTTTTACTGGAGGCGGCTCGTCGCCGGGAAGGCTTTGCTGGCGCTGCTTTGAGGCCAGGATTTGAAGAATCGTATTTCAATGGAGAAGACGACGGGAGAGGGCAAGGCATGATCCTTGCTTTCCACACAACCAAGCCACGCCTTAGCGAAGGACGTGACTTTGTACGCTCCGCGAAGAAAGGCGGGAGTCCGGAGAGCCACGATCAGCTGTGGCACCGGACGGAGATAGCGGGGGCGGAAGGGACGCCCTATCTGTTGGGGCGTGGCCTTATGACGCGATGTCACGTCTCCCTGTCTGATGTCCTATTGGTTCTCCATTACCGCCCTTTTCCGGGGCCGACAGACTGGCCGCAGGGGCCGGAAGTGGGGTAGCCCTCGGCTGCAGGGGCGGCGGTGTGGAAAACAGCGAATCTGGTGCTATTGTAGCTGGCCAGCTTCTCCATTCAGGCTCCATCCCGAGTTGAAGACCTCCAGGATTCTGATGACCTATGGAAGGGATCGGATCGTGAATTATCCGGCGCAGATCTAAATAGCCTAGCCGCTGAGAGGCACCGGAAGCTTCGCCTCTAGGAGGAGTGGAGAAGGCTTGCCTTGGAAGAAGCAACCCATAGGGACTGCCCCCGGGGCGGAGCCCGCCGACCATGGCCACGCCCCCGGGGGCCGGTCCCGCGGCTCTGCGCTTCGCAGCCGCGGCCACCTGGCAAGTGGTGCGGGGACGCCGCGTGGAGCATTTCCCCCGGGTATTAGAGTTTTTGCGATCACTGCGCGCTGCTGCCCCTGGCTTGGTTCGCTACCGCCACCATGAACGCCTGTGTATGGGCCTAAAGGCCAAGGTATTGGAGCCATTAGGAACTGGAAGACGGGAAAGGGGCGGGATGCGAGGGGACCAGACAGGGCCGACTGCTTGGCGTGGGACTGGTTGGAAAAGGGCAGCTTGCCCTGAGATTCTGAGTTTAGTACCCTTCACAGGTAGTGGTGGAGCTGATCTTTCAGGGCCGGCCGTGGGCCCAAGTTCTGAATGCCCTACATCACCACTTCCCAGAGTCTGGACCTGTAGTGCGGGACCCGAAAGCTGTGAGTAATCCCTGGTACAGCCCTTTCCCGTTAACACGGTGCCACAAAGTGGCTTCTCCCGGCCACTGGATCCTGGTGACCCTAAGTTTTCTGCTTTTCCTTATCCTCAACAGACAAAGCAGGATCTGAGGAAGATCTCAGAGGCACAGAAAACCTTTTGCCAACAGGTGAAGCAACTAGCAGAGACCCCAGTGGACTTGGCTTCCAAGCTGCAGGTGAGACTGGCTGGTTTGGAAGCTGTTATGTGGCTAATTTCCCTAGCCCTCTTCTGACTTGCTTCTCTCCTCACTGCAGGAACTTGAACAAGAGTATGGGGAACCCTTTTTGGCTGCCATGGAAAAGCTGTTTTTTGAATACCTGTGTCAGCTGGAAAAAGCACTGCCTGCGTTGCAGGCACAGCAGGTTTTGTTGGGGCCAAGTAAGGGCAGAGTGTGGGATGGTTGTATCAAGGACTGTGGTCTTCATGCCTCTCACCCTCTGCCCACAGCTTCAAGATGTACTGAGCTGGATGCAGCCTGGAGTTTCTATCACTTCTTCTTTTGCCTTGAGCCAATATGGTGTGGACATGGGGTGGCCACTTCCAGGTACTAGGACCATCTGGGAGAACTAGGAACTTGGGGGTAGACTGGCCGGAGATCTTTTGAGATGGGCTATTTGAAGGGTTACATGGGCCTGAGGCATAAGAAACCAGATGGAGCTGTGTTACTATCTCTTATTTATAAGGAGCTTCATTTTGTTTTTCAGAGCGTTTGGTTACTGATTCAGTGAGCGTGACAGAGCCCATGGAGCAAAGTCCTCCTCAGCAACCAAATCTAGTACTTCATGATCCATCGCCAAAAGCCAGGCCTAGCTCATACCTTTCTCGGGGACTAGCCTCAAGGAAGAACCCAGAACCTTTGGCTGGCCACCACTTCAATCTGGCCCCTCTAGGCCGGCGAAGAATCCAGTCCCGATGGGCATCCACTAAGGGAGACCATAAGGAGCGCCCTACAGTCATGCTGTTCCCCTTTAGGAATCTGGGTTCACCAAGCCAGATCATATCTGAGCCTGAGAGCAGGGAAGAACATGAAACACACACGGCAGATCTGGCAGGTGCTGCGGGCATGAGAGCAGCTTCCACTGGAAAGTCTAAGAGTCCATCCCAGACCCTGGGGGGAAGAGCTCTGAAGGAGAACCCAGTTGACTTGTTTGCTTCAGAGAAAGAAGAGTGAGTGGTACAGTTGCTTCTCCCTGCAAACAGCCCATTCTTTGCCTGTTTTCCCGTTACCTTATCTTCTTTGCTTGCTCCCACTTCAGGAATTGCTTGGTTTGCCCCATGGACCCCCTGAGACTGTCATTATCACCTCCTAAGGCTAGGAAGCCAGGTAAGTATCTTGGGTCAGGAGCCAGCCTCCTCTCCTGGGGATTCTTCAGGGCCTGTTCACCTAGAAGGGTACTTTGACTCTGGTTTCCTTCTTGCAGTGTGTCCCCCATCTCTGTGCAGCTCTGTCATTACCATAGGGGACTTGGTTTTGGACTCTGATGAAGAAGAAAATGACCAGAGGGAAGGAAGGGTGAGTAGGAAGGAACAGAAAGCTGGGGAAGAGGATGAGCAGAACAAGACAGAGAAACCCCACATGCTCCAGAATATGGAGGGCTCAGGGAATAAGACGATGATAGGATCTCCCTGCTCCCTTCTCTGCAGGAGTCTCTGGAAAACTATCAGAAGACCAAGTTTGACACCTTGATCCCCACCTTCTATGAATACCTCCCTACTTCTGGCCCCAGTGCTGTGTCTGTCCCTTCCATGACCATGCAGACAGGTCTAGACACTTATGATAGGACCGGAATTCTCTCTGCACTCCACCTGTCTCCCTGAGCTCTACACACAGTTTAGTGGAAATAAAGTGGAAGCCCAGGTTTGGGTTCCCTGACTGCCTTGCTAAAATTACTTTGTAGTACTTGTTAATTAAGATTTGGATTTATTAAAATACTGTCTTGGTGTGAGAAAGGGGAATTAAGGCTTCTATAAAGTCAGTGTAGGTCATTCCTTAGAACTGGCTTCTCCAGGGCTAGAGGAATTCCTTTGCCTTTTTATTTCCGATGGAAAATGTTGGTCAGATGTGCCAAGAAGGGTTGATAGCCTGGAAGAGAAATTTCCCTTTGCTATTCTAAAAATATCTATGTGCCCTGATACCAGAATGTACTTTGTAAGTTCTCATGCTGCCAGGTTACCTGGGGGTGGTGGCACTGAAATGGAGATACTTCATGGAAAAATACTCCCTGCCTTTGACTCTACTGGGTCAGTGCCAATTCCACTTCCACTTGTCCCGGAGAAGCACCCAGATGCCAGCCTTGTGCAGAAAGATACAGAATCTCTTATAGTCATTGGGATCTCTTTATTGAGATACTTAAAATACATCAACATTTCTGAGCTTTTTAGGTGTTCAAAGATACTATTTAATGAAGTTCATTAACAAAACATGATATCAGGAGAATAACTCGTCCAGACCAAGGCCATATTAAACACTTAGGCAGGAGTCATTATCTTTTCCTTTCCATAATCTTCCAGATGCTGCGTCCCCAGATTTGCATTTGATTACCTTACTTCATTTTCTCAGCCTGCTTTCCTTGCTTCCCCTCAGTGAGTACCCTGGGCATTTTGTGCGTACAGAGTACAGATTTATTGCAGAAGCCCTCAGGAGTAAGGCAACAGGAAATAACCGAGTGATAAATAGCCATAGTAGCTGGCGTGTGTGAGGAGCCCATCGGGAGGCCCTGTGCTAGGCTGCTAGTGCTTTGAGAGGGCACAGCTGCTCAGGTCTAGCTGTCATCACTGAAGATTGGATTCACCTGCTGGGTGACTCGGATAAAGGTGGTTCTCCGGCTCAACTCCTTCAGTTTAGCTGCTCCCACGTAGGTACATGTGGAACGGATGCCTCCAAGGATGTCTCGGATGGTATGGTCCACATCCCCTTTAAAGGGCACCTCCACTGTCTTTCCCTCTGAGGCCCTTAGAGGAGGAAAAACTTTCTAACCTTTTCTTTTTGGATTTCTTAAGCCCAACAGCACCTCCCCAGTCTCTAGCATTTAGCCCCAGTTCACCACTTTTCCTCCAAGAATGTACCAAGCATCTCCCAGCAGCCAGCAGTTCTGCCACCACCCTGCTTAGTCACAATTTCCAGGAACCCTCAGCTCCTGGACCTCTGCACATACCTGTATTCAGCCACGCCCCCAGCATACTTCTTCATGGCCATTTCAGAACTCATCCCATAGAAGAGCTTGTACTTCTTGCCATCCCTCTCGATGAGCTCACCACCTGACTCATTGTGCCCAGCCAGCATGCCACCCAGCATCACAAAGTCAGCTCCTGCCCCTGCCAGCATCAACAAGGGGAAAAGAGAATTGAATCTGGCCCACGCGCCCATATGCCCACCCCTGGAAGCAACTCACGCCAAATTCTCAGTCCTGACAATGATTCTAACATCTTCCTGGTTTTGTTTCCCTAGCTGACCCACAACCCACACAGGCCTGCTCTGCTCTGGCCTCTACTCCTCAGTGAGCCTGATTTCCCCAAGAATTTAAAAAGAGCCTCTGGAGATTCCGTGCCTGGGTTTTGCTCTTTTTTTTTTTTTTTTTTTTTTTTGCTGCTTTTACCATCTGGTCATTTCTTTGTACTATGTGCAGCTAAACAAGAGACTCCAAGTGTCCTAGGGGCAAAGGTCTCTAACTTTAGTCCAACAGTCTGAGGGATGCTACAGATGGACCTGGCATGCTGTGCAGTCTGTATCAGAGTCTCAGGGTTTCCCCTGCTGGCTTGCCCCAGGTGACACCATGGGCTTCAGGGTCATTAGTTCATATTGTCAAAAAATCTGAACGGCTTTCTCAGCCTTTCCAAGCCTGATCTTTGGCCCTCAGAGGTGACTTATCCTCTTCTACAGGACCCTCCGTCCACACTCTCCCAGCACCCTTACCGAAAGCCTTGGCCACATCCCCTGGACAGCTGCAGCCTCCATCCTGCAAAGTGAAGAGCACTGTGAAGAGATAACGTGGATTTCCCAAGTACTAGGAGCGATGTCCCCATGGCCCACCTCAAAGCTGACGGGAACCCGGGAGTTCTGATCCACCGCTACCACAGCCTCCACAGCCAGCAGAACCCTCAGCTGTCTGGCAGCCTCATTCCCTCCCCTGCCCTTGGCCTTACTGAAATGATGTGGCCTTTGAGGCCATGAGCAGCATCTGCACACTCCATCACTGCACTGAGCTGTGGATACCCCACTCCAGTTTTCTTCCGAGTGGTGCACACGGAACCTGAGAAGAACATAATGAAAAGAGTAGCGTGCTCCACAGGCGTTCGCCACTGGAGAGGTAGCCAGTGGCCCCCCATGAACCAACTTACCTGGTCCTATTCCTACTTTGATGATGTCAGCCCCAGAGAGGATCAGCTCTTCCACCATCTCTCCTGTTACCACATTCCCTGCCTGAGACAGAGCAATCAAAACAGAGCACTCTTGGGGTTGGAAACGAGAGGAGGCTGCGCACTTTCATATACGGTATGCCTGGACCATGACCTTCCAACAGTATTACAAAGAAGGTACCTAGGGTCTCTCTACTGGGAACGAACTCTGCTTCCCAAGCTGAGGTAAGGAGGTGAGTGGCCAGTGGCGCTGTTGCACTAGGGTGAAGTTGGGGTACAACTGGACCAAGGCCAAAGCTGATTTACAGTAGATTTATCTCCCTGTCCCTGCCAAGAGACCCAAACATATCCTGTCCTTCATCTGTTACATCATAAAATCTCTGGCTTCAGGCAAAGGGGAAAACGTGATATAAGCTAAATACCCATTTGCACAGCTCTATTTATTTTTGGTGGACGGTACAGAGAGACCCCTTGATGCTGTGGAGAAAATAAGGCCTTGTTATCACTCCCCAAAGCTTGTAAAAAAAAAAAAATTAATAAAACTTATTTTCATGCGACTCCTTTAATACGATTCTAGTACGTGTCCACTTCAGTGGACACCATAGGTGGGCACAAGGCATGTGAAAAGGGACAGAGATAACTGCACTAACCAATCTATACATTTTAAGTGTGGGACCATGGATGATCACCCAGAGCCATGATTAAGCGGTCTAGGAAAATCAAAATGCAACGGAGGAGAAATGATGTAACAAAATGGGAGTGTCAGGAAAGAGTGGGAGGAAGAGGAACATACCAACTACAGAGTAATGGAAACATACCATAATAGTGTGTTTGGGGAAGCGCTTCCGTACATCCTTTACAAACTCCACAAAGTGCTCAGAGTAGCCATTTGCCACGTCCAGGCATATATATTTCACTTGGGGAACAGCTTCCAGGATCTGTTCCAGTTGCTCAAAGTCAGAAGAGCCCATGCCTGAGCTGGCAGCCAAATGCTGTGAGAGAAACAGAGCCATTGGCATGGGAGGCATGAGACAGTCTGTGGCATGTCACAAAAGACCCAGTGAGGAGCCGGCAGGATGGGAAGGTGAGGGTTAGTCCACAGAAAGCCAAACAGATTCCTAGAAGGGCTCCTGGGTGGCTCAGTCGGTTAAATGTCCAACTCTTGATTTTGGCTAGGGCCATGATCTCACGGTTTGTGAGATCAAGCCCCACGTTGGGCCCTGCATTGACAGCATGGAGCCTGCTTGGGATTCTCTCTCTCTCTGCCCCTCCCCGACTCATGCACACCCATGTGCTCTCTCTCTCAAACAAACAAAGATTCCTGGAAAACTGGGATGAAGAAGGGACCAGGAAAAGACTAAGATTACCTGAAGACAGTCAGGATTCTGGCTAGCAAAGTCTTTCCACTGCTCGAGGCTGTAGTGTTTATGGACAGCTGTGAAGAGGGAGAACTGGGGAGAAGAAAGAGTCATCAAAAAGGAGAGAACTAGCAACTCTTTTTCTAGACATAGACCTTTATAGTAAGTATTCTCTCTGAGGAAGAAAATGAACTTTGGAAAGCAACTTGAAGAAGCCACTGGTTGAGTTGGGTTTAGTTTAGCCCTTATTCTCCCTATAAATAACCAGTAGGGCATTTTGTCATAAGCTAGTGCTTGTCTGACACCCTGACCCAAGTACTAAGTCATCTGGACTGGATTTCACCTGTCAGAAGATACAGGGGCTTCTGACTTAAAAGGTGACAGAGACGAGCTGTTGCTGCAGTGGAACAAGCAGCAGACAAGAACATAACCATGAAGAGGGTGGACGGAGCCAGTGTCTGCCTGCACAGACTCAGCCCCTCCTCCTATGGTAACCCAGTACTGAATAAACCTAGTTTTTGGTATCTTCTGGTCCAATAATTCAGTGAGTCTAAATGTTCACAAGAGGTCAGACCTTAATGGAGCCAGTAAAGTGCTACCCCATTCTTTCTCCATCTCCACTGGAGTAAAGGACAAATTTTCTGGAGACACGGACCAACCTAAAAAGTCTATTTCATTCCATCTATTTCGGTCAACCAAGTTTAAGGATACAATTAACTCCTCAGACTTGTATTCCCTAGGTCATCAAATTGCAAACAATATCCCAATGCTTTGAGAAAGGCATTCAAAGACAGCTGTGAATACTGGTACTTGTGCTTTAAAAGTCCAGACATGCAAATAGACAAGAGAGCAGTTGACAGAGACAACCCAAATCTTGCAACTGATAAGAAATCCAAGGAAGTCATGTATCAGCCAGCAGTAAGGACATATTATTGCTATACTTAACTCATCAACACTACCTCGCTAAAGCTGGTATTGAATTCCGTTTTCTCAGCAACACTCTGCTATCAACATGCTGATACATAAAGAAAAATCACCCTAGAAGGTCAGTAGACCTTGGAGATATACTGATATAGTGTGACATGATGAGCACATCCAATTATGTACCGAGCTAGAGATCTAGAAGAAAGATGCTTATATCCAACTTTATGATTACTGTGAAACTTGGCTCTGTCGCTAAAACCTGATTTCTTTAGCACTCATCAGCAGTACTGAAAAGCCAGTCTCAACATAAAGCATTAAAACAGTCCCCACAAAGTCCATGTATTATAACATGTCTGTTAATGCTGAATTCAGAGTTACTATTCCTCAACTCTACTGGGCAGAACAGGCGGACAATGGACAACAAGAAGATTCCTAAGCAGTTAGTGAATGACAACAGCAAAAAAGTACTAAAACTGTATAACTATCAACTTCAGAGAAGTGACAACAGACATTCCACAAAGACTTACAGCAATCAAAAATAGAGAAAGGGAGATGAAGTCCTTAAGGCTAACAGAGCCACAAGCAGCAGCAGAATCCATCAATCAGGGCTACATAGATTAACCAGAAGAATGCATATGTTCCTTGAGTGCCCAGAATAACTATCTACCTTTTCAGCTACAAGTATAGAGGCAGGTAATATTACTGATGGGAGCAGCATCTTCTATTTTCAAAGTGAACAATAACCTGTGTGTAAGAAAAACATATTAAAAAAAAAAAACACAACACATTCCACTTTGAGCACAGGAATTCCCAGGAACCTAGGATTCAAAGAAGAGGAAGATTAAAAAATAAAAATTAAAAAAGGATAGCATATATAAAAGAAAGAAAATTAGTAAGCTGCTTCTCTAGGATCTTCTAGCTAGGAATTTTTGAATGCTCACACTGTATTTAGTTTCTGGACTAAAACAGTGAATATTTAGTGTCCTGAACAATGGTGTAACTGGAAGGATGAATGTGATTTGGAGGGGGTGACCTGGGTGGTGGAAAAAGTTGGCAGGGTGTATATAAACTGCTGGTCAGAACAAAAGTGAAAGTTATCTATCAGAAAAATGGGGGGAAACTTAGCTTTGAATCTTACTATTTCAGGCATGCCTTTGAACTTATAAAGAGCATTAGTATTGGAGAAAATGGATAAAATAGTAAGTTGAAACATCCTGTTACTTGCCAGAGAGCTGACTTGGGGTGGGGGTGGGGATGCAGGTACCTCTGCAGTCAGCCCATATAACTGGACACCAGTGAGGAACCTGCATGAGGGAAGTCCTACCTTACAGAGAACCTTGGCCATCTCAAAGGTGCCCACAGTATCCATATTAGCAGCAATGATGGGGATCCCAGTATACATCTGCTTTGAGTTCCGAAATGAAAAGGATCTTGTGAGATCCACCTGCAGATATGAACAGGAAACTGAGCATTTTATTCATCAAGTAAATGAGTACTGCAGGAGGACAAGAACTAGGACTCTTTCTCAGTACTAGCCCATCTGGAGCTTGGGGTCAAGTGCAACTAGGAAAGCAGTCTCACCTCACTTCGAGACTTAAGGGTACTGCGTTTGGGCCTCAACAAGACATCCTTGAAGTCCAGTTTGACGTCGTTATCGATGTGAGGCATGGCAGGGACCTCGGGATAGCGACCAATCTGAGAGCTGGAAGGTAGGGAAAGTCAGGAGGGGGGAGCTGAACCAATTTCCCCATAGGCCTTAATGCTCTCTTAGAGCTAACTGCATAACTCATCTCTCTCCTGGCTTAAATTGTGGAAGGTCAGGGCACTGGCTGAAGCTCATTGACTGTCATCTCATCTGTCTCATGGTTACAATTACCCGGTATCTCCAACCCAGGTAC
This sequence comes from Neofelis nebulosa, assembly GCF_028018385.1. Classification (NCBI taxonomy): domain Eukaryota; kingdom Metazoa; phylum Chordata; class Mammalia; order Carnivora; family Felidae; genus Neofelis; species Neofelis nebulosa. Next base: position 75,322,475 of record NC_080788.1, on the reverse strand, counting down.
CAGTTGTTGGGGAGAAGAATTGGGATGGAGTCTTGAGAGACCCTAAAAATGTGTATTCCTTCCCCCCACTACTCTTCCTTCTCCCACCCTTGCAAAGAGCAATTTGGGGTAAGAGGCTGATTTGGGGGTGAGAAGAAATAGGGGGTTCCCACAACTAGTTTCCGGAATAGGGGTACTCACTTCCTGTCGCCGTGGCACAGGTGGCAGTTGACCAAAGTCGCCCTTGCTTAGCAACTAGGCTCGTGAAGCCCCGCTGAGCCTTGTAGGCCACGCCAACAGGTTCCGCTAATTGCCGGCGAAAAGGATTAACTGAGGCATTCTATTTTCGGCGGTGGCCGTGCGAGGCCTTCTGGGTAACAGAGTTCACACACCGAGGTTGCCGTTGGACCCTAGGGGCGGGAGACTACGATTCCCAGGATGGGACGCGCGGAGCTGTCCCCTGGCATGATGGGAGTAGTTCGTTCCGCCCCCCGCTTTCGAAGCCCTGGCTCGCTAGGGACTCTAAGTATCGCGGAGGTATCATCTCTGCCGTAACGAAATCACCGCCTTCTTTTTATTTACGACACCACCAAAACCAAACGCAGGAGCATTCTTGAGCCTTTCGGCAACCCGATGAAAGGAAGGAGGCGGGGTGAGAGGGGTGGAGCCAGGCAGTGACCCGGAAACAGAAGTGACTCCCACAGGCGATTGCTGGGGAGCGGTAGCGGCGACCGCAGCGGTAGAAGCAGCAAGTTATCTGTGTGCAGCTCCAAACTGGGAAGAAGATGCTAATTAAAGTGAAGGTGGGAGCACCTCCGGCCTTGCCAAGACGCTGTGGTACTGGGCTGGCCGTTGTGCCTTACGGGAGAAGCGGGGAAGGAAAACCACGCCTTTCCCTAGCCTGGAGGGTGCTGACAGCCTCAGGGCTCCGCGCGAGGGGTGATGGGAAGTGGGGGGCCCCAAGAAGGGTTTGAGATCTGGGGACTGGCCCCGCCAGATCACCCCAGGGTCTCTGCTTGTCTTGGTTTCTCAGCCAGGACTGTGCCGTGACTCAGAAGGAAGCCGCCTTTGTCCGGGGTATCGGTGTATGCGAACCCCTGCAGTCATAGAGAAGGCCTAGCAGCAGCTTGGCTCCCCTTCTCGGATTCTTGGACTAAGCTGTGATCTCCATTTTGCACTGCCCAGCTTACCTGCTTCTCCAAGCACAGTACAAAAACGTTAGCTTGGGGAACCGAGGGCCTCCTAGGAGCTAGACTGTAAGCCTTTGCTGGTTGTCGCCAGTGTGACAGCCGGCCTTCAGGAACCAAAGCTGGGAGTGTGTTCATTCAGCACCCGCCTTTCTGAGCCGGGCCTCCTGGACCAGCCTCACTTCTGTGACTGAGGCAGGTTAGTTATCATTGCCCTAGTTCTTGGTACTGGTGGTGTTTTCCTTCATCCCTGTCTCTCCCGTGGTTTTTATACCAATTGACAACACTCATTAGTCCTATCTGCTATTGCTTCTTTCGTACCTTCAGACAGAGAGGCAGAAACTAAAAACTGACGCAGTGCAACGTTAGTTTGGCCTTTTCCTGCTGAGTAAGTCTGTTCTTTCATCAGCTTTTTAGTGAATTTACCGTGCTTACCAGCCATTGTTAACCTCTTCATTCTTTCCAAACCACTTCTTGGCTGAGGATGGAGGCCAGCTTGTTGAAAATCTTTGTTTTTCAAACCTTTAGTAGTGGCTACAAGAGTCGCTAATTATAAAATCCATTTAATGGGTCGCAAACAACGTTAACATAGAAATATCAGGGTATACTGCTGGATAAGAGTATTTCACGAATTTTGGTTTTCGTTTTATATGTATGTTAATTAAGCACATGTATGTATTACTAGTACATATGTATTATTGTGAGTCACTGTCAAAGTCTGAGAAACACTAAAATGCTTTTTGGATATGAATTCTCACATCCTCTTAGTCAAAGAAGAGGTTACTTTGTACAGTGTTTTGTAAACTTCTTAAAAAATCTCAACCTGCTCTAAAAATGTTTACCTCAGGTGCCTTACAAACACAAAAAACTTACCATGTGTGATATGCTCTGATATTTCCAGTTTTGTTCTGAGTTGATTTCCTAACCCACCAATGGGTTGAGACCTGCAGTTTAAGAAAATACTGTGTTCTGGTTGGGCTTCTCAATTTAAAAGTGCATGAGAATCACCTGGGGATCTTGTTATGCGGATTCTAATTCAGTGGGTCTGGGATGAGACCTGAGATTCTGTATTTCCAGCATACTCCCGGGTGATGCTGATGCTGCTTGTCAGGGACTACCCGGAGTAGCAGCGTTCTAGATTTTCTCTTTGAATCCATTTTTGTTTAGTGTTTCTCTAAAATTGTTAGTCTCCTTTCCTGAAATGCTTTTCTTTGTGCCTCCACAAACAGGTTCCTATGCCTTTCATCTTTCTCTTTTTTGTTAGCTGCATTTTTTAATATATTAAGTATATACAAAAGCAATTAGCTCTTAGTATACAAATGGTAGGTTTTATTTAGCAGGGTTCCTTTGCGAATTCAACTGTCTTCTCCCCATAGCTGACTTTTTCCATATCTCTTTTTGCAGTCCTTTGCAATGAATGCCTCCTGATTTAAATCTTGTCTTGATGCCTCGTCTCTGTCTTTCTAAAATTAAATACATCATTTTCTGCTTTAGGTCATCTTCCCAGTACTCATCTCATGTATCAATCCCATCAATCTAGCAGGTATCTGGAATGTAATTCTTTAGAATCATTGTTTGCTTATAGAACCACATTTTTCCTTCGATAACCTCTTTTTTGCCTGATTTTCTTTCCATTCCCATTGTCCTTATCCTGGTCCGAGGTCTCATTAATTTATGTCTTTATTTCTCTGTAATACTTCTAACCCGATTTTCCTACCACATACCCCCTCTAAAGTTTAGAGTCTAAGCCATGACGTGGCGTACAAAAAAAATCATAGTGTACAGGTTTTCTTTATAGTTCTTTCTCATTATAGTACTCCCTAACCCCAGATTCTGCATTAGTGTCTTCTTTACTATCTAAGCCCCAGTTTTCTCCTTCATGGTTTGTTTTTTTAAACACATTTGTATTTTTAACTTTAAACCAACAGTTCTTAAGGGTTCAGTTGAATGAGTTTTTAACAACAGTTATACATCCATGTAACAAGATCTAGAACATTTTCACCCCTTCCCTATGAAATTTCCATAGGTTAGTTTTGCTTGTTTTAGAATTTCATATAAAGGGAGTTAAAGAATATATAATTTTGTGTCTGGCTTCTTTCACTTAGCATTGTGTCTGTTATATCTGTGTAGTTCCTTCTTATTACTGTGTAATATTTAATTGAATGACTATATCAGTTTGTTTATCCATTCTCCTGTTGATGGACTTTTGGATTGTTTCAGTTTCTGGCTATTATAAATAAGGCTTCCATGAACATTGTTATACAAGTCTTTTTGTAGACCTATATTTTCATTTCCTTTGGGTATAAATCTAGCAACAAAATTACTGGGATCATGTAGTAAATGTATGCAAGTTTAAAAGAAGCTGCCAGGGGCGCCTGGGTGGCGCAGTCGGTTAAGCGTCCGACTTCAGCCAGGTCACGATCTCGCGGTCCGTGAGTTCGAGCCCCGCGTCAGGCTCTGGGCTGATGGCTCGGAGCCTGGAGCCTGCTTCCGATTCTGTGTCTTCCTCTCTCTCTGCCCCTCCCCCGTTCATGCTCTGTCTCTCTCTGTCCCAAAAATAAATTAAAAAAAAAAAAAAACGTTGAAAAAAAAAATTAAAAAAAAAAGTTGTGGGCTACCTGATTGTCCTTTAAAAAAAAAAAAAAAAAAAAAGAAGCTGCCAGTTTTCCAAGGGGTTGTACCATTTTACATTCCCAGTTGCAGTGAATAAGCAGTCCAGCTGTTCTGTACCCTAGCTACCTTTTAGTCATTTTTATTTTAGCTATTATAATGGGTGTGAAATGTTAATTTCATTCAGGTTTAAATTGATGTTGATTTTCACCCACCATAGCACTTTGTCCTCATACCTTGTGTTTGGATAGTAGTATTCAATATGACATTTCCTTTTATATTAGTTCTATTAATTATATGTCTTGTCGTTTCTTGGTAGTAAATCTTGACTTGAAAAAGATTGTTGGCAAAGGCTGGATCCCTTAATTTCTTTTTATATCCCCTCAAGTGCCTAAAGCAAGCAGTATGTTGAGTTTAGGTTCATCATTGACTTGTCAAACATCATTGAATGTATTCCCAGGTGACAATGACCAGATTTGGAGGAAGAAACACAATATGAAATATCAAGAATATCTTTTAAAATTGTTCAGTTACTCTGATTTTTTTTAAACCCAAACATATTTTTTATTTGAATAGCATTTCAGTGTTTACAAGCACTTTTCTGCATTTCAAGCCACTTCATTCATGACAACCAATAAAGAATAAAACAATGGGGTCCATCACCTACACTGCCAATTGATACATTGTGTTATAAGAATGAAAAAATGGGATTGATATTTCCAGTTTGAAAGGTCGACGCTTATTTTACAGGACTTTGAATTTTAATTATGAACTGTTTCAAACATACACAACAGGAGAGAGAAGGATATAATGCACCCCATATCCAGCTTCAAGTGCTGTCACCTCATGGCCAATCTTACTTATATTCACCAACTCTCGTTACCTTATGTTTTAAGAAGCAAATCCCAGATAGCATATGTTATTTGTATGTGTTTCAGTATATATCTGTAAAAAAGGATTCTTTTTTTCCTAATGGAACTGTAATTATCACATCTAAAAAATTAACAGTGATTTATCACTGTCATCAAATTTTTCCCATTCTCTTTTTACACAGTTTGTTTCAATGTGAGTCCAACTAAGAGCCATACATTGCAGTTGGTTGATACGGATTTTAAGCCTCTTTAAAAAACCTGTAATTCCCCCCTTTTCCCCCTTTTCATGTTGAATAAACTAGGTGGTTTTTCCAGTGGAGTCTCCCACAGTTTGGATTTTGCTGATTATATTCCCATGTTTCCCCGTATTTCATGTCGATTGGTATATAAGATCTAGAGGCTTGATTAGTCTTTTGTATGTGTACTTGTGAGAATAAGTCATAGATGGTGTATGGTATGTAATTCTGTCACCTTTTTTGCTTTCTATGATGTTATAGACCTATTATTGCCTAGATCTATTATTTCATTGGAGGTTACAAAATGGGTATATCTAATTTTATTTTTGCTTGATATATTAGCTGGAACGCTCCAACAGTAGCTATTAGCCACGTGAGCTATTGAACACTTGACATGTGGCTAATAAGACTGAGGAATTAAGTTTATGAACTATCTATTTGTGTTTAATTTTACTTAATTTAAATATAAAGCCTGAGACTTTATTCAGTTATAGGGAAAACTTTTAAGTCTGCTTGGAACAGTTTAGGTATGTAAGTCTACTTTTTCAACTGTAAGTTATGAAATTTAAATGTAGTATAAATACAGTACTTCAGATGGAAATCTACCATCTGAATCGAGATGTGCTATAAGTATGAAATGCAAACAAGATTTTGAACATTTGGTTAGAACAAAGGAATGTAAAATACTAATTTTTATATTGATTATACATTGAAGTAATAATATTTTGAATATATTGGGTTTAAGAGTGTTAAAATTAATTTCACTTTTAAAATATGTGGCTGCTAGTATATTTTAAATTGTATATGTGGTTTGCATTACATTTATATCTTTTGGACAGTGCTGCTTTACAGAATCATTTCCTTACACTCCCATCAAGAACATTATTTTAAAAATAATGTTTTTCTCATTACAATGTATTCATGGTATAAAAAATGAAAAATACAGAAAAGCATAAATAATGTAATTAAAAGCATCCATAATGTCATAACTCAAAAACATTCACGTATATACCCTTCTACACTCGTTTGAAAGAGTATAAATACACGTATGTGTTTTGTGGTGGTGTTTTTTTTTTTTTTTTTTTTTTTTTTTAACAAAACTGGAATTATACCATTATTCCACAGATTATTTGAGGGCTACGTAATTTTTCTTCTATGTTTGTGTCATAATTTATTTAACCCACTATTTAATACTTAGATTGCTTGTAATTTTTGAGTGTCAAAAGACTGTAATGACCATTATCATAGGTATATTTTTTAGCGTAGTCATGATTATCTTCCCAGAAGTGATGCTGCTGGGACACTGCTTTACCAGATTCTTCTCTGGATACATTCATGGGCTTCTACAGTCAGAAACAAAGGGCCAGTCTTCGAGTTTTAAATTTTACAAGCCAGTAACTTTTTTTTACTGTCATTAGATCCAAGCACCTTACCCTTGGGGGAGCAGTTCTAGGCCTTCTCTAAGGGTCTTTTTCACTCTTTAAAATTTTTTATTAAATCAGAATGAATATTTGTTTTATTATTATTCATGTGATGAAGGGGTATATTTTTATTAGAAACTTTAATAGTGCAGATAAAGGGAGAGTTACCCTTGATAAACCCTTCCCTTAGTCCTATTCTCCTTCTCAATCACTACTATAGGAGATATGTATGCTTTTAATCATTTTTTCTATACATATACATATGTGTATCGCTATATATGGAAAATGATATATAATTATACATTCTTTAGATCTTTCCACATTAGTGTATAAATTGTTGCATGGTAAGTGTATCAGTCTATGGATGTACCCTAGTTTTAATAGTTTTCTTATTAACAGGCATTAAGCTTTTCCTAGTGTTTTACAGTAAACCTGTTCTGTTGAGTAAACACATGTTTCTCTTTGAATACATCGCTCAGGTTTCAAGTTTTTCCTCCAAGTTAGTTAACCTAGAAATAGATTATCTGCTTGAAGAATCTTTGCATTGAAAGTATTAAGATCAGTAAAGTGAAATAATTTATGGATGACACAGAATTGCTAACTTTTCATTTTGTCAGGAAAGGGCTTTAAAAAAGCACCATATATTGTTTCTGTCATTTCATAAAAGAACATTTAAAAAAAATTTCTTGGGACGCCTGGGTGGCTCAGTCGGTTGAGTGTCCGACTTTGGCTCAGGTCATGATCTCATGGTTCGTGAGTTTGAGCCCCGCGTCGGGCTCTATGCTGACAGCCTGGAGCCTGCTTCGGATTCTGTGTCTCCCTCTCTCTCTGCTCCTCCCCTACTCATTCTCTGTCTCTCTGCTTCAAAAATAAATAAAAACAATTTTTAAAAAATTAAAAAAATTTCTTAAGTAGCCTCTACACTCAACATGGGGCTCAAACTCAAAATTCCGAGATTAAGAGTCACATGCTCCACCAGCTAAGCCAGCCAGGCACCCCTTCATGAAAGGATATTTTAACAGCTGAATATATTTAGTTTTATGAAAATCTCACTATTGTCATTATTTTTCCATTTTACCATAAATTTTCACAGGCCAGCTTGGATTGGGGTAGAAACTTGGGAATCACTGTTGTGATTTATTCTTTTGCACCCAAAGAGGTAACTCTAAAAGAATTACTCTTATATTTTTTTAAATATTCTTAGTACTGAACTGATTCTCATAGTTGAGAAATTAGGTCCTAAGTACTGTCATCATTCTGGTCTATGTGAATACCATAAGTAGAGACCATTTGTTGTTTTGTGAACCTATTACAATCCTATACATTGGGTTTTAATATCAGACCAGAGACACTTAGGCGGTACTGAGTACAGAGGTGGAAAAGAAACAAACAAAACCTCAAGCTCTGGGGCCAGAGAGTCTGTGTTTGGGTCCACACTCTCCTTTTGACTTCATGGATATGCTTTTTAACCTATCCAAACCCCATTTTCCTCATCTATAAAATGGTGATAGCAATAGTACATCTATCTCCTAACTTAGTTGCAATGATTAAATGTGTTGGTGCACTCAGTGTAGTTTCTGACTGTTGGAAAGTGTTAAACGTTGGCTATGATTGGGGCGCCTGGGTGGCTCAGTCAGTTGAGCGATCGACTTCGGCTCAGGTCATGATCTTGCAGTCTGAGTTCGAGCCCCATGTCGGGCTCTGTGCTGATGGCTCAGAGCCTGGAGTCTACCTCCGATTCTGTGTCTCCCTCTCTCTGCCCCTTCCCCGCTCATGCTGTATGTCTCTCTGTCTCTCAAAAATGAATAAACGTTTGGGGCGCCTGGGTGGCGCAGTCGGTTAAGCGTCCGACTTCAGCCAGGTCACGATCTCGCGGTCCGTGAGTTCGAGCCCCGCGTCAGGCTCTGGGCTGATGGCTCGGAGCCTGGAGCCTGTTTCCGGTTCTGTGTCTCCCTCTCTCTCTGCCCCTCCCCCGTTCATGCTATGTCTCTCTCTGTCCCAAAGATAAGTAAAAAACGTTGAAAAAAAAAAAAAAAAATTTAAAAAAAAAAAAAAAATGAATAAACGTTAAAAAAAATTTTTTTTTTTTTTTATTATTTTTAAATTTTTTTTTTCAACATTTTTTTATTTTTGGGACAGAGAGAGACAGAGCATGAACGGGGGAGGGGCAGAGAGAGAGGGAGACACAGAATCGGAAACAGGCTCCAGGCTCCGAGCCATCAGCCCAGAGCCTGACGCGGGGCTCGAACTCACGGACCGCGAGATCGTGACCTGGCTGAAGTTGGACGCTTAACCGACTGCGCCACCCAGGCGCCCCAAAAAAAAAAATTTTTTTTAATGTTGGCTATGACAGGGCACCTGGGTGGCTCAGTTGGTTAAGGATTTGACTTCGGCTCTATGATCTCACAGTTCATGAGTTTGAGTCCCCCTTCGGGTGAGCTCCACTTCTCTCTCTCTCTCTCTCTCTCTCTCATTCTCATTCTCGATGGGATGAAGCACATTTGTAAGTGTATGATCAGTGTAATCATTATGTGTATTATCAGCAGCCCTTAGCCTGTGGAAGAGGTCAAGAAGCTACAGCTGAAATTTAGTATTTAGGTAGAAGTCTGGAGAAGTTACAGAATAGAATGTTGAATTTTAGTGTTAATTGAAAAAACTGGTCATAAGTGGTCTCTGGGGTCCTTGAGAATTCTTTGAATTATCTGAATGTTAATTTCTAACTTTGATACAGGGAACAAAGGCATGCTTTCCTTAGGACATCTCTTATTGCTATCTCATCCAAGGGAATGCCAGTATTCTCATGGATTCTAATGGGGTGGGCGTGGGAAGATGGGTAAAATGACGTGTGGGATTAACAGGGTCAAATGGTCAAATGCCCTCTCAAAGCTGTCTACTGCCTAAAAGTGTTTGATAAATACAGATATGGTCAAAGCCTTCTGATTCTTCAAAGCAGCTTTGCTGACAATGTGCTTCTTTCAGAAGATGTAGATTCCCCAGAGATTAAGACAGGGTGTTTTACCTAGAAAACCAGTTGTATATTAGGCTGTAGGACTCATGAAACCCTTGCCTGTTGCAGACGCTGACCGGAAAGGAGATTGAGATTGACATTGAACCCACAGACAAGGTAATGTATGGCCAATACTTTTTCATGCCTGTCTCCCTACATGCACATTTGTTTGGATGTGCTGATGAACTTAGTCCTTTCCCTCTCATGCTATCTGCATAGCTCTTGTTCTTTCCACTTCCATGGTTCTACCCCTTAGCAGCCCCTGACTACTTGTACCCCTAAAGGTGGAGCGAATCAAGGAGCGTGTGGAGGAGAAAGAGGGAATTCCCCCACAGCAGCAGCGGCTCATCTACAGTGGAAAACAGATGTAAGTTGGACATAGTTGTGAGGTTGAGGGAGCAAATACTGATGGAGGAGCCTGAGATCCTTTGGTGATTTGGTGAATCCTATGAACTCCTTCTCGGATAAGATTTTTGCACACATAAAATAAAATACATAGATTTACAAAGGAAACTAATGATAATGAGATACGGTTCTCAAGATACTAAAAACAAAGTTGTGAAAAAATAATATATGTGGTTTATTAATACATTAAGATCTAATGGTAGGAATAATTACCATAATTTTGATATATTTTCAAAATACTTGCAAACAGTTATGTTATGAAATTTCTGTCCACAGGTCACCCATGTTGCTAATACCACTGTGGGTTTTTTGTCTATGTTCAAAATTAAAAGAAATATAGGGGTGCCGGAGTGGCTCAGTCAGTTAAGCTTCCAACTTCAGCTCAGGTCATGATCTCACGGTTCGTGAGTTCGAGCCCTGCATCAGGCTCTGTGCTGACAGCTCAGAGCTTGGAGCCCGCTTCAGATTCTGTGTCTCCCTCTGTCTGCCCCTCCACTGCTTGCACTCTATTTCCCGCATTGTCTCAAAAATAAACAAACATTAAAAAAAAATTATCAAATTTCATTTAAGGGGTTAGTAAAAATAAAGATGTAAATTCTTTCTGCATTCATAGACCCCCCAGAAAGACTCAAAAAACTAAGCATAAGAATCTTGTTCTAGATGGTATTTCTAATCCCTCCACCCTTTTTTTTGCCCCCTTTTCCTGCAGGAATGATGAGAAGACAGCAGCTGATTACAAGATCCTAGGTGGTTCAGTCCTCCACCTGGTGTTGGCTCTGAGAGGAGGAGGTGGCCTTAGGCAGTGATGGACCCTCCCTCCATTTTACCTCCTTACCCTGTCGCTCCTAATGAGGCATCATATGTCCTCTCACTCTGTGGGACACCAGAGCCACTGCCCCCTCTCCTGGATGCCCAGTCTTGTTTGGCGGAAGACCGTGAGGACCCCAGGATGCGGTGTTCCTGACCCAAAGGGCCCTTGGTGGCCATTGGGTTTTAGTTTGCAGTCCTGTGTGCTTCCCTCTCTTATGGCTATGTCCCTAGTTGCCAATAAAATATTTCCTGACCTCCTGGAATCTGTCTTGTATTGCACAAAAGTGCACATCACAGTATATACTCTTTTACATTTCTGAAAGACAACGGAAGGGAATGTGCCCTTAGGGGGATTATCAGACTGTAGGAAAGTCAGCTCTAAGTGGTGTGGAGCCAGTTCTTATCAGCTCAGGAGATCTAATTATTGTCATCTCTTCCCAACCCCATAATTGATTTCGTGCTTGTAGCTTGAAATTGGCCATGATAGGAATATTTACAGAAGCCAAACAATACAAATCAGCCCCTCCCCCGAAACTGGTTGTTACACATTTACCAGTGTACTACTGATGTAGGTAGTAGAAACCAGGAGAGTGAATTCTCTCCCATTGTAGCCCTACTGGACATTTGGGCCCGGTTCAAGAAAGGCCTCAGGGGCTTCACAGACACTACGATGTTTATGGCTGGAATGCGGGGGAGGGCTCTGGGTTCTGGAGAGAGGCGGATTCGGAGAAAGGTTGAGTGAAGAGTGACAAAGCTACGAATAACTTAGGTCTCAGCTGGTAAGATAAAATGAGAGAGGTGTCGGATGAAAGGGCTCCCTTCCCTGGCGTTTCTAGCCGATTCCCGCCACGCTGGGTGGAGAAGAAAGGGAAGAAGGTGTCTCGGAGAGATGGACCACTGCGGTCCCGTGGGTGGTGGCGTGGGCACTTAGCTACAGTCCTTCCCACGCTCCGCCGTCAGGAGGCGCTCTTGCGCGGCCTCCAGACCCACGGCCGCAGCTCCGCGCGGCGACGCTCTAGTCGCTGTTTCTCTAAGGCAGGAGGGGCGGTTTGCAGCCGCAGGGCCTCGCCTCGCATCGCGCAGCCTGCCAGCGCCGGTCATGACGCGGCTCCCAAAGCTGGCGGTTTTCGATCTGGGTGAGGAACCGGCCCGGGGAGATTTGCGGCGTGCTCTTCTTTTCCAAAGCCCCGCTGCAGTTCTCGGGGCCTTGCGCACTCCGAGCCTGAGCCCTCCCTCCGTCCTCCCGCAGATTACACGCTCTGGCCGTTCTGGGTGGATACGCACGTAGACCCCCCGTTCCACAAGGGCAGGTGAGGCGGCGCCGGGGAGGCCGGGTCCGGGCAGGGCCGGCCTCCGCTGAGCGCGCTCTCGCCCTCCAGCAACGGGGCCGTCCGGGATAGGCGGGGCCAGACCGTCCGACTGTATCCAGAAGTGCGTGACGTCCTGGAAAGGTTGCAGGGCCTTGAGGTACCCGTCGCGGCCGCTTCACGGTAAGGAGAGCGACTGAAAAAAAGCTGTCGGTCTCATGCTGAGAGACGCATGCATGAGGAGGCGTCTCGTGTAACCCCTTGGCTACAAAAACTTTGGCGGTGCGGATTTGCACGTATTTGCATATTTTTCTAATTGTACCCTTTCCTGTGCCTTTTATTTATTAAACCTTGACTGGCTTAGCGCCGCCTGTGTCAGACGGGAAGCCTAGGGAATCGAATAAGGACCGAGGGTGCCTACTTATCCTGGAAAAACAGCAAGTTGATTTCCCCTTGGTTAAACATAACTTGGCTTGCAGACCCTGGCCCTGCTGATCCCATCTATTATTACACCTTTTTGCAGAACAGGGGAGATTGAAGGGGCCAACCAGCTACTGGAGCTCTTTGACCTTGACAGATACTTTGTTCATCGGGAAATCTACCCAGGCAGCAAGGTCACCCACTTTGAGAGGTATGCAGAGATAAGGTAGAAGCTGGGAGGCCAGAGAGGCTGCAGGAGCTAAGAAGCCAGTGTGGTCACCCCCTGCCCTGCCTTGCACAGGTTGCAGCAGAAGACTGGAGTTGTCTTCTCCCAAATGATCTTCTTTGATGACGAGAAGCGGAATATCCTAGACGTCAGCAAACTGGGTACAGAGTGGTGAGATTAGCCTTTTGGGGAATGAGGAGAAAGGGTTCCTAGGAGCGGTTAGATAGATAGGTCCAGGATGGGTAGCTTGCATGCAATTTTGGGGTGCACCCAAAAAAGGTGAGAGTAACAACAGGCTTGATGAAATGTGGCTTCTTTTCTTTCTAGGAGTTACCTGCATTCATGTCCAGAATGGAATGAATCTTCAAACCCTAAGTCAGGGACTGGAGACATTTGCAAAGGCCCAAGCTGGGCCCTGAGGTCCAGTCCTGTGGATGAGCCTCATTTGAAGCATAAAACTGAAAAGAAATCACGAAGGCATTTTCAGGTGTATTTGTAAATTATTAAAGTATGTTTGTGTGTGACAGAAATCTTCTGGCTGGTTTTTGTTTTTCTAGCTTTGTAGCCGGCATTGGCTTTTCGGAGGTGCCAAGACCAGAGCGAGTGGAATTAGACTTCATCCGGCTCTGCCAAAGAAACTTGTGGCACACCCGACTGTGGCCCCCTTGTGCTCACACCATCCGCGCCCCAATTCCTGAACTCTGTCAAGGGCCGGGAGAACTCTTCCACTGGCCCCAAGAAGTGGGATGTAAGACCCTGCACATTCCCTTTCAGGAAAACAAATACTGTGCTTTTTGGGGGGGTGGGGGTGGGGCGGCCTTTTTAAAGAATCAAAAACGGAGCGGCCGCTTTAAGAGGAGCGAATGGGTTGGGGGCTGGTGGCTCGGGTCACGTGGCAGAAGTGGCCTCGTTGGCTCATGTTGATGATGTCGCCGCGGTGCCCCAAGGAGGGATTGGCCCAGGCCGGTCTCTGAGCGATGAGACCGCACCCTCCCGGGAGCGAGGCGGAAGTTGCAAGAAGCCGCGGAGAGGAGGCAGGAGAGGCAAGGGTGGTGGAGATGAGTGGTCTCGGCAGACTCTTCGGGAGGGGTGAGCCCGGGTGAGCCCGGTGGGCTGGTGGTGCTGGCCAAGGGGGTGTGGGGAAGGCCATGGCCCCCGGCTGTCGCGAAAACCCCGTCCAGGGCCCAGGCCTCCTCACGTGCCAGGAGGCCCCGCCTTGTCAGGCTGTCTGGCTCTGGCTGTCTTCCTTCCCCCGCCCCAGGGAGAAGAGCTCGGGGTCGGGCCCGAACGTGAATGGAGGGTCCCCACTGTTTAGGCTGGGGAGTTGAGTTTCCGACTGTCATCATCTAGTCCTTTCCAAAACACTGGTGCTTCCTTTATGCTGGCCAAGGGGGGAATCCGAGGTGATGAAAAAAGATTGTCTACTTAAAATTCCCATCTGGTGGGGGGAGACCAGCAAAAACTGGTAATAGTGTAGTGTGGGAACTCCATAATGGAGATGTTCCTAAAAACTAGGGGGAGCACAGAAGAGGCGTGAGGGGTTGTGATCCAGAGGGCTAAGGTATGCCAGGTGGAGAATTGAGGTACTCCAGGGGGGAGGTAACTGTGTGCAAAACAGGCAGGAACGAGTATGGTAGTAATGCTTAGGGGAAAGAGGAGTTCTGGCTGGTGGGTGTGTGTGTGCGTGTGCGTGGGTGTGCGCGCGCGCGCACATGCCCACGCCAGCTGAAGAAGAGGAAAGTAGAAGTGTGGATGGAGAGGTGAACAAGGGCCAGGTCAAGAAGGGCCTTGTATTTCTCATTAAAGTTTTAGATTTTATCTTGCAGGCAATGGAGAGTGTGAAAGGATTTTAAGCAGGCAAGGGCCTGCCTTATTAATTTTAATTACTGTCAGAAGTGCAGAAGATGAAGGGGAAAATGGAGATCAGATTTTTTTTTTTTTTTTCTCTACCCCCTGTACTTCATTCAGTTTGAGGGTGTGGAGTTAGGACCTTGGGCATCTCCTAGGACAGCAAGTGGAACAGCGATTATAAAAAGTGACCAAACTCCAGTGGGGATGTGCTCATAGGAGGGCCATGCATATGTGGCAGCAGGGGGTATATGGGAACTTTGTATCTTCCACTCACATTTGCTGTGAACCTAAAACTTCTCGTGGGCGGGGGCTGAGGGGGAAGCCTGGGAATGACTTGAAAGGCAATTTGTTTTTTGTTTTTTTTAATTTTTTTTTTTAACGTTTATTTATTTTTGAGACAGAGAGAGACAGAGCATGAATGGGGGAGGGTCAGAGAGAGGGAGACACAGAATCTGAAACAGGCTCCAGGCTCTGAGCTGTCAGCACAGAGCCTCACACGGGACTTGAACTCACGGACCGCGAGATCATGACCTGAGCGAAGTCGGCCGCTTAACCGACTGAGCCACCCAGGCGCCCCGAAAGGCAATTTGAAATAGCAAAGAATACTGGATTTGGAAGTCATACTGCCACATTTCAATTCCTGCTCAATTCTCTCTAGCTGTGATTTTAAACAAATGATTATTTAACACATATATGCCTGTTTTTCACATTTGTAAAGTGAAGATAGTATATTCATTATAGAGAGTCATTTCGGGATTAAGAGTAAGACAGGTGCCTAGCACACACTCTGCGCTCAGTGATTGGTGGCTAATATATTTCCTCCACACAATATGGGCCTGCTTGATTGCACTCCAGGGAAGAAGGAGAAGGGGCCAACCCCTGAAGAGGCAATACAGAAACTGAAGGAGACAGAGAAGATATTGATCAAGAAACAAGAGTTTCTGGAGCAGAAGATTCAACAGGAGCTACAAATGGCCAAGAAGCATGGGACCAAGAATAAGAGAGGTAATGGGGGAGAGGTGCCAACTGGGCGGGCCCAGGTGGGAAGCATAAGGGCTTCTGGCTCTGATGCTCAGGGTGTGGGCTGGGTCAGCTGCCCTACAGGCTTTGCGGAGGAAGAAAAGATTCGAACAGCAGCTGGCACAAACCGATGGGACATTATCTACCCTGGAGTTTCAGCGTGAGGCCATTGAGAATGCCACCACCAATGCAGAAGTGCTTCGGACCATGGAGCTTGCTGCCCAAGGCATGAAGAAGGCCTACCAGGACATGTGGGTATGGGGGGAGGGAAGCAGGGGGCCCAGGCACTGGGGAAAGTAGCTTGGTATTTTCTCTTGACTCTTAAAACCTCTCAGAATGTAAATTTATAGATGTCTGTGACAGCTAGACCTCTGTCAGTCTCCTTGCTTCTTGGAAGATCTCTTTGCTGGCTGAAGCATTCTAGGGAGGGAAGAGGATTTTCCTAATTAAAAACAATTTTTTTTAATGTTTATTTATTTTTGAGAGAAAGAAACAGTGTGAGTGGCAGAGGGGCAGAGAGAGGAGACACAGAATCGGAAGCAGGCTCCAGGCTCCGAGCTGTCAGCACAGAGCCCGACGCAGGGCTCAAACTCAAAAGCAGTAAGATCATGACCTGAGCTGAAGTCAGACACTCAACTGACTGAGCCATCCAGGTGCTCCTTTTTTTTTTTTTTTTTAATTTTTTTTAATGTTTATTTATTTTTGAGAGAAAGAAAGAGTGTGAGTTGGAGAAGGGCAGAGAGAGAAGGAGGGATTTTCCTAATTTTTAAAGATCCTTCAGGAAGAGGAGCACAGCCTATTCTCCCCAAAGTGGCTTCTTGCCAATTCTCAGCCCAGACTTGCTTCCACATAATTTCCCGGGGATCTCTTCTGATAGCCATGGATTTATCAGTCTGAGGCCACAGACAGGAGGGTGTTCATCCATGCAAGATGGGAAAGTCAGGAGCGTTGTTGCCTGATTTCATAGCTATATATCTTGTTCTCAGGGACATTGACAAGGTGGATGAACTGATGGCCGACATTACAGAACAACAGGAGGTGGCCCAGCAGATCTCAGATGCCATTTCTCGGCCTGTGGGCTTTGACGTGGATGAGGTGATTGGAGCAAGGGGTCAGGGAATATTGGAGAAAGCATGAGACTAGCCGGAAGGAATGCCCAAGAGAATCGTGGGGCAAATTTGGGAGGGGGGATTCAAAAATGGTATGTTTTCGGAAGTAGACATTTCCTTTCTTCATTTTTAAGAGTCTTCTTGTCCCATGTCCAGGATGAACTGTTGGAGGAGCTAGAGAAGCTGGAGCAGGAGGAATTGGCCCGGGAGTTGTTACATGTAGGCGACAAGGAGGAAGAACCCCCCATCAAACTGCCCAGTGTACCTTCCACACATCTACCTGAAGAGCCAGGTACTCAGGGTTATTCTCTTGTCTCAAGGACTTGAGAGGGTGGGATAGATATGGGGAAAGATTATATTCTTCTTACATCCTGCCTCAAAGGAGCCAGGCAGAGAGGGCTGCTGCTACAGTTGCACAGGTTGTGGACTGCATAAGGGTACCTGGCTGAGGGGGAATGAAGACTAAGTCCAGCCTCTGCCTCACTCAGCAAGCTGTGTACCCTGCTGTGGGGCTGCAAGTGCTGGGAGAAAGAAGCACATCTTCCCAATTTGTACAGAGCTGCTCTGGGAATTTGCAGCAGCCCAGCAAGCAGAAGGACCACACCTTTACGTTCTTTGCTGAGGGAGAGATGTTTCAGCAGACTCTCAGTGTCACAGCAGGGGATTATTGACGTTGCCAAAGCCCTAATACTTCTTTCTTTCTCCGGGTATCCTTGTCCCCCAAGCTCCCAAAGCGGATGAAGATGAAGAAGCACTAAAGCAGTTGGCTGAGTGGGTGTCCTGATGTGTCTGGGCTTGTTTTCCTGGCGCTGACTTCATTGGTCTCTTTTCCTTAAGTGCCAAGTGCTAAGCTAAAGGAACATAGCCTTTTGGGGGGGTCCTGCTGAGGGTGATAGTGACCCTGCCTGAAAAAGGGTTGTTGCCCTCCCCTCCCTGGCTCAACTCTGAGAGAGAATGTTGGTGCAAGAGGAGCCCCTTGGCTTCCTTCTCTTTGATAACAGGTACAGTGCCCTTGTTCCCAATAAAATCAGGCAGATGGAACCCTAGTGTTTATACTGCCTCATCTACGCCTGAAACTCTTCCCTGGTCTTTGGAGCTTTGTTTCAAGTGATGAATCATAGTGGGAGTAAGAAGGGGCATTGGAACATAGAGAAAGTGGGCACTGACAATATCTTGACCTACTATGTTCCAGGCATGTACTGTTTCATCTTTCACATTGGTTTGTCCTAGAGTTGCCTGGTGCTGAGGTTAAGGTTAACCTTATTATATATAACTGCCACCTATTATTTATCTTGGGACCATGTGGAGCTGTCTCTGAGTCTTCTCTCATTGCTTTCCCCCAGTCATGCCTCTGCCAAGACAGCCCCATGACTTACTACTCATTTTTGCTTTGCAAAGCCCATTTTCAAGGGCAGGGAGGGAGAATACAGGGATAAAGGAGCAAGGAGCTTTGCATTATTCAGAACCCATAGCTAACAGGCTTGGTTTGAACTGTCATTTCTGTTTCTAAGAGCAATAGTGTGCATGATTCACTCGGATCGTTTCAGTCGTGGTTAAGGTGGCATTTGAAGGAAGGAGAAGAAACCAAGGCATTTCACACATCCTGATACCCATTTCTAAGAGAGCAAATAATGCCATCCCTTTGGTTATAAACAGGGAGAGCCATGGCCAAACAGCAACCAGGGCCTCTGCCCAATGCACAGAGATGTGTAATAATAAGCATTTACTTAGAATAATGAAACTTCCCGAAAGGGATGTTCATCTGAGCACCCTCTCCCCTGAGCCACATGTGAGCTATATACTGAATTACAGTGTTGACTTTAATAGGTGTCAAGATGACCAGTTACAGACTGGTTAGAAATCCACCTCTTGGACTCAGTAGTGTTCCCTGCTAGTTCCCTTGAGGAAAGAGTGTCTTTGACTCCAGCTGATGAAACTAAATCAGGTATAGATTTATTTTTGGTAGAAAAGATCGTTAGCCCCAGACCCTCCTGCTTTGCTCCTCTCTCAGCTCCCTCCCTTAACCACTTTTAGGTATTGATTTCCAAGGACTGGTGCCGATTAGTGGTGCTGGGGGGTTGGCACATGGCCTCAAGCAGCCTGATCTCATGGGTGGGTTGCTCAGGCTGGAACTTGAGCACCCAAGGATCCTTGATGATGTCCAGGATGGTGGCACGCTTGGTGGCTTGGCACAGCGTCTGGAAGACCAGGTTCTAGGGCAGGGGAGAGAGAGGTCTTGGCTGAGCTTGCCTCCCATTGTGCCACACAGGCAATGAGCAGTTGGACCTGAGAGAGAAGCAGGATAGCCCATCACACCACTCTGGTAAAAGGGGGTGTGGCCCTGATTTGATCCTGATGAGCCTGGCATGTAACTCCCTGGAGCAGAAGGGAAGGAAGCGTTCCTTGGGGGGAAATCCTTGCCTTATCCTCCTGAAACCAGCTCATCACTCACATCTAAGGTGTGGAGCCCAGGAATGGCCCTTTAAGCTCCCTCCCCACCAACTACTCTGGGGCAGGGGCTACAGTGTGAGACAGTGATGGTGGGGAAGAGCCTCCCCCGGGGTGGGGAGGCCTACATTAGGTATTCCCTCCCTGTGGGTCATCCCTGAGGCCTCAGCCCTCCTGGGGGAGCCAGCACCTTGCACTCCTGGGAGATGGAGTAGTTAGGTGGAAAAGTGACCTCCTTTTGAGTCTCTTTCAGCAGCTTTAAGAGATTGGTGTCATCAAAGGGCAGCCGGGCCACCACTAGAGTGTAGAGGATGACGCCCATGCTCCAGGTGTCAGACAGGAAAGGGTTGTAGGGCAAGCCCAGCAAGATCTCCGGGCAGGCATAAGCAAAGCTGCCACAGTAGGTCCGGCTGAGGTGGGTAAAGCAGTTCATATGGCGGTAAGAAGAGCTACCATGCACAGTCTGGTTAGAAGGCACCATCTTGGCGAAGCCAAAGTCCGATATCTTCACGTTCTCCCACTTGTCCAGCAACAGGTTCTCCAACTTTAAGTCCCTACCAGCAGCAGAAAGGCTGGGGGTCAGGCTGGGGAGAGGGCTTAGTATTAGACCAGGAGCTGAAGGGCCAGGGGTCAGAGGCTAGAGATGGAAAAGGCAAAGTGGGAGACAGGTGCCGTTATGAGGACACAAGGTTGAGAGGAAGGAACCATGGAGTTAATGAGCAGAGCCCAAAGGTGAGAGAGGATGGTACCTGGGGACCAGCGAGGGCTCATCATTGTAGTTCACAGAGTGCTGTGTTCACGGCGGGTACTACATAAATGTTCTTGACCAGACAATTAAAATAGAGGGGATGGATGGGCCTAGATAACTGAGGAAGGCCAAGGGAGGGAAAAAGAGGGCAGAAAATGGAAAATATGCATAAAACCCCCTTGAGAGCCCAAAGGCCCCAGCCTGGGTGGCAGCGCCCTCACCGGTGCACGATGCCCTTGCTGTGCAGGTAGGCGATGCCCAGGGTCATCTGGGAGAACCACTTGCCAGCATGGGGCTCAGAGCAAGCCCCATAGTGCTGGATCCATTCAAGGACGTCACCACCCTGAGCCAGCTCCAGAATGATGTATACTCGGGATGTGGTTTCGATGGCCTGATAGAAGTTGATGAGGTACTTGTGCCGCAGGACCTTCATTACCTGGCCCCGGAAGAGGGACCCATCAAACCTGGGAAGGGAGAACCCTGGCTGTGCTCCCAGCCCTCCTACTGTCCTGCTTACTAAGAACTTACTAAGAACCTAACTTACTTAGAACTTTGCAGCAGGATTAAACCCCAGAGGGCTGGTGGTTTGTGGGCAGACCCTATGCTTTGTACTTTTACTTTGTGAGGCGCTGGAGGTGAGTGGGTGGGTGGAAAGAGGTTGAATTTGTATCATCTTCCTGCTGCATAGTAAGACATTCACCCGATTTGGGGTTGGGGGTGGGGTTCTGGCTCTACCCCCTCCAGACCATGCCCAGAAGTCTTAATGAGTTTGGTACCAGTTCCCTCTTCTAGCCCCCTTTCCAACCTGTATCTCACGGGGCAGGAACTTGTTAAGGTAGTCCTCAGAGGCCTTCTTCTTTGAGATGATCTTGACAGCCACCATGATCTTCTGCTTTGTGTAGTAAGCCTCATAAACCGTCCCATAGGAGCCATTGCCAATGACCTTGCCCACCTCGTAACCATACTCCTCCATGACAGAGCGGTAGGCTGAGGTGGGTGGTGCTACCTCCAGGGTGTCTCCCTTCCGCATGGTGTTGGGCTTTCTGAGAGCAGGGAGCTTTGCTACTTAAAAGCCTATTATCTGCTCAGAAAGCCATGAGGGCTAGGGTACCAAAGTAAAGTTAGTCTTTGAAAGCTTGCCTATATAGTCACACAAGTCTGGGATGCTGGGCTCAACTCTCACTAGAAACGTGGAGGGGGAAGAAGGGAGAAGCAGTTCTTTTTGTCTCCACTAGCTGTTGTTACTTCTTTCTCCTCCTGGTTACGGAACTCCTCAAGGTCCCATGTTCCACATACATCACAATTCACCTTCTTTCCACCACTGGCCATAAGACTTGAGAATGAAGTGCACTTTGGAACATATTCCTAGAGGCAACTTCTGCAATTTGGTGAGACTCCCCCCACCCTGCCTGCCCCCGCCATAGATCTAATCCCTTCAACCATTCATGTTTATTGAGCACCCACTATGTACCAGGCTGAGTACTGGGATAAAATAATAAGACCAATAGAGACCCTATGCTCCTAGAGTTTTATTATCCAGCATGAGAAACACACGTGTGAGAATATTACAGAGCATTATAAGGTGTTGTAGAAACATATTCTAAGGAATCTTAACCTTAAAATGTTTTTCTGGCTTAAAACAACCACCTTTTTTTTTTTTTTTGCAAGTTGAGCTGGGCTCAGTTGGGTGGTTCTTCCAAGTGGTCTCATCTTTGCTGGGATCGTTTGTTTCTGCTGCATATGGTCTCACTATCCACCAGACTAGCCAGAGTTCCTTCACACAGTAGCACTGAATTTCAAGAGAAAAAAAAAAATCAGAAATTGTATGATCAATTGAAACCTAGGCTCCAAAACCACAAAGCATCACTTCCATAGCTTTACACCAGTAAAGACGGTTACAAGATTACAAGGATCACTCGGATTGAAAGGTGGAATAGATTCCACCTGATTCCACCTCTGAACCTTGAAATGCATTCTTATCTTGCTTTCCATGACCTTAAATTCTGTAGTATTCCTCCTATCCCTCTGGCCACTCCTCACACTTCACTGGAGCCTTATCTTCTGTCTGTCCCTTAATCATACCGTGAAGGTTCTACCATAGGTCTTATGTCCTCATCCTTTAGGATCTCCCCCATTCCCCACACCTTATTGATTACATCCATTTTGACTGCTCCTAATCTTGTCTCTATCTCAGATGTCTCTGGAGTTCCAGATCCAGCATCCAACTGCTTGCTGGATTCACATGGACATGTTTGTATCTTCCACGTGCCATGTCCAAAACTGAAGTCTGTATGTTCTTGCCCTAGATTTCCTCTTTCTGTAAGTTCTATACTAGTTGTTTTCAGTTCACACACCCAAATGTCACCTGGACCCTTCCCTCTACCTCGGCCCCTACATCCAATCTGTCACCAAATTCTGTCTCTTCTACCTCCTAAGTATTTTTAACAATATGTTTCAGGCTCCCGGAGCAGCTGTCACTGCCTTAGCTGAAGCCTCTTTCAGTTCTCAACTGATTGCTCTGGCAAGCTTTCTGCTCCCCTCCAGTCTTCACCCTCAACTCCAAGGTGTAAATCTGATTTTATGCCCACTTGAAACAATTCAGTGTGGGGCGCCTGGGTGGCGCAGTCGGTTAAGCGTCCGACTTCAGCCAGGTCACGATCTTGCGGTCCGTGAGTTCGAGCCCCGCGTCAGGCTCTGGGCTGATGGCTCGGAGCCTGGAGCCTGTTTCCGATTCTGTGTCTCCCTCTCTCTCTGCCCCTCCCCCGTTCATGCTCTGTCTCTCTCTGTCCCAAAAAAAAAAAAAAAAAAAAAAAAAAAAAAGTTGAAAAAAAAAAAAAGAAACAATTCAGTGTCTCCCCATTCTCCTCAGGATCAAGTCCAAATTTATATGTATATATATGTATTTATATATTTATATATCTGACCCTGCTTACTTCTCCAATTTTATCTTTTAACCTGCGTGCAATGCTACAAACAGAATTACTTTTCCTTCATTGCTTTCTCTGTCTGGCAAACCCCTACTCTCCCTTCAGGACTTAGCTCATAAGCTGTTTTAAGGACACCTTTACCAACTGCTCAAGAGCAAACTGGATGTTCCTCCCTCCTGGGTGCTCCCAGAGCCCCAATACTTTCTCTGTCACAGTGCCTGTAACTGTGTTTTTTTTCTGCTTGCATCTCCCACTAGGCTGTCAGGGAGGTCAACTGGCAAGAAGAGGGAGATGAAGTCAGAGGTTTGAGAAGAATGGGTTGTGCAGAATAAGATAGCTGATCTGGAAAATGAACAGGATCACTGAGCAGCACTGGGGGTCCAACTGAGGTTAAAAACACAATTTATAAACACACGATTTTAACACAGTGTTAAGATTCATCTTGGGTATAGGTGCTTGAATACTGACAGTTCTTGAATATGAACCCAAGATTAAGGTTTCACTTGGCAGCTGGAATGAAACAATAATAGAAGAGAGGCATCAAGAACACAGTCAAGAATGTGGCTGAAATGATGGAATGCCAAATCTAAGCTGCATGGGTAAGGAAGACAAGCTAGAAAAATACAGGTTGCAGGGAATGACAGAGATTGTGGTCACTGAAGGGTTAACCTGGATTTAAGACTGTGGGGGGGGGATGAGGGGGTGGGGTGGGGGTGGGGAGTGGCACTCAGGAAAGAACAAGGGAAGAATCACATTTCTATCTTCCAAAGCAAAACAACTCCCAACAACAGATTATGCCATAGACTACTGGTAAATTCCTATTTACTGACAGCCTGCTGATCCTGCTGGCAGGATGGTTCCAAAGTTTGTTGGAAGCCTAATCTACATCCTCGATCTACCAAGATGAGTTGTCCAGGGCACATCATGGTAAGGAGGGCCACACAACCCCACCCTCTGGATAGTTGGCTGGCCCTTGGATGGGCAGCCTGGTGGCAGCTGTGTTATCATTGTGCAGGGGGCATGTCCAGGGGGTAAACCAGTTCATTTGAAAAACATTTATTAAGCTGCCGACTTTATACGAAAGCACTGCTAAGGATATCAAGATGTATAACTTAGTCTTCCTGTGAGTAGTTAGCAATTAACAAGGAAGAGAGACACATAAGAAGTAAAATAACAGTCCAGTGAGGTAAAGTGCTATAATCAAAGACTGGAAGATGTAAAAGCAGGCTTTATAGGGGAAGCATTTGCACTGTTAGAAGTCTCCAGGCAGGTAAGTAGGGAATGGTAGACTGGGAAGTCTAGGCAAAAGGAGCTACATAAGCTTGTAGACTTGAGAGAACACGACATTGAAGATTCCAGTTTGAACACAGGACAGGGTTCCAAAAGGGTAATGTACCTGGAGAAGTAAAGATCCAGGTCTGACAGGTCTCATATGCCAAGCTTTTAAGAATTTATCCTATGTACTCATGGTCAAATTTTAGTCAAAATCAAAGCCTGTTAAAAAATAATGACCAGTCACCCCCTCCTCTAAGATCCTGATTTGGTGGGACCCAGGTCTCTATGTTTTAAATAAGCTTTTGGTTCAATCTGATGAGCACCAAGATTTCAGAACCACTGTTGCTGGAAATAGGACACATATTTTTAAAAAAATCTTTATAGCAGCAGTATGGAAAATGGATCCAAGTTGGGAGGTGACCAGGACACTAGCAAGGTGGCTATCATGGTAATTTAGGTGAGAGAGGGTGGGACCTGAACCAAGGCAGCTGCAACGAGGGCAAGTATTGGAAAATATTCAGGAAATAAGCAGGAGGGCTTGGTGGCATTGATCTGAAGAGGATGTCCCCTGGGGACAGGGGAGTGAGAGAGTCCCAGATTTCTGACTTCTCTAAATTACTTTTCTAATTACAAAATCCACTGATTATCTAAAAAACTCAATCCCCTACTTCCTGGAACCTCACCTCCTCCTACAGGGAGGTGAGGCACTACTTCTTTACCCAGGGAAAGGGAAACTTAAATCTGCATCCTTACATGTTGCCCCCAAGTGGCCAAACGGAAGTCACTGCCCCTGGGTCTGAGCTTCAAAACTCTCCCAATGGCAGATACCTTTAAAATGGCCAAGACAGGCAAGGGTAAACTTTTCCAGAGTAATGTGTAATATAAAATTGAGAAGCCCAAACGCGTGCGCGCGCGCGTACACACACACACGTAAATAACAAGAACACCGAAAAAGTCGAACGTATGCCAAGATTCTTTGCCTGCAGGTTAACAATAACCCTGCCAGGCTGCCCAACTCACCCGGTAAAAGGGCTGACACCCTGTCTCTTTGCGTGTCTCCGCACCAGACCTGCCTCAGTCTTGCCTGTCTTCGAACATGGGACTGTCATTATTTGGCCGGGGAGGCCTCCAGCACAGCCTCGGGAAGACATTTTTACTTATGTATTTATTTTTTGGCGGGAGGCCACTCGTGACGGGTTGGAAGAGGAGCAGTGAAATGAGATGCAGATTCCAGGACACTTGCACGTACTGTGCCCTCGATGTCCCAGCACAGCGACGCCCAAAGTCTCACCTCCGCCCGGGTTGGGGGCCATCAACCGCCTCTCTGAGCTCGCCCTCTGCATTCGGTGGCGAGACCCACCGGTTCAGCCGGCAAATGCTCCTGGGCGTCCACTAGGTGTAGGCCCAGCCACCAACCGGGCTCCGTTTCCTGGACAGTTACTGGTCGCGTGCGGCGGGCACGGCTCTCCGGCCTCTGCCGGCAGGTGCCCCCAAGTCTTCCCTGGGACGGGCGAGCGGCCCTGCAGCGACTCTTACCCCAAAGTGGCGTCCGCGTCCCCGCAGCCAGGCCTCAGCCTCAGTCCCTGCCCAAAAGACCGTCGGCGGAACAGCGCACCGGCCGCAGCATCGGGGGCGTGGTCCCCACTAGGCTCCAGAAAAGGAGCTTTCCGCCCGGCTGAGGTCCCCGCGGGTGAGGCGGAAGTGGTAAGACTGACGTGTCCCGGGCTGCTCTCCAGATCGCCGGGAGGGCCCACCTTCGGGGGACGGGCTAGCCGGGCCTTGCGGGCTCTCCAGAGCTGGGCCGGGCTCCCGACTGGAGAAAGCTAGTCGGCGAACACTTAACTGAACTCAGTGCGGTCTACCGTATGGTGTGGCAACAGCCGCTGCGATCAGGCACCGCGGCGGCCAACCCCGTGGAGGTCGGTCGTCAGGTCCTTCCCGGGCCGCCGCTAGCGCGCCGCTCAGGGGGGAGACCCCGGCAGGAACCCAAGGGCAGCTACGGGGCCGCAGAGGCCGCGGGCGCCGCCTCGGCCAGCCCTTCCCGTGCGGTGAGGACCCCGCGGGGGCCGCGGGAAGGTGCCTGAGGTGCGAGGCCGCGTGGCGTTGCCATGGAAACGGGCTGGGGCGCGGGGAGGTCCCGGGCAGGCGGGCTGCGGGAGGGGGGCCCCAGACTCAGAGAACAGGAGAGCAAAGGAGGACAGTGTGACAGTGTTGTCTGGGGGTCGGGAGGCGGCCTCCCGAAGGAGGGTTGGAGAACCCAAGGGGAGGAATTGGAGCGGTTCGAACGACTTGACCTGGGGCGTCAGGAATTGGTTTCCATAACTGCAGGACTCCCCCAAACAGGTTCTGCTGCCTTAAGGATGACAGTCCTAGGGCACCCGCGGAGTTGGAGCTACCAGTGGTTGTCACTTCTGATGCTGCTGCTGGGCACAGGCCATGAGCCTGGGGTG